>NC_067414.1:56034731-57296731 GCF_009764475.1 Pristis pectinata | reverse complement strand
TGGGAAAAAGAATTGCAATTCTGTTTGATTTTCTAATACTTAAAAGAACAATTGTTACCACCCTATACTCAAAAGTGCAAAACTCCAGATGATAATACTCAATTGTTCTTTTCAATCTAAAATAAGAATAAAATAGCTTTTGACATAAGTTGCACTCCAGAACTCAGAAAGAGAATAAAAAGAGTGAGTTAAGCATTCATGGTATTCCCCACTCAAGGATGTCTCTTTTAAAGGCCAGTGAAGAAGTGGTGGAGCAAGTACATGTTTCACTGATAATCTGCTTGAATAAAAATTGAGGGTAAAAATTTATTGTTTAGGAAAATACTTCACTCTTTTTCATTTAGCGTGATGAGTTTTAAGTATTGATATTTTTTCCAGGGCTACTGCTTTTCTGGAAACATTGGAGATGTCATCAGAGACTGAAGCCATGTGGAAAACATTAAGCAAACTTTCATTGGAAGCACAGCAATTACATATTGCAGAGAGGTAATAACTGGTGTTCTATTTGGGGAACCAAAGAGCTATTTATTTCTATGAAATGCATAATGAGATAGACCAAGAGGTATGATTCATGACACTCATTAAGAATTATATGCTGTTGACTTTCTCTTTGCTTTTCCTTTACTAGTGTATCATTGCCAGATATTGTATGAAGTGAGAATAAAAATATTTGATAATTTGATGCCCTTGATCATTCGCACGTGTTTCACCAAAGCAGCCATTTTTATTTGAATGGAAGGGTGAATATTTGCAGGATACTTGATCCTGGCATTGTAGTTGAACCCAATTCTGCTTTCAACATGCCCACAAGAGTATTTCCATTAGGAATCACTTGCTATAAATCCAGAGTTTCCTTCAAGCCCATAATTGTGTCAAAGTGTGGCTGTTTTTTTACATATGGGATTGGATAAGAGGATCAGATTTGAGTATATTTGGTCTAAATATCTCAGCATCTTGCAGCTGAGCTATGTATGTACTTTGATATTCCCTAGCATTTTTCTACAATGCTGTTCCTTCACTGCCATTAAGCAAATAAATTGCATATAATAGGCAAGTGAATGATTTGTACAAGCTGTTTGGATTCTGAATAAACGCATTTCTGTATTAAGAACAAGAAGTTTGTGCATTCAACGTGTTTATAAAATCAGGAAAGTTGCAGCACGGAGGAGGTTGTTCAGCCTATTGAGTAAGTACTAGCTCAATAGAACAGTAATGAAGCTTGCCCCTCTCCTGCCCTGTCCCCATTACCCTGCTTTTGGGCATGTGTCCACTTCTTTTCTGGACACCACTATTCAATTTGTCTCCATTATCTCCTGCCAGTGCATTCCAGATTCTAACTAATTGCATTAAAAGAAAGTTTTCCTTGTGTCACTTTAAGATCTCTTACCAATCATTTTCATCAATTGTCTTCTGGTTCTTGAACCTTCCACCAGAGGGTTAGGGTTAGGATCTGTATCTACTGTCTAAATTCTCATGCTTTTAAGTACCTCTATCTGACCTTCTCTCAACTTCCTCTATTTCAAGCAGAACAATGCCAGCTTCTCCAGTCTTTCCACATAATTAGATTCTGTCATGCCTGGAATTATTCTAGTAAATTTGTTCTGCACCCTTTCTAAAGTTTTCACACCTTGCCTAAAGTGTGGTGTCCAGAACTGGACATGGCTGAGGGTTCAGTATAATAATGGTTAAGTTACTGGACCAGCAACCAAAGCCCTGGATCACTAATCCATAGGAACAAATTGAATCTTTCTGCAACAACTGTAGAACTTGCATTAAATAAATCTGGAATTTAAAAAAAACTAGTTGGGGAATGGTGATCATGAAACTGCTGGATTGTTGTAAAAATCCATCTAGTCCTTCAGGGAAGAAAATATGTCATTGTTATCATGTCTGACCAACATGTCACTCTAGCTCCATTCAAGATGTTGATCTTTAACTGCCTTCTCAATTGTGGATGGATAAGGAAGATGGTCATCAGATGCTTAAGAACACTTAAAGAGAGAAATCAGCAGGGCAAAAAGAGGACATGAGGTTGGTCTGACAGATAGGGTGAAAAAGAATCCCAGGGGTTTCTATTGGTATTGGTTTATTATTGTCACTTGTACCAAGGTACAGTGAAAAGCTTGTCTTACAAACCGATTTGTACAGGTCAATTCATTACACAGTGCAGATGCATTCAGTTAGTACAGAGTGCATTGATGTAATACAGGTAAAAAAACAATAGCAGTACAGAGTAAAGTGCAGTGCAATGTGCAAGGTCACAACAAGGTAGATCGTGAGGTCATAGTCCATCTCATTGTATAACGGAACCATCCAATAGTCTTATCACAGTGGGGTAGAAGCTGTCCTTAAGTCCGGTGGTACGTGCCCTCAGGCTCCTGTATCTTCTACCTGATGGAAGAGGAGAGAAGAGAGAATGTCCCAGGTGGGTGGCATCTTTGATTATGCTGGCTGCTTTACCAAAACAACGAGAGGTAAAGACAGAGTCCAAGGAGGGGAGGCTGGTGTCTGTGATGTGCTGGGCTGTGTCCACAACTCTCCGCAGCTTCTTGCGGACTTGGGCAGAGCAGTTCCCGTACCAAGCCATGATACATCCAGATAGGATGCTTTCTATGGTAAGAGCAACAGGGTAGCAAAGGACAAAATTGGTCCTCTTGAAGATCAGCATGGTCATCTATGCCTGGAGCTGAAAGAGATGGGGGAGATCTTAACTGAATTTTTTGCATCCGTATTTACTCTGGAGATGTACACGGAGACTCTAGAACTGAGGCAAAAGAGTAGTGAGGTCGTGGACTGTATCCAGATTACAGAAGAGGAGGTGCTGGCTGTCTTGAGACAAATGAAGGTGGATAAATCCCCACGGCCAGACGAGGTGTCCCCCTCGGACCCTTGTGGGAGGCTAGTGCAGAAATTTCAGGTGCCCTGGCAGAGATATTTAAAACGTCCTTGACCACAGGTGAGGTGCTGGAGGACTGGAGGATAGCTAATGTTGTTCCATTGTTCAAGAAAGGCTCTAAGAATAAACCAGCAGATTATAGGCCGGTGAGCCTGATGTCAGTTGTTGGTAAATTATTGGAAGGTATTCTAAGGGACAGGATATATAAGTATTTGGATAGACAGGGCCTGATTAGGGATAGTCAACATGGCTTTGTATGTGGTAGGTCATGTCTAACCAATCTTATAGAGTTCTTCAAGGAGGTTACCAAGAAGGTTGATGAGGGAAAGGCGGTGGACGTTGTCTACATGGACTTTAGCAAGGCCTTTGACAAAGTCCCACATGGGAGGCTGCTCCAGAAGTTTAAGTTGTTTGATATTCAGGATGAAGTAGCCAATTGGATTCAACATTGGCTTAGCAGGAGAAGCCAGAAAGTGGTAATAGACAGTTGTCTCTCTGACTGAAGGCCTGTAATTAGTGATGTGCCTCAGGGATCGGTGCTCGGTCCATTGTTTATTATCTATATTAATGATTTAGATGATAATGAGGTAAACTTGTGTTACAGATTAGGTTACTATTGGTGAATGTCCCTTTAAGACATAGCACAGCAGTGTGTGTGTGTGTTGGTGTGTGTTGGTGTGATGACAACAACAGGACATAAGGATGTGATGACGTTTTGGAGCAGACAGTCGGAGTCAGTCAGAAGAGAGAGAGAGACACCAGCCTGCTGCTCTGTATATCGATGGATGAAAAACAGTAACTGTGTCTGTCACTACAATCCATGTATGGATTTTTGGAATAATCCAGTGGAGTCCACTTTGTTAGTAACCTGTAGAAGGAAACAGGTATTTGTGTGGACGGCCACGTCTTGAATGCCTTTCGGGGTAGCAGATACTTTGGAACAAAGCAGTGGAGTAGTCACTGCTGAGTAGACACTGAGGTGTCATATGGGTTCCCTCGTGGAACATTTGGATTTGGTAATGTCTCTATTTTCTCTCTACGTTTTGTCTTCAGTCAACGGTGGTTTTGCAGAAGCCTTTGCTCACATTTCACCTTACAGCTTGCTGAACTGAACTTTGAAAACTATTCCTGGACTTGGAGTTTGGGAGTTTGCCACACACACACTTCGAGTTTAGTTTTTGGGGTTAATGGTTAAGATCTAACGTTTTTACTTCTAACATTCTAACACTTTTACTTTTATTTTTCTTATTATCATAAGTAGTTATCAATAAAATAGTTTTTAACACTTATACATGACTCGGTGTGTTTCTTTTGTTGCTGGTACGTGACACTAGATCAGCAAATTTATGGATGACACCAAGATTGGGGGCATAGTGGACAGTGTGATCTTGATGCTAGGAAAATGGGCTGAAAAATGGCAGATTGAATTTAATACAGACAAGTGAGGTGTTGCACTTTGGAAGGATGAACCAGGGTAAGACTTGCACAGTGAATGGCCGGGCTCTGAAGTGTGCAGTAGAACAAAGGGACCTGGTAATACAGATCCATAGTTCTTTGAAAGTGGCATCACAGGTAGATAGGGTCGTAAAGAGAGCTTTTGGCACTGAGTACAGGAGTTGAGATGCTATGTTGAAGTTGTACAAGACATTGGTGAGGCTGAATTTGGAGTATTGTGTGCAGTTCTGGTCACCTCCCTGCAGGAACGATATCAATAAGCTTGAAAGAGTGCAGAGAAAATTTACAAGAATGTTGCCGCGACTTGAGGAGCTGAGTGACAGGGAAAGGTTGAATAGGTTAAGACTTTATTCCCTGGAGCGCAGGAGAATGAGGGCAGATCTTATAGTGGTATACACAATTATGAAGGGTATAGATAGGGTGAATGCATACAGGCTTTTCCACATAGGTTGGGGGAAACTAGAATTAGAGGACAAAGGTTTAGGGTGAAAGGTGAAATATATAAGGGGAATCTGAGGGGGAACTTCTTCACCAAAAGGGTGGTGCAAATATGGAACGAGCTGCCAATGGAAGTGGATGTGGGTTAAACTGTAACATTTAAGAGAGGTTTGGATAGGTACATGGATGGGAGGGGTTTGGATGGATGTGGTCTGGGTGCAGATAGATGGAACTAGGCAGAAGATCTTGTTGGCATGGACTAGATGGGCCGAAGGGCCTGTTTCTGTGCTGTAGTACTCTATGACTCTATGCATCTTTGAACTGCTATCCTTGTAGTGATAATGTTTCCACAAGTGGTGAATTCTAGCATCTTGACTGCTGTGATGAAAGTCGCTATATGTACAGTATCTATGTCATGATAGTGATTTGAGTTGATGATATTTCTGTAATGTTGCTGCTCTTGGCAGTGGAGGAAACTAATTTTGTTCTGAACTGTGAAGAGCTCCATAAGTGTTGTAATTCTCTTCATTCAAGTGAACAATGAATATTCCATTGGATTCCTGACTTGTGCTTTAACGATAATGAGATGTTGTTTTCTTTTGCAAGGTACCTTTCCTGTGTTCTGTTTTTGCTCTGCTGGTCCTGTCATGCTTCAGGACACATGTTGTTCCAAATCATTTTATGGGGAGTGGGGAAGATGGTGGTAGGGACTGATTTGTGCAGTTGATTAGGGGGAGATCTTGCTGAAGATTTACCGTTTCTAGACATGTGTGATATGAATTTTACCTGCCTTTTGTCAGTCCAGGCCCAGGTGTTTTTGTCCTATATGAGTGTGGCAAAGGTAGTCTCATTGTTGAGAATTTGTGAACAGAGCTAAATACTGTAGAATAATCACCAGGCAATTACATTTTGTGGAAAGGGTAAGATCATTAATAAAGTAGCTGAAAATAGTTGAGCAAAGTATTCCATGCCAAAGATCTCTCTGGTGCTGTGACCATTAGGCTTCAGCAACCACAACTGTATTTCTGCTTCATGTCAGGATTATTCTAGCCAGTGGAGGATTTTATCTTTCTTCTCCACTGGGCTATAAGATGCCCTCAGTCAAAAGGTGCCTTTATGTTGAGAGCAATTAATCTCACCGAGTGTCATTTCGCCTTTAGTTTTTGTTTCAGTCATAATCAGCATACTCTGACAAAGTTTAGATTGAATGATTGTAGCTAAACCCAGAAAGTGTGCCAGTAGGGTGGTTATTTGTTCATGAAAATGGATTAATTGTCCTCCTGAACATTCTTTCCAACACTTAGATGATTGTAAGAAGCTTGATGGGACAAAAGGTGATAGATTACATCTGTTTATAGTGGAACAAACAAAAATCTGGAGGATTGAATCTGCATATGACATCCTTAACACACATTCCTTTTTTTTAAGATGTTTTGCTGCTCTGGGGGACGTAGCTAAAGCTCAGTTTCTTTGTGAGACTAACCGGATTGCAGACCAAGCAGCAAAAGAATATGTAAGTAATAACTGGAACAATAATCAATAGATAAAAAAGAAACTGCCAATTGAAAGACTTAAATCTATCTGATATTTTTATACACTTAAAAAATCATAAAATATTTCATTAATTTATGTTGTATATAAGTTGAAAATCAGTGTTGTGCAGTAATTGTTCATGTCTATCAGGAAATGATAAATGTTGTATCTCAAAACAAATTGAAGCTGATTCAGGGCAAAGTGGAATTTGCAAGATTTACTTCATTTGTGGTCACTGGCCAGAAGTCTATTGTTATTCAGATGTGCTTTCTGCCCCTCTGCCAAAAATATATTTGCATGAATAATGACCACAGAGCAGAGTGAGGAGTCCTACTCCACAGACATGTCATATTACCTGGGAAGAGAAAGAAGTGGAGTATGAATGAAAATATGAAGTTCACTTTGCAGGTAGTTCAGTAGGTGGTTGCAGGTCATGGTTATGTTATGGGTCCATATCCAGAGGCCTGGACCAATTATGTCTTCTGGTGGATAAATTATGAAGGAGACAGCATAATATTAAAGATGAAGCCAGACCATTTTTAAGTGAACCGGGAAAACATTTTAAAACAAAAGTAGAATATATCAGGAATTTTCCCACAATAGCCTGTGGTTTCTAATCAGGAAATTTTCAAGATTGAGATTGGCAGATTTCTGACAAGCAGTGATATCAAGGAATATAGAACTTTCATGGTAAATAGCATTGACGTACCGATCAGCTGTGATCTTACTGAAAAACAGAGCATGGACATGTGGTTCAATGACAATCTATCACAATAAATGGAAATTATGGCAGGCACTGAAATGTGGAATTGAATGAATTTGATATTTACACCAGCAGATGGCAGACTTTATTCACCATTGCTTTTAGATTTATTCTAGCCTCAATGGCATGATGTTTCTGGATTGAAGCAGAGTAATTTTTGGTAAAATTTGTGTGTTACTTTGGTTTGGGAGCTTTCTGGGAAGAATTGTGCACTTGTTCTCAATGTCTAAATAAATAATTATTCTCCTTTTCCTGTTTCAATTAAGGTTGTGATTTATCCTTGACTACTCCAATGAGATGGAAAATAAGGGACATAAATCTGAATTTTTTCACTTGTACTGACTGTCACTGGCTTGTCAATGCTTTATTGCTTCATTACATTTATACTGGTAGCTGGACTTTATATGCCTTTATCTGAAATATCATTTAATGAGAAATGGCTGAGTAGGACCTTTATTATATATGGACTATAGTGTGTATCAAGTATTTGCTCTACAGCTTCAAGGTTATCAATTAAATATTGCGTGGTCAGCAGAAAAACTATTATTGATTAAGAAGTCAGTGCAGAAAGTACACTTGCCTGGTGGACATTGAGTTAATGTAACCCAGATGTTCTGCTGTGCTGATTGGACTAACTTTGGAGATTCTGTTTTAGCAACACAAGCTAAAAGCTGCAAATGATGAAAAATTACTAAAGTCCTAAAATGTTGCAAATGCTCAGAGGCAACATCTGTGGCAAGAGCAGAAGAATGTGAGAGACAGGAACAGGAGTAGGCCAGTCAACCATTGGGCCTATTCTGCTATTCAATAAGATCACTCCTCATCCATAACCATATTCCTGCTCTCTCCCCATACCCCTTGATTCCCCTGTGGTTTAAATGTATTCAATGGCTCCACCTCCGCAGCCATCTGAAGTAAAGAATTCCAAAGATCCACAACCCTTTTAAGAGGAGAACTTCCTCCTCGTCTCTTTCTGAAATGGGAAATCACTAATTCTGAAACTATCCCCTTAGTTCTTGATGCTGCCAACGGGGGAAACATTCTCTCAGCAGCCACCCCATTAAACCCTTCAGAATCTTATAGTTTTCAATAAAATCACCTTGGTTATCTATACCCAAACCTGCTCTACTAATCTTCATTCAACAAAACATTCATCCTGGGAATCAACCATGTAGATCTTCACTGCACTCAGAACTCACTTGCAGTTTCATCAGCACTCTGTAATGTGTCAAAATTTCCCTTATTTTATACTCCATAAAGGTCAATGTTCCACGAGCCTTCCTAATTACATGCTGTACCTGCATGTTAACTTTTTGTGTTTCATGTCCAGGACCCCCAGGTCCCTTTTTGTATCAGATATTTTGTGGACCCTCTCCATTTAAGTAAAACATTGCTCTTTCATTCTTCCTTTCGGAGTGGATAACCTGACATTTTCCAACATTGTACTCCATCTGCCAACCTCTTAATCAGTCACTTAACTGATATATATCCCTTTTGAAGGGTCTTTGTGTCCTCTCATACCTTGCTAACCCACATATTTTTATATCATCAACAAATTTGTCTATTGTATACTTGGTCCCTTCATCCAAGTCATCAAGAAAGATCATAAATAGTTGAGGGCCCAGCACTGATCTCTGTGGCACCCCACTAGTTACTGATTACCAAACCAAAAATTACCCATATCCTGACTCCTTGTTTCCTGTTAACTCACCATTCTCTTCTCCATGCCAATATATTACATCAGTTCTACGCACTCCAGTGTAGTAATCCTTCATATGGCATCTTATCCAACGCCTTCTGAAAATCCAAAAGCAGTACATCTACTGCTTCCCATTTATTAACCATATTTATTACATCGTCAAAGAAATTCATCAAACACAATTTCCTTTTTGTAAAGCTATGTTGACTCTACTTGATTGTTTTATGATTTTTGAAATGTTCTGTTATTAGCTCCTTGTAAAGACGCATGTTAGGCTAATGGCCCAACAGTTTCCAAATTCCTTTTCTCCTGTTGAGTAGTGGCATTATAATTGTAGTGACAGAAATTGTTTTAAGTTCTTTCCTCCCTATAGGCCCTTCTATTATCTATTATTATTTGGCTATTTTAATATCCTCTGCAGTGAAGACCAACCCAAATTAATTATTTAGATTTTATGTAATTTCTCTGCTTCTCATTATTTATTCACCAGACTTATGCCCGAAGGAACTAACATTTATTCTGGCTACTTTCTTCCTTGTTACGTACCCGGAGAAGCTCATTTACATTACTTGTTAGTTTCCGGAAGTTTCTCCCCTTTTTTTTGTTCATCCTTTGCTGGTTTCTGAAAATTTCCCAATTCTCTGGCTTACCACTAATGTTTACAATGTTGTATACATTTTCTTTCACCTTGATACAAAGAGATGCTCAATAATTAGCCACAGATGATGGCTTCTTCTTGACTAGAATACACCTTTGCTGAAATTTATGAAATATCTTCTGAAATGGTTGCCACTGCTTATCTTCTTTCTTATTGTTTAATCTATTTTTCCGGTTCACTTTCGTCAACTTTGTCCTTGTACCATTATACTTGTCTTTATTTAAACTTAGGATACTAGTTTCAGACTGAAGTTTCTCACCTTCAAACTGAAATTCAAATTCTGTTATGCTGTGATCACTCTTTCCTAGGGAATTCTTTACGATGAAATCCTTATTTAATTCTGCTTCATAACACATTGCCTGATCTAAGATGCTTCCTGGTTGGTTCCTGAACATAATGCTCTAAGAACCAAATGCACCATCCTCAAGGCTACCCTTGCCAATTTATATGATAATTAAAATCACTCATTATTATTACAGTACTTTTCTTTACAAACCCTGATTATTTCTTGATTTGCACTCTGTCCATTGTGTCTATTAGGATACCACTGTACTACACCCACCAGTGACTTCCTATTTTTAATATTTCATATCTCCTCCCCCCCCCCCCCCACACACACACACACACACACACACACACACACACACACACACACACACACACACACACACACACACACACACACACACACACACACACACCAGATTGATTCTACACCTTGCATTCGGAGCAGTTATAATTCCCCATTACTGTAGTAATTTCATACTTTATTAACAGACCTGGCCAACCTTCTTTTCCTTTCTGCCTATCCCTCTGAAATGTCAAATACCACTGAATGTTCAGTTCCCAGCCTTGATTGCCTTGCTATTACTTCCCTCCAATGGATGTCGTGTTGTGCCCATTTATTTCTACTTCTGCTGTAAATTTATCTTGTTACTAATGCTGTGTGCATTCAGATAAAGAGGCTGTGTAGTTTTACCTTGTCATTTTTGTTTTACTTGCTTTGACTCTATTTGCTGGTGCACTCTAATGCTTATACACTCTGTTTATTGTCAACCCGGTCATTGCCCTGCCTAATTGCCTTTTCCCTTCTCTTTGCCCTCCTAAACACCCCCTCACCTGAAGTCTTTCTTCTAGTTCCAGCCTAATTTTTCTCCCTTCTGATTCCACCCTCAGGTTCCCATCCCCTGCCATACTAATGTAAACCCTCCCTAACATTACTGGCAATCTGGCAAGTCCTACTCCCACCACACAAGGATATTGGTTCCATTTCTGTTGAGATGCAACCTGTCTTGATTTGCAGAGGTCCTACCACCCCCAGAAGTGGTCCCATTGCTTAGGAATCTAAAGCCTGTGTTCCTAGACCACCTCTTTAGCCATTCATACTCTTCTCCCCTTCAACAATCACAGTAATCTGGAGGTTACTACCATCTGAGGTACTAATTTAAAAAAAATCAGGTAATATTACAAGCCACTGAGCTTTCATCACAACTGTGAAAGGTTAATGACCTGAAACATCAACTCTGTTGCCTGTTCTGCAGAGTATTTCCAGCATTCTGGGGAGAATGCTTCTTGGTCTGGAGGTTAATTTGAAACTATAAAAAGTAACAGCATCCACAAGCAAAACTGTAAGAAGAGGACTCACAGGAGTTTCATAGTTTGCATTAAATAAGCCAGCAGCTTCCTTTTTTTCCTCACACCATCATTCTTCATGTTCTTTGTTGTTTCTTTTTGAATTTGTACTTGTTTCTGTGTTCCACCCATTTACTTGCTCTCTCAAGGAAGATTATTAGGTTGGGTGTAGTGGCCATTGCTCTGTAACTGCAAGCTACCTGACAGTGGGTAATACTTTAAGTATGCAGACCAGTGAAATACAGATAGGAGCATCTGCCAGACAAATTGTTTTAAAAATATAATGTAATTTATCGGAGCCTGCCAAACAAATGTGAGGCTCTTTGAGACCAATGCTCATTAATGTCACATGGCTAGAGGGAATGTAAAGGCCTGCTTCTGCTCCAGTTTCCCATGTTCTTCTACCTCTCTTGGAATTTCCATTTGACTTAGACATTTAATGTAGGGTCAGCTGGTGGTGAGGATTTCTCAGTTCCTTTTCTACACCTAAATAAAGCCAACTAGCAAAACCTTTAAGTTCACGATTATATAGGCCAATGGAAAAATGGCACATTAACTCAACACCTCCCGTGCGATACACTCCCAATTCTATATTGGGAGATGAAAATCAATCTTGCATGTATTAAACAAATGAAGTGTTAATAAAACTTATAAATACAATACAGTTACACCTGTTTATAAAGTGAGTATTGCACAACTTGAAAAATCATTTTGATAGTTTAGCTGTATTTGTAAGTCAATGGTTCAAATGCGTAGCCTATTGGATAATAAAGTAAAAGAAGCCAACAGAATTCCTGTCATTCTCTTTGTTATTTCCACTCTCCCTTTCTGTACAACTTAAAAGCTGTTTGATTTCTATTTCTATTTGATTTCTATTATTTTCCAGATATGATGAAAGATTAAAACATTCACCCTGTTTCTGGATCCAAAGATGCTACCTGATCTGCTGAGCATTTATAGCAATTTCTGTTTATTTTTATTCTTGCTAAATTGTATACAGGATACTACTTAATTGTTTTTTAATAATACAATAAAACAACAGAACTTTGTTTTATTTCTTTTTAGGGAGGTGATGGCACAGACAATTACCTTGTTCGTGCACGATTGGCTATGTTGGAGAAAAACTACAAATTAGCAGAAAGTTATTATCTGGAACAGGTACATGTACAAAATCGCTAAATAACTGACAAACATTAACATTGCACAACTCCACTATTATATACCTACATGAATATTGAATGCCATGGATATGCACAATTTTAGTGCTGCTTAGTATTGTTTCCTTTGCTCTAATTAATCAACTACTTTGTTTTATAATCTTTATGTAAAGCCAAAACTTTCTCCATCATCAAAAAAAATCTTGCAAGCAATTGTTAGTATTCCATTTGTAGATAACTAACTTTTTCTGTGGAAAACATGACTTTTTCACAGTATCTTCCTAAATGGTATACAGAGAAGGTATCTAAGCAGCTATACACATATATTAATGTTCTGTTTATACATCTGATATCCTCTAAAATTGTCAACTGTTTTCACTTTATTTACTCCTAACCCCTAACTTCCATATAATAAAATTTCTTCATTATTCATAAATGTGAAAAAATACATTAACTTAGATGCAATAAACATATGAAAAGACAAAATATTAAGCGGCTTAGCTTCTTTCAAGGTGGATAAATCACCAGGCCTGGATGAAATATATCCAGACTGCTTTAAGAAGCAAGGGAGGAAAGTGCAGAAGCTCTATCCATAACATTTCAATCTTCCCTGGCTACAGGGGTGGTGGTGCCGCATAGCAGCTAGCCGAGAAAATAAAAGCACATGGGATCCAAGGGTCTGAAATTGGCTCAGTGGCAAGAATCAAAAGTTGATGGGTGTTTTTGTGATTGGAAGGCTGTTACCATTTGGATTCCACAGGGCTCAGTGTTCTATCCCTTGTCTTTTATAATGTATTAATACTTTAGTCTTAAATGTAGAGGGCATGAAAAAGAAGTTTGCAGATAGTGTTGTGGTTGATAGTGATGAGAAAACCTTTAGGTTGCAAGAAATTGTAGAAACACAAAAATTGAAATGAGTAGACCATTTGGCCTTTCAAACAAAAACAGAAAATGCTGGAAAAACTCAGCAGGTCAGGGAGCATCTGCGGAAAGAGAAACAGTCAACGCTTTGGGTCTGCAACCCTTTATCGGAACTGAGTAAGAAAGAGGTGCAAGTTGGTTTTCAGTAGGAGAGGCAAGTGAGAGGGAAGGATGTGTCATAGACGCTCTCTTTGTTCTGAAATATTCCTTCCACAACTACTCCCCTACTTAAAACTAACCTGTATCTCTTTCTTTCCCAGTTTTGACAAGGAGTCACAGCCCTGAAGCGTGACTTTCTGTTTCCACAGATGCTGCCTGATCTGCTGAGTTTTTCCAGCATTTTCTGTTTTTGTTTCAAAATTCTAGCATCTGCAGTCTTTTTTATCGTTAATTGGTCTTTTGAACCTCTTCCAACGTTCAATATTATCATGACTGATAATCTGCCTCAACACCATTTTCCTGCAGTCTCTCCATACCACATGATGACTTTTTCATCCAGAAATTTATCTGTCTCCTTAAATATCGAACTTAGCACAGTACAGCACAGGAACAGGTCCTTCGGCCCACGATGTTGTGCCGAACCAATTACAGTATTAATAAAATGCCCAACTAAGCTAATGCCTTCTGCCTACACAATGTCCATATCCTACCATTTCCCTCACATTCATGTGCCTATCTAAGAGCTTCTTGAATGCCCCTATCGTATTTGCCTCCACCACCACCCCAGGCAGCGCATTGCAGGCACCCACCACTCTCTGTGTATATATAAAACAAAAATTGCCCTGCACATCTCCTTTGAACTTACCCCCATCACCTTAAATGCATGCCCTCTGGTATTAGACATTTCAATCCTGGGGAAAAGATACTGGCCGTCTACTCTATCTATGCCTCTCATAATCTTATAAACCTCTATTGGATCTCTCCTCAGCCTCCGCAGCTCCAGGGAGAATAACCCAAGTTTGTCCAACCTATCCTCATAGCACATGCCCTTTAATCCAGGCAGCATCTTGGTAAATCTCTTCTGCACCCTCTCCAAAGCCTCAACATCCTTCCTATAATGGGGCAACCAGAACTGAATGCAATACTCCAGATGCGGCCTAACTAAAGTTTTATAAAGCTGCAGTATAACTTCCTGATTCTTGAACTCAATGCCTTAACTCTGAAGGCAAGCATGTCATAAACGTTCCTTACCGCCCGATCAACCTGTGTAGCCGCTTTCAGGGAGCTATGAACGTGGACCCCAAGATCCCTCTGCTCATTAACACTGTTAAGTGTCTTGCCATTAACAGTGTACTGTCTCTTTACATTTGATCTCCCAAGGTGCAACACTTCACATTTGTCCGGGTTGCATTCCATCTGCCATTTCTCCACACATATCTGCAACTGATCTCTATCCCGCTATATCCTTTGCGAGTGTTCTATGCTATCCACAACACCACCAATCTTCCTATCATCTGCAAACTTACTAATCCACCCAGGTACATTTTCATCCAGGTCATTCATATACATCACAAACAGCAGAGGTCCCAGTATGGATCCCTGAGGAACACCAATAGTCACATACGTCCAGCTAGAATAAGCCCCATTGACCACTACCCTCTGTCTTCTATGGGCAAGCCAGTTCTGAATCCAATTCACCGCAGATCCCATGCACCTTAATCTTCTGGGTGAGCCTCCCATGAGGGACCTTGTCAAATGCCCTACTAAAATCCATTTATCAACATCCATAGCTTTACCTTCATCAATCACGCTTGTCACCTCATCAAAAAGTTCAGTCTGGTTAGTAAGGCATGACTTGCCCTGCACAATGCCATGCTGACTGTCCCTAAATATATATATTCAGCAATTTGGAATCTACAGCTCTCAGTGGTAGTGAATTCCATAGGTTCATTGGACTTTGAATGAAGAAATGTCTCCTCTTCTCAGTCCTAAATCTCTTGCTCATATCTTGAGACTGCAAACTTTCATTCCAGACTCCTGCTAGAGAAAACGTTCTCTTTGCATCCAGTCTGTCTTGCCCTGTCAGAATCTTGCAACTTTCAATTGGATCCCCTGTCGTTCTTCTAAACTCTAGTGAATAGGAAGCTGATAGCTCACATCTCTCCTCAGACAACAATTCTGCTATCCCGGGTATCAATCTGGTGAATCTTTGCTTCCTCCCTGAAACTATTTCCTTTCTTAGATAAAGAGGCCAAAACTTCACACAATATTACAGATGTGGTCTCACCACGGCCCTGCATAATTGTAGCAAGGCATCCTTGCTCCGGTACTTAAATCCTATTCCTAGGAAGGCCAATGTATTGTTGCTGCCTTAATTGCTTGCTGCACTTGCATGTTTTCTCTTAGTGATTGGTGTACAAGAACACCCATGTCTCGTTATATATCAACACTTCTCAATCTAATTGCATTTAAATAACACACATCCTTTCTGTTTTTGCTACCTTTTAATGAATAACTTCACCTTTATCCATGTTATTACAACATCTGCTAAGTTCTTGCCCAACTCACTCAATTTGTCTAAGTAATCTTAAAGCATTTTTGCATCGCCTTCATAGTTCACTTTTCCACATATTTAGTCATCGGGAAATTTTGAAATAGTGTCTTTTGTTCCATCATTCAAACTGCTGATGTATGTTATGAATAGTCAAAGCCAAGCAATAATCCCCGTGGTATATGACTGATTACTGTCCTGAAAAAGAATTATTCCCATTCCCTAACCATCAACCAATTTTCAGTCAATGCATTACCCCCAAGGCCATGCACTATAATCTTACCCAATGTTGTATCCAGCAGCGCTGATGCCTCACAGCTCCAAAGACCCAGGTTCAATTCTGACCTTGGGTGTTGTCTGTTGTGGAGTTGCATGTTTTTCTTGTGATGATGTGGGTTTCTTCCAGTGCTCTGACTTTCTCCTGCATCCAAAGACTTGCAACAAACAATCTGCTGGAGGAACTCAGTGGGTCAAGCAGCATCTGTGGGAGGAAAGGAATTGTCGACATTTCAGGTCAAAACTCTGTATCGGGACTGCAGTAGGGTTTCGACCTGAAGCGTCAGCAATTCCTTTCCTCCCACACATGCTGTTTGACCTGCTGAATTCCTCTAGCAGATTGTTTGTTGTTCCAGATTCCAGCATCTGCAGTATCTTATGTCTCCAAAGACTTGCAGGCTGGTTGGTTAATTTGCCATGTAAATTGTCCTAGTGTGTGTCCCAGAATGGTAGAATCTGGGGGGAGTTGATGAGAATGTGGTGTTACGGATTCGGTGAAAGTCCCTTTAAGATAGAGAGAGAGAGAGAGAGAGAGAGAGAGTGTGTGTGTGTGTGTGTGTGTGTGTGTGTGTGTGTGTGTGTGTGTGTGTGTGTGTGTGTGTGTGTGTGTGTGTGTGGCGTGCTTACGTCAATAGAAGATAAAGGACGTAATGACGTTGTTGAAGAGGTCAGAAGAAGGGAGAGAGAGAGAGAAAAGGGAGAGAGACACTAGCCTGCTAGTTTCTCTATCGATGGATGAGAAACAATGACTGTGTCTGCTACAGAAATCCATGTATGGAAATTGGAAGTAATCCGGTGGAGTTCACTTTGTTGCTGACCTGTAGAAGGAAACAGGTATTTGTGTGGACAACCACGATTCGGATGCTTTTCGGGGTGAGGAAGTCACTACCGAGTAAACACTGAGGTGTTGTCTGGGTTCCATCGTGGAACATTTGGACTTCGTAATTACTCTCTCTATGTTTCTCTACGTCTACGTCTTATCTTCAGACAACGGTGGTTGTTGAAGAAGCCTTTGCTCATGTTTCACCTTATGGCTTGCGGAACTGAACTTTAAGAACCATTCCTGAACTTGGAGTTTGGGACTTTGCCACACACACATGGAGAGTTTAATTTTTGGGGTTAATGTTCAAGGTTTAACATTTTTGAATTCTAACATACTAACATTTTTACTTTTATTCTACGTATTATCATAAGTAGTGATTAATAGTTTTTAACACTGAATTATGACTCAGTGTGTTTCTTTTGTTGCTGGTTCGTGTTAGTGGGAAGAATAAAAATAAATGAGATTAATGTAGGATTAGTATAAGTGGGTGATTGGTGGGCTCAATGGGCTGAAAGGCCTGTTTTCATGTTGTATGTCTCCAGCTGTATGAAAGATCTGATTGCACCGATGCGTAGAAGGTACAGAGGAGATTTACAGGGAAGTTGCCAGTACTGGATAATTTTAAGAATTAGGAAAGATTGGATAGGCTGGAGTTGTTTTCCTTGGAACAGGAAAGGTTACAGATATGGATAGAGAAATGGCAGATAGAGTTTAATCTGAGCGAGTGTGAGGTGTTGCACTTTGGGAGGTCAAATGTAAGAGGAAAATATACAGTTGATGGCAGGACCTTTTAACAGCATTTATGTACAGAGGATTCTTGGGGTCCAAGTCCATAGCTCCCTGAAAGTGGCCATGCAAGTTGATAGGGTGGTAGAGTGCTTGCCTTCATTGGTCAGGACATTAAGAGTAACAAAGTCCATGTTGCAGCTATATAAAACTTCGATTAGGCCACATTTAGAGTATTGTGTGCAGTTCTGGTTGCCGCATTACAGGAAGGATATGGAGGCTTTGGAAAGGGTGCAGAAGAGGTTTAGCAGGATGCTGCCTGGAGTAGAGGGTATGAGCTAAAAGAGGTTGAACAAACTTAGGTTGTTTTCTCTGGCGTGTTGGAGGCTGAGGGGAGACCTGACAGATGTTTATAAAATTATGAGAGTCATAGACAGGGTAGACAGTCAGAATCTTTTTCCAAGGGTAGAAATGTCAAGTACTAGAGGACATGCATTTAAGGTGAAAGGGGGAAGGTTTAAAGGAGATGTGCTGGGCTGTTTTTTTTACACGCAGAGAGTGGTGTGTGCTTTGAACAGGCTGCCAGGGGTAGTGGTGGAAGCAGATACGATAGTGATTCTTAAGAGGTTATTAGATAGACACACAAATATACAGGAAATGGAGGGATATGTATCGTGTACAGGCAGAAGACAGAAGAGATGTTTAACTTGGCATTGTGTTAGGCACAGACATCATGGGCTGAAGGGCCTGTTCCTGTGCTATATTGTTCGATGTTTTATGTTGAGGGGGACTTAATTATGTTAAATAAAATTGTGTAGACTGTGTAAATAGGAAGCATCAAAAACCAGGAAACGTAGGTTTAAAATAATTGGGAGGTTTTGAGAGGTGGCGAGGAAAAACTTTCTTACTCAGGATGGTAGGGGTCTGGAACTCTGTGCCTGAAAAAGTGGTAGGGACAGAAAACCTTCACATTTAAAGAGTACTTGAATGTGTGTTTGAAGAGCCTACTACGGACACTGTACTGGAAAGTGGGATTAGGCATCATATCCTGTGTCATCAGCATGTACTTGATGAACTGAATGGCCTCCTATATCATACATTTTCTTTGTCCTCTATTTTCTGGGCAGATATTTTGAATAAATGTAATACCATATCATTTATTTCATAGGCTATAAGTAAAAGTGGAAGTTAATCTATTCTAAAATAAATACATGCAGCACATTTAATATAATTTTAATGTAATTGTTTAAATCTAACAAGGTGTGGCATTATTGCTTGTAAAGTAATACTGTATTTTTGTGTTATCTCCCAGCATATTAATGTATGCTATCTTTCAGATTATTGGCAGTTTAGAATATTATTTTATTATCATTTTTTTTATAGAATGCTGTTGATAAAGCCATGGATATGTACCAGGAGCTACACATGTGGGATGAATGTATTAATGTTGCTGAAGCCAAGGTAAATTGTTTTTCATTGTG
The DNA here is from genome assembly GCF_009764475.1 of Pristis pectinata. Lineage (NCBI taxonomy): Eukaryota > Metazoa > Chordata > Chondrichthyes > Rhinopristiformes > Pristidae > Pristis > Pristis pectinata. Next base: position 57,277,782 of record NC_067414.1, on the reverse strand, counting down.
ACCATCACAAATGGTATGAAAGTACTGGATGAGGATTGGCTAAACATTTATCTATTAAGAAATAAGACTTAAAGGGAAGAAGATGGGGAAAAAAATGTGTTTTGAAATGATCTATGAAGTGGGTGTCCATAGCTCTCTGAAGGTATTAAGACCTGCAGGTAAGAGGGTTGGAAAGACTTATAAAATATTTGTCTTTATTGGCCTTGGCATAGAACAGAGGAGAAAGGAGCTTATGCTAGCGCTCTGTGAATAATAGATGCAGTTCTGGTCCCCACATCAGGGGAAGGATGCGATAGCACTAGATGGAGTACAAGGGAGATTTACACGTGTGGAAAGAATGTTTCACCAAAAGGTGAAGGTAGAAACCTTCTACATGTTTAAAGTGAAAGTAAGTAAGTACTTGAAGAATCTGGACATACAAAGGTTCAGGCTTGGAGTTGGGAAGAAGGTTATCCTAAATAGTTTTTATTTTGGCTAGCATTGTTTGTTTTCTATGTTTTAAATTTCAATTTTTCCATGGCTATAATTTTATTTTTAAAGTACAAGCATGGAATGAAACTTGGGGAACCACCCTGTCTGGAACCAATTAAAATTAGGGGGCATAGATTTAGCGTGAGGGGGAAAGATTTAGAAGGGACTTAAGGGGCAACTTTTTCACGCAGAGGGCGGTGAGTATATGGAACAAGCTGCCAGAGGAAGTGGTTGAGGCAGGTGCAATAGTATCATTTAAGAAGCACTTGGATAGGCACATGGAGGGGTGGGCTTAGTAGGATATGGGCCAAATGCAAGAAATTGGGACTAGATGGGTGGGCACCATGGTGGGCACAGACTGGTTGGGCCGATGGCCTGTATCCATGCTGTTTTGCTCTATGACTCTAAAAGTAACTACTGTATGTAAATTTTAAAAAAACATTTTCGTGCTGATATAATAAAATAAATATAAAGATTTAAGAAACATAACCTGAGATTTGGATAATAGTTTTATTAATGGAGAAAATAAAACATCAACTTCTTTCCAAGTTTAGGAAACTTATTTTAAAAACTGACATTCTTATAAACATTGAAAAGTTTCTACAAATGTAATTTCCCTTCCAAGAGATCAATGTTGTGATCAAATGCTAGCTGTCGAGAGGATTCTCCCTGACAAACTATTCGGGGAAAAAAGATTGACACATGGCGATGTCACGTTCCCATATTTTGTCAGAGCCCTCAAAATTTTAATTCTTTTTACAAAAGGTCTGAATGATTCTGACACTTCCAAAAGTATAAATATGTAAATGAGTTATATTAAAAGCACTTAACTAAGTTAACAATTTGTTTATTTAAAAAGACTTTAAGAAGGGCCACTCAAAAGTTCAAGGCCTTTAAACATTCTTCAAAAGCTATTGGAAATTTTAAAACAATTTTGGAAAGATTTAAAGGAGAATTTTTAAACCACAAACCTAGAAGTCTTCTTAAATGATCAGGCTTGTATCCCACAACTGTCCCCTTCCATTAAAATCAATGGGGTACTATCTTTTGTTCTTCCTCAGACCGAACACGAAGTAGTTTTCCCTGTATGTGTGAAGCAGTTACTCTAGTTCTTGCACCCTCACTGAACTGCAGTCCAGCATTGGAGTGCAGCCTACTGCCTAACATAGAATTGATGTGATATTTTCATGTTCGCATGTACAGTAATTCCAAAATTACTTTTAGTTTTATAGAGTAATGACATTGAATGCTGATGGTTTTGCCATATTGCAGCACAAAATCTGGACCCAAGATTTTTTTTTTCTTTAATGTGTGTTTTCTCTAATATATAATAGATTCAAGTTTTGAACTCTCCCTTCCCTGTCTCAACTGCAAGTATCAAGTGACAAATTAGGAAATATTGGAAGGTTTAAAATGGAAAATTGTAGCTTTTGCATTGAGTGCTCTTTATCTAATGTGATCTGCATTTACAATTATAGCCATGTCAATAAAAACACAGCACCTGAAAGTAAAAATAAAAAGAGATTATGGTAATGTGTTGGTTATGATATCTTTCACACAAAGGAGTGCATGTAAAATTTTTCTTAAATCTTGCGCAGAGTAACCTTGTATAGGATTAACTATTTTCCTTTTTCCTCCAGGGTCACCCAGAATTGGACAGTCTAAGACGTAATTATTATCAGTGGCTGATGGAGACAAATCAGGATGAAAAGGCAGGAGAAGTGAAAGAAAATGAAGGAGATTACATTGGGGCTGTCAATCTCTATCTGAAAGCTGGTCTCCCTGCAAAAGCTGCCCGTTTAGTTCTGAGTCGGAATGAACTTTTAGCGAACAATGATGTTATGAATCGAATTGCTGCTGCCCTGATTAAAGGAGATTTCTATGAAAGGGTTAGTATTAATAACGTCAGTACTACTTAAGCAGTTTTATTTACTGCTAATTAAGTAGGATTAGATTTCTTTTAATGCCAAATTTAAGGAAATTTTGTTTGATCACTAAAATCTTGTTGAGAAAAGCAATGTTACTTATTTACTTTCAACAGTTGATGGTGAACAGTGCAAAATACCTCATTATTATCTTACTTCCTTAATACTTGTTTGATTGATTTTGAGTATTTTTCAGAAATGTTAGATTTGGAACGTTGCTGCTGCCCTGATTAAAGGGAACATAAATGAATGAGTAGTTATTAAGAACATGTATTTTTTATTCTCTGTCATTTATATATTGCAGTAACTGAGAATACTGGGAAATCTGTGTTCCGTGGATCACTGGAGCAGGGTCTTTGTATTTGGGAGGCGAGTGTCAGAGGGTGGGAATGAAGATAGCCGTGGGATCTCAATTTTAAGGGAGTGTAAGCACTAACTTTTGGTGTAGGCCAATTGGTCTGAGAAAGGAGATCCTGGTATTGTTTTGAGTATTAGGAGTGGAATCTAGCAGTGCTATGGAGGAAGGCACAGGAAAGTGAAATTTAAACTACTTTTGATGCTTTTCTCTAACTGAAGAAGTTTTCTTCTCTAATATTCCCACCCATTAATTCCCTCCATTTAGGGTAAGTATCAAGGTACCAAAAATGTATTGGATGAATAGTTATATAGACATTTTTAGAAAAGGTTTTTTTCAATAATAATATTTCCCTGGCATATCAAATTGAAAAAAGGCAAGTATCATGCTTTTCTGTTGTGGTTTACAATGTCGAATACTTTCAAATTACCATTTTAAATTGTTACGAATATTTTTTGACGTTGTCTTTAAAAATAAAAGTAAAATTGTTCCTGGTAGTGCTTTCTACTACATGTGTCCAATCTATTTAAACTTTACTTTCTTTTATGGGTAATATATGCAGTTGAGACTCTGGCTTTGAGACATACTGAAGATTTGAAATAAAAGTTTTAATAAAGTTATGGAAAGGACATTCCTGGTTCAACATAAAACAAAAAAAACCTTTGAAAAGTTGTTTTTTTATTTAATTAATAACAGTATTTGAAAATTGCTATTGTACCATGACAACCATGCAATTTTGTAGCACCTCCAGGCTGGTAACATAAACTAGTATCCTGCTCGAAGCTACTCACAGGAGTATTGTGGCATTGTGCGTTGTGAGTCGATGGTCAAGGAATTATGTCTGTAGTTATGTCTGTGAGCTCCTCCTGATTTCATTCATGCCTTCGTTAGCAAGGCATGTCACAGGAAGAGAAAGTGAAAATAGGTCCCATTTACTGGTTCTGTAGAATTGTTTACCCTAATGTTTAATCTTTGTACAGTAAAACTGATAATCGAGGATCCGACCATTCAGAAGTCCTGAAGATTTGACATTTGGCTCACCAGGACCTGTCTGCTGAGCTTCCCTAGTCCCTGTTCCCTTCCATCTTGCCAGGGCCCTGCTTTCAATGCTTTCATCCAATTCCTGTGGTCCTGGTTCTTGCACTTCCTTTCACTTACTGGGGCCCTGCACCCCACACTTCATTCCACTTGCTGAGTCCTGGTTCCCACACTCCCAACTTGCCAGGGCCCTGGATCCTGCATGTCCATCTGGCTTGCCAGGGCCCTGCTTCCCACATTTCCTTCCAACGCACAAGGGCCCCATTTCCCATGCTCCAACCTAGGCACCATCCACTCACTGGGGCCTAGATCCCTGTGCTCCCATTCAAATATGACTCCATTTACCACGCTCTCTTCAAATTGACCGGTCACAATTCCTGAGCACCCTTTAAATTTACCAGGTTCAATGGGAAATTTATTATCATAAAATGTAACATCTTAAAAAAATGAAATAAAAATATGTTAGTGTATTAATATAAATAACATCCAGTGGTCTAAAATCTGCTGGTTGGGCACCACCATTGTCCTGAGATTGCCAGAGTATTGGAGTTTACTGTAACCTTTACTGGAAGTGAAGATGGAACAGAACTAAGTAACTCAGCAGAGACTTTTCTTAGTTTGAAAGCAACCCGAGAGGCATTTAACTTTTTATTGCTAGTTTCTGGTGAGAAACCCAGGTGAAGAAAGGAATTGCCTTAAAGTAAAGTTTGGACCAAGTATTGGACATGAAGTACCATGACTATTTTTTCTTTGGAAGTGGAAAATATTGGAGTACGGACACTGTACTGACACAATAGTGTCAATATACTTTAATGTCACAATACTTTAATGGTGGTCCAGGTATTACCAACATATTCATTGTTTTGTGTATTATTGAAAAGATCTTCTAATTACATTTTTTGTATATCATAACACTAATTGATCACTATAAATTCAGTAATCTGAGACTAATTTTAGCACTTGAATTTCTTTCCAGGCTGGAGATCTCTATGAAAAAGTTGGAAATTACCAAAGAGCATTGGATTGTTATCGTAAGGGAAGTGCATTTCGCAAAGGTATCTGGAGCCCTCAGTACAGGGATAGGTACTTTTTGGTGTGAAAAGAGTTATTGGTCCAAAGTTGTAAGATAAATTAAATGTGATTGGTAATTGGTTTATTATGTACTGAGATAGAGTGGAAAAACTTTGCAAGCCATCCAGTCCGTTAAGGTAGTACAAAGGGAAAAGCAATAACAGAATGCAGAATATAGTGTTGCAGTTACGAGAAAGTGCAGTGCAGGTAGACAAATAAGGTGCAAGGGCCATGATGAGGTAGGTCGAGAGATAAGAGTTCATCTTTATCAGATTCAGTGCATGTTGCAGAAGATTGGCCTGGATCTATTATTTAGTTATTTTAAATTATTTAGTTCACTTTTAAATGGTCACTATTGGAATTCCATAACAACATGGCCGCTGTTTGCTGCTGTGAAAGCTTTCAAGGGTGATCTGGAGGTTAGAGCTTCTTCAGTGTACTATTGGAAGCATTGCTGCTGCTCAGGCCACACTGCTGGAGTCTTGAACATTTCAGGCCAGTGACATAGGCCTTCCATATCTGAACCAGAGATGTATGGGTGTAGAAAGACCACCACCAATCATTCTTGGATAAGTACGATTTAGCCGATTTAGTTAATTTTGCAGGTTGCACATTTCCTCACGATATTAACCAATAAAACTTCCACACAAGCCTCCTCATGTTCTCTCGACTTATTACCATTGTCCTATTTATCCCTCTTTTCCATCAGGTATATGTGACTCCCCTTAGGTACATCAGTGCTGTCTGTTCTGTTGCCAAAACCTGCAGTTATCTTAATATCTTAAAGCTGTTGATGTACAGTAGTTTACAATTATAATTTTTATGTGTTAACTCAAAGCTGTAAAATAATTTATGACAAAGGGAAGCAAGATTTATGAATTGGAATGTTGTGCCCAATACATTGTTAATATAACTGTACTTTTATGATGTTTGTTAAGAGTGGAAGAGTGCAACTGAGAAAAATTGTTGGATGAATTTTATAAGCATTAGTTGTGAAAGATATTTAAACATTATGGATTTTCAATTTCTATTGTTGGAAGTTATTGCTTGTTGTGGCTGAAATAACTATTTATTTAACCTTGGTTCATTTCATCAAGAAGAAAAATACTGCAGATGGCAGAAATCAAAACTGTGAAAGGCCATCAAACATAAAATCTTGTTTCTTTCTCCACTGATTTAACAAGTATTTCCAATATTTTTGTTTTTATTCACTTTATGGACTTTTGGTCAGTTTGTGTTATTACTTTAAAGTATTCTTTTTGATCTATATTTCAGCAGTGGAATTGTCCAGAACAGTTTTTCCATCTGAGGTTGTGAAGTTAGAGGAGGCCTGGGGAGACTATCTTGTACAACAGAAACAGTTGGACGCTGCAATTAACCATTTTATTGAAGCTGGGTAAGTTCAACCAACCCAAAAGGATGCCTTCTGTACACAGTCAGTAACAGTGAATAGGCCATATGATTCAAGGGTTGGAACCTGTTGCCTGTGGTAAAGTTTCTTTAATTATATGCTGATGTACTTTGTATTTAAACTTTCATTTGTTAATATTTTTTCCAGTTGTTCTGTAAAGGCAATTGAAGCAAGTATTGGAGCTCGGCAGTGGAAAAAAGCAGTCCATATTCTGGAGCTTCAAGATGACAAAACAACTTATAAATATTATCATAAAATAGCTCAGCACTATGCCTCAGTTCAAGAATATGAGGTCAGGAACTTGCCATATGTGCGATTTTCTATAGTTAACCTGTATACCATTATATTGCCATGTTAGAATTTTTAATTTATAATTTTTTTTAAACTAGCTAATTCAAACATTGACTGAATTTTGAATTGGTGAACGTCTTATTTCTTTATTGTTTCTCTGGGATTTATTCTTCATTCATGTTCATTCCATGAAAATCATATAATGTTGATCACATGACCCAATAGAAACCTCTTGCTTGGTATTCTACAATTATATTGGTACAGGTCCTCCCCAGCATACGAACGCTTGACTTACATATAGCCTGTACGTACAGTCAAGTGTTTAGGAGTCAAGCACAATGGATTTGCTGGGTGCTGTGGGGCCTCAGGCATCTTCTGCTGTGTGGGAACTCGGTTCACAGCAGCATTTTCAACTTGCGAACCGTCCAGGTTACAAACAATTTACAGGAATGAATCCCTATCATGACCTGGGGAGGACCTGTACTGAATATACTTATAGAACTATAGCAATCTGCAGGTTAGAGGGTGATAATCAACACATCTATCCCTGCTGACCTATGGCGATTCCAAACAAAATTAATCCCACAGCTCCCTGGGTGACAAGACAGAAAAATATATCAGGTAAAAATATGAAAAGCAAAAAAGGCTTTCCTTTGCATTAGTGTTCTTCAAGTACCAAGATGTCCCAAATGCTTAGCAACCAATTACATAACAAGTACTTATTAAGCGTAGTCTAATCACAGTTTGAAAAAAAGATGAAGCAATTTAACTGCTTAGAATGCTTTTCTTACCTGTCTTAAAGGTAGGTCTGTCAAAAACCTTTGGGTTCATTTACTGGAATAGTTGACAAGAGTTTATAATCACACTGCGCAATCAGAGTATGCCCAGTTCCCGGATTTTCCAGCAAGCATCAGATTCCCTTGTTGATTTAAATTACTAATCCTTTGATAAAGAAATTTAAGGCATTTTGAAAACAATTTGAAATAAAAGAGATTTTGTTTTATTTTTCTGGATTATTTTAGCTGGCTGAAAGATGTTTGCATTTTTGGATTCCTAATTTAAGTGAATGGTGAATTTGGCAAGCATTGTTATAAGTTTGTACTATACATAGTAGGCCAAGCTGATTCAATGATATATTGCATTATTTTCAAATTGTATCAAACATGGCCATTCAAGATCTGCTAATTATATTTAAAATTAGAGAGGAGACTCCCTGTGTGTTTCATTTCCTTAGATACAGTACTTCTAATCAAATTTTCCTTGTGTTACTCCAACAACCTAGTTGTATCCTATGCCTAGTTGTATCTTATGTACATTTATAAAGAGATCTGTAGAATGGTATCTATTGCAGAGTATGAAGCCTCAAATTGACTGCCAAACAGCCTCAATGCATACATTAGTACCTGTCACATCATTCTATTTAACAAGCCAAAACGTACACACTTTATTTGGGCTACAGACCTCTCAAGAGGACAGACAATTAGTTTAGCCCAAGTTCCTGTAAATGTAGCTGTCAAAGATTCATACACATTGTAAAACTTAATAGCTTCCAGCAATTTTAAGACAATATACGGTGTGTACAAAATAACAAGATAATTATGAGTCAAAAAATCATTTGAACTAGCTAAGTGAATTTATTCAGAGAGACCTTAAAAACTGAATTGCATTATCTCATTGTTTCTTTAAAAATTGAAATTGTCCCTTCTTTTCCAGTTTATTCAGGAATGGATACCACATAGTCTGGTTTAAATTAATATAGTAAATATCTTTTCCATTTTTCTAATTTGTGTACATTGTCATTTAAGACCACAATTTGCCACTTCTCAGAGCCAAAAACATCAAATCTGTACAAATTTGGCTCATAAATCAGAGTTTTAGTTGTTTGATATAAGAGATTAGCTTTGTGGTCTTCTCTGCAATCCCACTTATCTCTCTCGTATGTTTGACCATACAGCTGGAGGCAAAATAAATATTTTAAAAAAATGTTGGTCCAAAATGTTTGGCCAAAGAATTTGATGACAACATCTTCATTTGTACTGGATCATTTTGGCTATTTTCTTAATAATTTGTTGACTTTGTTGATTTCACTGTTGGTTGTACTAAGTGTTAAAAATATAAGTATTCCATGAACTGTTTGAACTTTAACACTGTTATGTTGTCTCTCCTGTTTTGGTACCAATGACAAATTTGCAAAGACTTTTCCGAATACAGGTCATTGATGTAAATCAGAAACAGTGATGGTTTCAACAGGAAATCCCTTAGACACCACACCCATTTCTTCCCTCCAACTCAATGCAACTTGTATATAACTAGTTCCCATTAACTCAAGACACTTTCATATCTATTCCCATGTATTAACTTGGATCACCCTGTTTTGCCATGCAGGACTTCCAATTAATTCATACGAGTATTACTAATTTTGTCCTTGCCTGCATGGGTAGTGCATGTTACTTATTTTGTTCCCCTGTGAGTACTTGAAGAAACAGTTATCCAAAATATTTGCTATTGTGTTTATTCTCTGTTTCAAGTCTGTTTGTATCTGTCATCATTCTTGTGTCTTCTGTTATTCCTATTTTACATTCAAGTAGTAATTTTTTAAAAAAAATTTCATTTTGCCTCCAGCTATATTCTTCTGCTCATCCTTTTAACTTGCTTCTCCGTGTCCCTATATCAATCCCACTGAATACATTTCTTTTTCTCCTTTACATCTTTAGAGATTTTTTGGAAATTTCATTTTGGTTTAATTTCCTAATCTATTTATGTTTATCCCAGATTTTCTAAAATTAAGTGTATGTTGCAACTTTTTTCCTGCAGACTTGACAGTATTTATACCTCAACAGTGCTCCTTTTCAGCCAAAACCACAGAACTTCTTATCCAACAATCCTGTGGGGTGTAACTTTGCCACAATGACTGCATGATTTAAGGCAGTAATTCACAGCCACCTGTCTAGGATCATTGGGGTTCACCAATACATATTAGCTTTATAAATGTTATACCCGATTGATGAATCCCTGCTTCAATGAAAACTTGCAGTTCTGTCATATTGTTTCTAACGTTTATACTATTCATACCTTCTTTCCTGCATCTGAACTTCTGAGTTTGTCTCTAACTTCTGATGCTTTTACCCTCTGATGGAATGTCCTCTACTGTGCAATTAGTATCATCTGAAATCAGATTTTATCCCTACCTCCTCTTCCTATCTAATTTTAAGAATTCTGCCATTGTTCCTTATCTATCCAAATTTTACTTGCATTACATCAGAACTGCTTGTTCAATCTATGCCATAACATTGTCTTTCTTTGTGTGATTTTACAGAAAGATTTAATTTGTGGGGTTATCAATGGAATTATTTCACACCATAATCAAGTAAATTCAGCCTTATGGAAGGTTGGATTTTGTAAGGAGTGATTTCCCCTGATGAATGCTTTAAGACAGTTGACTTTTAAAGTTGTAGAATCCCTATATATAGAGGCTCTTCAGCCCACTATTTCTGTGCTAACTGTCAAGTACCCACTTACTCCAATCCCATTTTTCCTCTTACATACCTATCCACTCATCCCAGTTCTCCTGCCACCTGCAGTTGGGACAGTTTGCTGTGTCTAACCTACCATCCTTGGCACATGGGAAGAAACAGGACTACCTGGAAAACCCAATGGTCACAGGTAGAGCATGCAAACACAACAAGGTCAGAATTTCAGCTGGGTTTCTGGAGCTACGAGGCCACATTGTTAACTGCCATGCTACCCCGTAAATTCATTTAATTAGTTTTAAGGGACAATGCTTTCATGAAAATGACTGCTGCCCTTTTATGTTGTTTCATTGTGAAGGCAAAATATGGTAACAAATTATGTCAAAGCAAAAACACACTTCATTTTCTTGGCAAAAGGCAATGTCTCTCCCCAAAATGTGTTGGAGCAAACCAAAGAATGTTATTGTAGCGTCAAGTTCACCAGATACATATGGAATCCATGGTAGAAGTTATTGATTGCACATTGAAAATAAACCTGATCTTCTAACTGGTGCAATAATTAGTTATGAAGATTATAATAGCTATTTATAAATTTTTTTACAATCACATATATTTTTCAAAGTTGAATTTATTGTCATATGCACAAATACATGTATGCACAGGTGCAATGAAAAACTTACTTGCAGCAACATCACTGCCACATAGCATCATATAAGCAGCATTCACAAGAAAAACATAAATTATACACAATTTTTACAAGAAAGAACACAATTAGAACAAAAAACAAAGTCCATTTTAGTGCAAAGTGAGGTGGTGGTGGTGTGTAAGTAAGTTTTTGAATATCAGTTTTAGTGTTTGCTTTTTCATAGTTTTCCTTCTTTATAAGTTTACAATTGTGAAAAAGTACTGATGATGCATACTTTGTTTCTATGGGGCTTGACGTTTTATTTAACATGGGGTTTGGATTGCAGTTCTTGTCTGGTAGCGGGCAGACTGCTAACTGGCCTATAATTTCCTGTCTTTTGCCTCCCTCCCTTCTTAAAGAGTGGAGTGATATTTGTGATTTTCTAATCCTCCAGAACCATTCCTGAATCTGTGGATTCTTGTAAGATCACTACTAATGCCTCCACAATCTCTTCAGCTAACTTTCAGAACCCTGGGGTGTAGTCCATTTGGTCCAGGAGACTTATCTACCTTCAAACCTTTCGGTTTCCCAAGCACTTTCTCCTTCGTAATAGCAATTGCACTTACTTCCCCCTAAAAGAAGCAAGGCTGTGGAAAGAAGCATTAGACTATCACCAGATATTATCAGGTGGAATTTGAGCATCATTCATTTTGATTTGTATGTGCACATACTAATCGGTTTTGTCCATATGTTTGTCCTGAGAGAGGCTGCTGCCAGTGGAACAGTCAGAGGCATTTTGTTATAGATCATGGCGTAGAGTGATGTAGCCAGCAAACTGGATCTGGAAGCTATAGTGTTATGTCACAGTGTTGTTGAAGAAAACTAGAAGCTGTAATAAGTTTAATAGATGGAAATGTTATGGTTGTATTTAAAAAATGGGAAATTCTGTGGCCACAGAATTTCCCATTTTTCAGATACAACCATAAAATATCCATTAATTTTCTCCCTTTGGTTTATTTGATTGTATAATCAGTATATCAACATATAAATATTTTGAGCTCCCAGTATCATTTTTTTGATGTTTGGAAAGCATCTTTGTGATCACTGATGCAAACTCATAATTTTTAGGAAAAACTGGCAAACTTTGCAATATGGGTATAAGGAAATGGTGCAAGGTTAATCCACCTCCCCTTATCTCCATCCTGTTGTTCTACGTAATATAGATGGTCATAAATTTTCTGCATTGTGAGGATTTGACTAGAGTGTAGAGCTACAAAGTGGTTCTGCATCTGTCAAACTAGTGTTGCATGCCAATTGACAACATGATTTACCTGTACTGTATTCTATCAGATGTTTAACTGTGGCAGGCTTTACCATTATGATGTGCAGCACCCTTTGTGTTAGAAGTGTGTGCACACATACTGTAGATGTCATTTTGGAATCCGGGAAGTCTTCACAATGCTCAAAACATAATATGATGAATTTCAACCAACAAAACTTGAAATCAAATATTATTGAAGAGGTTTGTCTTTTATGGTTTTGTTAACCTAAATTGATGATTTTTCTTTTTATCTTCTAGACTGCGGAAAAAATGTACATTAAAGCTGACCGAATCAAGGATGCCATTGACATGTACAAGCAAGTGGGATGTTGGGAGAAGGCTCACAAGGTCCGGTGCTGAATTGTAATTAAAAATGAAACTGTTTAAGAAGCATTTCTCCATATTTATGTTGCTTAAGTAGTACTTCAATCTGTCTCACCTGGGACACAGATTGAAATACAATTTAGTCTGACGGGAAGGGGAAGAGAAATCCCACGCATTTACACTGGAACAGGCAACTTGTGCTCATGAATATTGTATGAATTAAGATTGACATCCAAGATTTGCCCCTGATTCAATAGGCACATCATAGATATGGGGATCAATGGGGCTACAGATTACCCTACAAAATTTGGTGATCACCATGCTGAACATCCTGAGCACATCTCAGCACTTGCTATGGCCATGCCCCATGGAGTTTGGCTGCAAAATATTGCTTTTAAATATTGTTTTTTATCTCTTTCCTACTTAACATTTTGATGTTCAATGTCTAGCTTGGTGTTTCCTAACAAACACAATACTTGGTATTGTAAAGATGACAGCATTGACTTAAGAAACTTATGAAAAGTATAAATTTGAGAATCCTGACAGGTAGTACAGTTAGCCATTTACTTCATAAATTAATCAATGTGGCAGATTTTCAGTGGTCATTTCACCTTTGGATTGCCAGTTCCAACAGTCATATTTAAATCAGTGCATATATAAAAATAATAAAATAAATATAACTGTAGAGTTATGCAGCATAGAAACAGACCTGTTGGCCCACCATGTCCATGTTCCAAAGGCAGTGCATTCCAACTATCCTCTAGATGAAATATTCTTCCCCAGATCCTCTCTAAACCTCTTACTCTTTACCCTAAACCTATGCCCTCTAAAATTCCCAGCCATGGGGAAAGTGTTCCTACTTCTACCCTATCCATGCCCCTAGCTTTGGACTAGTACTGTTAAATGCAATGATACTTCTGCAGCTCTCGGAGATTAATTATAATTCTAAAGCAAAATTTTTCTTGAAACACAGTTAGCTGTGAAGTGTATGAAGCAGGAAGATGTTGCTGTTCTGTACATAAATCAAGCACAAGAGTTGGAAAAGAAAGGAAAATACAAAGAAGCTGAAAGGTAACATATGGAACACTATGCTGTTGACATTATTGGAAGATATAGAAGCTGTAGTGTAAATAAGCTATTTGTCTCAAGTAATATATGTTAATGTTTCCTTTGCACATACAATAAACCTAATATTCCTATGATATCCATGCCAAAGTATTGGGGAGTGGAGGAGAAGCTTGAGTCCCAGTTTTGGGGATAGTTGGATTTTCTCAAATCGCACTCTCTGGGTGCTTCATGTTTTGTGCTTTGCTTCACTTACTTGCTGCTTGACAGTCATCCATTTAAGTATACCCAACTGAAGATGCTGATCAAACTTCCATAATATAGTAGTTGATATGTTGCTTGTCTTATCCAAGGGTTCAGAGCTGTTTGTCAAATGCTGAAAAATTATCATCAGTGCGCATGAAGACTGGTCACGTTGTCTTTGTCAAGCACTGATGAGGCCTACCTGATGCAGGCTAATGTTAACGAGGTAGCCTGTCAAACTCCATTGGATAAGGGGTTTCCAGGTAACAGCATGGAGAAACAATGGGGATGCAGTAAGTTAAATGGCAACTTGTATCTGCCCCACTGCATTTGCAGCTGGGTATTCTGACCTAAATGTTGTGGATTGATCAACTTATTTTGAACAGTTACTATGATAACCTTTTTCTGCAGGTTGTACATTACTGTGGATGAACCTGATTTAGCAATCACAATGTATAAGAAGCTTAAAATGTATGATGACATGATTCGACTTGTGGCTAAATATCATAAAGATCTACTTACAGATACCCACCTTCATCTTGCAAAGGTATGGGATAATGACTAAATGTTGCTGTGTGCAAGCTTTATTTTTTTATCTGACTGTATTATACTACTGTAGTAAAGCAGTATATCAGTGATGGGAAAGTTATTGGAAGGGATTCTGAGAGAAAGGATTTGTTTTCATTTGGAAAGGCAAGGACTGATGAGGGGTAGTCAGCATGGCTTTGTGCATGGGAAATCGTCTCACAAATTTGATTGAGTTTTTGAAGAGGTGACCAAGAGGGCACAGCAGTAGACCTTGTCTTTGACAAGGTCCTGCATGATAGGCTAGCTGGCCAGAAGGTTAGAATACATGGAAACCAGCGTGAGTTAATGAATTGGATACAAAATTGGCTTAGTGGTTGGAGGCAGAGGGTGGTTATGGAGAGTTGATTTTCAGATTGGAGGCCTGTGACCAGTGGTGTGTTGTGGGGATCGATGCTGGGTCCTCTGTTGTTTGTCATATATACTGATGATTTCAATGAGAATGTAGGTAGTGTAGCGGTTGCTACCGCAGGATGAACACAAGACACTAGTCGTAGAGTTTCAGAGCAGAACTGTTTATTTTCCCGCCTTGCGCGGGCCTTTTAAGAGAGCCTGTTCCCGCCCACTCAAAACGGCAATGACGTATACGCCACGTCATTAAACCTTTCCCGCGTGCGGGTACTCCCTGTCGCTCGGGGAAGACGAAGGCCCACCGCCATCTTGGGCCTCACCGCTCCAACGACGCGCAACCCGACCGCCGAGCCGGTTCACTTGCTCGGACAGTGAGTCGCTACACAACCCCCCCCCCCCCAGAACCGGCGATACGGTCCCCAAGGTCCGCGGGCTGTGTTAGCCGCCGCTTAGGAGGTCGGCCTCTGCGTCGCGGTGCTGGAACCTCGACTGGTTGTTGTAGATCTAAATGGGTTGGTTTGAGGCAGTCCGTCGTGAAGACCTGCTCCTTGCCCCCAATGTCCAAAATAAAGGTGGACCCATTATTCCTGATGACTCGGAACGGCCCCTCATATGGTCGTTGCAACGGTGCCCAAGGTGTGCCCCGCGAACGAAAATAAACTTAGTCTCGTAGTTCTTTGGGCTTACAGGATGGGGCTTGACTGTGCCGTGAAGTGGGAATCAGGGCTAAGTTGCCGAGCCTCTCGCACAGTCTTTGCAGGACTGCTGTGGGTTGTTCCCTTTGGTCCTGAAGGGAGGGTATGAAATCCCCTGGGATGACCAGGGGCGCTCTGTACACGAGTTCAGCTGACGAAACATGGAGGTCTTCTTTGGGGGCAGTGCGTATGCCGAGCAGGACCCAAGGCAGTTCGTCGACCCAGTTAGGACCCTTCAAGCGGGCCATCAGGGCTGATTTCAGATGGCGGTGGAAACGTTCCACTAACCCGTTTGATTGAGGGTGGTAGGCCGTGGTAGTGTGCAGCTGCGTCCCTAGCATGTTCGCTAATGCAGACCAGAGGCTGGAGGTAAATTGGATGCCCTTGTCTGAAGTGATGTGGGCTGGAACACCAAAACGCGAGATCCAAGTTGTGAGCAGCGCTCGGGCGCAGGAATCAGTGGTGATGTCAGATAGAGGGGTTGCCTCTGGCCACCTCGTGAACCAGTCCACGATGGTAAGGAGATACCGGGCTCCTCTTGAAACTGGCAGAGGACCAACGAGGTCGACATGGATGTGGTTGAACCTTCTACTGCTAGGCTCGAACTACTGTGGCAGGACCTTGGTGTGTCGTTGGATTTTCGATGTCTGGCAGTGCTGACAAGTCCTGGCCCACTCACTGACCTGTTTGCGCAGGCCATGCCAGACGAACTTGCTGGCGACCAGCCAGACAGTTGATCTGATGGACGGGTGCGCCAACCCATGTATCGAATCGAAAACGCGTTTCCACCAAGCTGCAGGAACTATAGGGCGGGGTTGACCTGTTGCGATGTCGCAAAGGAGGGTCTGCTGACCTGGACCAACTACGAAATCTTGGAGCTGCAGGCCCGAGATTGCGGTTTCGTAGCTGGGCAGTTCGTCGTCGGCTTGCTGTGCGTCAACCAGGGCCTTGTAGTCGATACCCAGGGACAGGCTGTGGATGGTCGGTCTGGAAAGTGCGTCAGCAACGACACTGTCCTTCCCGGAGACATGTTGGAGATCCGTTGTGAATTCGGAAATGTAGGACAAATGTCTCTGCTGACAAGCTGACCAGGGATCAGAGACTTTGGAGAAGGCGAAGGACAAAGGCTTATGGTCAGTGAAGGCGGTGAAAGGCCTGCCTTCTAAAAAGTACCGGAAATGCCAGACCGCCTGGTACAGCGCTAGAAGTTCCTGATCAAAAGCGCTGTATTTCAGTTCAGGTGGTCTAAGGTGCCTGATGAAAAATGCCAAGGGTTGCCAACTGCCTTCAATTAGTTGTTCCAGTACCCCACCAACCGCGGTGTTGGATGCGTCCACCGTGAGGGCGGTTGGGACGTCTGTCCTAGGGTGTACAAGCATCGTGGCGTTTGCCAGGGTGTCCTTGGCCTTAACAAAGGCAACCGCAGCCTTGTCGTTCCAGGCGATGTCCTTGCCCTTACCAGCCATCAGAGAGAACAAAGGGCGCATGATACGGGCTGCTGCAGGGATGAACCGATGGCAAAAGTTGACCATCCCCAGGAATTCCTGTAGGCCTTTGACCGTGTTGGGGTGGGCAAAATGGCAGATAGCGTCCACCTTGGCAGGTAGGGGTGTTTCTCCATCGCTGGTGATTCTGTGGCCGAGGAAATCGATAGAGTCAAGCCCGAATTGGCACTTGGCCGGGTTGATCGTGAGGCCGAAATCACGGAGATGGGAATACAGTTGGCGGAGGTGGGAAAGGTGTTCTTGGCGGTCACGGCTGGCGATTAGTATGTCATCTAAGTAAATGAACACTAAGTTCAGGTCTTGGCCTACCGCATCCATCAGCCGCTGGAACGTCTGCGCGGCGTTCTTAAGGCCGAATGGCATTCGAAGGAACTCAAAGAGGCCGAATGGGGTGATAATCGCAGTTTTGGGGATGTCATCTGAGTGGACTGGGATTTGGTGGTATCCCCGAACGAGGTCCACCTTGGAGAAGATGCGGGCCCCATGTAGGTTGGCTGCAAAGTCTTGGATGTGAGGGATGGGGTAGCGGTCTGGGGTGGTGGTGTCATTCAGCCGGCGATAGTCGCCACAGGGCCTCCACCCGCCGGTAGCTTTGGGGACTACGTGCAGGGGGGGAGGCCCAGGAGCTGTCTGACCTGCGAACAATCCCCAGCTCCTCCATGCGACGGAACTCTTCCTTTGCCAGGCGGAGCTTGTCTGGAGGTAGTCGTCGTGCTCGGGCATGAAGGGGTGGCCCTGTGGTAATGATGTGGTGTTGCACCTCGTGTTTGGGCATAGAATTCGTAAACTGAGGTGCCAAAACTGATGGGAATTCGGCTAGGAGCTTGGTGAACTCGTTGCCAGACAGGAAAATGGAGTCCAAGTGCAGGGCTGGTAGGCTGGTTTCTCCCGGGGGTAGGTCTGGAAAGTTGTGGAGTGGACTAGCCGTTTCCCTCGCAGGTCGACTAACAGGTTATGGGCCCGAAGGAAATCGGCTCCCAGGAGTGGTTGGGCGATGGTGGCAAGGGTAAAGGTCCAGGTGAAACGGCTGTTGCCGAATTGTAACTGAAGTGTACGGGTACCGAAAGTCCGTATCGTTTTGCCGTTTGTGGTATTGAGTACAGGACTTTGTTGCCTGTTACAAGTGTCGCAGCCGGTTGGGGGCAAAATACTGACCTCTGCTCCAGTACCGACGAGGAAACGCCGCCCGGACTGCTTGTCCCAAACGAATAGGAGGCTTTGTCGGCGGCCAGCCGCCGTAGCTGTTAGCGGCGGCTGGCGCTGGCATTTCCCTGACTTGCAGGTTGGGCGGCATCGACGGGCCTCCGCGCCCCACCTCTGATGGTAGAAACACAGTTGGTCGCCATTGTCGTCGTCTGTGTTTCTGGGGTGTGGTCGCTCGGTTGCTAGGACTGGTTTAGGCAGGCGTTGGGCTCGCAGCCTGGCAATTTGGCTGACGGACAAACCGTGCTCGCGTTTGGCCTTCCACAGGACATCTGCCTGGGCAGCCACCTCACGTGGGTTGCTGAAATCAACGTCGGCCAACAGCAGGTGAATGTCATCAGGTAGTTGTTCAAGGAAGGCCTGTTCGAACATTAGGCAGGGCTTGTGTCCCTCGGCCAATGCCAGCATCTCATTCATTAGGGCGGATGGGGATCTGTCTCCCAGGCCGTCGAGATGAAGCAGGCGGGTGGCGCGCTCACGACGGGAGAGGCCGAAGGTCCGAATCAGAAGGTCTTTGAAAGCCGGGTACTTATCCTCCTCCGGAGGAGACTGGATGAAGTCACTGACCTGGGCGGCTGTCTCCTGGTCCAGAGAGCTGACCACATGGTAGTACTTTGTGGAGTCGGAGGTGATCTGCCGAAGGTGGAATTGCGCTTCGGCTTGGTGAAACCAGATGCTGGGACGAAGCGTCCAAAAGGTGGGCAGCTTGAGTGCCACTGCGTTGGATGCTGCGTTGTCGTCCATTGTGCGGGTCCAAAATCTGTTTGGACCATCGGGGTCACCAAATGTAGCGGTTGCTACCGCAGGATGAACACAAGACACTAGTCGTAGAGTTTCAGAACAGAACTGTTTATTTTCCCGCCTTGCGCGGGCCTTTTAAGAGAGCCTGTTCCTGCCCACTCAAAACGGCAATGACGTATACGCCACGTCATCAAACCTTTCCCGCGCACGGGTTCTCCCTGTCACTCGGGGAAGATGAAGTCCCACCGCCATCTTGGGCCTCGCCGCTCCAACGACGTGCAACCTGACCGCCAAGCCGGTTCGCTTGCTCGGACAGTGAGTCGCTATAGTAGTATGATTAATAAGTTTGTGGATGACACCAAAGTTAGTAGTATAGTGGAGAGTGGAGAAGGTTGTCTAAAGTTCAATAGGATCTAGATGAACTGGGAAAGTGGACAAGGAAATTACCAATGGAATTTAACTCAAACAAGTGTGAAGTGATACATTTTGGGAAGTTAAGCCAGGGCAGGACATACACAGTGAATGCAGGGCCCTGGGCAATACTGTAGAATAGAGACCTTGGGGTGCATGTACATAGTTCCCTGAAAGTGGCAACACAGGTAGATAGGGTGGTGTAGAAGACATATGGCATGTTTGCCTTCATCAACTGAGCATTGTGTACAGGAGTTGGGATGTCATGTTAGTTGTACAAAACATAGTTTAGGCTGCACTTGGA
The DNA here is from genome assembly GCF_009764475.1 of Pristis pectinata. Classification (NCBI taxonomy): domain Eukaryota; kingdom Metazoa; phylum Chordata; class Chondrichthyes; order Rhinopristiformes; family Pristidae; genus Pristis; species Pristis pectinata. The sequence continues at coordinate 57,258,377 of NC_067414.1, read as the reverse complement.
GTATTGTGTGCAGTTCCGGTCACCAAACTACAGGAAATTTGTGATTAAGCTCAAGAGGCTCCAGAAAAGATTCACAAGGATGTTGAATGGATTGGAGGGCTTGAGTTATAAGGAGAGATTGGATAGGTTGGGTCTGTTTTCCCTGGATTAAGATTCAGATTAGTTTATTGTCATATATACCAGGGTGCAAAGAAAGAATCTCACAGAATAAATATTGTAATATGGTAATAATAAATACAGTGATGAGCACAAAAACAACAGGGTGGTGCAAAGTATAGGAGGCTGAGATGTGACATGGTTGAGGTATATAAAATTATGAGAGGCATAGATAGGGTAGATGGTCAGAGTTTGTTTCCCCATGGTAGGGTTATCTAAAACTAGGTGGTATAGGTTTAAGGTGAGAGGAAGGAGGTTTAAAGGGGATCGGAGGGGTAAATTTTTCACACAGTAGTTGGTATCTGGAATGAGCTGCCCGATGAGGTGGTGGTTGCAGGACCAGTAATAACACTTAAGAGGCATCTGGACAGGTACTTGAATGAGCAAGGCACAGAGGGATATGGAATGAATGCAGGCAAGTGGGATTAGTATAGCCATTATGGTGGGTCGAAGGGCCTGTTTCTATGCTGTACAACATTATGACTTATTATTTAAAAATATTTTGTTTAATATTACAAGATAGAAAATCCATGTTGACATTTGATTTTGAAATTCTGTTCATCAACACAAATTGGTATAATTAATCTAAGTCTTGATTCCATTTGATTTGAACATTTTGATGACTTGACACAAATTTTCCTGAGTGCTGTGGCCATTCAAATAGTCAATTGTCCTGCACTTACCATATGGGCTTTCATAACGGTTGTTCGCAAAAAGTCTCTAGGGCCTTCTTGGCAAATCTTCCCTGGGCCTTTTAAATAATTTAAATTACAATTAATTAAATTAATAATTAAATTGAAATAAAAACCATGTAATTAAAGAATTATTGTACTTCCTCACAGTCACAGAAGCTTTGTTCACATGAATGGGCTAGCAGATCCTGTACCAGGCCTATCCTGCTGCAGAATCTGCAAGCTTAAACACTGGGGAATTCAAGCAACTTGATGCACAGTGATAGATATACCATTGAGAAAATGTTGACAGGTTCAGGGCTTCCAATTTTGATACAGATGCCTTGAAGCCTAGAATCTGATGGCACTGAAGTGGGTAAATGCAGGCAGTTCTGTTGCAAAACTGCCATCAAAATCTTACCATTATTTTTCTCAACTGAAATTTCAAGCTAAAATCTATGACTCTACCATTTATGTAATTTCAATCAAGTTACAAATGCATTGTTAATGCATTTCTAGCTAACATTTGGGTTTAAGGATGCTACCTGTTCTGATGCAAATATGTTGCTATAGGAACTGGAAAGTGAAGGCCGTTTTCGAGAAGCTGAGTACCATTACTTGGAAGCGAAAGAATGGAAGGCAATTGTGAATATGTACCGTGTTAATGACATGTGGGATGAAGCATATAGGGTAAGAAGATCTTGCTTGCCTACAAATTCTTTCTTTCATTTTGGAATGGACATGAAATCCATTGTTTACAAAGACCACACATAAAATGCCAATAATCAAAACATTGAACAAATAGCTCTAATAAATTAAACAAATTTATATTTTAAAACATAAACAGCTTTTACTGATAGTAGTTCTATCTGTTATATTTCCTGCTAAATAGACAGATCCTACTGAATTTTCTATTTTAGTGTCTACACCGACCTGCGATCATAATGTGAGCCATAATAGAACTAAGAGATAAGAACATGAAAAATAGGAGCGTGAATTAATTACATGCCCCCAAATCTTTTTTCTGCCATTCAACAGATCATGGCTGATCTGATCTTGGCCTCCAGATCCACTTTCTTACCTGCTCCCATTATACGTGTCTCCTTTATGGACCCAAAATCTGTCTCAGAATATTATAAATTTAAGGTAAGAGGAGGCAGTATTGTGATGTAGCTAGAAGAACTACTACCTCACAGTTCCAGCAACCCGGATTCATTCCTGACCTCTGATGCTATCTGTGTGGAGACAGCATGTCCTTCTTACGACCCTGTGGATTTCTTCCAAATGCTCTGGTTTCTTCCCATATCCCAAAGATGTGTTGGTTGTCAGGCAGGTTAACTGGTCACTGCAAATTGCACTGAAACAAACTCCTGATATCTTGCTCCTTTACCACCATATTCCCAACTCTTTTCTTATCTTAATTCTTCCCTTGTTAACTTTTCTCCGCAACCTCATCCCATTCTATGAATTCTTCTTTCAGCTTTATTTCTTCTCTCTCTGCTATCTTCCCCTTTTCCCTTTCTTTCCCTCTCATTTTCTTCTTTAATTCTATCTTCTTCCCATCTCTCTCCTGACGTCCTTTCTGCTCTGGCTCCCTCCTTCCAGCATCCATGCATCTTTCATTCAGTCTATTCTATTAAATCAAATTTTACATTCCTTCCTGAAACCTAACTTTTATTCTACCCCACCCTCTAACCACTTTGCTACCTCCTGACCATTTTCTCTATTAAACATACAGAGGATGCTTGGTACTCCATAGGTACCACTACAGGAGACAAATTAATAATTAGTTATTCAGTGTCTTTGTATCCAACATGGTGTAATAATTTCTTTAGTTGGTTACATTCATCTCTTTTTCCTCTTGGTCATGCACTTTGTAGTTATCTTTGCTTCTCATTTTGATCATTATGCCTCAGTGTTATTACTTTTATATGGAGCCATAATTAGATGGGCAACAAAAACTCAGAATGAAGAAATGTAGAAATACATAGTTGGACATTTTTAAAAGTTCTAAAATGAAAAGTTCCCAAGTAGTCTTTGTGAATTATTTTCCCTTTTGAGAAAATGTCAGTATGCATTTGTACGTAGTAAATTTCCATTTAAAATTGTAGAAAATCCAATGTGAGAATTGATTTAAGAAAACTCCCTTGTGCTTCTTACAGGTTTCTAAAGCCCATGGGGGTGCAAATGCTCACAAACAGGTGGCCTACTTATGGGCTAAAAGTCTGGGAGGAGAGTCGGCAGTTAAATTGTTGAATAAATTTGGTCTTCTGGAAACAGCAATTGACTATGCAGCTGATAACTGGTGAGATTGTTTTTAAAATGAAATCATTTCACATTACCATTTGTGCTAAGTTTTATATGACTTTTTCATTTACCTTCCTTTGTTATGCAACATACCTTATATGATTGAATAAATAACCTACTTATTTGGGATGGGCATACCCAGTGAGCAAACTCCTGAACTGTTGGAGTATAATGAACTTATCTTGGTAATTGTTAAACCTGCTTTTGCATACTTCGTCCATTCTTCACAATAAGCTCTTTTTAAGAGCAGAGGATACCTGACCCGCTGAATTCCTCCACCTCCTTTGTGTGTTGCTCCTTTTAAGAGCAGGATTGATGATGTTTCAGATGCTGAAGATGATGGAATCTGATAGGAAAGGAAGGTGGAACTGGAACATGGAATCAAGTGAGGGAGGTAGGGAAGGCAGATGGGAAAAATGGGGGAGGGGAACCAGTGGGAGGAGTGTGTAGTGATGGGCAGATAGAGTGGGTGAGCCATTTGTCACCTTCACCAATCACCTCCCAGCTTCTGTCACTACTTCCACTCTCCCCTCTTCTATCTGCCTATCACCCCTCCTCAGCTGGATCCACTTATCACTTGCTAGCTCTTGCTCCACCACTTCCCTTCACCTTTTTATACTGGCTATCTTCCCTCTATCTTTCAGTCCATTTCCCTCCATAGATGCTGCCTGACCTGCTGAGCTCCTCCAACATCTTGTGTATTGCAACATAATTCCAAATCAATGCAGTCTGTGACCTTGAAGGGAACGAGGGTGGTGGTGTTCCCATGTGTCTGGTGCATTTGTTTATCTTCATGGTCAAAGGCATGGTTTTGCCATGTGTTGGAGTAGCCTTGGCAAGTAACTGTAGTGTATTTTCAGTCACATTGCACTTTTAGTGGTGGAATTGAATGTTAAGAGTGATGGCTTGGGTGTTGTCAAGCAGGGGAGTTTTCCTAGATGGTATTGAGCTTCTTGGCTGTTGTTGGAGCTACATGCATCCAAGTGAGTATTCCATCACAGTCCTGACTCTTGCCTGGCAGATGGTGGAAAGGCTTTGGGAAGTGAAGAGGCAAGTCAATCACTGCAGAATACCCAGCCTTCAAAAATTTTTTCACCAAAAAACAGGCAATAGAGGGCATAATAATAATTTATATTATGGATTGGTCACTAAATTTATTACTGGAGAAGGTGGGCTTCACGATCTGCATAAAAACTTGATGCACAGTTGATGCTGGACTCCACCATGCTTCTTTACACTGTTAGGTTTCCCGTTGTACCAAGCACTTCATTGCGCATTCCCATCAGCCACTTATGTAGCTTGCCTCATCCAAATCCACTGAGGCCTGTTTCCCTATGACACTTGTTGATTCCTGTGCTGGTTGTAGGCTACTTGGTGTCTCCCCACATGCAGATTCTGCCTCAGTGCTTGCCTCTAAATTATGAACAATGTCAGTATCTAAACTGGTAACTGCATATGTGAAATCAAATAACAATGTGTCTTTATCATCACTGCCGTCCTGGTGGTGTTCTGCAATTTAGTTAGGGGTACACTTCTTGGATATCTGAAAGGAGAAAGATGCCAGGGTAGGATTATGGTAATCAAAGTGGAAGTGTGAGTAAAAGGTGCATGCTTACCCTATCATTACTTGTAAATCTGAAGAGATTATGCTTTGAGGAGGGATTAGGCAGGAGGCTAGTGTCTCCTTCAATTAATTGAAAGCCAGGCTGGCTATGGCCTCAGCAATGACTGTTTTACTATTGGGCTGTATTTTCTCCTGTATGGGAGTTAGGACACAAAGATGTGGTTGGGCTTCTCCATTTATTTCCTTTCATCTGCTTGTACCTGGAAGAGGGAGGGAAGGGTATCAATGAATGTCTGCAATATGTTTTGGTGATGTAACTGTCATGATTGAATAGTTGGCAGTATGTGTGCAATCTGTGGGATTCTAAGTGTGTGAGGGGACAGTGGAAGATATGAATATTAAGTATGATGATTGTGATAGTTTATTTGCAGGAGAGTTATAGGACTACTGTATGGTAAATTGAGCAGTATCTGAGAGTAGTGGAGCATTTGATTAAAATATGAATTTTGAAGATGTATTCATTGGTTTCAGCCACTCGTATATTTCCATTGAATTTACTTTGGTCCTGCATCCAGATCCTTGGGAGTTAATTTATAGCATTGATATTAGGGCTGTCAACTTCCACCATATTCTGGAGGGTGTTCAGTATAACTGGAGGGCCACCAGGTCCTATGAAGATAGAATATGTCTCCCCTGCTTTCCGCCTTCACCACCAAGGCCTTCAATGCAGGATTCAAAAAAATTTAGTCTGTTGTCTCGCTCGATGTTTCATTCTTTGCAGTTTGTCAGGTTGCATTCAATGAACAACTGCTCTAGCTACAATGCTCCTCCCCCTTGAAGGTCCAGACAAGCTTCAGGGAGCACAGGCCATCTCTTACGCTTGTTAGCTAGTCGTGATATTGACCCCTTGCTGATTATTGCAGCCATTGAACAGTGGATCTGGTCGCTGGATTCAGAAGGCCTTCAAAGTTGGTGTGTAGCCAGTAATGTAAGTTAATTGATAATGCGTCAATGCCAGCAATTTGTAAATCAAACAGAACATTATGGTATACAAGTACATCAATAGAATATAAATTTAAGGCAGATCTATAAAGGAATTCATGAGCTTTATAGGAATAAAGCAGGCAGTCGACATTTTGGGTCAGGACCCTGCTTCAGGACTCAAGATAGGAAAAGTGGAAGCCCAATATATAGGAGGGAAAAGCAGAGCAGTGATAAGTGGACAAAAGGGGGGAGGCTCCTCTGTGACTCCCTAGTTCACTCCTCTTCCCCCCCACCCATCCCGCTCACACCCCAGGAACTTTCCACTGCCCCTGCCATAGGTGCAACACCTGCCCCTACACCACCTCCATCCAGGGACCCAAACAGTCCTTTCAGGTGAGACAGATTCACCTGCACCTCCCGTAATATCATCTACTGCATTTGGTGCTCCAAGTATGGCGTCCTCTACATTGGCCACACGAAATGCAGACTAGGTGACCCTTTCGCAGAACACCTACGCTCCATCCATAACCACGATCTGTATCTCCCCATTGCCAGTCACTTCAACTCCCCCTCCCACACTATCACAGATATGTCAGTCCTTGGCCTCCTCTACTGCTAGGAGAATTCTAAGCGCAAACTGGAGGAACAGCACCTCACTTTCCATCTTGGAACCTTGCAGCCTAATGGCATAAACATTGAATTCTCCCATTTTAAGTAATCCCCACACCCACCCCCTACCACGCCCCTTCTTTCCTTTCCTAGCTTATCTCTCTTTCTTCTACCCCCCTTTTTTCCTCCTTACCTTTGACCCATCCCCCGGTGGATCTGCTCTCTCCCGCACCTACCTATCACTATCTCTTACCTGCATCTACCTATCACCACCTTGTGCCCACCCTGCCTCCCCTTTTTTATCCACCTATCACTGCTCTGCTTTTCCCTCCTATATATTGGGCTTCCCCTTTTTCCTATCTTCAGTCCTGAAGAAGGGTCCTGACACTAAACGTTGACCATCTGGTTTTTTCCATGGATGCTGCCTGGCCTGCTAAGTTCCTCCAGCATCATAGTGTTTTTTATTTTGTGAAAATATTTTGAGGTGATTGCTGGTTTTGGAGGACATGAACTACATTTGGATTGTCAGATTAAAATTTATTCATTGTGATTAAGTTGATATTAAATAATCACTTAAACGATGATAAAATTTGCTTTCAGTTCTTTCGAGTTTGCGTTTGAATTATCACGACTGTCAATGAAAAATAAAATCCCAGATATTCATCTCAAATATGCCATGTATCTGGAAGATGAGGTAAATGTTTACTTTTCTTTATTGATATTCAACTATTTTCAGATTTTAATTTTATTTGTGCACTTATCTCAATAGAAATATAGTGTAATACAATTTATTCTAATACAATAAATCTGATGGCCGAGGCCAATAAATACACCCAGTAGATAACTAAGTAAAAAATATTTTGCCTTTTTGCATTTATAAGTTTGTGGTTACATTCTTATTCAGAATTGAGCATGGCTTATTAATGCCCATTAGACTTTTTTAGCTGTTTGTGAGAGCAACAGAACATCTCGACACTTTCATATCTAGGTTACATTCAAACCTATGAGCCCAAATTTACAGTTCTATTGGTTTTTAATTCACTGGTGCCTTTCAAATATTTTTGATAATATAACATTAGAAAATAACTATAAGAAACAAGTGAAAAATGTATGAAAGAAATTTAATTGGAAAAATATTAAGGAGTAACAATAGGATAGAAATTCATCCTTGGTTGCTAGTGTTAAAAGTTCTTGTATGAAATTAATGGAGCCAAATTTCATAAGTAGACCATGTCATGTGGCTATTACATATATGTGCATTTAGCACAAGTGACCTGGAACAATTTTTGTTCTTCCCATGGCATTTCCATGTGAGTTTACAAAGCAATCAACAGATATTGTTATGAAGCACCTCTTATCAAGCATCAGTTACAAACTTTGTACAAATATATGAAAACATTTCAAGTTTAATAAATTAAAGAAAAATGCAGACACATTTTTGAAGATAGAAATATAATGTTTACTTATTTCTCACTTCTAAATTTATCATGTTTCACAATTCTAGGGTAAGTTTCAAGAGGCAGAAATTGAATTCATTAAAGCAGGAAAGTCTAAGGAGGCTGTTCTCATGTAAGTTTTTCTCCTGATCGATCTTTCATTATGTAAATAAATAAATATAGTTTTACATAGCTTAACATTCAGTTTACTTTTTTAAGGTATGTACATAACCAGGATTGGGATGCAGCCCAGAGAGTGGCAGAAGCTCATGACTCAGACAGTGTAGCTGATGTCCTGGTGGGTCAGGCACGATTTGCCTTTGACCAGAAAGAATATCAAAAGGCTGAGGCTTTCCTCTTGAGGGCTCAAAGACCAGAACTGGCTGTCAAATATTACAAGGTTAGATTTTGTCTTTTGTCCACTTGGTTTTGTCTTTGAAAATTAATATAATTAGCTGGGATTGCCAATAAGGCGCAAGAGGTGCTAATTTTATACACGTGCATTATTTTTATTCCACCAAGAGAAATTGCCATACTTAAACAAAAGTTGGTAGTTAACATGTTATTTGTGCATACATGTTGTAGTTCTCCAACATCTGTCTGTCCAAGGAGCAAAGTACAAAGACATTCCTCTCCTCAATGGAGGTGCTGACAATGACTTACTATTTCCACAGTTATCACAGCATTTGTAGAGCAAGGATGAAACCATGTTGCTGGTGCCAGTGAAAATTACAGTAGCCATGAATTTCTAAACTGGTACTAGGACATCAATGACACTTTTCATTTTTGTAGCATTCCAGTGCACTAAAGTTATGGTGGATGAGTGGAATAATCCCACAGAAACTTAAGGTTATCCTGTTTTTAATGGGTTAAAGACATTTTTACTTTGTTCTTTGTTGCAGGATGTTGGAATGTGGAGTGATGCAATAAAAATTTGTAAAGAATACATCCCCAACAAGCTGGAACAACTTCAGGAGGAATATGAACAGGAAGCAATTAAGAAAGGAACAAAGTGAGCATATGATCTGGTTAATGTGCAAATGTTTAAAATCATGAAGATTATCAATTACAGTGCTGTAATTTAGATATTAAATTAATGATATGTAATATGTATTTAAAATGTTGGTAAAAATTTACGTATATCATGTTGTATTTACCTTCTGCTTGTGTGTGTCCGCACGCACGTGTATGCATGAGCTAGTTTGTGTTGAGAAAATTGCTAGTAATTTGATGGAAGGCCTTTGCTAATAGGGGTCTCAAGTTCCTTAAAGTTAGGAACTTGTAAAATCAAATGGCGCAACATTTGAAAAGCAAAAGACTGCAGTTGCTGGAAATCTGAAATAAAAATGGAAATTGCTGAAAATACTCAGCAGGTCAGGCAGCAACTGTGGAGAGAGAAACAGTAACACTGCGGTAAGCAAAATTGTTTCAAGACATTTAAAAAAAACTTGCGATCTTAAGAACGGACAGATTTGGGTCTCCAGACCACCCAGGGAGTGAATGCAGCAGCTGGAAGCTCAGGGAACATCTCCATTGTTTCAGAAAACGTGGCTGCAGGGCAGGGCTGCAAGTAAAACTGAAATGCAGGGTCCCAAGGCACCCCCCTCTCTAACATCCTCCTGGCTAATGTACAGTCTCTGGAAAATAAAATTGAAGACTTCAGAGCAAGACTGCAGTACCATTGGGACATCAGGTACTGTTGTGTACTCTGCTTCACAGATACATGGCTCACCCCCAGCACTCCGGACAGAGCACTCCAGCCTGAGGGCTTCACCATCCACTCTATGGATCTGATGGCGGCGTTAGGTAAAGGCAGAGGTGGCTGCATTTGCTTCATGATTAACTCATCGTGGGGCACAGACGTGGCAGTTCTGTCACAGTTCTGTTCCCCCAACCTGGAACATCTGGTGGTCAACTGTCACTGTTCTATCTGCTGAGGGAGTTCTCCACTGTCATCCTGGTAGTGGTGTACATTCCACCCCTGGCAAACATCAAGCTGGCACTGGAGGAGCTGAGCACTGTGATCAACAGTCATGAGACAGCACACCCTGATGCCTTCCCAATCATCTCAGGGGACTTCAACCAGGTCAGCTTGAAGAAGTTTCTGACAAACTACCACCAACATGCCAACTGCAGAACCAGAGGAGCCAACACACTCGATCACTGTAACACCACTATCAATAACACTTACCGTGCCATCCCGCACTTTGGCAAGTCTGATCACCTAGCTGTACTTCTACTCCTGGCATATAGGCAGAGACTGAGGACAGCAGCACCCGTGGTGAGGACTGCAAAGGTATGGTCAAGGGAGGCGGAGGAGCGTTAACAGGACTGGTTTGAATCGGTGGACTGGACCATATTCAGGGATTCATCATTGGATTTGAATGAATATGCCACGACCGTCACCAACTTCATCAAGACCTGTGTGGATGAGTGTGTGCCGTTGAGAACATACCAAGTTTTCCCAAACCAGAAGCCCTGGATGAACCAGGAGATTCACAGTCTGCTGAGGGCTATATCTGTGGTGTTCAAGACTGGTGATCCAGAACACTACAAGAAGTCCAGGTACAAACTACAGAAGCCCATCATGAGAGCGAAAAGGCAATTTCGTGTAAAGTTGGAGACACAGTTGGATGCACGACAGCTGTGGCAGGGTTTACATACTTCCTATAAGGCAAAACCTAACAGTATAAATGGCAGTGATGCCTCACTCCCTGATGAGCTTAATGTCTTTTATGCATACTTTGAAAGGGAGAATAACACTACACCTGTGTGAATCCTCACAGCATCTGGCGACCCTGTAATCTCTGCCTTGGAGGCCAATGTCAGAACATCCTTCAAGAGGATGAACCGTCGCAAGGTGTCAGGCCCCGACGGTGTACCTGGCAGGGTACTGAAAATCTGTGCCAACCAACTGGCTTGACTGTTCAAGGACATCTTCAACCTCTCACTGCTGCAGTTGGAGGTTCCCACCTGCTTCAAAATAGCATCAATCATACCAGTGCCCAAGAAGAGCAGAGTGAGCTGCCTCAATGACTATCACCTGGTAGCACTCACATCTACTGTGATGAAGTGCTTTGAGAGGTTGGTCATAGCTAGAATTAACTCCTGCCTGAGCAAGGATATGGACCCGCTACAGTTTGCCTACCGCCACAACAGGTCTACAGCGGATGCAATCTCACTTGCTCTCCACTCTGCTTTGGAGCACCTAGACAACAGCAAAACATATGTCAGGCTGTTGTTTATTGATTACACCTCGGCGTTCAACACCATCATCCCCTCAGTACTAATCAACAAGCTTCAAAACCTGGGCCTCTGTACCTCCCTCTGCAACCGGATCTTCGACTTCCTTACTGGGAGACAACAGTCAGTGCGGATCGGTAGTAACATCTCCTCTTCACTGACAATTAACACAGGCACACCTCAAGGATGCATGCTGAGCCCACTGCTCTATTCTCTCAACACTTGTCTGTGTGGCTAGGCACAGCTCAAACACTATCTATAAATTCGCCGATGACACCACCGTTGTTGGCAGAATCTCAGATGGCGATGAGGAGGTGTACAGGATTGAGATAGATCTGCCGGTTGAGTGGTGTTGCAACAACAATCTTGCACTCAACGTCAGCAAGAGCAAGGAATAGATTGTGGACTTCAGGAAGGGAAAGTCAGGAGAAGACACACCAGTCCTCATTGAGGGGTCAGCAGTGGAAAGGGTGAGCAGCTTTAAGTTCCTGGGCATCAACATCTCAGAGGATCTATCTTGGGCCCAACACATTGATGCAATCACGAAGAAGGCACGCCAGTGGCTCTACTTCATTAGGAGTTTGAGGAGATTTGGTATGTCACCGAAGACTCTTGCAAATTTCTACAGATGAATGGTGGAGAGCATTCTTACTGGTTGCATCACCGCCTGATATGGAGGCTCCAATGTGCAGGGTTGAAAGAGGGTTCTAGACTCTGCCAGCTCCATCACAGGCATAACCGTCCCCGCCATTGAGGACATCTTCAAGAGGTGGTGCTTCAAGAAGACAGCATCCATCATTAAGAACCCTCACCATCCGGGACCTGCCCTCTTCATTGTTACTACCATCGGGGCAGAGGTACATAGCCTGAAGGCCCACACTCAATGATTCAGGAACAGCTTCTTTCCCTCCATCAGATTTCTGAACAGTCCATGAACACTACCTCATTATTCCTCTTTCGCATTATTTATTTATTTTTGTGACATGGTAATTTTTATGTCTTTGTCTTGTACTGTACTGCTGCCACAAAACAACAAATTTCATGACATATGTCAGTGATAATAAACCTGATTCTGATTCTGAGTTAACATTTCAGGTCAGTGACATTTCATCAGAACTAGGAAAATTAAAAGATCAAACATGGTTGAAATGCAGAATAGGGGATGGGTGGAGGAAAGAAAGACTGTATATCCTCCTCTCTTTATTCCCTTCTCATTCCATTCCCTTCTCCAATTTTCTTTGGCTCTTTTGTATCTGTTCTGATGAACACATTCTTAATCATGAGATATCTTTCTTTCTCTTTAACTGTGGTTTCCTCTTCCACCATACTTGACATGACCCTCAACTGTGCCAGTTCCATTTCCTATAACTCTATTCTCACCTCCTCTTTTCCCACCCAGAACAAGAATTTCTCTTGCTTTCCATCCAACAGCTTCAGCACTCAACAGATCATCCTCTGTATTTTCTGTCACCTTTAATGTAATGCCACCATTGGACATTTCTCCATTTTCAATGTTCTGAAGGGATGTTTCCCTCCAGTCTATTTATAAATGTGATCTAAACAAACTTCTTAAAAAGAAAACTTGAAAAATAATAGTCATGGAGTAATACAGCACAGAAGCAGGACCTTTGACCCAACTCATCCATGCTGACCAAGGTGCCCACCAAATTTAGTCCTGTTTGGCCCATATCCCTCTTAACCTTTCTCAACCAAGTACTTATCCAAATGTCTTATAAATGTTGATATTGAACCTGCCTCAACTACTTTCTCTGGCACCTCGATCCATGTATGCACCACCCTGGAGTCCCTTTTTAAGTCTTTCCCCTCTCACCTTAAACATATGCCCTCTAGTCTTTGGTTCCCTTTCCCTGAGTAAAAGACTGTGTGTGCACTCACCCTATCTATGCCCCTCATGATTTTATACACCTCTATAAGGTCACCCCTACGTTCCAAGGAATAAAGTCCTAGCCTGTCCAACCCCTCGTTATCTCAAGCTCTCGAGTCCTGACAACATTTTCCTAATTCTTCTTTGTACCCTTTCCAGCTTAATCACATCTTTCCTATAAAAGAGTGACCAAAACTGTACACAATGCTCAAAATGCTGCCTCACCAATGTCTTGTACAACTGCAGCATAACCTCCCAACTCCTACACTCAATGCTATGATGAAGGCCAGTGTGCCAAACTCCACCCTCGCCACCCTGTCTGCCTGTGACACCGCTTTCAGCGAACTATGTCCTTGTACTGCTGGTCCCTCTGTTCCACAACACTCTCCAGGGTCCTACCATTTACTGTATAAGTCCTACCCTAGTTTGACTTTCCAATAATGAAGAAGACTTTACCAATGATCCCCTATTTTTAGTAGCCACAATTAACTAGTTGGCACAAAGTGGAGATTATTTAGTTTGATGACCTTCTGACTTGCTTATAAAGGTACTAAAGTAAATGTGAAATTCATCAAAAGTGTAAAAGTAGCTGTTTTGGGAATCTCCAGTCACACATCCCGTTCTTAAGATTTGACAGAAAAATGCTACAGTGAAGTCCCTGGTCATGTTTGCAGGGTTTTTCAGAATACCACATATGCTGTCAACAACATAGCTTCTGTTCTTCATTATACTTGCTTAGTTTGGTCTTTATGTAGTTTGATCTCTGGACAATTAGTTGTTAAGAATAGAAATTAGGATGATGTGTAATTGTTAATGTGTTATATAAAACTATAATTAATTTTATCATTTATTCATAACAATATTATACCACAGGACAATTGTAGTTCTCTGAAATAGCATGCAGCTCTTCATTGAAACAGTATTGTACTTTTTATTTTATTAATTTAACACTCAGCGATTTCATAATTTTATCCCACAGGGGAATTGAAGGAATAGTTGAACAAGCCAGAGAATGGGAGCAGTCAGGAGAATATATCAGGGCTGTGGAATGTTACCTCAAAGTCAAGGAAACAAATAACCTGGCTCTGATGGAGAAGTGCTGGATGAAGGTAAAATATGTGCCTAGAATGAATTTCAGTACAGCGTAATAAAAGGAATCAATATTTTTGGTGTTGGGACCCATTAACTTTTGAAGTTCATTCAGGAAGTGCAGGAAGCTCACATAGTCAATTGGCTACATTCCTTTTGGTGGATATTTTTCTGATGAATTATAATATGTCAACATCAAACCATTTTACCCCCAAATGATGAGCAATGCTACAAATGTATTCTTTCCCTCTGTGGTTGTACTTTAAATATTAAAATATTAGTGGAAAATTAAAGATGCATAATTCCACACATTAAAACTAAATGACTGAAATTGGTAAATGTGACTTATTGAATCTGTGTCAAGGTTGATCATATCACTTCAAAAATGAAAGAACAGCAAATGGTAGTAACTGAATATCTGAACTATATTTAAACTTGTAATGTTTTATTAGAAGTCTACATAACATGATTTTTCTCCATGGGTGCTAATTAATCTCCCTCCTTTCCTAGCCGTTTCTATTTTATTTCAGCCTTCTAGAATTTAGTTTTTTTTTGTTGGTTTTTGATTGTCTCTCTACTTTTCAGTTTCTGATTTAATTGATCTGCCTGATTTGTAGCTACATATTTCATAGTTATTGCATGTTTACAGTAATAACTTTAAATACATCAGCCCCACCTATATTTTTTTAACTTTTTTTTAACAACATCTCTCATACAAATATTCATTGCATTGATTCTCTGTTTTCCAGGCTGCTGAATTGTCCATCAAATTCTTAAACCAGGAAAAAGCTCTTGATGTTATTCAGACAGTTGGTCCTCGGTTAATTGAAATACAGAAATATAATTCGGTATGATTTATGTTATGTTATACATTTATAATTAACCTTTAATTAAAAAATGAAACACTTGAAATATACAGCAATATCCAAAGAAGAAAAGATAGTTGAATATATTATTGGAGACATGATCTCAAGCCTCTTTAAGATAAAAGAGTTTAGAGATCTAGAATTTTTTTTATATTTTTGTTGCAGGTAATCGTTAATAGATGGTATAGTGATTATAATATTGGACAAGTAATCCATGGGCCTAGATAAATCTTACAATAATACTTTCAATGAGCTGTTACAAGTAAAGGCTGAACCACTGAGCTCCTCCAGCAGTTTACTTTTTTGCTCCAGATAGCAGTCTCTTGTGTCTTCACTAGTAAAATTGTCTTTGAAACTGTCAGATTGCCATAAGAACCAAAGCTGTTTTACTAATATCCTTCAGCAAAGGAAACAATCCATTGTTACTTCTTGGCTCTTTTTTGGTTCTAGTCCCAAACCAACATGCTTAACATTTATCAGCCCTCTTGACCTGACAAGCTACTCAGTTGCATCAAGAAGGCTGAGTACCATCTTTTGAAGGACAACTGGCAAGGGTGACAAACGCTAGCCTTATCGGCAGAACCGAGAATAAATAGAAAGATGTTTTGCCAACATGGAAAAGATTTTTACAGCTTGCTTCCTCCACGATGTCCTAATTGGACATGTCTTTATGAGTGGGACCAACCTACAAAATATTGAGAGATCTCTTTCCTCTTTCCTCTCCCTCACCCTCTCGATCTGCTCATCACCCACACATTCCTCCCACCGGTTCCCCTCCTCACTCCTTCCCTTTATTCCATGGGTCACTGTCCTCTCCAATCAGATTCCTTCTTCCACCTATCACCTCCCAGCTTCTGACATCATTCCCACTCTCCCCCCCCGCCTCACCTGCCTATCAACCGCCCCTCACCTGGATCCCCCTATCATCTGCTAGTTCTTGCTCCACCACTTCCCCCAGCCTCCCCCCACTTTTTTATACTGGCTACCTCCCCTCTATCCTTCCAGTCTTGAGGAAAGGTCTCATCCCAAACTGTTGACTGTCCATTTCCCTCCATAGACGCTGTCTGACCCGCTGAGTTTCTCCAGCTTTTTGTGTTGCTACAAAATATTGACTACTACACTTAAGTTGCACTCACTCATACTCTGCCAGTGGATGATATGTACTTTCTACTGAAAATCCTTTTCGCATATCTTTGATTTATTTTGTCAGTTTTTAGTTTTGGTGGACACAGAGTATCATGGTATACCTCACATTAGTGAAAGAGAAAATCTGGCCGTATGTTATTTTTCACATCCTTATAAATATATTGTGAAACTTCATTCTTACTATTTAGTTCAGACCACAACAACTACTGCTCTGCCTGAAAATTATTCCTTCTAACTAGGGGTTATTTAATGAAAAAGTACATTAGACTATTAATTCAAGAATTATTAATATTGATAAAGCATTTCTATCACCAAATCAAAGGAAGGTTACCTTTTAAGAGTTGAAAAATTATGATCAACGTTGACATTTTTAAAGGATAGAGAAAATGCCTTGAAAGTTGTCATGTGACCAATTCTGAGGCAAAGAAGTGTTACTGTAAAATCTCACTTACAAGTCATTGCATGTAAAATCTTAAGAAATCACAAATCAAGTAAGCGGGTCAGAAAATTTGTGTGACATAATGACCTATCTTAACCAAGGACACTAAGAACATTAAATAGTGTAACATGAAGCATGATGTTTCATAAAATATATTGACAATTATTTTTCAATATTTTTTAAAGAATGCTTAGATCATATTTATAAATAGACTGGTCTATGGAAAGTAATGTGAACATTTCAGAGGTGTTTTTCACAGGCTGCAGTGTACATATGACCTTGGAGCAGAACTTGCTGGGAACTGTTGACAGTGGCGTGTTGAACTGTCAACATTTACTTCCTAAAAAGTGTCAAGATTTTTGTGACCCCTGGACAAGTGCAGAAGTTCAAAACTTCCTGGCTGAATTACATTGCCAATTTTCCCATTGCCTCTGATGTTAGGTTCCACATGGAGTCCAGTGGCAGAATACAAGCTTGCTTCTGGGAACTGAGTGATGAGTGAGCCCATTTGTTTGAATGGAGAGGAAAGGTTCTGAGGAGGAAACATAAAATATAATGTAAATTACATTTATTATAATTAATTGGATTTGCTTTAATTGTTAAAAAGTGATTTAAGTGTATCTAAGCCAATTTAATTTTTAAAGAATTTTAAGCATTTTAAATTCAAATTATTAAATTGATTTTAATAGTTTTGAATGTTTCTGAATGCCAGAGACATTTGGATACAGCTTTGATAGTTAGCAAAGCCTGGACATTATCAGTGTTATACTGTGCAAGGTCTTGCATTATACTTGTGATTCCAAGCTTTTGAGAAAGTTTCTCAATATCCAGAATGACAGAATTCCCTCAATCCTTTTGAATAAACTGTGCCAGTAATGTAACTCATTAAATGTGAAGTTACACTGGGAGGTCTGCACTCCCCTCTTTGCTATTATTGTGTTATGTTGACTAACTGAAAATAGATTCATGGTAAAAATATTGTAGATAATTATAATAATTATTTCCCAGGCAGCTGAATTGTTCCTCAATGTGGATCTCATAAAAGAAGCCATAGACTGCTTCATAGGAGGGGAAGAATGGAACAAAGCCAAGCGTGTGGCAAAGGAACTTGATCCCAGGTAACAACTTTTAAGTTGCTTTGGCACAGTGAGTATTCCAGCGTGGTTGAAAGCAAATAGAGTCATGGTGTATATGCAACAAAGAGGCCATTCAATCCATTGTATCTGTGTTAGTCAATGAAGAGCCACCCAGTGTAATCCAACTTTGCAGCACTTGGTCTGCAGCCCTGCAGGTCACAGCTCTTCATTACATTGAAAAAGTACTTGAATACGTACTTGAAGGTTCCTGTTTTGCAGGTAGAGAGTTCCAAACCCTAACCATACATTGAGTGAAAAAGATGTTTCTCATCTCTCTTCCAATTCTTCTACCAATTACTTTAAATCTATTGATTTCACTGTTAAAGAAAAATTGACTCTGTCTAGTGTTACGAACCAGCAACAAAAGAAACACTCCGTGTCATGTAGAAGTTTTTAAAACTACTTTATTAATAACTACTAATGATAATAAGAAAAATAAAGGTAAAAATGTTAGAAGTAAAAATGTTAGATCTTAAACATTAACCCCAAAACTAAACTTGTAATGTGTGTGTGGCAAATTCCCAAACTCCAAGTCCAGGAATAGTTCTTAAAGTTCGGTTCAGCAAGCCATAAGGTGAAACGTGAGCAAAGGCTTCTGCAAAACCACTGTTGACTGAAGATAAAACATAGAGAGAAAATAGAGAGTAATTACGAAATTCAAATGTTCCACGATGGAACCCACATGACACCTCAGTGTTTACTCAGCTGTGACCACTCCACTGCTTCTTCCTCACCCCGAAAGGCTCTCGAATCATGGCCATCCACACAAATACCTGTTTCCTTCTACAGGTCAACAACAAAGTGAACTCCACTGCTTTGTTCCAAAGTATCTGCCACCCCGAAAAGCATCTGAGATGTGGCCGTCCACACAAATACCTGTTTCCCTCTGTAGGTTAACAACAAAGTGGACTCCACTGGATTACTCCAAAAATCTATACATGGATTGTAGTGACAGGCACAGTTACTGTTTTTCATCCATTGATAGAGACTAACAGGTCTCTTGCTCTCTTGCTCTCTCGCTCTCTCCAAAAACGTCATTCCATCCTTTATCTTCTGTTGACGTAGCCACGCCACACACACACATACACCACTATGCTCTATCTTAAAGGAACATTCACCAATAAGCCCCTCATAGTTTTTTACACCTCACCTCAGCCTTTTCTGTTCCAATGTAAGCAGTCGCAGCTTGCCTAATCTTTACAATTTACCAAAGTTATGAAATCCTGACAACGTCCACGGAACCACCACCACCACCCCCCCCCCCCCCCCCCCACTGCACCCTCTCCAAGGGGATCACATCTTTCCAGAACTGTACTCAAGCTGTGATCCAGCTATTGTATATATTTATAGCATAACTGTCCAGGGAAGAACATGGGCAAGTATGTCTGAGATGTTGGTTCCCACCACCAACCACCCCGGCCCTCCCAGCTAGCTGCTGTCATACTGATCTCTGTACCCTTGCTGTCAGACTGAGTTTGCCACTTCCACTGCTAGACTGATCTCTCCCACTTATTGGACTTGACTCTTTGTTCCAACAAGCCAGACTTGCCTCCTCACTCCTGGTGTCAGACTAACCTGCCCCATCCACAGACTGTCATCTTCGCTCCTGCTGCCTGGTCATATCTTCCACACCATCAGAATGAGCTCCATTCCTGTTGTTGGACTGCATCTTCACATCTGATGTTGATTTTGAAAACTGCCAGTATTAATCTACTCTGGTGATATCCATGAATTGCAAGTATGGGCACTGCTTTCAAGCTTTGCTTGGGAAGCTTTAGAAATCTGGGAATACATTGTATTGTTTGCAAAGTAAACAGTTCTCAGTCACATGGGTTGAGAACTGTTTGTGAAAAGCTACAGGGGATATTTCAAGAATGGTATTTTCCTAAAATCAAAGTCCCAAAAGAGGGTGAATGATCCCGTTTCCACAAAATTGGATCTTGTGGTTTGTGAAGCTCACAGTTGTATGTGGAAATGGTGGCTTTTTTTCCAAGAAGTATACTGTAGGGTTTGAGGGATCAGATTTTTTGCTAAGTGCATCAGATATATGTTTGTATCTTTTCAAATCAATAGATGTTTTATAGACATACAAAACATTACACAGATGTATAATCAATCTGGGATACCCACATGGGAGTACATTTTGTTTTGATGTTTTTAAGTTCATGAATACGTGATCATAATGAAGATGAACAAAAAGCACACCTAATTATTCTCAATCATATTTTCCCCATTTCTGCCCATTGCTTTATATTTCCAAGGATCATTTCAGTGGCAACTATTGGTTGTTTTGTTTGGTTTATAGATTGTGGGTTCATCTTGTATTTCAATTTACACAGTCAAATTTCAAGAGAATGTATAAAATAGTATGTTCTTTTCCCTGAAATTATTATTGTTTCCAGTGTATTAATTTTAAACATCACATGTTATAAAACTGAACATAACTGAGATTGTAGCATTGATGTAGCATGTCTAACATACTAGACCATACAGAAGTTCAATGTATTTCGGTATCACAACACAGAACTGAATCATTACATTCAGTTCAAATAGTAAACCTCCTCAAAAAATGATTGTTGCACACTCTTAAAACTAATAATATCCAAGTAAGGTGAATAAATATCCTCAAAATAGCATATTTAAAAATCACTAAAGAATCTTACGTCCTGAAGAAGTTTAATAATCAAGGTTTTGTAATTTAACTAATTAAAATAACCACTGTTACATAAATTTTATTGCAAAAATGTTACTTGGTTAAGTTGTACAACTATTGGCCCCAAGTTGGAATGTTTCAGGTGCAAGTTTCACCCTAGGTTTTGAACATGTGGGACCAGATTTTGCAGCCAATTCCCCATGTAACTACTAAAATATTCCCACATAAATGTCTAGAACTTAAGGATATTCAAACTGATGTGGAAGCTAAATGTTTGGTTTGCTTGATGATTTTTCAACTGCACTCCCACATTAGTCTCTTTCTGGGAGCAACAAACTGGGGACTTTGTCCTGGCTAAATGTGTCTCTTAGCCACATCACCAGACCTGTACTTGTCTCATTTCATTGATGAGACTACTGTGTGCAGGTTGACTGTTGCATTTCTGTAGAAAAAGCAATTGTAATATACTTTCTTTGGCTTTGAAGAGTTTAGGGGCAGAATTGTAGTGTGATGGGCACTGGTTAAATGCACGTAGTTTTTATCCAGTTTTCTTCATTATTTTATCCAGATTTGAAGACTATGTTGACCAACGCTATAAGGAACATTTGAAAAATCAAGGCAAAGTGGATTCAGTAAGAATTTGATTTGTGCAGTAAATTGACATAACATTATATATCATTACACATTTTGCATATAGTTGATTTAAACCTACAGACTGTTTACTTTGGATGTCAAAACTGGAATCTGAATTTTTTTATGTAAGATATTTTAAAAAAGGTGTTCTTGAAGTTATATGAAGAAATATCCTAGTATTAACAGCTGAACAGTTAGGGTAAAAAGTATAGAGGACATGGAATTCCTTAAATATATTCAGGGTAACAGCCAGTATGTAATAAGTTCAGCAAGAGGGGTAGGAATTAGGGTAGGGTTTGTGGGAGAGGGATAACAGTTCTAGATTTACTTTCAGGGAATGAAACAGTGTAAGGAAAAGGAA
Organism: Pristis pectinata; assembly: GCF_009764475.1. Classification (NCBI taxonomy): domain Eukaryota; kingdom Metazoa; phylum Chordata; class Chondrichthyes; order Rhinopristiformes; family Pristidae; genus Pristis; species Pristis pectinata. The sequence continues at coordinate 57,237,199 of NC_067414.1, read as the reverse complement.
TATCAGTGGAAGATCATTTTGTGATAGTGATCATAATTCAGTGGATCTAGCATTGTTAAGGGAAAGGACAAAGATAAAATAGGAGTAAACTGAGTTATCAAACTGAGACTTAGCAGAAGTGGAATGGAACCAGTTATGTGAAGGTAAGTCAGAGTCAGAGCAATGGGAGGCATTCAGGACGAAGACTTAAATGCTTCAGGTTATTCCTGTTTCCATTAAGGAAAAGGTTAAGACTGCTGGATGACAAGGTTCAAAGAGGGCAAGATGAGGCAAAAAGGGAAGTTTATGTCAGTCAGTGTGAGCTTAAGACCACAGAAGAGTATGGAAAGTGTAGGAAATCAAAGAGAGAGCATTGAAAAAATCCTGGGAAGTAAAATAGAAGAAAATCTAAAGTAGGGCCTGTTTGTAACCTGTGAATGGAAGTGGAGGATATGGGCAAAGTTCTTCATGCATAGTTTTAACTTATCATCATGTGCTGATACTGCAATTAAGGAGGAAAATATTGGATTGGATAAATATGGTGAAAGAAGAAGCAGTAAGAGGTTTAGTATCATTGTGGACAAATTACCAGACCTAGATGATAAATATCTAAGCTTTTATAAGAAAAAGGGAGGAAACTGTAAAGCTCTGACCATCCTTTTTCAATCCTTCCTGACCTCAAGTGGTGCCGTAGTACTGGAGGACTGCTAACGTTGTAGTGTTGCTCAAGAAGGGAGGAAGGGATATAAACCAAGTAATAATAGACAGTAATTATAGACATTGGTTTAACTTCGGTGGATGGCAATTTTTTGTTATTAATTCTAAGGAAAAGAAAAACCTCTAGGAGGGCACAAGTTAATGAAAGGGCAATCAGCATAAATTTCTTAAAGGAAAATTGTGTCTGTTTTTTTTAAGAAGAGGCAGCATGGTAGCGTAGCAGTTAGCATGATGCTATTACAGTGCCAGCGATCGGGGTTCAATTCCCGCAGCTGTCTGTAAGGAGTTTGTACATTCTCCCTGTGACTGCGTGGGTTTCCTCTGGGTGCTTCGGTTTCCTCCCATGTTCCAAAGACATATGGGTTATAGGTTAACATGGATGTAATTGGGTTGCGTGGGCTCATTAGGCCAGAAGGGCCTGTTACTGTGCTGTATAAATAAAATTAATTTTTTTTAAGGTAACAGGGAGGATAAGCGAAGGCAATGCATTTGATGTGGTTCATGTAGATTTTAACAAGGTTTTTGACAAGGTCTCAGAGGGCAGGCTACTTAGCAAAATGAAAGCCCATTCAATTTAGGGGAGAGTAGCCAATTGGTTTCTAAATTGGCTGAATTACAGGAAGCAAAAGATAACAATTGATGGGTGTCTTGGTGACTGAAAGACTGCTACCACTGAGACACAGTACTCAGTCTTGCTTTTTATAATATTTACTAAAGGTTTAGACAAACATAGGAGGCATGATATAGAAGTTTGCAGATGATACAAATATTGGCAGTGTATTTGAGGATGAACTGTAAAGCTTTAGAATTCAGCATTGGGTAGCTTGGTCATTAAAGTGGAAATGGAATGTAATTCAAAGAAATATGAGGTACTGCATGTGGGAAAGTGCAAAAAGGCAAGGGAATTGTACAATAAATGGGAGGATATTCAGGATATTGATAACAGCTTAAGTACCATCTACAGTTCAGGTCAGTATAATACAGGAAAGAATCAATTGCATTGGAGAGATGCAGAGAGGACTTATGGGGACATTGCCAGGACTGGAAATGTTGGCAGTGAAGAAAGACTGAAAAGGCTGCTATTGTCTGCTTTGGACAGAGGAGGCAGAGGAGAGACTTTATTAAGGTATGAAAAATTATGAGGGACTGAGATAAAAAAAAACCTTTTGCAGAGGGGTCAAAAAGCAGGGGCGTAGATTTCAAGGAATTGGTAGAACAATTGATGGAGAGATGAGGGAAGATCTTTACATCCAGCCGGCATTAGGGGTCTGAAGGGGTGGTTGAGGCAAAAATCTCATCCCATTTAAAACTACTTGGAAATATACGTGAGGAGTCATGGATCTAGTAGTGGAAGGTGGGATTAGGCTGTGTAGCTCTTTCTCAACTGGCACAAATATGGTGTGCCAAATAGCCACTCTCTGCGTGGTAAGTTTTTTGTAATCCTACGAAAAATTGTAATTTCACTTTGAAATCTCTTTGCTCTAGATCTGATTTTACAAAATTGTTATCCCAGAAAGAGACTACACCTTCTATGAGTACAATTCAAAATATTACTGAAACAACTGAAATTGATGTTATTTTTTAAGAAAATAGTCATGCTGGTGTGCCAGCAGTGGGTAAATCTCTCTGTGGGTTTGCAATTTTCTGATAAAGTGCATATGCTGGAGATCTCCACTGAGGCCTCTGCCCATGTTGCACTGCACCTATTGTAAATGCTGTGACAAAGTGCATGGTAACAGCAGGCAAGATTCAGGCATTCAGAAGACATTTAAACTTTCAGTGGCTGTCTTCATCATGGTGGACCTGTCAAGGGACCAAATCATTAAACCACTTTGCCAGATTCTTAGTTAAAAGGTGATCTACACTGTAAAAGTTACATTGCTGAAAGTTACATTAATTTTAATCTATGAATAGAATCCTAGAATGAACCAATTTTACTGGTACTTAAAGATGGATGGGGTGTGCAAGGTGGTGCTGGGTTTTAAGCCTTTTGTAAATTCCTTTTGAAGAGGGCAATTGGCTTCACAAGTGAAATGAAGTCTGGTAAATTTACAATTGTTTCTTCCAGCTTTGAGTGATAGTCTCTTCATATAATTCATACATATTTATTTTTCTTACAGCTGGTTGGAGTGGATGTAATAGCAGCACTTGACATGTATGTTGAACGAGGACAATGGGAAAAATGCATAGAAACTGCCAATAAGCAGGTGGAGTAGAACTAAAATCGCATATATTTTAATGCTAAAATGTCATTTTAGCATAACTATTGCCTCAGCTTTAGAATATTATGGATTCAAGTTTCACTATAGGATTTGAACATGTAGACTTCAAATTTTGTGGAAAAATATCAGCATTTCCTTGCATGACTGCCAACAACTTAAGGATTTCTGTGTCAACATTCAATTCCTGAAGTTGCAATCGGCTATTTGCTGATGGTCTTTGAATATTATTGCCCAAAATTTCACATCAATTTAAATAATGTTACTCTTCCATCTTTAAATACCTCTTAAATATTTTAAAATTTGTTTTCATAGTATTCTGGGCTGTTTATACAATATTAAATTGTCCCCATGTAAATAACCTTTAATCTGAAGAAATTGTAAAGGAGCTTGCTGCTGTTAGTATTCTTTGTAAGTTCTTATTAATTCTTATTAATTTCTACAATATTCATATTGGATGTTGGATGGAAAATACAGTGGACTATCATGGAAAAAATGTCACTAGTAATTAATTTTTGTACTTGAGGGACATTTTAAAATGTAAACAATGTATAATTTGGTGCCCTCACAATGTATAATGAAAAATGTTCAATTTATATCATGTCAATCCTTGTGATTTGCAAAGTAGTAGAGTTTTACTTAAGTCATGTGTTTTTGAAATGATGTTCTTCCTTTGCTTAAGGTTACAGCAGTGCGGTTAGCTTTTAACTGAGCTCTGAAATGCCTGACAAGCCACTTAATTCAATGCAAACTAGGGAGTGGCAATAAATATCATCCTTTCTAGAGACTCCTCCTTACCACAAATTTAATTTTTTTAAAAAATTGTCAATATCAGTATAATTGTTCTATGATACAAATTCTGTTGCAAAGGCAGTGTTTTAATTCCACAGTGCTGTTGAAACCATTAGAGGTGATATGGAGAAGAGTCTTCCTTGTCAATGGCCCAGATTTTCCTGTCAGTAGGAAAGCAACAGCATCTATTATTCACCTTGCTGACAGCTGCCAAGGACTTCTGCAGGATGTCAGTATAGATATCCTTCAATCTGACTCCTGTTTTGGTGTGACCTCTTCTACACCGGATCAGTGAACAGGGAGGTTCTTCAACCAATCAGACTGAAGAATCCAACCTGGAATTTATGTGCTACAAATTAGGAAGTATATAGCAGGAAATATAAACTAGATTTAAATAGTCATCAGGAAGTAAAACAAAGATTGGGAAATGGAGTTGGGATTAAGGGAGAGAGTTAGAAGAGATGGAAAACATTAGAAAAAAACATTTTATATGTTTCCAGTAAATTTCTTCTGAGGGAGTGAATCATTTGTAAAATTAATTGTTCAAGATTAGAAGAGTTATTGAGCTGTAACTATTAGTTACTACTTATTTTAAAAAAACTACTAAATATACCAGCCCTAAATATTTCAGCCATTTTAATTGTAGAACAAGGGGCAGGAGCAACAGGTTTTCAGCAGGTTGAAGTATTAACAAGGCCTATTAAAGCGCTCCTTGTGGAGGAGTAGAGAATGGGACAAAAATTTAGGAGTTTGCACAATTAAAAAAGTACATGCGCAGCCCAGAAGCTGCTGTCAGATTTTGTCCATTGTAATGCTGAGTGCGAATTGTATCACCATTGTTCTCATTTTAAATTCTGAGCCAATTTAAAATCATTTTATGAAATTTGAATGTGATACACCTAGAAAATTATAACAGCAGTTTTAAGTTGTTCCTCAGGAAGCCACTGTTCGTACTCATATTAGAGCAAAGTGGGAATGGGTAATTAGAGTGGAAGGAGACTAGTTCAGGATATAAATACTGCCTGGACCATTTGGGTCACATGGTTTGTTATTGTAATATAAATTCTTACAATTCTTTACATAATCAGTAGCCAAAGAGTGGAATCCAGGAAACAAATATCTGAATATACAAGTAATTTACTTCTGGTTTTTGTATATTGAGTTTTCAACATTTGTAATATATTCTAAAACTTGTATAATTGCACTGTGTGTTTTAGAATTACAAAATTCTTCACAAGTATGTGGCTTTGTATGTTACGCACCTTATTAAAGAAGGTCATTCGGAAAAGGCATTAAATCTATACGTTCAACATGGTGCTCCTGCTAATACACAAGTGAGTGAAATTAATCTCCCTAGTAACTCTCCTTGTATATGCTTTAGTGAAGTACCAGTTCTTGGAGACTGATGTATGGTGTTAGATGGTTTGCTAGGGATTTGAGGTCCCGCATGCACATTTGAAGGCTGCACTTTCAAAGCTGCATATTTGTTCAAGTTTTTTGTTGTCATAGGCATTCATACACAGGGTATAAATGCCGTGAAAATCAGCTTTTTGCAGCAGCAACACAGTACATTACAAGACAAAGACAAACATAAGTTAAGATAAACTTAAATTAACATAAATAATATATAACTTACACGTGCAAAATAAACAACAGAATAAACAATGACTGACAGTAGTGCTAGTACATTACATAGAATTGAATTCATTAACAAATTTCTCTGAACTATTATATAAAAGAATATATGGTTAAGACCTAAATGTATGCACCTAGTAGTTGTAGAGGGCTGTTAGAGTGAGTAATGATAAGATGAATCAAGCTTTAGATCAAGTAACTGACACAGAAAGAGAAAAGAGAATTTCAATTTTCTAACCACAGCAAAAAGAGGTGGAACAGGTTAAAATCCAAGCATTATGCATACATCTCTTTGATCCCTTTATGATCATTTAATTTCTGACTTGGGCTGGAACCTGATACAAGTAAGAGTACTTTGATGTGGATATTATCTGAATGTAATGTTAGGGCCTGCTGGTTAAAGCATCTATCACGGATGTTGCAGTCAGCAAAATCAAACATGTAGTAGTGACTACTGCTGGAGGATTCAGTGGACACAGCTACTCTGGTATCCACAAAACAATTATGAAATGTTATTTCCCTAGGCTCCTTCCATTAATCCCCACCCTGCCCCCATCTGCCCCCCATCCCTTCCACCCCACCCCCAATCTGCTAACCTACCAGCTACCAATTATTTTCCTTTCACAAAATTGTCCAAGGCTTTGATGACATCCATCAGCTGTAGCTAAGTGACTTCCAAGATTCCTGATATTTGCCATCTGGAACAAATCACCCTATATAAGAGGGTCCTGGCTGTTGAAATGTAGATGGCTGATGCAAACGTGCTAGGCAGCAGCAAAAGTATTATGTTGGTAGAGTTAGGATTTGCCTGCAGGATTTTTTTCTTTGAAAGCATGTGCTTCATACAATAGATCACAATAGCCTGTACATTCTTTGGGAAATGGTAATATATTAATAGGGGAACATTTTTGTGTATTCTTGTTTTTTTTTTAGGTTCACTCTCTTTTTTCTTTCAGAATTTCAATATATACAAACGGATTTTCATGGATGTAATAAACATGCCAGATATAAATAGTGCAGATGCCTACAGGACATGGGCTGATCTTCGCAATGTACTCTTCAATCTGGTTAGTGTGGCATAAACTTAATTTTTTATGTGGGGAATAAAAACTCAAACAAATTGAGATTTATGACAGATATTGGGATATGAAAGAGTATTTACTCATTTCTTTTATTCCCCAGAATGGAGAAAGAAATCCAGATGGATGTAGCTTTGATTTTTGGTCTATGAATTCTCTTAAGAGGTTTTTGGATGGAAAGAATTTAAATGCTTCAAATCAATACTCTGCAGTAGTTGAACAGGGGACCAGAGCAAAAACTTCTGCTCTGAGACTTGGCATGCAGTTAATCTTAATTCTTACTTGATCAGGCAATCTTGTTACGTTGCTTACAAAGATTCTCCACCGTGATGTGAGGATGAGACATTCTAGGGTCATTCCAAAAGAAATAGTTCATATTTTCTGAGGATAAATACGGAATCATTTTGAACTTGTCGAACTGAGAAAAGAAATATTGGCTTCTGTACAAATTGCATACCTGCATTTTGATTTGGCTTTGCTTGAGGCCAGATAATAGCTTCATCACATATTACAGTAATTCTGGACTTAATTCTCACCAGAATGTAAATAGTGTTTACAAACAATACACAGTAACGATTTAGTATTAAACAGAACATTAATCTGAAGAAGTTATAAATGAAATATTATAAATTATAAAAATTATAAATTATAAATGCTTTATTGCATACATAGAAATTATTTTGAGGATTTTAATTTTGCTTGTGGTAGAATGGAATGTTTGCATAATGCAACTAATAACTGTTTTGTAAAGTAACTTAGAACTTCCTCTTGATACCAAAAATATGTATGCTAAGAAGAGTTTCCACATCTTCAAATTTTCCATGTGAGAAATAGTATTCATTATAATAATATTTGAACAAATAGTAACATTTGAACTGCACACAGTTAAGAAAAGGGACTAGGATTAGTGCGAGAGAAAGAGAGATTGTAGTCGGAGTTATTTGTAAAGAAAAGAAATTATATCTTCATATAAAGTTGCTTTAGTTTTCAAAAATGGTTTAATTTTGAAGAGAGTTGGTTGTGATTTTTGATAGTTGGTAAATTATTGCTTGCTTCTGCCAACTGTGAAATTTCTACCTGACTACTAGGATTTGGAAAAATTCTTTATTTTGAGACTACATCATGCACTTCTCATTTGAAATCTTTGAGATTCATCTGCACTTGAGGTCTTACAGCACATTGTAGATCTAAGCAGGACTTGAATATACTTAAATACTTCCTCTGAAGTATCTCATTATTACAATACGAGATGTCATTTTACATCTTTTAAGAATTGGAAGAGATGATATTCGTTGTGATTTATTTGTAATTCTACAATTTAATTTTTTTGGACTTTTTTGTAATTTTCTAGTGTGAAAACCTGGTTAAATCTTCAGAGGCTAATTCTCCTGCTCATGAAGAATTTGAGCAGATGCTACTGATTGCACACTATTATGCCACCCGTGCAGCGTCACTGGGAGTCAATCAACTGGTAAGTTTGAATAGCCATCCTAAAGTGTCCTATCAGTGGTTCATATGTCACCAGATCCCAACACATGGTTATTTTTTGGATATGTTGATTTAAGGATGAGTTTTCATTAATTCACCAACTGTTAATCATTTTCATATATTAAGCAAGACTGTCTTGTATTCTAATGGTCTATGTATACATTGTTGTTAAGAAATGTGTTTTTTATTAGTTTTTTCAGTGAGAGAGTTCACCTTTTGTATACAGGCCAATAGTTCTCTAACTATTTTAACAGGTTTTTAATTACCAATGCATGATGTATCGTAGGTATGGTATTCATAAATTAATCAAACGTCCAATCAACATTCTGATACAATTTTCTTTTCACTAATGTACTTCAATGGATTCTGTGTTCTTCTTGAGAAACTTGGAACAGGAAATTGAAATGTTTTCAGGAATAAAATGCAAATGACTTTATTTGTAAAGTCAGTTCATTGGTATTGAGCAGGTGTCTTGCTTGGAGTAACAGGACTTCTTAAAATTGATTAACCTATTGCACATTTAAACTTATTAAATGATTCTTGATTTCAGGACATGGTTGCTGCAAAGTTATCCATCTCTTTGCTGCGGCACACAGACATCATCCCTGCTGACAAAGCATTTTATGAGGCTGGCATGGCAGCAAAGGTATAAATTCTCTCTTCTTTTGTGATTTTATATTAATGGGGATACAACTGTTTACGCAAGAAAAGCTTTGCCAGTAGTGACTTCGAAAAAATAATGCAAGAAAATTGTAGATACGTATAAAAATTCTCATTTTGGAGAAAAGCTTATTGTCTTGAAGCAAAGCAAATTCCCTTAATTTTTAAGAAAAGAATGTAATGGTATGTGATGATTAAATTCAGTCAGGATCTATACATTAACAAATGAGAATTGATTTTTTTTTTCAGAAAGTTAACATTCAGGCTGGTTTTGGAAACTTTTGGCTGAATATTTGTACAGTACATAACTGACTATATCTCAAATATATGTTTTGACTTTAAAGCACCCTGGAATATCCTGAGAACTTGAGAATGCATTTATAAAAACAGATTCTTTTCCATTCTTCTTCAATATGGAAGAAACATAACCTGAGACTTATTGGTTTGAATACTATAATTTGATTGAGAATACATAATTTGATTACATTTAAAATGCAGTTGTATTTCAGACTAACATCTGTAATACCATTCTTGACACAGCTGCTTTTAATAACATACAAATTAAGAATTAACAGTCAGTAATTAGCTTTCAAATAATTTTGTATAGTAAGATGGAAGGAGAACTGAAATAAAATTTGATAGGAGTAGATGGAACAGTTTCAGAATAAGATTAATTTCATCTTGATTCTCCGTCATCAAAAGATCCTTCATGTTCAGTGGATGGAAGCCTTTATTCATGCACAGAATGTGAGCATGGCTGGTTAGCCACTGTTTAAATAGCTCATCCCTTTTTGCCACTGAGAAAGTGGTGCAGAGCTCCCTCCTTGAATTGCTACAGCCTGAATGATCAAGCTACTCTCACACTGCAGTTAGATAAGCGGTTCCAGTATTTGGCTGAATAATGAATTATTTCCAGGTCAGGATGGTAGATGATTCGGCTTTGGTGGTGATGATGCACCCGCTGCCCTTGCCTTCCACATGGTTGACATTTGAAGTGTTGTTCAAAGTGCCATCATCATATGAAGTACAACTTTATCAGTAAATCAAAAAGAAAGAATGAGAAATTAGACTTGATAGTGTTGATTTTTGGGTGCTGTGTGTATATGTGGATTTTCAGAATGATTGCAAGGAATGTGGGCGTATATTGTGAACCATGCCAAGTGCCATTTTTGTAAAGGCCTGAGCCCAATTAACATTACTGGAGGCTTGAAGACAAGGCAGATCATAATGTTAGTTAGAGTGCAGCACTGATTTGATGCCAACATTGTCATGATTGAGTTCAATGACCTAGCTTGTGCTCTCTCATAATACTGAGCTGCTGAACATGCATTAAGTAGCAGGAAGTACTCCCCCCCACCCCCAACTCCCCCCATCTCTATAATTCTGTTTGCAGGGGTCATTAACTACTTACTAAGTGAGTTTCTGGTTGATTTGTTTAGGTTGCCACTACAATTCCTCAACTTGCAAAAATCTGCAGGGAATGGTATGATAAGTAGTCAATGATGTCCAGGAGTATTGGCCTATAAGTTTTCAATCCATGGGTGCACTAGTGGACCTTCCTTTTGGAACCATGCATAACTGGGGAAATGAACAGAGAGCAGAGAAGCTGCAAGAAAGTCTTGTTGCTTCATGTGACTGACACCTAATAATTAGAGGACCCCCGCTATACCCGTGGTGCCTTAACGGCATGCAACATAGGCCTGGCTGCCACCTCTGCAATTTTCCTTTATGCGTACATGGCCTGCATATTTTCACAACATCCTTGAAGCCTGCTGCATTGTATCTGAGCAGGAAGCAGGACAGTGCTGGAAACACAACTCGGAACCCTCCTTTGGGTCCTCCATTCCCCGGAGAAACTCAGCCCAAGATTACAATCCTCCCCTTGCCCCCCACGTCCACCCACCTATCTACTGACATAACTCATCACCCACATTCCCCACACCCCATCCCCAACCAACCATCGAAATAGCAGAGAAAGGTCTTGGTTCTTGTACATTACTGATTTTCCTAGCGATTGATCCTCAAACAAAACAAGCCACTGCTTATCACACTTTGATTGGTGCCAACCAGTACCAAGGCATTAGACTTCTACTGCAAAGTTGGAATTTTTTGTGCAGCTTCAGGTTGGAACTTTAGTAATGCTTTATCTTGTACCTTTTATTTCTGTTCTGCTAATGGAATGTAAACTTGTTTTTTTTCCTTTCAATTCATAGTAATAAAACTGATAATAGCACAATAGTCACTGATGCAGCAGATTGGATGTGTGGCTGAAACAGCCTTGTGAATTCAAAGGCAACCATTCTATAGGGAAGAAATTGCAAAGAGACCAAGCACCTGATGAGAGAATAAAGCACTCTCTGAAGCTTTCTCCTAATAATATCTAGATGTTGGTATCCATATGATTTTTGGTTACTTAATAGTTATGCTTTAGCAAAGAATTTTATTTTTGCAGGTAGTCGGATGGGAGAACATGGCTTTCATATTCCTGAATCGTTTCCTGGATCTTAGTGATGTAAGTGCTTCAGTGTTCTAATTTCAGGTTTTTATTGCTTTTTAAGGAAAAGCTTTTTTTGTAACTCAGCATATTTAAGAAAAAAAGGAATTTAGAGCATTACTTTCATAAACAATGTTTGTATTCCCAACATTATTGCCTGCCGGAGAATTCTGTTCAGCCAGTCCAATGGATCATTGACCTAATTTTGCACCAGGTTCTTGGTTTTGTGTTGTCTTGCCTCTAGTAGCAGAATGTCTGTCCCCAGTGAGACTTTTGACAAGGGGATGCAGCTGAGAGTGAGAATTCCTTCAGTGAAAGATTTAGTGTACAGTTATAAGATTTAAAAACCACCTGAAATGACATATAGTTGACACTTGAAAGTGCAGTCTGGAAAAAGTAGATGTCACGGTCAGGTGGTAAAATTGTTAGGAAATTTTGATTTAGTGAAATGTTGTTAAGCAAGACTTAGTCCACTAACTGCTACTTTGTCAAGGTTAGGCATTGTATGATGCATTTCTTGATTTGGTGGGGTAGGGAGGGTGAGAGATCATTCAGCCACTTCCCCTGTTGGTGTGAACAGCAGAGTTCCAAAACCAGTGCAATCGGTGCATAATGGTCAGAACCACGCTCAGTTTGTTATAAGACCCTGGTCTTTACAGAAGTCACAATGCTAAAAGTGAGGAGATACATTAATGAATAAATATGCTAATTAAACAACTTATTTTGTGCAATCAAGTTAATCTATTGACTGGCATATGTAAAATGAGGTGCGCCACTAATCATGTATCATTTTGCTTCTGCTGTTTTCTCAATTCTCCCTCTCACCTCTGCTTTTGAAGCACTGCCTATCATCTATGTTCCACAAGATACTAAGTTTGAGAATTGATCAGTTCTCAAATGTATGTGTTGGAACTTTTGAAAAATATTAGGATAGATAAGTCACCTGGGCCGGATGGGATTTATCCAAGGTTATTACAGGAAGTGAGGGAAGAGATTGTTGCACCTTTGGCAATGATCTTTACGTCCTCACTGGCCACAGGAGTAGTGCCAGATGATTGGAGGGTGGCAAATGTTGCTCCTTTGTTTGAGAAACAGAGTAGGGATAACCCTGGGAATTACAGACCAACGAGTCTTACTTCAGTGGTGGGCAAATTACTGGAGAAGATTCTTAGAGACAGGATTTATGGGCATTTAGAGAAGCATAGGCTGATTAGGGACAGTCAGCATGGCTTTGTGAGGGGAAGGTTATGCCTCATGAGCCTGACTGAATTCTTTGAGAATGTGACAAAGCACATTGATGAAGGTAGAGCAGTGGAGGTGGTGTACATGGATTTTAGTAAGGCGTTTGATAAGGTTCCTCATGGAAGGCTTATTCAGAAAGTCAGGAGGCATGGGATCCAGGGAAACTTGGCTGTGTGGATTCAGAATTGGCTCGCCCATAGAAGAGAGAGGATGGTGGTAGATGGAGCGTATTCAGCCTGGAGGTCAGTGACCAGTGATGTTCCGAAGGCATCTGTTCTGGGACCCCTGCTCTTTGTGATTTTTATAAATGACTTGGATGAGGATGTGGAAGGGTGGGTTAGTAAGTTTGCTGATGATAGAAAGGTTGGTGGTGTTATGGATAGTGTAGAAGGTTGCTGTAGATTACAACAGGATATTGATAGAATGTAGAGCTGGGCTGAGAAGTGGCAGATGGAGTTCAACCTGGATAAGTGTGAAGTGATACACTTAAGGAGATTGAATTTGAAGGCAGAATACAAGGTTTGATGGCAGTGTGGAGGAACAGAGCGATCTTGGGGTCCACGTCCATAGATCCCTCAAGGTTGCTGCGCAGGTCGATAGGGTTGTTAAGGTGGTGTATGGAGTGTTGGCCTTCATTAGTTGGGGTATTGAGTTCAAGATCTGCGAGGTGATGTTGCAGCTCTATAGAACTCTGGTTAGACCACACTTGGATTGTTGTGTTCAGTTCTCGTGGCCTCATTATAGAAAGGATGTGGAAGCTTTAGAGAGGGTGCAGAGGCTATTTACCAGGATGCTGCCTGGATTGGAGAGCATGTCCTATGAGGATAGGTTGAGCAAACTAGGGCTTTTCTCTTTGGAGAGAAGGAGGATGAGAGGTGACTTGATAGAGGTGTACAAGATGATAAGAGGCATAGATCAAGTGGACAGTCAGAGACTTTTTCCAGGGCGACAATGGCTAACACGAGGGAACATAGTTTTAAGGTGATTGGAGGAAGGTATAAGGGGGATGTCAGGGGTAAGTTTTTGTTACACAGAGAGTGGTGGGTGCATAGAACGCACTGCATGCAGAGGTTGTGGGGGCAAATACATTAGGAACATTTAAGAGTGGTAGAGAAATGGGGGGGGTGATGTAGGAGGGAAGGGTGAGGTAGATCTTAGAGGAGGATAAAATGTTGGCACGACATTGCGGGCCGAAGGGCCTGTAGTGTTCTATGTTCTATGTAAGGGACCTCTGCTGCCTGCAGTATGATTTTGCTTCCGAGGAGTGTGAAATCAAGGAAGTTTTGATTGTTTTAGACAAGGAGGCTGGATGCATCAGGTTGCCACCAATCACTTTGATCAAGTGCACTATTTAAAGAAAGTATATTTTCTTTAAGATTGGATCTTAAAGAAATTAATTCTGGAACAAATTAGCAAGAAGGACATTGTGATTTTCTGGACACTATTCTTTATTTTTCATTGGTTTTTTGAATTTTGTTTTGTAAATAACTTCTGGTTTACGTTAAGCTTGAATAAGTCAAAGAAATGTTAATAAAATTCCTTTGCTGATGCAATAATTTTGTCTGCCCTTTTCCTTAAAGATTTATCACAAATAATGTACACAAAGCTATGCACTGGAGAATTTAATTGGTTATGGTAAAATGTACAAATACAAAAACTTAAAATGCAAACAGAAAATACGGGAAGCATTGAGCAGTCCAGCAGGTCCAGAAAAGAGAGAAGCAGAATTAAAGTTTCAGCCTGTCAACCTTTCATCAGAACTGGGAAAACCTAGAACTGAAGCAGGGTTGCAGAGAAAGTGGGGATGGCTGGAGATAAGTAGAGGGAAGGTCTTTGATAGGACAAAGACCAGGAGAGATTGAATGCATTCGGTGGTGGTGTCAGTTGAAAGAGATGGTAAGGGTAAATCCAGAAGAATAGGAAGAGATGAATGAAGTCTGATGCCTGAAGAGGAGAGAGGGCAAAAAAAATACTGAATGGTGGAAATGTTATCTGCAAGACAGGAATGGTTGATTATCTGAAGCTGTTGAATTAAGTTGTAAATCCTGAAGGCTGTAAGTATCAAATCACAGGATGAAGTACTGTTCCTTAATACAGTAAACTTTATTGGAACAGTGTAAGAGGCCAAAAGTAAAGAGGTCAGAGCGGGAGTGGTATAGAAAATTCAAATGACAGCACTTACAAGCTCAGGGTCACCGGAGCAGATTGACATGACAGGTTCTGCAAAGCGGCAACACAACCTGTATTTGGTTTTCCCCAATCGAGAGGAGACCACATTATCTTTTGGTCCCTGGAAGATGGGAAGTGAAGAGTTAAAAGAGCAGGTGTTACATCTCCTGTGGTTGTACTGAAAGTACCATGAGAAGGGGAGTGGGTGGGAGAATTACAGAGAATGATCCTTTGAGTGTGGAAGATGGTGAAGTTGGAGGTGAGCATAGGGAAAACTTTATTCTTACTTTGGTTGGGAGGAGAGGGGTGAATGTGGGCAATAAAACAGATTTAGTTGACAGCCTTGTCAACCATGCTGAAGGGGAAACAATGGTTGAAAGAAAATGAAAGAAGCACTGCTTAAAAAAAAAGCTGCCATCATCGCAACAGTGGAGATGGAGAAATGGGTGGGGGGGGGGAAGAGGAATGGTGTTCTTATTATAAGCAGAGTGGGAGAAGGTGTAGTCCACCCCTACTGGTTTCTCTGCAGAGTAAAACTTGTTTCATTTCCAACTGTTCTCAATTTTATTTCAGAATACAAGCATCTGCAGTATTTTGCTTTCAGACAACAAATTCTAAAATAAGTATGTTCAGGTTTTGAATCAGTGGAGAATGAAGATGTATATTGTGAATAACGAGCAAGCATCCTTTATGCATGGGTGTGAATCATCCTACGTTTGTTGTCCCAGACACCAGCACTATTGAGGAGGCAACTTCCATTTTGAACAAACTGCCAGGACTAATTTTCTGTTTTTTCCCTCATATTTGACCTCCACCGGGCTTCAATTTCACAATGACACAGTTAACAATTGGAACTGACAAATGCAAGAAATGGACCAGCATTCCTAATATCACAGTATCGTGAATCTACCTAACAATAGACTGTGACATCTTGTCACCCTAATAATGCTTAGTATTAAACCCCATCACAGTTAGCGTACAATGATTACTTGTTCCTTTTGAAATGAGATATCTTAGAACATGTTTTATTCTAGATTCCATTTGCCCTGTAAGAATGGTCTTTCAAATGCTGACTAAAAATTACTCTGATAACCTTGTGCATCTTATATTTACAGGCAATCGAGGAAGGGAATCTTGATGCACTGGATCATTCTGATTTTCAGCAAACTGATATTCCGTTTGAAATACCTGTCCCTGCAAAGCAACATGTTTTGGTAAATTCAAGAGGAAATATCGTAGACTTGTCTATTCTGTGTTTCATCCTTAACAATATGCAATTCCAAATTTAAGTATCAAACCTGAATTTTAGATTTTATTTTCTTAATGGTGGTTGCTTTTTCTTATTGAGTCTGAAAAATAGTTTTGTGTATAAGTTCCTTTACTGACCATTTGAAATAGTCAACATTAACGTGGATAAATTGGGGAATGAAAAGGTTTACAGAGACACCTGATTTCATAACTCATCCCTTGTCATTAATGAAAACTGTTCTCTACCCTATGTGGTGTCACTGAGGTTATTTGCTATTTATTTTTAACTGTAGCAGTTTCCATGTTCTCAATGGTTCCAGCCTCCCTGGCAGGCCAGCCAATGCCATGTCTGGGCCCCAATTGGACCTGAAAACAGGGACCTGACACCAGACCCAGGACCAAACTGAACCTGTGAACAGGCCTACTCAGCTCCTTGGGACACAACTGGACTTAAGATCAGGAACCTGATTAGCCCTGGATACAGGAACCCTTCTTGGTCAGGGACTCTTTGTTCCTGTCCAATTTTCTGGCTTCATGTCCAGATTCCTAGAACAGTACAGCACAGAACAGGCCCTTTGGCCCACAATGTTGTGCTGACATAGTTATTCCCTCCTACCGACAGAATGCCCATATCCCTCCATTTTCCTCTCATTCATGTGTTCATCCAAGCCCCTCTTAAAAGCCCCCTATCAGGCAATGCATTCCAGGCATCCACCACTCTGAGTAAAAAAAAATATTCCCCACGCATTTGTTCTG
Source organism: Pristis pectinata (assembly GCF_009764475.1). NCBI lineage: Eukaryota > Metazoa > Chordata > Chondrichthyes > Rhinopristiformes > Pristidae > Pristis > Pristis pectinata. Next base: position 57,220,721 of record NC_067414.1, on the reverse strand, counting down.
AACCTACTGATTAGCATAATGCTTTACAGCGCCAGCGACCTGGGTTCAAATCCGGCCACCGTCTGTAAGGAGTTTGTACGTTCTCCCTGTGTCTGTGTGGGTTTCCTCCGGGTGCTCTGGTTTCCTCCCACATTCCAAAGACGTACAGGTTAGGAAGTTATGGGCATGCTATGTTGGTGCCGGAAGCATGGCGACACTTGCGGGCTGCCCCCCAAAACACTACGCAAAAGATGTATTTCACTGTGTGTTTCGATGTATGTGTGACTAATAAAGAGATCTTATTTCACTTTAAATTCATGCCCTCTGGTATTGGATCACTCAATAATGGGGAAAAAGATATTGCTTGTCTACCCTAGCTATGCCCCTCATAATTTTATGCACTTCCAACAGATCACCGTTTAGTCTTCGCCGCTCCAGAGTAAAGAGCCCAAGTTTGTCCAGCCTCTCCTGATAGCACATGCCCTCTAATCCAGGCAGCATCCTAGTAAATCTCCCCTGCACCCTCTCTAAAGCCTCAACATCCTTCCTATAGTGAGGTGACCAGAATTGCACACAATACTCTAAATGCAGCCTAACCAGAGTTCTATGGAGATGCATCATAACTTCTTGACTCCTATACTCAATATCTCAATTAATGAAAGCAAGCATTCCATAAGCCTTCTTAACCCTATCTACCTGTGTAGCCACTTTCATCAAACCATGGACTTGCACCCCAAGGTCTCTCTGCTCTTCAACACTGTTAAGGGTCTTGCCCTTAAGAGTATACTGCCTCTTGACATTAGTCCTACCAAGGTGCAACACCTCACATTTATCCGGGTTAAACTCCATCTGCCATTTCTCTGCCCACATCTGCAACTGATCTATATCACGCTATATCCATCGCCAGTCTTCTACACTATTCACAACTCCACCAATCTTGGTATCGTTTGCAAACTTACTAACCCACCCATCAACATACTCATCCAGGTCATTCACGTACATCACAAACAGCAGAGGTCCCAGTACAGATCCCTGCGGAACACCATTACTCACAGGCCTCCAGCCCGAAAAAGTCTCTTCAACAACCACCCTATGGTCTTCTATGGGCAAGCCAGTTCTGGATCCACGCAGCCAATTTTCCACTGACCCGCATGTGTCCAAACTTTCTTGATTAACCCATTATGTGGGACCTTGTCAAATGCCTTTACTGAAGTCCATATAGATGACATCCACAGCTCTACCTTCATCAATCTCTGTCATCACCTTGTCAAAAAACTCAACCAGGTTAGTAAGACACGACTTGCCCTGCACAAAGGCATGCTGGCTTTCCCTGACCAAGTCATTGGATTCCAGATGCTCATATATCCTATCTCTCAAAGTTTTCTCCAGCAATTGCCTCTAAATGCCCTAACACATTTACACCCTCAGTTCCAGTTTCTGCATCCTGGCTGTCCCTTTCCTAGGTAAATACTGAAGAGAAATACTCATTCAGAACCTCACACACGTCCTCTGCATCCAAACATAGATTTCCTTTTTTATCCTTAGCGGTCCTACCCTTTCCCTCATTATCCTTTTATTCCTTATGTAGGGATAGAATGCTTTTGGATTCTCTTTAATCCTACTTGCTAAGGACTTTTCATTGCCCTTCCTGGCTTTCCTCCTTTTCTTACATTCATTTCTAGCTTTTTTATAGTCCTCACGTGCTCTATCTGATCCTAACTTCCAAAGCTCTATATACTTGTCCTTTTTCTTCTTGACAAGTTCATTACTTCTCTGGACATCCAAGGTTCCCTTATTTTGCCATTTATGTCCTTCCTTCTAACCGGGACATACCTATCCTGTACCCTATGTATTTGATCCTTAAACATTTTCCACATGCTCAATGTGGACTTGCCAGCAAAAAGTTGTTCCCAGTTTACTCTACCTAGTTCCTGCCTTATGCCTTCATAATTAGCCCTACTCCAATTTAAAACCCTCCCGCTAGCCCCATACCTATCCTTATCTATAGCTATCCTGAAAGTTAATGAGCTGTGGTTACTGTTCCCCAATTGCTCACCCACTGATAGATGAGTCACCTGGCCAGGCTCATTACCCAACACCAGGTCCAGAATAGCCTCTCCCCTTTTTGGACTGTAAACATATTGACTTAAGAACCTCTCCTGGATACACCTAACAAATTCTGCCCCATCTAACCCTCTTGCACTAAAAAGATCCCAATTTATGTTAGATTCAGATCCATATTCAGCATAAAACATACAAATTTACTGCAATGTTTGGTAATGGAGGCATATTCAAATGTAGCATTCAAAAGGGAACTATGTATCTGAAAGGAAAGGATTTGCAGGACTGTGGGGAGAGAGCAGGAAGTTGGACCAGCGCTTGCAGTGAGGCCAGTATGGTTGAAAAAGACCAAATGGCCTCCTTCAGTTCTAAAACCACACTGCGTTCAGTGTATAAGACTGTGATACAGTACTGATGGGTGAGGCTTCTTGCTAGCACTAACTGCAGCTTCAAAGAGCTTTCTTTAAAAAGACGGTTCAGACACTTTGTCCTGTAAGGTGCTTTGAATCATTCTCTGCCACAGCCTCCCTCCCAGGTTTCACTCCTCTTGGGAACCTGGTTATTTGAACTTGAAGCATAGTGATTACTGAGCGTAGGCAGGGAGGAAATATGTCCACCTTCTGGACTGAGAGGAGTGAGAAATGTTTGCCCTCGAAGATAAAGGTGTGAAAAAATACAGCTTTTGTAAATGGCTTGGCTTGGATAAAATAAAAACTGTTTCTTTTGAGTGGCCTTTTGAAGTGGCTTAGATAGTATATTTGACTCCCTCACCATTGATAGTGAAACAATAGTAGGCATAGTAGGATCAAGGGATTGGATACTGAAGTAGTGCATATATCTTGCAGGGTTTTAGGGCTAGAGGAGACTACAGAAATGGTAAATATTGAGCAGAATTTCAAAATCAGGATGTTGTTTGACCAGGATTCCATATTGGTCAGTAAACAAGGTGTGATTGGTGAGCAAGCCTTAATGTGTGGACATGGAGAGCAGAGTTTTGGACACCTTCGAGTAATGAAGAGGAGAAAGCAGAGGATCAGGCAGGAGTGCATTAAAGTGCAGTGGTCACAAAAGTGTTGATGAGGATTTCAGCTGCAAATGAATTGAAGAAAAGGTACAGTAGGACAATGTTGTAGAGGTGGAAATGGACAATCTAGGTGATTGGATATGTACTCAGAAACTTGGTACCTTAGCAGATGGGGTATTAAGGTTGCAAAATAATCTGCTAAAAACGTTTGCCATAGTGCAGGAAGCTGTCTGGCAAGAGATTCAAAACAATGGCTTTGGTGTTACAAATATTTAGTTGAAGGAAATTTTTGCTTCTCCATAATGGATATTGGACTAGAAGTATAATAATTTAGAGATAGCGGAGGGGTGAGAGAATTAGTGATAAGGTAGGACTAGGAGTCGCCAGCATCATAGGGGTAGTGTATTTTCAAATGATCCTGTTAAAGAGTAACCATTAGATGAGAAAGCCTTAAGAATAGGTCCTTCAGGAACAGCAGAGATAACACCATCAGAATGAAAAAAAACACATTGTAGGTGATTCAACAACAATGATTGAATAGATTAGAATGCAATAGCAGTCCAATGAACTTGAGGAAAGCAGAGAGGAATTGGAGGAGGACTCTGTTGTTACCCCCATTCAAAGGCTGTAGGCAGGTCAACAAGGTTGAGGAGGGATCCTTTGCAATTGTAACAGTCACGTAGGACACCATTTGTCTTTTTTTTGATACTGTGGCAGGGGAAGATTTATTTTCAAATGATTTCAAAGCCTATGTGCAGTCTTTGAACTTCCATCACAATATAAGTTAATATGCTCTTACTCGTTGTGCATTAATTTTCCTTAATACTGGCTAATATGTTATTTCAAATCCTACCATAGATGCAGTTTTGAGCTCACTTCTGTAACTTTTGGAGCATAGTCAGCCATACAACAGGCTAAAAGGTTTAGCCATGTACTATATTTTCTTTCTGAACTTTCAACAGAATTTTGTGACTGTTGTTTTGGTTAAAATGTAATTTAGCATAGATTTTCCAAAAGTTAAATTTTTTTTTGTTAAATTATTGTTCTGGGATATAGAATCAATGGCTAAAGATTTCTGAATTCACTTATTAACAGAAAATTTGTACCAGTTTAACTTATTTAATTTTACAGTTACTTGCATAGCAATGCTTTAGAAGTTATTTTTAAATTTCAGGATGACAGGCGGGAAGAGATTAGGGACTGGGTTCTCACTGTTTCAATGGACCAGCGAGTCGAGCAGGTCCTACCAGTTGACGAACGAGACACTTATGAAGCCTCCTTAACAGCTGTAAATACTGGCATCCGTTCTCTTCCTTGTGTAATAACAGGTGATGATTACTTTATGCTACGTACATAGTTAATTATTTGTCCTATTAGGATGAGAGATGACAGTCTGGGAAAATGTTAAAGTTGTCATCTTCAGGCTTTAATCACACCTCAGTTAATTACAGTCTGGGTCAAATGCATGATAAAATTTGTTACCTCAATAATGTCTTAATCTTGTTTTAGCTTATCCTACGCCAGTTAATTGCTGATACTAGCTATCTGGGAAGTACAAATGTAAAGTTGCTGGATGGCTCTCAGTATCAATGACAATTCATCAGCTAGAGATAATTTGTTTCGTAGAGGTGGAAAGAAATCTGGGAGAGGGGAAGAAAATTCAGGTGAGAAAATTGAGAACAACTCTGCTGACTGAGAGTAGCCAACTGATGAGAGGCCAATAAATGCATGTAAGATCCTCGTGTGCTAAGTGGGGCATTATCAGACCACAGGATGCATAGCATCATTAAGGATTTATTAGGGAAATAATATTTATGACAAAAATCTATGATAATGTTTGGTTCCTTTACCCTCCATGCACATCACAAACCTCCATACTTCCAAAGTGAATGCTTCTCAGAGTTAACATTATGTGAGGTAAAACAACCATTTTCATATACTGATTAAACATGTCTGCTACACAGGTTATCCCGTACTTCGGCACAAAATTGAATTCAAAAAACCTGGGAAGGCAGCAAACAAAGATGACTGGAACAAATTCCTCATGGCTGTGAAAGTAAGTAACTGCACAAATTGCAAAAGCATTCATGTAAATTTGAAAATTGTCCCTAAAGCAATAACTAGTGTTGATAAACTGTGAAGTGAATCTAATAATATCAGCTCCTCCTTAATACAATTTATATTAATTCAGTTCCTATTCTCATTCAAGTATAACATTAATTAACACATAATCTTGTATTGGTAATTAGGTTATTGCAAATGGTTAATTCAGGAGAGAGCAAATGATTCAGCCAATTGTACTTCTCATAAGAAGTACATATTGCAGGGTAGTGACTATTTTACTTGAGCTTATTTTGATTTTTCCACTTGTACAACTATATGGACCATATTGTTCTAAAATGCTCAGCTAAAAGTTCAATTGGAAGTAAAAGCATTAATGTAGATGTTTATGTAAAAAAAAATCACATGTAAACATCCTAATTTATACAGTGGCTTGCAAAAGTTTGGGCACCCCTTGTCAAAATTTCTGTTGCTGTGAATAGCTAAGCGAGTAAAAGGTGACCTGATTTACAAAAGGCATAGTTAAAGATGACACATTTCTTTAATATTTTAAGCAAGATTACTTTTTTTATTTCCATCTTTTATAGTTTCAAAATAACAAAAAAGGAAAAGGACCCGAAGCAAAAGTTTGGGCACCCTGCATGGTCAGTACTTAGTAACACCTCCTTTGGCAAGTATCACAGCTTGTAAATGATCTCTGTAGCCAGCTAAGAGTCTTTCAATTCTTGTTTGGGGGATTTTCACCCATTCTTCCTTACAAAAGGCTTCTAGCTCTGTGAGATTCTTGGGCCGTCTTGCATGCACTGCTCTTTTGAGGTCTATCCACAGATTTTCAATGATGTTTAGGTCGGGGGACTGTGAGGGCCATGGCAAAACCTTCAGCTTGTGCCTCTTGAGGTAGTCCATTGTGGATTTTGAGGTGTGTTTAGGATCGTTATCCTGTTGAAGAAGCCATCTTCTTTTCATCTTCAGCTTTTTTACAGACAGTGTGATGTTTGCTTCCAGAATTTGCTGGTATTTAATTGAATTCATTCTTCCCTCTACCAGTGAAATGTTCCCCATGCCACTGGCTGCAACACAAGCCCAAAGCATGATCAATCCACCCCCGTGCTTAACAGTTGGAGAGGTGTTCTTTTCATGAAATTCTGCACCCTTTTTTCTCCAAACATACCTTTGCTCATTGCGGCCAAAAAGTTCTATTTTAACTTTATCAGTCCACAGGACTTGTTTCCAAAATGCATCAGGCTTGTTTAGATGTTCCTTTGCAAACTTCTGATGCTGAATTTTGTGGTAAGGGTGCAGGAAAGTTTGGAGGAAAAAGGGTGCAGAATTTCATGAAAAGAACACCTCTCCAACTGTTAAGCATGGGGGTGGATCGATCATGCTTTGGCCTTGTGTTGCAGCCAGTGGCACGGGGAACATTTCACTGGTAGAGGGAAGAATGAATTCAATTAAATACCAGCAAATTCTGGAAGCAAACATCACACCGTCTGTAAAAAAAAGCTGAAGATGAAAAGAGGATGGCTTGGACAACAGGATAACGATCCTAAACACACCTCAAAATCCACAATGGACTACCCCAAGAGGCACAAGCTGAAGGTTTTGCCATGGCCTTCACAGTCCCCCCACCTAAACATCATCGAAGATCTGTGGATAGACCTCAAAAGAGCAGTGCATGCAAGACGGCCCAAGAATCCCAAAGAACTAGAAGCCTTTTGCAGGGAAGAATAGGCGAAAATCCCCCAAACAAGAATTGAAAGACTCTTAGTTGGCTGCAGAAAGCGTTTACAAGCTGTGATACTTGCGAAAGGGGGTGTTACTAAGTACTGACCATGCAGGGTGCCCAAACTTTTGCTTTGGGCCCTTTTCCTTTTTAGTTACTTTGAAGCTGTAAAAGATGGAAATAAAAAAGTAATCTTGCTTAAAATATTAAAGAAATGTGTCATCTTCAACTTTATGCCTTTTGGAAATCAGGTCATCTTTTACTCACTTAGCTATTCACAGTAACAGAAATTTTGACCAGGGGTGCCCAAACTTTTGCATGCCACTGTATATATAAGCTGGTCAATCCATTTAATTTCTAATTAATAATTATTTTATTTTCAGACAACTCACAGTCCAGAGTGTCAAGATGTTTTGAAGTTTATCAGTCAGTGGTGTGGAGGCCTTCCCAGTGCTAGTTTCTCCTTCCAGTGAAGAAGGTTAATAAATGATCACCTGCTATAAAACTATTTTTATGTGTATTTCTACTGAGTGCTGAGTGCTCAGTTTAATATGACCAACTAGTCTGCTTCATTATTCTTTTCCATTGTGAAGACATATTTATTTGCCAATTTGTCTCGTAAATAAAACTTCTTAACTGCTACCACTAACTACTTCGAATCTCCTGTAAATTTTTGCCATTACAAAGTACTTGTACTTAATATTCCTTTGCTAATAGTTCATTTTAAGTAATTTTTTAGGTAATATTCATTTTTATTTTGAGAGAAGACCATAGGATATGGGTATTTTCTGTTATCCTATTGAATGCCACAATGGCTCATCTTACATCGTAGTATCTGTTTGATACTTTCCTTAATTCAATTCCATGTTGTCTTAAGAATTAAAATGTAAAATTCTGGAAATGTGTGGCTCATCAACCAGCATTTTTTGGAGGAGAGAGAAAGTTAACATTGTGGTTAATGGCCTTTCTCTTTCTCCCCAGGGTTGCTGCCTGATCTGTTGTGTGTTCCTAGTTTTTTCTATTTTTATATAAAACTTCAGCATCTGCAGTACTTTGTTCTAAGATTATCTTCAGGATTTTCTGAATGAGACTGAAGAATTTGGCAGTTTTGTACTTTGGGTCAGATATGTATTGAAGTTGGCCAAACTCATTTCACGTCATACCCTATAAGTGAGAAGAAAATCATTTTCATCACGTCACTCAGGATGGATTCAGAAGTGTGGATAATAGCTTTTGTTAATCTATGAAGCAAACCGAATTTATTTCTCTATGGTTGTTCTTTTTTTTAAAAAGCTATATCAATGTTCAGGTCAACGTAATCTGGAGGAACAGTACCTTATCATTCGACAAGACGCTTTGCAGCCTTCTGGACTCTGAGTTCAATTTCAAATACTCCAGCTAAAGCATTTTTGTTTCTTCACTTTGGTAAATGCCACTCCTTTCTGCTGTATACATTCAGCTCTTTTATTATTTAGTCTTTGCTGCATTCTTTCCTATATAGGACCTTCCCTTTTGTTCTACCTCCCTTCTCCCATTCTTTGAATCTTGAAGCTTTCTTATCAACAACTTTTTCCAATTCTGATTGATGGACATTGACCTCTCCACAGCGGCCCCTGACCTGTTGAGTATCTCTGGCGTTTTCTGTTTCATGTCAGGTTTTCAGCATTTGCAATATTTTGCTTTTGTCTTATTGTTTATTTGGTAGTTGATTGAGGAATAAAAACACCTGAGACAATTTTCCTAATTTTCAGTAAGGTACTGCAATGGTGTCTTTTTCACTCACCTGAGCAAGTACATGGGAGTTTAACATTCCTTAACGGAGAAAAATCTGAAATAAAAACAGCGTGAACTTGAAACACTCAGTAGGCCTGTCAACATCTGAGTCAAAATGATGAAATTCCCTACATTATATGATAAGGAAACCACCTACAATACACAGTTGCATCAGTTTAAAACGTTGGCTACAGTGATCTTCTCTAAGGTGGATGTGATTGGGCAATGTTACATCCCAAGAACTAATTGTAAAATGGTTGTAAGCTGAAATTTCTTCAGTTTTTCCAAATTCAAAAGGTTACTGTAACTTTATTTAAAAGCTGCAAGAAATGCTAGTTATTTGAACCAAAGAAATGATTGAAGTAGGAGGAAGACATTTTTTCAATCATGTATGCTTTGGCAAGCATTTTATGCTATTTACACATTCATCAACATCTCTCAAATTTATAATTAGCTGGGCAGATAAATGATTATAATTTACAGGTTATAGGTTTTTTTAAGTTTTTCCCTGGCACTCAATAATCCTATGAAAATACAGTTTCAATCTAACATTGTGTCTATGTTGCCATTCCCTACTAATTTTATTGCATAGATAGTTGTATAATCCCAGCAGCATAGCAACTGCAATGATTCTTAGAGAATTTGATCCCTTTGTACATAGTCTTCCAATCTTCAGTCTTTATTGAACCAGATATTTATCCAGGTTTTTGTTTATTCACAAATTGATGAGCAGATGTGAGTTATCTACCAAAAATAACTGGGGCTTGTAGCAATTTGCAACTAATTCATGGTGATTGGACAACACACAAATTTATGTTGCATGCTCAACAATTTACCCACACTGCTTATCACCCTCAGAAAAGCCCCCAAATTTGGAGACCTAACCTGTAGACCTGGACACAGTGAAACAAATAGTCCATTGATCTCCCATTTGGTAAAATGCAATCAGTGTATTTAAGTTCAAAAGCTATAGTCAGCAACCGATCTTATACACTACTCAATTCATCACACATCTCCTAACAATTCCTGTCAATCAGGGCTTATACAATACATTTATATGCTTCACTGTATCTCACAATTGGCACTGCTGCATGTATCTCACCCACATGTCACAACTTGCACATAGTGCCAACTATTCAACCATGATAAGCATATTATCCAAATACATTGTATGTTGTCGAGCTTCATGAATGTTTTTGGAACTTGAGGTTAGCATAGAGGCAGGATCTGTATGTTGTGAGCAGGGTATCTGAGACCAGGTTAGCTGGCAAGGACAGTGCAGATGCCATTTCACCAGAGATTGAGGTCATGGACAAGTTCTCCTGCAGTGGAATTTGGTGAAGACTTTCAAAGGGTGGGTGAAAGAAGAAGGCTGGTGTGTATTTACAGTCAAATATTCGGCACATTAGCAGGCCAACCAGCAAGCCCACACACTGTCAAGGAGCATGGAAGAGACCAACACAGGTCTTGCATAGAGAATAGAGGTCTCCTTTTCAACGTGCAAGGTGCGAGCATCTTTGTTAGCACACGTGGACATAAATGTAATGCAGCCCCTGAAGGGCAATGCTTAAACTGCAAAGGAAGACGGGATTTCTTTCATGCAGCCTCATCTTGTCACGATGACTCCGGATAGGAGCTGATGGAGTGTCACGGCATATCAGCAATCAGACCTTCAACAAATGTTAGGGTTTCAGACGCACCAAGGGGGTGGTAGCTGCTCCATAAATCTGCTGTCCTCTCAGGATAAAAGCACTCAGAATCCCACCACTGCCAATCTATAGGTGGGTTCGCTATGTGTCCAGCCAGTCCCAACTGCTTTGCTTGTTCTGAGCATGTTTGCACAAAAGTTGGAGATCCTTAGCACTGGGCTACTCCAAGTTATCCTCCAAGTCCGTCTGCCATCTCCTCCCACTGAAAATCAGCAGCCTTCTGTCAACCCTGCTGGGTGACTTAGGTAACACTACACAGGAGCATTAGGACGGACAAAGACATGCAGAAGATGGCACTAAGAGAAGTATGAAAGATGACTAGTTGACATTTGTATGTAAATTGGCATGTATTGATTTATAACTCTTGTTCACTATATTTTGTGTTAGCTTTTGCTTTCATGTTTTGGTTGAGTAGGCTCCATCATTGGGTAGCAACAGAAAGGAAGTGAGAAGTCCAGTGGCTGAGAGAGAGTCTGATGCTCCAGCATCTGACCTTCAGCTTGTCTCTGACTTTCACCTCTCAATGTGCAGATGTGCAAGTTGGAGACAAAGCTGACTTGTGAAGATGATGTTCCCAATAGTTCTTTACAGAACCATTGAGGTAATTATAATGTGGATAACAAATAAAAATGCAGATGTTGGAATCTGAAATAAAAATAAATGATGGAAGAACTCATCCAGTCAGGCAATATCTGTGAAAGAGAAACCAGTTTTGGGTCAGCTACCCTTCCTCAGGACGCTGGCCCTCCATTCACTGGCCTCTCTGTCCACAGATGCTGCTTGACTAGATGGGTTCTTCCAGCATTTCCTATAATGTGGTTTATTGCTTGAGCATCCTAATGATTGGTTTTATCATGCTTCATAGGGCACTTTTGACAAGAGAAAGTGAAATGTACTCAGCTCCCTTGGAATAGAGACCATCAGTGACATCCTTCATTCAATAGTGGATGCCAGATTGAAATGTTGCCAATATTTCCAGCTCCAGTGCAAACATTTCTACTTAGACAGCAGCAATCAATATTGCCTTTACCCTGCTCTGGAATTGTGACAAAAACGGGTGCCATATTTCAGTGAGGATCTCTTTACTGAAGTGCAAGCATCTCAGATTGTGTTCCTCACTTGAGGAATTGCTCCCTGAGCACCTGGGACTGATATGACCTCCAGCTGAGAGTCCTTTGCTCAGTCCTGCTTCATCCTCCAAAAGCAGCCTGTCCTATTCTCTATGCCTTCTGCTCATTCTCCTAGTAGGACACCTGGTTGAGTGGTGCTGCAACAACAACCTCTCGCTCAACATCAGCAAAACTAAAAACAGCTGATTGTTGACTTCAGGAAGGGGAAGGGGTTAAACATGTGCCAGTCTACATTAGGGGATCGGTAGTGGAGAGAATCATCAGCTTTAAGTTCCTGGGTGTTAACATATCAGATGACCTATCCTGGGCCCAACACATAGATGCAATCATAAGGAAGGCACGCCAGCGTCTTTACTTTCTTTGGAGGTTAAGGAGGTTCAGCTTGTCACCAAACGCTCTAACAAACTTCTACAGATGTACTGTTGAAAGTATCCTAGCTGGTTACGTCATGGTCTGGTACAGCAATTCGAATGTGCAGGAACATAAGAAGCTGCAGAGAGTAGTGGATACTGCCCAATACATCACGGGCACATCCCTCCACAGTATCTGGAGGAGGCATTGCCTCAAAAAGGCAACATCCATCATCAAAGATCCCCACCATCCAGGCCATGTCATCTTCTTGCAGCTACCATCAGGCTGGAGGTACAGAAGCCTGAAGTCCAACACCACCAGACTCAAGAACAGCTATTTCCCTTCAACCAGTTGGTCTTGAACCAACTAGCAAAACCCTAATCACTACAGTTTAGCAACACTATGACCACTTTGCACTAGAATGGACATTTTCGTTTTAATTGTGTTTTCTTGTAAAAAAAAATTGTACAATTTATGTTTAATTAATGTTTTTCTTGTGAATGATGTTATGTGCCTGTGACGCTGTTGCAAGTAAGTTTTTCATTGCACCTGTGCATACATGTACTTGTGCATATGACAATAAACTCAACTCTGACTTTGACTTTTGTAATGCTGGATTCTTCGATATCCATGTCTGGAAGCAACTGGTTAAGGTAGAAGTTTGAAGTTAAGATAAAATCCTTTAATATCTTCTGCATCACTCCCCATAGACATTAATCACCTTCAAAGAACTCCAGAAAGTATCAAACACCTCTAGAATTGTAGCAACTGCTAACTGAAATCAACTAGAAACTAACCTGCAAAATAGCAAATGATCCCTTTGAAAAGCACTAGTGGCAATCCTTCCTTTTCGCTCTGCTGTTCAGGGAGTGCAATTTATACTCAGTGATCTTCAATTTGACAACTGAATTTTGTGGCTTTAATTTTTATGTAATTTGTTTTGTTGGAATAACATCCTTCAAAATGTATCACTCCTTATTAATTTCACTTAATTGATTTTGTACTGGTCTATTTCTGGGATCACATAAAATGAAATGACAAGTGTGATTAACTTATACAAACTATTTATCATTCAGATACAAACTGAATCCACTTCTGGTACTTTTTTCAAGTTGTCCTTGTAAGGATGTCCATAACTTAAAGACCCAAGTCATAAGTCTTTGTTAATGCTGAGACTCCCAAATACAATAATTAGTTTTTTGAATGCTTGATCCAAATGGTATGTTAAAAGCAACCTTCCAATTGAGTTGAGGATATATTTAGATAGTTTGATATGATCAAAACCTATTGAGATAAAGCACAATGATTGATTAGCTTTGTTGAGATTGCTACCCTTGTTACCTTGTTAATGGGTACCATTATGTACATGTTTTTGCTCAGTTTTGCATTACAATTCATTTATTCCTATTAAGTTTCATCTTACACCTTCTTTGGACAATCTAAGAACATTATTGAAAGGCAAATTGCCCCGTTGCCTTTTATTTTTCTTGTGTATAATGGAAGGTATTCTAATATGAGAAATCAAATTTTAATCAAGGAAAAAGAACACCTACTCAGATAAGTGATCTATCATTTCATTGCATTCTGAAATAGATTACACAATTTAAAGTCTAGATACTCCACAGAAATCCAAGACTGGTGATTAGCTCAATTGTTAAACTTATTTCGCACTGTCACTCCTTTGGAGAAAAACTGCCCCAATCAAGAGTTATTCGCAACTCAAATCACCTTCCTGGGCAACCTTCAAGAAGATCCCATAAGATGTCAACAAAGCTGCCCTTCCTGTTAATGGGATAGATAATGTCCATATCTCAACATTAATCTTGAGATGTAAAGTTATTCCCATCAACTACCATGCTGTAGTCTGATGAATATTCTTTTCCTGTTCTTAGGGTTTTCTTCTAAGCTGTCATTTATGTTTGATAAGATATTTATTTATTAGTCACATGTACATCAAAACACACAATGAAATGTGTCTTTTTGTGTTACTGAAAATGTGCTGGGGTGATGCAGCCAGATTCATGGTAATACTACCTATATTCCCATAACTCCTTTAAAAATAAAACACCTGTGCTACATCTGTATTTTCATGGTCACTGAATGTGACTGTCAACTTGGAACATGAAAAGCAGGTTTGACCCACAAGGTCAAATGGAAGCAGTGAAAAGACTTTTGTTCTAAAAACCCAAATCATATAACAATACAATGCATGTGACATTCTGATAGTAAAGCAACAGCTGGAGACTGCTGTTCCAGTTCGTTAATGACATGGTTTACAAATTTCCAAAGTTGAAAATATGCTGCAGAAGCTGACAGAAACTTATAAATGAAGCATTTCCATTCAGGTACATGGGAGATCAATTAAACAAAGCATTGACCATCCCACCTTTAAACCCAGCTAAAGAAACTTTGGTAAACACAACAACAATAAATATTGGCTTCAATCAAATTTTCAACTGAAGAATGAGATGAACAAAAGTTTTGGAAATCCATAGCACCTATTTCAGTTAAGGTAATTGGCAGTGACAAGATGAATGATGTTACATTTTGGTCTAACTAATACCATGTCATATATAGGGATCAAAATGACCTAGATCCATCAAGAGGCACAGAGTTGTGGAGAGATATGGCACTCCTTCAACACACAGAGTCTGCACCGACCATCAACCACCTACTTTACACCTAATTTAATCCCATTTTGTTATTCCCACCACATTCCCATCCACTGCCCCCAGATTCTATTACTCACTTGCACACTCGGGGCAATTTACAGTGGCCGATTAACCAACCAGCCAGCATATCTTTGGGATGTTGGAGGAAACTGGAGCACCCAGAGGAAATCCATGTGGTCACAGGAAAAAGGTATAAACTCCACACAGACGGCACCCAAGGTCAGATTTAACTCAGGGCTTTGGTGCTGTGAGGCAGTGGCTCTACAATCTGCACCACTGTGCTGCCCTGCAAGCTATAGGAACATATTAAATACAATCTGATGCCATGATACTCATCTTGATTTAGGCCAATCCTTTTCTAATTCTAAAAACTTTTACCATCATGTGTTAAACAATAATTGCAGACTTTTGAATTAGGACTCCTTTGTAAAAATAATGTGTGTCTGTTGTTCGTGATTTGTAGTTCACACCCATGTAAATATTGGAGGAGATTGCTATCTACAATGAGGTCACAGATAATTTTTTTTACCCACCCTCCCCTTGTATTTTTGGTGATGCCATTGTACTTCCTATTTGATAACTGTCCCATTGGAAAGCCCTTTATGGACTTTCAAACTGTTCATACAAAACACTGTTAAGATGATAATAGTAAAGACTGAGCCAAACCCTCACCTACCCTTTCTCAAAAGTGAAGCCCTCATTTGAAAGGGGACAGGTCATTTTCATTGCAGAGCTAAACTGTGGGCAAGAACACACAGATGAAAGTTACGCCAAGCAGATTAACCCCTCCAAGGACAAGGGAAGTTGAAGGTTCAAATGGAGCCATAGAAGATGTCAAACTCTTCAGTTCCAGTTAAACTATAATGAGGAACCTATTGTTGCGAGAATCAGTTAACGTATGCTTGTAATTATTTGGACCTCTCAAAATGTCTCTGCTAAGTCTCAACTGACATTGGTTGTATTGAGATCTTTCTTACTTATTTTACAATAAAGGAGGCTATTTGGCCTATCAGTTCCATGTTGACTCCCAGTAGAGAAATCCCATCAGACCCAGTACCCATCTCCTTATTTCTCTGTACACCAGCAATTTACTTTTGCTCACATGCCCAACCATTTTCCATCCTAAATGCTCCTAAAATGTAATAGCTCCCTCAAGTTAATTTCATACTACCCTGTAAAATAAAATATCAAACCTGTCTGACAGGGGAGTACTTTAATTATGTGATTAAATCAGTGCAATTACAAGATGTCTTATGGACTGTAACAACTATAAATCTCATTACCACTAAGTACTTTAAACCTGTAAAAATGCTGGTCTTTCACTTCATTCATAAATATAGATTATAAAATCATATTAAAAATTCCAGGAAAGTAGGTTAAAAACCATTCCTTACCTGAAGAATTGTTTTTTAACCTGCTTTCCCCAGAGGGAAGGCGTGCTCACAGAGTCACAGTTTATGGAGAGTTCTACAGTATGTTAACAGCAGCTTTAGTCTCCCCAACATCACGCACTAGCTGGGAGGGTAAGTTAAACGACTGGAGGGTAACTTTGCAGAATCTTAGGCCCGAAAAATAGTTGTCTTAGCTTCATATAAGAGTCAAAAATGATTGTTGATTCATTGGTCCAGTATAAGCAACACATCAGCAATGTCATTTGTTTCAGATGCAGAGGCCAGATTTGATGCGATTAAATACAGCAATACAGCACGGATACAGGCCCTTCGGCCCAATGAGTCCATGCCAACCACGTTGTCCACCCAGCTAGTCCCACTTTCCTGTGTTTGGTCCATATCCCTCCTGGCCCCTCCCCCAATATGCCTATCCAAGTGCTTCTTAAATGATACCATTCTACCTGCCTCAACCATTCCTCTGGCAGCTCGTTCCATATACTCACTGCTCTCTGCATGAAAAGGTTGCCCCCCAGGTCCCTTTTAAATCTTTTTCCTCTCACCCTATATCTATGCCCCCTAGTTTTGGACTCCCCTACCCTGGGGAAAAGATTGTATCCATCCACCTTATCTATGCCAGTCATAATTTTAAACTATTCTTTAAGGTCACCCCTCATTCTCCTACGTTCCAAGGAAAATGTGGGATTGAATTGAACTTTTCTAAGCGGATTTAAACTTTCCACTTTGCTACCATGGCATCTGTTATACCAGACAATTCTGGTTGGCCACTTTTAGTTCTGATTTTAGAGTCTCTTTTCATCTTTCTAAAAGCTGTCACAGCTCTTCAAGGCCTTTCTGTAAAGGAAATAATTCACATATTCAGCTTTGAGTGCTTGAATTAATTCAACTTTTAAAATACTTTACTTCAAATTGCAAAAGACAGACTAATATAACAATATGTTTACATTGTACTTACTATTATCATAAAACATTACATTAGTGGTTTGTTCCAGCAGTCAGTGTGAAGGTACACATTTATAAAGACTATTTGGTTCAGTGATCAATTCTTTCTACTGTCATTGTTTTATGATACTAAAGTTCTTGAAACAATACTGAAAGGCCATCATTTAAGATACAAGAATCAACAGGTCAGTGCTAACAGATAATCTAATTGCACTTTGTAATCAATGAACAAAAAGGAATTCCCTGTAAATGTTCATACTTGAACTTATTTTACAACTTTGTACTCAACAGCATCTTTTCAATTCAATGGAAAGCTGCAGCTATTTCTTCGGTACACCAACTCTGCTTTATTACTGCCTCACATTACTGGCGAACACAAAACTTTAATTCTCTCACGTTTCAAGTAATGGATTGTGCATTATAAATGGAAAAAGAATGTTTATACTTTTGTCTTGTGTATTGGGCGGCACGGTAACGTAGCGGTTAGTGCGACGCTATTACAGCGCCAGCGATCCGGGTTTGATTCCCATTGCTGTCTGTAAGGAGTTTGTACATTCTGCCGTGTCTGCGTGGGTTTCCTCCGGGTGCTCCGGTTTCCTCCCACATTCCAAAGACGTACGGGTAGGTTAATTTGGGTTTAAAATGGGTGGTGCAAACTGGTTGGGCCGGAAGGGCCTGTTACCACGCTGTAAATAAATTTAAATTTAAATTTAAAATTAAAAAAAATTTAATTAGTGTCTTAGAGCTCCCTCTTGTGGAAAAGGAGCTTTTAGCATGGGAAAGTAACCACTGATGACGCTGTTGATTGATGTTGGAGCAAAAAACAAACCTGGAGGAACTCTACATCTTGATTGGAAACATTGACAATCCTTTTGCTTCCACAGATTCTGTCGGATCTGCTGAGTTCCTCTAGTAGTTTTGGTTCTTGCTCCAAATTACAGCATCTGCAGTCCTCGTGTGTCTCCTGCTGATTGCTTTAATTGCCCACAGTGCTCCATACCATTCTGCAATTCCAACCATTTATAAATGGCTTCTTTGGTTTATTGTGACAGATTGAGAATTTAATGTTTGTGGAATTGAAGGCAAACTAGGGTATTAGTATGTAGAAGACTGGAGAGAAGTGATTATCACTAAGTTTTGAAATTACTGTGGAAGGTAGTGACTATTGGGGACCCAGAGGCATCTCTACAAGGGCTTCAACAATTCACTATACACTTGCTCTCGATAATGCAAGAGACAGTCATATATCTGAGTTAGTGTAAGGATTGTAAAAGGGAACATGGAATTACAGGGGACAATGATAGTGTGGAACTAGTCAATGCATTTCAACACAGGTAATGTGAGGTCATGTTTTTGGACCAAGAAGGGGTAGATTCCATTTTTATTTAAATAGTAGAAATCTAAGAAGAGTGGATGTCTAAAGCAGTGTGGGGTACATGTAAGAGATGACTAAAATGTGGCTAAAACAAAAATACCTAATGGAATGTTAGCTTTATGATTGGAGGGCTAGAGTAGAGTCATAGAGCAATACAGCACGGTCGGCCCAATCAGTCTGTGCCAACCACTGTGCCCGCCCATCTAGTCCTAATTTCTTGCGTTTGGCCCATATCCCTCTAAGCCCCACCCCGCCATGTACCTATCCAAGTGCTTCTTAAATGATACTATTGTACCTGCCTCAACCACTTCCTCTGGCAGCTTGTTCCATATACTCACTGCCCTCTACGTGAAAAAGTTGCTCCTCAAGGAAAGGGAGTATTTCCACAGCTGCACAGAGCCCCAGTTACCCTGCATCTGAAGCATTGTGTGTGGATCTGGATATTGTGCTTGAGAAGGATGCGTAGCACGATTCACTGGGATGTCATCGCCCATGTCTGTCCCACCCCCACCCCACCCCCACCCCCCACACCCCAGCCCCTGCTATTCCACCATTTCTCAGTGAAGGGTTCACCAGTCAGAGTTCACTTGACCCATCTGTGGAATGTATTCCTTCGACTAAACTTGCCACGTTCGTCATCAGGTGTCTCCCCGCACTCATTGCTCCAATAAGCCTCCTGTGTTCTGACACCACTTGGACATTATTTGGATAGAAACCTCTTTGATGTGAACAACAAAGTTGAAATGACGAGTCTTGATGGCCATAGGGATATCGTCTAAAATATATTGCAGTCTTTAGTCCTCTGCTACCCAAGAGGAAAAAATGATAAACATATTATTCTCAGCCAATGGACTGATCTGGCATATTTCATGATGTGGATGGGTTTAACACAGTGGTGAAACGTGGTTCAGTTTTGGAGAAATAGCAGAACACTGTGCAACCTCCTTGTGACATCTTTAAACAACATATTAAATGTACCATCTGATCTGCACTGATCCTTAACTTTTGAAGCCAGTGCTTAAAACCAAGTCATCCAATTCATTTTGCCCTATTTAAAATAGACTAGTGCAATGGGAGAGGAAACCACTCTTTAGGACCTCTTGCTGTGTAGGCACATAGGTATTTGTTGAGGAAATGAGGCTTGTATGGGATGACAACGTGGACTCCACTCTTGTAGTAAATTTTAATTGCAAAACAGAGTGCAGAAAATTAGACATATAAACCTTCACATCCAAATCTCTAACCTGTGCCCCTCTGCAAACACGTGCAATGTTTGCTCTAAAGGTAAAAAGAGTCATAAAATTGTTATGAATGTATGTTAAACTGGTAAATTATCCAATATGATAAAATAAAAAATGAGTTTTGACATCATTATTTCAATACCTTAAGTCATATTCATTTTTATATTGATCAGAAAATGAAATAACTCAGGTTTGTGACTCATTAACTTTGGACTTGGATTCAGAAATGGGATGTTGTTGTGCGATGAAGCACCGATCTTGGAATTTCTTGGCACACTGTCAAGCAGAAATGAAGCTGAAGAAGGTTGAACTGCACTGTTACCCTCCCTGATGTTGGTTGATTCTGTTCATGGTGCACAGGACAAAGATTCTGGCTGCAAAACTCAACCCAGTAACATCTTTTATTTGGATCCTGTAGCTGCTAAAATGATGCAATGAAGGTGTAAGCACACTTGGAGTGGGAGACACCATTTTGGTAAGAGTGTTATCTCAAGCAATGGGAATGGAAGTGTGAACAGTGGGCAAGACCATCATCAATCCACATGTAATGCTGATTGACACCAGCGCTAACAAATTTGAGCTCAATTCTTCAACCAACCCCCTGTATTAATCTCTTGCTCCTAAACACATTCAGCAGCATGAAGGAGCATCCACCTTTCCCAACCCTGCCACCACTATTTAAAGGCATCATTGACTAGTTACAGTGCAATTCCTGTTTGGTTTCTACTACCTGATTCAATGAATCTGCTTTTAGCTGGTATTATATGGAATACTTTAAAGCTTGTAACATCTACAGGCAATGGTGTGTTGGTCACTGAAGGCCTCTGCACAATCCAATTGCTCAGGAGGCCATATCTGCCTAATGCATACAGGAAGATATTCCTTTCCCTGAGCCCCAGCAGAAAAGATTGAGCTAGACTTCTGATCTTCAGAAGAGATGTCCTCACTGAAATTTGGCCCCTTCTCCAGTCACAATTCCAACTTCAGGTCAGGATGTTGAGGCTTTGCCAGTGTCTATCAAGGTCAGCAGGACCACAGAGGAGGCTCCTTCCAGGCTGAAGTAGCAGATATTTGTGATGTGTCACAGTTTGCCTTCCACCCTGGCAGAATGGCGGTACATCTGCACTCTGTTCCAAAAGAGCTGCCTTAATATCACTCCCTTTTACCAGAGAGCCACTAATGGAACAATTTAGCTGTGTGAGCATTGCAGTCTTCTTCATGATGAAGGGTGCCATTAACTGCACATACCTTGCTCTGCAGGAACCACCTGTCTACTTGGGCAGGTACCGCAGCCAGAAGAGGTCCGTGCCTTTAGTTTCTTGCCCACTATCATGATGCCTTCATCCTGTGCCAGCAGGTTGTGCCAGCTGCATTTGAGCCACCAGAACAGACCATAGATATTGGGCAATGGTAGCCCTCTGTTGACCACATGGCTCCTGATTCCACAACACAATACACAAAAACATCTGTAGTGCAGATATAATAGATGCTATAAAGCCACAAGAATATAATAATGACCATTATACTGATAGCTGAAAACTCGAGAGGAGCTTTGCAGTACAAGTAGAATGGTTGGCAAATTCATGGCCACCTATTGTGTGCTGCCCTATCTTGCTATCCTGATGATTCACTCCTTACCATCAGCTATGCTACAAACAGCTGCAGAGTAGGAGGCGAAGAGTGAGGAGGAAATAACTTCCTTTCTAAGAACACAGTAATGTAAGAAATAGAATCAGGAATAGCCATTTTGTTCTTCAGTCCACTCTGCTATTCGTTATGGTCATGGCTGATCTTCCACCTCAATGTGGGTTTCCTGCCCTTCCCCCAAATCTTTTGATCCCTACAATATCCAACAATCTACTGAGCTTTGTGTTGAATGAACTCAGTGACTGGGCCTCCATATCTGTCTGGCATAGAGAATTCCAAAGGTTCATCACCATTTGAGTGAAAAAATTTCTCCCAGCTCATTAGTGCTAAACAACCTACTCTTATTCTGAGACTGTGAGCCTGATTCTAGACTCTTCAGCCAGGAGAAGCATCCTCCCTCCAACCATGTTGAGCCCTGTATGAATATTTAAAAATTTCCATGAGCCCTCCTTCTATTCTTCTAAACTGTAGAGAAAACAGGCCTAGTCTACTCGATTTCTCCTCGTGTGGCAAACCTGCCATCCCAGGAACTAGTCTTGTAAATCTTTGCTCCACTCCCCGCAATAGCAAGTATATCCATTTTTAGGTAAAGAAACCAAACCTGGTCTCACCAACACCCTACGTAACTGCAGTAAGACATCTTTATTCCTGTATTCAAATTCTCTCATTACAAAGGCCAGCATACAATTTGCCTCCTAATTGCTTGCTGTACCTGCATGTTGTCATTCAGTGACTTGTGCATAAAGACATTGAGGTCCCACTGAATGGCGACACTATCCAATCTCTTAACATTTAAAAAATATTCTGATTCTGTTTTGTGCATAAAGTGGATAATTTCATGTTTTTCCATATATCTCACCTGCCATGTTCTTGCACAGCCATCAAGATCTGTATCCCGTGAAGCATTTTTTACATCCTCCTCCCTATTCACAATCCCTCCTCATTTTATATCATCAGCAAGCCTTGACATTTGGGCCCTGCAATCAAATCATTGATGTAGATCATTAATGGCTGGGGTCCAAGCTCTGATCCCAGTGGTACCCCACTGCTCACAGCCTGCCAACCAGAGGAGAACTCTTTAATTCCACTCTTTGCTTTTTGTCCAATAACAGATTCTCAATCCATGTCAGTATATTATTCCCAATTCCATGTGTTTTAACCCTGTTGACCAACATCTTAAGTGGGACCTTATTGAAAGCCTTCTGGAAATCCAAATTTACCACACCCACAGGTCCCCACCTTATCTATTTTGTAAGCCACATCCTCAAAGAGCTCCAGTAGACTCATCAAAAATGATTTCCTTTCATAAATCCATACTAATTCGGTGCCTTGAGGTCCTAGTGCTACCCCACATACTGCAGTGTGACTGCTTCTGGTGTCTGATTCCAGCGATAGAGGCAGTGGCGACCTCCAGCAGCTGTGGATCTGAAGGCCCAGGTTCAGACCGCCCCTGTTTGGCACAAGTGACCGCAGTCAGTCATGGCCAGCAGACTGGCAGCTAAAAGAGCCCTGACAGAGTGGCTGAAATAGAGTTTTGAATGTTGTCATCCTGAGAGAATGCAGTTGGGATGTGAGAAGGACAATTACTTCTGTGGATACTGCTGTCTTCTATAGTTGCTGCTCTGCAATGGTCACTGCAATGATCTCTGCTCTGAGGGTAAATTTGTGCAAAAGTGAGTGATGTGGCAGTGATTATTGCATGTTATGTTTGGGCTATGTGACTGACATGGCTGAATAGCTGCCAGTGTGAGGAAGACATGCATTGTGAAGCTCGCAACAATGCTAAGTGTGTGAGAATGTGGGAATGCATGTGAACGTTGGGTATGAGTCCTAACATAAGATTATTCCTGGCTGAGTGAAAATGTGTGGGGCATTAAGCAGTGTCTGGGACTTGTGCAGTCAGTGGGATATGACATTTGAAGATCCATTCATTGACCCCAGGTGAAGTCATTGAACTAATCATCATATTACATCCAGGTCCTTGGGGCTTGACTACCGCAGCGAAGTCATATTATCTCCTTCCATGACCTCAGAGTGTGAGTCTAGAAGGTCTCCTGGATCTCTGCAGAAACTTGACATATCTCCCAGTTTTCCACTCCATCCATCAGTGCATGGTCAGAAAGCTGTGGGAGCCTTCTATCTCTTGTGTTGTACCATTTTTGAATCTATCTCAAGCCAACTTCAGTTTCAGAACATCTACCAGATCCATTTCAATCACAATTTAACACAGGAAATTTGAGCTCATACAAAGGCAATAACCAGTAAAACAGCACAAGTAGCAGAGGCTGCCCACAAGAATCATCAAAGTGAGCTCCCAGTTGGGTGTGCTTCCTCTGTCATGGGAAGTGTCACAGGATAATCACACAGTGGGATTATACATGCATTTGTGGATGCATCTTAATTCAGGCCTTTCTGAGTCAGAGGCCCTTTTAATGACAAAATGCATAGAATTCCTGAGAAGAGGGGCTTGAAATGAAGTTATACATGATGGACACTATGTGTGTATTGCATATTGTGTTTTGTATTTCACATTTTGTACTTCACTCCAGGGCAATGATATACTATAAAAGTAAATTTTAGTAGCAAATACAATTTCACAGATGATGGGTCAAACGTGAGTAGTATGGATGTATTTGCAACTAAACTATAACCTTTACAGAGTTCTCATTAGATTTGCTGTCTTCCTACTTTGATGGCAAATATATACCATGATTTGCACTACAACTCCTACTGATCTTGGAACTCTGACAAAATGGATGAAGGTAGAAGCACCAAAAGTATAAGTAATACGGAATGAGGATACATGAAAAATTAGCTCAATGCTCCTGTGTCAGCAAATTGCTGCAGTGGCTGCTTCTTTTTTGCTTAAATTGGCTACGTCTATCGATTATCCATTTTCTCTTAGCATGGATTGTATCAAATATTACATACATTAAAAGCCAGGTGATCCTGAAATTAATATTTCATTTCAAGAGAACCATTAATCCTTTCCCTTTTGAATTTCTTTGATGTCCTTCCCCTTAACACTCGATTTGCTGCATAGGCAGCTGTGGTTGGTGAAATGTTGTTAATTAATGAAGGGAGAGTTCAGAAGCTTGTAGCGTTGTATGATAGTAAGGATGTCATCTTTACCCATGTCTGAAACTATAGAAGAGGCAGGATGGGCAAATGAAATGTTATAGTGTGGTACCTGGATTGTAAACTAATTTCCTCTGCTATTGAGAATTATTTGTTAATTGATTACACTTAATAGCCATTGACACTATATTAAAGTATATTGAGCAATTAATGTTACAAATTGTGATATAAAGTTAAAGTTTAGAAGTTTCCGGGCAGCCTACTCCAAATCTGGACTATCTCATTACAATCAAATCCAGAGCAATTATACTGTAGAGGTTTTCTTTGGCATCATCCCCTCATTCTAGCCAGAACAGTTTGAGGAGATGGTTTGTACAGATTTTTTTTTACTCAATGGGTAAACCTTGCAGCCTGGAATCTATTCTCTGCATTGCTGGCAGTGTCTGACAGAGGTGCTGAAATGTGTGGTAAACTTTTTGTTTTATATATGCCTGCTTTTAGGTAGACACTGTGGGTCCCTGGGCAGCTCCTGGTGGTAATATGGCACAAGCCAGCCACAAAATGTTAAAGCATAAAATTTTCCTTTTGTGCCCATTTTACAGACAGCAAATAAGATGAGGACTATTTCCTTCTGGAATATATTTTAAAATTTCTTATTCAAAACAAGCATCAAAGTTGTGGCAAGATTTGACTGCTGCAGAGTGTGTGAAATGTAATTAGATAAATGTCCATTGAAGTTTTTTACTAGATCAAGCTACAAAGGAAGTAGGAAGAAGATATCTTCCTATTCTTTTAACTTTTGTTTGTATGTGCTTAACATTTTTAGCACTTCAAGATATTCCTCTTTATTGTTGCATTTCACCTATACTGTTTTACCTCATATATTTTTACTGTTTGGTTTTCTGCATTTTTACTGTGGATTTAAAATATAATCTGTTAAATGATGTTTTTCAACCAATGATGTGTGATCAGAAGAAATATACATTATATGCACAGATGTGTGCTTATGTATGTGAAGTTATTAAAACATACATATTTGATTCCAGTAATATATTATCCAGGATACAATTATTAAAATAGATTTTCAATAATGCATCTAAAACACTCAGAAAGATTAATGATGACTGATTTTATCTTGAACAGTTGAATGGCAGGGATTATCTCATTTGGTTTACAAAGGAGTTGTTGGATTCATATGGAAATCTAACATCTGTTTGTGAACCAGTGAACTCATCTGATGCTGAGATTATATTGCAGTTTTGCTACTGGTGGTAGCCATGATTTCCAGACAAGCAGCAAACAATATCAAGGGTTGAACATCCTCAGCTTTTCCTGAGACAACAGTGCTGTAGGTGATACACATAAAGGTGGCTCAGATATCTGGGCCTGGAACACACTAATGATGGGCTTAAGGAGAACATGCTCAGGTGCCCGAGCAAATAGGAAGCTCAGATTTTCAGAGGCTCCATGAAAAGTCATTTATCCACAAACTCAAACAGTGGTGCCCATCACTTTTGTTAATTCTCACAGGTCGGACTGCAATTGAAGCTGAAGCCCCCACTGGCTTGAGGAAGGAGAACACAGATGTAACTCCTGGTCTGTTGTCAGACCAATGTCCCCATGTTTCTTAATACAACGCAGCCTCATGCAGATCTCCACTAGATGGTTAAATGTTCAATAGTTGGTGCAGTTGGTTGTAACCCCCGCACAGGAAGAGAATCTGTCTGTGTTAAATTAAACCATAACTTTAACTTTTAAATAATCGCACATTTATAAGGTTGTGCAAGCATATGATTTTGTCTGCATGAGTATTACAATGAGGGAAACTATGAATGGAACATGGACACAATGGGCTGAATGGTCTCCTGTAATATTTTTGTGATTCTCTAAACCCCTAAGGACGAATGAAAAGCTTAGAACCAGGATGGATGGTCACCAATCTATCAATAAATAGATTTTAAAAAGTTAACAGATCATTTCACTTCAAATATTTCACTGAACTTTTTTTTAAATCTGTTCTCTTAGTGTGTTGAGGGCAAATTTTATTGCCCATTCTTGACTACTCTGGGAAAAATATGTTAAGCTGTTATTTTGAACTTCTGCAGTTTATTTCTTGAAGGAATTCCCCCCATACAACTGGGTTGGAAACCTCAGGATTCTCACACTGTAATGATAAGGAAATGATGATATATTTCTTTAATAATGGTCTGTCAAAATCTAGGCCAGAGACAACTGAAAAGTAAGTTAAGAGTAATAGATTTTTTAAAAATATATTAAAAATAAAATGACATTTAGTTTACTAAGTATGCCAGTAAGAGAAGCTTGATCCTTGAGTTCATCCAGTTTCCAGACTCATCACTGACAATAAAATACCTCAGCAGTATCACAAGCCACTGCTCATAGCAGGTACACTGAAGACTGAGATGTGACCAATTGTTTCTCAGCATCAGGCTAATTAATGGAGGGAGAACCTGGACAGCTGGAAGCCTAGGAAACATGGAGACATGGCTACATACTGCACATGGTGGCCTGGTACACAGTCTGAAAATGGTTCAGTGTGAGCAGTTCAATTGCCAATATAAGTGCAGAAAATACTGCAAAACTCGAAGGCCAGACAGCATCTGTGGAAAGAGAAACAGAGTTAATGTTTCAGGTCAAGGACCTTCAAAAGAACATATTTCTCTTTCCACACATGCTGCCTGACCTGTTTAGAGTTTCAAGCATTTTCTGGTTTTATTTCAGATTTCCAGTATCTGCGTTTTTTAAATTTCAGTTGAAATATGCTTGAAGTTGGATGCAGATCAATGACAGCAACTCAAAGTTATAAATATTTTATTTTGCCAAGTTAATTGAGTTTAAATCTAAAACCAACACAATGTGGGTGTTTCAAGCTCTGGTCAACAGCGTGAATGCAGCATTCATTCCTGATCACAATGTGATTGTCAAACTCCGCAGAGAAGGCCTTGGGGTGGATTCCTGGAGAATTGAGCTGTGAAGAGAAGTAGCTCTTCTTTATTTTGCCTTTTAATGCGATTGATAGCAAGTTTTGAGAATGTTCTAAACCCAGTCTACTCTAACCTGTGGGTGGAGAATCATTGAACACTGCTGACTAAAGTCAGAATTTTAGGAGCTGTGAACATAAACAAAATGTCTCTTAAAGCTAAGCCTGAAGGGAAAAGTGGTACATTGTATAAACCAGAGATTTCCAAACACTTTTATAAATATTGAAAAAAAACAGTTCAAAACTATAGATTCATCATAAAGAAGAAATGCTGGAAATACTCAGCAGGTCAATCAGTACCCATGGAGAGAGAATCAAGTTAACATTTCTGGTTGATAAGATTTCATCAGAATGGAAGAAAAGTTAGAAATCAAAGGTGATTTCAGGTTGCAGAGAAGGGGAAGGGGCGAAGAGAACAAAGGGAATGTCTGTGATAGGGTGGAGACCAAGAGAGAGTGAATAACACAAACGATGGTTAATCACAATAAAAGGGAAGCTGCTGAATGTGAAAAGAGGTTAAGCCAAACAAAGGAGGCCAGTGGCGGAAAGGGATTATTTAGCCTCTGTTCAAAGTAAACACGATAGAAATTTATGGAGATATAGGAGGTATCAAGTGATCAGCAAAATTAATCCTGCACTACTTCAGATTATACTGATAGCATTACTGATAGCAATCTGATAACTTCAGATTGATCTATACGATGGTATGCAAGACAAGTTTTTCACTGTACCTCAGTACAAGTGACAATAACAAACCAATACCAATATACAATGACCTGCAGGCCAAGAACATGTTGGGTCAAATTGTTAAAGCAAAACAGAACTGATGTGAAGAAATGCAGAAGGTTTAATTAATAGTCTTCTGTGAAAAAATGCAATAGCTAAATCTTTGGAATCGCCAAAGACCAGTTAAGTCTTGTGACAATTATATAGAGTTTGGGTGAGATCTTTCAGTGTAGCGTGAGTTATGTTGGTCTCTGTGCCTAAATGCAGTCAGTGCAGCATAGTTACAAAAATTGATATTGCAGTGAGGGGGTTCTCCTAGAGGTCAGGTTTATTAAGGTTGGTCTGTACTTATTAGAGTTGAGAAGAATAAGTGATGATCTCATTCAGAATTAATAGATTCTGAGAGAGATTGACAGGGTAGATGAGGAGAGGCTGTTCCCTTGGATTGAAAAGTCTAGAACCAGGGACATGCTATTGGGACAAAGGGTCAGCTGTTTAGAACTGAAATTTCTTTACTCAGAAGGCTAGAAACTCTGGAATTCTCTACCTCAGAGAGCTATAGATGTTTAGTTATTGACTGCAATGCTGAGATTGATAGAATTTGGACACAAAGGGAATTAAGGACATGTGGATTTGGCGAGTTAACTTGAGGCATGGGGTCAGCCATGATCTAACTGAATGATGGAGCAGACTCCAGTGGCCTCATGGGTTTCCCTACTTCTTCATCTTATGTTCTTAAGATCTAAATGGGCAATGGGAATATCACAGATTTCTCTGCAGGAAGCAAGATGACATAAATTTGTACTTATTTCTGTGGTTTATTTTGCATTTACCTCAAATTAATTTCTTTTTGTGATTGATAGCAAGACTGGGGATTCTCCAATTTACTGTTTACAAACTCTGCCCTTTTGTCTACATGGAAAATTATTTAAACACCAAAGTCTAAAGTTATCATCTCAGAAGAAGTGACCATCATTGAAATTTCTCATAAAGCCTAAAACTTTCTTCTCCAAAAGCAGGCTTTGAAGGTTCCCATACTTTTCTCTAAATATTGAACAAAATGATTAATTTTTATAACTTTTAACTTTAACAACCAACCGTGAATTCTCCAGCATAATGCTAGGGATTTGCAGAGAGACTGGACCCCCACAATAGAAACCAATAGTGGACTTAGTGGTACTTGTCAGTCAGCAAGTCTGAATTCAATAACGTGTGGCAGTGCAAGACCTCCTGACGTTCCAGCAGCTGAAACCCAATGGTTCTGATTGAGTCAGCAATTCCAGCCCTGATTCACCCTGATGTTTTTATATTTATTTTCTGTGACTGTTATCTGAAGGAATTTCTTCTAAATTTTCTTCCAAATTCAGGAGTGAACATATTAAGTGCAGTTACACTTTTGCTAAACAAACTAAGCACAATAATTGTAATCACCAAGAAACCCAAACAGAGAATTCAGAAGAAACTTCTTTACCCAAAGCATGGTGAGATTGTGCAACTCACCGCAGAAGGGAAGGTTTGAAGCGAATAGTATAGATGTATTTAAGAGTAGGCTAGACAAGTACATGAAGGAGGAAGGAATAGAAGGTCACACTGTCAGATTTTGCTGAGGGAAAACAGAAGACTTGAGTAGAGTATAGATGTTGCATGGACTAGTTGGGCTGAATAGCCTGTTTCTGTGCCGATGTAATAAAATGGATTTGGATTTTCAGAAAGTACTTGTAATGTTCCAAGTGTGAAGCCTAAAAAGACAACAAAGAATAATCAAAGCAGCAGGGTAAGAATTAATTGTAAAAATAATTCTTTGGAAACAGAAAGCAGAAATGAAGGCACATAACCACAGGGCTTGTTGTTCACATCATTCATAAATAACATGAAAATATCTGCAATTTCTTCAGACAGAATTTTGGCTCCCGAATTCGATTGCTGAGCCAGCCCAGGAGTCACTAGGGAACCAAGGGAGAGCTCATCATGTGCAAAAGCAGTTTGTCTGCAATTCTTCATGTTACAACAAAAAAAATCTCTTTCAAGCAAAAAGAAGACCTTCCAGCAAAACTGAAGGACCACCCCTCTAGAGTAAACGAGGATTTGAAAAAAAACAGTATTAGTGAAAAACTGTTGTTGGAGAAATAATGGGTCTGAAAGATAATAAATTCCTAGGACCTGATGACCTACACATTGGGTTTTTAAAAGAGGTGGCTATGGAAATGGTGGATGCAGATTGTCAAAACTCCATTGATCATGAAAGAAGGGAAGGGAAAAATTGGAAACTTTAGATTAGCTGGAAAAATGTGGGAATCCTATTATGGAAGGGGTAACAGGACACTGTTGGACATTGAAATAACAATGGGATTGGACAGAATCAATATGGATTTATGAAAAGGAAATCCTGTTTGACAAGTGTATTAGTTTTAGCTCTAGCAAAATAGATTGAAGAGGGGGGCAGGAGCAGTGGATAAAATATAGTTGGATACTCAGAAAGCCTGTGATAAAATGTCATACAAGAGGTTATGAAACGAAATTTGAGTGCACTGTGTTACGGGTGATACACTAGCATGGATTAGGGGCTGGTAATGGATAGAAAACAGAAAATAGGAACAAATAGATAACTTTGGGGTGAGGAGGCTGTGATGAATGGACTGCTGCAGGGATCAATGCTCAGGACCCAACTGTTCACAATTTATTTACAACATGGGAACTAAATGTAATATATTCGTTTGCTTATGATATCACGTTGGTGGCAAAGTGGGTTGTGAAATGAATGCAGAGAAGCTTCAGTGGATATCAGCAGGTTAAGTTAATGGTGAGGACATGGCATATACAGTAATGTGGAAAATTGTGAGACCATCCACTTTGGTAGAAAAAAATAGAAGAGTATTTCAATGGTGAGAGATTGAAAAATGTAAAGCTCAGAGGGACCTGGGCGCTCTTACACCTGGTTCATTCAAAGTCAACATACAGGAACAAGCAATTAGGAAGGAAATGGTTTATTGGCCTTTACTGCAAGGGGATTTGGGTAAAAGTGTAGAGATATTGTTTTCCAATTAAAAAGAGGCTGATGTGACTGCACCTCAAATGTCGTGTACAGGTCTGGTTTCCCAATCTAGGGAAGGATATATTTGTGACAGAGGGAGTGTGAGGAAGGCTGGATCCATCTATGGTGGTGATCACCTCTCTGACTGAAGGCTGGTATACAAATGGTAAATCAGTTAAGGCAAGCCACAAACTGGTTTGGGGTTGAAGAAGCAGCTTCCAGAGGATTTCCTATAGTTGGCATTTTATTTTCTGTTTATTTAGTTCTCCCAGAACATTACATATTTAATGCGTCACCATTGCCTGGGGACGGCAGGATGGAACAGTGGGTCTTTTCCTGTTGCTCAGATTTGTTGGTTCAAATGTAAGATCAATATCCTCAGAAAGGAGCAGAGGGGTTCAGGGTTACGAAGGTGGAAGCAGATGGTCTTGGTGATGGGATGGACACCCACCTCTAACCACATATCCACCACATTGCCAAGACCACCTACTTCCACCTTTGTAACCCGGACCCTCTCTGCTCCTACTTCAGCACCTTCTTTGTTCCCCCCCCCCCCCCCCACCCCCCCCCCCCCCCCCCCCCCCCCCCCCCCCCCCCCCCCCCCCCCCCCCCCCCCCCCCCCCCAGCCTCCTTTATCCCACCTGCATAATCTTTGGCATCAACTAAAAACACAGCATTTCATTTCCATATGTATACTTCCACCCCAGCTCAACCTCACCACCACCTGTCGCAACCCATCAACCATTTCCATTTTTCCAAGCTGGTTGTTGAGCAAGGAGTAACTGATGAGCAGAAATTTCTTCCTATGAATATAGTAAAAACTTGAAGCCATTTGGACCCCATCACAAACTTTTCCTTAACCACCAGTTCCATCCTCTCCTAGCAACCAACTGAAGCTGATCCAAATCTCTTGCAACTTTGGCATTGTGTTTGACCCTAAGGTTCACTTTAAACATAGCCATCCTGTCACTAAAGCTATCAACTTCTACCTTTATAATCAGCTCCTACCTCAGTTCATCTCTTCTGAGTCCTTCCTCTATGCCTTTGTAACTTCTAGGTTATCTTCCCACGATTTGTTGTTCCTTCTTCTGTAACCTTCTCCATCTCCTCCATTTCTGGTCTAACGTACATCTCAAATCTTAATTGCTGTATCATCAGCTGACGAGCTTTCAGCTATCTGGAAACTGAAGCTCTCCCCCAAGCTTTTGGTTCAGGGTCTCAGTAGCAAATGTGGTTTGTACTTTTTATCATGTTGAAGGTTCTAATTGAATCCAAATTGTTGTTGCTGTCAAAGTAAGCTCACCAATAATCAGAAGGCAATGCTGCAACATAGGGTACATTTGTATGATATGTGAGTCTTGAAAGTAGTTCTGGATGAAGCTGTTGTGGCTACACCCAAATCCACATTGAGTAAGCTGCTGCATGTTTTAGATGTTAGAGGGTCCAGAGGGGTCAGGAGGTGAGTCACATGTTGAAGAATACCCAGCATCTGGCCTGCACTCAAATAAATAATGTTCTTTCTGGTCAATGGTGATCACTTGCCTCCTTCCCTCCTCACGGACTGAATGTTATTTCTGGAGATCTCAGTAATGGCAAGCTGTTTTAAGATCAGGTAGAGGTGTTTGCTTTCCTTGTTGAAGCTGATGAAAGTGATCAGTGCATGCATTCAACTTGCTATTTTTAGCCCAACCATGCATGCAACAAGTCTTGCAGCATTTTTTATTTTGTTTAATATTCACCCGCTGGGCAGTCAACAGGTTGAAAGCAGCATAGGCCATATGTCTGGATTCTTGGAAAACTGTTGATAGTACAGCAATCTAAGTCAATTTTTTTTTTCAGAAAACAGACTCTGTTAAAGAGCAGCAAAAATAGAACTTATGACAGAAACCACAGCAAGTTCTCCCAATAAAAGCAGGGAAATGCTGACGTAAAAATGCAGTAAATGGAGATACTTATACAAGTAATACAGTATGTAGAACATTGTTCTCAGTCATTTACTGAGAACATTTCTCTGCAATAGCCAGCAGACTTGATTGACAGGGAAGTTGCCCAATCATCCCCACTCTGCCTGGGAGTAATGTTGTCACTAATATTCTATCTATCTGTGAACTTAATAACAAAAAAAAAATCTATAACCAGTCAATGATGGTGGCAGCCATTAGTTGGACTTGCCAATACCCATTTAATCTCTGTGAAATTTGCATGGCAAGTTGCTGGAAGTGCTAGTTGGAAATGACATAGTACTCTCAACAGGGATTCTAGGATCTAAGTGAACAGGACAAGCAATTATGTATCTCCTTAATCAATCATGAAATGAACAGTAGAGGGTCTGAACAAGGAACTGTAAATTACAGTGGATGATATTAATGTCCAAATTGGGTAGAAGAAAGAGACAGAGGAAAAGGAAAGATTGATTTTAAGAGAAAAAATAGACAGGAAAAAATATGTTAAAAAGCAACTTATAAAGAATTTCTCAAAAATTACAACCCGAAGTTATGAGATTTCCATGCTAGTAATAATTAATTTTCAATGCCAGAGAAGTTGACTGCCATAATTAGCACTTAGCACATTGCTAAAAGGCTACTTAGATTTGAAATGATTTGAATTAAGTTTTAGTGGTGAGTTAACTTTATACACTATTGGCAATGTGTGAAACAGGATCTTTATGCTGCTCAGTACAGTTCAGTGATGAGTCAGATAGCAAGATGTTGTTTTGCAAAGCTAATAGCAGGGCAGTATGTCTTTGACAGCAACTTCTTGATTGGTGATTAACTGTGCATCTGCTCCTCCTTAATTTTGCTGAGGATTTTCACTTATATAATGACAACAGCAATTAGCCTCACCAGTATTTTGACAACAGTTTTTGAGCCACTATCTTATTCCTGTTACATCAGTCTGCACCTTTGAATCCACCTGGTTTTCTACAGGTCCTTCTGTCATCCATTTTCTGTACTCTCATTGTAATGTAAGGAGTTTATAACTGGACACAAGGAAGTTGATTTTATTTATATTGGTAATGGTATTG
This sequence comes from Pristis pectinata, assembly GCF_009764475.1. Classification (NCBI taxonomy): domain Eukaryota; kingdom Metazoa; phylum Chordata; class Chondrichthyes; order Rhinopristiformes; family Pristidae; genus Pristis; species Pristis pectinata. Next base: position 57,186,763 of record NC_067414.1, on the reverse strand, counting down.
CACCATAGGATATTTTCATACCTAGTCAACACCAAGATTTAGAATGACGATACATGAAAGGATATTTCTGCCTCTTTTTGCATTGTCGTCGTTGACTGACCTCTCCAGTGAGGAGCTGTAGCTCGTTGAAAGCTGATGACATTTATTTTATAAAAGTAACAAAAAATGTTGAGTAAGATGTAACATTATAGGATGGAATAGCTTCAGAAATGCATACCTTTCCCAACCTTATTGAATAACATGCCCTTAACTAGGGTCCAGACCTTGTCCAATTGCTGCCTGTTGCCTGTTCTCTAATTGCTGAAAATATTCATTTTAAGTAATTTTCAAGGGGAACATTGAAAAGAAATCCATAAATCTTTAAAATCTTTTGCAATTTATTGTTATCAATTTGATAATTGCACATTCTTAGATTGGATCTTTCACATTGCATACATTTATATGCCCCCATTTTCTTGGCTCAAGGTTGTTCATGCCCTTAAAATGCCGAGAATTAAAGGGAGGAACTTCAACCTAATAAACTTGAATCATTAATAATTTTGCATATTCATTGCTCCAGACTGCTGTCCAAACTATCTTGCTCATTGGCGACGCTCAGTGACATTGAAGTGCGGACATACGGTATTCCAAGCCCAATGTAGCCCAGGAGCAAAATGGGATACATTATGACTCATTTGGTGATCCTGTTGTTACAGCATAATATGAGAGAGAGAGAGCGAGAGAGAAGCGAGAGAGAGAGAGAGAGAGAGAGAGAGAGAGAGAGAGAGAGAGAGAGAGAGAGAGAGAGAGAGAGAGAGAGAGAGAGAGAATTAATATTTCAAACCAATGGCTCTTCATCAGATCTGGGATTAGGCTTTGACATCCCAATCAATGTTGATATTTCAGGGATAAACTCTCTAAATGTATATTGTACAAATGATTTCTATCCCTAGTTTGTGCTGGGTTAACTAATCACAGTGGGATTAGAGATCTCATTTTCCAGCAAAATTTGCTTCATAGTCAGCCAGTGAATGTTTTGAGTCCTTTTTCATCTTTAGCCCAGGAGTACTATTATTAATTGTTGCACCCCTTCTCAAAATTCCACTAATGTAATCGATAGAGCCATCCTGGAACCTGCCAAGGCAAAATCCCTTTTGTGTTGAGTTCAGCAATCTCTCCTCCTATGGGTTTTGTGTTATTTGTGAAAGATTGGTGGAAAGTATCACAATATTTGAGGCATTTTGATAAATAAGGAGTTAAAATGTCAGCTGAGTAAATTGTTTCATCTTTATGTGAGGATTCACTGAAGCTGGTTTACAGTAATTAAATATAAAATATGTAATTTGGCTCTGAAAGGAAGGTACAACACAACCAGGGGTACAATGCTCTGGAGATTATGATGAAGTTATTTTGTTCCCAAGTAACTGTGGAAAATATCAAATAACAAAACCGTATTACTTAATAAGACAGTTAAATATTAAAATGTAAATCAATGTAATCGAGTCATCTTTCTGAGAATACTGATGATTACTTGTATGAAAGTCTTAATGTAAAAGGATTAGACTTCTAATCGCTTGGTGTCTTTAGATGAAATGTAACAGTACATTCATGTGATCAAATCGTTGTATCAGAAATATAGAAAATGGGAGATCTCTAATCAAGATTATTTTGGATCAGGAATTTTATATATATATAGGCAGTAACTAAGAAGGGATTTTCCATTTTGTAATTAAAGTGTGTACCATTCTTCTTTGACAAACAAAAGCAATTTTTATTGAGATCATGATTTAATCAAGAGGTGTGATTTTCAAATGCTGTATCAAAACAAAAAAAACATAGTTTTAATTGTTTGAATAGTAAGATAATGTCATATTTGTAGATCTGTACAATTGTAACTCTAATATTGGAAAAGAGTTAACACAATAGGAAATGTAGATTTGTCTAGCAGTGATGATTATTTGTTTTTAAAAAAATTCATTTATAAATCCCATAAGTGACTCAGTGCCACAAAATTTTACATTTAGGAGCAGCTATAAAGTAGAGGCCTTAGGGACTTAGCTTTGGTCTGAACTCCCCAGATTAGTCCAAAATCTGTTCAGAGAAAATGTATATGTAATTTACTTCAAATGCACAAAGCGTGTTTAATTTCTATAGACATGCAAGCAAACAATAATGGAAGAAACCAAAAGGTGCACTCATAGAGAAAGACAAATGTCTCCAGATATAAAACACTGAATTAAAACAAAAATAAAGACCCAAACACAGAAAATCAAAAATAAAAATGTACAGTATATGCTGTAAGTATGAATCAGTTTGGCCAACATCTGGAAGAATAACTCAATTCATTATAAGTGAGAAATTAACTTTTGGTTTTAAATTTGACTGTCCTGCTGTGTAAATCTGGAATCATCCATTTTTATTTTCAAAAACAACATAATTTTGAAGAAGAATGTGACAAAAAGAATTAGTAGATCAGAAGGCAAAGAGGTGGAAGAAAAAGGATATATAATTTCATCATATTTATAATTTTACATTATGGTGTAGTGTAGTATAACTAGATTGTGAGTTAAATCAATTCACTGTGTACTACTGTCATACTGTATGGTAATTTAATATTTGATCCAAAATAGATTCATTGCACCCTGAAAATGAACATTTAGTCTATTATTTTATCAGCTGATCACCATAATGAAAAGCATTCATGAAGTCACATACTCAAAAAAGACATTGTAACTTGGAAGTGTGAAGTCAAAAAATTACATTCTAAGTGAAATGATGGTTAATCCTGATTTCTTGACACATAGCTCTTTCATGTTATAGATTCTTAAAACCTTTGACAGTCCCATGCTCAGCTAATGGCAAAACATTAAATAAACACCCTCTACCATGGCCTCTGATAAAAATTACAATGGTTTACAAATTTATGTAGTTTATTTGTCACAGCATTGGTCTTCATTAGCAGCTCTCATGTGCGCTTGGAAATAAAACAAGTGATCATTTTGTTGTTTTACAGAAATCGTATTCAAACAAAACCAGCACAGTTTGCTTAATTTTGCTAATTTCACCAGCATTCAACTTATTGATGGTTGATACTCAGAGACATTTTGATATTTTGGTTTGAAAATGCAACTTTCAGAATTTCAGCTTAGCATAAAACACAACTCAGACTTCTTTAACGTGTCAGCCATTGAACTCAGGCCGTAAAGGGCACGGCAACAGCCTATAATTATGGAACCATTAGCTTTCTATGTCCGTGAGCTCATGAAATGACAGCTAAACTTATTGCATATTACATGAAACTGTCTGTAAATGGTTCCATATGTTTATTAGGCTTAAAATGCTTGGTATCTCTTTGTTTCTGGAGTGCAAAAGAAAAGGAAATAAGAGGACTTGATTATGTCAGAACATGTGATCTGAAAATGTATGCCAGTGTAAAACAAAATAGGGTTTTATAATGTTTCAATGTTCGACTGTCTCTATAGAAATAAAAAGCTTTGTGGGAATGTAAAAATCTAATCATATACTGGAGGTTCAGTTATATTCCTGAATATAATGTAATTGTGTTATTTTTTTCTCCAGTCCCTGGTGACTGCAGAAAACAAATATGTTTGGTTAAGGATAACATAAGTGTTTAAACCTACAGATAAACAGGAGCTATTAAAGGGGTTAATCCTCTCACAACACTGACAATAATCTCCTGGTGAGGTGGATGACATTTTTAGGAGTAATAACCTCCCAGTGCAGGCAAAAGATGAAGGTCTTACTGGCAATGGCTCATTGGTACTGTCAAAAAACTATCTGTATGATACTAAGGAATTTCCACATTGAGTCCTAATATTTCAGTTCATTAAGTCTGTTTGGGATAAAAATGGAAATAGTTACTTTGTTTTCCTGATAAATTTGTTTGAAACAACTTTGAGTTATGGGTCAAAATATTTTTGAAGAGCTGACCTGAAGTGTTGACATTAATTTAGGGACCAAAAAAGTATTTACTCCCACCTATGCTGCAATAGTTTATATGGTTTAAAACCTATTCTCTGGTAGCTTTAGAAATGGCTACAAAAAAAGCTAGACATGAAAAAATACTTTCTGTGAATTTGTTCTTGCAGAAAAACTGTTCTCAGAGTTATCAAGCAAAATCTTTTAAGTCAACATAACCAAATTGGTTATGCTGTACATTTTGTTAGATTTAAATGTGATAATACTTTGTCTGAGATAGAGAAGTAAATGTCTCAGTGTACTTTAACCTCCATTTTAGTTTTTATAGTGGCAGAGCACTAAAGCGAAATAGATTTTATGTCTGGGAAAAATACTTTTGATACCAGCAGACAGAGATAAAGCTTGGGGCGGGGGGGACTGTGGATGGTAATTAGGTCACATGCACATTTGTCGATGCTTAACAAAATTTAAAATAAACATGTTGTCAATCGGCACTAGTTCAAATATTAGTTATCCAAAAAAATTAGCTTCGGAACTAAACTGGATGTGATGTAAATGAACAGAGTTCATTCTTGTTAACGGCGCATTATTGACGACTTCATACAAAACCGGCGAGAACTAGCTATTTAAGCCACTTGCTTAGATTTAATGTCACTTTTTGCGCCATTTGGTATTTTCTCGTATTTAATTTTAGACACTGTCCCTCTGGGCAGCACTAAATACAACGGAGGTTAACTTTCCTAAGGATTTGAAACACATTTTAAATGACAATATTTGGGGATCAATTAATTTACCCTGTAGTAGACGTTATATTACTTAACCAGAATTAAATGATTTCGCGGTTTTAATTATCTTTGCTCCTAATACCGAAAAACTAGTTATTTAACTTCAAGATTAAGCATGCTCTGTCTACCGCCTTTGTGACAGGCTTCACAACTACTAGTCGAATCCAAAGATTTTAATATATAATTAAATGTACTGCACTCAGTAGTCTGAGATCATTAATAAGGTTTCAAATGCGTTAGGCAGTATGCTGTTTTCAAGTTGCTTTGAAGGCATTTATTAATTTCGGCGGAAGCGGTTCGTTTCAAATGATAGAACTGTCCTGGATTCACGGAAAAGGTGATCTGAATCAAATTGGTGGAAGAATATTGGTATTTCTAATTATTTGTGACCAAGGGGTGGGAAAAGCGAATATTTCACGTGGATCCTATCCGATTGCAATATCATTCTAGCAGGTTTATCTGATTGCATTGACAACGTTACCACGATTTGTCTTTAAGAACCACAATTGTCTTCCCCAAGAACGAATGACTTTTTAGATATTAAAAGCGGTGGTAGAAATGATGCAATGATTTACAGTATCTTCATGAAGTTGTGTGTTAATGAATACTGCATTAATCTAAGATACAAAATTTGATCTGAAGCTGCCAGAAATCCGAGCTAAAGGGAAATGTAAAAAGCTGTAAAAACAACTGGTTTCGTCAAGTCTTCCAGTATAAACCGACAACGATTGGAATATAGAGCTATGTATAATAATTAACTAATACATGTATAACACATAGTTACCGTGTCATCATGATACCACAAATGGTGATCCGTAAAAAGAGCCCAAACCCAAATCGTTCATATCTAAAGCGAGACGATGGATACCCAAAACTCCGGGCGCTAATTATATGAGAAAATGCAACGCTTTAGATCTGTTTAAACTCAGCAATTGCACATGGTTATAATGCAATTCAATATCATTGTTGCAGTTCACATCTTGAAAAGTTCATGATGAGACGTTCGATTGTCAGATCGATCTGCCCGAGATGGCAGGACTCACTCTGTGGACATCATTGCAGAAGGGTATCTACCAACAAAGGGTTGTTTAGTCGATTCTGCCCCGACAAGCTTCTCCAAATGTCCCCTTTGGTAAAATACGCCTCATAAACTTTCAGGGAATCTGAAGTATACATATTTCAGAAGTAAAAATGAATCTTTAAAATTCTTTTGGTGTTGATTTCCAATCACCCCGCAGTTAAACCATACATGTGTCTGAACTAAATCAGAATTGTACCAAGAGGAGATCAAAATCAAGCAACACTGAAATCACATAGAAGTGCTTGTTTAAGTCTCCCTCTGAAAAATTATTACAGATCATATGAGATTTCTCTTTGATGTCGGGGAACGGACAACAAATAACAATTACTAGAGACTGGTTATGCTCATTTCAACCTGAAGATCAACATTAACATAAAATAACGATTTCATGATATAATTTACAAACTCTGCACTCTGAACCACGATATTTCATGTATCAGTAATAAAACGAATGTGATGCGGATGACCCAAAATAACAGGCTCAAAATTTTATATCGGAGCTTTTCGACGGTAGGTATCCCGGTTAAACAGCGCTGGTTCCATCGGATAGGATGATTGCCGTAATGTCTGTATGTTAGTGAACATCATCTTCTGCAGATAACACAATCATGCCCATCACATGATTTTCAGTGAATTATTTAGTGACCCACCAAACTTGTTTATTGTTCCTTGGTCGCTTCAGTCTTGTTCTGCTTCGTCTGAAGCAGGTGATAGGTGGAGGGACTGGTGTTGGGTGTGGGGTACTTCGGATTTGTTTTGCACCTAGATTGTTTTAACTCATTCTTTTAAAGCCTATGAAAATTCAGCTACGTATGAGGCTGAGTGAATAACGCACGGAATCTACAGATTCGCCGCTATGTAGTTCGGATAACTGGGCGCTACTGGATTTATTTCACATAGATGCATTCGCTGTTGAGAAGACAAAAAGCAAATAGCAGAGTGTAATCTGAACCACTTCTAATTTACGATGAGAGTTTGATAAGAATAATGTACAATATTTATTTTAATCAGATGAGGGTATCTGATTAAAATATACATTGTACATGTGCACCTCCCCATCTAGTTTCTCCATTAGATTTTAGACCTCTGCTTGCTTTTCGCTGCCTAACATATTACATTAAAGTATATGATCCATTATTAAGAGTTTCTTGGCTATTTCTCGCGGGATTGGGGGCGGGGGAATAAGAATTTGTGACCAGCACACGGCCAAATACAGCACAATTGTCAGCCATAGAACGTTTACAAAAAGAGGCAATTACCTTAGTCGGCGGCACAGGGTACAGCATGAATGAATTTATTTGTAATTCAGTGACAATTTCCAATTCAAATGGCGCCAGCATCTTAAATAGCAACAGCTCGTCCGTCAACTTGGTTTTTCTCACACAAAAAGGATATTGTGAGAGTAGTGACAAGGTACAGTTCCCCCTTCCCCTCCCCCCCCTCCAGAAAACCACATCTATTGAGCCACTGCCCGCGAAGCAGGTGCATTTTGTTTCCTAGACCAGGGTCTATGGTCTAACACTTCTAACCGAGAGCACAGCATGCATATCCCTTTCTGAGCTAAGAGCGGCGTGAATTCATTCTCACCAGAGGCTGTATCGGGTTGGTTTCTGCTTAAAGCTCCTCTGGACGATAAGCGGCTCCTCTCTTGGCATTCACCGCGTGCCTTAATTGTATAACATTAAATCAAGGTCCGCTGTGAACACGGAGAGTCGGGCCCGATCTCCAGCTACTGCACAGAGCAAAATAGCAACAATGGGAAAAGGCTGGTCCGTTCCACACAAAGCATTGCAATTTCTTCATGATCTGGTTTACCTCCTGGGCGATCTCCCAAAACATGTCCGCCCTGGACCACAACTACACACAGTACGCTCTGATCAATGGCGGTGCCTACAAAAAAAAAGAGGGCTGGCAAAAAAAAGAATCCATGGTTAATGGACAAAAATCGCCTTTTCCGACCCTGAGCCATTCTGTATGGTTAGCCGGCACCACTGGGAAGGCCAAGAAACCGTGCTAGATTTGCGCAGTCTGCCCGGGTCCCAAGTGTTGCAAAACGGCCCATCTGCTCCTCAGCTTTTTTTGTCCAGTCTTGCATAAGCTAAAATGTTAATGACCAAATAGAGCTCTCTCTCTCGCTTTCTCTCTCTCTCTCTCTCTCTCTCACACACACCACACACACAATGCACACACACACACCCACCCCACACACAATGCACACACACAAAATGCGCACATCAAACTTACTGCTTGCTCCGCTTTTCATGGAGCCAGGGCCCTGGCAACTGCAGGTTTATAGGGGTGGGGAGAGGTCACAAAAGCACATCCACATCCAGCGAGTCCCCCAACATACAAAGCCTGGTGCGCTTAATATCCAAATCCGAACAGCTGACTGAAAGCAATCTGTCGGGGGAGAGAGTGAGAGACCCGCACACAGTCCAGCAATACACCCACAAGTGTAAATGCTATTCCTCCTACACGGAAATAGACGATCGGCGGCTCTTAGACACAGAACACAACCAATGCAGAAAGGTAAAGAGGGAGAGAGAACACTGAAAAGCCCAGAGAGCCGCGGTGCTGAGACGCCGCAGAGAGCTGCCGTTGTCTGTTTCACCAATGCGGGCAGCTCTGGGAGGGAAGGATGGGAGCCTCCTCAATTTATCATTAGCCGCTCTAATCGTGGTTAGTGTCCTAGCTCATCCAGTCATTCTGTGTGCACTTGATCCACTTTCTTTAAGGATTATTCAGCAAACTTCCCATCTGCTGATTTGGGTTCAACACAAGCCGATTACATGATGGGACCCACACGTCATCTGCCCCATGTGCCCTCGGCTCTCAACGATGTATTGGGGGATGTCCTTGAATTAAAGAGATCTAACACGAGGACATCATTATCCACGACTAGAAATAAAACCGCTTTGCCCATAGTGTGAAAGAAAGATGATTTTCTAAAGCTCTTATTAAGCGAACATTTAACCAGAGTGAAGGTGCATTTGCAAGGGTGCGGCACGCAGGCACGCGTTTTATTATTCATTACTGGATGATAAAACTGATGGATGCGATGATTTCTCTTTCTTCCTATATATGTGGATTGTCCCAACCTCGCAGATTTATTTAGGTGAGATAGCTGTGATTTACCAGGAACACGTTTTTTGGTCATTTATTGTACGGATCACGCTGCTGAACCCTCGGCTGGTCCGAAGGCTGGAGGTGACTAGCAAAGATTTGAATACAAGGGGTTTAACTGACCTCCCAAAGTCACACACACACACACACATACACTTCAATTCTGACTTTTTAACAGAAGTAGCAGTTAGCTGTCTTCTACTGCACTACGGTGGATTTAGCTTGTGCAAACATCACGTGAATGAGGAAGACACATTTCTGTAAGATCCGCTTCGTGTAAACTTATAAAACATCTCCCCAACGTGTGAACAAACAAGGGGCATGGAATGGAACAACGTTTATCATTTCCACACTACGCCACGTTTACCCCTCTAGTAATCCTGACAGTTGTCACATGTGTCAAAGAACGAAAGGCCCTCTCTAAGTTTCATAGCGAAATGTTTACAAATCCAATTGCAAACATAACGATCTTAAGCATTTGCACCGTGCCTTCTTGCTTCTGGAAATGCAAAATACAGGCTTGGTCAGATTTGTCCAGAATGAAGCCTTTAAGCGTAACATCTAGAAGAGCTTCAGATCTCAGGGCCATTCCCCACCCATCTCGTACACTCGCACGCACCCAGGTCCCTCTCCGGGCCAGTTACCATCGAGCAAGGGGACAGGGCCACTCGCTTGCTGGATGCTGCCGTACCTGCTGCACCTGAAGCGGATGAGGGAGGCTCGGTGACAGTGGTGGTACAGGAATGTGTTTAAGGGCCAGGTCGGAGCTGCGATGACTCCACTCTCACATCACACGGCCAGGCAGTGGGCTAGTATTTCCTGGGTGGACAAGTCGTCCCAGAAAACAAAACTAATAGATTTGGAACTGAAGGACTGAGAAGCCACTGGATTCTGTCTCCCACTCGCCATCTCGTTGAGGTGTTGCAATGAAAATAATTACAAAAAAAAAAGTCGAATCTTTGTGGTGGCCGGGAGAGGTGAACATTGCACCAAACGATGGGGGTTAAGGTGCAAACAGCCCCGCCTAGGGATCAGGCTGCCAATCTCCATGTGATCCGTGTTGCTGTTTTAAGCTCCCTGTGTGTGGAATAAGGCAGCTCGGACCATTCACATCCAGCTTTCATCAGCATATTAAGAAATTACATTTCAAAACTCTACAAATCGGATTCAGCACAGCTCCCTGTTCCATATGGCTCTGCATCTGTGCTCATCTCCTCGCCCTTTCTGTGCCCCCCCCCCCCAACAGCCCCTCCTCGATTTAATCTGGGAGGGTCTGTTCAATAGGGATCATTTCCTGGTCCTTCCAGTGGCCCTCGCCCCCCTTTGTTGGCCCTGCTTTAGTTTGCACTTTCTCGTTTTTAAAGATATTGTGTGCAAGCGGGTTCCCCATTGTCTGCGATGCTGGGCCGAGGTCAGGCAAGGTTCCCTGTGTCCGGGGCAGGACTGAGAGGATAATTCCCGTCGCCTGTCTCACGCGTGGCTTTCTATAAACACGGCTGACATGTAGTCGGTACCAGATGGCTTGCTTTCTGGATTTAAGGCTGCGCCATCTCTTTGTGTTGACCTACATATCTACCGCATTTCAACTAGTTTTGTAAAATCCATACAATACACGCTTATCCCTTCAGTTTTGTGAAATTCTGGTTTTCATCTCACTATCGCCTTCCCAGTCTTTGAAGCAAGGCAGGGAAAGTACATTTTAATCACCCGGTTACTAGACTCAGAAATGCTGTTCCTTTCATCTTTCACCGGTAGTTTTGGCACCTGGATCATCTGGTCCTGATCATTACCGCCCACTGTAGCAACGATGAAGGCTTCATTCGCAACAGGACATTACCTCCCCCCTTCAGGGATCGACTGCCCTACCACGCATTCTTGGGATCTATTTTAGATTGGCAGCATTCGTGGTATTTCTTTTTCACTAAACCCCACACAGTGAGCTGTCTCCTTCTTAAAAATCATTAGTTGGAGGGCTTGTCCTCATGGAGAGTAAAGAACCTATGGGATTTACAAAGAGTAAAGCAACCTACAAGTCTTTGGTATCTTGAGATGAAAAGAATATTACAGAATCAATGTTGATAGGATGTATAGTTATACTGGATAAGTCAACTCGATTGAAATTCATAGCCTAACTACATATAAACAAGACCTATTGGCTAGAAAATATTAAGTTTATAAGTAGAAAACACAATTGCAACAGAGGAGCCGAGGTTATTCTACTAGTGGAAAGGTCTAGTCACAACAGAACTCTATTTTTATTTGTTATGATTAGGCATTCAGTAATTAGGAGGTTTTTAGTATACAGTGTACACTGTGCCTGTTCAGAAGTCCGGAAGAAACTGTTAGGTCATTACTGTCACCAGATATTAAACCGTCAGGAATATGTGCTTGGAAGCTTAAAAATTCTGTTAACTAATGAAAATATATGTTTTCAGTATCAAAGATGACTGTAACCTGTATTTCTGATACAAAGTGGAATTTGGAGATACGTCCAGACAACAAAAAAAATCTTTAATATAAAGATTACATCTTCAAATTTGTTCAAAAGCATCTGTACTATTAATGAAATGCTGTCTCAAATGCTGGTAGAAAATGGTGATTTCACTGGTCTCACTGTCAATGTGATAACAGTTTGGCTTTATCGAGCTACTTGCAGCATTGTGCAGTATTACCACCCACTCTCTCTGCTTGCTGAACACTTTAAAGAGGTAACAGAGAATTATGTTTTTATATTTCTTGCTTAGTTTGCTTTGACATTGAATATTTCTACTCAATTAAATGCATTTCTGTGTGAACTAGAAGTTTTTATTTTCCAGGTGTTAGTGAAAGATTGTAGTTACTGTATTGGAAATTCTAATTCCATCTTTCCCCACTGGCTTTGATTCTTTAGACAGTATATTGGCTCTCACCAGGGACTGCCGACTAAATGTGTGTGTCTAAGGGTGAAAAGAGGAAAATGAAGACTAGGGAAATATCATAGCAAATTAAAAACTAAAATAAGAAAAGACATAATTTGGTAAGATTGGGTAAGTTTTTCATTAGCAAGATGAATTCCAGGATAATGGAACTATATTAATATCTAATTTAATTAGAGATTTAAAAAAAAGCTTTGGATTGCAGTTTTATCCTGTGATTCTCTAATAGCTATTTTCCTTGCCATACCACGATAATGCTAATTAAATTATGGTGCAGTAGGATTTTCATGGCCACAAATCAAGCATCAAAATGTCTATTCAAGTAACATTGGCAAAATGAGTTAAAAAAAGTTTGCTATTGTTTCCCTGATGCCGAAATCTTAAAAGGGAGGTTGAGTCCTGGAGCATCAGCAACATTGACACTTCAGGGACCACTTAAAGATAACCAGCACTGCCCCAACTGAACCAGTAATAAGTTGACCTCCCTGGCCTTGTGGAGGATAGCTCCTAAATAAAATGGTAATTTTGACCTTTAAGAATAGACCCAGGTTAGATTTTAATGTTTTTGCACTTAATTAACTGAATAAAAGCTTGTTTTCAATAAATAGATGTTGAAATTTCAGTGGCATGAATCTTTTCTCAGGTATGTATGCTAAAGCAATATAATTAAGATTAGATTTTCCAAACTAAATTAAGTAAAGAGGAACATGACTAACAGGAAAAGGTATTATGGGAGAAACAGCTGAGAACAGAAAGAAGGTGCAGCAAATAGAAGAAAACAGAACAGAAGAAATGTTTATAAAAGCCTTTTGTTTCAACTGCAACTTTCAGAACGTATGAGGGTTATTTTCAGCTGACCTGATAGGATCAGATCAGTTACCCATTTTATACCCATTCGATTTTACTTTCAATTGGCCTCAGTGGAATGTTAAATCTGGCGGGCTATCGATTGAATGGTTGATCCCATCCGACGTTCCCCATTTGGAGGGTTAGATTAAAATTACTCTGTGTGTTTCCATACCACTCTAGTAAAACTACCATTGATCCTGACTAATAAAGATTATTACTGTAACATGGGTAATATTTCAGAACCAAATTGTTTTTTTTTAAATAACTGATTCTTCCAAGGAGTACAACAATCTTCAGAGCTGATTATGACTAAATTGCATCATTTTTGCTGCCAATGACACTCTAAACTTTGTTAATGAACAGAATTTTCAAGCTTCCATGATATATATTCCAAACAATTTAATGGTTAATGGCCCTTAGAAGTAATCATCCATGTATTTTCTTTTAGGAGTCAATCTCATTTTAAAAAAAGATCCAATTCAACAAAAATGTTATTTGATCATTTCTTTTTTTAACCACCCTTCAGCCCCTAAGCATCCATAAGGAGATATGGCTTTGGAGAGGGTGGAGAAGAGGTTTACCAGGATGCCGCTTGGATTGAAGTGCTAAAATCAATCTACACAGAGCTGAGTCCTCAATCTCCAAATAACAGCAAACAAATGAATGAGCAGATATTGGCTGATGAATAAACAACAGTCAGGTTACTGGTGAACACACAGCTCTCTCCTTCCTATAGTACAATGGCATTTTTTACACATATTGGATTTGGAAGGAGAATCTCATCCAAAAGAAGATAAGGCAACATTTCTTCCCTATTGGCCTGAAGTTCTTATCTAGATTGTACAGAACCAATCAGTGCTCCCAGATCTAATTCTTAGGGCCATCTTGCATGTCTGTCGGTACTTGGATTTTACTGTATCATGCACGCTGTATGTATGATTGGCCTTTAAATGTAACAATTAAATGTAGCTGTAAAAAAATGAAAATAACAACTTCACCCAAAGGGCAAATTCTCTCAAAGAAGAATCAATAAGGCAAGAAATACATTGCAGATTCGTCACCACATAACAAGAGAGAACAGGTGAATGTTTTAGGTGTAGATCCTCCAGCAGAATTCCTGGTTCAGTCATCTGGTGAGGCCTGGGGCAGGTGGCTACAGTTCTCACATCAAGGAGGTGGGAACAGCTTTAAAATACAGTAAATGAGCTGGGGACAAGTGCAGCACTCTTTCTTTCTCTTAATAATTCTATTGGATTGATTCCACACAGCAGAAGATGATTCTCATTGAAAGATAAATCTCTGGTAATGCAGCACATCCCTGTCAATGGAAAATATATCTGATAATTCATTCTACATCTGAAAAGGATTACATCTTCCTCACTGTGATATGTCCCTGCAAACACAGACCACCTTCCTCACAGAACTATATCTTGAAAAATGCACCATATCTCTGTCAATGCAACATATCTTTGATAACACAGTGTCCTTTGTCAATACAGCATTCCTCTATCAATGCCACACCCCTCAGAAAATGCAGAATATATCTAAAAATGTAGAACATCTCTGAAAATGCAGAAGATCCATGTCTGTGCAGCACATCACTATCACTGCAGCACAGCCCCAATGACTCAGAATATCTTTCACTGCAACATGCTTGATAATGCATAAAGTCCATGTCAATGTAGAATATCTCTTTCAATGCAGTACATCCTATCAAAGCAGGACATCTTCGTCACCACAGCATGTCTCTGGCAACAAAGCACATCTCTACCATTGCAGTGCCATCACTGATAATGCACACAATACTGTCACTGTTCTACGTCAGTCACTGCAGAAACTCTGTCACAGCTGCACTTCCCTGATAATACAGAACATGTCTGCCATGCCTGCATACATATCCAGCAATGCAGCATGTCACTGTTACTGCAGCACATGTTTACCAGTGCAGTGCATCTCTGTTACTGTAGAACGTGCAAATGCACAATTTCTGAAACTGTAGAATGTTTCTGAGAATGCAAGACTTGTATTACTGTAGCACATTCAGTCAATGCAGCACCTCTGTGAAAATGCAGAACACTCCTGAAATTGCATAAAATGTCTGTCAGTGTACCACATGCAGTGACAGACCACATCTTTGTCACAGAAACAACTGTCATTGCAGCAAATCTCAGACAATGCAGCGCACATATCAGCTAATATCAAACATGTTACACATATCAGCCAATGCAGAAATTGTCTGAAGATGTAGTAGATCTCTTTCAGTGCAGCACATCTCTGCCAATGAAGCTCATTGTTGAAAATGCAGGACATTTCTGCCAGTGCTGCAAACCAGTCACTGCAGCATGTCAGGGCTGCGGCAGCACATCTGTGATAAAGTGCATCTCTGTCTCAGTTATCCACCTTTGTCACTGCAGCACATATATGTGACACTGAAGCATGTCAGTGTCAATGCAGCACATATCTGCCAGTGCAGCACATCTGACAATACAGCACATCACAGTCCCAGCACCAGCCCCGTTTCACTGCAGTGCATGCCAAACAATGCTGCAGATGCCTGTCAAAACAGAAAATCTGCCCCATTATAGCACATCCATGGCAACGTAGGTCAATTCGATCATCTCTGGCAAAGCAGCAGAACTCTGATAAAAAAACTGAACCTTCAATGCAGAGAAATCATTGCTGCAGCAGTTCTCTGATAATTCAATGCACCACTGTCACTGCAACACATCTCTGTCACTGCAGTTCACCACTGTCACTGCAACACATCTGTCACTGCAGTACACCACTGTCACTGCAACACATCTGTCACTGCAGTACACCACTGTCACTGCAACACATCTCTGTCACTGCAGTACACCACTGTCACTGCAACACACCACTGTCACCGCAGTACACCACCGTCACTGCAACACATCTCTGTCACTGCAGTAAATTCCTGTCCATGCAGTATACTTTGGTTACGGCAGCACGTCACTTTCACCACCACCAGATCTGATAATCCTGCTTACCTCTGCCTAGGGAGCAAATCATTTCAATGCATCATGTCTCAGACAATTCAGCATATTTCTGTTAATACAGTATATCTCTGAAAATGTTGAACATGACTTTCAATGCAGCACATCTCTGTCACTGCAGCATACTGAAAATTAAAAAGATCTTTGTAACAGTAGCACATCACAGTCACTGCAGCATATATCTGATAAATCAGCAGGTCCCTGAAAATAAAAGATGACTTGCTTCCACTTGGGTTTTGTGGATTCTGAGGTGGCTAATGAGGCCAATGCAGGATCTGTAAACTCTTCTGCAGTGGGGCAGATGGTGGCTGATGAGGCAGGCAGGTGGATAGTTTGCGAGGCAGCCTGCTTCCTCTTCCACTTGCACAGGTCCTCCGAGTTCTCCCGACGATTGGCCTCAAGGTTTTCAATGCATCCCGAATGCTGCTTCTCTGTCAATGCAGCACAATTGTCACTGCAGAACACCTCTGTCACTGCAGCACATCTTTGATAATGCAATATATCTGAGACTGCAGAATGTTCCCAAAGATGCAGGACATATATGTTTATGTTGCTGTAGCACATCCTATTGATCAATGCAGCACCTCGCTCAAAATGTAGAGCATTTCTGGAAATGCAGATAGTGTCTGTCAGTTCACCACATGCTGTGATAGAGCATACCTCTGTCACAGAAACAACTCTGTCAGCTTAGCAAATCTTTGATAGTCTGGCGAACTCTGACAATGCAGCATATGTCTGCCTTTGCAGAACATCCCTGAAAATACAGGTCACCTCTGTTGGTGCTGCCCCTCACTGACACTGCGGCACATTTCTTGTCAACGTAGAACATTTCTTGTACGGCCATAATTGGAGCATATCTCTGAGACTGCAGCACCACACGACTCCTGTGTCAATGTATGACATCTACAACTATCCAGCATGCCTATGGCAGTGCAGCACATTGCTGATACTGCATTATATCTTTGTTAATGCAGCACATCTCTGCGAATGTTGAATATTTATCTCAATCCAGAATAGCTCTGTCACTGTAGCACATTTCTGACAATGCAAAGCACACCTGTCATCTCTATCACTGCATTACATTTATGTCATTTCTGCAATTGCAGCAAATCTCCAACAAGGCAGCACATCTCTGTCACAGTTGTACTTCTCTGATAATGCAGTATAACCCTGAGTATGAAGACTATCCCTGTCTCAGCAGCACAGCTCTGCTAAATGCAGCACTTCTCTGCCAGGGCAGCAAATCTCTGTTACTGCACCACCTCTCTTATAATGCGGCAGATGTCTGAAAATGCAGAATATCTGTCAATGCAGCACATTGCTGTCACTGCAGCAACTCCCTGATAATGCAGCAAATCACTGAAAATGCAAAACTATTCTTTCATGACAGCACAGTTGTCACTGCAGCAAATCCCCTATCACCTCTGCACATCTCTGCCAACGTTGGACATCTCTGATTATGCAAAAACCTTTCTGAAAATACAGAAAATGTTTGTCAGTGCAACAAATGCAATGATAGAGCACATCTATTACAACATCACATCTCTGAAAATGCTACACATTACTGTCTGTGCAGAACATCCCTGACAATACAGCAAATTGTTGTCAATACAACACATTTTTAGCAGCACAGTAATCTTTGTCAATGCAACACATATCTGATAATGCAGAACATCTCCGTCACTACTGAACACCATGAAAATGAAGAAAATCTCTGCCAGTGCTACAGGCCCCGATGATGCAGAACATTTCTGAAAATACAGACCTTATCTCCAGGTGCTGCATATGGCTTTGACTGTTGCAAATCTCTTAAAATGCAACATACCTCTCTCAACAGTGCACAACACTGACAATGTAGAGCATCCCAAAAAATGCAGAACACCTCTGAATATGCAGACAATGTTTCCAAATGCTGCGCATCCCTTTCACTGCTCCACGTTTCTATCACTGGGACACGTCTCTTTCAGTGCACCACATCTCCAACACTGGGGCACTTTTCCTTTAGCACATTTACAGTACATTTCTTAAAAGTGCTGAAAATTTCTGACAATGCTAGTGTGGCACATCTGTCATTTCAATATATCTTTATCCACACAGTATACTTCTGATATTGCAGAATGTCACTGAAAATGCAGAATACCTCTGATAACGTAGCACATCTCTGTGAATGCAGCATATTTCTGAAAATATGAAGTATATCTGTTAGTGCATCAGATTATTGTCAGAGGAGTATATCACTGTCACTGCAATGCATCTGTCACCGTGGCACCTTGTCTCTGATTACACAGCACACCTTTGAAAATGCAAAACATTTATTAAAGTGCAGAACATCTACTTCACTGTTTCACATCTCTGTAAATACAGCATATCTCTCTCAATGTAGCGCTCCTCTGAAAATGTGTTCTGTATCTGTCAAGGCGGCACATCACTGTCATCTATATTGATGCAGCACATTTTATTGTTGGTGTTCTTGGCACCACTGGCAAAGTGATCATTTACTGCCCATTCCTACCTAACATTCAGACTGTGGAGATGAGCCACTCACTTGAAACATTGCAGTCTTGGTGAAGATGCTCCCATTGTACATTGGGTAAGGGGGATTTAGACCCAGTGACAATGATTGGATTGTATGATATTTCCAAGTCAGGATTGAACAGGAACCTGTTTTCATACACCTACTCCCCTTGTCCTTCTTGGTGGCAGAGGTGCTGGTTTGGGAGGTGCTGTCAGAGTGACTTAGGTGAGAAGTTGCAGTGCATTCTGAGGATGGGACCACTGCAGCCAATGTGGTGGAGGGAATGAATACTTAAGGTGACAGAAAGGACACCAAGCTAGCAGTCTGCTGTGTTCTGGATAGCGCTGAGTTTCTTTTCAGTGTTTGGAGCTGTCCCCATCCAGGCAAATACAGAATATTCCAACACATTCCTGGTGTATCCCTTATAGATGGTGGAGAGCTTTGGGGAGTCGGGAGGTGAGTTAGTCCCCACAAATTACCTTGCCCCAACCTGCTCCTGTAGCTACTGTATTTATGTGGCTGTTCCAGTTGAGCTTCTGGTCAATGGTAACCTCCAGGATGTTGATGGTGGAGGACCCAGTTTTGGAAATACCAAAGGTAGGAGGTTGGACTATCTCTTTTTGAAGATGGTCATTGACTGTCAGTTTTGTGGCACTAATGTTACCTGCTATGAATCAGCCCATGCCTGAATATTGTCTAAGTTTTTCAGCATGCAGGCATGGACTGATTCATTTGCTGATGATTTTCAAATGGAATTAAATATTATGCAACCATCAGCAAACGTCCACATTTCTGACCTTATGGTAGGTATTGGTGAAACAGCTGAAAGTGGTTGAGCCAAAGACACTGCCCTGAGGAACTCCTGCAGTGGTGTCCTGGAGCTGTGATGATTGACTTCTAACCACCACAGCCATCTTCCTTTGTGTGAGATAGGACATTGTCCTATTGATGCTCATCAACTTCAGCCATAACAGGGCTGCTTGATGCCACATTTGATCAAAAGCTGACAGAATGTCAATGGCAGTAACTCTCATCTTATGTGTAGCATTCTGCGTTTTTGTCCATGATTGGAGCAAGGTTGTGATATGGCTAGGAGTTGAGTTATAATGGTGAATCCCAAACTGACCATTGGTGAGGCTCTGTCCCAATACAGCATATCTCTGGCAGTGCAGCAAATTTCTGAGACTGCAGTATATCTTTGTCAATGCAGTGCATCCTGTGAATGCAAGATAGCACTGTCAATGCACAATATCATGGAAAATGCAGCCAATCATTTCTGTAATCCCTGTCAATTTAGCATTTCTATCTCAGTGCATGGTATCCCTGTCACTGTGATATGTCTCTGATTGTGCATCTTCTCCTTTTTCTTTGACAGTCCCTTGGGATTGAGGATGATTTATTACCAAGCTGGTAATAAGTCTCCAATTGGCCTACAAGCATATGTAAATGTAAGTGTCATCTGTGAACTGCAGCTCGACTACTGAGGTTCAGGTGACCTTGGTTCTGTGCTTCCTGTTAGCTTTGAAGATTAGCTCCACTCCCACACACATTTGTTGGAGTTGAGGTACAATATTTTGGCCGGAAAGAATGGATCTTGGATCAATGCCACAGGCTTGTTTGACACCGGTCTTCACTGAGATTAGTTCTGTTGGACACTTGGTTAGTATCACAGCTTGCATTGCCATTGTGGAGCAAATGTAAGGAGGAGCTGAATTTCTGTGGGCAGCTGAATTTGAGGAGGACGTTCCACGGTCATTCCCAATTAATGGAGTCCAGGGCTTTGGTGAGGCTGAGAAAGGCCATGGATAAGGACTGATATTGTTCCTTGCACTTTTCTTGGAGTTGTCACACAATGAAGGTCATGTCCATTGTGCCTCCAGATGGATGCAAACCACACATACCTGACGGTCAATCGGCACCCACATGTTTGGTCTCCACACTGTGAGTCAATCATTGTCTAGTACAGCCAGTCAATCAGCACTCCATACAGAGGCTCTATTAGTGCTTGGTATGTTCAGACAATTAGCATCCAAAACAACTAGACAATGATAACTCCATATGGTGTGTCAATTATTGCTCATACAACCATTCAAACAGTGTTCATCGCAATTGTTCGGTCATTGCCCCACACAGGCGGTCAATTAGTGCTGTGTTTAAGGACATGAGGAAAGAATAGTTGGTGCAGGCCATTCTGTCCCTCATGCCTACCAATAAGATAATATCTGATCTTTACTTCCTGTAATAACTCCATTCCCCTTCAATATCCCAAAAATCTATCAATTTCTGTCTTCAATATACTCAGTTACTTATCCTCCACTGCCCTTGGGGAATGGCTGTGAATTCCAAGGAATTCCAAAGAATTCACAACCATTCCCCTCCCCAAACTGGTGAAAAAAATTTCTTCTCACATCCTCACCTCAGTCCTGAATGACAACCCTTATTTTGGGACTTATTTGGTTCTACCAGGCCAGGGGATATTCTATCCGTGCATCTACTCCGTCAAGCCCTGTAAGCATTTTGCACATTTCAATAAGATCACCACTCATTCGTCTAAACTCATGAGAGTACTGACTCTGTCTACTTAATCACTTTGCGTAGGACAAACCCTCTTTCCTAGGAATCAATCCAGTGATTTTTCATGATATTTATTCCATGGCAAGTATATCCTTCCTTAGGTAGGGAGACAAGAATTGCATTGACCTCATCAGTTCCCTTTATAACTTTGGTATGCTCTCTCTACACATAATCAAATCCTCTTGCAATAAAGATCAATATACTGTCAGCCTTCCTATGGCTTGCTATACCTGCCCATTAACTAACAGTAATTCATATATAAGGACACCTAGGTGTCATTGAACACTATCTTTTAATCTCTTGCCATTTAAAAATGCTTTGACTTTCTATGTTTTTGACCAAAATGGACATTCATCCAGGCTGACTATATCCCACCGAAGCCTTGCATCTCCTTACACCTCACACTGCCACCCAGGTTTATAAACATCCGCAAACTATGGTGCATTAATGACAGCTGTTCACACAATGCTCCATACAGCCTGTCAATTATCACTCCATACCTTTGCTCGGTAAGGTTGGCCACTTGGCAATCTGTATGGCAGGTCTATCATTGTCCCTTATGGTCAGTCAATCATTGCTCCATTTGTCAGTTCATCAGCACTAAAGTCAGTCAATTAGTGTTCCAAAGGATCAGCAGTCTATATGGTTGGTGAGTCAGTCCTCCATACCAGTGGGCCACTTTTCACCTTTTACAGTTGGTCAGTTATCAGTCTATATAGTTGCACTATCAGCATTCTGAAAAGTCCATTGGTGCTCCATTAGATAGATCAGTCATAGGTACATACAATGGCTAAATCGCTGCTCCAGATAGTCAGTTTATCATTACTCTGTAAAGTTGGTCAATTATTGGTCTGAATAGTTTATCACTGTAGTGCTGATAGTTTATCATCATGCTCATGGTTTATCATAGAGGTGCTGTACCTTGGGAGAACCAACATAAAGGGAGAGTATACAGTTAATAACTGGAGACTTAACAGTGTGGCTGAACTTGGGGTCCAGGTACATGGTTCCCTAAAAGTGGCTGCACAGGTCGATAGGGCGGTTAAAAGGCGTATGGCATGGTTGCCTTCATTAATTGAGGCATTGAGTTCAAGAGCCAGGAAGTTATGTTACAGCTTTGTAAAACTTTGGTTAGGCCACATTTAGAGTATTGCATTCAATTCTGGTCGCCTCGTTATAGAAAGAATGTGGAGACTTTGGAGAGGGTGCAGGTGAGGTTTGCCAGGATACCGCCTGGTTTGGAGGAAATGTGCTATGAGGAGAGGTTGGACAAGCTGGGGCTATTTTCTCTAGAGGGGTGGAACTGAGGGGAGATTTGATAGAAGTTTATAAAATTATGCAAGGCTTAGGTAGAGTAGACAGCTGGTATCTTCTTCCCAGGACTGAAATGTCTTGTACAAGAGGGTATATATTTAAGGTGAGAGGGGGAAAGTACAAAGGAGATGTGTGAGGCAAGTTTTTTACACAGAGATTGGGGGCGTGGGGGGCCTGGAATGCACTGCCAGGGGTGGAGATGGAGGCAGATAGCATAGGAGCATTTAAGAAAGTCTTAGATAGGCACATGAACATGTAGAAGAGAGAGGGATATGGTCAATGTGTGGGGAAGAGGGATTATATTAACTAGGACTCATTAGTTTAATTAGTTTGGCACAACATTGTGCGCCGAAGGGCCAATCCTGTGCTGTACTGTTCCATGTTCTATGTATAATTCAACACTCAGTATTGTTGGCTAATCAGTGCTCTGCATGGTTAGTCAATCACTGCACATATGGTTGGTCGAGCAGTATTCCATACAGTTGGTCAGTCAATGATCTGCCCAGTTGATCATTCATTGTACCCTACATGGCTCAATCATCAATCTATGGTTGGTCAGTCAGCATGTATGATGGACTGTAACCCCATAGAGCATTGTGTTCAGTGGGTCAAACATTATTTTGTCAATCAGTGCACAGTAAGGTCAGTCACTCATTGGTCTGTGTGGTTGACGATCAGTATTCCTTCTGGTGCGTAAAGATCGCTCTGTGCAGTTGGTCAATCATCAATCTGTACGGTTGATTAATCAGTATCTGGTACCATCAAACATTATTCCTTATGGTCACTTAATCAGTATTCATTATGGTCAATTATTGCTCCATCTGGTCAGCAGTCTATATGGCTGGTCAATCATTAGCCCATACAGTGGGTCAATCAATCCTCTGTACATTTGGTCAATCATCAGTTCATTCAGTGGGTAATTTACAGTCAAAGAGCTATCAATCTGTACAGTGAGTCTGCCGGGGTAAACCTTTGTTTCATTTGCTTGGACAATCAGCCTTCCAAATGGTCAGTTAATTTGTGATTATACTGTGGGTAGATTATCGTTCTGTATGTTTAGTCAATTGTACCCTGGAGGATCAGTCAGCCATCGCTCCCTTTACTCTGTATGTTTGGGAAATTATTGCTCCATATGTTTGATCAGTCCATTTGATCAGTCCTCTTGGTCAGTCCATCAGTGAATCACACAGTCAGTTATCACTCCATGTGGTCAGTCAATCCATGAATGCATGGCCGATGATCGATCCTGATCGTGGATCATCAGTGCTCCATGCAGTCTGCCTTCCATATAGTCCATTAGTCATTTGTCTGTGGGATGGGTAAATCTGCACTCTACTTGGCAGTCAATCATCCATAAGTAGGGTCAAACATAATTATTTATGATCGATTGATCAATCTGTGCTCTGTATGGTTGGTCAAATGGTGTTTCATGTAGTCAGTCATCAACGCTCTGTGGGTCAATTATCATTCCATGGGTTGGTCAGTTAGCACTGTGTATGATCAATCATCATTGCTTACACTCAGTTGATCTGCAGTCTTTACTGCCACACAGTGATCCAAATGGTTAGTTAATAACATTCCATTCAGTTGGTCAATGATATGTGTTCATCATTCTCCATGTATTGGGTAAATCATCACTCAGTATGGAAGGATAATTGATTGTAAGGAGTGCAGGTTGATTGGCACTACAGAGCAATGATGTATACTGACCAATGATTGAACAATTGTATTGATTGATGATTAATGTCCCACTAAAGGAAGTGATGACTGACTGACCCGAAGAGTGCTGATTGACTGACCACTCCATACCCTCAGTCAATTATTTGTCCATCTGAGTGGAAATGAGAGTTTTTTAGAATCAGTCTTTCTTCATTCCATACAATCTGTCAAACATTGATCTGTATGGTACGAAAATGATCACTCTGAACATCCAGGCAATCATTACTGTTCAGTTGATCAGCATTCCATACAGTGGCTCAAACATGATACTCCATCTAATCTCTCCACATAGCCTGTCAAACAGAGTTCCAAACATTCAAACAACCAATGCTCCACGTGGTTGGCCAATCACTGCTCTATATGTTCAGTCCATCATCACTTAATTCAGTCAATCATCTATCTCTGCGTGTGTATCTCCCATTACTCAATACTTTGGGTGAATTATTGCTCATTATGGAAGGACAGTCAGTGGTTCAGTCAGTAGTAAGTTTGTGTTCTTAACAATGGGTGGATGATTGTTCTGTATGGTCAGTCAATCAGCACTCTTAGGGTCAGTCAGTCATCACTTCCTTTAGTAGGACATCAATCATCAATCAATACAATTGTTCAATCATTGGTCAGTATACGTTATTGCTCTGTAGTGCCAATCAACCTGCACTCTGTACAATCAATTATCAGTCTGCACAGTGGATAATGATTGCCCTTTACAGTCATGTAGTGAATCAAATATAGTCCTATAGGATTTGTCAGTCCTTGGTCCAAACGTTTGGTCAATCACCACAGTATACCTTTGGTTAATTGTCACTCTGTACAACTATTTAATGATGCCTTAGTCACAAATCTACAAGCTCAGTGATCACACTTGGGAAAAGGAGGAAATGGTGGAGGACCTCAAGGATGCTATAATCATGACCATCTTCAAGAAATGAGACAAATCTGACAGTAGTAACCACAGAAGGGTCTCCTTGCTGTCTGCCATTGGGAAAGTCATCATCCGGGTCCTTCGCAACCCAGGTGCTGAAGAGCTGCTTTCCAATTCAATCATCATGAATTTGTCCATCTGGAGGCAAACTGTACAGGATCTTGAAAGTGCCACAAATTCCAAGAAAAATGCAGGGAGCAGCGCCAGTCCTGATACATGAACTCTCTAAAGCCTTTGACTCCACCATTCAGGAGGGACTTTGTAACGCCCAAGCTGTGGTACTAATCAACAGGTCTAAAACAAAACTAATCTCAGTGAAGAACAGTGTCAAACAAAGCTGTGCCATTGCCCCAACACTCTTCTCAGTCTTCCTCACC
This sequence comes from Pristis pectinata, assembly GCF_009764475.1. Classification (NCBI taxonomy): domain Eukaryota; kingdom Metazoa; phylum Chordata; class Chondrichthyes; order Rhinopristiformes; family Pristidae; genus Pristis; species Pristis pectinata. The sequence goes on along the minus strand of NC_067414.1, from coordinate 57,161,657 downwards.
ACAATATTCCACCTCACCTCGAGCATGGGAGCGGAACTAATTGGAAACTGATATTATCAACTCCATTCACCAAGCATATAAAAGTTTAAAGAAATGGCAGATGGGACCCACTCCTGGTAGGTACATTATTGAAGTTGTTACATTGATTTTGGTGTATATTGGACAGTCTTTACCTTACTGTGAATGAACAACCCCTGTCTGCCCTGCTGTGACACCTACCTGCATCATGAGTCCCTCTGTCTTCATTTGCTCCCTGAATGATGAAGGGCAGAGACTGTACCATGCCTGTGACACAATAGTTTCTGTTCAAATGACTCTTTGCACCATAACATTTACCATTTTGCTGACTGGCCTCTCCAGTAGCAGGTTCCTAGGGTTTTCCCAGTGAAAGAGGGGAGCTTAAGTCCCTCCTTCAACCATCGTGGTTGTCAATCCTCACACAAAGTTATACAGTATGCTTTTAAATGTACCATTTTCTTAAAGATCTACCTAGAAATTGGGACTGGCTTCTAATAGGACTGCAAAAGCTGCATTACACACAACTTGTCCTACTTACTGGTACAGTAGGAAGAGATATAGTATCTAACTATGATCACCCTCAAGAAACATTGGTGCACATTTGAATGCTCAGTACTGCCTTTACCTTGTTAATTATCAGCTCACAATAATGGAATGGCACAAAGCACTTAGCTGATGACTCACTCTTGCACTTACTGATGCCTGTTCTCCAGCCTTTAAATGGACACTCTCCACCAAGGTACTATACTGCTGAAGTGTATTAATTGCAGTTATAACATGGCTTGCGTGGGAGTCCACTGATTCCTCTGAATCTCGTGGCTCATGACTGCTCGAAGTGGAGAGTGAGCTTTAGGAATGGTATGTATAGAACATGGGAGCACAAAAAAGCCCTGCATAAATGGCAGAAGGAGCGCAGCACCTCACAGACTACCCACGCACTTGCCCTGTCATGCACTTCCTGCCCCATCTGTGGAAGAGTCTGCAGTTCACATATTCTCTGCTTCAACCACCTCAGAATCACAAATCAGGAGTGGAAGTAAGTCATCCTTGATCCCAAAGGACTACCCTAGAAGAAGAAGAAGATCTTCTGTTAATCAGCATTCCGCACAATCGGTTAGTCATCGCTGTGTGCAATATATCTGCCAGCACTTGGCACGGTGGGCAAGTCTTCCCTGTTTGGTTGGACAATCAGTGTTCCATACTGTGGATTTAATCAGTGATTTGTATAGTTGGTTAATCAGTGCTCTTTATGGAGGGTTAAGATCAACTCATAAGGTCAATCATCAATCTCTAGAGTCAGTCCTGTCACCTGTGTGATCGATTAATCAGAATTCTGCAGCCAAACATTGCTTCTTACGGCCAATCAGTCAGCACTCAACATGGTTGTTCAATTGTTGGTCCTTGAGGTGAATAGATCACTCTCTGTGTTCAATCAATCAATGATCCATATAGTTTGTCAATCAGGTCTATATGATGGGTCAAACATTTCTTCCACTTGATAGATCAATCAGTGCTCTGGCATTTAGTCAATCAGTGCACTGTACAATGAATCAATCACTCCAAATGATGGGTAACACATCATTATCGATGGTTGGACTGCCAGCATTCTATACATCATCCAATCAGTGCTCCATCCTGTCAGTTCGATCTCTTGGTCAGTCAATCAGCTCACTCCATCCAGTCAGCTAATCACCTTGCTCCATCCAATTGGTCAATCAGTTCACTCCATCCAGTTAGCTAATCAATCCACTCAGATAAGCTGATTGAAAATGTATCAAAATCGTCTCCCTGACTTGATCACCCAGGTGGTTGTGGTGTTGTGCAGATTGCATATAATCTTAATCTAATCTGCTTGGTGAACATCTGCAAAAATGATTAATTTAGTGCTTTATTTATTTTATCTTTGGCAGTTCCAGTGCCGTCTTAATTTTTAAATTTCAAAAATTTTCTCTATTGTTTCACAGTTATGATACATCAGTGACTTAATCTCCTGAAGGAAAATTCTATGTAAGTCCTCCCTAATTCCCCAAGGTTATTACACAAATATAGATTATTCTTTTATTGCCTAGCCTGTTGTCCTCCAGATAAATATTCCCCTGCCTAAACATCACAGGAGCCATTGTACTCCATGGAGTATTGGATTATCCAAACCTACCCCCATGAACATCTATTTCTTTCCTAACTGGATGATATACTTTTTTAGTTAATCATCTCAACCTCACAGTTTACATAAATTCTACTGCTTGCAAAAATACATCATCCTTCCTTCCCAACATACAATGCAGACTAAAGCTAACAGGTTTCAGTAGCCATAAGGGTTTGTAATCAGTAGGTAATTATGATTATTTCTGCTTGATTAGAAATCAAACCTTGACAATCACAAAATATTTGATCTTTTATTGCAGAAAGCATATAATTAAAATTGTAACTTTTAAAAGTGCATCACAGAGAACCTTTCAGAAATATAATCTTTATACTCTTATATAAATATTATGGATGTACTTATGACATGTACAACTTCTAATTGGATAAGTAGCTTCGTTAGATGAAAACTGGGAAAGATTGAATTAAACTGTGTCCATTCAAGAGAAAGTAATTTTATCTAGTGAGTCTTTCTTTTTTACAATTGAATCCAACACTAAGTGCATCTGAATATGCTTAAAAATGAAGTAAAAAATCAACAGCACAATTTCCTGAAAGTCCTCTAAATAGCAATGCCCACTTTAGAAGTGGGTGCTAATCCCTTGTCTTTATGTTCTACTTGAATCCAACTTCACCTTAATTTTTGTTATGGCTATTCAGCAACTGTTCATACTTGCCTAGTGTAACCCATTGTGATTGAGAACGGGGACAAACTGCTCCCCAATTTATCCCTGTAACTTCCAAGCAAAACTGTCTTCAAGGTGCTAACTGTTAAAAAGGGGACAGATTGCTTCTTATCAGGATAGATTTTTATTTTTTGCTTCATGAAAAAGTAAGTCATCAGCTTCAGGGAGTGCTGTATCTATATGCAAATGTAGAGATATCTATATTTTATAATCTATGCTGAATCATGTTTGTTGCTGGTGTTTTGGGGCAGAAATGCCAGGCTGCTAATCAAAGCCAGCAAGTAAGTAGGCAGCTCGTTTTCATATTTTATTTCACCACTGCCCTGTTATCATAACAGATGGATGCTGTGTTTGATACTATGGTTTGGACGGAGATGATAAGCAAGGCAACGAACACTTACTTCATCTGTTACTCCACCACATCCCTAGCACTCTCAAATTGACACTGGTGAAGAGTATAACCTGTCCCTCTTCAGAAGCATCACCAGATTTCTTTCATTTTTCCATCCAATTGCACAATTCCATAGTCAAACATTAACTTTCACTTCCCCCATTGTGACATCCTCATAGGTGTTTTCCCTATTCAAAAAACTTTATTCAGGACTTTATTTATACAGCACGGTAACAGGCCCTTCTGGCCCAACAAGTCCGTGCCACCCATTTAAACCCATGTTAACCAACCTGTACGCCTTTGGAATATGGGAGGAAACCAGAGCATCTGGAGGAAACCCACACAGTCATGGGGAGAACGTACAAACTCCTTACAGACAGTGACAGGAATTGAACCCCGATTATTGGTGCTGTAATAGCGTCATGCTAACCACTACGCCACCGTGCCGTCCTTTGTTGGCACTGGAAGGACACACATTCAACAGTGGCCAGGCTTTAACAGAAGGACTGAATAACTGGTAAGAGAAGAAGGGCACCTTTTGTCTCCACTATGCTACTACACTGTTGCCTCTTCACCAATTTTCCCATAGCTTGCTAGGGCTTGACATGTACAAGTGTGGGTGACTGACAGTCGGCATGGCCTCGTCATGCTGTAGCTCTCTATGACTGTAAGTGCCCAATGCTCCTTCCAAGTGAACTTGCACCGACAGGAGTTTGGAAGCGAGAACTCCAGAGCCTGGAGTTGCCCTCGAACCCCTTGAATATGGATGCCAGTGGCTCGAAGTCTCCTTGACCAACCTAGATTCTAGCTCCTGGTATCCTGAAAGTATCAACTACTGTACCCACATCTATATTGACTGATCTTGGAGCTCTGTGTAACCTTGAACTCTGTTTTCTGAATGCATAGACCTGATGGCTTCAGTGATGTAATGAAAGACCATCCCCATTTCATGTCTCATTTGTACAAGCTGATGTCCAGTGATGTGGTTATAATGAAGCCCAAGGCCTAGATAGCAGCTGGTTTAGCTGCCATTGGAGCTTCCTCCGGGAGGGATGGCGGTCAGTTACTCCACTGTGATAACGATAGAACTGGCACTCAATCCTCTCTGTCTGCAGGACAGTAGTGAAATAAACATTGAAACAAGCAATTGCTCGCTTGCTGGCCTTGATGAAGCAGTCTGTGTTTCTTCCCAAAAGACCAGCAACTATGTGATTCTAACATAGATTATAAAACATAAATAGCTCTGATTTGCATATCGTTCCATGGCTCATTAATTTATGCATGAAGCAAAATGCAAATGATGCATACCTTTCATGTTTGAATCGCAGCTCTGAGCAGCTCTTCAGTTTTAGATTAATGTACAGGATGCATGACACATTCTGTGTAATATCAACCATAAATCCCAGCACAGTCTTTACAGCATGCAAGGGATAGGGACACCATTTTTGACATATTGTAGCTTTTTCATACTGTGACTATTTACTATATCTTGCTAAGAATTCAATATAAGCGTCTAATCTCTGAATTTATGCAGCCGGCATGGCATATCAAATGGCAGAATCACATATCAGGAATTTATAACTTGAAATCTACTACCTGCCTGGTAGTGTACCTGCCCAATATGAGCCACAGGCATGTAGCATTGCACTTGGGAGAAAAACAATGTAACATTTGTCCCACTTTCATATGTATACATATATGTGAATACATAGTATACATAGCAGTTGATTTTCCTAGCATGATTCATAGGTACTCTAGGATCAGGAGTAAAGTGGTGGTATTTATCATAGAGTCATAGAGTTGTACAGCATAGAAACAGGCCTTTCGGCCCACTGTGTCTATGTTGACAATCATGCCTATCTATACTAACCCCATTTGCTTGCATTAACTCCATATCCCTCCATGCCTTGCTCGTTCAGGTACCTGCAAGATGCCTCTTAAATGTTGCAACAGTTCCTGCCTTCATCACCTCCTCTAACAGCTCATACCAGATACCATTTACCCTTTGTGTGAAAAATGTGCTCCTTATATCTCTTTAAACCTCCTCCCTCTCACCTTAAACCTGTACCCTCTAGTTTTAGACACCTCTACCAGGGGAAATAGATACTGGCTATCCACCCTGTCTATGCCTCTCATAATTTTACATTCCTCAATCATGTCACCTCTCAGTCTCCTTCGTTCCAGGGAAAATAGAGCTAGCCATAATCTCTCCTGATAGATAACTCAGACCCTCCAATCTTGTGAATCTTTCCTGCACCTTCTCCAGCTTAATCACATTCTTCTTATGGTGTGGTGACCAGACTGCACATAATACTCCAAGTGAAGCCTAACTTACGTTTTGTCCAACTGTAACATGACTTATCAAGGACCCTTCTGATCTGCTGAGCTAAAGATCCTTGAGGCTGGAGATTGAAATGAAAAAAAAGAATGTTTAATTGTGTTAGAGATATGGCAAACTGCAATGATGACTGGTTTGTGACAGGAAATTATAAATCCTAGATCTGATTTTTAATCAGAGAAAATAAAATCATATCATCCCAGAAAACTGGGATGTATTCCTCACGTAAGAAATTGTTTGATGATTGAAGGGAAGACAAAGTCCACTACAAATGTTTACTTGTTAGCCCTGCCCTCACCCTTTTGATTGAAAAAAGGACCAAGCTACATGGATGAGGTTTGGAATATATCCACTCAAGTTATTATGTGTGGAGCAAAGTCACACAGGTCAGAGTAACCAAATTAGAAGTCTAGTATTCTTGGACTTTATTTATGATCTCTCAACCATCTGAATTTGCTGAAGGTCCTCTTGGTGAGGTTGTTGATTGGTCCATGGATCTGATTACAGCAGAGTGCCACAGCTGAGCATAGATTCCAGAGACGAGATGTGAACCAAATGTGCATGGGATAGTTTATCTGCAGGCTGCCAGTCCTTAACTATGCTGGGCTGGGGTAAGCAGTGGTGGATGGTTAAGCTTCAGGCCCAGATCAACATGCTGGAGAGGTTCAAAAAGCCTGAAGTGCTATTGGCAATTACATACAAGTTATACATTCATAGAGTGGTTACAACTCATGAAAGCAATCCTGCATGAAGTGAAAATAGAAAATACAGAGTTTCCAGAATGACACGTGTGCAGTCAATGCTTTCTTAAATTGGTGGAGACCTGCAGTCAGTGGAATTCCAGTGGATTGTTCGTCTGCTTCTGGATGTCTATAAGAAACCGATGAATGTGTTTACTCTAGGTATCAGCCATCTCTTTATTGCAGCCATGAACTGCAAACTGACTGATGTTGCTAACATACCCTGTGGCAACCTGACTGGAGCCAGACAGAAGCAGGTTTTGGGCTGTGGTGACTTTGACTCCAACAGACCTTATTGCAAGATGTTACTCAGCTCAACCATTACCCCTTTAGTACTTGAACCTCTCCAGCATGTTGATCTGGGCCTGGAGCTTCTGTTGCGAGGTTACAGATTCTTGCAAGTACAGCTCTGTTTGTTCACACCACTTTTCCTTCTCCTCCTCCTCCTCCTCCATGTGTAGTATTCATAGGAGAACCTCTCCAAGAATCAACTGTAAGGATCTGTGATCAATTATGTACACATTTTACCTAAACAGCCATTAAGCAAAATTTCCCAGCCATTGTTAATTTAGTAAACTAATTTTTCTTCTGAGTGCTGATAATGTTTAAATTTTAATTTCAATAAACATGCTTTGTGGTTTACAGTCTATCATATTGTTAGATACAAAGTTAGTGTTTTGGTTTCCAAAACTAACACTAGAGAAGTGGATTCAAATCAATTCCAGGGAATGCATTTCAGAAAATGATGTGTTGCCTTTGACCTCTAGTTCATTTATTTGTTTAACTATTTGCATTAATGTACTATTATACCTTCTATCAGTTATGGATTTGCTCAATATATTGGTCTCTTCATTCATTGAATTTTTCATTGCAGTCTGCACTTGACCCCTCTGGTATCTGCTGCAGACACTGGTAATTCTGGTGGATCACTTTCCCAGGTAAGCGTTATACACATCCGGCCTCATGTTCAGTTTTGCGATTGTTGCCTCATCATAATTGTCTCCATGACTTTGAAAACACCATATTACACATTATAGACCACCTCCTTCCTGGTGTAACTTGCTCCCGCTATCCTTATAAAGTTTTATTCAGAGTCCAACGTGACTTATCAGTAACTAAAATTACACATTGTTTTTGATACGTTACTGGATAGTATGAACTCAGCTGGCATGGTCGTAGGATCATTCAGCATGGAAACAGGCCCTTTGGTCCACTGAGTCCAAACTGACCATCAAGCACCAATTTACATTAATCCTACACTAATCCCATTTTATTGTCCTTTCATTCCCATAAACTCATCTACATACTAGGGACATTTTACAGCAATCAATTAATCCACCAAATTGCATGTCTTTGGAATGTGGGAGGAAACTGGATCACCTGGAGGAAACCCACATAGTCACAGGGAGAATGGGCAAACTCCACACCAGAGCTCAAGACCAACCGTGGGTAGCTGGAGCAGTGAAGCAGCACTCTACCAGCCGAGGCACTGCAACAGTCTTGAGTATAGTTGCCTCTGAGCTATACGATTTTGGGCTTTGGTTTTCAGGTGATCTTAAATCCTAACTTTCTCTGACTCACTATAGGCACTGGAACGTTCCTCTTTCCTGTTGTCTCATTTGAAGTTATAAACTGACTTTGCCTTTTGAGATTATCACCAAGGTCTTCAAGTCTGATGAGAGTGTTTAAGTCTGTCCTGTCATACTCTGCTGTGCAATATTGGGCTAACACTAATAAGTCCATGCCTGCTGCAACATGCTTCCGAGGATCTTTTGGAGCTTTTGAACTTCCTCCATATTAAAATGCAGTCCCTTGGCAAAGTATTCAACACTTTCTGCACTTGAAGCAGTCCATTCAGCAATTCTGTAAGAACATCTGCTTATCTGCAGAAAGTTAGTGTTTCATCTGCAGAACACAAATGCTCATCATTTCAACCTGTATCATCTCTGCCAGTTTGAATCAATGTCACCTGAGTGCAGCAGCTTGCTTGTGGACTCTACTTGAAGTCAGCAACTTTCCAAAAACTTCTATGAACTGGTGTTCTCATTTTGGTTACACAAATCACAGACTCTTTTCTGAACTGCCTTCCTTCTAGGTTTGTGAATAATTTCATCATTATGCAAAAGCTAATTCATTGTTAAGGTGATACCTTTAACTTGAGCTGCCTTCACTGGTAACCCAACAGTTTAACTCCTCATAACTGGGAGAGTCTCCACTGCATTGGCACCCAACATTATTTTGCTCTACCTTAATGGAAAGTAGTTGAGGTATTTCCAATACACATGCTGGCCTGAGAAGAACAGACTTAGACACATTATTACTATTTGTGCGTATCATTACTCCTTTAGTTAATAAGACAGCTTTATGTGCACTGTCTGTATCCACCTCCTTCGTTTGGTAATAAACACTATTCATGGTTCATGGAGTGGTACATAGAACATATAACATTACTGCACAGTACAAGCGCTTTGGCCCACAATGTTGTGCTGACATTTTATCCTGCTCTAAGTTCTATCTAACCCCTCCCTCCCACATAGCCCTCCATTTCTCTATCATTCTTGTGCCTATCTAAGAGTCTCTTAAATGTCCCTAATGTATCTGCCCCCACAACCTCTGCCGGCAGTGCGTTCCATGCACCCACCACTCTCTGTGTAAAAAATTTACCCTTGACATCCCCCTTATACCTTCCTCCAATCACCTTAAAATTATGTCCCCTCGTGTTAGTCAATTTTGCCCTAGGAAAAAGTCTCTGACTGTCCACTCGATCTATGCCTCTTATCATCTTGTACACCTCTATAAAGTCTCCTTTCATCTTCCTTCTCCCCAGAGAGAAAAGCCCGAGCTCACTCAACCTATCCTCATAAGTCATGCTCTCCAATCCAGGCAGCATCCTGCTAAATCTCCTCTGCACCCTCTCTAAAACTTCCACATCCTTCCTATAACGAGGTGATCAGAACTGAACACAATACTCCAAGTGTGGTTTAACCAGAGTTCTATAGATTTGCAACATTACCTCACAGCTTTTGAACTCAATACCCTGACTAATGAAGGCCAACACAGGGTCGTGGACCCCAAGATCCCTCTGTTCCCCCACATTGCTAAGAGTCCTACCATTAACTTTGTATTCTGCCTTCAAATTCAATCTCCCGAAGTGTATCACTTCACACTTTTCCGGGTACAATAGCTCAGCTCGTAGAGTTGCTGCCTTATAGCTCCAGTAACCTCGGTTCAATCATGATTTCAGCTGCTATCTGTGTGGTGTTCACAAATTCTCCTTGTGACTGTGATTTTTCCTTGGATGCTCCAGTTTCTGCCACATCCCAAAGATATACGGGTTGATTAGTTAATTGGCCATTGTAAGTTGTCCTTAGTGTGTAGGTGAAGGATAGGTTCTGTGGTGAGTTGGTGGGAATATGGGGAGAATAGATTACAGGGAGAAAAATTACTGGGGAAATGGGATTGCACTGTGAGCTGGCATAGACTTGAAAACCATATCATGTTCATAAGGAAATATGGAAATATAGTAATATGGAACATCCTCATTTCTACCTCCCTGTTACCTGATTTATGCATGTGGTAATCCAACAAGATTGTTCTAAACCCACGATCTCTTGTATTTGAGGCAAAAGGGGATCACTTGTTGCACTGATGATTATCTTCTCCAGGTTCTTGTGCTCCCTGTGCAATATGTCCTAGTCTGTGTCACTTGTAACATGGGCCATCTTAAGTAACCATTCTGAAGCCAAGTGGCTTCCATAACATCCATGGCAAGGCCTCCCACCTTTTGCACCCACATGATCTTCTGCCCCCCCAACATACACAATCACATGACCTACTGGTTTCCCACCAAACTCACCATGTAGTGTTCACATGACCGGGCCACGAAGAAGACCAGGTTGTCATTATCAGCAAGGGGACAGGCCAGTCATTTAAAACCAAGGAATATAGAAATTTCTTTTTACAGTGTGATGAATCTCTGGAACTCTCTACCTCAGAGAGTTATGGAGGCTGGCTCAGTGGAAGTATTTAAAGTGGAAGTACATACATTTTGAAAGATCATGGTATTGAGGGCTATGGGGATCTGGCACAGAGAAGGAGACCTGGGATAGATCAGCCATGATCATATTGAATGGTGGGGCAGGCTTAAGGAGCCTGGTGGCCTGGTCCTGCTCCTATTCCCTTGTTTCCCTGAATACTCTTATTCCCAGTCTACAAGCTAAATGACTCTGTAGTGTCTGATCCAAAACTACCCAAATATATACTTTCCAACCGTTTCCTCTGGTGTCTGGTTGCATGTGCATGAGAAAATTTCTGAAGGCAGTGGGTTACAAGTTCCATTCAATTTTTCCATTCATCTTCCAAAGTTCATGGCACTAATGGACTCACCAATGTCTCTTATGCCTCTGGCCCTTTTACAAGCAATGGTATTGCTTTTCCTTTTTTGCATATGGCCATGTTGCCCCATACTGCCCAAGACCTCAATGATATTGTTCATCCTCAAGAACACCTAACTTCATTCCACATACGGAGCAAATGGTTGAAACTGGTTTCACTTCTAAAGCTTGCTGGCATATTCATCACATCCACTGCCCACCATAATTACTGTCATTTCCTGGTGAGTCCTGTATTCTATTAACTTTACAGTTGGTTATTACTCTGCTATTCTCTCAAGCAGCAACATTCTGAATGTTTTTCCAAAGTAGTGTCTATAGGTTCTTTGGTGCTGCTGTTAACTAAGACAAATGATAAAGCTCCAAAAAATATCCTTTGTTAAAAGTTTCCTACCAAAAAAATGAATCGAAGGTTCTACTACACTGTACAGTCAGTCCTTAAAGATGTATTAACCTTCATATATATTACACCCATGACCTCTACCACCAGGAAAGACAAGGTGCATGGAAACACCACCGACTGCAGGTTTCCCTCCAAGCAACACACTTCTCTTTTTTGGAAATATATTGTCATTCTTTCATCATTTAGGTCTGGTCTATATCCTAGGACTTCCTACCCAGCTGGATTGTGGGAATACAATCACCAGAAGGACTGCATTGGTTCGAGAAGGTGGCTTGCCAGCACCATTTTAAGGGCAATTAGGAATGGGCCCAATGTTGGTCTCGCAGCAATGCCCAAGTCCTAAAATAAAGGAATAGAAGAAATAAGATTATCTAAGATGAATAAAAATGAAACTAAACAGCATTTAAAAAAATATTTTAGAAAGCAGTCAGCTTAAGAGTCACAGGAGGAGGGGTAGGCATAGTTGACACAATGCATTAGAACACTGCCACTTCACCACAAGGATCTGGGCTTGAACCAACGTACACAGATGGTATGAACCTCTGTTAAGGTTTCCAAGCAACAATAGATTAAGCTACTCTCAATCTATTTCTTGCAGATAAAAATCAACATGATGAGATTGCCCTCGGATTTGTGATTAAATGTGATACAATGAGAACTCAAATGAGTACGATGCAAGAATGCAATCATTTCCTCATTCCCAGTAGGGTCATTTTACTGAAGGTAAAGATCGTTGGGGTTTTGTAAGGCAAGCTGATCGCATTTGATATTTTGGATACCAAATGGGGTAAGCTTCCATTCATTCTGCACTCACCCTTTGTCCAGAGAACATAAGAAACAGAAGGAATATTCCATAAAATTTGATTTATTTTATGCTTAAGTATTTGTGCCAAATATTTGGCTGAAGTTCCAACTGCATTGTCATTATCTAATTTTCAAATTCCTGCTATTTGTTGAAAAGTCAAAATATATTTACTGCAATGGGTGTTGTGTGAAACAAACCTGGACAACTTAGGATGCAGGGAAGATATTATCTGGTCATAAATGGTTCTTTTCAAATGCATCTTCACTGAAGCAAGTTCTGAATTCAATGAGTTTATGAGTGAGTCTATGTAAGAAACATCTATCTTTTGAATTGCATGTCTCTGGATTGCATTGCTAACTGTGCTGAAAATACAGCCTCTTTTTGAACAAATACAATAGGTAGCAGTCTGTTCTCCTAAATCTGGCACCCAAACTTAGTTCCCATGGCTGGCTTTAATCAGTTCTCAGTTGGATCACTAGATGGAGTGCCATATGAAATTTGAAATGAACACCTGCTCTGCCCAGTCTTGCATAGTTTCTAAACATGTCAATGAGAAATGCATTCAACATCCCAATTAAATTATTCAATGTAAATCTACAAAAAATATTTTTATGCTTAGGGGATAATCTAATGCAGTATTTCCATTGGAGTAAATAGCTTTTTTCCTAATACAACTACCATAGGCAAGAGAAGCCTAAAATGGTACATAAATCATTCTAATCTAATTATTGACATATTAAACATCATAAGTTAAAACAGTATATTGTTACTTGAAGAGTCCCACAGCCCCAGAAATAGTATTGGTGTGTCAAAAGACCTCAGAGTTCTTTACAGTTTACTTAGAATTTGGTTGTGAGTTTCTCCATGACTTTTTCTGACTGCTTCATATTGAGCTGGGCACTGCACATAACCACTCTCTCCAAAAGTTTTTCAAAAATTACACGTGGAATGATATTTTCAGTGGACAAATCCAGTGTTACATTATAATGGAGGAAGAAGGGGAACAGTAGCAGAAAGAATGGGCTGTGGGAAAGAGGCAGTAGTTGACTGGCTATTGCAGGCAGACAGGTCCAAGGTTCCTGGCAGAAACAGGCTACCAGAGGGAATTCCCAACTTTTAAGCGATTTATGTTCTGGTAGTCCTTAGTGCTGGTGGGGAGACATTCTGCCGTGAACTTGGAAATGGCAAAGTAATCAGCATACTGCTAGGTGCCTGGCTAGTGATGGAATACTTCCACTGCCATCTCTGTGGAGCACATAGCAGACACAATCTTGCACTCCTTTTCTTTAACTTTTTTTAAAATCAAGATATTCAGATATTCCTGGATTCTGGTCTTTGGAGAAAGAAAAAGGAATGTGATTGACTGGATTACTCCATAAGGAGCCTTCCTAGATAGAATGGATTGAATGGCCTCCTTCTGTGCCATTACAATTTAATGACTCTGTAAGATCCACCATAGCAACAGGGGAAAGCAGGAGCAGGAGGATGAGAATGGCAATGATTATACTGTGGAAGAAGAGCAGAAAGGAAGCTATTTTTTATTTGTCATTTGCAGCAAAGATTAAGGAGGATGAAGACCAGGCCATTCACATCTTCAAACTTTCTCATCCTGTCCCTTGTTTCTCTGATCATTTCTCCCAGCATCTGCAGCTAGTAAAACTAAGTACTAGCCCAGATAATTTCAACAAGGAGAAATTGGGTAGCAGTACTGATGTTGTGGACAATAGAGTAGTCAGGGGCTTTGGAGAATATAGTTAATCGGGGCTGAGGCCAAACAGACTAGGCATAGTTTTACTGAATGATGGAGCAGGATTGAAGGGTTATTCTTGTCCTTTTTCTTATGTTCTTATGTGGTCCTGTGTTAAACATGCAGGATAAGAGAGCCTGAGGAGTTGGTGACAAAGTGCTAGTTTCCCAGTGAACGGTGACAATCAGTTATTGGTTTCAGCTGGAAAGGATATTTGAGAAACACCTATGTGTAGGCTCTGAGGTCAATTTCTCACCCTATTAAAAATGAACAAATATAACTTTCATATCCATAGGTTTCCTTTGTGACAATGACTTTTTGTTTGCTACAGACATCAATGGAAAAAGAATGTCAAAGTTCATCTCATGAAGTTGGAAGGCGGTAGCTATTCCTGGAGTTGGGAACATATTGCAGAGCTCCTCCAGAGATGTCCAAGCAGTGAAATTTTTCCTTGAGACTATAATGATTGTCATAATAGCCATCACATGCAGGAAACAGCTTTGTTGTATTGCTCCTTTCCTGCTATTTAAACCAATCTTAATTGGGTCATTATTCATAGGAACCACAGCTGGCTTTGTCACCTAGAAGCCAATGTAATTTTCTTCGCTGAAGATATAAGAGGGAACCAGAAAACCCCTGTGTTAATGCACCTTGACTAATTCCAGAATATTGAGCATTGGCTCTGCAACATTTCATGACGTCACACACCAAATGCATATTCATGGTGTGAAAGCCCATGCTGCTGAGATAGTCAAAGAGTTAGTGTGTGGGAGGTAACAAAGCAACATGTCACTAATTAGGCACAGCCTGGATCATGAGAAAGTCAGGAAGTCTGAAAAAGTGGGTTGCCTGGAACTTGGATCACCTAGTACTCTGAATGTAATGGAAAACTGGGAACATTGCGAGATGCTCAAAGTACACAATTTTTTTTCCTTGACCTTTCACTTGTCCAGTTCACTAATTTATGGTGGAGAACCAGGAGAACATCCACATGACACCCAACAACATAAGTGTGTTATATCCTGATGACAAGTATTCTTTTTAAAGGCTGCCCAAATCTCCTTTGCTCTGTTCCAGATATCTCCTACCCCTCCCAACACCATATAGGTCACAGAACCTGCTCCTGAGAATCCACCACTGGGAAACCCAAAATTCTAGTCACTATCTGTGAGACAATTAGTGTACATCCAAGAAAAGTTTCAGAATCAGAATCAGATTTACTATCACTGACTTATATGATGTGAAAATTGTTGTTTTGCGGCAGCAGTACAGTGCAAAGGCATAAAATCACTATAAGTTATAAAAATAAATAAATAGTGCAAAAAATAAAGGAATAACAAGGTTATGTTCATTGGTTCATGGACTGTTCAGAAATCTGATGGCAGAGGGGAAGAAGCTGTTTCCGAATCATTGAGTGTGGGTTGTTCAGGCTCCTGTACCTCCTCCCTGATGGTTGTAACGAGAAGAGGACATGCCCCAGATAGTGAGGGTCCTTAGTGATGGATGCTGCCTTCTTGAGGCACCGCCTCTTGAAGATGTCCTCAACGGTGGAGTAGATTGTGCCTGTGATGGAGCTGGCTGAGTTTACAACCCTCTGCAGTCTCTTGTGATCCTGTGCATTCGAGCCTCCATACCAGGCGGTGATGCAACCAGTCAGAATGTTCTCCACTGTACTTCCGTAGAAATTTGCAAGAGTCTTTGGTGACATACCAAATCTCCTCAAACTATTAATGAAGTAGAGCTGCTGGCATGCCTTCTTCATGATTGCATCAATGTGTTGGGCCCAGGCTAGATCCTCTGAGATGTTGACGCCAAGGAGTTTGAAACTGCTCACCCTTTCCACTGCTGACCCCTCAATGAAGACTGATGTGTGTTCTCCCAACTTCCCCTTCCTGAAGTTCACAATCAATTCCATGGCCTTGCTGACGTTGTGTGTGAGGTTGTTGTTGCGACACCACTCAACCAGCAGATCAATCTCACTCCTGTACACCTCTTCATCGCCATCTGAGATTCTACCACCAACAATGGTGTCATTGGCGAATTTATAGAAGGCATTTGAGCTGTGCTTAGCCACACAGTCATGAGTGTAGAGAGAGTAGAGCAGTGGGCTAAGCACACATCCTTGAGGTGTGCCTGTGTTGATTGTCAGCGAGGAGGAGATGTTATTACTGATCCGCACCGACTGCGGATTCGTAGCTGCAATCTGTGCCTTATAAACCTCAGATTCAGCTAACTAGCCTGGCAGATGAGTGTGAAATGAACCAATCTCTTTGGCAACACCTGGCTAGAATGTTAGAATGTTAGCCTCAGAGTCAATACTTAGAAAGTTTAAAGAAATGACAGATGGAACCCACTTTTGGTAGCTACATTATTGAAGTTGTTACATTGATTTTGGTGCATATTGGACAGTCTTTACCTTACTGTGAATGAACAACCCTTACCTGCCCTGCTCTGACATCTTCCTGAGCTGTGAGTCCACCCATCTTCATTTGCTCCCCTGAATGATGAAGAAGAGACTGTACCATGCCTGTGACGCAGTAGTTCCTTTGAAATGATTCATTGCACCATAAATTTTACCAATTTGCTGAATGGCCCTTCCAGTAGCAGGTTTCCAGGGGTTTCCAAGTGAAAGAGGGAAGTTCGTGTCACTCCTCTAACCACCGTGTTGTCAATCCTCACACAAGGTTATACAGTATGCCTTTAAATGTGGCATTCCATTTAAGACATACCTAGAAATTGGACTGCTTCTAAATCGGGCTGCAAAAGCTGGACTAATCCATTAATTTGTTCCTATCTATGCTGGCACAGGTAGGAAGTGATATCTAATTATGATTCATCTCAAGAAATAAGTATGCACATTTTGAATGGTCAGTACCACCTTTACCTTTTTAATTTACAGCTCACAATAATGAATGGCACATGAACTTAGCTGATGACTCACTCTTGCACTTACTGATGCCAGTTCTCCAGCCTTTAAAATGGAGTCTCCACCAAGGCATTATACTGCTGAAAGTGTATTAATTGTAGTTATAAAACAGCTGCAAGGGTGTTAGCGAAGGAATTGGTGCATACCCCCAGTATCAGAGACATGGACCTTCATATTCTTGGGGATGAGGCAGAGCAATGGAGGCATGTCCTCTGATCCAGGGGTGCTAGAAGAAGAGGTGGCAGAAAGTAGCTGCAGAAATAACTGTCTAGAGTGATTTACTCTGTGCTGGGGAAGAATGCAGGAAGGAATTTCATGAATTCACTAGATTTGTCAAGATTAATGGTTTGACACTTAGAACTGTACCTCAAAAATGTAGCCTAGAAATAGCTCCAGCTGCAAGGACTTCCCTTGGACCTGCACCACTAGTAAGGCTTTCTTGGAAAGTCAGTTGTAAATAATAATAGATTAGAGTTCTAGAAATGAAGGCATTCAGATAGCAACATCATCATCCAAAGTAAGCACAGAGAGTTGAAGCAATTGCATGGGTGATACTGTGCAGCTGCTTGAAATATGCAGAGCATACATCTTTAGACTTTCTTCCCAGTTAGAAATCAATTGTTCATTTTGGTCATGCAGGTGAGATCACACCAAGTGGTACCTTGGCTGGGAACTGAAATGTTTGAATGGAATTGGCAGAGATCATCTGTGGCCCTGTCTTCAGATCTCTAACATGTAATGATACAGACACAGACAAGTTCCAGAGATTGCATTGCATTTGGGAAACAGAATATAAAGATGCCTGGGGGTGTCCAGTGATTTGTGCTTTCCTTATCACCATTCCTTGCACTGGTTAAGGGCAAGGTTTGGTCCTCAAAGCACTGCCTTTGAGACACAGTTTCTAATGCAAAAACATTTATTTGACAAGATTAAAGATTACTGCAGTCTCCTAACTTGCGAATTCTTCCAATAAGAATTTCCTTTGGAAGCTGGGCAAATAGTGTTATAATGCAGCTCTGAATTTGTTGTGATTTAGTTGAGGGAGTTACAGACTTAAATCCTTCTTCCCTTTCCCCAAACAATGATAGACAATTGTATTGATGATAATCAAGTATGAGGTGTGGAGTCTTTAAACAGTGTTCATATTTGTGAGGAACCTTAATTAAAT
Source organism: Pristis pectinata (assembly GCF_009764475.1). Taxonomy (NCBI): domain Eukaryota; kingdom Metazoa; phylum Chordata; class Chondrichthyes; order Rhinopristiformes; family Pristidae; genus Pristis; species Pristis pectinata. The sequence goes on along the minus strand of NC_067414.1, from coordinate 57,143,902 downwards.
ACATGATTGGATTACCTGATTCCTTTGGATGTGCTGAGAAATCCTCTTGCACACATGTTTTGTGGCCCCTTTCATTAATTCAGACCATTGGAGTTGATTGGCTATTTAAGGCAGAGAATCCTTTCAAAGGTAAGGAAGTGAAACCATCTATGTTGCTCCATCACTGCTCAGTACTGATGCTCTTTGGTGAAAGCTGGTCAGATGTCACATAAGCTTGTTGCTTCTTTGGCTGCGGTCTTTGATTACAATTTTCTGTAGAGACTCTAGGTAAGGTCCACCGTGGTTGAAGTGTGAGACTCCTCTAAGTATGAGACTTTGGCAAACAATACCAAAACTAGATGATGACCTGTCATTTCCTTTCACTGGGCTTAAAGCCCATGGACCAGGGCACTGAAGAGGATCTCCAGCCAATAAGAAAGATTTTGACAGCACGTCAAGAGGGGGCTTCCCTCATCACCACTTGCCTCCATCCTTTTCCTTGATCACCTGCTCTGCCTGATCCTCTGCCTGCTCTCCATCTCTGACCTCATCAACCTAAACAGGTGAGTTTATCAAAGATACAGCAAATGATGGTGAATTATCCACTAATGTAGGGTGTCCCTGGTGCTGTAGAAGCACTGGAATTATATCTTGAGGACCCAGATGACATTCTCCACAAGATTGCTAGCAGTCCAGTGGCAATGGTTATAAAGATGCTCTGCTAGAACTATCAGGAGCATGGACAGGAGAAGCTAAAAAGTAAAGCAATTCCCCCTGTCCCCAAAGATTTATCTCGCTATACTGAGTGGCATCTGAAACCTTAGACGTAGACTGTCTCAGAATAAAGAGTGAGGTGAATGCTCTGGATATAATGTATTAACCACCAGATTGTTTTCGTATTGTCCAACATAAGTTGTGTTCAAAATGAGTTTTCCATTGTGATTGATTTAGAGATCCAAGTTCTTGAGGGGAGTCTGAAGCACCACATTAATTAATTAATCAGTCCCTAAGCTTTTGGGAAGCCCTATGGTCTCTGCTCAAAGAAAAGGAATATGCTACATAAGGAATAAGCTGCTGGCTTGGAATGATCCAGGAAGGGCACTTCTATGGGCAGAGCAGTTCAGACAAAAATGTATGGCTGGAGCTCTGTCCACAGAAGGTCAGAAATATGAGGAAACATTAGTTTCTGGGTACATTGCTCTTCAAAGAGCTAGAGATTGGAGCATGGTTTCCTGAAGACTCTTGGGGAACAGGGCTGAGGTACATGAACTCTTCTTCCCCTCCTCCCTCATGGACACTGGGAAAGTCTTCCCTACCTCCAATGCCTATCAGCTAGCTCTAGCACATCCAGTACAAGGGGGAAACCATCACAGAGCATCCAGGGCAAGAGGTAATAAATGAAAAGTAGTGTCGTATGTCACCCAAAGTTGCTCTATTAGCTTGTAGCAGCCTTCTGAATATCCAGCCAGCTGTCCCCGGAGCAGACTGCAGAATTAAATATGAAGTGGCTGGGTAGCCCATTAGTTAGTGCAGAGGATGTGCTATGAAAACATATTCTCCATAAGTCTCCAATGATCTTTCTAAGTCAGTAAAATGTGACCTAATTTTAGCTGCAAAGTTTCACAATGGATGATAGTAATTTGTTCATATCCCATGCGTCAAATAATTCTTGTGCATTAATGTGCACTATGACCAGTGGTGTTGCGTCAAATTTTACAATCTGTGCAATTTGTGCAAAATGATTGCCTATTTATGATTAACTCACAAAAAAACACTAAAATTCAATCACATGGAACTGAAAAATACAGCAACACTCAATATAATTTCTAGGCAATGGCATTTCAGAAACCCTCTCTTCCACTGCAGTTTGTTCAAGTGAAAGATATGAAGGGAGGTCTAACAATTTATTTCAATTACACAAGTCCAAATTGTGTTGTGTAAATCTGACCTGTAACCATCATAAATGCATTCATTATTTTAGGCCAATTTCAAAATCTTTACAAAATTTCTATAGTCTTATGTGTGAGGGACCCATTTTCAAATTCTGCACATCACAAACAAACAAAATATCAGTGTTTGTGGGTCTTGTGTATACTCAGTAGCCACTTTGAACTCAGAAAATTCGAACAGGTACTGATGACATACTGTCCATTTAGAGTATCTGTGTCTCAGCTCATTGGTAAATTTGATCAAAGGACATCTGGATTTCACTAAGTAGTATTCCTGATTAGGTTAAGTGATTATTTGTGTGATACATTGATCCTTGACTTCTTTGGCCGTTATTCCCATCGTAGAGCATCTGTAGGCATCTTGGGGGGTAACTGTTGTCTAGGGCAGTTACAAAAGATAAATGGGAAATTGGCAGCCTGGTTAAATGGGCTGTGATTCTCTTTTGATTATATTGTGCCGTAGATTTCTCTCTTCATCGATTCTTCAGCAGTAGGACAATGGAATGAACAATTGAATGGAATGAGTATTGGATGGTTGACACAGTGTTACATGTTTTGTGTTCAGGCTGAAGTAAAATTTCAACCCCAATATGTTAGCTTTTAAATATTAAATTTTGGTTTTGAGTTTGATATTTTAAAACATATTTAAATTAAGAGAAACTGCAAGATAATTAAAAATAATGAGCAACAAGAGACACAAAATAATAAAAAGTGAAGTGCTCTGGACTTGGATAATCTTGACGATAATATTATCAGATGTTTGTGAAAGGAAATAGGAACAAAACAAACAGTTTGAAAACATAGCATAGTGTATACCAATCTATCAAAATCATAATCTTATCACATAGACAGGTCAATTCCAATTTAAAGCTGGACAATTCCTATAAAAAAGAATACTTTATTTTGAATTGCAGGACTTAAATTTTATAGTAAGAATAGCCCAAGATCACAGGTAAACCTTAACAACCTATGTTAGTTTGTTCTCCAGTTTCCCATTAACATTTTAATTATCTGTTATTAAGCTTTAGTTTCTTTCAGCTCCTCTTATGGTACTACTTTTGTGTCCTTTTTGCAATAACATGTATTGTTATTAATGGTCTACTAACTTCCAGTTTGATTTAATAATTATTACTAAAAGAAAGATCGAGAAATCAGATAATTACCACTGAGTGAAAAAGCTATAAACATATACAGCAATATATTTTCCCCTCTCATTATGACTGGTATTCAGAGGTAATTTATATGCAGCCCAGCTAAAAAATATCAATGTAAAAGATAATATTTCACTTTATCTTAAACAATAATAGTATTTGAAAACTTAATAATCAGGACACCAGGAATATAAAATATGTGATTCTGTGTTGTGAATCAAATTATCTTTGGGACTGTTGATATCGAAGGCAGGGGAGAGTCTCCACAAATCTTGGTGGTCCTCCCTGCCTTCAAAGGCAAATAATCATGATGTGAGCTTGCTGACAACTTCAAGATTGTTATGCAAATGCATAATGTAACAGGTCTTCAAAGAATATAGCATAGCATTAATTGAAGACATTCAAGAACATGAGTTTTTACATTGCATTGATGTTAGTTCCATTCATTTGTAGAAAGACTGAACGAAAGATAACTATATTAAATAGGGGCAATTATGAAACTATCTGTAATAATAAGGATCGGTTGCTGGATTTCCTCTAAGCCAGTGTTACTATGGGACCAATAATTGTATTCTCTATGAAAAAAAATGATGTTCTATTTTTTAAATATGCTTTATGAATATTTAGGTTAAATACCTTTGCACTAATTCCATTATGACTTAACGCTTAATTTTGGTTTCATATTTTCTGTTTTCCAGAAAAGTAGTTAATATTCAGTAACAGTGCATGAAGTCTATTTGGTTAACAAATAAATAGCATTTTACGTATGCTGATGTTATTTGGGTTAATTGATTCAGTTTGTTTGTAATGTTTCACTTCTTGAAGTAAAATTAATAAAAGAAGAAATTATGTTAAATGTTACTGAAGTTCATGAGACTGTAGTTCATAAGCTGGCTGGTGTGGTTCCTTATTTAATTGCAACAAAGAAGTGCATCTAGATCACTGAAAGTACTTTTGGTGCAGACATCTGTGTTTGTCTCTGATGGAAATCTGAATGGAATCTTATTGGAAGTGTGATATTTAATTTTCAAAGTGCTTGAAAACCCTCAAATAGAAGTCATTTTGAAAACTACCAGATCCTTCTAACTTAAGTATTTACTCAGTTTCATATAGAAAATGAAATTAGCTCAGTGTAAGGCAATCTGTATTTAAATGGAAATTGACTCTCAATAGTCAAAAAGATGTCCAGATGAAGGGTCTCAACCCGAAATGTCGACTGTCCATTTCCCTCCACAGATGTTGCCTGTCCCACTGAATTCCTCCAGCACCTTGTTGTTTAAGAATGACTAGCTAGCTTCCCTGAATTGGTCAAGTTTTAACCTATAAATTTGATTATAATAGACTCTTTTTCATGAAATATAGCGACACTCTTAAAGTACTTCATTGTCTGTAAAGTGCTTTGGACATCCTATTTCTTCCTTCCCTTTCTTTCAACCTTTAACTCCATTATCACTATGCTCAACTCTCACAATAAAAAAACTCTGCTTGAAAATCTTGGCCAATGCTATATTGAGGCCCCAATCCAGTCATCTCTGCTCTCCCAAACCTGACCACTGCTGCCCTCAGCTTCCTTTCCAGCCAGTGCTAACTTCCCTCACAATCCTGCCATTTGGTATCATAAATCCCCCTCCATCCCACCCTTCTCTATCCTGCTTCCTGATCCCAAACATTGCTAATCTTTTTCAACAATACACAAAAAATGCTGGAGGAACTCAGCAGGTCAGGCAGCATCTAGGGAGGGAAATAAACAGTTGACATTATGAGTCAAGACCCTTCATCTGGACTGGAGAGGAAGAGGGCAGAAGCCAGAATAAAAAGGTGGGGGGAGGGAGAGGAGCACAAGCTGGCAGGTGACAGGTGAGGTGAGAGGGGGAAGGTAGGTAGGTGGGTGAGGGGGAATGAAAGGGAATGATGTGAGAAGCTCAGAGGTGATAGGTGGAAGAGGCAAAGGGCCAGAGAAGAAGGAATCTGATAGGAGAGGACAGTACCAGCTCAACACTCCCCCATATATCAACCATCACTTTCTGATGCTCCTAATGCTAAATAGCACTATCCTTGCCCACCTCAGTCCCAAGCATCACTAATAGTCCTCCTGATGCTGAATATAACAATACTCATTCCCAACCATTGCTGACTTTCCACACAATCCGGACCATCAATACCCTTCTCCCTGATCATAGGCACTCCTACTCTTGTTCCCAATCCTTGCTAAACCACCAGACCTCTATTCCAATCCAGGCCACCAATGCTGTTCTCCCATTCCTCTGTATGACTTACTTGAGGACTGCTGTAGGTATTGCTGAAACATACACTTTCAGTACTATTCTGCAGCGAGCAGCCTGGTGATGCCCATTGGCATGTTACCAGCCAGTTATTAATAAGGCCAAGGTCCTATCCATCTTGGGCCTCTCCATTCAGATGCAAAAACCATTCTTGTGTCCATTCTGCATCGTTTATGAGCATATTCAAATTTCGAGGCTAAAATATCCTATGCATTTTCTGAGACGTTATAAATTGTGTGCTAATTTTAGGTTGCTGAAACAACTGTTAAAATATTTCTAGAGAAAGGTTAGAGTAGTCTATTAAAGTTAGACTCACCTTGGCAGGCTTCAATAAATGCTATTGTAGAATTTGATAGAAGCTGACTGAAGGACTTTGTGAAATCCATAAAATTAAATTAAAAATGACAAGCGCAGTTCTCAGATTTTTGATAAATGTCAACAGCTGATTAATTTGGTCATAGTCCTGCACATTAAGTACTTTTTGCAAACTGCAGCCTGTGTTGCCTGCACCACAACAAAACTGACTGTATTATTCCACCAAACAGAAAAGTCCTTTCCTGATTTGATATTGAAAACAAGTAATCATGAATAAAAAATAAGGGGCCAATGAAGGGAATTGGTGGTGAAAATAATATGGTGGGCATTGATGACAATAGTTTTAATCTTCCTGATGGTTGGCTGAAGAAAACTAGCTTATCCAGGACTGCTGAACAAATACACAGATACAGTGGAAAGACTAGAGAGGTGATAAGGAAATAATCCTGTATGTTCTCAACAAGCTTGTGGGAACCAGCCTAGTGTTGGTGTCACTAAGGAAAAAAACACAGATGATGGAAATCCAGACATAATGCAGATGGGAAAAGAAGCCATTGCTGGAGATACTCTGGCTTTGACTGGATAAGAAGATGCTGCCTGGCCTGCTGCGATCCTCCAGCATCATTGTGTTTTTCATCTAGGTTCCAGCATCCGCAGTCCTTTGTTTCTATAAGAATAATGGAACTGTTATCAATGGTGGCTCTCCTCAGATGAACAACAGATGGAAGGTAATGGAAGGGGTGGTTTGTTTGACTGTATGGAAGATTGCTGAGTGATTATGGAGGATAAGTAAGAATGGTGCACCGGTCACAGTGGATGTTTTGAGTAACCTTGGTTCTTTCAGGAGCTGACTGAATAATTTCCTGAAATCCATAAATGGTGGAGAAATCCATCAGAAGATTTGCTTTGGAAATCAAGATAGATAGTGGATGGGGCATTAACACAGATTTGAGAGATGACAACAAATTCAATCATTTTGTTGAAGTGATGGAAATTGGAGAGGGTAGAAGTTTGTAAGGGCCGAGGGTTCACTGGAAAAAATAGACACAGGAAGACAGCTTAATAAAATGTAGGATTACAGATATGTTGTAAAATATGACATTTGAAGTGAGACTGATAGTAACTTGTGCCAGTCTGACTGGTTTCATTAATGCATAATTTTAATGCTTATACCTCTTACAAGGACTTGTATGCATTAGAGATGCCAATGGCAATCATTACCCCATTAGGTCATATTAAGCACAAATAACTTTAGAAGTCCCATACATTCATTGAAAATGACCAGTGTGAACTGACATCTTTCCTGTACCTCTTATAGGGAATGTGATTAGTGAATCCATCCAGTTTATGCAGCTTGGGAATCATTAGAGTGGTTTGTTTGTTCTCTCCACAGATGTTGCTTCACAGATGCTGCTTTGTCTGTCTCTTTTTTGTTTAACATTTCCATTATCTCTAGCTTTTTTTCCTTCCAAGAAGCATCACAGAATGTGATGTTCCTCATCTCATCACAGCTAAAGCACTACAGGGTTCATTGCAGACCGTGTATCATGAGCATCTGCAAGTTTAGCCAGGCACTGGATACAAAATCACACAGGTACATTTCTTCCGTACATGATCAACTTTGATTGAAGAAACACCCTGCAGTGAATATAAGGAGGTATAACGGGTTGTGTGCTCTTGTGAAGCTTTCCCAGGAATGGTACAGAGAGGGAATACGAATGCGGCAAGTTGGACAGAAATCCGAAATATTACTCTCATATCTCCTTTGACTGCATCATTTTACTCAGATTAACCTGGTAAGATCAACTAACAATTTCTGATATTGAGCATATGTATGGGATTCATATTTCCTAATACTTTCCTAAGGTGTAGAAGGCTCTCAGAGTAACCCCACCACCCTTTCCCCATTTAGTCCCTTATGACCCATTCTCTCTCACATGCTTATTAACTCCCCCCATTTACTCTACAATTGACAGTGACCATTTGAAATACCAACTAACACATCTTTTGTTTGTGGGGGAAAACCGGAGCACAGGGGAAAAACCATGTGGTCACAGGGAGAATGTGTAAATTCCACACAGAGAGGGCCATAGGTCAGGATTGAATGTGGGTCGCTGAAGTTGTGTGGCAGCAGCACTATCTACTGCACCACCGGTGATTGTTTTCACTTCCAATGTTGCCTCAATGCACTGGCTTTGTTAATGCCCATTCACTGTTCTAAATATTCACTTTTTCTATCCTTGGTGCACTGTGGCTGGTGTGTGTTGCATCTGGAAGGTGCAATGCAACAATTTGCCAAATCTTCTTCAACACCACCTCCTGTTGTGTGAAACAGTTCTTTTCGAATCTTAAAGGTCGAGGAACTCTGGACACAGTCTTTGTAATTTAAAAATGGTTTATTAACAAAGACAAACGTGGGGGACAGAATGAGTAGGAACAGATGCACACTCACACACACACGCAGGAGACCACAAACATGAGGGGGAATCGCAACGAGGATGAGATACACACACACACACACACACACACACACAAACACACAATAAACAAGGTACAGCTTATCGAGGGATAAACACTTCAATGCCTGAATACCTTGACTCAAACAAGCATTGGCCCTAACCCTCCCTGGAATCTGACTAAGACGCTCCCAAACCACATGGTAATGCAGACTCTTACCAGTGGTCTCTGCAGTGTTGTATCACTATTATTGGGGCAGTCGAAAAGAGAGAGACCAGGCCATTGCAACACTCCTTATAGCGCTGGAAGGCCCGGCCAGGTAATTTAGACAGGCCAATGGCTTGGAGGTCAAGGACAAAGGTGTCCTCCAGAGCCAATGGTCAGGTAGGTTCAGGAACAAAGGTGCTCTCCCAGGCCAATCCCTACGCCCACACCTCATGGGTGGGGTGGAGCCAAGCCTCGATTGACAGTGGTGTGACTTCTGACCCAATGAGCAATGCTGTCATCCGACCAGAGGGGTCACTGTCACGTGACAGCCATGTGCTTTCATACGACACCTCCCAAACACATGACTTTCATCACTTAAAAGAATAAGGATAGCAGGTGCTTGGGAATGTCACTGTCACTATTCCTCCCCACTCACAAAATCTTGACTTGGAAAAATATCATTATTCCCTTGTGTTTGTTGCGTGTAAATCCTCAAACTCCTGGATGTATGATCACCACAGATTCTACAGTGTTTCAAGAACACAATTCACTATTATTTTCACAAACCAATAGTAATGGTCATTAAATGATGATCTTGTTGGCGATCTCCTCATTCTATTCTTTTTAAACAGTCATCTCTGAAAATGAGCAGACATTCCCTTGACACAGAACGTGGCTGAACAATTGCCCACAACGTGAGTGCTTTCTGACTCCAGTGAAACAACTTGCTTGTCAGGCAATGACTAAAGATAGACTAAAGGGTAGAGTATTGGGAGTAAACACTAATATACATTTTATTCTTTTGTGAGAAACAAACTGCAGATATTTTGTATTTCTGATGATACACAACAATTGTGCATGATCAAGGACCCATCCCACCCCAGTCACTCTCTCTCCTCCCCTCTCCCATCTGACAGAAGATACAAAAGTCTGAGAGCACATACCACCAGACTCAAGGACCACTTCTATCCCATTATTATCAGACTTGAACAGATCTCTCATACACTAAAAGATGAACTTGAACTCTTGATCTCCCAGTCTATCTCATCGTGGTCCTTGCACTTTATTGGTCTACCTGCATTGCACTTTCTCTGTAACTGCAACACTATATTCTGCATTCTGCTTTCTTTTTACTGCCTCGATGTAATTATGTATGGTATGATCTGTCTGGATGACACACAAATCAAAAGCCTTTTACTGTATCTTGGTACATGTGACAATAATAATCCAATACCAATCACTACCAATCCCACTGACATGCAGACTAAATGAATGCTATTTTTATTTTGTCATTTCTTTGCTGTGTTCGGCAATGTAGAGTCCAACCTTGTTCAGTAACAGGTATACCACTTAGGTTACAGGAGACTTTTGTATGCAGCATAATCAAAAGTCCATGCAGTACATAGTCCATCATTAGTTCCTAAACAACAATATTTTATCCAAAGACTGGGAGGCTCAAATACGCTGGTGGCAACAGAACTACTTCGTATTTTATTAATTCATTCATAGATATGGGTGTGGCTGGCAAGGTCAGCCAATGAAATGTTTCTATTTCAGTTTCTTCAATTTTAGTTACTTCAATTGTACTCTTTCTTTTGATGTCACACATGCTCAGAAGCTACCTTGCCATTAACTCACACATCACTTCTGGAATTCAACTGTTTTGTCCAAAATTGGACAGAGGCTGTAATTTGGCCTGGAGCTGAGTGGTCCTAATGAATCCATATCAATATACAGGTGATTAAATGCTACTTGACAGTACTTTTGATGACACTCTCCACTACCTTGCTGATGATAGAGAGGAGACTGATTGGGCAGTAATTAGTCAGATTAGTTTTGTCCTTTTTGTGGGAGGAGATACTTGGCCAATTTTCCATTTTACCTGTTAGATGCCGGATGCCAGATAGTCAAGTAAGTCTTTCCCAAGTGTTGATTCTGCTACAAACAGCTTTGTACTCAGCTGGCTTGGTAATACTACAAAGATACACTTGCTAATGGACCCAGACCCTTGAATATATTCCCTGTCCTTTCGACTCTTGGTTGCTTCATCCAAGTGGCTTTCAATGTGGAAGGAAGGCAGCAGATGATGAGTATGAGGACATCTCTGCCCATAAATGACCTGATGATTTGAGACTTTGTGGAATCTAGATTTGAGGTTGGGGACTCCCAGGGCTACACCCTCCAGATTATTTGCAACTGTGCCGCCACCTTTGGTGGCTCTGTACTGCCGATGAGACAGGATACACCCAAAGATGATGATAGAAGAGATTGGGGTAATGGCTGAAAGACAGAATTCTGTGAACATCAGGATTTTGGTTGATTTGTCTGTGAATTAGCTCTTGCAATTTGGATATGGCCCCAGATATTCCTGAGAAGAACATTAAAAGGGTGACTGAGCTGATTTGTAGTGTCTCAACTCAGTGTCAGGTTAATGGCAGCTGGTCTGTCCAGTTTTGTTCTTACTTGCCCTGAAATTGGGTTTTATCCTCATTTGGTCTACTATACGTGTCATGTTTATATTGATATGGGGATTTGTAATCTGGGCAAGTAAACGGCATGGTTTTTTCGCACATAGGATAATGTGTTGACTTGCTTTCAGGTGCTCTAAAGTGGCCTTGCCAACCACTCAGACATAAGAAGATGCTGAGTCATTGCTGCATTGATTGCTGGGAATTGTGTCAGAACTTACCCTGACAACCACAGGACAGTGGTGGAAAAGGGGAAGGAAAATGTGAAGGGATCAAAGACACCACAAACTCCTTTGTGCCTGGAACTCCTTGCGCAATGGTTACCCCTGGTGAAGCACCATGCCATGAGTGGCCTTGTGAGATGCAGGCTGATCAAGGGAGTGGGAACCACAGAGTGCAGCTCAGAGGAAATCTGTACATGAAGGGACCATCACTGATGCAGATTCCATAATTCTGACCATTGAAAACTGAGGTCGGCTGGTATTGTGTGTAAGACATCAATGTCACAATGCTGATTCTTTAACTTACAACCCACTGCTGATCCCTGCTTAATATGCTTGTGAATTTTTTGAGAGTTATCAACAGAGATTATAGATTGCACCCAAAATCTCTAAGTTATGCAGGCAGTAAAGGCAATATGTATTGTGTGAGTTGTGCTCTTGTTAGGCACAAAACTAATGCCAGGAAAACATTGAACATGCCAAAATGAATTATGCAGGGAAATGCCAAATCCAATTTCCTGATGGACACAATTTTACCTTAAAATTATTGCTAAGGCAATCTAACTTGAGTAAAACAACTTCTATGCTCATGAAAGGCATGCACAAATGGATCCATTGTCTAGGCAATTTTGGAGTGGTAGTTTTTATTACTCTGAGTAGTTTGCTAGGCCATTTCAGACAGTTAATTTTAGAGGACAGTTAAGAATCAGTCACAATAGTATGTCATAAAAATATAAGAAATAGGATTGTTTAATTAGATAGAGATTCCCCACTTGCAATAAAATTCAAGTTAGCTGTTTCTAGCTTATTAGTCCAGTAACATAATCATTATTTTATATATTCTTTTTTTTAAAAAAGGTTTAAATGTGTATATATTGTGATTTGCGGTTGACTGTTTTGCAAAATAAATATGAACAGATAACTGACCAATTCTAGGCATTTTATTTCCTATCTCATTCAGTAGCAAACCTGGCAGCTTTCTGCCTTCAGGTGCCTAGCCTACAGAAAGTTGTATTTCAGTAGAAAGACAGATGCTCCTAACCTCAGCATCCTGAACATACTTTTTTATTATAACTGCAAGAGTATTAAATTTTATTCAAATCAGATGACACTTACAAGAACAATTTGTATTGTATCTAATTATTAATATCAAAGTAATAAATCTGTACTATAACATTCTGTTTTATGGACTCTAACCATTTTATATGGTGCTGTATTACTTGGACTCAAGATTTGATATGGCACTGTTACCAGACAATGAGAGGCTTTATCATGTGCTATTGCTGCAATTTAGATTGCTAGCTAGTTTTAGAGATGAAGCTCTGGTCTGAAAAATTTTGCTGGAAAGTAATTATAACAATTACATTAGGTGAAGCAAGTTACCTGTCCATTGGAATTTTTGGGCGGGAGAGTCTTCTTAACTTGTCAATTAGATAAATGAACAATCATTTCTTAGAGCAATGTTTCTCCCAGAAACAAAAATAAGTAAATTTTCCTCAACTGTGGTTTGTGAATTGGCTTTGGTTGTTAGCAGTCAACATTGGCTGTTCTCCATACATTCAATTCCACTGAAAAATGGAACTAAATAAGAGGAAGTGAGTGCAAGCACTGGATGGATGGCAGATACTTGTTCAAGTCTTCAGTGTCAATGCCTAAGATGCATTTCCTCCTTTACACACCCCACCTACTCCACAAATCTTGCTTTTATTTTTCTCATGCTTATAACATGCATTATATCAGTTTTTGTCATACAAAAGACTTGGATATAAAAGGTACGAGGCAGTTAGTGTCTAGCAAAAAACATGTGATAACTAATTAGCACTCTGTCTGATTTTAATTTCCCAATCCTTACGTACGAGAGGGTCTTCCTTCCCAGATCCGCCTGTACAATGAGAGGTGTCCCACCAAATCCTGTTGCTCAGTGTCAGAAATCTCTACCAGCTTCTTCACTACTGTGAAAGGGTCTTGTAAACCCTTCTATTCAGTGGGGCGTCTCTCCCAGATTCTCATGTTCAGTCATGGTATATTCATTTCAGCGTCTTCTGTAGACTGAGGAGTTCCCCTGCCAGATACTGCTGCACAGTATGAAGTTCTCTCCTCTCTGCTGGACAGAATGTTAAATGGGCTGGAGCAAAACGCAAAATGCCAAAGGAACTCAGCGGGTCAGGCAGCATCTATGGAGGGAAATGGACAGTCAACGTTTCAGGTTGATACCCTTCATCAGGACTGGAAAGAAAGAGGGGAGAAGCCAGTGTAAAAGGGTGGGCCAGGGGGTGGAGCAAGAGCTGGCAGGTGATAGGTGAATCCACGTGAGAGGGGGAAGATAGGCAGGTGGGGGAGGGGGAGAGTGGGAATGATGTAAGAAGCAGGGAGGTGATAGGTGGAAGTGACAAAGGGCTGAAGAAGATGGAATCTGATAGGAGAGGACAGTGGACCATGAAATAAAGGGAAGGAGGTGAGGAGGGGAACCAGAGGGGGGAATGTGTGGGTGATGGGCAGATGGAGAGGGCAGGGGAGGGGAAAGAGAAGGGCTAATGGGGCCGGTGCAGTAAGGGAAAACAAAGGGGGGTGGGGGTGGGACAGAGGGGTGTGGTTACCAGGAGTTAGAGAAACTGATGCCGTCAGGTTGGAGACTACCAAAATGGAATATGAGGTGCTGTTCCTCTAATCTGTGTCTAGCCTCAGACTGGCAGTAGAGGAAGCTGTGGACAGACATGTTGGTGTGGGAATGGGAGGTGGAATTAAAATGGCTAGCCACCGGGAGATCCTGGCTGTTGTGGCAGACAGAGCAAAGTTGCTCGATGAAGGAATCCCCCAATCTGTGTCAGGTCTCGCTGATGTAGAGGAGACCACACCAGGAGCAATAAATGACACTGATAGATTCACATGTGAAGGACAGTCTAGGGCCCTGAATGGTGGTGAGGGAGAAGGTGTAGAGACAGGTGTAGTATTTTGCACGGTTGCAGGGATAAGTGCCTGGAGGGGGATCAGTGGGGAGGGAAAAGTGGACAAGGGAGTCACTGAGAGAGCGATTCCTGCGGAAAGCGGAGAGGGGAAGGGAGGGGAAGATAAGTTTGGTGGTGGGGATCCCGTTGGAAATGGCAGAAGTTGCCGAGAATGATATGTTGAATGCAGAGGCTCGTGGGTGTAGGTGAGGACAAGAGGAACTCTATCCTTGTTAAGTCTGGGATGGGGGATGGGGTGAAGGCAGACGTGTGGGAAATAGAAGAGATGCAGGTGAGGGCTGCATCGATAGCAGGGGGCAGGGGAAGGGATCCTCGTTTTCTCAAAAAGAGGACATCTTGGATATCCTGGAATGGAAAGCCTCACCATGAGAACAGATGTAGTGGAGATGGAGGAACTGAGAGAAGGGAATAGCATCCTTGCAAGTGACAGGGTGGGAAGAGGTGTAGTTAAGGTAACTGTGGGAGTCAGTGGGTTTGTAGAAGATGTCGGTGGATAATCTGTCTCCTGAGATGGAGACAGAGTGATCAAGAAAGGGGAGAGAGGTGTCAGAGATGGACCAAGTGAATTTGAGGGCGGGGTGGAAGTTGGAGGCGAAAATTTAGGAATTGACAAGCTCCACATGGGTGTAGGAAGTGGCATCAATGCAGTCATCAATGTAGCGGAGAAAGAATTGGGAGCGTTGCCAGTATAGGTTTGGAACATGGATTACTCCAAACAGCCAACAAAACGGCAGGCATAACTGGGGCCCATGCAGGTGCCCGTGGCTACACCTTTGGTCTGTGGAAAGTGGGAGGAGATGTAAGAGAAGTTGGTTGAGGGTGAATGGGCTGGTAATTTGCTATTTCCTATCCCTGCTCAACCAATACCTAAACAAGATACCGAAACACAGGCCAGGATGATACACCATCTCTGTAACAGGACTGGCTATAGGTCATCTACCTGTGATATTGGCTCAGTTTTTCTCTATCCATTAGCATCACCTGATCTCCTGGGCATTTCCTAATATTTCACAGCTTTTGTGTTTTCTCTCTCTAACAGCTCTCATTCACCTATCGACCAGATGATGCCATCCACAGTTTACCCCAACAGCAATCCTGGCTTCACCCTATGACATTTTCTTTGTCCTCTCTATTTCTTCCTCCATCCTCTCTGCAACTTAAAACTAACTGGTTTTCTCTCTTTCCCAGTTCTGACAAAGGTCTTTAACCTGAAACATTAACTCTAATTCTTTTTCCACAGATGCTGCCTGATTTGCTGAGTTCTTCCAGTATTTTCTGTTTATATTTTATATAGGCCAGACTTGCATCTACTGGAGTTTAGAAAAGTGAAGGGGGCTTGATTAAAACATACAAGACTGTGAGAGAGTTTTAGAGGGTGGATGTGGAGAGGATGTTTACTCTTGTGGGAGAACCTTGAACTGGGGGTCACAGATTAAAACACTTCAGACAGAGTTCGGGTGATTTTTTTTCTCTCAGAGGGTTGTGATTCATTGGAACGCTCTTCTTCAAAGGATGGTGGAAGCAGGATCTTTAAAGTTTTTAAGGCAGATGTAAGTAGATATTTCATAAGCAGAGGACAAAAGGTTACTAGTGGTTAGACAGGAAAGTGGATTTGAGGTAACAATCAGATTAGCCACGATCTTACTAGATGGCAGAGCAGGCTTGAGAGGTGGAACGGCCTACGCCTGTCCTTAATTCAATTGTTTGTATCCACAAGTCATAACTCCCCTATTGAAACACATCAATATCATTACTTTCAAGTGAAATCCATTTACTATCATGTGCTGTTTAGTGACAAAGGGGTAAATTTTGACTTGTGAGCTGTGGTTATCTGTACTGGAATCTATTTTTGTTTTTTCTTGAGAACAATGATATTGAGGTGCTCTAATAATAATAGTAAAGGGAGTTATGAGAAACTAAAAGGAACAGATGAAACTGCATAAAACATAGGATCGAGCAATGCTTTCAACCTGTTTTAGCTGAGCTCCAATTTGGATTTACAAATTTTGGTTCTAAACAATGACTTTCTCCAGAGAGTACAAAAGTATGCTCGGCAGCCTAGACATATACCTAACTAAGATTTAACAGTTAACCAATTTTAAATTACCTGCACTGTAAGTTTCAAACACATAAATATTGACCCAGGTTTGAACGTGTTAATGTGAAGAGTGTGCCTGTTTTTCCACAGAATCTGTCAATTAATGAGGAGATTTCTTGAAACCAACACTGAGATTATCATCCACTTCCAAATGGTACTTGGTCAATAACAAAGACTCCAATTTCACACAAATAAGATGAAACAAATGGCAAAAAAAATATTGATTGAATATGTTATCAAACTGGATATTCTGAATCAACTTTCAGCCAAAATTCTCCCAGTGTCTTATCAGTTTTAAGTTTAATCACTTCCTTCTGAAAATTATTTTAAAGATGTGACAAGCTACAGTCTCTGATAGAAAAGGCTGGATAATCCAGTCATTCTGAGAATGATTTATCTCAGGAAAATATTTCTCCAAGCTGACTCAGACAAGTCAAGTAAACCTTGATTGGGTCCATAACACTTGAAGTTCAGATTCTGTTTTATTGAAAGCATCATTTGAAAATGGATATGGGATGCTTGAATCACTCTTGATCTTTGTTTTCTAGAAATATAGCTTTTTTAAACTGGCACTTCTATTTCCTTCACCATGCACATTCCCCCCCCCGCCCCCCCCCCCCAACTGACAACAGTGTGGCCTATTATCAAATGACTTAGTTACACTCATACTAATAAAAATAGGTTGAATGAGATATTGCAAGGCAAGAGGAACAAGAAGCCTGGAGAGAGGAGTGTGAAGCCTACTAGAGAAACAAAGGACTGCAGAGGCTGGAACCTGCTGCTGAGTTCTGCTGAGTTCCTCCAGCATCATAGTGAAGCCTACTAGGTGGGTCCATCTCTGGTGGAGGTCTGAGAGAGAGGGAAGAGGAAATAGAATAAGGAAAAGAGGGAAAGAAAGGATTGAATTGAGTGAGGGAGAGGATGGAATAGATACAGGGAGGTGAGGGGAGAGATTTCCACCAGCTCACAGACCAGGGTAGCTCTCTCCCAGCCTCACCCCTATTTTCCCCCTATTCTCTCTCTCCAGTGCATAGTACTGCCTCTGCTGCCTAATAGATCAGCAGGAGTCAGAGCTGAAGGTAGGCAGCTTGCATCATGTTGGGTCCACCTTTGGCCACGTGTCTTGATTAATGCAGGCTGCCAAGGCAGCAGGAAGGAGGAGGAAAGGGAAGGGTTGAGGGTCTCATAGAGTGTATCTGATATCTATGGAGGCCAGAATGGGGTCCAATGTAAGAATATGTCCTGCATATTGTGTTTCCTCACTCTCTCCCATGCTCCAATTGTTTGAAGCCTTCTGGGATAGTGCAACAAGAAGCTATGCAAGTTCAGTGCTGATAAATGTAAAGCACAAAGAAAATGAAGAAAAAAATTGTAATATAAAGAGGAACAGATTTAGTGGGATAGATATTGAACCATAAATCATTTTGTTGGGATAAGGCGTGTTAGCAAATTTGTCATTTTAGTGGCAAGAAATTATAATGGGATCAGTTTTCACTGGAAATAACTCAGCCTTCAGAACAGGCCAAAGCAGCATTTTCTGCCTATTGGCAGCCGCATGCACACAAAGGGATTGGAGAATGATGTAACATGTCCTCAATATTGCTGTATTCACCCGCCCATCTTCCCTTGAGAATGTATGCCATTGTTTCAAAGGCACCGCTTATCAGGACCCATTCATCGAGGTGACTTAGTCAAAGGCACACTACTAAACTGAAATAAAAACAAAATGCTGTAAATACTCATCGGGTCAGGCAGAATCTGTGGTCAGAGAAATAGAGTTAATATTTCAGATCAATGACTGTTCGTCAGAACTGCTGACCACATCCAGCATTTTCTGTTTTTATTTCACAGTTCCAGCATTTGCAGTTTTGTTTCTGCTTTTCATCTACTGAACTGACATTTCTCTTGGAGATTTTTACTCTTTTCTTGGGATTGATTACAAGTTTGGGAAAATAATGTCAATGCTACACTCAGATAGCCTTTTCCTATATTCTGCAGTTTACTTGGAAAAAATTCTATTTCAGGAAAATTAGTAAATCAGTAACTGGAGACTGCATGATTTGCTTCCCAAAGGAAATCTCACTTTACAGAATACTTTTGTTGGAAATAGAGGAGTGGAAGGAGGCTGTAAGAAAAAGCAGATTAACCAGGCACAACCATACTGACTTGGCATGGCTGATCCAGTAGAAATTTTGAACCCAACACAGCTACCAAGACTTTTCCAAGAACCTCAGTCTTAAAAGCTAGCATTTTAGTCTTGAAGCTCCATATTTCTCTTTTATTGCTGTAAAAAGGATGTGAAGTCAAGGCCCACAGTACATACAGCTGTGGCAGGGAAGTGACCAAAGTTCTTAATTTCTATGGCATGGGTTCATTGCAGGGAGCTACTGGGGACCTTTATCAGAACATTTAATTTCCTCCATCATAACACACTGAACCAATGCCCAAGTTGTCAGGATATCTTAATTTATACAACTGGTCTAGGTACCCCATCAGATTACCCGAGTGCCATCAGATTTGTTGGAATTTCTGGATTTCTCAAGGCTGTGGAGGCTAAGAGTCACTTTCACAAGAAGCTTCATTTGCTTGAAGTAAATGACTCCTATTTACATTAATTACTAGGGCCTTCATTCCCATGGCAAGCATAGATTCTTCCATGTCAATTCACGATTTGCTAGAAACCGAAATGTTATTTTTATTTATTGTTCCTATCATCTTGCTGCAGCAACAATCAAAGGCAAGATGGCTTCTGCAAGCTGATGGGCAGCCACCACTGAATTCATGACAATTCTTCATTTGAACACTAGTACTACAGACGAGAAAAACAATGAAACCACACAAGTTTGACAGCAGTTCTGGCTTCCCACAAGTGCAGGCAGTCATTAGGGCTCTCATTAATAACCCTGACTGTTTTATCAACATTAAAGATTTTCAGTTCCTCAATGTTCAGGTGGTTGGGGATCATCAGAAAATTTTCCTGATAGTCAGTATCACCTTTCCAGGAAGCACACATGGTGCATTCATCTTCAGGAAAACCAAATTGCCATGGAGTTTCAGTGGTCAGCACGTTTCAGGGGGATGGGTCCCAAGGTCTACCCTCTACTCCGTGATTCCAGACACCAGTTTACAATATTATCACTGCTGGTGAGTGATGAATCAACAAAAGCTACCAAAGAATGTGAATCATTGTGGAAAGTGCCTCTGGTCTTTTGGAAATGAGTTTCCAATGCCTGCATCATTCTGCGGCACCCTGCAGCACATGCCCAGGGGATGTTGAGAGTTCATTTTTTTGTGCCCTTAGCCACAGAACCCAGCAATCCGAAGGAAGTAGCCCATGCCAAAGGAAGAGGATAATATTGATCTGAGATATGTAGCCAGAAGAACAGCTGGAGGATGAGGAAGGTTATCAGGACTAAATGGCAGCAGCATCATTTCCCAGCTTAGCACAGGATGGAGACATTGACTGAATGTTTTTTTAAAGTTTCTCCCTGGTAAACATTTTTCCTAAAGGGCCAACTATATTATTGTTCCCATTCCAGACAAAGTGATTCTCTCCACAGTCCAGCCCTTAGCATCAATATAATTCACCAGTAATGTCAAGAAATGCCAGGTGACACATAATTGCTCACATCCAAGGTCACTTCCATTGATAACACATCAATGGTTCATTACAACTGCTTTCAGTGGTAAGTAGCTCACCCATTAACATCTTCTGAGGATGTAAAATTTGTTTCTATGTTGCTCAAGTAAGCAGAGATTCTCACACCTGAAGGAGACAGCTGTACCCTCCTCCTGCCTGACTCTTCCATTGATGATCACCTGGATCTTCTGGTTCTGCTGGCACATGGGACGACTCATCTTGCACTTATCTCTAATGATAATGTCAGGTCTTTCTCACTAAATGTATTTTCCTTCTCTTCCACGGCAGCCAATAATACATAATCTGGGCCACAGGGTAGATTTTTTAAGGGATGAAGTCCATCTTAGGTAAGCATGCAGCAAAATATCTGTAGCCACATAAATGGATTGTGGTGCTGTCAGAAGAACTGTGCAGGTGGCATTTTAGCAAAAGATTCTTGGTGCAAACCATTATAGCACCATCTCTAACTTCACAACTTCTGGGGGAACTAGCTAGGGATTTACACCATACACAAGGAAAAGGTGAAATTTTATTTCTAGGTAGAGTTGCTACATGAACAGAAAAACAATGCATAAGTAATCTCTTTGGCAATGCCCACTTGGTTCCTTAACACTTAATTCACCTGAAAGCACATTAAACGTTGCAGACCAAGTAAATTTATTGAAGGTTTTCTGACTGCAAATGGCCCTTGGGTCATGGGGATGCACTCCAGTTAAAGCCTACTTTCACAGTAATACAGCTAATTTGACCAGAGATGTCATCAAATGCAGCAACTGAGCCATATACAAATTAGATATTTGCCTTCGCCTCTCTTTTACTGCAGCCATTTCACATCTGCTGCCAAGGGGCTACAAAGACCAACTGGAAGCAGTCCGTGGAATAACAAAGATGTGGCTTGCCTTTTCTCACACTCTCTGCCCTCTTCATTGTGTTTGACTACTTGCTCTTGTCAAACGTGCATTCTGCAAATCAATTGTAGTGGGTATGTCTGAAAGACTCAATCTCTTTCAGTTTTGGAAAAGACCCGATTTCCATCTTGCATCAATATATTCCCACACTGGGGACCCAATTTCTGAGCTACAAATATAATGACTTATATTTTTAATGTATCAACGCATTCCAAGGTGATTAGGTGGGAGGAAAAATATAAAAGAGCTAAATGACATTCAAAAAGACACATGCAATATAAAAACAAAGAAGCAATGTTAACTTTCTAAACGTCTTTGTTAGGTCAAGGTTGAAATAATGTATCTCAATCTGGATACTATTATACTGAGCTATCAAGAGTTATAGCTATGATGAAAGGCTTGATAAATTGATCCAGGTGGGGGCAGAGTTGGGAGGGAGGTACTGTCCTTTATGCGTTTAGAGGGAAATGAAACTAATTAGGAAAATAAATTGAGAAATGAGAAGAACTGGATATTCTCCACATGACAGTGGTGTTACATTTTACTTTGTTTTGTTTACCACCAGAAGTGAAATAAATTTATCTTTCAGTGGGAGTATTAAGTAGGCAGGCAGACTCAGTGCGGTGGATTGGCACATCAGCTGATTTTTATAGGTGCTGATCCTGCTATTTGTGAAAATAAGGCAAAGAAGCTGCAGGATCAGCAATTAGAAAATCAGCAGGTGCGCTGGTCTTGATGCTGATCAAACCTAGGTGCCTGTATTAAACTCGTACTACCAGACAGCAGCAGCACCCTCTATTTTCCTCATTTAGCTTCAGACCTTGAGCCAATGTCAGAACACCAAGGGTCTCAGGGCTAAAACTGGAAGAGCAGCAGGCAATGAAATCAGAACAAACACCAGTGAGGATGGGGTTTAGGAAGGATATAGTTTTAAATGTCAAGAACTTGCAAGAAACTTGGAAGGGAATTCCACAGGTGTACAACAGCTCTAAGACTTATTATAAGGTTATCTGTTTCTATTGCATAATATTAACTTACCTTCAAAATAGGAAAGCTTGATTGGAGAAGTGGGCCTTAAAAGCAGTGTTGTGGACAGGCAGGTGAAGGATTTTTAAAAAAACAACTTCCCAGCCTAAGAACTATATGGCTAAAGATACAGCCTCTAATTGTGGGATCAGGAGAGTGGGAAATGGACAAAAGGAGCAGTGGAAAACTTGAGCAGGGGCATGTAGAGAACCTAAAGAATTCTTCAGGTGATTCTGGAGAAGATGGGCAGCTGGAGCAGAAGTGAAATAATTAAAGATTTCTAAATGGCAAGGAGCGTTAGGAAGAAACCTACAAATATTCAATGAGGAATCTTGAAATACACTCATAAATGAAAATCGATCTTTTTAATTAATTCCTTTTGCTCCAGTATTGATCTGAGAAACAGGCAAAATTGACACTGCAATTTCTGTTTTCGCAGGTCACTGCTGGAGAAATCCTATTCTGGACTACTAGTTTGCTTTATCAGATGGAATTTAAACTGTTAATTTTTCTTCAACAAACCTTTTAAATCATAAAATACACGACTTGTTTCTTTGAGAAAAATATAATGAACACGTCCACCCCCTTATCCATTTCCTATGAAAAGGACAGAATATGACACAGGCACAACCCCAGCCTAGTAGCGGGCATGTGTAAAGATTACGCAAGACCTCATTCTGGGATGGGCTAGATTGAACTCTCACACGACTTTTCTTCCGTAAGATGCAATTCTGGCACCACTTTCTCCTCGCAAGAGCAGTGCTAATGGCTTCCCGCGTTCAAATCCTCACGAAAGAGCAAGCCTGCCCCGGAAGAACCGAAGCAATCAAAGTTTCAGGTACCCTTGTTTAACTTCAGTCGATTTCGAACAGTTCGCAATCGTTTTGCTTTTGTTCCGAGAGCAACTGGTGTTGCCTGGTTCGCAACGTTTGCAGTCGTAACACTGGAGGGACGGGTTTGCAGGCAACTCCGCCTGGTCGCTGGAACGTTTCCCGGAGCTCGCGGCGACTCTGACCGCATGACGTTCCACCGTACTCGTGCACAACGCCGAGCTCGGTGACGGGCGAGAGTCCCAACAAGAAAAACAGTCAAATGGCATCCACCAGTCCCACCAACCCACAGAGCGCTCACCGAAACATCGACCAGTACACGAGTTATGTAATTCAGCCCGAGGTTAGATGCAAACACGTACTTGAGATCTTTGCTTTGTCTGACTGCATTTGCTAGATCCGATGACACATATAAACATACATTTTGTTTTTCATTTGGGAAAGTGTTAACTTTTTTCATTACGGGGTTTATATATGATCAATTTTAGAATCAGGTTCGATATTGGTAGGATTAGAAGTTATGCCCGTAATACAGATGGATGTTTATAACTCTCTCTTCCATTTTCGAGGCTCTTGAATGGTGTGCGCTGACACTTTGTTGAAGTGACGTTACTCATTCTTGATTCTAGAAGTGTCCAGTGGTATTTTTCAAAGATCAAAACAAAAGCGTAGTAAGGTGCCTTCAGCGGCCAAGAGGATTTACGGAAATTCATTGAAAGTCCACCTCACATACACCATTTTTCTTTTAAATTTTGTTTATCTTATTATATTTCACTTTTTTTCCTCCCTTGGGTTATAGTTTGAGATTCTTAGTAGATGGGAAATCAGCTGCACTGCCACGGACTGAGTTTACAGACTTATCCTTCGGCCCAACTCATTCATGCCGACCAAATTGTCTATCTACGCTAATCCCATTTGTCTGCGTTTGGCCCATATCCCTCTCAACCCTTGCTATCCATGTACGTGTCCAAATGTGTTTTTAAACGTTGTAATTTTACCTGCCTCTACCACCTCTTCTGGCAATTCGTTCTATATACCTACAACCCTCAAAGTGTGGGAAAATCTTGCCCTTCAGATCCCAGGGGAAAAGGACTGTGACCATCTACCCTATCTATGCCCCTCAGAATTTTATAAACAGCCATAAAATCATTCCTCGGCCTCCTTCGCTCAGGCGAAAACAGTCTCAGCCTATCCAATCTCTTTTTATGACTCGAGCTCTCCAGTCCAGGCAACATTCCAGCTTAATCAGACCTTCATATAGTGAGGTGACCAGAACTGCACACACTACTCTTCAAGTGCGGTCTAACCAGCTATTTGTACAACTGTAATGTGATGTCCCAACTCCTATATTCAGTGCCTTGACTGATGAAGGCAAGCATACCATATGCTTTCCTCATCACTCTACCTGTGTTGTCATTTTTAGGGAACTGTGTACTTGTACCCCTAGGTCTCATTGTTCAATAACACTCCCCAGGGCCCTGCCATTCACTGTATGTACTGGCCTGGTTTATCTTCCCAAACTGTATCCTTTTGCATTTGCTGAGTTAAATTCCATCAGCCATTCCTTTGCTACTTTCCTAGTTGATCTTCATTCTGTTGTTTTTGCTCTATTTTTTCCTCACCTATTTATTCCGAAACTAATTGGATTGTATCTTTTCAATCCTTTCAATCACAAGTTGCAATCTATTCAATAATATGGAGATGCCCTGTGTAACCTTGCATTGATATTGCCAGATTTTTGTTTTACTCATATAAAATAAAAGTTTGAAGTTAGCAACTTCAATAGGTCTCATGTAAGAGGGCAGCAAGTCTGGGTTTTATGATTATTTTAAAATGTGTTTGATATTTATGCATTCATTTAAAGAGACTAGGTGATTTCCCAAATAAATTAGGTCTTGGTGTTCTTATCATAGGCAGCCACAGAGGCATATGGCACAGAAACAGGCACTTTGGCCAACTAAGCCCTTGCTTACCATTGGGTTCCTATCTATAATAATCCCATTTATGAGCACTTGGTCCAAAGCCTTCTATGTCTTGGCCAATCAAGTTCTTGTCTAGAAACCTATTATAAAATCTCTGCTACTGCTATCCCCTAAGGGGATTCCCGATTCCTCGGATCCCATTTAAACCTCTTACTCCCCTTAAACCTATGCTCTCTGGTTTTGGACATCTCTGTTATGTGAAAAGTTTACTATTATCTATCAATGCTCTTCATAATTTTGTATACCTCAATCAGATTGTCCCTCACCTCCTCTGCTCCAAGGAAAACAAGCCCAGCCAATCCAGTCCCTCCTTACAATGAGATATTCCACCACAGGCAATATTCTGGTGAATCTCCTCTGCACCCTCACTACTACAATCTCATTTTTCCTATTGTATGGTGACCAGTACTGCACACAGTACTACAGCTGTGGCCTAGCTAATATTTTATAAAGTTGTACAATAACCTCCCTGCTCTTGTATTCTGTGCTCTGGCTACTAAAGATAAATATCATATATGTTTTTTTCACCAGGTTTATTGACTTATACAGCCACTTTTAAGGACGCTTGGATGTGTATTTGTATACCAAGATTGTATACCAAGGTTTAGACATATGATGAAGTTGATTGCCATTGCTGAGTCTGAGTAATCCACTGCATTTCTGTTCTTCGGAAAGACATAACACCAGTTTTCTAAAGACCGGTACTTTCTGTGTGTTCCAATCAGACATTGGTTTGGGAGTTTATTGGTAATGAAAGCAAAGTGCTGGAAATACTGAGCAGGTCAGACAGCATTCTGGAGAGGGACACAGAGTTAACATTCCACTCTGCCCGAGGGGGTGGTGGAAGCAGGTACTCTTCACAATGTTTATAAAGTATTTAGATGAGCACTTGAAACACTGGGGCATAGAAAGCCATGGTTTGAATGCAGGAAAATGGAATCAGTACAGTTAGATATTTAGTTGCCAGCATTGCTATGGTGGGCTGAAGGGTCTGTTTCCCTGCTTAGTGACTGTACGATTTAACATTTCAGGTCAATGACCCTTCCTCAGGTGTGAGGATGGTTATTGGTTTAGCAATTGTCCATTCATCAAAAATTCAATTCTAGTCTTTTATAAATAGGGTGACAATTCTTGCCAGCAAGTGGCAAAGTGAATTTGTATGTCATTCAACTCTAGCATATTGCTTGACAAGGTCCATTCAAGCTGTTCTCTTTACACAAAGTCCAGTTTCCAATGATCTAAGTAATTCAGTGCCTTCATTTATTTCTCCATCTTCAGTCAAGCACAGAAAGAGTTTTTTTTTGTCTGCTGTAATAAATCTTTCTCCGAGCCTCTCTGCTAAGTTTTTGGAAGGGCAATTTGTGTCTCCGATAATTTGTTTTTCTCAGTAACCTATGCCATCTTCTGCAAGGTGGCTGTTAGTTTACTTGCAAATGTAAGTCATAGTTTGGCTCAAAGGTCTTTAAAGATGCTTTCTCTTTCATTCCTTAGTATACTGATTTAGAAAATTATCTCTTATACACCCCACGAATTCCTCCTCCATAATTTATCTAAATGACTTTTATATGGTTGCTAAGTTTGCTGATGAAGGTAGCTAGGAAAGTGTGAAGACGCCTTGAGGAGGTCACAAGGAGTTTAGATACAGAAGGGTTAAGTGAGTTGGCTAAAATCTAGCGAACTGAGTACAAAGTAGGAAAATGTGAAATGATCTATTTTTGCAGGAAAATAAAAGGAAGCATACTATCAAATTCATAAGAGAACTCTGAGATATAGAGTGATGCTGGTGCCCAAGTGCATGATTTGCAGAAGACCAGTATGTGCAGGAAGTCATTAGGAAAGCTCACAGAATATTCTGGTTTATTGCTAGGAGAATTGAATACAAAAGTAGGGAAGTGATGCTTTACTTATATAATATAGAACCAGGAGTCGCTGTTTAAGGGGTGTATGATAGAAATGAAAGATTTTTTTCTCTCAAAGGCTGTGGGTCTTTAGAACATTTTTCTTCAAAGGGCGGAGAAAGTGGAGTCTTTGAATACTTTAAACCAGAGGAAGATAGATTCCTGATAAGTGAGGGGGTAAAATTTTTCCAGGCGTAGACAGGAATGCAGAGTTGAGGTTACATTCAGATTAGCTGTGATCTGATTA
The DNA here is from genome assembly GCF_009764475.1 of Pristis pectinata. Taxonomy (NCBI): domain Eukaryota; kingdom Metazoa; phylum Chordata; class Chondrichthyes; order Rhinopristiformes; family Pristidae; genus Pristis; species Pristis pectinata. The sequence goes on along the minus strand of NC_067414.1, from coordinate 57,117,278 downwards.
AATGGCAGTGCAGGCTCAAGGTGCTGAGAGGCCTATTCTTGCCCCTAATTTGTGTGTTCAAGTGTTGGGCACTTCTCTAGCAATAGAAAATGTGCCTTGAGATCCTCAAAAGTCAACAAATGTATGCCCAGCACTGATCTGAGAGGTAGGAATCATGTGCTGCCTGTTCTAGCAATTTAGAAAAGTCCAGGCTCACATGTTGGGAGAAGTCTTTCAATTCTTTTACACAAAGTGTAAATGTGAAAGTGTTTATAAGCTTTCAGAACAAAGTCCTCCAGGTAGGAGACAGTCAACTGATGTTTATAGACAGTTATGAAATTGTGAGCACCATTACCAACACCAAATATCTCTTTTCCAATTTTTGCCAGACATTGTTTTCTCCAGTTTGTTTAGTGTCACCAAAATTTGTATTGTTAGTGTCTTCATGATAATTGTTTTAGTCACTTAATGAAGAAATTCATACGTCTAGTAGAAAAGTAAACTATGATTTTTGTTGCTGTGACTTTTAATTTAAATAAAACTTTTGAAATTCATCTTTGTATTCAAAATTATATTTAAAATATTTAGAAAGTGATCTGTAAGGCTCCAGTGGCCAGATTGTGTGATCACAGTGATATTTATACAGGCAATACTTGTGGTAAATGGGATCAGCACAGTTTGTTTGTGTTATTGGGTAAATGCTTGTGCAGATCACCTGGACTAAATGGCCTGATTACTTTTTATAACCAGAGGTGGGTGTGGGGAGAGGGGAAGGGTTGGGGGTTGTGGAAAAGGGAAGCTTAAAGTGAACATTGTGCCAAGCATGTGATAAGTTGTGAAGTAAAATTTTTATAACATAACTATGCACAATATCATATTCCTGATGAAATTCCTGTGGATATTTATTGGAATGATATTTCTATTAAATGCACTCCTTGTATTGTAATTAAACAGTTCTTTGAAATTAAAATCAAGTATGGTAGCTTATCCAAGGATTTACAGTTGAATTCATATTTTCTTGGGCAATTTTGTTTTAATATTATGTGGCTTATTTTTGTGATCAATTGTACATCCAAAATTATTTGACAATAATGTCATAATTTTTGGCAGCAAACAAAATGAAAGTATTATGCGCTATTTATACTAGTATTTTGTTGTATTTTGGTTTCTAACTAAAAGGAGAATAACTTGGTCTTGTAATGAAAAAAGCTATCATTTCTTTGGAAAAGATATATGTTTAGTTTTTAAAATATTTTGACAATTGGAATATTTTCAACCTTGGTCTATATTATTAAGTTTAATTCTGAATATTTTGATATGATTTTTATCTGCATATGACCCCAATTAACTCATGGAAATTGTGACTAATTATCACAAAGTTAATATATTAGCTTTTGAATGTGAAGATGATGTTCAAATATAATGGGTGCAAATAGAAATATCACTGATGAATTTTTCTTCACTTTTAGCTTGCAACTAACATTATCTAAATATACAAAAATGGAATAATAACAGCTTCAAGGTATATTTCCCTGGCTTTGAACATGAAGGGGAAAGTTTAAATGCAATCTGAAATAGAGTTTCTGAGCCATCATTTACACACTAAAATGATCACTGCATACAATGTTAGCAGAATGACAGTCTCCTAAGGAAGGGAGAGTCTGCTGTGTTGGGTATTCAATATGAGGTTTTGTGTGTTTAATGCGAAACAAGAAATACAATTCCTAAGTACCTGCTTAGATATGTATTATTAGAGAGCACCCTAATTAGAAATCCACATTATGCAGTGACCAAAATGACTCTATTTCTTATTTATTAGCAAATGAGCATGGATAATCTAACAAGGAACCCAGAAACCACAACTGTGTATTCTGAAGTTCCCAAGGGACCTAACCACACAACGGTCACATATTTCAATAATATTCACTATTAGTCCATAGTATCAAAGCAGTGACTTGAATATTTATTTCTGGTTCAGGTTTTGTGCCCTTGTAGAGTGTAGGAAAATGGACAAATGAATTTTAGTGAGCTACTGTGTATTTTCTTTCACTGATTAATTCGGTCTGTTTTGTCTAGTATTGCATACACATGGTGCTTCTCATGTCCTAGCATGCTACACTCACAAAACCTCTGTAATGTAGACAATTCCGAAGCCAATTTGCACATGGCAAAATCCCTCATTCAGCTAAGTGATTAGTTAACATTAATGGTGGTATTTCTTGAAAGACAATTGTTGGCCAGAACACTCAATGAACTTCCTTACTAATTCTTTCACCACCAAGAACTTGCATTAAACTTCAGCTTAACAAGAATGTTCCAAGGAACTTTGCCAGAGTCTAAAACAAAAGAAAACTGAACCAAATAAGGAGATATTAGGTTCAGTGACCAAAATATTGATCAGAGGCAGGTTTTCATGAGTGTCTCATAGAACATTGAATAGTACAGCACAGGAACAGGCCCTTTAGCCCACAATGTCAGTACTGACCATGATGCCAAATTAAATGAATTCTATCTGCCTGTACATGATTCATATCCCTCCATTCCCTGCGCATTCATGAGCCTGTCTAAATGCTTGTTAAATGTCACTTTGGTATCTGCTTCCACCATCCCTCCTGGCAACAGAGAGTATTAGCTAGGAGAGTTTGTTCAACCTTTCCTAGCTAATACTCTCTAATCAAGGTGGCATCCTGGTGAACCTCTTCTGCACCTTCTCCAAAGTCTCCACATTCTTCCTGTAATGCAGCAGCCAGAACCATACACAATACTCCAAATATGGCCTAAACAAAGTTTTGGCCATATTTTGGAGTATTGCATATGGTGCAATGTTACTTCCTGACTTATATATTCAATGCCTCGACATAAAGGGAAACATGCTGTATACCTTCTTGACCATCCTTTCTACTTATGTTGCCACTTTCAGGGAGCTGTGGACTTGTACTCCGTTCCCTCTGCTCATCAATGCTCCTAAGGGTTCTGCCATTTACTGTATACTTTCCTCTTGCATTTGACCTCCCAAAGTACACACCTCATATTTGTCTGGATTAAACTTCATCAGCCAATTCTCTGCCCATATCTCCAGCTAGTCTATATCATGCTGTATCTTTTGACAACCTTCATCACTTTCCACAACTCCACCAATTTTTGTGTCACCTGCAAACTGACTAATCAGCCCATCTACATTTAAACCCCAGAACTGATCTCTGTGGAACACCACTGGTTAACAGACCTCCAGTCAGAGAAATGCCCTCCCACCACTACCCTTTGTTTTCTATAGCCAAGTCAATTTTGAATCCAATCTACTAAGTCACCCTGGATCCCATGTGTCTTAATCTTCTGGGTCAGCCTACCATGAGGGACCTTGCCAAATGCATTACTAAAGCCCATGTAGACAACATCCACTGCCCTAATTTCGTCAATCATCTTCATCACCTCCTCGAAAGACTCAATCAAGTTCATAAGACATGACCTGCCCCTCACAAAGCAATGCTGACTATCCCTAATGAGCCCATGCTTTTCCAAATGTAAGTAAATCCTACCCCTCAGAGTCCTCTCTAATAGCTTCCCTACCACTGATGTAAGGTTCACTGGCCTATAATTTGCTGGATACTCTCTGGTCCTCTGGGACCTCACCAGTGGCTAGAGAGGATACACAGATCTTTGTCAAGGCCCCCAGCAATCTCCTCTGTTGTCACTTCCAATAACCTGGGATAGATCTCATCAGGCCCTAGGGGCTTATTCATTTTAATCTTCTTCAAGAGACCCAACACCACCACCACCTTGAAATCAACCTGCCCTTGAATACTAGGATCCCCTATGCTGATCTCACTATCCTCCATGTCTTTCTCCTTGGTGAATACCAATGCAAAGTATTTACTTAGTACCTTGCCCACTTCCTCTGGCTCTGGCCATAAATTCCCTCCTTTGTCTTTGAGTGGTCCTACACTCTTCCTAACTACCCTCTTGTTTTTTATGTATGTATGAAATAAGGAAAGAGAGGGACAGAGACTGAGAGGCTTAGGGTGGGAATTTTAAGGTTAGTATCTCAGCAGCAAAGTCACAAATGCTGGAACATAATAAATCAGAGATGTTAGCCAGTATTTGAGCCAGACAGCTGTCCCAGGAATATAGGAGGGAAGCAGATTAGAGAGAAGAATGGCAAGACCATGGACAGGCTAGAGAAAAAGAATAGGAATTTTGAAATAAATTTATTGTTTAACTGGGAACTAATGTAGGTGTAATGGCAAGGGCAGCAGACTCCTAAATGACTAAGTTTAAGGAGAATAGATAGTGGCAAGCTGGTTAGGAGTTTGTTGATTAGTCAAGAGTTAGAAGTAATAAAGGAATGAAAGAGAGTTTCCACAGTGGATGAGGTGAAGCAAGAGTGGAGCTGGGCAAGTACAGACATGGAGCTGGTGGTCTTAGACTGAAGTAGTGAAATTTCTTTTAAAGATGGAACCTCCAGCCATGTGGGATCTCTGCAGTTTTGCATGTGATATCCACCTGGCTTCTGCGCTTAAGTCATGTGGTAGCTTTAATAAACTTGGGGGAAAAAAGTAGAAAAGAAAATGTGAGCTCTCAGCAGGTGGGAAGAGTGACAACGCCAACATTTCAGTTAGAGACACTTCAACAGAAGTTGAACAATTTAAAGGAGAATGACATTTAAAAGACATAATCATACAAAATCTACATGAATTTTACCCAAATTTGCCTTTTAGAGAAAAGTCCCAAAAAAGGACATCTGAAAAACAGCCATTATTTTTCTCATGTCTGTTCACATATCACCATTCTTTTGCCCTTTGATCAGATATGGTTTTGGGTCTGTTTCTCTCTGCCTTGTTAACTTGAATATATTAATGTTAATGCAGTCAGCCATATGGAATCCATGAAAAGGAGAAATTTTCTCCATTCATTTCCCTACCTTTGCATGTTTTCCATGTGACTACATGGGTTTCCACCATGTCATAGAACAGTACACCACAGGAACAGGCCCTTTGGCCCACTATATCGGTGTCGACCATGATGCCAATTTATGTTAATCCCATTTGCTGCACATGGTCCATATCCCTCTATTCCCCGCCTGTCCAGGTGTCTGTCTAAATGCCTCTTAAATGTTGCTGTGGTATCTATGTGAAGGAATAATTTTCTTCATTTAATTTCTCTCCCTTTTGCGTATTCCCCTTGTGACCCTGTGGGAGGGTTCTCTGTTTTCCTCCCACATACCAAAGTCATGCTTGTTGGTAGGTTAATTGGCCACTATAAAATTGCCCTAGTTTGTAGGCAAGTCATAGAACCTGATGGGAGTGTGGGGAGAATAAAAGAAAGGGATTGGTGAAAGATGAATGTAAATGGGTGTGTTGGTGCAGGCATGGTGTACTTGTTTCCATGTTTTAACATTTCATGGCTCTATTATTCCATGATCTCTCAAATGCACTGTGTGGACATATGTGTGGGGAATCAGGATATTTGATATCACGATAGGGGAATTTGGCAATGAGTCCTGTACTTTAATTTAGGAATTGGTCTTTGCATAGAACCAAAAATACAAATGGATTTTATTTCCTTCCATTGTGCCAGGATCTTGCTTGTTTATTTATTGTTTTAAAGAGCAGGAGATTTGTGACACCAGGGATGTCTGTTTAACATTCCACAGTAGCGTAGCGGTTAGCGCGACGCTATTACAGCACCAGCGATTGGGGTTCGATTTCTGTCGCTGTCTGTAAGGAGTTTGTACGTTCTCCCATGTCTGCGTGGCTTTCCTCCGGGTGCTCCGGTTTCCTCCCACATTGCAAAGATGTACAGGTAGGTTAATTTGGGTTTAAAATGGGTGGCGTGGACTTGTTGGGCCGGAATGGCCTGTTACCACGCTGTAAATAAAATTTAAATTAAAAAAAAATTAAATTTAAAAATTATTGCCGATGTACCACTCAGGAACTGTAATTGTATGTTAATGAGTAAGAAGGACATCATGAGACTTGATGCCTCATTTTCATGTGTCAGCACTTGCATCCAATTGATGAAGCAATGGGAAACTAGCTGTGTTAATAGTAGGAAGGCAAGTTGATAATACAAGAGGAGGATTCACTCAATGTCTTGGGCAGAAGCTTTCTTCTCTAACACTGCCAAATGATTTGTTCATCTTGCAGTGTGCAAAATGACTGCCACATCCTCCTACAACAAAGTATAGGAAGGACACTGTGTACTGGAGATGGTGCAGAGGAGATTCATCAGGATGTTGCCTGCGATGGAGTGTTTCACCTCTAGTGGGTACTTGATAGTCAGCATGGATGAGGTGGGCCGAAGAGCCTGCTTCTGTTCTGTATGACTGATTCTTGTGAAGCCTTTGGTTTGCATTGTGGAATTAAGGGAAGCAAGCAGATAGGCCTTGATATATGATGGAGGAGAAGATGGAGTAATAGAGAGAGAGGACTGGATTCAGCAGGGATGATTGGGCCTGGAATCAGCTGGGTTAAGAGCACCAAGGGAAGGGGTAGTGGGGAAAGTGTACTGGGGATCAGACACACAATTGGGTGGTAGTGGTGTAGTGGGGGGAGTTTGCATTTAGGACTCTGCTGTGTTGAAGTGTGGGATGAGAGTTCAGACATGCTATAGAGGACCTGAAAGACTTTGGCAGTGAGGTCGGAGAGGGTGTAAGTGGTTGATATTGGGAATGAGCACCAAGGAAAATACTTATGGTGGATCTGTCTGGCAAGAAGAACATTGCCTTGGACATTCCAATGATGGAAGAAGTATGTGTGATGTCTTTTAGCCAGTGTTAAAGCAAGCCAGGTGCTGTGCAGTTTATTTAGTTAAAAACTGAAATAATTTGTTTGGATTTATGTGGAATGGGAGAAAAGCGTAAGAGAACAAGTAGATTGGTCTACTGACTTTAGCCAGAAGAGCTGGTTGACTGCAGAGCGCCACCCTGGTATTTCCAATTTACAGGTTACAATTAACAGGAAAAATATCTATAGAACTGTTTAATTGGATTGATAACTGTGCTTGAGTGCTAAGAGTCTCCATGTGGTAAAGCTAGAGTCTGCCTGATCAGTAATCCGTATACTGCAAAAGGCACTGCGGTATTGGTGATTGGGGGAGGGGAGGGCTATGGAACTGATTTGTTCATCTAAACTTGCTTGTACGTGAGGAGGAAGCACAGATTACAGTAATTTACCAATCTCTTCACAGTTATTTACGAGTGTAAACGTTACTAGTTTGTACAGACTGTATTGGTTTTAATGGCACTTGTGTAGCACACATTGTTCAGTGCAGTGGGCCTGCAGGTTAAGTTGTAGTTCATTGTGCTGGTGATTTGGAGGGGGTGCGGTGGGAGTATGTCAGTCAGCATTTTGAAGCACCTCTGCATCCATTGAAGTACCTGTGTGGCCTATGAAGGTTCTGTTTATTTTTGTAGCTTTTAACAGGAGAAAACAAGATATAATTGCCATTTGGACGTGGTGACAATAGATTCTCCTAACACAAAATGTCGGTAGTTTTTACTTTTCATGGGAATATGGCATTTTACTTAGAATTTCTGTTCTGTTGTGACTAATACTTAATAAAAGAGCAGCAAATGAAATATTGATAGAAAAGGGGTATCTAGTCCACCTTGTTTTAATTTATTCCCATTAAAAATTCTACATTCAGGAAACTTGAGACGTCAGCTGTTATGTGTAATAAAATATACATGAAGGATTGTCTACGTCATCACACAGAGAACTGCACCAAAGGCTTGAATCAGTCCCTCGAGGCCTTTAATACTGTTTAGTATTCAATTCACATTGTGCTTTGTGCAGTGGCATGAAACGCAATAGAATGAAGATTTACCCACAGGATTGCAGTAGGCTGATCACAGCAACTGTTCTCCAGGGTTTGCCTTGGCAACAGGAAGGTTGCTGGGATACAGTGCTATTTGAAGAGTAGGACAGACACACAGCAGGATCACTCTTGTCAGTGGGAATGCTTTAGGTCTCGATTACAGATCACTTCACTTTCATGTAGAGTTAAACATTCAAAGGGTTTGGGTTTTCTGGGAACTTCTAATCATATTGCTTCCAGAATCGAGCAGAAGTACTAGCAGCTTGGTTTTATCTGAGACAGAGAGCATCAGTTAGTAATTATCTTTGTTGGAGAGATGCAACCTGTAATGAGCATGTCTTTTTGCCGCAGTGCGCTTTACATTGACTCTCAAAATGCTGGTTGCACTGAAACAGAAAATAAGGCTGTAATACTATGAGTGTCAGGTGTTTCCCTGAAATAAACAATCAAAATTGTCTACGTTCCTTAGTGTTTTCTTGGGGCATAGATTAGGACAGGAATGAACTATTAAGATTTAGACTTTAAATAAAATGAATGATAAGTTTAAGCATTACGTCATTATTGTTAAGTTTAGTTCTCATTCAATCCAATTTCACTGATGTCACTGAGGGTTGTATAATATCATTCTCAAAGACTATTAAGATGCTGCTTCAATAATATGCAAAGACTATTAAGATAAGGCTCCAGCAATATGAATCGGGTTTACCTGTTTCCCTGAATTACACAAATAATCAATATTTGTCCACAGACTTGAATTTTCTTTAAGTCCCAGTCAGATGATACAAAATTAATAAAATGTGTGTTAACGGGTCTCAGGTTTTTAAAATGCATTGGTACCTCACTTTGCGATCAGAATGCATTCCTAGAAATAAGAATGCTAATAGAATCAGTGCTAACAGGGGTACTTATAATGTTATATAGGAATATGTGTTACTGACAGTGTTGCTGCACAGGGAACCTGGCATGAACTCTTTTCTTTCCTGCAGCTCTTTGCCGCTGGCCCAGGAATATGGGTGCTGGCAACTTAGCACGCATTCAGCAATGGATTTCCCATGGCTTGGTAGAGAGGCTGCATGTGAGGGCTGGTATTGGGTGGGTTGGTATTGGGCAGGCTGGTGTGAGCTGTGCAGTCATTTAATGCTGAGATGTGGGGTTCAAGCCGCACCCTGGCCAGCACAATGAGTGCACGCCATTGCTGGGAACCAGCAGTGGCTGTGCCATGTGTTGACAGATCCTATAGTCTCTCGCATCACCTTCTTTTGGATGGGATGGAAGTTGCTGTCTCCCCTTCTCTGTTTGGCTGCCCAGCTCTGCCCAGCCCAGAGACCACTGTTGAGCTTGTTACCATGGAGAAATCTCTGGTCCTCTCCACACCAAGTTGGGTGATTTCATTGCTGTGAGAATGGCAGAGGAAGGCAGGAGTTTACACCAGGTTTCCAGCACCTAGGTTTGCAGCACAACAATATACAGCAGAGGGGAGGGTAAGGGTTCATGTTGAATTCCTGGCATAACAGTGCTACAGCCTGAGCAGATGTCTGTCTTAAGATACAAAAGGAGTATGTACTGAATTTTTGTATTGGAGTACCAAAAGTACTAAGCAGGGTTCCAGTGGAGGACTCTCGTATGCAGAATGCAAGTACCATTGTCCTTTGTTAAAAGTTACTGATTTCCACAATTTATATTTTCTGTTTTAGACTTTTTAAAGAAAATAGTCTCTTATACTATTTATGCCACACACTTGCTCTTAAATAAAAGGGAGCACAGGGTGGGTGATGTGGACCAAACCTCTTCCCAAGTTTATCTGGTTTATTACCAATGAAGTATAGTTGACTAGTGTGACTAGCCCATAATTATTTAGTGTTCCTCTCCTTGCATACACCTGAGGCACTTTGGTCCTCTCTGGTGTTTAAGACAAGCAACTTTGTGGTGAATCCTCATCAAGCTCTTGGCCAGTGCAGCTATTGACCCATCAGTGCTGAAACCACCCTATTGCTGATTCAAATACATTATTAACAAAAATAACTATTCATTTCTTAAAAAATAGAAATTGTCCTCTGTGCATTATTTATGTGCCTTTATCTTAAATATAATATTTTTGAATATTATTTGGTAATATTGAAAAACTAGGCACTTTTTCAATGGCTTAGCTCAATGCCTGTCAATGTATGATTGATAAAGAAACAAAATAATGAATTTGCATTCCTATAGGATTTTTTCAAAACCTCAGGACCTAGGTTTTTGAAAACCTACCAAACACTTAAATGTATTCACAGTTGCAATTTTAGAAGTTTTATTGTGGATTAAGATTTAGATTACCACGGAAATTATATTCAATTTGAGTCCATTCTGCATGGTGCAAATGCAAGAATCATTTTAAATGTTACACTACTCAATGACCATACCATAAATTCACTCATAGTTTTAATATCCTCCTGAAGAATGCAGTAAGGATGCATTGGGCTGTTCATGTGGTTAGTATATATGATTGCTACAATTGCAGAAACATACTGGAATCATTGTTTCATGCAATTATCCAGCAAGTATAAATAAAATCACTGAAAAAATGAATTCCCTGCACAAGAAATGTTGGAAAGGAATTTGCTTGAAGTAACTCTGACAAGCAAACTGATTTCTTTTCTCACTGAAGTAGATTTGGATATCAACTTTGTTTCATTTAACAGAAATTTTCTGTTAATTTTCTGTAGCATCAAATTCCTTTTCAACAAGTTTGCAGATGATACCACCATAGTGGACCAGATCTCAAACAGCGATGAGTCAGAGTATAGAAAGGAGATAGAGAGCTTGGTGACATGTTGTCATGACAACAACCTTTCCCTCAATGTCAGCAAAACAAAAGAGTTGGTCATTGACTTCAGGAAAAGGGGCGGTGCACATGCACCTGTCCACATCAATGGTGCTGTGGTTGAGAGCTTCAAGTTCGTAGGAGTGAACATCACCAGTAGCCTGTCCTGGTCCAACCACATAGATGCTACGGCCAAGAAAGCTCACCAGCACCTCTACTTCCTCAGGAGGCTAAGGAAATTTGGCATGTTCCCTTTGACACGCACCAACTTTTACCAATGCATCATAGAAAGCATCGTGTCTGGATGCATCACGGCTTGGTATGGCAACTGCTCTGCCCGGGACTGCAAGGAACTGCAGGGAGTTGTGGACACAGCCCAGCACATCATGGAAACCACCCTCCCCTCCATGGACTCGGTCTATATTTCTTGCTGTCTTGGTGAAGCAGCCAGCATAATCAAAGACCACACCCACCCCAGACATTCTCTCTTCTCCCCTCTCCCATCAGGCAGAAGATACAGGAGCCTGAGGGCACATACCACCAGGGTCAAGGACAGTTTCTATCCCACTAAGACTATTGAACGGTTCCCTTATACGCTGAGATGGACTTTTGACCTCACAATTTACCTTGTTATGACCTTGTACCTTATTGTCTACCTGCAATGCACTTCCCTGTAGCTGTGGCACTTGACTCTGTACTCTGTTATTGTTTTTACCCTGTACTACCTCAGTGCACTGTGTAATGAATTGATCTGCACGAACGGTATGCAAGACAAGTTTTTCACTGTACCTCGATACAAGTGACAATAATAAACCAATACCAATTTTAAAAAATAACTTTACCTTAACACTGTCTTCATTTATTTTGTGCTTGTAATTATAGATAGTCAATTTCTAAAGCAGAAAATAGCTTTGAAAAACTTAAAGCTAATGCTGTAAAGTAGCATCACATTTAAAAACTGGAAGTTGACAATCTATTAGGTACATTTGCCCTGGTAACTAAGATTTTACATGCTACTTTATTTTGCAGAGTGCATCAATTGCACCTGCAAACCATTTGGCAGTTGCACATGTTGAGTGGTGTTTAAATTTTTTATGAACTTTGTGTTAAAAGTATTCTAAAGTTTTGCTATACCTCTATTGTCAAATGATGCTATCAAATTTGTGATATTAATTTGATTTATGATTTGAGACATGGGATGTGGTAAGTGGAGCATGATTGTGAGGAAAATTGTGACTTTGGATCTATGGTTCCAGAAAATGCTTAACCACAGGGACTTAACTGGGATCATTGCTGGATCTGTTGTATGTTCTTGACAAAGATTGGCTGCTATTATAAGACAACAACTTGGACATTATTATGTCACATGACTATCAAGGAAGACTAGACAGTTCTTGTTTTTTTTTTGTTCAGTAGTTCCTATTGTCATAGCCTTAATTTGAAGCTACATTATTAGAAAAGCTTTGTCCCTGATGACAGTTTGGGGGAGAAAAAAGCAAATGTGCATTTGCATGGGGAGTTCTGAAGAAAAACTTGCAAATACGTATTCCCCAAAGTGTTTTACAAATCTACTTCTTTCCCTAATAGTGTTTTTGTTTGGGACCTTCCAAAGCTGCCACTGGACCAGTGTTTAAGGGAGAGCTGTAACAAATGTTAGTCATTGAAATGGCCTCGTTCAGTGGAACTCTGGGTAAGATACAGCAGGTTATTCTGATCTACTGCTCTTCTAGTTATCTATGGAAGGGCAGAAATAAAGGGTTGTTAGGAGGAGGGATCTTTTCTGCTTCACACAAATATGTTTTTTGCTAACCTGTTGACCAAAATCTGGTTTTGATGGCATTTTTGTGGGTGGAAGTTCCCTGGTCTTGTCCAGTGGTTGTCAAGGCAGCATAGTGTTAATTGAACAATGGGGGTTCATGCATATTTCTATCATTCCTTCCTCAACCAATACACCAAAAGCAGATTGACCAGTGATTCCTCTCACTGTTGTTTAAGACAGGTTGCAGGCACGTAATGATTGCTATACCTTCCTCTATGATGGTCACTGCCATGAAAAGCTAATTGTCTGTATGAAAGGAACTTAACATCTGTAAGACATTCCTTCGTCGAGACCTTTAAAGCTTGATTGTGTGAATATTGAATCTAAGTAAAATTAAAATGTCAAGGAAAGTAATGTAAAGCATTTTAATTGGATGTCTTTTTGTATAATTTCACTTGGTCTGCATCATCGTCATTGGGAACAAAGCAAAATTGATAAAAATACTTCTATGGAAATATGGCTGTAATGTAAATTTGAGAGATGTTCTTTTATTCCATATCCCTGTCATTTTGCCAAATGAAAACAATCTAATTTTTTTCAATTTTCCTTAGACTATTTATTTGCCATACCTTTTACAGTCAAGTAATATCAGTAAGTTAGTGATATTGAATTTACAGTCAAGTAATATCAGTAAGTTAGTGATATTGAATTTACAGTCAAGTAATATCAGTAAGTTAGTGATATTGAATTGATTTATAATAGATTTGAGATAGGACATAAGTAGAGCGTGATTGGAAGCAAAATGGTGATTTTGTGTCTGTGATTCCAAATTGCTTTACCACTGGAGTTTAACTAAGACCATCTTGTTGCATTTTTGAATAGAAAAAAAAAGTATAAAGTTTGTAATCAAATATTAAATTCTATTTTATTTGTGGATTTTCCATTACTTTTACGAGGCTAATGTTTATTGCCTATTCCTAATTGTTCTTCAGTAGGTGGTGGTAATTTCCTTGAAATGCTACAAGTGCTCTCACAGTGCTATTTGGTAAGGAGTTCCAGAATTTTATCTCAGCAGTTATGAAATATATCAAAGTAATGATGTGTGTGCCTTGGAGAGAGAGTGTTCCCATGGAGTTTCTGTATTTGTTCCTTTTAGATGGTAGACATTCTGGATTTCCTGGGTATTGTTGAAGAAACCTTGGTTAGTTTATCCAGTGGATTTTGTAAATGGCATATACAGCAGCCATTGTGCACAGGGATTAATGGATTGAATAGTTGTTTAAAATACTGCAAGGGCACTAATCAAGTGGATTAAGTCCAATTTCTTTGACTGTTGTTAAATGCATCCAGGTGAAGGGAAAAAGGTTTTGGAAACGTCAGGAATTGAATTATTTGCTGAGGAATACATAGCTTCTGATCAGTTAATTTTCCTGTCACTGGTAAGTTCCCAGGACTTTGCTGGTGTGGTACTTGGCAATGGAAATTCCATTGAATTTCAAGAGTAGATGGTTATACTTTCACTTGCTGGAAATGGTCATTGCATGCCATTTACATGAAGGTTATTGCCATATATTAGTTCATATCTTGGTGCATGTGGACAAAGATTATGCAATGAACTGCAATAAATGTAGCTGAATACTTTACTAATTTTCAAGAAATATTCCAGTTTCTAATCTTGGAGGGATGATCATATTTAACCTCCCTACTTCAATCTGAGGTTCCCAACTGTTTTAAGAAGACCACTGTCATCCTGGTACCTAAGAAAAACAAGGTAACATGCCTTGATGAGTACCAACCAGTGGCTCTGACATCCACCATCATGAAGTGCTTCGAGAGGCTGTTCATGGCACGCATTAACTCCAGCCTCTCAGACAACCTCAACCCACTGCAATTCGCCTACTGCCAAAACAGGCCTACAGTGGACGCCATCCCCTAGCCCTACACTCATCTCTGGAGCATCTGAACAGTAATGACACCTACGTTAGACTATTGTTTATTGACTACAGCTCCGCCTTCAATACTATAATTCCAAGCAAACTCATCACCAAACTTCGAGACCTGGGACTCAACACCTCCCTCTGTAACTGGATCCATGACTTTCTGACCAACAGACTGCAATCAGTGAGGATAGGCAGCAACACCTTCAGCACGACTATTCTCAGCACTGGTGCCCCACGAGGCTGCGTCCTCAGCCCTCTACTTCCTATATACTCATGACCGCGTGGCTAGATTGTGCTCTAACTCCATCTGTAAGTTTGCAGATGAATCCACCATAGTAGGACATATATCAAATAACGATGAGTCAGGGTACAGGAGGGAGATAGAGAGCTTAGTGACATGGTGTCATGACAACAACCTTTCCCTCAATGTCAGCAAAACAAAAGAGCTAGTCATTGACATCAGGAAAGGGAGCAGTGTACATGCACCTGTCTACATCAATGGTGCCGAGGTTGAGAGCTTCAAGTTCCTGCATGTGAACATCACCAATAGCCTGATCTTGTCCGACCACATAGATGCTATGGCCAAGAAAGCTCACCAACGCCTCTACTTCCTCAGGAGGCAAAAGAACTTTGGCATATCTCCTTTGACATTCTCTAACTTTTATTGTTACACCATAGAAAGCATCCTATCTGGATGTATCATGGCTTGGTCTGGCAACTGCTCTGCCCGGGACCACAAGACACTGCAGGGAGTTGTGGACACAGCCCAGTAGATCATGGAAACCAGCCTCCCCTCCTCTCGCTTCCTTGCTGAAGCAGCCAGTATAATCAATGTCCTCACCCACCTGGGTCATTCTCTCTTCTTCCCTCTCCCATCAGGCAGAAGATACAGGAGCCTGAGGGCACATGCCACCAGGCTCAAGGACAGCTTCTATCCCACTGTGATAAGACTATTGAATGGTTCCCTTGTACGATGACATGGACTCTTGACCTCACAATCTACCTTGTTATGACCATGCACCTTATTGTCTACCTGCAATGCACTTCCCTATGCTGTGACACTTTACTCTGTATTCTGTTATTGTTTTTACCCTGTATTACCTTAATGCACTGTATAATGAATTGATCTTTACAAACGGTATGCAAGACAAGTTTTTCACTGTACCTCAGTACAAGTGACAATAATAAACCAATACCAAAAACAGCAAAAAAAGTTGCATCCAGAGGACTGTCTTGAGAGAGTTTAGCAGTGATGGCTTCAGTAATTTTCTTTTCTGGTAAGTCTGATTCTCGCTGAGGGAGAGTTTTCCCCTGATTCCCCAGTGACTTCCATTTTGCTGGTTTTCCTTGATGTGACCATTGTTCAAGTGTTGCCTTGTGTCATGGGCAATAACTCTCATCTCTATAATTCAGTTCTTTTGTTCATGTTTGTTCCAATGCTGTGGTAGGGCCAGAAGCTGAGTGATTGTGGAAGAGTCCAAACTGAGCATTGGCGATTACCCTTTTCATCAATCTGCTAATGATTGAAATAATTTTGACAGGGTAGAAATGAACTGGATTGGATTTGCACTACTTTCTGTCCTAGCTGAATGGTATTTCATATAGGCTTGTAGATGCTGGTATTGCAGCTGTGCTGTAATGACTTGACTAGAGGAACAGAATAGTTCTGGGCAGTATACAGACCGCTGGAATGCTGTCAGGGCCAATTGCCTTCGTTGTAGTCACTCATCCTACCTTTACAGCTGACTTTGTGATGGTGGGGCCCTTGCTAGATTGAGATTGTCTTTTCAATCCCCTTTTTCATCTTGCACCTCCCTTATGTCAACAGCCTGATCCAGCATTCCTGCATTCTTTCATTTTCCTCTTTCTGTGCACCTGGGCCAATGAACAGAATTTTAATGTGTACACATATTGATTTTTGTCTTCAACTGCTGACCTTGGTTCTGGAATTTTCTGCCTAAACTTCTCCATCGCTCTTTCCTCCTTTCTATGATGCTCCTTGACTATATTTTGATCAGCTGCCCTAACATTGGTCTCACATCTTTGTTACTGCTCTTTTGATGCCCCCTTGGGATGATTTACCATGCCAAAGGTGTTTTGTTGATGTTGCTATTATTCAGCAAACTGGGTCTGTGTTGGCTCTGATCTCACTATCACACGCTCATTCCTGGCATTTTAAAAGAAGTTCTTTAAAATGTTGAATGAATGTAGAAGTGAAGGGAGAAAGATGACTTCTTTGGTATGGGATGGGAAATAGCACATCAGTATAAAATTTCTATTATTCATGAACAGAATGAGGATAGAGTTTAGGAAATGTTTTTATGCAAAGAATAACAATGGTATGCAGAACTTTCTTAAACTTGTAAAGTACAGATCGTTACATATTTATTTACCCTTTCCATAAAACCTTTGAAGCAGGGGATGGTATAGTGTTCAAGGGTTTTGTTTTATATAGCTGCAAGGAAAAGATGATGGAGATGTGATGGTCAAATGGTCAGCCAGGAATGTGATGTGCCATATATGATGGGTGGCTGATTTTTTAAAAAATTTAATCCATGTTAAAGGTGAAATTTACACGTTGCTTTATGAAACAGGATTCCTGTTTGATAGAGATGATAGAAATGGAATTCAAAGTGCCAACAAGTTGCAAGAATAGGAATGTAGTTGAAGTTTTGCTTCAGGACACCCGAGAGAAATATTTGTCGGGATAAAGAAACTGAGTAGAGCAGTTTACAACAAACCTTGTATTTGTTGTTCCTTGTGCTGTGAGGTGGCCTTTCACGAAAGAGGGTGCAACATCTCATTTGTACTTTGAAGTAATTGGAAAAGAGATCCTCTGAGACGATTGGAGTTTGGCCGAGGCTTCCCAGTTTTCATTTTAAGGTACAGTGGCTGCCCATTATAGTATGCAGACTGTTGCATTGAGCGATTATTGCAGTTTGTACACTTTGGTGCCAGTTGTCTCTGATAAATGCCAGTAGCAAATACTTGTAATTCTTAGAAAGCAAGTTGTTAACATATGTCCAAATCACCTGCTTGATTGTAGTTGAATAGTTAACTTAATATTCATGAATCTATTTTATTTTTAATAAAATTGCTTTAGTAATGCTTTTATAAGTTGTAATATGCATCTTTATATCTGGTGAAGTGTAAGTAACAAGGCTGTTAAATCATTTTCTGGATGAATACTGATGACCTTTTGCAGCTGGGAGATTTTATAATTACACTATACGTAGGTGCTGATATGCTGGTGATTCCAATCTTCTGTGCAAGGAGTTCTGTAAGGTACATGCATCCTTTTATAAAATAAACATGAAAGGATTGCCATTCTGAAATTACCCAGGATGCTTTGAGAGTTGAGACGGAAGCTGGTATTAAGAAGTCTGCCCACTGGTTGGCCACCAAAGCACTCCAATCTGCAGGTGGTGCTTGTGTCGCATATGGACAGTTCCAGTGAGAGAGGGGGGAAAGAAAGAAAGCAGGAGTGACTTATTTGTGATGAGTGATCTCTAGTTCTTCTGAACTCTCTTTTTAATAATAAACTTTCAGTGGCATGTTATTGCACAGCAGATCGGTATGAAAAAGATTGAAGGTTGTGAGGAAGTTGGCAGCTACAGAGCTGAATTCTGCCAGAATCCGGTGGCAGCTCAGTTGATCTTGTTTATTTCCGAAATGATCCAGGATGGTACCTTTTGGGAGCTGGATTAGACAGACTGGCACTGGCTGGAGCGATGCCAAGATGCTTGGGAAGGGTGCCATGCTGAGAGAGTGCAAAGAAAAGCAGGCAATACTTGGCACAGCTGAATTGAAACTGCCTCCTTTTGTTTGCTTGCTGTGTTTTGTTTCTCCTCCTCCCCCACCCTCTTCTAAACCCCCACCCCCTCGCTAAGGAGCGAAATGCCATGGGGCAAAATTACTGCTACAGGACTGAAATCTTGAACTTTTGTTTTCACAGGCTCGGGGAGTGAATGGTTAGTGTGACCAATAATTTGTGTCCTGACTGTCCATTTTTAACTGGTAAACTGTTAATTGTTGCTTTTAAGTGTAGGAGAATGTGTGAGCCTAATATACTGATTGTTTATTTATATTTATTATTGGCTGCATTTCATTCATGGAGGCAGGTCAGGCAGCTTGGATGAGTTTCAGAGCGGCTGTATGGAAAGATGGCGATGGATTATTACAGGCAGGGTAAAGAAGGGATTGCTATTTGGCATGGAGTCTGTGCTTCAATATGTACTAGCAGCAATTGAATGAACGATGCCCAACAATCATTGTGAATGTTTATCCATGTCAAAAATTCCTACTTTACATTTTATTTTACCTTTGACAGAAACCCAGATAATTTTGAAATCAACAATGTGCTCAGTATTTTCTCTATGGGAATTTGACTTCATTTGCTTAAGAAAAGCTTGTGACAAAGTGCCAAAAATCCCGCATGTTTTTATTGTATTGTGGCTGTGATGTTGGGATGAAGATGTAGTTGCTCTTTTCACTGGAGTTCAATAAAGACCTGAACTCTTAGGCCTGTACTCAAATTTATAAATGATAATAAAACTGTTTTGCTTCAATTTCTGTTATTCTTGTAATCTCATCATGTTACGTCGAGGGTTATTCCTTTGACATTGAGTTTATTAAGTAGATTGTTGAAAGAAGGTATTTGGCCTCTTTGTATTTTGTTTTAACCAATTTTAAAAAAAGCGTTTGAAATTTGAAGCTGAGATTCAACTATGTACTAAAAGGCTTTGTGTAAACTACAAACCTTTACAGCAAGTGAGGTGTCTACTAGAGGTTTTATTGTAAGTCAATCATTTTAACTTTTATAGTTTTCAAAATTATTTATTAATTAATGCAAATTGTATCTTTATATAGCACTTTTGATTAATTTAGCTGAATGCTTTATTGGGTTCAAAAACTAATGATTTTGTATGCATTTTAAAAATATGGTTGGTAAGTAGGTTTTTAAACTGGGAATTTGTAAGTTAGAAGCAGGGGTGGGGTGCACAGTTTTTACATAGGAGAATAGTTTTATTCAGCGTTTACTTAGAGTGGAAAAGGATTGGATTCTAGTATAAATGAAAACTGCAGTGGGGTGTAGCAAATAAAAATTGTGAATCTCTGACTAATTATTGTAAATTCTCACCTTTTTATAATTGCCATGTATCAAATACCTGTTTTATAAACCCATGTCAATAGAGTGACTACACACTTGTCAATAGGTGCATAGTGTATCAGTTTGCTTTTGAGAGAGAGATGAACAGGAGCAAATGCTTATCTCTGATAAAAGGGGTCAGGTAGGAATTAGCTTCCATTTCCTTCATCCTTGTTTAAAACTTCTTTTTGTATATAGACTGTTCTGAAGCTTAAATGAATCAAGATTATGATATTTTATTTATGTAAGTGAAAATGATTTAACAAGATCTTGGGGCCTTGTAGCATAAAGTTCATAGTTTCATTGGCATGTCTAATTTAACAGATCATTGAGTGGATGGCTCTTGAATACTAATTCTGTCCATCAGTTTTATGTGATTCTGATAGAAAAGTGCATGCACAGCTTTTGAATACGATGACAAACGGCAGTGACAATTTAAACAGTATTTGTGGTAAATGTGGTAATGCATTATGGGATTTGAGTTGCAACAGTCCCATGTTACAGAAGTGGTATAATGGCATATAACCACTGTAGTGTATTGTAGGAAAATGTTCGACCATCTGGGAAGTATTCTTACTAAATGGAAATATCTTTTATTAAACAATTGTTCTTTAGAAAATTATTAAATGACATTGTCTAAATTTCTTATCAGCTAAATACCCCAGTGTATGCAGAATTGGAAATGTGTCATCTGATACACCTTTTTACTTGCAGGGAAATAAAGTGGTTCTTTTTTTAATATACTATATGCATATTGGCTTTACAGAAACTTCCGTTTTGTTGTCCTATAGGCTTGAATAGTGCATTAGTACAGTGCACAGTTTAATACAGTGCAATGATGGAGGCAGGACTAGCAATGCTTGGGCTTTTGTTTGAAGGCTCACTCTTTACAATAGTTAATTTGGCATGCCATGGTGCTATTGCTTCTGACAGGCAGCCAAACAGTCCTAATGTCTTCCTACCTGATGTCCAAATACAGAGGTTGGATGGTGTTAAGCAGAAATGGTGGAGGATTTTTGCCTTTGTATTCTGAGCAGTTTAGCCTATGCGTCACACAGTATGACTGCATAAAAATTCTGGGGATGGAGCTTGATGATTTACTCGTTATTGGTGAAATTCAGTGAGCCATGAGTGATTTATGCTCGTTTAACTATAGCTTTCCCAGCAACTTTGTACATAATGGTAGAAATGAAGTTTGTTGTTTTGCAGAGCTATTTCCAGTGATGGTGCTATAGGTTGAATGAAGTCCCAAGTCAAAAATAGAATAATACAGCAACCTTTAATTATTTAGCACAGTTAACGTAAAAAATTCCAAAATGTATGAGGAAAAATTGATCTTAAAGGGGTGACTCCAGACCAGGGTAATGAGGTAGAGATGTAACAGTGTTTTGTGGAGAGAATTCGAGCTTGAGTTTCTCCTTGCTTCAGAGCCAACTTCTTGTCTCTAGTTATCTCTTCTGGGGCATTCTACATTCTATCTTGCACATACAGGAGTATTGCTGCAAAATATTTATTCTCTCTGCAGTTGTACCTAAATTTTAACGATATTTTTCTTTTTTTATTGTATGGCATTTTTAACATTTTTTTTATTTCACTACTTCTGCTGTGATTTGTGAAGCACTGGGGGAGGGGGGTGGAGGGGGAGGGGGGAAGAAGCCAAATTACCCGTGCATTAAATTTGAAGCCAAGTTCTCAAATTCTCTGCCTGAAGGAGACTTTCTTGCTTCCAAATCTTTAATGTCCATGTATAGCAGAAAGAACTCTTGTCATGTCTCTTAACTTTGCTTTTCTTCTGTAAGAAGTAAAGATCCAGGAATTTATCTTTCATCATAAATCAACCCTTTACGTTTGGGAATCTATCCTCAGGAATTCCTTTAGACCTGGTCTAATGATTTTAATTTTCTCTGCTGCAATCCCAGATATGGCCTCATCAAAGCAAGGCACTTCTTCAACAGAACACCCTTGGACATTAGAGATTCTAAATGTTTAGCTAGCATGTTAGCCAAATAGTATATATACTGTACTTAATGGAATCTGCATATATATTAAGAATGGTATATTTTATTAAATTGCAAAGCCAGAGAACAATAAAGTAGATTACAGTTTCATAAGTCTTCTAGGATATATACTGTATATAAAATAAAAGATCAGCTTTCTCTTCAAATTTATTTGTGAGCTTTATATCTGAATTTGTATGTATGAAAGTAAAATTTAATTGATTCTAGTGCCTGGTTTCTCAGCAGGGTGGGATATGGAATCAAACCAGAATCTAATTATTAACTTACACAGGAACAGTAATTTCAGGCCAGAGAGAGCTATAGGAAGTTAGTTGTACATAAAATAAAATGTTTTCCAGAGCTTTATTAATATATGCTGGGAAAAGTTGGAAGTTTTCAGAATTAGTGGATATTGTAGAAATCAGCCTAATGACTTGGTAAGGTAGAATTAAGCACATGAAGTTGATACAACCAATGAAATGCCCAATTCAAAGCAGTATCTGGTTATTCACCTTCCTTTACTATTTTTGTCTGTGGCCATTCTGATGAGCGATGTGCTCAAGTGCTGTACTGTAGAGCAGATTAAAAGGACTGAGGTGCTCAGTTCTTTTTTAGCCATCTCTAGCTTGGCCATGAAACAGTTCTTCCAGACGAAACAGTGATTCACTTGCAATTCTTCCAATCTACTGTTCCACAATGATCAGACTTTCCACATGGGTGCCTTTAAGATGACTTCCTCCTTCCAGAACTATGGTTTCCCCTCTACTACACAGATGACCTCTGCATTACAGCCGTTTGAGTTACGGAAATTTACCCTTGCAGAATTCCTAAATCACTACCCAAAAATTTGAGATATGGAATAAAATTCTCTCTGACAGAATTTGTATGATAAAAGTAAATAACTACAAGATATTTTTACAACTCGCGTTTCTTGATGCACGCACAAATGATGTGGCCTCGCATTAAGGAAAATCGTGATGTAGGCCGTTTTCTAAGAGTGCAGCCCCCCCCCCCCCCCCCCCCCGCCGCCCCCCCCCACCCCTGGTAACATGGGGGTTGCCTTTAGTTAATAGCACTTTTGACTATCCATTTCCCACTTTTCTGCTCTCGCCTCCTCTCCTCTCAAAGGGAACTAAGATGGAGTTTCCTGGCCCTGACTTCCTACCCCAGCATCCTTAACATTCAACGAATCATTCTTCACAATTTCTGCCATATTCAGTAAGATTCCACAATTCCCTTTAAACTCACTCTAGCCTTTCTTCCTGTGTTCCTGCTAAACTCACCAGGGCCCTGGTTCTCATGCTCCCTTGAAGCTCAGTGGGGTCCACTTCCCACACTCCCTTGAAATTATTAGATTAACTGGAAAACTTATTATACTACTGTGTGGCATAAAAAGTAAATTAATTAAAAGTGTGTTGGGGTTTTACTAGAAGTAATATCTAATAGTCTTGAAAACTGCCAGTCTAGCACCACTAAAGTCCTGAGTGCGCCAGATTAACACAGTTATACAGTACTGGGTTTGTCTCCCTTAACATCAATAGAGCTGGCAATACCAGAGCCTAATATTCGGGTTCATTTTCACCTGAGTTCTTCTGATTCTTGACTTCCTCTCGCACTTGCTACATATCAGCTGTCTGGCTTTTTTTTTGTTGTATAATACGCTATGCAAGTAAGCATTAATTTTTGAGGTGTAGAATGGAATATCCTGGACCTTTTGCAGATAGCTGAAGTTCCATCCCTTTTCTTGAAGTAGACCCTTGGGCACAAACTGCTTCCATTTTAAGTGGGTACATTTTGGGGATGGAGGGCTAGCTGCCTCATGCAAACTGGTCATTTAATATATTGAAATAATTGTAATATCTTTACCATAATTGTATTATAAGATAAGATATTTATTATTCACATTCATTAGTCACATGTACATCGAAATGCACAGTGAAATGCATCTATTTGTGTTACTGAGGATGTGCTAGGGGCAGCCTGCAAGTGTCACCACTCTTCTGGTGCCAATATAGCATGCCCACAGCTCCTAACCTGTATGTCATTGGAATGTGGGAGGAAACCCACGCAGACACGAGGAGAACGTACAAACTCCTTACAGACGGTGGTGGAATTGAACCCGGGTTGCTGGTGCTGTAATAGCGTTATGCTAACCACTACACCACCATGCCACCCTTAATTTATATTGCAAGAATTCCTAGTTGGCTGGCAGGAGTGTGAATATTCCTCAGACCCTAACAAAGAGACTTTGGGTCCCCTCAGCCTTGGTGTTCCCTCTTGTTTCCAATAATAGCACCTTGCAATAACAACCCCATCTTCTAGCTCTGTCATATGCTGTGGACCATACCTTAAACTTTCTGATAACAGCCTCTCATACTCTGCCTGTCACATCATTCCCACCACTTGTGAGATAAAATGGCCCAAGCTTCATGCTGGGCTCCCTGTGGGGCTTTCTCAAGTTGAAATTGTGGTTTTCTTTGTAGCAGAGCTTTGTATCCTTGTTGGAGGTGTGTACTTTTTCTCCTGTTGCACTCTGTGAATTCTGCTGTGGTGACACAAGCAAGAGTTTATGTATGTAGCTTTACTGAGCTAGAATTCATCCAAGTAGGGTAAACATTGTGAAACGAAAGAGGATCTGTTGACTGGACCAGAATACAGGCCATCCTGGGATTACAAACTCCCAATTTATGGACACCCTACATATGAAAGGGCTTCTATAGCATTATTAAGTTGAAAGGTCCAACATGCATGCATCCATTCATTCCTATGAGAACTAATTTCCTCTCTCTCCACTTTCTAGTAATTGTTCTTTCTTATCAGTCAGATGTGCTTTTGATGTCATTCATTATAATACTGTGGAGGTATGGTATCCATATTGAGAGATTTCTGTGTATTTTCCAACTTCCTGTATTGGACAAAATCTACATCTGTAAAAACAGAACTAGTTAGTTACCTGGGGATGGTTAATAAATGGTAGAGTTACTGAACTAATAATCCAGAGATCTGAACTTGTGATCTGGAGACGTAAGAGATTCTGCAGATACTGGAATCTGGAGCAGCACACACAAAATGCTGGAGGAACTCAGCAGGTCAGGCAGTATCTATGGAGGGAAATAAACAGTCGACATTTTGGGTCGAGACCCTTCATCAGGATCTGGAGAATTTGTTTAAATTCCATCATGGCAACTATGGAGTTAAATGCAGTCAATTAAATAATCTGGAATTAGAAAAATCAAATAATAGTAATGATAACCATGGAACTATCAGATTGTCATAAAATTCCATCTCGTTCATTATTGTTGCTTGGAGAATCAAACTGCTATCTAGCAACCGTATCTAGTCTGATCTGTTTGTGTCTCCAGAACCACAACTATATTGTTGTCTCTTAACTACTTCTGTGACAAAATGTTATTTCTTTTAGGGCTAAGCAATAAATGCTGGTCGTGCCAGCAATGCCAATGAGTATTTCAAAATAAGGAAGTCTCCAGGTTATTTGGCATTGACTTGGAGGATATTGTATGAGTGTTCGTGTACAACTTGGAGAGGAATGAAATGGAAACTTTTTGTGTTAGTAAATGTTGTAGCTCTAACGTGGTCATATGGGTTCCATTGTGGAAGCTATGTATGTATTTGCTGCCAATCACTTTTCCAAGTTTCATCAAGCAACTAATTGTTAATGATGTGCACTTTGCTGCAGACTGACTGATCTGACCTGTGCTTTCTGAAACAGCTGGAAAGGAGTCAGTGGTATTTTTGCCACCAGAGCTGATCACAACTGAGAATGTAGATCTCATTTCAGAGTTTGACAAAGTTCTTAGCCTGCCTTCAAGATGAGTTGAATAATTGGTGCTCAGGTGACAAGAAAACAAATGCAGCAGCTGCAAAGGAACATTGCCACCTGCATTTTGCCCTCTAAGTTGCACACTTTCCTGATGTGAAAACATATTGCATGTCCTTCATCGTTGCTAAGACCAAATACAGAACTCACTAACAGCACTGTCAGAGTATCTACACCTGAAGAACTGCAGCAGTGTAAGAAGGCTTACCACCACCACCTTCTCGAGGGCAATTAGGGATGGACAATAAATGCTGACTTGCCAGTGATGCATGAATCCTAAAAAAACTTGTAAACAAAACAAAAATAATTAAAAGAATAGAAAATTAATTAGAAGTGTTACTATTACCTATGTAATCAACTGGAAATGCTGACCAAAATATCCAAAATACTTCACAAGAGTATTAACAATCAAAGTGTAAAACAGAAGGAGATATTTGGGTAAATGATTGGTTGAAGAGGAAGATTTTGAGGGATAAGAGATTGAGAGGGAGAGAAAGGTGGAGGAAGTTGTGAAAATTCTTGGTTTTGGCAACTTAGACTGTCTTTAATGAGGTTGCACACTCTATGGCTGTATCTCCTTGGTCCCATTCCTGTTGTAAAACTATGCATGATTACTGCCAAATTCCAAAGTTGCTGCCAACAGAATGAATTTGTCATACATTCTGTGCAGAATGGTAGGACACTAACTAATTGCTGTGTCTCTGCCCTTTTGATCACAGTGATTCAAGAGGTCCTATTACATTCTTCCTTCTACTCCTCTTTGGATCTACTGTTGTTTGCATGTCTGTCACCAGCCTCAGTTACCTCACTGTAAAGTTAAGCATTATTCAGTATGTGGACAGCTCTAAAAGCAAGCCATAACATTTATGGTATTAACTACTATCATTACATCCACGTAAATATGAGTGAAAATCCTAAATGTGTACTGACCATCATTAATGAACCATAATCTGTGGAAGATGAAAATGCTAGAAGAGAAGCTATATTCTCAGCATTGTCAGTTTCTGTCATATCCAAGTAAAGTTTGATGGAAAGTCTCCACTATAATTCTGTCGTCTTGTTTATCAAGGACAGTTTTCACTCTAATCTTTTGTTAATGGTTTATGTTACACATTTTGCTTGTTTTTTTTGCTCAGTTCTAGCTAATTCTTCACGTACAAGATAATAATTATCTAAATAAATCTGTTGATTTTAGATCATTTAATAGGATTCGTGAGCATCTTCCATTTATTGGATTGTGCAGGTGTCACACGACCTTTAGAAAGGTATCAATAGGAAGGTCTGAAACCAGAATCTACTTGTTCTAAATGTAAAGGAAATGAACAATTACTGTATTGTATAGTATTCATTTGGAAGGTTCTAATCTATAGAGTCGTATTAATCTGAATTGTTTAATAATGCTCCCCATTGCGGGAATGGGGACAAATGCATTTACTGGGCAACCTGTGCCTTAGACAGATCCCTGACTGCCTCATTTCCTAATATGTAACTCGTACGTTTCTTAAGTTAAACTGTTTTTGTAGTGTGTTGCAAAGTGGAAATTTGGAAGTTGAACAACTTTGCTGCATAATAACCTTGGCATAAGTTCACCTTCAATTGGGATTTGATGCCAGTTGTTCCATTCACCCATTCCCACTTTCTCTATCTTGCGTTTTATCCAATCTTTTCTCTCCCTGACCCACTTAATTTTAACAGTAGGGTCCTGGTATTAAATCTCATTTTACCACCATCCCTTTTGATCCCTCTAAAGCCCTTGTCTGTTTGACAAGTGAAGGAAAAAGGCATGTATATTTTAATAAAACATATTTTCAAAGGGATTTTTATGCTGTCTTTTTCTCACTGCTGACATCAGCAATTAACCAGAATGAGAAGATAATGCAGGCCATATCTGGAGGAAAATGTGCATTGAGAAATGCATTCTTTTTGGGAATTTAAGCATGCTAGTCCTCTGATACATGTGCCCTGTATCTTGCTGATCGAATGATAAGTAGTTTCTAATGGTCACTAGTCAGCAATTGTTTTCAAGAATATAATAATCTCCGATTTAATCTTTAATCTCCAATCTAATTAGTGGTTTGAATGACCATTTATACTATTTTATAAACCATCTTATAAACATCGCTAGGAATTCTAAATATTCTTGCCTTTCAATTGCTCTTGTTGCTGTCAAATAAAAATGAACCATTTTTGCCAAACAAATTAATCTATATACATCAACATGCCTTTTATTCTTGGAAAAAATGTGGTTGATCATTTTGGTGACACCTGCAGGACAGTCAAAAGTTGTTTTTCTTTTAACAGTGATGTTATTTAGTTATTAATTTGAGTTTGCAAACTGAATGAATTGTGACACCTAGAGGGTTTTTTTTAGTGTATTATAAAGAGCATCTTTGATTTTGCTGCTTATTCATTCTAAAAGGATAGAGAAGTTTTGATCCAAAGTCCTTGACTTCATGCATGTTGATAAAGTCAATTACACTGATGAGATTTAAATGAGCAAAAATCATATTGGTTTCAGAGAGGGGTGTAATGGATTGTCGATTACAATCAACTCCAGCCTAGATCCCAAAGTTAAATAATATGAAGACCTGAGATTAGACTTTTTAATGTTTAAGATGAGTACAAATCTCTCCATATACAGTATACTGTATGCATTACCGGAGTTTGTAGAAGTAAATCAGAATCAGATTTATTGTATGTGGTGAAATTTGTTGTGGAATTATACATGAATTCTTGATGCTACTATACTGTTACTTTGAATGCAGACACCTATTTTTAATAATTGGAGGCCTTTTAGGAAACCTAAGCTTGGTGATGAACTCATGTTTGCTGCATTTTCATAGAATTGTGTTTGTAAACAAATTTAGATGTGGTTTATAACATTTATCTGTTAACATAAGGACAGGAGTTGCACTATGTGCCTTTTTCAACTTCAATAAAATTAGTTACACTTTCAAAATTCATTATTTTTATCCCTTTACCTTGTGTATTCCCTATTCAGCATCAGGTTTTCAGAGGACAGCCATAGTTTTATTTTGCTCATATGGGTGAAAGTCCCTTCTATTGTCCCCAGCCTTTTTCAATAAGATTGTTGGGGGGTTGGTGTTGGTGTGATAGAAAATGTAAAATTCAATTTGCTTGACCTTAGAAATTTCAATGCATGGAACATTGCTGCAGTGTTTCCATAATGACACCATACAAGCAATCATCCCTCCCCCACTATGTCTCATTGGTTAATTTAAATCCGCAGCATCCTGATATGAATGATTTTCTTTGATCTAATGCAGATAATGCTGCAATATTTTAAAGCCATTTTCTGGCCTTTTAATAATCAATTTTAAATGATTTTAAATTAAAATTTCTCATCACACTCACAATTACATTTAGACATCACTAGTATTTATTATTAAATAATAGAGTGAATGCCTGCCGGTTGAATTGTGTATCTTTGATGCACCTGAAAAATCCCTTCATGTTAGTTTCGTTGGCTGTTCCATAGATCTTGCCAAAGCATTTCTGGAATCCATTTCATAAATCTTTAGCTTTGTTGCAGTTCTCTCCAAAATATATATCTGTGTTGTCTTGTGATCTTGTATATACTGATCCATGTAACCAGTATTTTGTTGCATTGTCACAGTGATCCTGTTGCTATACTTTATTGTATCATTATATACATGTTTGACGTGCTTTCTATGAAAGGGTAACACAAAATGTATGAAAGCAGCTTGTGTTTTATGAATGAAAGGAAATTGTATTTATATGGCATTGTTTATACCCTCGGGCCATCTAAAAGCATCTTACAGCTAAATATGTACTTTTGAAGTGTATTCACGATTGTTGGAAATGTAGCAGCCACAAACATTATAATGGAAAAATATGATACGCTCCCAAGTTACGTAAAGTTCTACATAGGGCAAGGCTAACTTTTAGAAATACGTCAGTAATTTGCTTTAGGATTGACCTCCTTGAACAATAGTATGAATATACATTTTCTCACACCAGCCATCCTTGCCATTTAAATGGACTTGTTATTTTGCTGCTAAACATGTTCTTGCTGCATTTGCAGCAGGGAGATATTTTTTACACTGTTCATTTGCAGTCACAAATGGACCTTTTGAACCAACTGTAAGAGAGAGTTGTGTAGCCTATACAATGCCAAAAGTACAGAAAATGGAAGCTTCTAATCATTTCACAATTGATAAATAAAATGCAATGGTGAAAAGGTGGTTTTGTGCTATCTCCTTAAGTCACTGCATTTCCTGACCCATTTGCCTTAGCTCAATGGTATTTGTAGGGAATCGTGAGATTTTTTTTCAGCCAGCAGACGTAATGGAACAACAATGTATGTCTCAATCAGAATAGTTTGTTACCCTCCTGATTCAGACCTACATCGTTATTTGATGCTCACGATGTGGTCTCCTCTACATTGGAGAAACCAAATTAATATTGGGTGACTGATTTGCAAAACACCTGTGGAGAGTCCATAGGGACAACCGTGAGCCTTCTGTTGTCTACCGCCAACTCTCTATCCCATTCCCTCTCTGGCCCATCTATCTGTGGCCTCCTGCACTGTTATAATGAGGTAAATGTAAGCTAGAGAAACAAGCCTCATCTTTCTTATGAGCATGTTGCAGCCTTCCAGACGCTATTGAAATCTACAACTTTAGGTAACTTGCTTTATCAGTCTGTATCAGAATGAATCAGGGGTGATATTAGCTCAGTTTTTCTCTCTCCAGAGTACAGCCTGACTTGCTGGGCATGTCCCATACCCTTGCACCTCACAACTCTTACGTTCCTTTGACTGTTTTCTCATTCTTTAATTGCCCTCATTTCATAGCTTTTATGACTATAGGATTGTATTCACTCTCTAACTGCCCCCACTATTTCATTGACCAGATGAGCTGCTTCACAAACCATCTCTGGGGCAATTCTGGCCTCACCATGTCGGAGATACTCCCTTTATCCTATCCTTGCCTTTATGGGTTAGGGCATAGAATATAAAAGTTAGGACATTATGTTGCAACTTTACAGAACAGTGGCTGCATCACACTTGGAGTATTATCCACACTTCTGATTGCCACACTATAGGAAGGATGTGATTGCGCTGGGGGGAATGCAGAGGAGATTCACCAGAATGTTGCCTGGATTGGAGGACTTTTGTTATGGGGAGAGATTGAATAGGCTGGGTTTGTTTTCTCTGGAGCAAAGAAATCTGGGGGTGACCTGATAGAATGGTATAAAATTATAAGAGGCATAATCAGAAGAGGTTAGATAGTCAGAATCTTTTTCCCGTGGTAGGGGTATCAAAATCAAGAAGGCATAGGTTTAATGTGAGAAGAAGGATTTTAAAAGAGGATTTTGAGGGGAAAGTTTTCGATATTTGGAACTTGCTGCCAGTGGAGGTGATGGAGTCAGATAAAATCACTACATTTAGATAGACATCACTTCATGAGGCAAGGCATAGAAGGATACAAACCTGATGTGGGCAGATGGAATTAGTATAAATAGGCAAAAAGGTCTGCGTGGATATGGTGGGCCGAAGGGCCCTTTTCTATGCAGTACAACTCAATGACTCTGTCCATCCCTCCCCACCATCGCTGCTGCTTGATACCAACATGCTTTCTTTCTTACCCAGTTCTGGTGAAGAGTCTTCGACCTGGAACGTTAATTCTGCTTTTCTTTCTGTCAATACTGCCTGATGTTGAGTATTTCCAGCATTTTCTGTTTTATTTCAGATTTCCAGCACACTTTGATTTTCAAGGTGTGACTTGAGGGAGAAACTTTGAAGTGACTATTTCTTTTGTCCTTCAAGCATGAGTGCTACAGTTGAATCGAGCTTGGCGAGATACTGCATTGCATTTTAGGGCTAGTTACTTACTATAGCAATAATGTACTGGTAGTGGATATTGAGTTCAATGACAGAAGCATCAATCAAGTGAATCACTTTATCCTCCATTGTACTGAGTTATTGAGTATTATTGCAGTTTTCATCCATCCAAATAAGTAGCAAGTGCTCTTGATACATTCCTAATTTAAGCCCTTCAGATGTGAAAAGACTTGACAAATTAGAAGGTAAACACTCACTAAAGAACACTGAACTGTGCTAATGTGGTCAGACTGTTAATGTGTTTGGAAGTTTTTGTATGTTGGTGAAACTTCCCCCAGGATGTTGATGGGTTCTTCACTGTTAGTTCAACAGAACATCAATGGGAGATACTTTGACGTGATTGCTTGCAATTTACACGTTGTAGCTATTTCTGTTGAAAACTGGATGGTATGTGGATCCTACTGCATGCTGACATTAGATTCTTCATTATTAAAGGACTGTGTTTAGAACCAAATGCTACAGAATTGTCAGCTAGTACCCCTCACTCCTTGGCTTCTTTGGAAGGAAGATCGTTACTGAAGCAATTAAAGATTCTGTGATGGATTCCAGTGCTGAAGAACTCCAGTGGTAATGTCCTTGCGTTAAACTTCCAAAGTTTAATGGAAGGTACTTAAACAGGAAAGATAGTCTCTATCTGAACAAATGGGAAGGTAAGCTGCTGCTGCAAAACATGGGAATGAACTCAGCGATATGAGGAGGGGGTGGTGGATCCATTGGGGATGAGCAAAATATTGTACCAGGGTAATCGTGGTTAATTTTAGTAATTGATGTAAAATGGAAAGACCAGAAGCAAAGGATGAATGTAAAAAATAATTTCATGGGGATAATTGGTGATTGTTTTTAATGCAAAATGTTAAATAGAAAAATAAGATTGATGCTGTATTAGATTTATTATTTAACAGACTGCCTGAAGTCACTTGTATCCTTAATGGGTGAAAGCTTAGTTTCTGATGATCACTGTAAGATCTGAAATCCTATCTATTTGAGTCTTGCCCCTTAGTATGTTGGTAAGTAACTTTCGCAAGTGTTCTAACGAGGGTTAAGTGGAAAGCAAAACTTGAAAAGAAGGTATTTTTTGTAGTTTCAAAGAGGTAATTTTATTATGTTTTCTTCAATAGTGAAATAATAATTAAATCACAGTACATTTGAGGTTAAATGTTACTTTCAGATGCTTTTGCAAGGGTTTGGAGATGGAAATGTCCTTACTATGATGTTGGATCACTAATTTTTTTTAGGAGAAGGGAATTTGACAATTTTTACCTGGTCTTATCAACATGTAACTCCAAGATACAACGAGGTAGTTAACTCTTAACTGCCTTTGACGTAGCCTAATCAGCTCCTCTGTTCAGTGGGAATTTGGCTTTGCTAGCATAGCCCCATGAATTAATTAAATGAGTTGAGAAATGAAGGGCATAAGATTTCTGTGGGCACAGTTATAAGTAAGAATTTGGAGATACAAAGCACAAATATGTCTTATAGTTGGCTGGGTGATCTCTTTAGTTGAAAGCTGTAGTGTGAGTTAGTCTTCAAGCAAGGACAGCATCTTTTAATGTTTACATTGGCTTTAGCTGTAGCCAGAATTTATCTGCTCTGATAGCTACATACTTTGCACTTTCTGCCATACTTTATACTCTAGGAGAATGATAGGTCACATCAAGGCCTTTATTTTCCAGGATGCCTTTGGGCTAGCATATGTGCCCTTCACACTTTAATTGTCATGTTGTCCAGTGTTTGAGTGATCCAGTTATTCTTTCTGAAGGTTGGGGATAAGTGGTAGAAATAATATTACTCTTAGCTTGTATTCTCAGTCAGGGTGAGGCTTTATTCCAAACCAGAACACTTAGAGCTGTGCAGTCAATAGAAGCATTTGAGTTTTGGACTGATTTCCTTCTGGGGAGCTGTCACTGTAGTTGAGAAGCATGACCATTCTCAAAGGAATTCAGCAATGCTCTTAATCAGGTACAGGTCTTCCCCAGGTTATGTAGGGTTCTGTAACCCAAACAGTTCTCAAGTTGGAAATGCAGCCACGAGCTGTGTTCCTGCACTGCAGAAGATGCCTGCAGCCCTGCCAGTCTCCCAAACGCTTTGTCATATGTATGGGCTTTACATAAGTTGGATGTTCATAAGCTGGGGAGGACCTGTATTGTAAAACTGATGCTGCAGTGGTATTGTATCCACCAGACACTGATACTAATCAGCCATCTTCTGCAATCTGCTCCATGTAAACCTTCATCTGAATCTGCTGAATGTAACTTCATCCTTGCGAGAGTTGGTATGTTTGCTAACCTTGTCCCATCTTGGCTGTAGGTCAGTGGTATGGAGCGTCTCACCATGTGTAAAGCTGCCTCTATCCTTTCTTCCACATTATGTGCAATATCATGATCTGAGATGGGGATTGTGTGTGTGAAATGATTGGTGGGTCTCTTTTTTGCTGTCTCTTTTTTTTTTGCTGCTTTTCTTCTGCCTTGCCCAGTTGCAGTTCTTGGGAATTTGGAAATGGAAAGATCCAAAGGTAGGACTGCGGTATGAGAAATGGAAAATGAAACAAGCAGTTTGTAAATCAGGAGACCATGGGTTGAGGAGGAGCTGGGCTGCAAGAATGAGAATTAAGTTTTCGGGTACCTTTATCCTAAATGGTTGCAGTCTGCTTCTGGCCTCAACACTGGGTGTTCCAGTAAAACTTAGAACCATCTCCTGTGTTAGTTAAGGGTGCTTCTCCCCTCTGTTTAGGTCCTCCTGTGTGCCAACTTGGCCTGGAAGAGAGTGTGAAAAGTGGATGATTGATTGTGTGGTTGAATAGCTGGCCATGTGTTTGCTGCAAGATGTGGCTGTGAGTCTTACTGCACTGCTGAATGTGAGGATAAGGTGAAGGATAATGAATCCGTATTGGTGGAGTTTGTTGGCTGGTGAATTGAGCAGTATGTGAGGCAATTGGTGGTTTGCAGCATTTAAAGTTGGATGCTTTGATCTTGAGCTGAAAGCCATTTAACCTTGACATTGAATCCAGATCCTGGGGCTGTGACTCCTGGCATTGACCTCTACAGATGTCTTCTGAGCTTGTATCAGGAGGGCCTACGAACCCTTTGCAGATTCAGAATATTTTGATGCATTCCATCTCCTTCAGCAAGGCCTTGTGTGAAGTGACCAAAAGCTTTGAACTCCACGTTCTTCCAGGCTGTGCTATTTTTTAAAAAAATGTTTTCTCAGTTTGGATTCACTTGGAGTATGACTGTCAACATCTGCACCAATCACAATGCACTTCTCCTTTAAGAGGTGCAGGGTGCCTTTATGCAGTGCAGGCTAACTTTAATGAGCTAGCTACTCATGATATTAGTCCTTGCTGATGCATCCAGCCATTGCACAGCATGGTTAGTTGCTGGCTGGGTGCCAAAATCATTATAATAAAGAAGCAGCACAAATTTGCCATACTGCCTGCATTGCTGTCAAAGGGTTGATGATTGTGAAATGCTGCCCTGCCCCCATCTCTCCCTCTCTGTTCTGTCTCTCCCTCTCTGTTCTCTGTCTGTCTGTCTCTCTCTTGCAAACTTTCCATCTTTTTATAATGTGAAATGTTTTTGAATATTTAGTAGCTGGAAGTTGTATAAAGTAACTGAACAGCAAAATGTTTATTAATGTTGGAAAATATTCTGTGCTGGATGTGTCCCTTATTTAGACTTCTGTTATTTTCAGTCATTTTGTTGCTGTTTTTCTGTCTGAGAACAATCAACGGGTTATGGACTAATGGTTTTTATTCAATAGATGCTTAGAGTAATGATTCCTCTGCCAGGTTGTAAATTTGATTTACAATTCGAAAGAGCCAAGTTATTTTCAGATCCTTCCTAGTTGAGCAGTTTTATGTTGGAGCTGTGGTACTGAGTTGTCCTGTTGATGTCTGCAGAGCATTCAGTTGAAATACTCAACCCAGTGACAACATAATGCAGGAGAATGCCTTTGCTTTGTTAAACCCTGTAATGAACTGAAGTATTTTTCATCTTGTGGGTTTGGTAAAATAAATGGCTCTGTTCAAGACTACATAATAGCCATCTTTTGAAGAAATGCTTCACAATAGTACAAATGGAATTGCATTCATAATCTTTTTCTGTGTAGCTAGGAATTCTTAATTTTATAATGATTTATTGCAGAAGAAACAATTTGTCCCATGAAGTCTGTATTGGCTGTTTTTAACTGTGTCCAACTAGTCCCATTCTGTGGCTCTTTCTATTCAGTTTTTTACCCCTTCAAGTAATGGCCAAATGCTCTTTTGAAAGTTAACACTGAAGCTGTTTCCACCAGCTTTTTAGGTAGTTAATTTCAGATCATGACAATATTGTATTTAAAAATAAAGATTCCTCTTATCATCTCTGGTTCTTCTGCTAATCACCTTAAATTTCTGTCTATTGATTGCTGGCCCATCTGCTGTTGAAAATAGTTTATTTACTCCATCGAAATATTTATGACATTAAATATCTCCACCAAATCTCCCATTAACTTTCTCTGCTGAATGATGGACACACTCAGAAAAATGTCTTTTGGTGTGTCTTGGATATCATTTTGTGTAGCCAAGGAACTCCCCCTTGACTTTTAGCTGTTGGCCGTCCATTACTCAATCAAGTAATGGGTGGCTTTCATTCAATAAATGCACCCCTCTCCTCTCCATCTGCACTAGTCCCTACTCTGATAAAATTAAGTCCAGAGTTATCAATCTTCTGAAACTTATAATGTGTATGTAGTTGATCACACATTCCAAA
Organism: Pristis pectinata; assembly: GCF_009764475.1. NCBI lineage: Eukaryota > Metazoa > Chordata > Chondrichthyes > Rhinopristiformes > Pristidae > Pristis > Pristis pectinata. The sequence continues at coordinate 57,081,363 of NC_067414.1, read as the reverse complement.
TGTAGTTTCCTTCAGTACTTATACAAGATTTGGGAACTGTGAATTTACTTGGAGTCAAACTACCTTAGAAGTGTAGATACTAGTTATTCTTAGTTAATAATTATTTGTACAATTGCCATTCACTTGGGCTGTATTGGTATTTTTTTCAGTCTTGTAGATACTATTTTTCCCTCTGTGGGAAGCAGCTCCATTAACGTTACTTAAGTTATTTGACCATAAGACATAGGAGCAGAATTAGCCCATTTGGCCCATCGAGTCTGCTCTGCCATTCAATCATGGCTGACTTTTTTCTCAACTGCATTCTACCGCCTTCTCCCCATAATCCTAATCCCTTTACCAATCAAGAACCTATCGATCTCTGTCTTAAATACACCCAATGACTTGGCCTTTAACAGCCCTCTGTGGCAACAAATTCCACAGATTCACCACTCTCTGGCTGAAGAAATTCCTCCTCATCTCAGTTCTAAAGGGGCGTCCCTTTATTCTAAAGCTGTGCCCTCAGATCCTAGACTCTCCTACTAATGGAAACATCCTCTGTTGTCAGTGAATAGCTTTGCAGAGGATCTCGGAAGTATTTATTTAGAATTGAATGCCTGATTCAGGAGGAACCTCCATTGAGAAAGAGTATGCATGGGCCTTTTTTATGTCAAGTTAATATTCTTTCCTAATTCAATTTGGTCAACAAGTTTAGAGCACACAGAGCTGGGATAAATACTGACGTGGATTGAGAATTGCTTTTTGGATAGAAAGCTAAAGGTGGGAATAAACAGATTCTTCACAGTTTGTCAAGCGGTGGTTAGTAGTATACTATTTTCAGTATTTATTTCAATGATTTGGCTGAGGGGACTAAATTTCATTTTTCCAGGTTTGCTGATGATGTAAGTCTAGGTGGGATTGTGAGTAGGAAGGAGAATATAAAGAGGCTACAAGGGGATATAGACAAGCTGATTGAGTGTACAAGGACATGGAAGATGCAATGTAATTTGTAAAATCTGAAGTTATCCACATAACTTTTCCACAGGGTGAGAGGGATGATGTTGATGTTCGGAGGAACTTGGGTGTCCTTGTACACAAGTCACTGAAAGCCAATGTGCAAGAATGGCAAGTGATTAGTAAGGCATATGGTATGGTCCTCATTATGAGAGAGTTTGACTACAGGAGTGAAAATATCTCACTGCAACTACATGTTGCCTTTGTGAAATTGCATTTGAAATATAATGTATAGTTTTGGTGGTCTTATCTTAAAAAGAATATACTTGTTATAGAGGGAATGCAGTGAAGATTCACTAAATTGGTTCCAGGGAGGTGAGTTTGCTGTATGAGGAGAGATTGACAAGACTAAGAGTATATTTTTTCAAGATGAGAGGGATGAAAATTGAAAATTACTGAATTCTTACATGGCTCGGCAGTCTCGATGCAGGGTGAATACTTCCCTGGCTGAGGGGCCAGGTCTAGATCCATGGATCACAATTTCAGAATTCTCAAAGAGATTGTTGAATATTTAGAATTCTGTACCCTGGAGAGTCACTTGTTGAGGTCATTCAAAACAGGGATTGATGGATTTGCTATTAGGGGACTCAGTGGATATGGAGTTAATGTAGGAAAATGGCATTGAAGTAGAAGATCAGCATTCTTTTGTTAAACTGCATATTTAGAATGGAAAGTCTGCCATATGATTGCACTTGGGCCAAATTTCTCATTTTTATTTTAATTTAGCACAGGTACCTTGATGTCTGCCATTTAATACAGTTTTAATGACCAAATGAGCTTTATTTTTTTTTCTTTTAAGTTTCTTACCATCTTTTGTGCCTTGAAGTAGTCTTCACTTTCTATTATCAGTTCAAAGGTGGAGAAGCTGAAAAGCACACCAAGTTAATGATGACGGTCCTCGGCTATGATGTCTTCTGTCAAACTGAGGAATCTTATAATCTGAATATATTAAGTACAGAAAACAGACAGTTGGAGGAGCCCGTACTGGTTATATATAGGGAAACAGATGGCTGGCGGTTTATCACAGACATGTATGCCATTTCATTTTTCTACTCGGCCTGGGTGCAGGTATCTACTGAAACACCTGATGTCAGACTTTTTTTCTCTCAAGCCTCACAACTCGCTCTGTCCATCTGTTGCTGTATTGCTATGTATTAGTAATTGATAACAGTTATTATAGTCTGTGGAATGAAATGGAAATTTGCCAGTCTACTTGGCATGCTAAGTAGAAAACTGGCTCTCTGTCTAAATGTGAATAGAAAGATTCTTTAAATATGGATTTGTAGGAAAGGGTGAGAGTTGCTGATGATGTTGAGTGATACTTTTAGTGGAAAAAGACATTACATCCAGCAGCTGTAAGAGTGAACGCAGAATATTTTGAATAACTACACATGCTACAGTTAAAATGTTTCTCGAAAAAATTCTGATAATTAGTAAACAGACAGCACCTTCTGTTAGTTAGGTTTACCATTGCCTGTTAAATTCAATTATATTTTACGTGGCACCTTCTATTGTCCATCTGGGATATGACTGAACAGTGAAGCAATTTTAAAAAAAAGTATTCCTTTTTTTAGGATGTGGTGCATTTATTGCCCATCTCTAATTCCCCTTGAGAAGATGGTGCTGAACTGGTGATAGTTCTCCCACGGTGGTGATGCATAGGGAGTTCCAGGATTTAGATTCGGCAAAGGTGAAGGAGTGGCAGTATATTTCCAAGTCAGTTTGGTATTCACCTTTGAGGGGAACCTCTAGGTGATGGTGTTCTCATACACCTGCTGCCCCTGTCTTCCTTGATGATAGAGATTGTGTCTTTGTAAGATATTTCCAGAGTAGCTGAGATGAGTAACTGTAGTGCATGTTAGTACATATCATAGTCACAGTGTGCCAGTGGTAGAGGGTATGAATATTTAGGATGGTAGATCGGGTACCAGTTAGGTATTCTGCTTGGTCTTGTGTATAATGTCAGGCTTTTCTGCTGTTGGAGTTATACTTATGCAGGCAATTGGGGAATATCCATCATATTTTTGTCTTGTGCCTTGTAGATGGTAGAAAGGCTTTGGGGTATCACAAAGTGATTCACTTGCAACATGATAAACAGCCATTGATGTGCCAAGGTATTTATGTGGTTAGTTTGTTTTTGAGTATCTGAAAATGGTGAAATCCAGGATTTTGATAGTATTGGTGTGGTGATAGTAATACCATTGAATATCAATAGGCAAATCCTTAAACAATTAGATTTGAGTTATAGTGAAGTAACAAGGTCTGAACAAAGTTGCATCATAATTTCCTGCAATTGGCTGTAATAATACAGTGGTGAGTTCATGGATGGTCTAATTGAAACCACGTGCACTCCAGATTGCAGAATTGGAAAAGCACAGCTATCTGAGAGTTGCAGGCTGAAAGAGATTTTAGCTATAAAAGGGATGATACCTTGCAAGGATTGAAAATGAGGATATTTTTTAACATTTCATACAGATAGTAAGCCCACCGCAAAGAATCATGAATGGTGCCTTTCTGCCAGTTGAATGCAATGACATGAAAAACACTATAATGCTGGAGGAACTCAGCAGGCCAGGTAGCGTCCATGGAGAAAAGCAGGCAGTCAACGTTTTGGGTCAGGACCCTTCTGCAGGACTGAAGATGGGAAAAAGGGAAGCCTCCAGCATCATAGTGGTTTTTCATCTAGATTCCAGCATCTGCAGTCCTTTTACTTCTCGAATCCAATGACATCATATCCTAAAGAACAATCAGCACCTTGGACAGCACTAATGCTTGCCTGGTTTAAGGCTACCTCTTGTGTACTCATTCAGGACATAACATTGTTATGTAAATGAAGGCTATAAAAGAGGTAATTAAACTCTGAGTGATAAACAAACACAGTAAATGACAATAAACTAAAGGCTGTTCAAGTCATCTTTCAAACACACTTTGGAACTACCTCCCTAAACCCTTGACTTTGATCAAACTTCTGGTTTACTATTCTAAAATGAGGGAAATTACATTAAAAAATAAGTTTTGATTGCTCTGATGTTTTGTTTTTAAGTGTTTTAAAATTGTTTTTGTTTTTAAATGTTATTTTTCATAGCTTTGAATGTTTTTGGGGAAGAAACAACAGCTCTGATAGGTGGCAAGGTTGAGCTGAGGGTGTGGCAATTCCATCTGTCAAAGGTTTTATTTCAGTTGTTTTTTTTAGGCAGGGCTTGTTCTGGCTCATCCATGTTACCAGATTAATTTGAGTTTTGGTTGTGATGCTGGACATGGATCTAGACTTGCCTTTATCACCTCCACCTCCTATCACACTTGTAGCATCTGTACCCTGGAACATTGAGCTGCCAGCCTTGCCCACCCTTCAACCATGTTTCTGTAATAGTTATACTGTCCCAATTCCATGTGCCCATCTATGCCCTGAGTTCCTCTGCCTTGCCTGTTAGGCTTCTTGCATTAAAATAAAGGCTATTTAGTCTATCAGACATTCTTCATTCCTTGCCCTGTCCCTGCCTACTGGACTTGCTTTAACTCATGTACTTACCCTGACTTTCTCATCTGCCAAACTACCACTTTGGGTCCCACCCTCCAGCTAGACTAGTTTAAACCATCCTGAGTAGCTCTAGCAAATCTCCCTGCCAGGTTATTGGCCCCCCTGCAGTTTAGGTGCAACCTGTTCCTCTTGTACAGCTCACTTCTGCCCCAGAAGAGATCCTAGTAGTCCTAGAACTTGAATCCCTCCCTCCTGCACCAGCTCAACCATGCATTCACCTGCCCTATTCTCTTATTCCTACCCTAACTAGCTTGTGGCACTGGGAGTAAACATAGATTACAACACTTGAGGTCCTGCTTTTTAACCTTCTGCTTAAGTCCCTATATTCACTGTGCAGGACTTCATCTCTTTTTCCATCTATGATATGGGTACCAATATGTGCAATGACCTCTGGCTGCTCATCCTCCCCCATCTTTTTGTTTTGAAGGATCTCTTTGCTTAGTTTGAATGACTATTTAAAAAAAGAACAAGGGGTCAAATCAACGTTCGTGAATTAACCACAGAACTACATTGTCAGGTTATGTAATTATTTTGCTGCTTGTGTAACTTGGTTTGGAAATAGAAAGCTGTATTTTCCCAAGGAACAACAATGTCTTTATTTCATGATGAGCTTGATTTTGAACGTTCTGAGAGCATGATGAAATTCTCCATAAGTTCAAGTTCATTCTTTTGTGCTGCTAGATTAGTTTTGTTTTGGCTGTCTTCCAAAACATTGGTTCCTTTATTTGCCATTTCTAAAAGGATAAAAGGTTTTATCCTTAAAGCACTAGACTCTGTTCTGATAATGTTTCTGCAATAGTGTGGCATCACAAATTCAAGGATGCTGTCATAGTGGTAGCATACATGCATGTTTGTGTGATACATTGCCTTGAGATTTTGAAGGGAATAGTGTTGTTATGGCTTTCCCTTTCCTCTCGTTCTTACTTGGAAAGGTTGCGTAACTGGGAGATGCTATAAAACGAGCTTGAAGTGCTGAAGTACAGTCACACTGCACCAGTTTGGGGGAGGGGGTGGGGAGAAGTGGCAGGGCTGCTGAACTAAAGTACAGGTTTGTTGTGATGTTGTTTCATCACTGTTGTATGATTGAACCCTCTGAAGTGATGGAAATTGCACCATTGTACTTGAGCAAATCCCGTGGAAGGCAAGAATTTTGGAGAGATTAGGAACTGACTCATTTGTTGTGGAGTATTCAAAATCTGTGGCCTCTGTGTGAATGTGGCTGGTTCAGAAGAGCTTTAATCAGTGGTGATTCCCAGGATGATGATGATGGGGTCTCAGTGCTGGTAATGATGTTGAAGATTTGAGAGGTGACAGGCTGGCCTTTTTTGTTGTTGGAAAAGATCGGTTCTTAAAATTTCATTAATGTAAATATTTCATTCTGCTTACCAATGAAGTTTGAACAGGTAATGTTGATTACTTCGTAGCATCAGGAGTTGTGTATGGAGATAAGTACTAAAATGGTCAGTGAACAACTAGTGTCAGAATGTGAGGCCATTGTCCAAGTAGTTAATGGTGGCTGGATTGAGGAGCTTGCCTTGAGGGACTCCAGTTGCTTGGTGCATCAACTTGTATATTAGGTATGACTCAAATATTGATGCAGTTTCCCCTCTTCTGGCATTAACTTCATTTTTGTTGGGGCTTCTTCCACTATATTTATGAATGTTAAATTTGAGCCAGCTAGATACAAAGGCAATACTGTAACTTTGTAGTATAGTTCCTCTCCTTGATTTTATTTTCAATTTGTGATATCAATTTTTTTAAAGTATCATATGCTTCACCAAGTTTCCTTATTAAGGGAGTACATGGGTGATTGAGCTGCTTTTACTCATTGTATCTATTAATACAGCTAAGAGGTATAAACACTAAATATCTTGATTGCTCTTTGTTGTTCTTACCCCATTCCTCTCTTGCTAGCCATACCTTATTGCTGAACATGTAACTTCCAGATCTCAACCAGTTATTATTCTGCAGCTTTGTTTTTGTGTGTCGTGGATATCTTAGCTCCCTCCCCTTGTGCCATGCCCCAGCTTCTCAGAATAATACTAGGGGATCCTGGCAAGATTGTGCTGTGTCATTGGACTCTAATGTGGAGTCTAGCAGCAGAGCAAACTGGTTCTGTTTCCATAATCTGTCAATAAGTACAGACTCCAAAATTTGACAGTGGGTGCATGGACTTGCTGCAGTTTCTGTAGCTGATTCAATCAGAACTACCAGCTATAGCCAGCAAGGTCTGGCCCAGTGAGTACATATTTCCTGCAGAATACTTGATACTGTGGTTTGTTCACTTAATTGTTAATGCTTGTAGTCAGCAGCTACTGATGAAAATCTTTTATGACCATAGAGACAGTTAGTTATTGCTGATCCCTTGAGTGTGACATTATAGATACATGATCTGTAAGACTTTAAGCTAGCTACCTTTTCCCAGTCCCAGGCTCTATTATAAATAAAAATCGAGTAAGTAATGTTATGTTTTATCTGTCAGTGTCAGCACATAATAAATCAAATCTAGATACAGAGGGCACATGTTGGAGATGATGAGTTGTAGATGGCTTTGCTTCGTTGTGTGATTATGGTGGTACATGTGACCCACTGGCTTGTAATTATTCTAATCTTCTTGGCAGTTCAGACCTTGCTCTGCTCACTTACCCTCTTGAAGTATGGTTGTAGACAGATTAGAGTAATCTACCTAGAACACGCTGTATTAAGCCCCAATACATTGTAAAGGTTATGGGATTCCATGTTTTTAAAAAAAAATCCAAAATTATTAACTATTGTATCAATCTGGAAAAAAATAGCATCTATTATCAGGGTTTGGAAGATTGTGTTTACTTTGTTTTTGTTTTAATCATACCCTCAAAATTTAGCTAAAAAGATTCATTAAAATTTGGAGAATTGCTTTTTTTCTGGTTCTATTTGATCTCAACACTATCAACGATTATACTGTAATCAACTCCTAGACCTATTAAAGATGTCTATGGTGAATACTTGTATTTTTAGAATAAAAGTCTCTCACATGCCAGATGAATTGCTTCAGTTTACAACCTCCAGCAATTAACAGACACATTTGATTTAACTGCTTTTGTATCTTGAAATAGTCATGATTAAATGAATCTTTACAAAATAAAATGTACAAAGAAACAAAAACGTAGGGCTAGGAAAGCCATAGGGACCTAATTTTAAGACCTTTTATATGTCTGCCAGATTATTTCAAATGTTATGCTCCAGAATTATACTTAATAGATCATACGGCAGGGAAACAGGGCATTCGAAGCAACGCATCCATGCTGACCAGTGGGTGCTTTCCATATTAATCCCATCTCCCAGCACCTCGTCCATAGGCATGTACAACTAGATGATTCAAGTGTTCATCTAGACAAATGCTGTCAGTGACCCATCTTCCACCACTCTCTGGGTGAAGAAGGTCCCTCACATATCTCCTCTCTTCGCCCTTGCCCTAAATCTGTGTCTTCTAGCTTTACCTACCTCTGATATGGGGAAAAGTTTACTTCAATCTACCCTATATGTACATAATTTTATGTGACAATCATGTCACCTCTTAACCTCCTCTGTTACAGGGAAAACAGACCTAGCCTTTCCAGTTTCTCCTTATTACTGCTCCATCCCAGGCAACATCCTGGTGAATCTCCTCTGCACCCTCTCCAGCGCTATTCTTCCTATAGCACTGTGACCAGAATTGCACCCAGTACTGCAACTAACCAAGTTTTTATAAAGTTGGAGCATTACCTCCCTACTTCAGTAATTGATGCCCTGACTCACAAAGCTGGTATCCCATATACCTTCCTAACCACATTATCTACCTGTGTTGCGACTTCAAGGATCTAGGAACTATGTACTCCACAGTCCCTCTGTTCCTCAATGCTCCCTAAGACCCTACCATTCATAGTGTATGTCTTAACTTCATTAGTACTCCCAAAAGTCTCCTATTTGTCAGGTTGAAACTCTATCTGCCACTTTTCAACCCATTTCACCAACACGTTGATATTTCTCTGTAGCCTAAGATTAGCTTCCACGCTGTCAACTACTCTGCCATTCTTTGCGTCATCTGTAAGTTAGCTACTACTACTTCACTTTATACTTGATGTCAATATTTATGATGCCTTTTTAACTGTTTTCCCTATCTGCCCTGCTACCTTCAAAGGTTTGTGAATGCATATACCAAGGTCTCTGTGTATCCACTTTAGCACTGAATGCTTTATAGTGTTTCCTCAGTCTTTATAAAAGGCTTTATAGTCTTTCCTCAGTCTTCTTAGCAAGATGTATCACTTTGCCTCATTAAGTTTCCCACCGTATAACCGCCCATTCCATGGTCTTTTTCCATTGAAGCCTACCAACTATGCTCTTCTTACTTATTTAAACAGGAGGCCAAACAGGCAGTACATCCCATGGGACCTGGAGATTTGTAATCATAAATGGCCAACCTTGTACTTGGTGGCCACCTTGTACCCTTGAAATGCAGAATTATAATAATGTTGTGCAGCTGTGTTCACTGAAAACGTGGAACTTGCTGGCTATGTTGACTTCAAGTGTATAAGCATGACTCTAAGAGGTAATGTTTTACAGTTTCACACATACTCAGTGGGTGATGGTAAATTGACAGCCATTTCTAATCTCATGAGAATGTAAGAACATAATAAATAGGAATATGAGTAGGTCATTTGGCCCCTCAATGCTGATCCAATATTCAACAAGATTGTAGCTGGTCTTCTGCCTCAATACCATTTTTCTACTCTATCCCCATATTCCTTGATTCTTATAAGATCCAGAAATATATTGATATTGTTTTGAATGCAATCAATCACTGAGCCTCCGCATCCTCTGGGGTACATGACTCCAAAGTTTCACTACCCTTCTAGGTGAATAAATTTCTTCTCATCTTAGTCTTAATAGCCTATCCCTTATTATGACACCATGGCATCCCTAATTCTAGACTCTTCAGCCAGGGGAAGCAGTGTCTCTGTATCCACCCTGTTTAACCCTTTGAGAATTTGAATGTTTCAATGGGGTTGCCTCTCGTTCTTCTGAACTCAAGGGAATAGAAGCCTAGCTAACTCAATCTCTCCTTGTAGCTCACATGTTTTAAATTTTCATTTGGGTCAACGAGAATAAAACTCTGGGGAGGCCCATTCACTGTTATGCTATTGCACAGAATCACAATAACTGATATTGAAGTGTTACCTAGAAATAAGTTACAGGCCTAACAGTTATGATGGTGTTGACCTTGCTAATCACTAGTGTTGCATGGTCTTTGCAGGTGTCCTTGGTAACAGTGTAGGCTGAAGCAATTGTCCTTGATAACTGGCAGCAACATGTGCTTGTACTTATAGATGTGGTCAGGGGCATCTTGTTCTTCCTGGAATGCTGTCTCCTATTTTGTATCAGCATAAGCATGGAACACTTTAATGTACTTGGGATGAGAAAGCAAAATGCAAACATTTTTCCTCAAATCTTTTTCACAGAAACATTAATAAAAATGTCAAAAACCACACCATAAAGTAAACATTGCAACAATAACAAGCCAAAAAATACAGAAAGCTTTCAGGAACCCTTTGAAGACACTTACCTGCTTTTCTGTTTCCAAAAAGAGGGCAAATTCTATAGAACTGTCTTTTTAATGCAGTCTATGAAATGATGCCCCTTAAAGTAACTGTCTGTAAAACCATTCTTGTTGATTCCCCCTAAAGCAACAGGATGTAAGACCATTCTTGTTGTGATGCGATCTGTTTCCCAGCATCCACCATTGTGGGTATGGTTGCAGAATGGTCAAGTTACTGGACTGGCATCTAGAGGCCTGGATTTTTGATCTGGAGATAACATTTAGATATAGATATTTATTTATTAGTCACATATATATCAAAACACACAGTGAAATGAGTCTTTTTGCGTTACTGTGAGTGTGCTGGGGGCAGCCCTTTAGTGTCGCCATTTTTCCCGCGCCAACGTAACATGCCCACAATTCCTAACCTGTACGTCTTTGGAATGTGGGAGGAAACCGAAGCACCTGGAGGAAACCCACGCAGACATGGGGAGAACGTACAAACTCCTTACAGACGGCGGTGGAATTGAACCTGGGTTGCTGGTGCTGTAATAGCGTTACGCTACTGTGCCACCACAATCCCACCAGGTAGATGGAATTCAAGCAATTAAATAAATCTGTAATTTCAAGTATTCTGTGGTCAGTAACCTTAAATCTGCTAAATTGTTACAAAAACTCATCTGGTTCACTAATGTTTTTCAGAGAAATAAATAGGCCATCCTTCTCAGGTTCTGTTAATACAATTCCAGACCCATAACAATGTGGTGGACACTGAACTGCCCCCCAGCCCAAGAACCCTCTCTGCTTCAGGGAATTTCAGGATGGATAATAAATGATGGCCATGCCAGAAGCATTCAAATCCCATAGAGACCAGGTCACGAGTATGCATTGCTACATCAACAGTTATCTTTTGGTTTATTTTGCAGCAGGTAGCAAGGAAGGCAAATTCCAAGTTTATTTAATTATTTCTAAAGCACTTTTATGGGCCCCTTCTCCAATGGTTTTAGTGTCTTTGGATAAGATTTTTAATTAAATCTGACTGCACAGTTCTGATGAAACACTTGTTGAGTCATGATTGCCGACTTATGTCCTATTTGTAGAACTATTTGCGAAGCACTTGAGGCTTCACCATTGGCTTCATAGCGCAACATTACTGAGGGCACCTTCACTTTCCCAGTGTGACCAGTCTTTCCTAATCACATTCAATGACAATTGGAAGGTAGATTAAAAGCCATGCACAGAGAAGGCTGCCATTTTACCATAGTTTAAGTTTCTTTACTAACTCTAGGACACAAGATAGTTTCCTATCTTGTATTTTTTGATAAGATAAGATTTCTTTATTAGTCACGTGTACATCAAAACACACAGTGAAATGCATCTTTGCGTAGAGTGCTCTGGGGGCAGCCCGCAAGTGTTGCCAAGCTTCTGGTGCCAACATAGCATGCCCACAACTTCCTAACCCGTATGCCTTTGGAATGTGGGAGGAAACCACAGCACCTGGAGGAAACCCATGCAGTCACAGTGAGAACATACAAACTCCTTACAGACAGCGGCCGGATCTGAACCCAGGTCATTAACGCTGTAATAGCGTTACACTAACCACTGCACACATCGGAGATATATCATGCCTACTGTTGCAAAGACTATTTAGCAGCAATGACTTTTCCTTTGATTTAAGAAGGCAGCACTTTATGCTAATGACCTTGTAATAGCCTTCCTGAATTCTGTGTGCAATATGGCTATATTTACCAGAGGAAAACATTTGTGTTGAAGGAGAGCCAGAATGTTGTGCATCTTAAGAAACGGATCCCATGGCATTTAGGCGCAGCTCACCAAGACCTATAATCATTTCCAAAATATTAATCCAGATGAATGACATTAACTGTCTTCAATTAAACTTGTATGTTACTCATGAACATCCTAAAAAAAATACAAATGTCAGTTTTTGAGTGTCTTTGACATTATTGATTTAGTAATACATGTATAGGGTTCTCCTGTTTGTGGTGTGCCATTCCAGACAAACTGAAGGGATAACAAAACATGGATATAAATCATCTTCTTTGGTACTCACTCAAGTTTGAAGGTGACTTGCTTTCACTCTAGTTTTTTGGGTTCTGAATTAACTGATGAAGCCAGTGTGGGAGCCACATACTTTTCCATAGATGGAACAGAATGTGCCTGATGGGGGAGATGGTTGGTTAGTTTGTAAGGTGGCACACTCTTTCTACAGGCTTCTGTTCTTCTAAATGAGCCAAAGGATATAAAGCATTCACTGGTTCTGCAGAAGGAGTTACTGAGACACCGTATTAGCTCATTCTTGATGGTGAGGATGGATCTGTGAAGATGAGGTTTTCCTTTCCAGAGGAAGGTCTTTTACTAAAAACAGAAAACGCTAGAAACACTCAGCAGGTCATTCATCAAAACTTTGTTCTTTAAACTGGCCATCTCCTTTCTGCTGTGTCTCACTCAGGATGATTGATGATGTCAGAGAGTCTGAGCTCTTTGGAAATGATAGATCAAGGCATATACTCTACCATGCCATTATTCTATCTCTTACTGCATTGATATTAGTTACAGTGATAGTGCATCAGTTTTGTTCACTTTTGTTATTTCAAAGCAAATAAGAAGTCTTGGTAATAAATATTAATGTGATAATGTACTGTTCAGTAATAATCTGATGCATACAGCAAAATAATACAAAATTGGTAATTTTACGTAATTGATGAAAATACTGAAGTGTTTTTTTAACTACAGGATCAATTAAATGACAAAACTGTGGAAAAATATCAAGACAGGTTCTTTACATAAAGATTGCAGTGGCAAATAAATACACTGCTGCATGTTTTCTGTGGTTGCAGCTGTAATATGGGCTGTAGTACTGTGAATGTTAAAAGCAGATTGAGAAAAAATGAGGTAATGCAAAAGGGGAGGTAACATCTTGACTTAAGGGATGGATGGTACATAGAAGAAGAAATTGGGTTGAAGGGGGAAACATTTTGGAACAGAAGGCAAGAGGGGCTCGAATGTATTAGCCTGAGCTGAGCATTAAGGGTGATCATCTATCACTGTCAGATGGGAGAGGCAGCAGAGCGTTCTTGCTCATCTGCTTGCTGGCTGCCTGACTGAGGTGCAGGCAGCCTGCAGGCACAACATTTGCATACATTTAGGGTGGAGGGAGAGGGGAAAAGAAAGATATCACAGATTGCAGACTGTTGAATGCTTTGAGTGCTAGACACCTTCACAAGTAATGTCAGCTGCTGTTGTATGGTTTGGAAAACAGGAAACATTAATCCTTTGAGTGCCATATCTATTTTGCACCTTTTCTAGATGTGAATATGTTAATGTAGTCTGTTGAGCAGTATCATAAAGCTACAATATAGATATCCTGCTTAACTACCTGTCAAATTCATCATTAATCTGACTTGGGAGTTAAAGCCATGGTTGCTGATGATGATTCACCTCTCTGAATACCCTTGCGAGGAGAGATGCAATGCACTGGTGATGTCGGCGAATTGCCAGTGTGTTGCAGCTATGAAGTCATTGATTGCATAAAGAGGCTTTGAGATTTCAGATGTGGTTACTGCCAGCTGTTAGTTCATTTCTGGTTTACTCGACAGTCCCTCTGGAGTTAATATTAATGATGTATGAAGCATTGTCAGCTGTAACATGCATGATGACCTTGCCAGCATGCCTCACCAAATTAGGGCCCGTGACACTCGCTGCTGGAATTGCTGTGCTATGTAATATCATGGTGTAATTATTAGCCTTTTCTGGCCACATAATAGAACACACCTGGCCTAATTTGGTTTTGTGAAAATGAGAACTAATAATTATATGAAGTTGAATGGTATAGTAGATATCTACAATTAATTACACATGGTTCACCTGTTGTGGTACTTGGATGATGCAAACATAGACTGCTAGAAAAATCTCTTGCACAGGAATCTAGGATCATGTGGCCTATCGAGACTGTGCCAGGTCCTAGACAAGCATATGTCATTACCATTCTGCTCCTTCCCTGTTGCCCCAAAAATTTCTTTCAACTGCCTATCCAATTCCTTTTTGCAATGTTTCTGTTTATGCCATCCTAGTAGACAACACGTTCCAGATCATAATACTTATGTGTTTATATTTTTAAAAAAATTGTATCTTTTGCACAGACTTTTAAATCTGTCCCCATGTTCTTTGAAGCATCTGTTAATTGGAACTTCTCAACTTTACCTTATTTGATCTAGTCCTGATAAGGTACACCTCCATCAAACCTCCCGATTTTCTTTGCTTGGAAGAGAACAATCTCAAGTTCACCAGTATGTCCTTGCAACTGAAATCCCTCCTCCCTGGAACGATTCTAGTGAATCGTTTCTGTGCCCTTTCTAGCACTTTCAATTTCCTCCTAAAGTTAGGGGACCATTACTGTCACTCCAAATGCAGTACTGAGGGTGCTTTTGAAGGGTCAACGACTGAATTCCTCTGCTTAATAAACAGTAAGGGCACCATTTTTCTGGTGTTTTCTCTGGGTCATCAAATCGTCAGAAGTAAACAGAGGAGTAAATCTGCAGAGAAATTAGAGAGATGCCACACCTGGTAATGGATGGTGCTGGACCATTAAATAGCAGGGGAGGAGGAGGGTCCACTTCGGGGATGGCAGGGACCAGATTATTCCTGCCAAAGACAAGGCTAAAACATTTGGAACTATGTTTAGCTAGAGTGCTACAGTGGCATGTCAAAATTTCTGTTACTGTGAATAGCTAAGCGAGTAAAAGATGACCTGATTTCCAAAAGGGAAAAAGTTAAAGATGACACATTTCTTTAATATTTTAAGCAAGATTACCTTTTTATTTCCATCTTTTACAGTTTCAAATTAACAAAAAAGGAAAAGGGCCCGAAGCAAAAGTTTGGGCACCCTGCATGGTCAGTACTTAGTAACACCCCCTTTGGCAAGTATCACAGCTTGTAAACGCTTTCTGCAGCCAGCTAAGAGTCTTTCAATTCTTGTTTGGGGGATTTTCGCCCATTCTTCCTTACAAAAGGCTTCTAGTTCTGTGAGATTCTTGGGCCGTCTTGCATGCGCTGCTCTTTTGAGGTCTATCCACAGATTTTCGATGATATTTAGGTCGGGGGACTGTGAGGGCCATGGCGAAGCCTTCAGCTTGTGCCCCTTGAGGTAGTCCATTGTGGATTTTGAGGTGTGTTTAGGATCGTTATCCTGTTGCAGAAGCCATGCTCTTTTCATCTTCAGCTTTTTTACAGACGGTGTGATGTTTGCTTCCATAATTTGCTGGTATTTAATTGAATTCATTCTTCCCTCTACCAGTGAAATGTTCCCCGTGCCACTGGCTGCAACACAAGCCAAAGCATGATCGATCCACCCCCATGCTTAACAGTTGGAGAGGTGTTCTTTTCATGAAATTCTGCACCCTTTTTCTCCAAACATACCTTTGCTCATTGTGGCCAAAAAGTTCTATTTTAACCATCAGTCCACAGGACTTGTTTCCAAAATGCATCAGGCTTGTTTAGATGTTCCTTTGCAAATTTCTGACGCTGAATTTTGTGGTGAGGACGCAGGAAAGGTTTTCTTCTGATGACTCTTCCATGAAGGTCATATTTGTGCAGGTGCTGCTGCACAGTAGAACAGTGCACCACCACTCCAGAGTCTGCTAAATCTTCCTGAAGGTCTTTTGCAGTCAAACGGGGGTTTTGATTTGCCTTTCTAGCAATACTACAAGCAGTTCTCTCGTAAAGTTCTCTTGGTCTTCTAGACCTCAACTTGACCTCCACTGTTCCTGTTAACTGCCATTTCTTAATTACATTACAAACTGAGGAAACGGCTACCTGAAAATGCTTTGCTATCTTCTTATAGCCTTCTCCTGCTTTGTGGGCATCGTTTATTTTAATTTTCAGAGTGCTAGGCAGCTGCTTAGAGGAACCCATGGCTGCTGATCGTTGGGACAAGGTTTGAGGAGTCAGGGTATTTATAAAGCTTTGAAATTTGCATCACGTGGCCTTTCCTAACGATGACTGTGAACAAGCCATAGCCCTAACAAGCTAATGAAGGTCTGAGACCTTGGTAAAAGTTATCTGAGAGGTCAAATCTCTTGGGGTACCCAAACTTTTGCATGGTGCTCCTTTCCTTTTTTCACTCTAAAATTGTACAAAACAAAAATAATACACTAATCTTGCTTAAAATGTTGAAAAGAATGTTTCATCTTTAACGTTATGATTTTTGGAGATCATTTCATCTTCTACTCACTTAACTATTCACAGTTACAGAAATTTTGACCAGGGGTGCCCAAACTTTTGCATGCCACTGTAAGTGTATGAACTGCTTCTGTTTCCTCCTGAGTTTCCCACTAATACAGAGGCCGATCTTCAGCTAATTTGATTCACTCCATATGATTGCAAGTAAAACCTGAGATCATTGGATCAGCTTCTCAAGGGCATTTAGGGATGGATAATAAATGATGGCCTAGCCAGCAACATGCAGATCCTGAAAAACTATTATAAATATTGTAATGTGTAGAATGATGATATTGGGGAGCTACAATTCCTCCAGTATCGATTTCTATAATGTTAAAAGACAAAGAAGTGTGAGAGATTTATAAAGTATGTTCAGAAGAACTTTCTACCCCAAAAAGGGAAGAGGGATTGCTGGATTTCATTCTAAGTTATGAGGCAGGCCAAGTTGACCAACACTATTGGGGGAATCCATCTGAGAAACAGTGATCATAGTTTCATCATGTTTGTAAGGGTGATGGCAAGAAATGATCTGGAGTAGAAGTACTGAGGTTTCTGGAGAATGAAAGGGAATCTGGCACATGTTAATTGGAATGAAAGATTCCTAAGTGAATAATGGGTGACCTTTAAAGAGGAGGTGGTTTGGATACAGACTAGATAAGCTTCCATCTGGCTAAGGGAAAGTAGGTAATTGGAGCCAATTAGATGATGATGGAGGGAGAGGGAGATGAAGATGAAGATGAAACAGAAACTAGCTCATGTGACACATATCAGGTTGATGATATGCAAGAACCAGGCTAAATGTAGAACTGTCAGAGGGTAAGAAGAAAAGAAAATAAGACCAAAGAGAGAATGGAAAAATTTATCGATAGCTAACATGTTAGGGAACCCAAATGTCTTCTATTGGCAAATAAATACTAAATGGGTAGAAGAGGAGTCAAACCAATTAGGGATCAAAAAGGTAATTTCATGGTGGTAGAGTACTTTGGCGGCATCCATTTTCTTGGTAAGCCGCAGAAAAAGATAAGTAGAAGAAATACTGGATAAAAAAAATAAAATCCTGGTGTTTAAAAAAAAACTTGCTCCTTGTTCCTTTC
Source organism: Pristis pectinata (assembly GCF_009764475.1). Classification (NCBI taxonomy): domain Eukaryota; kingdom Metazoa; phylum Chordata; class Chondrichthyes; order Rhinopristiformes; family Pristidae; genus Pristis; species Pristis pectinata. The sequence continues at coordinate 57,063,950 of NC_067414.1, read as the reverse complement.
AGTGGGAATGCTTGTATTCTGTTACAAGTCTGATGGTTATTACATTGCTGTTCGTTGGATCTAGAATGCTTTGTGACCTCTTGAAGTGATGAAAGGTACTGAAAAAAAAATGCATGTCTTTTTATTGCTCACGTATGATTTTGTTTCACATGGGTTTATGGTGATAATTGGACTTGCTTTTTCTCTTTTACTTCCCTGTCAAGTCTGTGGGAGTTGTGATCAGCTAGTTCAACATAGATTACGAATTGATTCCGTGATCTCCAGGAATCTAATGTCTCCAATGGTTTAAGCCAAATGGGCAAGTCTTCTTCTGCAATTTTGTTTAAGAAATAGTACTAGATAATAACGTCTCAGAAATATCAAGTAGTTTTTTTTAAAAAAAGATTCTTAGTGTTCAGTTCATGAGTCCTTTAACTTTACATAAAACAAGTTTATTCTTGCATTATTTGCTGTGCAGCATTTCTGTTGTGCAGCAACCCCTAACTAATGTAAAGTTAATTACAATTTAGCAAACAAATACTAGTCAAACGGTATGCATATTATAACCCCACAATGACTTTTGAACATTAATTGTATTCCATTATATTTAACAAACTGTCATATAAACAATTTAAATAAAATAATGAAATGTAAAAGACAAAAGATTAATTTTAAAGTTTCCGATAAAGAAAACTGGCATCAAGAAAATCCATTCATTTTAATCAATATCAGTTGTTCTATGTCAGAAAAAATCAATGCATAGTTGTGAGACCAGAAAAGATAATCAGCTGATGTTTCAGTGTACACTTTCATAGAAGGGAAATGATTAATACGGTCATAGAGGGCATCCTAAGCAAGAAAAGCAAATGAATGATGGCCTTCACCATCAGTATCACTGTAAGAAATATTTTACTATTTTTCTTTTATGCTCTTGTTGGTTCCCCTGTTACTGAAATAGGATTTAGGAATGAGATGAATGGCCAGGCAACTTGCCTCTAGGTTTCTGTTCTGTTCCAGCTTCTCGGTGTGCTACAGTAGGATTTAGGAATGAGATGAATGGCCAGGCAACTTGCCTCTAGGTTTCTGTTCTGTTCCAGATTCTCGGTGTGCTACAGTAGGATGTTGCCTTGAATTCTTCCTCCTCCTTGACAAAAATACATTGAAAAGTGGTATTGGAACTGAAGAAATGACAATATCTATGACTACATGGTTGTGGTGATGGTAGTTCCCTAAGGCTTTCCTGCCATGATGTTATGGTGCAGAGACAACTGAGTTTCCAGAGATCATGAGTAATTTACAAATATGTCCCTGGGGAATGGAAGGTTTTCACCATGATTCCAGTTGACCAGTTTTGCTGTGTTCTGGTCTTTAAGTCCAAATCTATCTTGATGTCAAGGAAGTCTACTTTGATCTCTCTGTTATGTACCTGCTGTGTCTTGATCAAATTGAGTATCCAAGGGCAGGTGATTGGTAAGTGGGTGTCATTTGATGGTAATGCTGCTTACTCCTTCCATTGCTTTGCTGATAATTGGAAAGAAGCTGCTGAGACAATAATTGGTCAGGCTAGATTTGTTTTCATTTGGACTGAAGATATCTGGATAATTTTGCATATTATCATGTCAGTACCATTTGCTTCAGCTTCTTTAGAGTAACTTGGTACCAGGATGGGGGAGGTGTGGGTGAAGAAATTACTAATTAGGTACATACATCATAACCACAGCTAGGTTATTGCTGGGGGTTTGGACCTAGCTGTTTTTTCCCAGGGTTGTGTATGTATGGAATAAACCTAATGAGCAAATTTCAGACCATTTGAAAAGTAGGAAGAAATGTAAATAGACAGGTACAAGAGATGTGGTATTTCCTCTTCACGGTGATGGCCAGATAAATCACAGATATTTTCTCTGGTCCTATATCTGAAGTGTTCTTTGATCATTTTATGTGGCCACCTTGGTGCAGAGATTTAGACATGCAGCTCAGCTGAATGAACAAGAGCGCAATGGTCTACAGCTGTCCTATTTATTTTCAGCCTGCAAGGCTTCTGGATATGGAACTGTCAACTGAAACCAGCATCAAAGACACACTGGAGCATCATGAACACAATGCCAGCTTGATTAAATAATGAGGTTCATTCAAGTTTTGTTTACCCAGTTAGTGACTTCATGCAACGTAATTGGATTTGACATGGAGATAGTTGGTTGACCTCCTGTCCCAAGTAACTTGCCTATTTTCTTTAGAGACTCTCAAATCCAATGTCATGTTGTAAACAATATGAAAACCTCTACCTCATGGTCAGTCTTCCATAATTCCACCAATATAATCCAATTTTGATTATACTGAATGTTGAGAAAATATGAAGATATTATTTGGTAAACAAGGTAATTTAAGTCCCAAACCAGAAAATATCTAATTTATTCATCACCTCTGATGAAATTATCTGGTTAATTTCAGAGAACAATCAATTACAGTGATTTTGAAGTTGTTTTGATGCTAGGCATACTACCTATATGGTGGACTGGGTAAATCAAGGATTGTCTGTGGTATGATCTTCCTCTTTGCCTTGATTGAGTGATGTCATCAAGCTGGTTTAACAGATTGATGAATTCACACAGACAACAAACCAGAAAGGAAAAAAGTACAATTTTTACGTAATTTAAAATATTTTTGAGCACTAATTAAAGATTGGAACAAAGATAGAGGGTTATGGTAGAAGCTGAAATACCATAATTTTTCTTTAAAGTTTACCAATCCAATATATTTCAAATATTTACATGCGAGAGTAACAAAATCTATGCACACATAATTGTTTTCTGAGACCAGAGAGTTTAAGCTGCAATTCTAGTTCAGTATGCCTATGACCTCTTAGGATGAAGCAGGCATTTGCTGTGCTGCAAATGCCTACTTCTGCATGAATGGCCTGCACCATCCACAGGATCCATGTGAATGAAAAACATAAGAATGGGAGGCAGATTTTTCATATTTCTGCATTCACCTCTTCAATCCAAGTATAACAATTTCAAGTTCTTTACATTAAAAAGAGTTTGTTAATACTTTGTTCTCATCAGATTTTCCTTGATTTCAAAGAAATAAGGCTATTGTCAATGACCTCTGGATTTCCCTGTTGAACTGCACAAATGGATACTCCAGAAGCTAAAATTATTTTCACGGTGGAATGATGGTAAACACTGATAGTTCTGATTTTTAATACATAGACCAAAGTCTGGGCTAATATAGAGTTTGTTATCAATTAAAACAGGACAGATCTTAGATGTTTATAGTGAGTCATTAATGTGTGACTTTGAAAATGTACCAACAATGGTGTGATGGGAAGTAAGTGTGATGCTTTCAGGAAATGATCTTGATTTATAAATTGTAGAAACAATATTGAAATTTGCAAATAACATCAACTTATGGTGTACAGAAAATTGTGACAAAAATTTGCATGGAAGATAGATAAGCTCACAGGGTAATCGGATAGATGACCGATTTAAATGAAAATGAAAATCTAGTCCTGATAAAGGATCTTAAACCTGAAACATCAGCTCTGTTTTTCTTCCCACAGATGTGACCTGACCTGCTGAGTATTTCCAGCAATTTCTGTTTTTATTTTAGATTATTTATCTAGATTACTTAATAGAGAAAATATGAGTTCATAGATTTTAAAAATAAGTGGAGGGAGAGGAAATGCATATTTTTCTGATGTTAAATGGAAAATATACATAAAAATATCCGGCGACCTGGATATCAGTGCAAGGATCATTTAATGTGTCATCAGGCATAAAATAATAAAAATAAGGGAAACTTGATCCTTGATTTCTGATCTAGAGGCAATGAATGCAATAGGGAGGAGGTGATATTGAACAAGTACAGGACCTAAATGCAGTTAGAGTAGTTTACATGATTTTGTATATTGTTAGAGAAAGAGAAAGATAATAAAGCAAAGAGCAAGGTGCAAGGTAGATTATTTAGGGTGTTAGAGAAATGAAAGATTCACTGAAAAATGGAGAAGATTATGTGTTGACTTGATGAAAGATGTCAAGATTTTGAAATGGGGTCAGGTGAATATTATTAATTTGTTTCCTATGGCCAGCAAGGGAGTGAAAGTGCGTATATTTAACCACTAAGATCTAAAGAGAAGCCCCAAGATACTTTGTTTCTGAATATTAACTACATCCCTTAATTTGGTGTCATTTGCAAATTTTGCTTCCGATTCCAAAGAACAAATTATTAATTTGAATAGTGAACAAGGATGATCCCACCACCAATTCCCGAGGAACATGAGTTCCCACCTTCTGCTAGTTTGAGTAACTGTCTTCAGCTCCTACTTTATATTTTTTATTTTGTAGCCAGATTACTCTCCATTGTGTTCATTGTCCTCTGACTGCACATGTTCTGACTTCAGGCAGGAATCCACTTTCTTATGTAAATGACATCCACTTAATTCTCCTCAGTGCTTTGTGTTACTTCTTCAAAGAATTCAATAAAGCATGGCTTTGCCTTTTGAAATCAATGCTGACTACTCTTATTTTTGTTTTCTGTTACTTCTTTAGATAAAAGTATCTGATATATTTCTACCACCAATGGTTGTTATCAGGATTTATGCATCTTTTTTGATATTAGAATGTTAGTTGTGCATTTTTGCTACTGAATTATGTATATATTCTTCCTACTTCTTTCTTGCCTTGTTTGAGTGTGCATGGATCCAATCGGTTCAGTTTACGCCTTCCAATTTTGCTACCTACCTTCTTGGTGTTTAGGATAGTTCCCAAAAGCCTTTCTCCTTCTTGAAAGAGAACTGCACTGATTGGTCTGCTTAGTGGTTAGGTTAACATTGCATGTCGATTTCTGATGGCATAATTAGATTCCCATCTTCATACTAAAGGGGATAGCTAGCTTGGGGTAAAGATTCCTTGCTGCTTACACTTGCAGAATTTGAGTTTGCAGTTGGTCAGATTGGGGCAGATAAGAAGATGGTAAGTTCCTCATTCTATTTTAAGTGTCATGCTCCCTAATCAAATTTCTGTTTGGCAAGAGCACATGTTTTCTTTAAATTCTGCTATATAACATGTAAAATAGCTTGGTATAAAATAGCAGCAGTCATAAAATATTTTCATTACAGAAATAATTAATTCACTTTGTGCAAAAATTAGCATATCCTAAGTAATTTTAACCAGGCTGATTATTGTATCTTCCTAACACCTTCATAGATAGAAGAAGCTATATCCATTTTGGGAACCAAAAGGAATACCTCAGCTGTTATTGTTTAATTGATTTTGTTGCATTACTGAACAAAATCGATCTGTATTACAACTTCAGAGCGGTTTGGTTTATCCCTTGCAATTTGGTATAATAACTGATATCACAATTTCATTCTGTCATATTATTGTGATCTTACTAGGTTCTCACTAATTGTTTTCAATACCCTGAGGCAAGATGTGATGTATTTTTTCCTGTGGTACTTATTTATATTTTATCTCAAGCCATAATCCTTAAGAGTATAGCGTGGGCTTTGAGATGAAACAGTACCTTTGATCTGAAGTTGTTATGCATCTATCAGTATGACTTAAGAAAGTGTGGTTGAAATGCTGCCCTGTTTTCTTGAGTTATATTTCCTTAAGAAGAATGCAATTTACTTGTATTTTATGTACAGATTACTTGCTATTAGTTCTGTCCTTTGCTCTTTTCACGTGTCGTTGCATCCACAATTGAAAGCAAAGGCACTGAAGCCTTTTCCCATTTTAACCTTCGTGCTCTACACTGCCTCATTACTATGGCCCATTGCGAGTTGGATTTGCATTGTTTTTAGACAGTAAGTGATTTGATTATCCTAATGAATGCAGCTCTGTTTTCAGAAGCTAACAATCATGTTATGTTGTGGAAAATTTATTTTCAAAACTAGGGACATAAACAATATAATTTCTAATTTTTTTGTCTTGAATATTTTATATGTCTTTGCATCATGAAATATTGCTTGCACTATAATTCTAGGATACAAGAATTCTACACAAGCCTTCAAAGCTCTTGGCTTGACAGGCATGCATATATACTTGTACATAAATATATACAGTAGAAATTATAGAATACAAATTCTTGTTTGACTTACCACAATGAAGAGGACGTGGAGTTCAATAGTTCATTTGTACAATATATATAGATAAAAATAATTGTAGGTAATGATATTTCTGACATTATAATTCTGTTCTTAATTATATAATGAAAAAATATATTCAATAGCTTTAATTGCAAGGTGGGGTAGGGGAACTGCTTTTTATTGTAAAATTGTAACCCTTTTGGGGAATATGTGCTTTATATTTTGCTGTGCTTGCAAATGGCAAAGGCTTTAATTCTTAATCATACAACTATGTAGCAATGAAGGGAGAGTATTGGTAGTGTGTTCTCTGTCCAGAATGATTAGAGATGGCAAGGTTTCTGGCGATTAAGTTCCCCATTTGATGAATTGTGGAGATTGTATTTTAAGACTTCCTCTTGGGATCAAGTCTAGCAGAGCCTCAGAGGGACACCCCTGCTCTCTGCTGTCAGCAAATCTGACTTTATATTGGTGAGTTCTGTAGTGTGTCATTCATGCTATTCGATTTTTCCTCACCAGCTTTTCGATTGGCCCACTGTCTGTGTTTTATTTGTTGGTGGTCGGGATTTTACATCAAGAAAAAAATTTACATGAGTAAATTGTTTCAGGAGTTCTTTTGTGGTTGTGAGGGCCATCATTTGTATAGGTAAAGAAATGAAGGCAGAACTATGAAATATAGCTGCCTTATTCATAGATCACACCTGCCAATATTTTCTGGAGGGAGGGAGACTTGCAAGGTTTGTGCTTTGGATGATTTCCATCTCTTGTTTTAGGACCAGAGCAAAGGGAAGTTTGCTAAGGAAAAACTTGGAGTGGAAAATAGGGATGACTCAAAAATAAGCATAACAGTGGTTGTCAAAAATTAGGATGGAAGCACATTCCAATGTACAATTGTATGATAATCAGTGAAGCTGAAATTAAGGTTTTCATATCATCTTGATACTTGTACTCAAATTCTTAGTTCACGTTGATGTAACTGCTCCAAGGTAGAGATCTTCTTCAATGGGGATTGCTTATGTAGTCATTTTATCTTGTAGTGCTGCTGTTGATGCCAAAAGTATAGAGCTATTAGAAATGGGAATGTTTCTGGGGATAAGTTGCCCATTTGATGAATTGTGGAGACTGTATTCTAAGACTGATATTACCATTTACTTTGTTTAAAAACTGGGTATTATTTTTCATCAAAAAGAAATTGTTTCCAGTGTAGTTGGCTGAAACCTCTGTTTATCAAACAGTGTGACAAATCAGAGACTGTGGTGGGATCAAGAGAGGAGAGAGAGTTGCATGTTGCACATGTATGTTTGATGTGTCTTTGGATGTTGTTGCCAAAGGGCAGCATGCATTTAAGAGACAGGCCATCAACATGTTTGGGAGACTCCAGAGGTAACCATTGCAAGTAATTTTCTGACGAGAACTGGATAGATAAAAATCAAACATGGTGAGAGCAGTCCCACCAAGCTGGATGAATGAGAAGGGACTTTGGAGGAGGACGGTTCAGTCGACTGTGTGAAAGGCCGAAGGGATGAGATGAAGGGAGGTGCTTTCCCACAGTTACAGTAACAAAGGTAGTTAGTTCTAGAAAATGACTATAATGGCATGGTAGGGCAGTTGTGGAAAGGTGGTAAAATATGGAGTCTTCAGCAATCATTTCAACAGTTATATTTATAAAGAACCTATTAATGTCCTAAAATGGTTTTGAGTGACTCATGAGAGCATTAAGAAACAAAACATGAAAACAAAACTTTGAAGTTTTTAGGATGGTTGACCAAAAGCTTAGTCATAGAGATAGATGGAATTCATTAAAAGAGGCAAGAAGTTTAGGCAGGGAATTCCAATGTTTTGGATCTTGGCAGCTGAAGAGATGGCTCTTGGTGGAGAAGTGATGAAATGTTCAGGATGTCAGAATTGGACAATGATAGATAGAGGGTTGTAAGGCTGGAGAAAATTACAGAGCATAATTGAAGCTACAGAGGGATTGAAACTTAGAAACGGAATTGTAAAATTGCATTATTTAACCTAGAGCTGATGTATGCCAGCTAACACAAAGGTGATGGGTGAAAGCACCGATGCAAGTTAAAGTATAAGAACAGACTCTTGGATGACGTTATTTATGGATGATAAAATGAAGGAGGAGGGATAGTTGTGCACTGATATCTGGGGGGGGGGTATTAAAGATGTGGATGAAGCTTCAGCCACATGTGAGCAAAGGTAGGGTGTAGCTGGACAATGCAGTGAGGGCAGCTATGGTAGTGCTATAGCTTGTGTTTCAAAGCACAACTCTGTGCCATGTATGACGTCAAAGATACAAAGATATTTTTAGATTGTGGAAAGAAAGTGGGAAGGAAGGTGATGGTTTTGGTATTCCCATTATAAAGCTGGAGAAAGTCAAGTGGATGTCGAATAGTTCGATGAGTAATAGACTGTGGAAGGATGAAGAATGGTGGTGATGAGGTAGAACTGGATGTTGATCAGCATATAAGTGGAACCTGATGTTGTTAGTGGGATAACGTTGCAGAGGAACATTAGATGACAAATATTAGGAGAGTAAGAATAAATTATTTGGTGTCCCAAGGTTATGGTGCAGGAGCAGGGAAAGAATCCATTGCAGGTGGTACATCATTCAATAAGATGTCGGCTGATCTGATTATGATCTCAGCTTCACATTCCCACCCATCCTGCCATTCACCCCTAGTTTTAACAAGAATCTAGCCATCACTGTCTTAAAAATATTCAAAAACTCTGCTTTCGCCTGACGAAGTGTTCCAGAGACTCACTCCTCTCTGAGAGCAGAAATCTTGGGCAACCCCTTATTTTTGAATAGTAATGCCTAGTTCTAGATTATTCCACAAATAAAAACATCCTCTTCACAGACCCCTCATGACCTTAACTGTGATCTAAGGAGCACATCTCTGTGCCATGCATGGAAGATATCTCTCTTCCTGGAGATTAACACCACCTCTGACTTGTGGTAGCCAGCCAAGGGAACCAAGATTGTAAAATATTTGCAGAGCACAGATGTACTCATTTTAGGAATATGTGGAATTTCTTCATTGACGAGGCTTTTATTCATGGTTAGAAATTACTATTCCTCAAATCGTAAATACGTTAAGTAATATAGCAGAAGTGATCCAGAAACTGCTCTGGCCCAGAGTATCATATTTGGCCATAGTTGGCTTTCAGTCCAGTTTACTTCAGCCCCTTGCAGAGTTTGTACATCGGTGCTGCACTCTGACTTAAGACCACCAGTTGAGCAATAAATGATTTTCTTTAGTATAAGATATAGCTTTGTTTTTGATCTTTGCACATGCATGCCATCCTATGTTTGTAAGAATTCAGAAAAAATAAATTACTCAACTCTCTGTAACATTTTATATGAAGAGTAATTGAACAAAGAAAAATACTTCCTGACAGGATTTTCCAAGATGATTCATGATGTAAATGTAATGTACAAGCAGCTTGTGAAAGCTGTTGACAGGTGTTTTGGAATATAGAGAATGTATTTGAAAGTAAACTAAATGTCTCAAGAAAACTGGAAAAGGGTTGAATTTTCTTTCGTAGTTTTCATACCAACTTGAAATGACCTTTTTTAAATATAGATACCATGTCAGCTTTTAAAAAAAAGATGATTTCAGATGGACATGTTGGGTACAAACTTGGTAAATTGTACAGTTGTTAAATGTGAGGTTTCTGATGTATCAATCATGTTGTTGTGGTAGCAAGAATTTTGAGTGAATCTATAACATTTTTTGTTGCAATGCAGATGCAATTTATATCCCTATATAGTATCTTGGAACAGTGTTGGTGTCAGTTTGGCTAAGTTGAAGGAAATCTTACAAGCTTGCAGATTTAAACTCCGGTCAGAACTTAAGTGTATAATTTAGGTTGATCTGCAGATGGTACTTGCAAGGTAGTGCACTGACATGTATGCTAACCTTGAAATTGCATTGGGTGATTCACATTTTTCAGGTATAGAGTAGATAACCTATTGGTCTATTTGTGTACTGCTTGCCAAATAATTGGTCCCCAGTGTGCCTTAGAATTATTCAGGAAGCTATTTACAATAATTCAAGAACTTATTGGTAGCGAAATTGGTCCATCCTAGCACTCTACTCCTTAGGTGATAAAATTGTCCAGCAAATTATAGCTCTAATATTTCAGAAAGGATCCTGCAAGGTTGCTATTTAAAAAAGCCATTGATACTATACAAGATAATAACCATATTTTCTTAACCACTGGGTACTTTTAACTGCCTTTTTTTTGTTTTCAGCATGTTTTCTGACCATGTGCCAGCATTGGTCTACTTTCGGCCGCTTAACACAGTTTTAGTCATATATGATTTGTTAGGGTTGCTATGGGGGTTGGAGGAGGAGAGGATATAGTGAGGTTGCAGAAGACATCAGGAGGAGGGGAGAATAGGGAACTGTACTGGACACCACAGCAATGGTAGGTTTTCTGGGAGGACATCTTCACTTCAGTGAGATTCAATATATGTCTGAGTACTGAAGCGATTGCCTTTGTCTTTGAACTATGGCAGCTTCTGGGGCCACACCCTCAATCTTGAGTTAAACTGTGAGTGGCTGCACCATAGGATGGTTTCAAAGCACACCAGCTGACATCTGAACAAAACCTGTGTATAAAAAAAAATTGAAATCTGAAATTAAGGCAGAAAATGTTGAAAATAAATGTTGAAAAAAATCAGCAGGTCAAGTAGCATCTAGGAGTGTTCCTGGCATTTTCTGTTTATATTTTAGGTGATATCTGATGACTTGCACCTTCTGTACACTGCTGTATCAAGGAGGTGATGAGGAGCTGTGTGTGAGGTGAAATACATTTAGCAAGTTTCCCTGGACCAAACAAATCAGGGCAAGAGAGCATAGCCCTTCACCACGATGGCATTCAAGATATCATAGATTGCACCCACATTGTCTTTGCAAGCTGTGCATTATTAGTCTAGTTTCTACTTCAATAGAAAAAGTGAGACCACCCTTCATCTGCATGATGTCACAGGTAGTATATCATGCACATCTGTCCCCAGTTTCATGGAAGCACTCATCATTCATGCATCCTGTGCCTGTCCTATGTGCTGCCATAATTTTAACCAGATTTCTGGATTGCAGGTTGGAAATATAATAATGTAACATGAGTCATAATTTCTATCAAGAAACCTGATGCAGAGACGGTGTGCAAACAACGAGAACCATGCCATCACCAGAAATATCATTTTACCACCTGCTATTTTGCTTGACTGAGGCCATCACTACCTCAACCATTACGAAGGGGCTCTGCACTACTGTGTTGGAAATAGAAAAAGGAAGACTAATTGCTCACACGAGAAGTGCAATCTGCCACCAAAACCTTCAAAGCCATTATCAGAGGCTGATTGCTATGTGGACTCCTATAAAATTCATAGAACTGAGTGTTTGCTCCATCTTTGTCTGCGTGGTCTTGATGTTGATGCTATGTGAAAAGCCTTTAAAAGGCAGGCCAGAGCACTTAGAATTCTTGAGTGAATGTTTATCAGTTTCTTTCAGCAATTTGGGAGTGATTGTGCTTTTCAGACCAGTGTTTTTCTAGTGAGGGTTAAAATGATGTTGCGTGTACCTGTAAAATTTCTTATGATACTTTCAAGGGCACAGAGCCCTCCCAGTGTTCTAAGTCATCATTGATAATTCAACTGACACAATTGCAAACAAACCCCATTGTTTTTGTTTACATTGCTGTGGATAAACTGCTACATTTTCTTAATGTTGTGGCAAAATATCTCAAGCAGCTTCAAAGGGGTCAGACAAAAAATGCTTGCCCAGGAGTACATTGGCACAGCCAAGTCCAGAGATAACAGGGGTGTATGCTTTGGTAATGTATCAGATGTGGAGATGGGTGGTTAGGTATCTTAAACCAACGCTTCAAACAATGATGCAATTTCACAGGTAGAAGGGAAGGATTGGCCAGAGACTGGAATGTGTGACAGGGACCGAATGCTATGCCTTTGTAAAATTCCTCCACAATGTCTTTGTTGACTATCTTAATTAAATTCCCTCATAAAGTCAATGTCTTTGGTGTTCTCAGTATTTAAACAGGCAAATTCTTTTCCAATCCAGGAATAACTGTCAAATAAGCAGTTTAGTAATTTGGAGACCATAGAGGATTAAAGATGGTCATCAGGTAAAGCTGGGTGTTGTCAGTGTACATGTGGTAACTGGCACTTGCTTCAGATGATTCAGCCAAGGGCAGCCTATAGAAGAAAAATGGGAGAGTACTGATGTGAAAATAGTCGAAAATAATTAATTGGCTATGAAGCTTTGAAATTCTAAAGGTGTGAAAAAATTTCATTGTAATGCAATAGTCAAGCATAGAATAAAATATAGTTATGCTTGCGATTACTATTCCCCCAAAAGTTGCCTAAAAATTATTTCAAAGAGCTGAGTTTCATCCTTATCAGTTATAAATTCCCTTCCAACTGTTCACTTCTGGACATGTGAAGGCCTGAACAACTTACAATTGAACAAAGAGCTGAATAGCACAAGTACTTCAAATCCAGGCTTTTAATAACTTGCATGCTTTTATTCTGGTCCCAAGACACTGGCAGAAATTGGAAATTGTTCAAAACAGTTTTTAAAAAATGGGCAGTGCTACTTATAATGACTGAGCATTGAGTGTGTTTGAAATTTCCTTCTCTATTATTTTAATGTAAAGGTAGTCAAATTGTGTCATGGTAAGATGCATTTAAATTCTTTCAAAGGCAAATTTTTAAAAAAAGCAAAATTGAATGTGCTTGAAGGATTTTACCCAGGGTTTCAGAACGTATTTAAACATGAAATGCTGGAATTATTCATATTGATCTGAAACATGAACTCTGTTTTTATCTCCAAGAATGCTGTTTATCTGCTGAGCATTTCTAGCAGTTTAAATTTTATTTCAAACTTACAGCATCTGCACGATTTTACTGTCAAAAGACATTAGTTGGTGTATGCAGGCAGCAAAACTGAAATTAAGTTGAAATTCTATTTGCAAATTCTGAAATTTCATCTGGTTTGGATCATTCCTGATTTTGGTTGGCTTATTTATGCACAAATTTAAAATAAAAAAAAATTGGTATTGTATTTAGTGATTTAGATATTTTTGTTTAAAAACAAAATTCAAAACAACAACTTTTGATTTTAAGTGTAACAAAGATTTTATGGAACAAATTCAAAATCTGTGTTTGTGATATTTGCCTGTTATCCTTTTTATTACAAGTATAACATTTCAGTAATTTTTTTTGTATGAGCATTTCTTCCATCTGTTGAACGTACGTATACTGAAAATGGTCACTTTGGACATCATTTGCATGTAATTTTTACTAGCAAGATCCTTGCTGAGTAATATTTATCTTTTCTGTCACCTTTTAACATAGACACAATTGCACGTAATTATATTTCATAAGTGTCTTGGCTCATTAACATCTTTAGCAAGCTCATCCTGCTGAAAGTTATACAGTCTATTACATGAATTCACAGCAATCTCTTGCTGAACTGCCTGGATACCTGCAGTACATCCCCAGCAAAATGATCAGCTTTTTTTTTGGTTCTAAGCTCCGCCCAAATGGGTTCATTTGAAGATTCTTCCAGGATATCGTCCCTCCTTACTGCAGGTCCTTGACTAGTATTGCAATCCCACCTTCCGTTTTGTATCTCCTTGCATTTCCCTCCCCTCCACATCTGAAGATTCTACACCCTGGAATGTTGAGTTATCAGTCCTGCTAATCTTTCAACCACATCTCCATAACAATAGAATATTATTATTTATAACAGTATAATATTATCATTTTTAAAAATCAATGCCCTCATTTGATCTGCCTTATTTGACTCCTTTTGCATTAAAATAAATGCAAACCAGCTTTGTATTCCACCCTTGTTCCTTGTCAGGTCGATGTATGACCTGCCCACTAAATTGACTTGGTTTTCTTTCTGAATTTTTCTGTTCCTCACCTTCTACTGTTCCATATCCCATTCCCCTGCCTAATTGGTTTAAACTCTGTCCAGCTTCACTGGCAACCATTCCCATAACCCTGCCCAGCAAAGATGTTAGATCTATTTTTGTGCAGGATCAACCCACATGGTTTGTGCAGGTCCCACTTCCCTCTGAAACAGTATCAGTGATGCAGAAATCTGGAGTCCTTCTTCCTGCACCACCTCTTCTGCCACATATTCGCCTGATGTTTCTTCCTATTCCTATACTTGCAAGTGGTAGTGGAAGTAATCCAGAGATTACATTCTTAGAGGTCCTGCTTTTTAATTTGAAATCCAGCTTCCTAAATTCAAACTGCAAGATATCATCCTTTAGTTTACTTGTATCATTAGTATAAAAATGAACTATGACCTGCAACCATTCTGTGCCATCCTTGACCCTGGCACCAGAAAGGCAACCTAAGTTCATGCCTGTGGCTGCAGAAGTTTAATCCCCTCACTATTGAGTCTTCTACCAATATTACTATATTTTGATATCATTTTGGAGAAAATCCTCCGTTTTACATACACTTACTCGTTTTTTTTTTACATATTACATACATTTTTACATTTTACATACACTAACCATTTTTAGATCCAGAATTTTATTTTTGTTGATTTGCTGAAACAATGTGACACAGTGGTAGAGATTCATATTAAAGCAACACAAATAGTGTGACTTCACTACTAAATATTTCAACTGGAGTTGTACCAAGGTTATTTAAAAAAAACAAGATGATCTTGTTTGGCCACTGTAATACTTTTAGAGTTGCTCTCCTGGGTTTTTATTTTATTGTAGTTTCAGGTTGGTGCAATGAAAGAGTTTAATTAAATCAACAGCATCTTTTCCCTAAAATGCTTTTCTCCTCCCAGGAAAAATGTTGGCTTGATATTTTCTCTAATTGAACCAGGTAGCTGTTTTGTCTTTATTTTAAAAGTAATGCTTCTTGCACTTTTCAGGAAAACATCATGTCAATGGAAATAGGACAGTTGAACCATTCCCTGAGGGATTACAGATGGCCATGTTTGGTAAGTTATTCCTGGATACAGCAATAAGGTACTGTATGTTCCAATTAGTTAACTCACTTGTAGAGTTAAACACAAAGGGGTTGATTCTCATTTCTGGCATTGTGCCTTCCGTAAAAATGTTGTGCCACAGATTTTCTTTGTTCTTCTTGCATCCCCACCCCCCAAAAAATGCCACTTGCCAAAACCTTTTGATTCTGGTAAGGTACAAAAAAAAACTGCATGCGTAATCTTTGTGGAGAATAACAAATTGATGAAAATAATTATGAACACAATTCACATCATGACTATTTTATCCAACATTATTGGAAAAGGTTGTGGATGCATGTAGTTCACTAATCTGATGGACTGTTAATTTGCTACAATTTCAGAATTAATACAGGAGTAAAAGGGCAATAAACATAATTCATAATCTTTTTAAAAAAAAAAGTTTTGATTCCATTTTTGGCTAAAATAAGTACAAGGACCTCTTTCCATTAGTAGGGAGGTCAATAACTGGAGTCTATAAATTTAAAATAGGCAGGAGCATTAAAAGGGAGTTGTGATTTTTTTCACCCAGGTGGGGGTGGGAAGGGAAGGGAAGCATCTAGGTTGCTTGAATAGGTTTTGAGGCTAACACCCTTAAGCATCATTTATAAAGTATTTGACATGTTGTGACCAGGGGAAGGCTATGGACAAGTGCTGAGAGTGGGATTAGGCTGCATAGCTCTTTAGTCAGCCGTACAGACTGTGGGCTGAATTGCCTCATGTGTTTTAGATTTCTGGGGTTCTGTCATGTAGTGCTTCACCCTTTGCAGAGTAATCATAATAAGTTCACAATAATAGTTTGCAAAACTTACATTTTTCAATAGAACAGTATAGCACAGGAAAAGACCCTTTGACTCATGATATTATGATGAACTAATTAAGCTAATGATACCTAATCTTTCCTGTGTGCACATGGTCCATATCCATCCATTCTCTGCATATTTGTGTGCCTATCTAAGAGCCTCTTAAATGCCCCTATCTATCTTCCTCCACCACTACTCCTTGCAGTGCATTCCAGGCAACCATCATATCTCTTTTGAACTTTTCCCCTCTATCTATTGCCTCTCATAATTTTATAAACTTCTATCAGATCTGCCCTCAGCCTCTGCCAGTCTAGAGAAAACAACCCAAGTTTGTCCAACCTCTTCTGCAGCCTCTTCATAGCCTCTACGTCCTTCCTATAATGGGGTGACCAGAACTGAATGCACTATTCCAGATGTGGCCTAACCAGAGTTTTATAAAGCTGCAATATAACTTCCTGACTTTTGAGCTCAATGCCTTCACTAATAAGGGCAAGCATGCCATGTGTATTCTTTACCACCCTATTAACTTGTGCGGCTACTTTCAGGGAGCTATGGACTTGGACCCCAAGATCCCTCTGTACATCAAAACTGTTAAGGGTCCTGCCATTATCTGTATACTTTCCCTTTACATTTGATCTCCCAATGTACAACATCTCATGCTTGTCCAGATAAAACTCTATCTGCCATTACTCCGCCCACATCTGCAACTGATCTATATCCCACTGTATCCTTTCCCAACCTTCTACATTATCCACAATGCCACCAATCTTTGTGTCATTTGCAAACTTACCATCCGCCCATCCATGTTTTCATCTAAGTCATATAAATGACTTTGATGAAAACATCGATATATATATATTCACAAATAGCAGAGGTCAAAGAATGGATTTCTGTGGAACACCACTTGTCACGGACCTCTAGCCAGAATAAGACTCGTCAACCACTACCCTGTCTTCTATGGACGAGCCAATTCTGAATCCAAATGGCCAAGTCACTGTGGATCCCATGCATCTTAATCTGGTGTGCTTAATTATCAGTATTCCTAAGCACGCCAATATTGTACTGCAGTCCATCGTCAAACTATTACTTTCAAGACCCATGAACCTAACCATGTAAATGGGCAAGCAGAACTGCATTTTAAAAACCATTTCCTTTGCATGAACTTTACACTATGACTCTGTCAAGACACGTGCAAATTAATGGGCAGTAAATTACAAGAAAACCCCTGGGGGAAAACTCCACTGCAAAGATCTACCCCATTTGGGGAAACATTCATAGTGGATCAACAGCCAGTTTTTTTTTACGCGATCTCCCCAGCCATCATGATTTTAGGATAACGGGTGTTGCTAATTCTGGAAAAGTGAAAAAGTGCACGTTTGATGTTTGTTCTGGTCCATTGACAATGTTTTAATAATAAAATGGTCCATTAGCTTGCAGTAGGATGTGGACAATGTTAGGATTGGGCTAACAAGTGGAATACTTCTACCATGTATGTACCTGACAATAACCCTCTCCATTAAGTAAGGACCTAACCACCCACTCTGCACTTCAATGACACCACTAATCATCTAGAATTATATAATTATTGCAGCGTAGAGGGAAACCATTTGGCCAATTGAGTCTGTGCTGGCTTGTAATAGAGGGATCCTAACAGTTCCATTTGCCTGCTCTTTCCCTGTAACCTGCAAATCGTGTTCGGTCAAATACTTACCCCATTTCCCTTCCTAATCTCTGATCGAGAATGTTTCCAGCACGCTTGTACATGGTGAATTCCAACTTATTCCTCTCATCGCCTTTGTGTCCTTTACTAAAACTTTAGATCTGTGTCTCTTGTCCTTGAACCATCTATCCTCTACATTAGTCATGATTTTGCACACCTTCTATGAAGTCTCCAATCAACCTTTTATGCTCAAAGGAGATTGACCTGAGAAGGTGTGGTCTAATATTAAAGCTGAAGTTCCTTATCCTTGGCACAATATTAGAAAATCTTTTCTGCACTTTCTCTTGGACTTCCACGTTTCTTCCTTTTGTGAGGTGACCAGAACTGGACACGGATATCCAGTCGCATTGAATCCAGTTTTTCAGACAGATTTGACATAACCTTTCTGCTTTTGTGCTCTCTCCCCCCTCTACCTCCCCTCTCTCTCCCACCTTTCCGCACCCCCCCCCCCCAACCCAAGGTAGACAATAAGGTGCAAGATCAAAAAGGTATGTGGGGGGTGTGGGGCCAGAGTGATATATTGATAGTAAAACAAGCAGAATAAATTGAAGATATTGCATCTTTGGTTTTGAGTCGTTGATCATTGTGGGCTGTGTGTGTTCTTCCTTGTATCCATGAAGTTATTCTATATTGGACAGTTGTCATTGCTGCAATCTAAGCCAGAATGTGTCTGGGTGTTGCGAAATCTAACGTAATTGTGAACACTCAATTTTTAAATAGCAGGAAACCATTTAGTTTTGAATTTGTAGGATGGCTGCACTGTGGTTTTCATCTGCTATTGAGACAGCTGTCAATGGATTCCATTGGCTCTTAACTATTGGCTGGATGTGCTATGTTCGTTGGTGCTACCATCCATCAGAAGAACTGAGGATAGAACTGAAAGAAAATCAAAGGACAACTGTACAAAGAAATGAGAAACCAAGGGCAGTTAACCATAAGACTGAGAGGGAATCATGAGGAAGACAATTAAACCCACAGACTTAGGCAACCATAATCTTTAATGGAACTAATGGAACTTATAAAACAAGCCAATATCTGAGAGGGGTTGGTAATATTTACCCAAGTGCTTTACTACTAAGCTGTTTCCAAACAACTGCCCCTCTGCCCCCCCCCCCCCCCCCCCCAGCCCACTCCCTACCATTCCTGAGAAGGAAAGGAAGATAGCATTATTCCTAGCCCAGGTGAGAATATCCAATGCAGTTGGATTTCTTACTTGTACCACTACTTCTGTCATGCAATTTAATATTTTGTGTGTGGCAATTTTTTGTAGTACTTATGCAGCATGTAAATGTTTTTTGTTATATAGCTGGTCATTGATTCCAGAATATGGCTAATATAAACAATGTTATCAATGATTAATATTACAGAAGTAGTGACTTGCACTTCCAAGTAATGAGCTTCAGAGGCTACAATTACTTCCATTTATAAGCTGTACTATGATTGTATAGTCTTACCACCCTGATTCTTAATAATCGAATTTTCAGTAACCCTATTTTAAAAAAAACTGGAAAGCTATCCCTGGCTATTTTTTAAAAAAATGAGATAAACCCTTTTGAAAGGAATTTGGGATTTTTTTTTAATGTATGCGAATGAAAATAGGTCACCACAAGCTTAATCATAAAGAATCGTGTAAAGCATCTGAGATTTTCCATATTAATATGTGGAACAGATTACTACCGACTCATGTCATAATATTCTAGAATTGTCTTCGGAAATACTGCATAATCTTGTAGTCTGCCAAAGCTGTTGTGGATAGATATTAAAATGTTGCTTTCATGAATAAATTACTAATGCAAATTTGACATAATTTAAATCTTTGGTTCCAAGGATTAAACTGCTGCACAGTGATATTTATTTTCTAAAGAGCTGAAATTCCTTATTGTTTATAAACTTGTTACAGTTTCTGTACATTTAGTGGGTGAATAGTATAGCTGTCAACATATTTGTCACACTATTAGATGAGGCATTTTATTTTGTTTTGTTCAACCCAAAAGCTTGCTTTTTGAGTGACCTTCTAGAAAGGCGTTTGTCTTTTATTTGGCTGGAAGAATCTGTTGTCTCCAGGTTCACTGACAGCATGCCTAAAGATAATTCAATGTGGACTAATGTATTTGAATCAATCCATATTCACACTCAGTAAATGCAAATTATTTCTATGCCAAAAAAATTGAATGTATTTGTAAATAAAGCATTTATCTCTCCATGTTATATGAGTTTGCATCTTGTCTACATACTTTTAAGTTCTATTTTATGTAACTGATGTGATGCACCATTTTACATAACCAAACATTTCAAAACGTGCATGCAATTTCATTCTATTAGTTTAAGTAACTACTATAACTTTATTTGATTACACTGATTTGGTGAAATATGTTCTTGTCATTGGATAGTTTGACATAGCTGGTTTTGCAAGTTCAAAAGCAACATTTGCCACAAATCCAACCAACCAATTAGGTCATACCTATGTTGTATTTGAATAGACCACCCTTAAGGAATAAAAAGTTAATAATCAGTGAACTATTCAATGAACTTGGTTATGAGGAAAGCAGGAACTAAGCAAATTAAGCTAAACAAGAAATCCCATAGTAGGGTTTAATCTCTCTATTTCAGGTTGTTGCCATATTTTGAACTACTCTGGTTTATTAAGACTGCATTTACCACAGGTGTTTAGGGGAACAGCTAAGGAAGTTCAATCTCCTGTTTCTCTAGAAAGCTTTTCTGACACTGGGAGAAGATTGTAACAAGGATCTCTTATTGTTTGAGCCCAATCATCATCCTCATGCACACAGTTTCATTGTATTGAAGACTTTTGTTGGACTTTCTGGTCATTTCACATTTTTACAAAACAAATGAAGGTGGATGAA
Source organism: Pristis pectinata (assembly GCF_009764475.1). Classification (NCBI taxonomy): domain Eukaryota; kingdom Metazoa; phylum Chordata; class Chondrichthyes; order Rhinopristiformes; family Pristidae; genus Pristis; species Pristis pectinata. The sequence continues at coordinate 57,043,461 of NC_067414.1, read as the reverse complement.
ACAACTGATGTCTTTGAGTGACCATTGATGTAGTTGCATAAAATACCAGTGAATTTGTTCATGATTTTGAATGAAGCGTCGGGAGGAAAATGGTGGAAGATGTGAGCGTAAGAGTGGTTTATCCATCCTTTCCCCTTGTGCACATGCTGATTCTTGGTAATGTTATTAGGAAGTATTGCCAATGGTACCAAGTTTTTATTTATGCCTTTCCATCAGTTCTGATCTTAACCAGCTTCACAGAGCAGGTGAGAGGATCACCTTTACTTTAAAAGCTGCACATCCGACTCCAATTTTGCCATCAAACCTCATCAGGAGTTTTAACCAAAGGCCTGAATTGAGAAGCCACTGAATTCCTTTTCCCAACCAATCCAAGTGAGAGAAGCTGGAGCTAAGATAGAACCAGAAATATGGTTTGTTTGTTTTTTGTTTGCTTGTGGGCCAGGAGATGTATGGGTGCTGTGCTGGATTCCAGGATTCCACAAAGGAACCTTGAGAATTCTCTTCCCTGAGCTAAGATGGCCTTCTCATCAACACCCACCACCTCCCCCACCCCAGTCCCCCAGTCCCTGGACTGTTCCTTCAGGTTCCAAATGACAATATCCTGTCACCTGAGCTACTGCTTCTGCCTTTGGCTAGCTACAGTTTTCCACTGTTTCTGACCTGGAGGTAGATGAGGCCTAGGAGTTAATACTGGCAAGTCCTTATGTTACACCTGGCTAGATGATTAACTGTACCTCGTGCCCAGGAGTCAAAACTGGGGCTATGGTATTGTACCAAATGTCATCAAACAGATCAATATTTCAACACCAGCCCTTGATCTCTCACAATGGTTTCAAATATGTGATCTAGTCACCTGCTGAGAGATTGCAACAGCCTGAATGAGAGTGATTTGATCTGGATGATTTGAGCCTGTAAACACTCCTGGAGATTGAATTTTAAAAATGCACAAAGGCGGTCATGGTGAAGAACAAAGCACCCAAGGAACTGATATCCTTTGGACAAGCAAAGTAAACGAGTGATACTGAGAGGAGGGAAACTTCCAAAGTCTGTTCAACATGAGTGTAAATTTGGTTTATTGACTGAGCCACATTTGAAGACCTGTTAGGAGGCCCAAACCACTTCAAGTTTGAGCCTTAGTTCAATATTGCTAGCAAACTACTGATGAACTAAGTTCTCTGCTGCAGCTCATTGGTTGTGAGATAGTGGTGAGCTCCAATACTGAGTCAACTATGGGAAGGGAGGATCTGACCCCAGTGTACAGGCTGGCTTTGGGTCAGGGCAGCAGTGGAGGATAGTTCTTTAAACAACATAGTCATCACAAGGATTAGATGCCTTTTCAAAACTTTTACCTCTGGTTAATTGTTCTTTCTTTACCAGCACACTTACTGGAAACATTTTAAATATAAGAATAACATTTTGTTACCAGAGAATGCTGCATTTCTTGTAGTGAATCTCAATAACAGGCAAGTATTTGTACAAGTACAGTTTGGGGACAGGTACTACCATATTTACACTGGACATCAAGCTTATTCATGGTGATCTGTGCACCGTCATCGGGTATTCTAAGCTCTCTCGTGGGAGAGGTTACCAGGTGGACAGAGAAAAAGGTTCAAGGATGTGTGCAAATTTTCCTTGAATTGACTTCCTGTGACTGCTCAAATTAGAGATGGTATTGGGAACCTCAAGACCATGCACTGGGGGCACACAGAAACTCTGCATAAGTAGCGGAAGGAGTGCACCAATTCATAAACTGCACGCCCAGCCATCCTTTAACTGATCTATGTGTGGAAGAGTCTGTGGTTCCCCCATTAGCCTTATTAGCCACCTCAGAACCCACAAAACCAGAGTGCAAGTAAGTCGTCGTCTGTCTCAAGACACTGCCTGTGAAGAAGACCAGATCATATCTTTGCTGTTTGAAATATAAATGTTGTTATTCTGGGAACACTGCCTGTGAAGAAGACCAGATCATATCTTTGCTGTTTGAAATGTAAATGTTGTTATTCTGGGAACATCCTGCAACCACAAGCTATCAGGCAGAATTGGTTTATAATTTATTGCTATCTTCCCCCCCCCTTCACAAAATAATAAAAATGTGCCTCCCTGCCCCTCCCCACGTAGTTTCCCCTGTCCCCACATCCCTTCCATAATTTTCCTTTGTGAAAACTGATAAACTATTCTGTTTGATCCCTTGTTTGTGCATTTTTAATCTGACATCTGTTTCTTTTAGATTGAGAATTAGATTGGCTTGGTGTCCAGGTATCGTGGTATCATCAGCTGGAAACACAATTTTTTTTAAATACTCTGCTTTGGCATTGTAAAACATTTTTCAAATTAAAAAATTAAGGATTTGCAGTGATGATTGCAGTACTGTAAAATTGTAAAGGATTAAGAAATGAAAAAGCAAGAGCAAATCCTGAAGAGTTTACAGCAGACCTATCAAATCTGGTGTTAGATTATTGCCTTGTAGTATACTGAGGATTTTATTTTTTTTTAAATAATGAATACTGTAAGCTGTTTGGGATTGTTTTTGGTATCTATTTTTGCAGTGTCGGCAGCTTTGATTGCAGATGCTGACAGGCTGTCTGCTGTTCTTGATGATAGTTTCACTGAAGGATTAACAGTTGCAGTGTTGTTACCACAGCCCAATTACTGTAACGTTATTGAGAGATTAATGAATACTGGGAATGATTGCAAAGCATTAATCTGATTCAGGTAGTTTGATGACATCAAAAAACATGAAGCTTGTAAAGCACTTCAATGTATCCATTATATTGTGGAGTTGGTGAGATTGTTTATCTTCCTATTTTTAATGTTTCATTTCAGAGCCGCCTTAGAGCCTTTCTCATTCCAGAATGGCTCATGTAATTATAAAAATGAGTTTTGTAGCATTGTAACTAAATTACTGGAGTATTATCCAGTGGCTTGGTCAGATGAGCAAGGTAAATTCAAGTAAATAAGTGAATCTTAAATAAAAAGTTAGTGTAAGTAATAGGGACCATGAAAGTACCAATGTCCTCAACTCACCCCTTTTGTTATTTCCAGACTTGCAGAAATGTGGTTAACTCTTAATTGCCCTCTGAAGTGACTTAGTAAGCTGCTCATTTCAGTGATGGTTAACAAACACTGACCTTGCTAGTAATGACCATATCTTGTTGACCGATAAATAAAGATAATTGTGTTGTGATATTTGGTTTAAAATAAATAGTGATAAAATTTCTGAGAAATGATCAAATTACACTCCATCATTAGAAATATGCCACTGTGACTATAGTGGAGGACCCATCCTGTACCCATCCTATACCCCTCTGCAAATGCTGCCTCTTGATAATGTTGTCTGGAAGTATAGCCAATGTTGCCAGTTTTATGTATTTTCACTTGGATCTCAGACTCTGCTTCTGCTTCAACATCTGCAAGTCCAACATCATGATGTGGATCAGCAGAATACCCTCCTTTTTGATTTTTGGCAAGTTGTTGTTCAATTCTTGCTTGAAACTCGTTCTTGGTTCTTTTCTGTTCGACTGAATCTCACAGAGGCAGAATGTGTCAAAATCCCTTCTAGCCAGATTCCTAACCTTTCCCCTACACAAGGTGCAAATCATTCTGAACTTTGGCACATGCATCCTATCTGATTCTAAGAACCACTCAGCCAACATTTGGACCTTGCTGCCCTCCACTAGTTGCTTGTTCTCACTGCATCAAACTCGATCCATGCTAGCTGTCTCTTTCTCCCTCGATTCCACTTGGCATGCTTTTTACCACTCTCAGTACATGCTACAACTCATCTACCCCTTCATTCTGCACATTTCCTTTCCACTTCCCAGTATATAAAGTTGGCATTCTTCTGCCTCAACATCTTGAGCTTTCAGCTTCTCATTCCTGTGGAGAAGTTGTAGACAGTTTGCATCATCTGCAGAGATTAGATATCTATGGATTTACTACATGTGGACTGGACTACCAGTGGCCGCCAAAGGCATGATCCTAAATATTGTAGTCAGTCAATAGAGCTAGGCATACTATGTAGTTAAAAAGCAGAAAAAAACTGCAGATACTGTAATTCTGAAGTAAAGAAATGACAATGGGTCATCAAACTGAAGTGTTAACTCCCTTTCCATTTCTTCAGATGTTATCTGACCTGCTCAGTATTTACTGCATTTTGAGTATTTATGCTATGTAGCCACGTCAGCATGTCACACTACCTCTGAAATTAATTTCATTCAAGTCAAGGAACAACTCACGAATGCAACTGAAGAAGACATTTAGTGTTACTGACAAAACATATGTGTAACTCAGCAGAGAGGTGTAAGCAATGTGGAAGCAGTGTGCTAATGCACTGAGTTGTGTGTGCAGAAGTTGGACTGCTGAGGAGGAGTGTTAAAATGTTGATAAGAGTTCCTTCTCTGAAAGAATATTTAGAACTTTTACTTGATTTGCCCTTCTCATTTTCTGATTTGGACAGTACTGCTTATTTTTTTATTTGTATTTTTATTCTGTGGATAGGGGGTGAATCTCCACATTACCTTTTTTGTTGGAAAGCCAGGTGCAAAGCTCAGTTTTGTCTTATGACAAAAGCTGGAAAATGAAGTGATGAAGAAGATATAAAACAGTTATTATCCTCATCTTTCTTTTGTCCTTGTCTTTTTTTTAACCAAAACCCTGTTGTTTGCTAATGGTAGTCACATCCAATTTGTATGTGCTGAATCTTGCCTTTGGTTGATAAACTCATTTTCACTCATAGTCATGCAACATTGTACCTGTAATTACCCTAAATGTGTGTGCATTTGGTGGTAAGCCTTTCAAATTATGGGCAATATTACTAACATGTCAAAAAATTTTAGATAGAACTATAGAACACTACAGCACAGAAAACAGGCCATTCGACCCTTCTGGTCTGTGTCGAGACGGTATTCTGCTAGTCCCATTTACCTGCACCCAGTCCATAACCCTCCAGACCTGTCCCGTCCATGTATCTATCCAATTTATTCTTAAAACTCAAATCAGATGGCAGCCTGTTCCATACTCCCACCACTCTTTGAGTGAAGAAGTTCCCCCTAAACTTTTCCCCTTTCACCCTAAAGCCATGTCCTCTCGTACTTATCTCTCCTAATCTAGGTGGAAAGAGCCTACTCGCATTAACTGTCTATACCCCTCATAATTTTGTAAACCTCTATCAAATCTCCCCTCATTCTTCTGCGCTCCAAGGAATAAAGTCCTAGCCTACTCAGTCTTTCCCTGTAACTCAATTCCTGAAGACCTGGCAACATTCTAGTAGATCTCCTCTGCCCTCTTTCAATCTTACAAATATCTTTCCTGTAGTTAGGTGACCAGAACTGCACACAATACTCCAAATTTAGCCTCACCAATGTCTTGTACAACCTCACCATAACATCCCAACTCCTATACTCAATACTTTGATTTAAGAATGCCAGGATGCCAAATGCCTTCTTTACAACCCTGTCTACCTGCGACACCACTTTCAGGGAATTATGTATCTGAACTCCCAGATCCCTTTGTTCTTCCGCACTCCTCAGTGCCCTACCATTTACTGTGCATGTCCTACCTTGATTTGTCCTTCCAAAATGCAACGCCTCACACTTGTCTGCATTAAATTCCATCTGCCATTTTCTGGCCCATTCTTCCAGTTGGTTCAGATCCCTCTGCAAGCTTTGAAAGCCTTCCTCGCTGTCCACTATGCCTCCAATCTTAGTGTCATCAGCAAACTTGCTGATCCAATTTACCACATTATCATCTAGATCATTGATATAGACAAACAACAATGGCCCCAGCACAGATCCCTGAGGCACACCACTAGTCACAGGCCTCCAGTCTGAGAAACAATCATCCACTACCACTCTCTGTCTTCTCCCACACAACCAATTTCGAATCCAGTTTACAACCTTTCCATGGATACCTAGTGTCCGAACCTTCCGAACTAACCTCCCACGTGGGACCTTGTCAAAGGCCTTACTAAAGTCCATGTAGACAACATCCACAGCCCTTCCTTCATCTACTGTCTTGGTAACCTCCTCGAAAAACTCTACAAGATTCGTTAAACACTATCTACCATGCACAAAGCCATGCTGACTATCCCTAATCAGCCCTTGGCTATCCAAATACTTGTATATTCGATCTCTCAGAACACCTTCCAATAATTTACCCACTACTGATGTCAGGCTCACTGGCCTGTAATTACCTGGTTTACTTTTAGATCCTTTTTTAAATAACGGAACTACATGAGCTACCCTCCAGTCCTCCGGCACCGCACCCGTGACTAAGGACATTTTAAATATATCTGCCAGGGCCCCTGCAATTTCTGCACTAGTCTCTCAATGTCCAAGGAAATATCTTATCAGGCCCGGGGGATTTATCTACCTTTATTCCCTGTAAAGCAGCAAGAACCTCCTCCTCTTTAATCTCTATATGTTCCATGACACTATTGCCTGTTTCCCTTCCTTCCATATCCACTATGCCAGTTTCCTGAGTAAATACTGATGCAAAAAAACTGTTTAAGATCTCCTGAGGCTCCACACATAGACGACCACTCTGATCCTCTAGGGGACCAATTTTGTCCCTTACTATCCCTTTATTCTTCATATACTTGTAGAAACCCTTCGGGTTTACCTTCCCATTACCTGCCAAAGCAACCTCATGTCTTCTTTTTGCCTTCCTGATTTCCTTAGTATTTTCTTACATTTTCTATACTCTTCAAGTACCTCATTTGTTCCTAGTTGCCTATACCTGCTATACACCTCTCTCTTTTTCTTAAGCAGATCGCCAATATCCCTTGAAAACCAAGGTTCCCTATGCTTGTTAACTTTGCCTTTAATCCTGGCAGGAACATGCAAACGCTGCACTCTTAAAATTTCGCCTTTGAAGGCCTTCCACTTACTGAACACATCCTTGCCAGAAAACAACTTATCCCAATCCACTCTTCCTAGATACTTTCTCATTTCCACAAAATTGGCCTTTCTCCAATTTAGAACCTCAACCCGAGGACCAGACCTGTCCTTATCCGTAATTAACTTGAAACTAATGACATTATGGTCACTGGACCCAAAATGCTCACCTACGCATACTTCTGTCACCTGACCTGTCTGGTTCCCTAATAGGAGATCAAGTATTGCATTCTCTCTCATTGGTACCTCTATATATTGATTTAGAAAATTTTCCTGAACACATTTGACAAATTCCAAGCCATCCAGCCCTTTCACAGTGTGGGAGTCCCAGTCAATACGTGGAAAGTTAAAATCCCCTACTATTACAACTTTCTGTTTCTTACATTGGTCTGCTATCTCACTACAGATTTGTTCCTCCAATTCCCTCTGACTATTGGGTGGTCTATAATACAACCCTATTAGTGTGGCCACACCTTTCCTATTCCTCAGCTCCACCCATATGGCCTTAGTAGATGAGCCCTCCGGGCTGTCCTGTCTACACACAGCTGTGATATTTTCCCTGACTAGTAATGCCATTCCTCCCCCTCTCATCCCTCCCCCTCTATCACGTCTGAAACAATGGAACCCCGGAACATTAAGCTGCCAGTCCAGCCCCTCCTGCAACCAGGTCTCACTAATAGCAATAATGTCGTAATCCCATATGCCAATCCATGCCCTAAACTCATCTGCCTTACCTACACTACTCCTTGCATTGAAATAGATGCACCTGAGAACATTTCTATCACGTACAAACCTTTGATTTCTGTTGATACCTGCAGTCCTCGCATGACCTTTTTCCTCCTCCATCTCACTATCTGCTCTAACACTCTGGTTCCCCTCCCCCTGCAAATCTAGTTTAAACTCCCCCAGAGCAGCACTAGCAAACCTACCCGCAAGTATGTTAGTCCCCCTCCAGTTCATGTGCAAACCGTCCTGTCGGAACAGGTCCCACTTTCCCTGGAACAAAGCCCAATTGTCTAGAAACATGAAGCCCTCCCTCCTGCACCAATTCCTTAGCAATGTATTTAGCTGCATGATCTTCCTATTTCTAGCCTCACTAGCTCGTGGCACAGGTAGCAATCCTGAGATTGCAACCTTGGAGGTCCTGTTCTTCAACTTTGCACCTAATTCTCTAAACTCTCTTTGCAGGACCTCCTCCTTTTTCCTATCCACGTCATTGGTCCCTACGTGAACCACGACATCTGGCTGCTCACCCTCCCTCCTGAGAATATTGAGAACTCAATCTGAGATATCGCGGACCCTGGCACCAGGGAGGCAACAGACCATCTGGGATTCTCGATCTCTCCCACAGAACCTCCTATCTGTCCCCCGAACTATCGAATCCTCTGTCACTACTGCTCTCTTCCCTCCTTCCTTTGAGTCGAGGGTCCCGTCTCGGTGCCAGAGACGTGACCACTGCAGCTTGTCCCTGGTAGGTCGTCCCCACCAGCAGTATCCAAAACGGTATACTTACTGTGGATGGGAACATCCACAGGGGTGCTCTGCTCTTTCCGTCTATACCCCTTCCCTTTCCTGACAATCACCCAGCTACCTGCCTCCTGACTTTTAGTGGTGACTATCTCCCTGAAACCCCTGTCTATTTCTGCCTCTGCCTCACGAATGATCCGGAGTTCAGCCAGGTCCAGCTCCAGTTCCCTAACTCGGTTTGTCAGGAGCTGAAGCTGACCTTTTACAGGTGTAGTCATCAGGGACAAGTGTGCTGTCCCTGACTTCCCACATACTGCATACGGAGCACATGACTGCCCTAGCTGCTGCCATCACTACCTACTCCTAAGTTAATTAAATTAAAGGAACTTACCGGCCTTACCTCTCTGGGACCAAGCTCTTCTTCAGCCTCTGCTCGCCGAAGCCTCAAAACTCAACTCTTACCGTGGGCCACTCACATACTGGCTGCTCCTCTTCAGTTACTCCTCCTTATATTTGTCCCTGCCAATTACCTCAAGTTTTTGATATTGCTTTTTTGATTACTGAGTCCAATTTTGATTACTGTGCTTCTAAATTGGTTGGGGGGGGGGGGGGGCGGGTGGAATTGGTGGGAATCATTAGACATGTTGCACTGCAGCAGATGCAGATGGTGCCCTAGTTGGAGACCTCTGTGGCTCCATAGTGGATATATGGCTATAAAGTCCACCCTGGTGTCCTTCACAAGATTTATGAGTGGGTACTAGTCATCTTTAATGGAGGATAAAAATCAACCTAGTTCTTTTGTGTGTTGCTTCTTCTCAGTGCCATCATATTCAAAGCATAGAGAAGCTTTTTATTTATGTTTTTATGAGATGTGGATGTTCAATGGCAAGACCAGCATTTATCTTATATGCCCTAATTCCCCTTGAACCAAATGGCTTTGTCTTCTGTGGCATAGCTAAATACAGTACTATATATAACAGCTACACTGAGTGCGGAAAAGCAAACACAGAATGAAAATCCAATACTGGTTTGACCAAGTATGCATTCTTCAAAGGTAACATGATTTCATTTCTACCTGCCTCCACTGCCTAATAGCCACCATTACTGGTTTTGTGCTAGTGTTCATTACAGGGAGCAGGCCCTAGGTGGGAAGGGGATGGAAGTACATCATATACTTTGAAGGGATATTTAAACATAATTTGCATGTGGCAGGATGCAATTAACAGTCACAGCTGCCAGCCTATGTTTGCTTTGGAGCAAAATTGTAACCGCGTTTCTTATGAGCAGAAATTTGGCAATATGCTTCCTAGATCTATTTACCTCTTCTGGCTGTCTGAAAATGGGTGGCGAACATGAAGAAAATCTGTGCTCATTAACGTCTGGATTGAGTTGCCACACAGCGGAACAAAAATCCTTCCAATTGAAGAATTTAAAATAAATTGATCTTGATATAATAAAGATGCAAGTGAAATTGGATTTCCACAGGGGTTGGATTAAAATCCTTAAAAAAACTTGAATAGGTTGAGCTAAAGGTAAGTTTCTAAACTGTTTTTCCTGTCTATATAAAATATTTGTTTTTTTTTATTTTGATAAGTAACTCAGTAGCTCTCTTGTAGTTTTCCAGTTGATTATGACCTAAGTAAATATAAGTTACTTGTCACTTTGGATGGTATAGGTATTTATATTCCAAGTGATTGATGATGAGAAATGGAAAATTGTTAAGCATTTTGTTTGCATTAAATATTTTGCTGATTGGGTATAGCAAAGGGTCCTGTGCTGTTCATAACCTCAAAAGAACATGCTGCCATCACACCAGTGTGACATTTCCTTCCTCCACAATAGCTCATCTAAATGATATGAGTAATTAGCAGGTCATTAGGAGCAGCTTTCTGTTGTGAACCTTTGCATCAATCCAAGAGTTGGGTAAGAAGAAGACATATTTGTTTGGATTAACATCAGGCCCAGATTCCAGTGCTCATTGCACAACCCAAAATGCAATTTACTAAGCAAATTATTGGTATAAATGTAACTAGACATTGATTTCATTAAGACTTACCAAAGAGATGTCAGTATATTCTTGAAATGCAAAAAAATTAAATAGCAATAGAGAAAGTATTATGATGCCATAATGCAATTCCTAATTTTCCTTGATACTGACAAATGCATTAGGATATGTGTGTGTCATATTCAAAAAAAGTTTATTTATATTATCATTTTTATTTTTGTTTTCTATAGGCATGGGCTGTTTCTGGGGTGCTGAGAGAAAATTCTGGGTTCAGAAAGGTGTCTATTCCACTCAAGTTGGATATGCTGGTGGATTAACTCCAAACCCAAGCTATAAGGAGGTCTGCTCAGGTATACTTGAATTTTTCTATGTGCTTTCAGAATGAGCAACATTACAAATGTAGTTAGAAACTCTTGTACAGGATTCATACATGTACTAAGCGGGTAGTGAAATATATTTCTAAACCTAAATTCAGCTTGGAAAAGCACATTGCATAAAAATTGGAATACCAAACAGTGGTTGCAATCAAAGGCTTTGAATTTTGAGTCATGAGAGAAAAGCTGACAGGCATAATTTTTAGAGATGGGAAATTGCTGATGGACAGTTATTTTTGTTTTTATAGTAGTGGGAATTATGTGTGCCATTTGATGATGTATCATTGCACTGTACTAAATGTTGTCCCTTGGCAACATCCAGAAACAATGCATAATTTTCTATAACTACACTAACCATACTCAAGTCCACCCACTTATTCTGCACTCAATCATCAGCGAAGTGGTGGAAGGTGTCATTGACAGTACTAACAGGCAGCACTTACTTTCCAATTATCTGTTCACCAATGCCTAGTATGGTTTTTGCCTGGACAACTGCTTCAGACCTTATCACAGATGTAGTCCAAGCATGGAACAAGGACCTGAATTTCAGAGATGAGGTCCTTGACCATTGACTGGGTGTGGCATCAGGGAGACCTGGTGAAACTGAAATCAATGGGCATCAAGGGGAAAACACTGCAATTCTTTGAGTCATACCTTGCAAAAAGGAGGGTGGTTGTCGGAGGTCAGTTATTCCAGCCACAGGATATGAACGTAAGAGTTTCTCGGGGTAGGCCCATCTATATTCATCTACTTCATCAATGATCTTGTTTTTCCACTATGTGGTTAGAACGAGAGATATTTGCTGATGATGGCATAATGTTTGATTCCATTGCTAACTGCTCAGCAAATGAAGCAGTCCATGCCTGCATGCAGCAAGACTTAGACAACATTCATGCTTGGGCTGATTTGTGCTGTGAATGTTACTTTCCATTAAGTGCCAGGCAATGACCATCATGAACAAAAGGGAGTCTAACAACCATCAATGTCCTGGGGTCACCATTGTACAGTGGCTAAAAATGGCATGGGTACAAGAATAGATCATAGGTTGGGTATCCTGTGACAAATGACTTGTCTCCTGATGTATCAAGTCCTTGCTACCATCTACAAGGCACAAACCGGGAGCAGTATGAAATACTCCTCACTTAGATGACTGTGGCTCCGACAACACTCAAGAAGCTAAACACCCTTCAGGTCAATGTATAGTAATGCTCCTTTAATCCAGTGTGCTCAGTACTTTGGTGCTGGACCAGCAGATTTTCTGGACAATCAGATGTTATTCTATTAATGCTCCATCAGATATTTCATTTACTCTTTCTTTAAATGTTGCACAGTAAAATAATAAATTTTCTAGTGAAGCCTAAGTTGAAAGGGATTGTGAGTAACAGGACCCCAGTAAGTTTTAAAGGATCATGAGAAACTGAACCAGGTAAATTTCAAGGGAGTGCAGCCAACTGAGACAGGCGAATTTAAAGAGAACATGAGAACTGGGGCCCCAGTGAGTGGACGGGGAGTGCAACAGACATCATCTATGGAATTGTAGGTAATCAATGATGCCTTTTAAAATGCATCAATTTGAGCAGTTGCACCTGTCCATTTGACTCAGCCTTTTCTTTCACCAGAGTCAGATGCCAAACCATCAAGATTTCCAAATAGTTAGCTGGCAGATTATTGAAGTTTTATACCCTTCCATTACTCCAAACATTAATTACTTCCCCCACCAGCATCTGTAAAGTGCACTTCAATTACTTGCTTGGGCTACTCCCAAACTTGCAACCTCCACCACCAAGTAGGGCGAGGGCATCTGACACATGGGAGCTCCACCAGCCACATGTTTCCAGACAAGTTGCACACACCCTTGGAGAGATATTGCCATTTCTTCTTCATTGCCTGGTCTAAATCTGAGTATTCCTGATCAAAGAGCATTCTGAGAATCTCTTTAGCAGAAGCAGTACAGTGGTTCAAGAAAGCTCATCACCACCTTCAAAAGGCAAATGCAGCTAGCAATAAATGTTGACCTCACTGTGATGCCCACCTCCCAACAAATGAATAAATAATAAACATGTTATACTGTATACCTGATTCTAAATGGTTGTTTCTTTGTGCTGAGGAAAGATCCACGTTGTAAGTGAATAAGCAGTGCTTGATTATTTTTGTGTGTTTACTGTAAAATGGAATGGGTAAATATAAGGGAACATACAATATTCAATATCAAAATGGTTAAAAAGGTGACCTCTTACTGAAAATAAAGTTAGTAATGTCAGTATTGAAAATATTTGAATAACAGTTTAGAAAAGATCCAGTATTTTCCAAGTTGGACTGCAGAATAGTTGATAACCTAAAAGGAGCAAATATGTTGCTTGAAAATCAAAATCAAAAGTAGTAATATTCCTGCCTAGAAGTTTACCGACACCACTGTACTTAGATTGGATAGTATTTGAGAGTACTGTGAAAGCACTTGTGTTGGATTGTTAAGCTTTCGAAATCCATTCCAGAGTTTTCTTCTGAAAATGAGTTTATACCCAATCATATTTATAGACCACAGAGGCTGGCTTGTTCATAATGCTATTCTTTTGAATAGAATGGGAATGCTTGATAGTGACTGTGTTTGGTGGAGGGGGTGGGACAGAGGAGAGGGTTGGGGGGGGAATGGTGAGAGGAAGAAATGTTATGATCTTTCAACTTGTTCTCGATTTTGTTGAGCATAAAGGTTATCAAAAAGAGATAACTTTGACCTGTTTCATGTAATTACCAATCTCTGTCATAGTCGATTTTCACAGGTACTTAGCTGTTACTTTTAGTATGATTGTTTTATGCTTTAAATATATTTATTGTTAATTATTTGCAAGGTAATTGCTGTCAGCTATCATGTTACCTGCACGTGCCTGTAAAGTAAATTCGTCAATCTTTGTTCCTACTGCACAAAATGTACTTAGTTAATGAGTTTTTGTTCTACAACAACTGATAGAATAAGGTCATTTAATATTTTAAAATGAATGGCTGCACCATTTACTGAGTTCATTAACTTATATGTATTTGATTTTTTAAAAAAATTAAACAACAGTTAGAATTTGTGAAATTAATTTATGAGCACCTCAGGGTGATGACACTAAGTAGCTTCCACTGCATAAATTGATTGATTATTTTTTCACTTATTGATTATAATTCAGAATTCAGAACCCAGAACTTGCTGCTGACCCTGTAAACCTCACGGGATTGAGGCAAGTCCCATAATTTTATGCCAGTGATGAGAGTCCATGGCAGGAGGTCTTCATTTGGAATGTCGTGAAGACACAAGTCTGAAGGAAATCACTGGTTTGAACCAGATTTCCTCCCACAAACAGGTTAATGTTTCTTTGCATTGAGGCCATATTGAAATACTTAAAAATAATCCTTAAACTCCTCTTTCAAGGACTTTAGACTTGATTCTCTAGTGGGTCCCATAAACTGCCAGTCATGAATAAGTTATGCTTGGTCTGATTAACGTACAGTAGAAATTTTAACTTTGCTGACCATGCAGTTTTTCAGACTGAAGTGACTTCCTCTCCTTTCCCTTTACCACCCTCTCCTTGCAAGCCATGATGCCTTATTTGGAGCAAGTGAAAGCTCAGCTCCCAAAATGACTGTTTCTCATTCTGTAGACAGATCTGGGTTCGGTATTTCCATGGCCAAGCTCCCTTTCTGGCAGTTCAACTTCCTGCCAAATCAGAGTTGGAACATGCCAGAAACAGCTGTAAGCTGTTGGCTTCAAAGAGAATAACCAATGTTACTGCAGCAGAGAGGGATACAAACAGGATGCAGCTAGGAAAGAAGAGTTATCAAGAGCAAAAGGAGGGGAGGATGCAGGCTGAAAGAGTAAGTGATTAGAGATTCAGTGGTTAGGGGAAGAGGTTTGCATATCTATGGCTATAGATGCGACTCCAGGTTGGTACTGTATGTTGTCTCTATGGCCAAGAATGACTGTAGCACACCCTGAAAAGGCAGATTGTTAGCAATGATATAGGCAGAAAATAGGTTGAGGTCCCATAGACAGAGTTTAGGGAGCTAGGAAAGAGGTTAAAAGGTAGGGGAAAGCTTAAAATCTCAGGATTACTTCCAGTGCCTTGTGCTAATTTCGATAGAGGAGGATGAAGCAGGTGACTCTGTGAACGGAGAGAGAGTGCAGAAGAGAGGGTTTTAGATTTCCAATGGTATTGAAACAGTTTTGGGGGCCTGAACAAATTGGGTGGATTACATCTCAGCAGTGCTGGGACCACTATCTTTGTGAGGCGGTGGGGGACGGGGGAGATTTGGGACTGTAAGTTTGAGTTTTTGGGGTGGGTTTAAACTAGGTTGGCAGGAGGATGGGAACCTGGAAGGGAATTCAAGAAGAATAGAGACAAAGTAGGAAGAGATATTGGAAAGTAATAAATGAAGTAAATAGAAGTAAAAGACAAAGTCAAGCAACCAAGGGAGTTAAAGAACAGAAAAAAATGTTCAAATGCAGCAATTAAAGGTGCTGTATCTGAAACCTTGCAGCATTTGCAGCATGTTAATTGGATGAATGGCATGAGTAGAAGTAAATGGGTCTAATCTCTTATCATTACTGAAACATGGCTGTAGGGTGACCAAGGCTGGGAACTAAATATTCCAGGGTATTCAGCATTTTTGCTTATCCTTTATAAAGGAGAAGGGGGTCCTGGGTGCTATTAATAAGAGAGGTAATTAGTGCAGTGGTGAGAAATAATTTGGCATAACACGTCATGATGGAGATTTAAATCAATTTGAGTTGAGCTAAGAAATAGCAAGGGGCAGAAAATGTTTGTAAGAATTATTTATAGGCCATTAAATAGCAGTTATAATATTGGGTGTGATATAAATCGGAAAATTAGAGGTGCATGTAATGGGGTAATGCAGTAATTATAGGAGACTTTAACTTGCGTAATTACTATCTATATGAAGGTGGTAATGAGGTGTTCAAGATGCTTTTCTAGATCAATATGTTGAGAAACCAATGAGGAAAAAGGCTATTTTGGATCTCCTTTTGTGCAAAGAGAAGGGGTTGATTGATAATAGAGCCATAAAGTCATACAGCTCAGATAGAGACCCTTCGGCCCACCACTTTCATGCTGACTATCAATATAATATCATTGATATTGCTTAAATATAGTTGCTCATCCAGATATTTCTTAAATGTTTTCAGAGTACCTGCCTCCACTAACCATTGCAATCCAGATTCAAATAACCCTCAGGATAAAAAAAAATCTCCCTCAGATCCTCTCTATAACTCTCTTACCCTTTATCCTATACCTACCCCCTCTAGTATTAAACACTCTTGCTATGGGGGGAAAAATACTTCTCTCTATCCTATCTATGCCTCTCGTAATTTTGTTTACCTATGTCAGGCTTCCAACCCCAGCCCCACAACCCCTCTGCCATCTCTGCTCAAGGAAAACAAACCTAGCCTATCCAATCTCTCTTCATAACAGAAAAGCTCCATCCGAGGCAACATTTTGGTGAATCTCCTCTGCACCCTCTCCAGTGCAATCATGTCAAGTCAAGTCAAGTCAAGTTCATTGTCATGTGCCAAACTACATGTATGCACAGGTGCAATGAAAAACTTACTTGTAGCAGCATCACAGGCACCTAGCATCATATAAGCAGCATTCACAAGAAAAACATAAATTAGACAAATTTATACACAATTTTTTTCAAGAAAAAACACAATTAGAACAAAAAAACAAAGTCCATTTTAGTGCAAAATGATCATAGTGTTGTTAAACTATAGTTGATCAGGGTTTTGCCAGTTGGTTCAAGAGCCGCATGGTTGAAAGTAAGTAGCTGTTCTTGAACCTGGTGGTGTGGGACTTCAGGCCTCTGTACCTCCTGCCCCATGGTAGCTGCGAAAAGATAGCGTGGTCTGGATGGTGGGGATCTTTGATGATGGATGTTGACTTCTTGAGGCAGGGCCTCCTGTAGATACTATCATTGGTGGGGAGGGATGTGCCTGTGATGTATTGGGCAGAGTCCACTACTCTCTGCAGCTTCTTACATTCCTGTGCATTGCCGTACCAGACCATGATGCAACCAGTCAGGGCACTTTCAACAATACATCTGTAGAAGCTTGTTAGAGTGTTTGGTGGCAAGCCAAACCTGTTTAACCTCCTGAGAAAGTAAAGATGCTGGTGCACTTTCCTTTATGTGCTGGGCCTTGGAAAGGTCATTCGATGTGTTAACACCCAGGAACTCAAAACTGCTGACTCTCTCCACCACCAATCTCGCAATGTAGACTGGCACATGTTCACCTTTCTTCCCCTTCCTGAAGTCAACAATCAGTTCTTTAATTTTGCTGACGTTCAGCGAGAGGTTGTTATTGCAGCACCACTCAACCAGGTGTCCTTTCTCACTCTGGTAAGCTGATTTATTGTCACCTGTGATTCATCCAACAACAGTGGTGTCATCGGTGAATTTGAAAATGCCATTGGAGCTGTGCTTAGCCACACAGTCACGTGTATATAGAGAATAAGGCAGGGGGCTAAGCACACAGCCTTGAAGTACATCCTTGAAATGATCAGCGAGGAGATGTTGTTATCAGTCTTCACTGATTGAAGTTTGCCTATGAGGAAGTCGAGTATCCAGTTGCAGAGGGAGGTACAGAGGCTCAGGTCTTGATGCTTGATGATGAGTTTGGATGGGATGATTGTGTTCAATGCCGAGCTGTAGTCGATGAACAGCATGAGTTCCTATTGTCCAGAGCAGAGTGAAGAGCCAGAGAAATCTGCTGTTGACCTGTTGTGGCAGTAGGCAAATTGGAGTGTCCTTTCTTTTGTGTGGAGACCAGAATTATAGACAGCGCTCCAGCCTAACCAGCATTTCATAAGGTTATACTATAAACTTAACTGCTCTAATTTTTAATGCCTGGCTAATGAAGGCAAGTACCTTGTATAACTTCTTCACCACCTTTATCTCTCTGTGCTGCCACCTCCAGGGACCCATGGGTGTGTACACCAAGGTCCCTCTGTTGCACAAAATTTCCTAGGGCACCATCATTCATTATCCTAAAGTGCATCACCTCGGACTTGTCAGGTTTAAACTTATTCTGCCATTCCCCCTCCCCATCTACCAACTGATCGATACCACCTTGTTGCCTGACTGTCCTCCTCACCATCAACAATACCACCAATTTTTGTATCATTTTCAATCTTACTAATCGTAACTCCTATATTCATATCCAAATCATTAATCTATATGATGAACAGTAAGGGTTCCAGCACTGATCCCTGTGGTATACCATTGGTCATGGGCTTCCAATCATAAAACAACACTCCACCATCACTTTTTGATTCCTATTACTAAGCCAATAATCTTGTTAGGGGGATTTTGAGGGAGAGTGACAATAATATGATAACATTTTACATTGGTTTGAAAGTGATGTAGTTTAATATGAAATTAGAGTCTTAGATCTGAACTAAGGAAACTAAGGAGGTACGAGAGGAGAGTTGTTTGTGGCTAATAGGGAGGATAATTTGAAAGGTACGACAATAGACAGGCAATAGTTAGCATTTAAAAGAAATCATGCATGTTGCAAAAAATACTTCTTTAAGGCATACGAAGCTAATAGGAAAAGTGATTCATCCGTGGCTGACCAGAGAAATTTATGGTGCTGTTAAGTGAAAAGAAAAGTCATAAAAAGTTGCCAGAAAAAACAGTAGGCCTGCAGATTGGCAGCATTGTTGAAGTCAGCAGGAGAGGACCAAGAGATTGATAAAGAAAGGCAAACAGAATATGAGAGAAGACTCACAGAAAAATAAAATCAGATTAAACTTATATAAAAAGAAAAGATGAGCATGTCAAATATGAATCATGTGAAAATTTTTAATTGGGAATAAGGAAATAGCTGAGGAATTAAACAGTTCCTTTGTTAATGTCTTCATAGAAGTTGCACAGAACCTGTTGGATATATCAGTGAATTAGGGGTCCATTGAGACTGATGAACTGAAGTGATTAAGTATTAGTCAAAAATTAGTACTGGAAAAATTGGTAAGCTAATATATCCCAAGTATGGAATGATCTACATTCCAGAGTTTTGAAGGTGGCTTTCAAGATGTGACTACTTTCAAGGTTATGCAGATTTCGGAATTGTTTTTTGTGCATTGGAAGATTAACATACTATTTAAGAAAGAGAGAGAGAAAACAGGGAACCACTCTCTTAACCTAACAGCAGTTTTAGGGAAAATGCTGGAATCTATAATGAAGGATGTAATGACAAAACAACTTAAAAAGAATAATAGGAATGAGCAGAATCAACATTAATATTTGGAGGAAAAATCATATTTGACTAATATGTTGGAGTTCTTTGAGGATGTGACTAGCAGAATAGATAAGGATGGGAGGGGGACGAAAGGATGTGAGGTATCTGGATTTCTGGAAGGCTTTTGAAAAGGTCTGCACAGGAATTTCGTTAACAGGATTAAAGCATGTGGAATTTGGGGTTATATGGATTGAGAATTGGTTATTGAACAGAAAGCAAAGAGGAGGAATAAACAGATCATTCTCAGTTGGCAAACTGTGACTAGTGGGGTTTCACACGTGTTGGTGCTTGGGCTCCAGCTATTCACAATAGCCAGCATTTAAGTCCCCATTCCTGATTGCCCTTGAGAAGATGGTGGTGATCTGCCACCTTGAACTTCTGCAGTCCTTGAGGTGTGGGTAGAGAGCTCCAGGATTTTGACCCAGCGATGGTGAAGGAATGGTGATATATTTCCGAGTTAGGATGGTGTGTGGCTTAGAGTCAACTTCCATATGGTGGTGTTCCCATGTACTTGCTGGCCCTGTCCTTCTAGCTGGCAGAGGTCGTGAATTTGGAAGGTGCTATCTAAGGAGTCTTGGTGAGTTATTGCAGTGCATCCTGTAGATGGTACAAACTGCTGCTGCTGTGCGTTGGTGGTGGACTGGCTTGGGATTCCTTTCAAGCTGGCTGCTATGTCCTGTATGGTGTTGAGCTTCTTGACTGCTGTTGAAGCTGCACTCATCCAGGCAAGTGGAGAGTATTCCATCACACTTCTAACTTGAGCCCTGTAGATGGTGCACAGGCTTTGGGGAGTTAGGAGGTGAGTTACTGACTGCAGGATTCCTAACCTCTGACCTGCTCTTGTAACCACATTGTGTATATGGGTACTTCAGTTCAGTTTCTGGTCAATGATATCCAGGATATTGATATTGGAGGATTCAATAATGGTAATGCCATTGAATGTCAGGGTGTTTTAGCTGGATTTTCTCTTGTTGGATGTTGTCATTGCCTGGCACTTGTGTGGCATGACTGTTACTTGCCAGCTGTCAGCCTAGGCCTGGATATCATCCAGAACTTGCTGTTTTTGGATACAAATTACTTTGTTATCTGAGGAGTCACGAATGGTGCTGAACATTGTGCAATCAACAGCAAACATCCCTACTTCTGACCTTGCAATTGAAGGAAGGTCATTGATGAAGCAGTTGAAGATGGTTGGGCCTAGGACACTACCCTGAGGAACTCCTGCAGAGTTGTCCTGAGACAGATGATTGGCCTCCAATCACCATAACCATCTTCCTTTGTGCTATGCATGATTACAAGGAGCGGCGGGTTTTCTCCCTGATTCCCTTTGACTCCTTGATGCCATAATCGATCAAATGTTGCCTTGATGTCAAGGGCAATTGCTCTCACTTCACCTCTGGAGTTAAGCTCCTTTATCCATGTTTGGACAAAATCTGTACTGAGGTCAGGAGCTGAGTGACTTAGACAGAACCCAATCTGAGTTTCTGTGAACAGGTTGCTGCTAAACTGGTTCCACTTGATAGCCCTATCAGTTATCCCTTCCATCACTTGACTCACAATCGAGAGTAAACTAATGGGGCAGCAATTGGCTGGTTTGGATTTGTCCTGCTTTTTGTGGACAGGGAATACCTGGGCAACATTCCACATTGTCGGGTAGATGCCAGTGTTGTGTCTGTACTGGAACAGCTTGGCCAAGTGCACATCAGGTTCTGTAGCACAAGTCTTCAGTGATATTGCTGGAATGTTGTCAGGGCCTATAGCCTTTGCTGTGTCCAATGCCTTTAGGCACTTGTTGGTACCACGTGGAGTGAATTGAATTGAGTGAAGATTGGGATCCATTATGTTCAGGACCTTTGGAGGAGATCGAGATGGGTCATCCACTTGGCACTTCTGGCTGAAAGTTCTTGCAAAAATTTCAGTTTTCTCCTTTGCACTTACAAGAAAGGATGTACTTGCCTTAGAGGAAGACAACGAGGATTCACTGAATTGGTTCCAAGGATTGCAGGTTTGCTGTGTAAAGAGAGGTTGAGTAGACTGGGACTGTGTTTAGAGTTTAGAAGAATGAGGAGATTCCATTGAAACTTAAATTCTGATAAGTCTTGACAGGAAAGATTGAGGGTGGATGTTTCCCTTAAATGAGAAATCTGGGACCATGAGGCACAGTTTGAGAATGAGGCATAGGTTATTTAGGACTGAGATGAGAAGAAATTTCTTCATTCAGAGATGGTGTATTCTCAACCCTGAATGGCTGTGGAAATTCAGTCATTATGTTATTTCAAAACAGAGAGATTCAACATTCTGGGATTAAGGGATTCAAAGGATATGGCAATAGTTCTAGAAAATGGTGTTGAGGTAGAAGATTAGTCATGATCTTTAATAATGGTGTAGCAGGATCAAAGGATCATATAGCCTACTCCAGCTCCTATTTCCTGTGTTTTTATGCTCTGGTTGTGGAGCTGGAAATGAGTAGAGGTTCAAGCTTCAGGAATACTACTTGCAAGTAGTAACTTGCCCTAGGGTTTGGTACTATACTACTTTAAAACCTGCTGCTATTTAATGGAAAGTGTATGTTATATCTAATAAATATTTCAAGCTGTCCTGACATAAGAAGGCTATGTAAATCTTAAGAGACAATGCAAAAGGGAACGAGGAGGACCATCCCTGTGTTAAGTGAGGAGGGACAAAATGAGTTTGGGTCCTTTAGCTTCAAAATAAAATCGCTGAAAAAGGGGCCTTCTAGCAGTATTTGTAATGTTTAGCAGGATAAAGGAAGTAAGCATGTTCTCACTCTTCATTTTGGCAGGAAGTATGCTTACAATAATGTTTTCAGATATTCAAACATGAGGAGTATGGTGCACAAGTTCATTGCTGTGAAAATTGACATTAGGCCAGTTCTATGAAGCCTTTATACATGTGAATCAAGAGCTGGAACAGGTTGCCAGAGAAAGTGATTGCAGTTGGGACAGTTAGTTTGAATGGGATCAAATGAGTCGGGGTCTTTGGTACACTGAGGTACAGATCTGATGATACTAAGCCACAGTAGCAGTTTCCACATATCAGGAGGCCATGAAGCACACATGCAATCCCACATTTAATGTGGACTTTAATATCTCTAACTATTTTGGTAGTATTTTATCAAATATACAATTTCTTGCCTGCTAATTAGGAATCTTGCAGGAGGCAATTAAAAGAATTAATTATAATCCATTAATATAATTTATGTTGTGTCTTGGATAGTCATAAGAATTGTGCAGTATTTCAAGACTATGATTGCACTATTGAGTTGAGATAAATGAATAATAATAAATATGGCAAATGAAAATCAAACCTATTGAATTTGTAATATAACTGCCTAAAAGGATGTCTCCTTAAATTCTGCACTGGTTCATGGCTCTTTGGCTATAAAGTTCACTAGATTAGTATCGTTCATTCTCTGTGACATCAGTGCAACAGGACAATTCATTTTCATGAAGTTTAAGGTTTTACACAGACCTACTTAGTTGGTCATTGCAGCTGATACTGTTTCTACAGCAACTATTTCTTTTGGTGGCATTGACTGTACTGCAATTCAAAGCTGTTCTTTCCTCATTGTGTTGAACTTCTTTTGCCTTGTCTGCTGCAAATGTTTTTCAATTGTTTATGTCAATGCCACAGAACCATAAGCTGCACATCAGGATGCGCCTGAAATACTACAATGGGCTGCTTTGTGATTGTTTGCCACGCAGGCCACATTTGGAAAGTGCTTGGTCATCTCTCCAACTGTGGGCTGTGTTCAGGAGAAATGTACTTGATGGACATTATCCCACCATTTTTTCACAATTTTAAATGGTAAGTGATTCTCTCATTTGGCCTGCATAATGGCGATAAATTGGCATCAATAAACGTGCATTTTTGTGATAACAGACCAGAATAAGAATGTTGGAATGCAAGGGTTGGGCTCATTGACCTGGAATGTTAACTCTGTTTTTCTCTGTATTGCCCTGACCTGCTGAGTCTTTACGGCATTTTCAATTTTTTTTGCTGCTTGACATTACTTATCGACACAGGTGTTCGTCAACTGTTGTAAAGTTAACTTCACAACAGCAGTCATATTTTCAGTTTCACAATACTCATTGTAGTTTTGTAACCTTGGGCAAGAATAAAAAGTCGGGTGGGGTGTTAGCCCATAACACCATTCTCCCTCCATATCACCCTCAAAACCATCTCAGAAATAAGAGTACTCTGGATGGAATTTATTAGATTACATCATACAGTGTAGGATCAAAGTTGAGTTTATGGTCATATGCACAGATGCAATGAAAAACTTGCTTGCAGCAGCACCATGGGCACATAGTATCATATAAGCAGCATTCACAAGAAAAATTATACAAAAATTATACACTATTTTGTACGAGAAAAAAACAATTAGAACAAAAAAAAAACAAGGTCCATTTTAGTGCAAAGTGATCAGAATGATTTGTCATTTGTTGCAAAGCAACACTAGGTGTTTTGCTAAACGTTTGTTAATTGCTATACGTTAAAGTATGGAGTGATTAAGCACTTCTAGCAACGTGGAAATTTTATATTTTTAATTAGAAATTGTTTGTTTTGCACTCATTGCTCTAGGACATACAATGGGATGAAAGGCTCAGGGTACTTTCTCTCCATCCCACTACTTTGACCTGGTGCATGCCTAAATGATGTGGGGTCAGGGGTACAGGCAGATTCCTCACTCTATCTATTGTCATGACAATTAAGGTGAAAATACATGGAGGATGGAGGGGAAGAACCTGACTTTAGCTATACCTCTTTTTGCCCTCAAAGTCTCTTGAGGCATTCTCATGCTGAATTCTCAAACTGAGCAGAATTCCTTTCCCCTTTTCTCCCTCGATGTTTCACTGCTTGGAAGTTGTATTCCACTCCTTTGCCTTGGGCACAAGAATTGAGGTAATTTAAGGAAGAGGCTGGAAAGAGGGGAAAATACTGTGTCATATCCCAGGTTGATGGGCTGATTTGGAAACTGCAAGACCTAGCTGGGTAGCAGATGGCTAGGAGAACAATATAAATGTCATGTATAAGCAAATAAGAATTGACAATAGGTAACATTAGGGATTGGTAAGGAAACTAATTGCTCCTGGATCTCTTGAGATAGGCAACTGTGCTAACAAAAGATATATGGAGCAAAGTACCGGTTTTAATAAAAGGGACTTCAATATGGGTGCAAGTCTTGAGTCTCAGGATTCTGCGAAAGCATACCCAGGGCAGAAATTTGTCATTGGTTGCTATCTATGTGAAATACATGAGATCAGTTTTGAAAACTAACTTGACATAGATGTCAGTTCATCTACTGCACAAATCCTTATCCATGTATTTGTTATCTCTGGACTTGGTCTGTCCTGGTGGATGGCTTCTCATCTGCCACCTTTTCTAAACTTGAGGTTTATTAATTTGCACCAAGTCCTGTTGGCTGATTATCCCTGTGTTTGCTGACCTACACTAGCTTCTGGTTAAGCAATGTCCTGATTTTGAAATGCTGATCCCCATTTTCAAATCCATCCTTGACCTCAGCTCTTGATCATACCCAGCTTGCCAGATATTTGCACTCCTCTGTTTCCAGGCTCTTTCACATTCACGGTTTTTATAGCTGCATCATTAGTAGACGTGCCTTCAGCTGCTCAGGGCACAAGCTCTGGTATTCTCTCCTCAAACCTTTTCTGTGCATCTTCTACCTTCTTTAAGGCACTGCTTAAAATAAACATGCTTAACCTAACTTTTAGTCAGATTTTGTTTAAGAGCTCTCCTTCAGAATGCTTTTATGATATTTGATCATATTAAAGGTGCTTTGTAAGTCCAAGTTGTGGTTTTATGTTCCCATAGACTATGACTTAGGCAATTATTTGAGATTGCTGAAAATGCACTGCTCGTTTGAGGCAATTTTGCTCCAGTGAGTTACAAGGCTGAGATTGTCAAGCTAATCTGCACAATTGGTGCTGACCTTGTTTGATGGGCTTGATTCTGCAACCAGAATGCAGAACACAGGGCTGACTCTCTGAATCCTGCTTCAAATAAGATGTTGGGATATCAAATGGTGCCAGCCCAGTTTCCATGCTACCCATGCCTACACTTCAACATTTTTATCTTTAATGGGGATTGAGAAGGTTGGTAAGAGTACCCATATGTGTCAGGGAGGAAGGTCCCATTTCAGATGGAAATCAGGGTCTCATGATACAAGATCTCGCTAACAATAACAAGATCCTTCAAATGCTGAACTTGCATCGCGTGCACTCAACTAAGTTGTACTTGGAAGCTGCACATAAAACTGTTTGGAAAATACCAGATTGAATCATGCAGGCTATAGCTAATAGTTCCAAAGGGAACTGCAGGCATTCAGCTATTCCCAAGCAAATATTAGCTGGGTTTATGTGGACCTGTGGTAAGTTTAGTACATATTGAGTAGCATCTGTCACTACGCTCTGTCACTGGAATCCACATGGAGCCTGATTGTACTTAGATTTTCCAGCATTATGCTGACCTGGCAGAGTCCCCATTGAGTTGCGCCTGGAAGTTGGGAAAGGTAAGTGTTTTAAATAACTTTTATACTAGTTTACTGTTTTATTGTGTGAATGTTTTAATGTGTTTTCATTTCACCATTTTGTTTTAATTTTTCAATCATTAATTATTTACATCAGTTAATAGTTTCAAATATCTCTAAATATTAGAATATTAAAAACTGTAAATAGGGGCAGAGTTTCAGATGTATATCAGCTCTGAGGCTGCCTAGATAATTGAGCATGGGTGTGGATTGTTGCCGACAGTTCTTCAAGCCAGGCTCAACATAATCCAACTCAGATTAGTAGGGCAACTTGCTCCTTCAGTGCCAAGAGTGGAGAAACATCTGGGTTGTAGCAAGTCTAATTGCACAGTGGTGCAGATGGTAGACTCACTGGCTCCTGGTTGCAGAAACCCTGCTTCAATCCTTAACTGGGGTCATGTCTGTGTGGAGTTTTAAGATTCTCCCTGTGACCACATGCATTTCCTCTGGATGCTCTGGCTTCCTCCCACATCCCAAAGACCTGCAGGTTGGTAGATTAATTGGTCACTGTAAATTGTCCCAAATAAGATATTAGTCACATGTACATCAAAACACACAGTGAAATACATCTTATGCATAGAGTGTTCTGGGGGTAGCCTGCAAGTGTCGCCATGCTGCTGGCGCCAACATAACATGCTCACAACTTCCTAACCCGTATGTCTTTGGAATGTGGGAGGAAACCAGAGCATCTAGAGGAAACCCACGTAGACATGGGAAGAATGCACAACTCCTTACCAGAAACTACTTACAGAAAGTGGCCGGAATTGAACCCAGGTCGCTAACCACTACGCTACAGTGCC
This sequence comes from Pristis pectinata, assembly GCF_009764475.1. NCBI lineage: Eukaryota > Metazoa > Chordata > Chondrichthyes > Rhinopristiformes > Pristidae > Pristis > Pristis pectinata. The sequence continues at coordinate 57,017,064 of NC_067414.1, read as the reverse complement.
TACCTGTGCAGGTGAGTGGTAAAATCTGGGGGACATTGATGAGAATGTAAGGAGAAAAAAATTGTGATTTATGAAGGATTAGTGTAGATGAGTGGTCAATGAGTGTGAACTCAGTGGGCTGAAGGACCTGTTTCCGTGCTGTATGTCTCGATGACACTACGACTTTGGTAGTTCCCTCCCCACCAGTTTCTGGGCATTGGCTGGCTCATCGTGGCTCATGACCAACTTCCCCCATTATCCATTCAACTCTGCTAGTGGATAAAATGATCCCCATGGTCTGGAAATAATGAGTCGGTTGCATCTATTTGACTGAACAGCAGTATTGGAAAAAAAGAAATAAAATTTTAAGGTAAGATATCTTTGTTAGTCACATGTACATCGAAACACGCAGTGAAATACATCTTTTGCGTAGAGTGTTCTAATTTCATATTATACTGCAAGTTGTATTCATGTTAAATAAAATATGCTGAGTGAGGTTAATCCATCATAACAAAACTCGATTAAAGAGTAATTTATAGTGCACGATAAAGAATTGAACATTTTGGAATGCAAATATATGATTCATTAATTAGATGTCAAGAAGTTGTTATTGGTGATAATCTGGGATCTTTACAATGGATGTGTGAAATAGAAATTGGCCTTGGTTTATTCCCTGTACAGTAACCTGATAGAAACTCATATGTATCGTTGTCTGTACTTAGTTCTGATAGCCTCTCCTCAGCTGCTAAATAGACTTTCAACTCTTACCATCAAGGCCACTTTTGGAGTAGTAAGTGATTTGGCATGGTCTAGGAGAACTGGCGTGTATGAAATTGTTCAGTAAATGTTTCCAGTGTGAGGAGGGAAAGCAAATCAAGGAGGAAATGTTTGTTTGCATCTACTCCCTATTGACCACTGGTAACTATTTGCCACTCTTCTAAATGCAATCCATTTCAAATGTTTACACTATTAAAGTGCAATTTTCCTGATAGAATTACTTGGGTGGTAACATTATTATGTTCAAGATTATTTGTTTCTGCTTATCAAATCAAAAAGGTAGAACTTTTGGGTAGGTTTTATAATATCTTGAAAAGTGGTTATTGGCAGGAAGGTACGGAGGTGGAGGAAAGAAAATGAGACAACTGGAAAAGAATGAAAAGAAAAATTAAATTTCAGTTTATTGGAAAAAAATGTAGTTTCATTTTCAAAAAATGTAGTTTCATTTTCAAAAAATGGAGTTGTAAACAAGAACGTAGGATATTTTACTATTTTTAAAAAAAGTTTTGATTGTATTTCCCTTGCTTTACCTAATGTTTCTGTGAACTAGCAACTGTCTAAACAACTTGCAAGTTTTGTTATTGTAAACTAAAAATTGAAAATAAAAATCTTAAGTGAATTCTGGATTTATGAAATCCCCAGAATAATAACACTGAAGCATAAGTATTGGTCAGAGGGGACAGGTGCTCATAGACACCTACATTAAAAAAAGTGTTTAATTTGACTAAAGTTAATTTTGCTGGACTGCTTCTGTGATTTGTATTTTTGCTTATGAATTTCCATAACATTTATGTATTTGTCAAATTTCATCAACTAAATGTATTTTTTTCAATTATGTTAATTACAAAGCTTCTTTTTCCATTATAAACAGCCATCTCAACATATCATTTCCAGTAAAACTATTAACAAGAGGTGTGTAATCAGAAAATGACTCGCATTCTACTTGACTCAAAATACTCTATATTCTAACATTGGGCAGATTAAACTATTACTGTCAGCAATTAAAATCTACATCCCTGATCCAAGTGCGACCTGCGGCCTTATGTTCTTCACTGGGCGTTCAGCTGTCAGTTATGTAGAAAATTAAACTCTTTACATAGATTAATCTGATTAAGTAGAGCTTTAATACATTGTGTTTCTTTCGGATATTAATTGTGGTTTCATCAGGGATGACCATGCGTATTAGCAAAATGTGGCAAAATGCTTAATTGTTTGAGCACTGCTTGTGAGAAGACACGTCACATGACTATTTTGTTTAAAATGGTTTATGAGCAAGAATGCTGTGTTGCACATTCAGCAACAAAGGAAAAGTTTTAAAAAAATCACTGTAAAGTGCAATCTCTTTAGTAAATCATAAAAGGACTTCCCACATTATGTTTTAGTCAGTATAAAAATGTAACTTTGTTCTGTTGATGTGTGTGTGTGGAGGGGGGGTGGTAAAAATAGAACTAATACTGCAAGATATAACTAATAGTTATATTTGAAATACTGTGCTGCCCTGAAAAGGGGGCAATTGATCCAGTGAGACAAAGTCTGGGAAAAAGTGAAATCAATGAAATTACAAGGGTAAGTAACTTTCATAAGATCCTCTTAAATCTAAGAAAGAATTTAGCTGATTGATTTTGTTTTTATTCCTTGAGGACTTGCCTGTCTGTTTCCTGTTGATATTCCAAGCCTAATGAAAGTAATATTTTAATTCTATTCTCACCACAATTGAATTGTTTGCTTTGAGTCAGTATATCCACGTGGTAGACAAGGTGTTACTAATGCCTGACTAGATATACCCATTGATAGAGAATGCCTAGTTGAGGAAAAAATTCATTGATTTTCATATTCTTTTTTTTAGACTTTGGAACATTTATGTTTGAATTTTATTTTAATGACCTTATCACAGTATGGTATAGAAAATACTTGAACCTGGAAGTGTGAGAGATTTGAGTTAATAATATTGATGTAGTTATTAAATGTCATGCTTCTGAAACTGCACTATCCATTGTCCAGGTTAATTCAGTTTCCCAAACTGCTATCCTAGAAATGCCTCCTATTCCTGATGATGTTATTGGCAGCCATCATTTCAACAATAGAATTCAAAAGTAGGTAAAATTTACTTTTAATAAACTGTAATGGTTTGCATTGATTTTGAGACAAGTACCCTCATGGTACCATTCCCTTTTCCTACAATCAGTTTTGGAGCTCCAGACAAACATCCTTTCTGAGCTCCGTTGGCTCCTCTACTGATGCCCACCATTTTTCATTTATTGCTTTGTTGCTCTTTCTTTTTCTGTTGATTTACAGTTTCCACATCGTTACTTTGATTCATGATGCGGCTGGGGTGGGACCTTTCCATTCTCTTCCTACCACGACTGCATAAACCCTTTCTAATACATATCCTTCACTCACTTCTCGCATCTGATTCTGTTTAGTCATTATCTTCTTCATAACTTTTCTTGCAGGATCACCTTTTACATCAGTTGATCTTTCTGTTATTCACAGTCTCTCAATTTTTATTTTGGGATTTTAGCATCACTTTCATTGTTAGCATTTATTGTCAAACCTATTTGCCCCTATGAAGATGAGAATAAACTTCTTTCTTCAGTTGCTGCAGTCCTCTGGTGAAGGTACTTCCTCAATGTTGTTGGAAAAGGAATTAGGGATTTAGACCTAGCAATGAGGAAGGAATAGTGATACGTTTCCTATATTAAGATTGTGTGCAGCTTAATGGGGAACCTATAGGTGGTGGAGACTCCATGCATCTGAAGACTTTGTCCTTCCTAGCAGTTAGCTCTTGGAACTTGGAGGTGATGTCAGAGTACCCTAGATGGGGCTTACAATCAAGTCCATGCTGACTCTTAATTAATCCTCTTTCCCTATTTGCTTACCTGTAACCCATCTCTCTCGTATGCCCATCAACTTTGACCTATTCCTCCTACCAAACAACCACACTTGGGGAATTTATAGCAGCCAATACACCTATCAACGAGCACATCATTGGAATGTAGGGAAAACCAGAGCTTCTGGGGGAAACCCATACTGTTACAGAGAGGACGCACAATCTCCACACTGCAGTGGAGATCAGGATTGAACTCAGAACATTGCAGCTATGAGGTAGCAATTCTACCTTATAGAGTCATGTAGCATAGAAACAGTGGTCTACAGAGCCTGTGCTGACCATTAAGCATCCATTTATGCTAATCCTATTTTATTCCTTCCATATTCCCATTAATTCTCCTGAGATTCTATCATTCACATACACACCAGGAGAAATTTACAGCAGCTTATTAATGGCAACTTCTCTAGTTGTCCCTCTGTGCCACCTTCTGTCCTGGATGATGTTGAGCTTCTAGGATGTTGCTTGGCGCTGTGCTCTTCTAGGCTTCCAGGCAATCACCATCATGCTCCTGACTGTGTTTTGTAGATGGTGGAAAATCTTTGGGGATTCAGGAAGATGGTCACATGTTGCAAGTTACCTGGACTGTGATCTGCTTTTGTAGTCATGGTATTTATATAGCTGGTCCAGTCAAGTTTCTAGTCAATTGTGACTCCTAGTTTGTCAACTAAGGGGAGAATTTAGTGATGGTAGATTGTTGGAGAGGTCATTGATTGGCAGTTTTATGGCTGTAAACCTTTTCCTTCATGGTGGTAGAGCTCATGGGTCTAGATATCAGAGTACCATAGATACTTACAATCTAGATGGAAGCATGATTGTTATTTGCTTTTGAATATCACCAAATCTAATCACTCCATCATGTTGACTAGAATATAATGCAGGCAGACATGGACTGGTTCTTTTGCTGAGGAACTAATAATGAACTAAACACTAAACAATCATTAGCAAACAGCCTTACTTCTGACCTTGTGATGGAAGGAAGATCATTGACAAATTAGCTGAACATAGATGGACCTATGATATTGCCTTGAGGAACTTGTGTATCAATGTTCTGGGACTGGTATGACTGACCTCCAACAACCACAACCATCCTCCTTTGTGCAAGGTATGACTTAAACAGTTGCAGTGTTTTCCCCTTGATGCCCATTGAATTCAGTTTTACCAGGGCTCCTTGGTAACATGCTTGGTGAAATGCTGCCTTGATGGCAAGGGCAATCGCTCTCAGCTCATCCCCACAATTCAGCTGTTCAGTCCGTGTTTGGAAGAAACTTCTGTTGAATAACTGACAAAAATTAAATTGCAATAATTAAATCAAGAACACCATATATAAGCCTCAGCAAGTAGAGTGCAACTATTTCCATTTGTATTACAGCTTTAACAGAATAAAAGATGAGGTGATTCAAAGGAGTGTCAACAAACAACATTTGACAGTAAGCTACTTAGGGTAACATGAGGGAAGATGGTGAAAGCATCCTAAAGGATGGGAGGGAGAGAAATATTTAAAGAAGTTTGCGAACTGAAGAAACTGCTGCTAATGGTGGAGTGATTATATTTGGTGATGTTCAAGGACTTTGTAGAGTGCAAAAATATCAGTAAGTTGTAGACGTGGAAGCGATGATAAAGACAGGGAGAAGTGATGCCGTGAAGTGACTTGAAGACAAGGATAAGAATTTCAAAAGCGAGATGTTGCTTAGCAGGTAGTCAGTAGAGGTCAGTTAGACAAAAGGTAATGAGGGAAAGAGAAGGTGCAAGTTTTAAGTACCTCAAGTTCAGAAGAGGTAGAAGATTCGAAGGAGAGGTGGTGGAATAGTCAATTCCAGAGATGACAAAGGCATGGATGTAGCTGAAGTCTATTGGCAAATTAATTTTGAAAACATGTATGACATGTTTTACTTTCCTATTAGACCAACATGAAGCCAAGGTGAATGTAATAAATGTGTTGATCCCATCACATGCATACATTGGAATAGTTAAGTCCACAAGAAACAAAGGCTTGGTGGGTTTCAGCAGCAAATGAGCTGAGACTGACGAGGAATCAGTTGTTATGAAGGTGGAAGAAAACAGTGTTGTTGATACGTGATCTGAGGTTTGATTCGACATTAGACACCAAGATTGCAAACAGTGGGGTTCATTTTCAGAAAGTTGCTAAAGATGGTGATGACATGTTGCATGCATCCTGACTTGGAAATGTATCAGTATTTTCTTATCATTGCAGAGTCTAAATCCTGGAACTATTTTGAAACAGTGGCCCCTTGTTCTAGATTCTCCACAAGGGGAAACTTTTTCTCTATATTCACCTTGTCAAGATTCCTCAGGATCTTGTGTTTTAATCAAATCTCTAACCCTTTTAAACTTCTTCTGATTCAAATTTAGCCTGTCCAATCTTTCCTCATAAGGCAGCACACCCATTCCAGTTATCAGTCTATTGAACCTTCTCTGAACTGCTTCCAACATATTAATATCCTTCTTTAAATAAAGAGACCAATATTGTACACCGTACTCCAGAAATGGTCTTACCAATGCCCCATATTACTGAAGCATAAACTCCCTACTTTTATATTCAATTCCTCCAGCAACAGCAATAACATTCTGTTAGCTTTCCTAATGTCATGCTGTACCTGTATTCTTGCAATCTTGCTTTAGGACACTGAGATCCCTCTGTGTCTCGGAGCTCAGTAGTCTCTCACCAGTTGGATAATACTTTTAATTATTTTTTCTTACCAAAATGAACAATTTCACATTTCTTACATCATACTCCCCATTTGCCGGATTTTTGTCCACTCAGTTAACCTATTGCTATCCCTCATTACCCTCCTTATGTTCTCCTCACAATTTACTTTCCTACCTGCCTTTGCTTCATCAACATATTTATCAACCAAACTTTTGGTGTTTTCTTTGTAGTCATTTGTACAGATTGTAAAATGTTGACGCCCCAGCACCAGTCTCTGTGGTACACCACTTATTACTTCTTGTCAACCATCTATGCCTAATCTCTGTTTTCTGTTAGTCGGCCAATTTTTGTATCCACGCGAATATTTTACCTCCTACATCTTGAGCTGATTACTTCAAAAGGACTCCAGTAATTTGGTAAACTTTTATTTATTTTTCAAAAAACCATGTTGACTTTGCCTTGAATTTTTCTCAGTACCCTGTTATAACATATTTAATAGCTGATAACATTTTTCCTATGACAGATGTAAAGTCAACTGTCTTGTTTCCTGTTTTCTGTCTCTCTCCTTTTTGACTGAAGGAAGTAGATCTGCGTTTTTTTTCAATCTTATGAAGCCTTCCCTGAATCTAGGGAATTTTGGAAAATTAAGACCAATGCATCAACTATCTCACTACAATTTCCCTGGTCATAATTTTCCTAAGTTCCTCTCTCCCCTCCAATTCCCGATTTACAGCCATTTCTGGAATGTATCCTCTATAGTGAAAACTGTTTTATTCATCTCCAGCTCCTTTCTTTCCACTTTCAATTTTCCAGACACACTTTTGAAAATGATAAAAGTCACTTTGTTAACTCTTTCTTTTAAATATCAATGGAAACACTTACTACCTGGTTTTTAATACCAGGTTACCTTTATCTCATACTTTTTTTTCCCCCTATATTTTTCCATCCAAACTCTGGCCCGATATCACACGTAGAAGTATTGAGGGTTTGAGTTCAGGAATTGATTGCACTAATTAGTTTACGGGATTGAGTGGCTGATCTAAACTTATGGCCTTGTCAGCAGGAAAGTAACAGTTTTCTGTTTTGTGTAATTCCCTTGTGTGTCTTGGTGTGACACACAAATCAGTGATAAGAAAGGCAAATATGCAGAAGTTTTAGTATTTTCAGAATCCAGTATTATTCGGAACTTCTCCCATTATTTCTTACATAAATTGTATATTGGGACATGATTCCTATTGTTCTTGTTTTGAAAACTCAGTTGGTATAAATCTTTTCTATTTTTGGATAAATCCTGTAAGGAAGAAGTGCAGTGAGATGATTTATATCATTGCAAGTAACCTGACCTCTATCTCTCATGAGACAAGCTGTTTGGTCAATTGCCACAATTGGCTGTATAAATCATCTTTTCCTGAGGACAGTATTCCGTTCAATGTACTCAATTTTTTTCAAGTTGAATTCTTCTAAATGAAAGAAATAAAATTTAGAGCTCAGTTCCAGGAACAGAAAATAGGAGGGACATATGTACTAAGTGATATTGTGAAAGTAACCTCCATCATGTCCAGCAGTCAGCATTTGAAAAATTTCCACCCAGCCATAGATACTAACCATTCTTAAGGAACCAAATAATATTTGTTTACATCCCTGTGTCCTACATCCTACATATGTGTTTCATAAGAGGACTTTGGCACCAGATGAGTGAATGGTGTTCAGCTTTAGAGAATACCATGCTTGGAGTGATTTTTTTAGATGCCCACTCAGTTATATGATGATTTAACGCAAAGAATATTTTTCAGTCTGGATGCTAGGAACCATTAGTATGAAATCTGGTTTGCAGCAACAGAAGTCCGATTGAACTCTGACCATTAAATTTCCAGATTTCTGCTTGCAGTGCAGATACTAGTCCACATTCAATTGCATCCGCTTTGAATGTATTTGAATGTGCACCTATTTTTTTTATGTTTTCGGATCTGGGCATCACTGGCAGGGTCAGCATTATTGCTCATCCCTAATTGTCCTTGAGGTGGTGGTGGTCAGCTACCATTTTGAACTGCTGTCGTCCTTCTGGTGATGCTTCTCTAGCACCGTTAATGGAGATTTAGATGTAGTGTCAATGAAGGAACAGTGATATATTTTCAAGACAGGATGGTCCATTAAAGAAATGGCACAATAAGTACTTGCTGAACTGCATATGTGGTGAGGTACAGTCGTTGACCTACATTGGAAACTCCTGTCATGAACTAGCTTATTATTGAAGGACAATCATATTTTCTGGTCTGGATGTCAAACTGGACTATCAAACCTCTGGATAAAACTTTAATTCACCTGAACTTTTCCCCCATTTCTTCCTGAGGCTGCATGAATTCAAAATAACTGATAGGAACGATGGAAGGTGAAGTTATATGTAGTTATTCAAAGCTATGTGGATACATGCTTTGAAAATACTTTTTTCAAAAGATGTGGAATAAAGCAAAAGCATGAACATATTGTCTTTTGACCAAACCGACTTCAGTAAATGGATCAGGTCTTCGTAGGCTTGGTGCTGGTACAGCAACCAGAGTGGCTTCTCTCTTGTAAGAATTTAAGATGGGAAGTTGTTTAGGCAAGACCATTAATTGTGGATATCTGTTTGCATCTTACTTTCAATGGCACTTCCATAATTGAACCTTCCCTACTTTCACACTAATGCACTGAAACCACCTACTCAATACACTATGTTTAAGAAACATTTAGCTGGACACTTAAATAAGCAAGGCATAGAAGGATATGTTCCTAATGTGGGCAAATGGGATTAGTGTAGATGGGTGAAAAGGACGTAGTGGGCCAATGGGCCCATCTCTGTCCTATATGACTCTGTGACACTTAGAAGGGTTGGTAGGTTAATGTAAATGCAATAGTGATTTTACCCATCAGTGTCTTGTTACTAAACAAACTGATTTACTGCTGTTGTTGATGTTATTGGGATTTCTTTGACGAACAAATGAAGCACCATTTGTTTTCAACTATGAATTCTTTTTCTGTTCTCTCTGACCTGGATGTGTTTACATGATCGAGATGTGATTGAATTGAATCACCCGATCAACATCCTGTAAAGTTTCTGTTTTACTGATGTAACAGTAACAACAATAAAATTTCTATTCATCCAAAATAGAGAATAATGCCCAAGAAAGCTAAGTTTACAGATGGACGAATGTGTAGCACAGTAACAATTTAACTTGTTTCATCTTCAAATTGCACCTGGAGAAAGTCAGTAAGGAGATCATTGGGGTGAATTATTTTTCTGTAGATCTGGACACTATTTCATTTAGCCATACTGTTGAAAGAAATGTTGACCACTGTCTTATATTTTTTTTGCCACTGGATGTTTGCAAACCCCAGGAGCAGTTTACATTTGCAATGCATAGTGCACAATGTCAGAGCGTTAACAGGCAGTGATTAATGCTTTCTTAGTTCACTTCTTCATGGTTCATTCACATATCACAGCAGGAATTGCAATACATAGTGTAGCAACATACGTTTTTTTTGTGTTTACTGAAGTCTGTTTGAACAAAAGACAATATGTCCATTTGGATACAGGCCAGTCACTTATAATGCTCGATCTGAATGGACAGAGGTAGACAACATTCTGTTTATGCATGTGCGCACTATCTACAGAATGGTATTTTGTTGCTTGCTGTAACATATCCTGGATCACTAATTCATTCTCATACTTTTGATTTGATTCTGCCCATCAAGTCTACGCTGGGTCTCACAATAATCACATTATTCCACCTCCCTTATTTATTTTCCTTGAACCTATTATCTTTCATATGCCCATAAGTTTCATCCCAACTCTACTACCATCCAACTACTATAAGTTATAGGAACCAATTAACTTACCAACCAAAATATTTTGGGATATGGGAGGAAACTTAGCACCCAAACACATTTGCACAGTGCAAACTCCACACAGATCAGACCTGGGTCACTGGAGCTGTGAGGCAGCAGCATTACTGGCCAAGCCACTCTGCTACCCTGTTCTTTTATTAAGATTCTGTACATTTGGTTTGTTAAATGATGATCTTTTACCTCTCGGGAAAAGGAGAGTGGCTACTCAAAATGTGGCTGGCGATAAAATGCCAGAATCCCTGTAAGTTGTTACAGGAGCTTGGGCAAGTCCATGGGATGCAGTCAGTTGTGAAATGTACCCCTGAAATTTTTAGATAGACTCTGGATGGGTCTGATAAAACCTTTCATAAAAATAAAAGAGAATCTGCTGTGTATTGTCCCATTGGTGCTTAACAAGAGATGTACATTCACACATCAATGGCACTTAACTGGTGGAATTGTGTAATGTAACTGCGGATACCCAGACCAGGCTTTGTTATCCCAAATTTTTCATACATGTCAGGAATAAACATCCTAAGAATCACTCACCTGAAGATTAACAGTTAAAATGACACATCCCCTTTTTTAGAAATGATTATTTTGACATTCCTTTTATAAAAAGTAATCATAGTTATTTACTCCATGTAAGTGAGTATAAAAAGACATAAATATAACTTGGTAATAAATATAAAAGACACTCGTATTGAGCTCAAGTTGTTGCATTCTGGGCTTTAAGACCTGGGAGCCAACTTGGTTGCTTTTTCATTCAGATAGAAGTGGGTAGAATATTTATGTTTAGTCTTTCTACTGATCTGTTGTTCCTCTAGAAACTTTTACTGAATGCATGTTATCCCTGGATGTGTGTTTGGGCTGCAAATTGGCATATGATAACCATCTCCATCTCAAAAAAAAATTTAGCAATTTCCCCCTTGGTCTCATTGGCACCTCCATAATTGAATCCTTTCACTATTGACAGCTTTGTTGGGGAGAGGGAGTCAATCATTGCTTTATTGACACAATTACAATAGGTAAGATTGTGTGACCTATGATTATTCTACTTCTTGTCTGTGCTCCCCAAATCCCCTCACCATCCAGAAGGATAAAATCGTGGATGTGATAGAATATTCACTGTTTTCAACACAACAAAGGTAGTATTCCCATCTGACTCATTGAATTCAATGTTCACCAAGTAACACAATGTGGGTGCTTGCCAAACTGTTTCCAGGTTGCACCCCAGTATTGCTAAGCTGATTTAACAGCACTTTCCTGTCTTTAAGCCTATTTCACCAGAAGGGGCACCAGCATCACCTTGCCATTGCCCTCCAAGTTGTGCAGTATCCTGGCCTGGGCACCTATTTCAATTCCTTCAATACTAGATCAAAATCCAGTAATTCTCTACCATACTGAGGACACTGTCATGACTAGGGCAGCAGTGAATTATAGAGAATGCTCATCACTACTGTTTTAAAGCAATTTGGTAGGACCAATTAAGGCATCTTTGCCACAATTGCCACATACAATACAAACACAAATGAACAGAAAAGCCTGGGCAACGCAATCACACATCTGCACCTAAATACCAAGATTTATCTTTTTAAAAATTCCTTGAGATGAATTGCTTTCTGCCTAGAGATTAATGTATCATTGCTAAATCAAGTGAGAAACGACGCATTTCAAACGTGCATAACACTCCACTTAAACTGAATATAAATATGTCTGTACCCTGCCCTCAATCTCAACAATAACACAGCAGACATGTATAAAATTTCCAGGCTGAAAGGTAACCTATTGTCCTTGTGTTGTTTCCAATAAATAGAATTTATTTTCATGTATTATGAATTTTAAAAAGTGTGCAAGGGTTCAGACTGTGGTACTATCTGGATTACCTAGCTCTGGTGCAACTTTTAAAAAAATAAATTGGTAATTAGTCATGATGCCAATACTGCTTAATGAGCCCCTTCCAGTGGACATGCTTCTCATTGCCTTCTTTTTATAAAAAGAATCCTGTCTGAAGGAAAAAAAATCTAAATTAGCAATACCAATTGCTCCCTCTGATCACATCACTGAAGAAAAATGCTCCCTGCAAATTTTAAACTTCACCTGATATCTGGCAAACTCGATATCATGCACGTCTCCAATTTGATTTGAAATATTAATATTTGTTACTTTGAAGCTTTGTTTTTTTAAGACATATGTTAAACGGAAGATTCTACTTCATCCAACAGAATTTATGTGAATAAAATCAGGGCTTATTACTTTGACTGCAGTTGCAACAGTAATTGTAAAAAGCTACCCATAATATGCATGATACTACTTATAAGGCCAGAGTAAGCTAAGTACTATGTGGCTATCCATTACCAGTTTTAGAACCTGTTCTATGAGAATAAACATTATCTTCATTTTGAGGCATCAGTGAATGCAGTTACATACTCTCACGGATGACAACCTAAGTTAGTTTCTGCTTTTACCTTTTTGTTGTTTTTAATTGACATTTCTCAATCTTTACATTATCCTTCTTCACTATTGCTACCAATTTAGCAAAACTAGTACATCTCCAAATAGTGACTTTGTTTTCTTGTATTTGTTTAGGGGGTCTGAGCCTCCATATTCTTTTGCATTACAAGAAAGGAACCTGAATAAATTGCCCACCTCAGCTGTATGGAGATTAACATTTCATTTGGCTATTCTTGCAAGCTGCCAGAAAAATGAGCCACTCTAATTCCATTCCCTCGCATCACAAAGAAAGCAAGCAGCTCATATGATCATCAAAAAGCAAATGGGCATTGACACATCCCTTTTCTCCTCAGATGGCCTACAGGGAAACGCATAATTTGAGAGCATAGTTACTAGATCACCAGAGCAAAATGGATTCCAAATTAAAGTAATGGAATTGCAGTGAGCAACATCTAAAGGCTAAAAAAAACAAGAGTCATTTAATGCCTTTGAGGGGTCAAGGCTGCTGTGACTTTGAGTGGTATGACTGTTTTCTTTAAGATTTGATGCAAACTTGCCTTTACTAATGAGGCCTCAGCATACAATGTACATTTATGGCACAGGGTGGGAGGATTACTTTGGGTGTAAGAACTGCTGCTTCTTCTACGTCCTGCGTCTGAGGAGGAAAATCCTAGCAGGCAGATGAGGAAGGTTGCTGAAGCCTTCAATTGTAGTGCATTCAGAGTCATGCTAATTAATATGTAGCGTTGTCCTAAGATGACAGCCCACAGTTTTACTGCCCACTTTACATCCCTCTAATCATATTGCAGGCTATATGTGGTACTTTGACATAAGGGATGAATGCACTCCACTCTACTAACTTTCATCTTTCTAAACCTGAAGACATATACTGCTTCAGTGGCTTATGTAATGTTGCCAATCTGTAGGTCGATCTCATTGATCATTAAACATTGGAAACCAAATAAGCTGCAAGCACAAATAAACTGAGGTTTGGAGTATTATATACTCCACAGAGGTGATTGAGGGTGCTGAATCATGGGTGTTGTAGATTTCCTCCCTCATTCCTTTAATAACGTGTTCCTTTTTAAATTTTCTTATGAAAGAAGGCTGAATTGCAAACAGGCAAGAGTGAGGGACATGAACATTGCAATCATTGTGGTGAAATCTGTGGAAATTCCTGAAAGAGACAACAGTGGTAGACAAAGGGGGAAATCACTGGTGTTACTCAAGCTTATAGCTGTTATCTTTGTTCATTATATCTTATTTCATCCCCTCACACAGAAGAAATAATGCAAAAGCAGAAAATGCTGGCAGCACTAAGCAGGTCATCAGCATCTGTGGAAGGAGAAGCAGTTAACTGCTGAGTGTTTCCAGCATTTTCTCTTTTGTTTTAGATTTCCAGCATCTGTAGTTCATTGATTTTCTTCCACTGAAGAAATACTGCAGCCCAGAGCACTAAAATGACTTGCAGTGTAAAACTTCAAAGAATGTTTTGCTGCCACATTGTATATTTGTTCTTCTGCCTTGTTGTTCACCACTAAAGCTCCCATATTCCACCTTTGAAACATTGTCTTATTCCATTCTTCCTTCACCCCCACTACCTCTGAAACAACATCCTCATCACTTTTGGATCTGACTTTTCCAGTATCTGCTTTGCTAACGCCCTATGTTTCACATTGAACAAATTCTGTGCTAAATTTTAATGAGGTATCATGCAAACTTGCTGATCTCCTACAGCTTATAAACTTATAAGCAGCTCCTAAACTTTTAGCAGTTTATTGAATTACTCCATATCCTTGCGTATCTGAGTCTTCTAGACTCCTTCAGCCCAACATTCCTGCTCTCATACATTGTTCATCCCAAAATAGTTGTCCATACTGTTATCTTTTCCCTCTCATCATGGAAAAGTCTTTCACCATCTTGGTGCATTCTGAAATTTCCCTATTTGTGTTGTTTCATTCCTTCTCTTGAAGCCCTTTTGTATTCTTAATCACTTCTTTTCCTTAGTATGGAGCCCAACTATAAAGTACCTAGGCTTCTGGCTAAAGATGTCTAGTATAGAAACAGGAATTCAAAAACTAACCAGTGACGTATTCCAGGAACTAGATTTAACACCAGTTGGTTTTGTGCTTTAATGATTTGGAGGAATGGAAAGCAGGAAAGTTCTGACATTTGATTGTGGTGCTAAATGTGGAAAAAGGGTAGGCAATTTAGCTGTCATAGGTTCTGGACAGTTTGAGTGAATTGGATCAAAAATGAAAGTTATGATGATTAACAAAGGAAAAATATAAAGTACACAATAAGTGGAAGTAATCTACAAAAACAGTTACCAGAAATACAGTTTACAAAAAAAAACATACAATTGTTCGACTATTGAGTAGAGGGAACATGCTGTCCCAGGTTAAAATATTCATCTTCCATACTCTCAGTCAAGCATGGTACAAGAGGCACTACCTGGCTATTGAGGGAATACGAAGAATGGCAGCTAACTTGATAGATTAAATATCTGTGCTCGAGTAAAGATTGTTGGCATTTACATTAGATGAAGCTTATTTAGAAATTATCTTAAGTTACTTAAGGAAATATTTGATATTAATAAAAGTTCCTCGATTAGAGGTCATGGATTAAAACTCAATTTCTGTTGTTAGATCAGTGAATGTGTGGGATACCCAATCCAGCAAAGCAGTGGACATGGTGGGTAATTTAAAGACGGTGGTACTGGTAAACTAAAATGTTGCCTGTTGGTTTGCTTGCTTAACAAAGTGAGGTGTCAAAAAAAAACTCTGATCTATGGAACTAATCTGATGGATGAATGCGTGTAGCCTACTATGCTGTCTTATGCTTTCAAGAACATAGGACAGAGAGAGGGAAGGATTGAGAGCATATGTGGTTACAGTATTCTGAATTGTCACTTGGATGGGTCTGTAGTTTCACAACTTTGGCTAAAAGTAGCTTAGTTTTTAAGATTTTATTTTCATAATGGTAGTAAGGTCCCTGTTTACAGAATATGGCTTACAATGATGAGCATGATGTTCTTGTCTCATCCATCCTTTTCTAAGTTTTGTAATTTTAATAGCTGATTTCAACTTATTTATCGGCTTATCCTAAAGAAGATCTCTTTGCAGTACTGTAACCGAGGAGAGATTGAATGCTATCTATGTCACAGTTGTCTGTATCTTCTGTTTTATTAGTGAAAAGTTTTAAAATGTATCTGCTGAAGATCTGATCCATTTGGACCAAGAATTTATCTGGTAATGCAGTTTCTCCATTCATTTTGAGATTGGTAATGTTTCCATCAAACATTGGAGCTGGGGCTGGTTTTCTAAATGAGCGTATATTTATTTTTCATCCTTCTGCTTATGAACATTTCAAAACCTGACTGAGAACCTGTTCCATGGGCGATATCTGCCCAGTCCCTTCCTTTGCCCAAAGGCCACTTGTAGCAAGAGGATTTGGATTGCATTTAGGACTCTCCTATTAGGAATGTGTCCAAATGGATCAGGGAAAGGACATTTGCTCCAGCTGACTGGCTCTGATGTTGGAGGGAAACAAAATACTCAGTTTGCTAACTCTAGCCACCTAGTAATCATTTTTACCAAATGCCTTTTAAAGTTACTGTTTTTTAAGCACCATGATCACTTCATGAGGCTCTAGTCCAAACATTTGACTCTATGAAATACTAAATTCTGATCTATCCCTTCACTTTCCTTTCCGCATTTTATTCCTGAATTTCAAACTCTTGTTGTCCCTTGATACACTTGTAAAGACATGGGTCACTTTTTCAGGGTTCATCTTGATATCAGTATCCTTAAGCTTTTTGAATACATTGATAAAATCCCTAATATTATAAGTTAGCTTCTGTAATTTCTTGTCTTAGCTTAGTCTTTGATGGTGTAAAAATTGCTGCTTTTCTGTTGTATTGACTCCTTTTCTGGAATATGGCACTTGAATTGCACACTATACTCCTAACTGATTCATATGAATCTCTTGAAACAAAAACAGAAAATCCTGGAAAAACATGACATGTCAGACAGCATCTGTGGAAAGAGGAACAGTCAATGCTTTGGATTTGCCTCTCCTGGCAACGAAGGGTTGCAGACCCGAAATACTGACTTTTTCTCATTCCACACTTGCTGCCTGACTTGCTGAGTTTTTCTAGCATCTGTTTTTGTTTCAGATTTCCAGCATCTGCAGATTTTTATGATCTTTCATCTGAATGACCTGTATGGGCTTGGAGTAAACCCATAGTATAGAACGATAGATACTACTTTCATCTGTTATAGATGATCCAATTTGCCTTGGTTGTCACTAAGTTTCAGAAATTTATCCAAGCACATTTTTTTTGTAAATGCATTTTCTCAAAATGGCTACATGCTGTAATTTAACAATTTTAGAGAAAATGCATTGGGCGTGCATGCAGTCCAATCATGTGTAGCTGTTTGAACATCTGTACAAGCATGGAACTTCCTATATCCTCCACATCTGCTCTTCTGTTGAGGGTCAAGGATGTTGATCCTAGCTTTTATCTTAAATTCTATCATGGGGTCCTGGATCCAAAATGTTAACTGTTTGTCCTTCCACAGACCTGCCTAACCTGCTGAGTATTTCCAGCATTTTCTGTTTTTGTTTCAGTTTTTAATCTTTTTAATATACATCTTAAATTGTCTGCTTGACTCTCTAGTGTCACTGTACCTAGAATAGGTCATCCAGATATTTCTGCTCCTGAAATACGGGAGAATGTGGAGAAGCAGTCCTGGAACTGGGGAATTTTATGCTCCAAAGATTGCTCTTCATCAGCTTCCAGGCACCTTTCTGAATCTGTGTTTCACATATTTTCAGTACATTTTTTTAGT
Organism: Pristis pectinata; assembly: GCF_009764475.1. Classification (NCBI taxonomy): domain Eukaryota; kingdom Metazoa; phylum Chordata; class Chondrichthyes; order Rhinopristiformes; family Pristidae; genus Pristis; species Pristis pectinata. Next base: position 56,999,579 of record NC_067414.1, on the reverse strand, counting down.
GCATTCAAATAAGTTAGCAAAAACTTGTTTGTTTTTGCTACATCCAGCTAACTACACCACAGGAGTAGTGCCAGATGATTGGAGGGTGGCAAATGTTGTTCCTTTGTTTAAGAAACGGAGTAGGGATAACCCTGGGAATTACAGACCAGTGAGTCTTACTTCAGTGGTGGGTAAATTACTGGAGAAGATTCTTAGAGACAGGATTTATGGGCATTTGGAGAAGCATAGGCTGATTAGGGACAGTCAGCATGGCTTTTTGAGGGGCAGGTCGTGCCTCACGAGGATTTTAGTTAAGCGTTGAATGAGCCTTCCATGAGGAACCTTATTCAGAAAGTCAGGAGGCATGGGATCCAGGGAAACTTGGCTATGTGGATTCTGAATTGGCTTGCTCATAGTAGACAGAGGGTGGTGGTAGGTGGAGCATATTCTGCCCAGAGGTCAGTGACTCGTGATGTTCCACTGGGATCTGGTCTGGGACCCCTTCTCTTTGTGATTTTTATAAATGACTTGGATGAGGATGTGGAAGGGTGGGTTAGTAAGTTTGCTGATGATAGAGAGGTTGGTGGTGTTGTGGATAGTGTAGAAGGTTGCTGCCGATTACAACAAGACATTGACAGACTGCAGAGCTGGGCTGAGAAGTGGCAGATGGAGTTCAATCCAGATAAGTGTGATGTGATGCACTTTGGGAGATCAAATTTGAAGGCAGAATACAAGGTTAATGGCAGTGTGGAGGAACAGAAGGATCTTGGGGTCCAGGTCCATAGATTCCTCAAGCTTGCCTCACAGGTCGATAGGGTTGTTAAGAAAGCGTATGGTGTGTTGGCCTTCATTAGTCAGGGGAATTAATTTCAAGAGTTGCGACGTAATGTTGCAGCTCTACAGAACTTTGGTTAGACCACACTTGGAGTATTGTGTTCAGTTCTGGTCACCTCATTATATGAAGGATGTGGAAGCATTAGAGAGGGTGCAGAGGAGATTTACCAGGACGCTGCCTGGATTGGAGAGCATGTCCTATGAAGATAGGTTGAGTGAGCTAGGGCTTTTCTCCTTGGAGAGGATGAGGATGAAAGGTGACTTGATAGAGGTGTACAAGATGATAAGAGGCATAGATCGAGCGGACAGTCAGAGACTTATTCCCAGGCCAACAATGGCTACATGAGGGGACATAATTTTAAGGTGATTGGAGGAAGATATAAGGGGGATGTCAGGGGTAAGTTTTTTTACACAGAGTTGTGAGTGCGCGGAACGCACTGCCGGCAGAGGTTGTGGGGGAAGATACATTAGGGACATTTAAGAGACTCTTAGATAGGCACACGAATGATAAAGAAATGGGGGGCTATGTTGGAGGGAAGGGTTAGATAGATCTTAGAGCAGGATAAAATGTCGGCACAACATTGTGGGCCGAAGGGCCTGTACTGTGATATAACGTTCTATGTTTTAAAAATATTTTGATTTTTCCTGTCTTGTTGGAGTTCATGTATACACTAACCACTTTGTCAGGTTGTATCTATTGCATTATAAAGTATTATCTCTTGCTTGGGTCTATGTTGTTTTAGTCTGAAAGACTTTTGATTAATCACACTTGGATATGTTAGCCTGAACTATTTAAATCAGACCCTAACAACAGCCAACCCGTTTACTCATTCTGTCATTATGTTCATCAATAACTGTATCTCTTCACACAAATTAACAGGAACTCTTTCCTGTTGACTGGCTTAGGTCCTCTTAACATTCCAAAAGAAGACTGCTTTGAGTCATTGAAAATTACTTAACTTGGGGAAGGTGTTAGGTTTCACTGTTATTTTTTTTCTCTCCAGGTGGACCTAATGGTGGAACATTATCTGTGCTGCAATGCAGTCAGATGCTGCTCTGTGCTTTGCTGTCTTTGTCAAGAAGGTTGCTGATCTCAGTTACACTATTTTGGAAAAGTGCCAAGTGGAAACTAGAAATTCACCATAGAGAAGAGTTAGAAGTAAGTTGGGCCCCTTCTCTGAATTTCCATGTAAATCTGGAATAAAATCAGAAAATGCTGGAAACATGTGGCAGGTGAGGCAGCATTGGTGGAACAAGAAACAGTTAACGTGAGGTCAATAACCTTTCATCAGGACTGATGGATGGCCTGCTGCAGAGAAGCTTCATAATGTAGGGTTTGCTTGAGCCATTTGTCCGCTTTGACTATTCCATGACAGATACAAGAGAGAGACTACAATCTTGTGCGGTAACAAATTGAGAGTTTCTGAGAATGAAGTACCACATGTGCATATTTACACAAGCTGCATCTAAAGGTCAATGCATGAAGAAGTCATATCTGAGGGTGAAGGGTCTGCCTACTGGATTGATATTTCATTTGTGTGAAAATTTACTGTAATTGACAGGTAAAACATAACACTTAATGCAGCAGAGCCATGTCTTAGATATAAAGAGATGATTTGTCTATCTGAAGATCTCTGTCCATAGAGTGAACTGATTGTCTCAGCACTGACACTTTGTTCAAGTGTTCATTCACTTGTGAAAAGCAATCATTTTCACTTGCACCTGTGACCTTCATGAATTATAAATTAATCACATTCACGAAGGACTGTTATAAGTCACTGCCACTGGTGACATATCATTTATGTAATTTTTTTAAGCATGGATAATTAGTTTTGAATATACTATATCAAAACAATTAATTTTGAAATATTGTCATTCTTTTGCTAATACATCTGTCATTCAGAAGCAAACAGCTTGGTAAGAAGTTCATACTTTCCATTCATTGTGCACCTAAGTGGCTGGGAATAGCTGAAAGTTGAATTGTTAGGCCAACACATGTTAAAATGGGGAAGTTGGAATTCCAATGTACCATCCTTCAGTATTACTTTCTAACCAGATTGAAATTCATGCAGGAGATGCACAGTAATGGTGTGTGACTTGACAACTGTATTTTGCATAATACACACAGGGAATTAAAATGTACGTAAAAAGCAGTGGGGAATAGACCTAATTATGCAGAATTCTAAACAACCGAGCTTTCTAGCTGCTTGATGATCTACTATATTGCCCACTTTCTATGCCTTTTGATGCTGCCTTTGTGTTTTTTTAATTATGCAAATTCATCTTGACCCCAGAACTCTGGATTTCCGGTTGATGGATTACAATCATGTTAATGTTTATTTCAAAAGATTTTTCTGAGCTTGATTGGCTTTTCAATGCAGCCCTTGAAGGATGGAAAATGGTTGCATTTTCATAATGTGCATCATTTGACTGGAAATTATGGGGAAAACAGTGCTAAAATGACAAAATACAAATCTAAAGTAAGACGTAGCAGAAGAACATTATGGAGATGGAGCTTTTTCAGTAATCACAGTAACAGTAGCAATTCTCCATTAAAAATTTAGATCTGGTAGTTTCATCAAGCGTTGACAGTTGTGTTCTTTCAAATTACATGCCATTTTAAATGTATTCTTTCTCTTGAATTCATTTGAAACATGATTTTCCATTTTTTACAAATATTATGTATACAGTATGTACACTTGTCTACAGAGCCTTAATTTTAATGTTTTTGTTGTGCGCTTTGAGTTGTTGTTCCATTATATATTCTGTGACCACACTAGTATTAGTGGAAACTGGTAGTGCAAAATTGTGACATGACAACTGGGCCCTTGAACAGGAAACAGCACTGTAAGAATTCAGTTTCAGAACCACATCTCATGCCACATCGTAGGGAAGTTATAGGATCATAGAATCATGCAATACAAAAATGGGTCCTTCAGCCCAACAAATCCACTCCAATCATCAAGCATCCATCTACACTGATCCTATTCTAATCTATTCCCATAAATCCCATTTTATTCTCCCCACATTCTCATCAATTATTCATTTCCCCCCACAGCCAGATTCCACCATGGACACACTGGGGCCAATTTACAAAAACTCAGTTTCAGAACTCATACCTCAGCCCACACCGTAGGGAAGTTCATACACTCCAGTCATTATTTTTCCACAGTTGCCATGTGTATTATTAATTAGCTGTAAATAAGAATATTAAAACCTCTATCTTAGAATCAAGGCAGACAGAATGACATTGAAATAGGAACTGAATTACATTTGGATATTCTCATCTCTTTAACCTTATCCATCAGAAAAGCATGTTTAGTTTGATTCTCTAGTCTAGAAGGTCTGGTGCACTAGTTAGTCACAGTAACGGTGTGCCAACATCAGTTCAGTCATGGGTCCACCACTGCAAACTTCAGAGGTGTACAAGGTCCAAAAACATCTAAAACAAATATTAATAGTATTGCAGTTCTCCTGAGTTCTCAGGTCAAAATTAAATTGTAAAATTAAAACAAAAGCAAGACACTGTATTGTCAAGGTCACGGCATATTTTTATGATTGAAAATGTGTATATCCCCATTACTGAATCCAGGTCTTGTGATGGGTAAAGAGAGAAGGTTGGTAACCATAGAGCCAGTTGGGTCCTGGGGTAAGGTCAGCAAGCAAGTAAGGAACTGTAAATAAGATTGGAAGTCGGAGGAGAGGGGTCTGTAAACAAATTTCATGACCAGGTGAAGGAGATGAGTGGCAATCTGATAAATGGCTTTGAGTCATGGGTGGAGATCGGGGACTCCATTTTGAGCTTTGGCCAAATGGAGGCTCAAACAGGAGATAGGGAGAAGTACCATGCAGCGGTGAGAGTTCGTGAAGTTAAAGGCAAATATGAGATTTACATTCATATGATCCTAATCCAGCACCCAATTGTCCCAGAACTGGTCAACAATAGTCATTCCTAGGACTATGTGGTTTAATTTATCCAGCAGTATTCCAAAAGGAGTGTAACATGGGGAATGATATCATTTCAGTTCTGAAATGAAAATCACGTCAGCTACACAAGGATGAATTGAGCCACTCAAATTTCTGGAGTGGCATGATTTGATTCAGAAATAATTGCAATCATGTTCCATTCTAAAGAAAACTGACTTTAAGATGTGTATTGCTCAAAATACAGCACTAAACATAAGCAATAACCAGTCATATACCATACATCTTAACTCTGAAAATACTCCTTGTAATGTAACAGTTTGTGTGAGAAAATGGATAGTGGTGTCTACTTCCTAGGGGGTGCTAGTCCATTACAGATTTCTTATAATCTCTACAATCACTTTAAATCTGTGGTCTTTATAATAGTTTACATATTGCATGTGATGATTGTGTATTGTTCTCTTGAGGTATCCTATGTAATGTCTGCTTTTTTTCTGAGATTTACTAGAGCATGCTTCTGACCTAATTGGTTCCAGAATAGCAATGGTGATCTTAGCCAGCTGTCATTCTCATTTAGAATGGCTGCAGGAGAATGTAAGCGCACATCTGCACACTGCTCAGTCACCATGTTCAAATAGGTAAGTATGGCCAGCTGTGTGTGTGGGTGGGGGGGAAGGGAGGAGAAAATAAAATTACATAATTTTAACTGGCTGATTGTAGGTGGTAAAATTGCTAAATGGATGACTACTATGCAAAATACTTGTGCACACAACATCTTTCAGAGTTTATCTTCAATCCATAAAATATTCATTCTAATTGTTTTTAGATATTCTGGAAATTAGTAAGGAGCACAGCTGGACTACAAGAATTTTAACTCAAAATATTAAAATGAAATTCCACTTGATTTTGCTTAGTATTATTCTTTTATTATAATGTATTTTCTAAAATGTTACACTTCTTTGTTCTTTAAGTTACATGTTCATTTTGTTAGATATGTATTATCAGTGATCAGTGAAATGAATCATTTGGGACCAAAACAGTAACAAAAAGAGCATCCATTCCCATCATCCAGGGACCCACACTGAAAGCTGAACTGACTGCTCAATTTACATAGAATTACATGGGATATATGTCACAGAAACAGGCACTTTCAACCTGACCACGTCCATGCAGCATTTGTGCTCCATTCAAGCACCGCTCATTTTCTCCAACCAAGTCTCTCGGTTTTACCCATTATTTTCTTCTCCCTCATGCTTGTCCAGGCTCAAGTATATTTATACTGTTTGCTTCAAATTTCACATTTCTCATGTTCTCATATTTTCTTATTGCGTAGTAGGAGGCCATTCAGTTCATCATGTTTATGCCGGTTCTCAGAGCAATTCCCTCAATTCCATTCCTCATTTATTTCCCTGTAACCTATTCTCTCTCGCATGCTCATCAACTTCACCCTGATTCTCCTGCTAGTCATCTACACTAGGGGGAAATTTACAGTAGTCAATTAATCTACAATCAGCATAAATGTAGGACATGGGAGGAAACTGGAGAACCCAGGAGAAACTTGTGCAGTCACGGATAGCATACAAGCTCCACACAGATGGCTTTGGAGGTCAGGGTCAAACCAGGTCACTGGAGCTGTGAGGCAGCAACACTACCTGCAGCACAACTGTGACACCCTTTTACATTACTCTCTGGCTGAAGAAGTTTCTTCTGAATTTCCAATGAGATGCTTCAACAATTACAGTGATGGTTTTTAGTTATGCTCATCCCCCAAATGGGAACATGCTTACTGCATCTACTCTATCCAAGCCTTTCATCATTATGAAGATCTCTATTAGGTCACCCATCTGTCCTCTTTTCTCAAGAGAAAAGAGGTCTAGTATTTGCATCTATTACTTGCATTGGTATCATTCTTGTAAATAATGTCTGCATTCTCTTTTGGCTGCATATCCTTTCCATAATATGGTGACCAGAACTGTACCTCCAGCATTTAGTGTGTTCCACCTGGACTCTCACCTTCTAAGTAATGTGACCTCTCTAATCTTCCTGCTAAAATATACTACCTTGCATTATCTGTGTTGCTCCTCACCTGTTTAATTATTTGCCCAAATGGGCAAGTTTATTAATGCCCTCTTGTAATATGTAATAATTTATTCTTTCCACTCCCACCTCCAAATCTGGTATAATCCACAAATTTTAAAATTATCTTTCTGGTTTTGTTTTTAAATTGTAAATTGAATGTAAATTATGAACACCACTGGTTCTTGTGTAACACCACTATCCACAATCTTCCACTGTAAATAGCTACCCTCTCACTCTCTACCTTCTGACCCATAACCAGCTAACATTTCATGTTGCTACATCTCTTGATTCTGCATCTATTAGTCTCTTATGGGGTACCTTTTGGAATGCCTTTAGAAAATTTGCATAAATTTCATCTGCAGTGTTACCATTATCTCTGTAAACACTTCAAAAAAAAATTCAATAAAGTTGATCAAGCAAGACTTTCCAAGTGGCAATACATACATTTCTAAATTACAAAACACAGCTTGGCTTGGATTTTGTGCAAAGAAATTTTTTAACGTCTTTGATTTCTAGCCTGCTTGTCCATTTTGTTAACCTGATTATGATATCTGGTCAATAATTACAAATATATTTCTCTTTTAAAAGACAATTTTGAATTAAAATATTCCATCATTTTCAATAAGCAACAAAAAATTCTTTGATCATTTTGATTATCTCGTAGGCTACTTCATTGTTGGCATAATGAAGAATGCTTTCAGGCATTCTGGAACAGCTCCATTAGATGTTGGTGAAGTGTGTGGCTTCAAACTTGGCTAAAGATACTATCAACATTTTTTTTTAAAAGCCACAGACTAGTAAGTATTGGCACTGCACTTGTAGCCTGTAGCTGAGTGGAGCTGCCGAGCAAACAAGAAAATTGTCAACAGAAAAAAATAATTTTGAAGAAAAAAATCAAGCAAGTTTGAGCATGTTTAGAGGTTCCAGCTATTAAAAGGTGTGGTGCTTTGTATTAGAAAACACTCTACCTCATTTGCCTTCTCTTTATCGTTGGCCCATGTTTTGTGGTCCATGATGGCACTTGCCTCAAAGAAAGCTCACCTCAAAGATTAGTCAGTCTCTGAGACCTGTATTAATTTCATTATGTTATCAGTGTTGGGCATCTCTAGTATCCATCAGAAGTTGTATTTCCAGGTAGGCTGAACAGCATTTTGCATTTATCTTTTTATTCAATGTCTGGAGAGGAAAATTAAGATTAGGATTTGCTCGTGGATTAGGACGGAAGGTGCAACATCCCGAATCTAAAAATGTTATGAAAATATATAGACCTTTTCATCATGAATGGAAAATCTTGAAATTCCACAAAAACTAGAATGTTTTTAATGCGGCCTGAGAGGTTTCTTAAGCAATAATTATGACTTTGTATAATATTAAAAACATTATTCAAAATGCCTAAACCTTTCTAACAAGGTTAACCTTTTTGAGGGTTTTGACAGTGTAGGTTGGTGAAGTTTGTGTAAATTAATGATTTCAAAACATTTCTGTCTGCAAGGGCTGCAATAGTGTGCAGTGTGAGGAGGAGGTAGGTATCACGAACAGCAACCTCTGTGCAAGTGCATATTTCAAAAATTGCTGTCAGTTTCACAGTTTAATGATGGCAAATGCTGACAACTCCATCATTACAACTGTAGTTATATTAGCACATGTTGATAACCATGGTTATGGTTAGAGAGAGAGAGATATGTGGTTAACAATGATGTTGTTAATGATGTTGTTAATAACAAGTGTGATTGGGAAATTGTTTCACTGTAAATATGGCATAAAACTGCAAGCAATATATATTTAATGTATTACAACCAAATGTCCTGTGACTTAGCTTGCAAATGGTGAGAGGTGGCAGCATCCTTATCAGCTTAGTTTGTAAGAGTTTGGAGCGACTAAGATAGCAGGTGTCACTATTGCACTGTCGCAGGCTTACTATTACATTATCGCTCTGTACTTTCAAGGAACCAAGTATCACAGTTATGATAAATCCAAAGAAAGATGTAAGGGCACCACTTTTCTCCAAGCCTATTTAACTATGAGGTGTGACTGCCCATACCCACTCTCCCCAACCCTTTCACATGTAATCACATTCCTGATTCTATCTTAAATTATAGGTAAGTCATTTGAGCATTGGGATGCCTCCTTGTTTTGTAAATTTGCTCTATGGCTTTACATAAAAGGCAGGGTGGGAAAGGGCTGGAAAACAGCAGAAGTGGGAATTAAGCTTTAAAGAATAGAGAACTAAGCAGCTGGTAGAGGAGTAGGGAATATAGAGAAGGAGGACAGAAGGCTGGTGAAACAGCAGGTACTTCAGTTTACACCATAGTGCTAAATAGGTGATCTCAGTGAAGAGAATGGCAGCAAGGAACAAAACAAAATAAAAACAGAAAATGCTGGAAATAATCAGCAGGTCAGACCACTTCTGTGGGGAGAGAAACGGAGTTAACATTTCAGATCAAAGACCCTTAATCAGAACACACAGTACTTTTTTTTATCACTTTTATAGAAAGGAGTTGCAGTGGCAATGACTTTCACTCCTCAACCCTCCACAATTCCTTTGGCATGCCATAAATTCAATGATCTCACCAGAGGAGGCAGTGTAAATTCTTTGTTCCACTGATGACCTTTACACTTATTTTGTTTGCTCAGGACTCCCTCATTAATTATCCTTGTACTGCTTTTGTAAGTTACTCTGAATCACTGATTCTTTATTCCACCTTGTCTCATTAATAAATGCACACATGGTGTATTGGGATAAATTAGTTTGAAATTGTTATGGTAAAGCTCTGGCCCAGATACGGTTGTCCCAATTGCCACCTCCTGTCCTATAAACAGTTGTGGTTCATGTTTCAGTCAATTATATCATGAATCAGTGGGTCCCTATTGTTCATTTTCTCATTCTGTTACAAGGGGAATTCAGCATAAAATGTGAGGCATGACTGAAAGAGTGTTCAGTAAAATGCACTTCCCTTTAGTCCACTCTACCACCGTACACATTTGAATCTTTGCTCGTCAATAACCTTGTACCCTACATGAAATGTCTAATTGATGGCTGATTATAGGTGGGTTTATGGTGTGAGTCTGTGCTCACAGAAACTCGTTTCAGTCCATCTCAACTGATTCTGTATTGACATTTATAACTGGCAGAGATTGAATTGGTCTCTTGCCATTAGTTTGAGTGAGATTTGAACCCAAATCCCAGAGGTGGGAATGCTTTATGCTGATCCCCTATGCTATCCAGTCTGCCAAATTTATTTTCCTATGATGGAAATGGGCAGAAACTAAAGTACTTGTGTTCTAAGCAAGCAGTAGCAGCATACAACCAAAAGCTGAAAATGTAAATTGCATACTTTCTCCAAATGTAAATTCTGACATTTTCCAAAGTGTCTTTCCAGACCCTATCCAGGTATAATGGAGCATTGTTGGAATCTGCAGGACTTGCATGATCTTTACAGCGTAGCTGGTTACTAACTTGTGATCACTTCATTTAAAGAATGCTGGCACATTGAGCAAAGTATTATCAAATTCATTAATTCCATTTCTCAATGTATTAGTTTCACTTGCATGAATTTTCTGATCTGGCTAATGAACTGCTAGATTCAGCACATCAATGAAATTGCCAAGGAAGAAGAAATATGAAGAATTATCCATACCTTGTACAGCTAACCAAATTGTGAGAGTTCGGTTAGAATGGAATTAGCTAAATCTGATTTTATTGTAGCCACAAATGGACCAAAGTCAATTATTTTTTAATTGCCCCATTTACCTGTATTGGTCCTGCTGAATCCTGTCCAACCTCAGTTTGTTTTTCCATTGGCCTCTGTGATATGAATTATATTTCCAGGCATACCAGTATTTTTTACTTTGTACTGTTGAAATGCAACTAAGATTTTGACAAACAACTTTATTGAAACAATCTCTCCATGTCAACTTAAAATGTTTGCCTCATTTCCATTTTTGTGTTTAGAATCATGTTTTGTTCTTCCAAAAACCTGATGCTCTTCAAATTACATGTACATTATTGCTTTTGGAATGATTTTTACGGCCTCATAAGTATCCCTTTGGCATTCTGAAACTGTTGGTTTTTGCTGGTTTTGAGATGCAGTATCACTTGGTTTATGGCAATAAAGTTGTTGGCATTCTTTATTGCCAATGGAGGTAGTGCTGCCAGTTGAAGTTGGCAATCAATTGTCAGCCATAGTAATTCTAAATCCATATTAGCAGTGGAAACAGTGCCACCAGATGCAGTTGGCATTCTGCATTTAGCAAATAGACGCAGCTGGCATACTGCATAACACTGTGGAAACACAGCCAGGCAAGGCACTTAGCATGTTTGTTGGCAGCACCCATGTTATCACTGCATTTGGCAGTAGGATCACAGTCACCAGATACATTTGACAGCTAGGTGACGGAAGTGGCAGCATTGTTGCCAGATGCAGTTGGCACTTTGGTTGTTGGCAGTGGTGGTACTGTGACCCTGCATTCATTATTAAAACCAGTTGCGCACAAAGTTTGGCAATGCAGATAGTGTCACCAGATAACAGTTGGTATTCAGCTGATGACAGGAATATTTGGCACACAAGGTAAAGTTGATATGTTCACACATTATGGCTAGCCTCTCAACCTTACCAATATGTACTTAATTCCAAAATGCCTGTCCTTATTTCCACTCGTGTATAATTTCTGTTATTTATTGCCAAGCAAGTGGTTAATTTCAGGCAAACTTCTAAGAGTTAGCCATTCTCAAATGCTTCTTTACCACATGCTCAGTGCATAGAAACATGTGAAACAGGATCGGGTTCAGGCCATTCAGCCCATTGAGCATTTTCTGCCACTTAATAAAATCATGGCTGATTGATTATATCCTCACTTTTGCATTCCCATGGTAACCTTTCACCCACTTGCTTATCAAGAATCTATCTACCTCTGTCTTTAAAATATTCAAAGACTCTGCTTTCATCTGAGGAAGGGAGTTCCAAAGACTTCTTACGATTAGAACCCTGTGATGAGTAATGTATTGCAGGGGTCAATGCAGGGACCCTTGCTGTTTGTTTTAAATGGATGTGAATGTAGGAGTTATGATAAATAAGGTCATAGGTGATACCAAAATTGACAGTGTTATTGATAATGGGGAGAGTAGTCTTTGCCTACAGAATGATTTTGCTGAGTTGATAAAGGGGCACAGCATTGGCATCTGAAATTTAATCCTGAAAAATGTGAGGTGATTTATTTCAGAAATACTTATGAGGCTGGGTTATGTCTGAAGGACCTGCCTCTGTTCTCTATGACTCAAACTTTATGACTTGATGACAATGGAACATAGGAAGTACTGAGGAACAGAGGTACCTTTGTGTACCTGTTCAATAATCCCTGAAGGTAGACAGGTAGATAAAGTGATTAAAAAGGCATACAAGATATTTGCCTTCATTAGCTGAGGCTTTAAATTTTAAGAGCAGGAAGGTTGTGGCACAACTGTATAAAACTTGAGTTAGGTCACAGCTGGGGCACCATGTACAATTCTGGTTATCACACTATAGGAAGGACATGATTGCACTGGAGAGGATGCAGAGGAAATTCACCAACATATTAACATCCTTCCTTAAATAAGGAGATCAATGCTGTGCACAGCATTCCAGATATGGTCTCACCAGTGGCCTATATAGCTAAATCATAACCTCAACTTCTGAATTCAATTCCTCTGGCAATAAATTTTGTGTGCTTCCCTAATTACTTACAGTATCTACATACTAGTCTTTTATGAATCATGCACCAGGCTATGCAGATCTTTTTGCATCTTAGTAATTTCATGGGTTTCTTTGCACAACTGCTGCAGCATGGTTAAGATAAAATAACTCAATGAACTGCGTTTCTTTGGTGTCACTACTTCATTGGCAAGGATCTGAATTGGGTTTTAAAAAAAGTGTGTGCTAATAAACTTCATGTTTGATGTCAGAATTGTTGCATCCACTAGTGGGATATAAATCAAGGCTCATTCCAGAGTATATGCCACCATGTGCTTCATTGTGAACTTTGATATTTTATTCTTCATATTTAATTTATCAACAAAAATAAACTTGCAGCTGTGATTATACAGACAAAATTCTCTCATTCACTACTGCTCTACAGCAGAGAAACTTGCAAGATATGCCAAATGGTGGTGTGCACTGTATGGAAGCATTTTTATGTTAGGATTACTGCAGAGATAAGAGACGTTTGAACCCATTGTGCATGTGCTAAGCAGGATCTTCAGTTGCAGCCACCTAGTATAATCCTATTTCCCCAACCTATTTGAATCGGTTTCCTTTAGAATAATATACTTTTTGCTTCAGTTGCCATTGGCGATAAAGCACTCAGGAAAATTCAGCCGTGTTTGCTAGAGCTAAATGTGTATGTGAATATTGACTACCAATTAAACTGCCCCTACACGTTCTATTCTACTGAGGTTAATGAAACCAAATGAACAGAGAGGAGAACAACCTGCAGCTGATACCACTGCATACATTTACATTTCTAATAACGGTCTGACTAGAAATACTAGTTGTAATTTCTGAGCATCCAGTACTAATTCTGAATTTGTGCTCCCTTTTACGAAAGGGAGCCTGAGGAAGTCAAAGAATGAAAACTTTTAAAAACTTACAAAACCTTCCAGAATTTTGAAAGCCTTTGTTTGAATATAAATAAATAGGGTTATATGGAGAGAGCAGGTCTGTAGCAATGAGTTTAAATTGATCTTGTATGGAGTTGACATGGACTCAATTTTGATGAGGGGAGAGGGTTATGGTGGGAGAATGACGAAGCACCAAACTAATGGTAGTGCATTGATGATCTTTAATTCACCTTGTTGTAATCTTTCTTGCACTGATTTTAACATGTATTAAAAGTTACCAAGTGTTAATGGAGTTAATCATATTATTTAGCTTTTGCCTTTTATTTTGCTTAAAGCATAAATTTGGACATTTACCCCAGTACTTGAGACAAATGGTGGACAGAAGCATTTTAAGTGATTTGATCAAATTGTTTTCTCAACTCTTCTAATATCTTTATTTGCAGATGTAGATTCTACTGATGACTGATTTGGAAAATAGCCAATAAAAAGCTTTAGCAGTGTTTTTGTAATAATTGTCCAGAATCTTCTTTCACTTTGTATGTTTTGTAACTCTTAGCTTTGATGTACTGGTGTTCTACTATGAGTCTCTCATTCAGTTTGATGACAACAGCACAGTGAATATTATTATGAGAGGCCATAAGTGCTCCATAACAAGAAATTAAGCAGATTCAGGCCTTTTAATGAGTATAGAATAGATATGTGAGTTTTCCAAAACCTAAGTACTCTCCAATGACCACAATTTGAGAACACAAAAGATGCTGGCCAGCTTTGTTCTTCATTTTGTTCATCTGGTACAGGTTGCAATTTTAGCAGAGCCCGTAAATTCTTTCAAAAGCTTGCTGGATAGTTATTCCAGGGGAGGAATATGGAAGAATTAAGGGGGGAAATGAGTAGAATCAGACAGGATGGCTCTTGACCACATTTCTGATAGGTTGAAATATATTTTATGATTCATGTGCTATATATGAGAGCATAGCTCTAAATGCACATAAAATAAATAGCTTGTTATCTTCCTGTGAACCTGCTTTGACTTAATTTGTTGAAAAACTGAAGAATGCTGACATAATACAGTGGCATACAATTGTGTTTGCCCTTCCCCCATCCTTTCCACTCCCCCTCCCCATAGCAGCATCTTTCATTTTCTCCCTGCCTTCTCCTCTAATGAGAGCAAGAAGGAAAATGTAGCACTTCTGTATTTACCATTTTATTTTGAATCAGATTTTAATATCCATTTCTTAAGTGTTTAAGCTATTAGCTATTAGCTCTTAAAATACCTTTTGAGATTTGGTAATGGAGATTTCTTTCTCCAATGAAAGTGAGCTTGTTTTTTAGATCAGATTTGGGGCCTGTCACAAGATTGATTTAAAGGGACTGTTATAATCAGACAATGATACTGAAATTTCAAATGCATTGCTATTCATGGCTTAATACATTTATTTTAAGATTTTAATCCCAGCACTGGTGGTATAACTCATGTTTTTTGTTTCAAATATTCTGCATTTAACTATTCCTGTTGTATTCTTGCTGTTGAATGTTTTGGTGTTGGGCTTTAGGTGTAGTGTTCAGACATTTGTTAGTTAAAATACTTACTTAAAAATGGAAAAGAGACCACTATGGATTACGCTGCTAAACACTGTTGTATAATCCATATCTATAAGCATATGCTGCTGTGGTTGTTTCCACTATGAAATGCAATGCTGTATATTCTTTCACTGCTTCACAGCATGGCATCTTATGTCGTGCACTATTGCTGTAGCGAGATGGATGACTTTATGAACAGACAGCTTCACAGATGACACCACCATAAGGCTTCTCACTTCCTGCAGTGATGTCCTCATTTCTATGAATCAGAGATGATAAAAACCGAACATCATTTTCATCTGCTTTTCTAATCCTACAACCACTTTCAAATTGATAGGATTAGTAAAACAGTTTTTATTTTCCTTAAAGCAGTAATGCCTTTTTTATTGATGTACATCGGTTGATTTAGAGTAACAGAATCTTTTCCATTTATATCTTTGTAAACCTTTGCTGAAATAACATTGTGAAAAGCTTCATGAAGGGAATTCTGGTTGAAGGAAATATTTTGCTCTGGACTTTATAGTTAAGGCAATGCTGACATTGTTGATCTTTGTAAGTTATTATTCCTTTCCCCACCCCCAGGCCTACTCTGGATCTTGCTACATATGATTCTTGTTTATTTATCTACAACTATTTTTTATTACCTGTAGTAATGCATTTACTCAAATTGTTCTTTTGTAAACAGCATATGTAAACAGATCAGTGGTTGGTTGAGTTTGATGTATGAATTTGGTCTGCAGTTGACTAGCATCAGGATACTTCTGTTTTGCAAAGCTGTTATTTTCTGGGGAATCAACATTTAAATTGCCTTGCAAATTTTTCAAGTATGATAGTCTTAGTATCTTAAATGATGGGTCATTTTCCAAAATGCTTGCTTCAGAAAGGAATCTTGAGAGATTTGCTGGATGATATAAAGCTTAGCTTCTGAAACACAAATATGTTGGGGGCTTGAATCACCAGTGAATGGTATTGATACAAAGGAATTTGGCAGCGGGTTTGACTAGTCTCTGTGTCAGTTTGCAGGATATGGCAAATGCAGTGGAATTATTGGTCACTCTTCAATGGGGTCATTATTGATACTGGATCACAACAGCATAATATTTCATTTATTTAAAAATATATTTTGTTATCATTGTCAACTGGTGTTTTGTGCTTGTGCTGCTGAACTTCAGAATATTATGAAAGATAACTTGCATTTTACTGGAGCAAATATGTTTTTTTTTACTGGTGACAGTCGTTACTTTACACATGAAGCGGCCAAAGAACAAATGGTCAATTAGTTTGTTAAAATATATACAAAGGCAGAGATGGCAGAGGCTGGCATTATAAACTAGTTGAAGATTGGTAATTATTACTGCCATTTGTAAAGCTTTTATTATCTATTGCGAGCAAAATCCACTACATTCTCATTATATAAATCTTGCAGTTTTTGGTTTCAGAGTAAAAACAGAGACTTTGGAGAATAGTGCTTCCAAGATGCAATTATATTTTAAGCAGAAGAAGTATATTTTTTTAATCCCATTGCATCACTGTGCTGAATTACTGAGGTATCAAATAGAATATCAAAGGAACTCAGGGAAGTAGCCTTTATAAGTAGTACATGTGTAGTTTTAGACTACTACCCAGTGATTTGCATATATCAATTAATTTGTTGGAGCATGTTCACTGAATTTCTTCTGTTTCTGATTGTGCTTTCATTGCAAATTGCATTAATGCTGAAGAGCAGTTTTAGAGTCCTCTCAGTTGGACCATGGCACACTAAATCAAACTATATTGTTTCCTTTGTGCCTACCTAGTTCCAGCATTCCTCTGAGAGAGGGAGAGAGAGAGTCAAGACATTGGTTTCAACTGGCATGATGTTGCGTCTCAACCCCAGCAGAATTCCTGAGTCTATGGGAAAGTTCTCTTTTTTAATATGGCTGATCACATCACTATGGTGACATCTCATGTGGAGAAGATAAACACTGGCTGGTGGTCCCTGGTAGCTGTCTTTTGGAGGAACCACAATGAAAAACGTTTTTATCAATTTCAGTTTATAACTGTCAGGTACTCCCTCCGCTGTCCAGCCCCTGTTTCTTTTGTAGCCTGTGGCTTCATTTAAGTCAGATGGAAGGTTCAGTACTAGCAAAGTCAAACTAGAAACTGCAGAAAACTCTACAACTGTTGCAGCTACTTACTGATTTTGAGGCTAATCCAACCTGGATTCAAATCTGGACATGCAAAAACAGGTAACATTTTCTGGACTGAGAGCTGTTGATTTTTTTTCTTGTGTCCATTTCGGTACATTCAGGCCCTTACTTCTAACAATCTAGTTGGCCCTGGATTCCAGTCCTATAAATGTACCATGACACTCAACCCTCAAGATGGCCTTGAATCCAATATCCATTACAAAACAAAAAACTGCCACTGACAGAAATATTTATGACTAGCTCTCCTGCTCACTAATTATTTGAACTTTACATAATAGACTACTATATTATGCCTCTCCCACTCTTGGTAGGACAAATCCACCATGGGAGGGGTAGTGGCAATGGCATTGTGATACAGCAACGCCCTGGCAGTCCTCAACATGGACTTCAGAAACAATAAAGTCTCATGGCATCAGATAAAACATGGGCAAAGGAACCTCCTCCTGATTACCACCTACTGTTCTCCCTCAGCTGATGACTCGGTTCTTTTTCACATTAAACAACAGTTGGAAGAGACACTGAACGTAACAAGGATGCTGAGTGGGGGACTTCAATGTTCAGCACCAAGGGTGGCATGATGTTACTACAACCAACTGAGCTTGTTGAGTTCTGAAGGACATAGCTGCCAGACTAAGTCTGCAGCAGGTAACGAGTAAACTAAAATGAGGGATAAATCTATTTGACCTCATTCTCACCAGTTTAACTGTGACAGATACACCTGTCTATGATATCATTGATAGAAGTGACCTCCACACAGTCTTCATACAGACAAGGTCCTGAGTTTATATCAAAGACACCTTTAGCCTTGTTGTGTGGAACTTCAATCATGCTAAATGGGATAGACTCAAAACGGCTCAAGCTAGGCATTCAACTGGAGTTACTAATTTCCCAAACCCATGACCTTTACCACAAGAAGGACAAAAGCAGCAGGATCATGGGACTATTACCACCTGTAGGCCTTCTTCCAAATCAGATACCAACCTGACTTAGAAATATACTGCCATTCCTTCACTGTTGCTGGGCCCAAACCCAACAGCTCTTTTGGAGCACTTCACCACCAGATGTATTGCAGTAGTCAGCTCAACGTCATCAAAATAGTTATTACAAATAAATGCTGGTGTTACCAGTGACATCTGGATCAAGAATAAATAACAGAAAAAGTATTCCCCAACCACCCCACTGAACTCTTATCCTGCTGCTGTTCCAGTTAATTGTTCCTGAAATGAAAAGCTTCATTCTAAGGTCCCCCTCCCTCAGCATCCATTTTCCCTTAATCAGGTGCAGGAGCATCAACGTCTTACCCATTCTGTGCTTCCCCAAACTCTGCAGAACCTGCAATGCAGCCCATTCCAATGACTATTACCAAGTCATCTTTGATTTTACTGACTCTGGGAAGCGTAATAGAGTCATGGTGTTACACAGCATGGAAACAGGCCTTTCAGCCCAACTAGTCCATGCCAACTAAGTTGCCTTCCTGAGCTAGTCTCATTTGCCTGCGTTTGGCCCATATCCCTCTAAACCTTTTCTACCCATGTACAAATGTCTTTTAAATGTTGTAATTGTACAGGGTCTACCACATGCCTACCCATCACCCTCTCTGTGGAAAAACATTCCCCACAGGTCCCTTCTCACCTTTAACCTATGCCCTCTAGTTTTAGACTCTCTTACCCTGGGTAAAAGACTGACCATTCATCATGTCTATGCCCCTCATAATTTTATATACCTCTATAAGGTCACCCCTCAGCCTCCTATGCTCAGGGGAAAAATCCCCAGCCTATCCAGACTCTCCTTATAACTCAAGCCCTCCAATATTGGTAACATCCTTGTGAATGTTTCCTGAACCTTTTCCAGTTTAATGATATGCTTCCTGTAGCATAGTAACCAGAACTGTACACAACACAGTGTTGTCTCACCAACTTCTTGTACAATTGTAACATAACATCCCAACTCTTGTACTCAGTGCCCTAACCGATGAAGGCAAGCATGCCAAATGCTGCCTTCACCACCCTGTCTACCTGTGTCTCCACTTTCAGGGAACTATGTAATTGCACCTCTAGATCTCTCTGTTCAACTGTCCATCATCTCATGTTGCCCAACAAACCAGCTTTAACTAAAACCAATGGCAGTGTGTCATTTACTTGTACAGTTGCATTAAAAGAGTGTAATATTCTCCATTTCAGGTACAACTGTCCTTGAATTTGTTTTAGTGTTATGTCATTTGGGATCATTGCAATATTTTTGAAGCTCACCATTTTGCCTCATGGGAACACTGAAACAACTGTTTGCCTATACCTAGCCAAATATTGGATGATACCCTTGGCTGAGAGCATCTGGTACCTAGCAATGCCTTACATTTAAAAAAAACCTTGTCTGAATTCTCTTTCTGCTCCTGTGGAGCCATACATTTGATTTAATTATATTGTGGGGGTTCTTTGTCTAACCAGCTATTTGTCATTAGCCAATTTATGTTTTGTATGCCTTGCATTTTGAATCCTGTAATAAACAAATTACCTGTGTATAATGTGTTACCACAGTGATTCAGCATTAAATATAAATAATAGATTTAAACTTATTCTTCACATAAATATCCCTCAAGTACTTTTCCCAGTGATATTTTACTTAGGCTTGTCAAAGACTTACTAGAAACGTTGAAGGTGCATGTAAACACTGATGTGTTATTGGCATTGAGACATACAGCTCAGCCATATGTACACTTACCAATTTGGAAGGTTCATTAGGAGTTGATTTGGTTCCAGCCGAAAGTGGATCTTTTAAATGGTTTTCGTTCACAGAAAAGATTAATCCTGTTTAAAATCTTATTTCTTTACTAAATGCTACATACTGGACAGTGTTTCCACAACTGTTCACAGCCATCAAGTACCTTAACCAAAATGTCTTCTTTATCTGTGAGCTTGGAAAATAGATGTTGATCAGCAATTTCTCTATGAAAGCCATCTGATTTAAAAAAGTACATATATTTTCTTGTGCTCTGAGTGATGCTGACAAGGCTGTTCCTTTCTCATTTTTGATCATCCTTCTCATGGACAAGATTAGCAAGATTGTATCAATTGTTCATCCTTTGAGACCTGAAAAAGATGGTAATGGGCATTTCCTTGAACTTCCGCAGTCCTTACAGTAATAATGCTCCCACAATGGTGTTGGCTATGATATTGATCCAGAAGGGAACAGCAATATATGTCCAATTCATTGTTTTAATGGTGATAGACTAGGAACTGTAGAGAAGCAAATGGTATTAGTTGTAGACACAAATCAATAAAAGCTAGTATGTGGCTACAAAAAAAAAGATGAGTAGCATGCTGGCCTTTCTCACAAAGATTTGTTATACAAAAGCAAGGAAATGATACTTCAGTTGTCTTGTTCAAAGCTCATGTCAAGTAATCTTTACGTAACATATTGTGATATGAGTTTGGAAGGGACTTGAGCCGATAGGTCAGAAAGCTCTCCTGTACTGGGGCTTTTCCTTAAATCAGGCATGATCAGAAATGTATTAGGATATGTGCTTAAAAAGGAAATACTTACTGGTCTATTGGAAAAATAGCTCAGATGTGGGATTAGTCTGCTGGTCTTTCAAGAAGAGGCACAACTATCAAGGGCCATATGGCTTTTTCCCTGATGAGTGATTCCACGGTCAGGTAGGTAGCTTACTAGTTAACTGGGATTGTTTGTTGAGTTTATTCAACAACTCCATTCCACATGGCATGATGAATACTGAATTAGATAGACCTAGCTCAGTTCTATATTAAAATCTGAATCCAGAAGCAATATAACATGAAATCATCAGTGACCATATGACAAAGGAAAGATCATTTAATGATGAACCTGAATATATCTGGGCCTAGGAAACTCCTCTGTCATCCTCCTTAGAGCTATGATCATTGGCCTTGGTAAAATACTGTGCAAATTCACCAAATGATAAAAATACTTAAAGAGATAAAGAATTTTGGATAGATTATAAACAAATAAGCAAAGCCTAATATTAGAAGACGATTCAATCAAGTAGATGGTCTTCCCATTGCTTTGCTGCCTTCATAGCATTCAAGCTAGAAATGGTAAAGGAAACAAGTACCATTGAAGTAACCTTGGTAAATTGTTGCAGCATCCTGTAAATTGTACACATTGGGGCCACTGTGTTCCAGTAATGGAGCTGTAGATAATGATCTTGGTCACAGATATGCTATGCAAATGATCTGCTTTGCTCTTTGGATGGTATTGAACTTTTTGAGTATCTCTTTACTTGCCGCTGTGTTTGTGAACATTCTGTCAGAGATGGGAGAAGATTTGAGGATGAGATAAACCATTTGTTACAAAATGCAGAGGCTTTACCATGCTTTGGTAGTGATTGCATTGGTTTGACTGATCTATTAAAATTGGGATCAATGACGGTAATCAAGTTTACAATAGTAGTGCTCTGAAAGGTCAAAGAGGAAAGGCTAGGTTTTCCTGGTTGAAGCTGGTTAGTTTTTGTCATTTGAATGTTGTCAATGCGAGCTTGGATGTCACCCAACTCCTTCTGAGGTTTGTCATGGATTTCTTCTTTATCAGAAGAGTTATGAATGGGGTTGAATAATGTGCAATCACTGGGTGACATTATGATGGAGTGAAGATCATTGGTGACGAATCTGAATACATTTGGGCAAAGGGAACACTTCTGTGGTCCTTCATTATCATCTGGGGCTGTGCTTATTGAGTTCTGCCAGGCACAACCATCTTACTTTGTGCAAGATGTGCTTCCCATTACAGGAGGGTTTTCCTGTTTACCACAGTTAAATTCTGTTTTGCAAGAGCTCCTTAGTGTTAGGCAAGCATGGGGTTGTTGTTCTTATCTCTCTTCTAGAAATAAGCTTGTATCTGTACACGGATAAAGGCTGTGATGAGGTCTTGAGTCCAGTGATCTCAAAGGACTCCAAACTGAGCATGAGTGCAGAATATTGCTGAGTAAGTATTGATTGCTGCATTAGTGTTCGTGACTACTTGTTACATTACATAGTTTTGGAAGGAGCCTATTAGGATGGTAGTCATATTTATTTGTTAGATTTTGTGCTGTATTTTGTTGACAAAATGTAGTTTGGCAATCTCCACTTTATTGCCCGATTATCGGGGTTGTAGGTGTGCTGAAAGAGATTTGCTAACTGGGCAGTGAGACAAGATGCAAAGGCCTTTGGAGCTTGAATTGGGATGTTATCAGTCCATTCAGCTTTGCTGTTTCCATTCTACTGAGCTACTTCAAGTTCCTAGGAGCGAACATCACCGATAGCCTGTCCTGGTCAAATCACGTAGACACCACAGCCAAGAAAGCTCGCCAGTGCCTCTACTTCCTCAGGAGGCTAAAAAAATTTGGCATGTCCCCTTTGACACTCACCAACTTTTATCGGTGCACCATAGAAAGCATCCTATCTGGAAGCATCACAGCTTGGTATGGCGACTGGACCACAAGAAGCTGCAGAGAGTTGTGGACATCACATCATGGAAACCAGCCTACCCTCCATAGACTCTGTTGCCTTGGTGAAGCAGCCAGAATAATCAAAGACCCCACTCACCTGGGTCATTCTCTCTTCTCCCCTCTCCCATCAGGCAGAAGATACAGGAGCCCGAGGGCACATACCACCAGGCTCAAGGATAGCTTCTATCCCACTGTGATAAGACTATTGAATGGTTCCCTTATACGATGAAATGGACTCTTGACCTCACAATCTACCTTGTTGTGACCTTGCCACCTTATTGTCTACCTGCACTGTACTTCCTCTGTAGCTGTGACACTTTACTTTGTACTGTTATTGTTTTTATCTGTACTACCTTAATGCACTCTGTACTAACTCAATGTAACTGCACTGTGTAATGAATTGATCTGTATGAACGGTATGCAAGACAAGTTTTTCACTGTACCTCAGCACAAGTGACAATAATAAACCAATACCAAAAATACCAATACTTTTTAATATCTTGGAGACAATTGAATTGATTGGGAAGTGACATTTTTGCTGGTAAGAGCAATAGGAGGAGGATAAGAAATCAATTTTACCTGAAGATGTTTTCAAAAGCTTCATATTTCTCTTTTGTACTTGCATGCTGGATTCTAACATGGTCTGGGATGAAGATGTTCGTGGACTCTCTTTCACCTCTCTGTTACCAGGTTGCTTACCATTATCTTCAGCTGGATGTGTTTGATTTTCTGGAGATTTACTCATATATCTGTTGGTGGTTCTGTCATCTTAGCAGATGGTCACTGGAGGAAGATCTGAAGCAAGCACCCAAATGCCTTTTCTTTTAAATTTCACCTTCCTGTGGCCTTTACCCAACCAATGTGTATTGTGGCTAGAACTTCCGTTATGTGCCTCTTTGCAAGGATTAAACTAAATCCTTCAATTGTTAAATATAGCACCACAAAAATGTATTTTGTTGACCACTGCCAACTTCTATCATATTGAAATAGATAAAACATCATTAAAAGTTAACAATAAATGCAGTTTATAATGGCATGGTTCGATTTAGTTAGGAATCAAATGGTATATCTTGGTCATAAAATAGCTGACAAGCCAGGGTCAATGAGGATGGCTCTCAATCTCGCGTCGATTATTTGTGCACATCTGGCAAAAAGAAGTTTTGATAATGTCTAAAAGGCCCATGTCTGTGCATTAGATATTGTGAAAAAACATAATGCAAAGCATTTGATCTGACAAAACCAAATAGCAATTTATTAAGATGTTTAAATAATTTACTGTTGGACAGTGAAGAATTGAATAATGGTTTTCAGTAAATCCTGTGTCCATGTGAGAGTTCCAAAAGCTTTTGTATAAACTTTGAAGATAAAAAAAAATACAGAATTGCTATAACTAAATTGGTTCTATTAATCTTTATTAGCTGGATATTTGAGAGGAATAAAACCTGAAATAACAGAACTAAATTTGCACAAAATCTTGAATCAAAAATGGTACTTTTACCCATGATATTTACACTGAAGTACAAAGTACTCTATTTTGTCCTCTATTAAGAGGAGCCTCTCTTAACCTACTAAAGGAAATGATAGTTCCCCCTCTGTTAATTATAGCTGCTACAATAAGAAACATTACATATTCACTGGGGGAGCATTATGGTACAATGCACTTTACTGTGGGATGGGATCTTTTGCTTTGGTTATAATGCCAATCATGATACTCTGGAGTTCTGGAGTAGCATCAAGCTGAGGATAGGTGCTTAGCTACTGAAAGAAAATAAATTTGAGAGAGGTGTTTCAAGAAAATGTTGGCAATGGACTTAAGTCAAATCACCTTTTTTTTCCCCTCACCCTGATTGGTTAATGTTGCAGAGACCAAGATAACAAGAAATAGGGGAGAAAGTGCATATTTGTAAAAATAGATGTTCAACCCCCAAAAGGGAGAAACTTGTTTATCCGTACTCGAAGACAGCCCAAGAGGCAATTCTTTTATTTGATGCTTTATTTGTGCATTTCTAAGGAATTAAGGAACATGTCACACATTTTCCTTCAATACAGGACTGAGGCAGTACTGGAGTATTGAAGATGACATCATTAGATGAGGCAGTTAAATCTGAGACGGAATGGAAATATAATTAATTAATTGTTTATGTTAAGCTTTTATTATTAGGCCTTTAAAGGTTTTGGATTTTATTCTGACACCAGAATTCAGCATAACAATTTTTGCTATGATTTTTCAAAATGAATTTTCTGTGACAAGTTATTTTTCCTTGTAATATTGGAACATTGTAAATATGAAACATAACAAAATTAATATATAACATTTCTAATTTTGAAAGCCTGAAAGACCCACTATATCGTATAGCTTATTCGTACAAAGGACGGCATTTCTCTCATCTACAGATAATGCTGTTTAATGTATAAATCAGTAGGATATTTTTATTTGAAATGTATGTTAAAGTGAATAATTTCTCATTGCATTTTAAAAACAAAGTGCTAAGTAAAGGATGTATTTAGTTATTGTTGAAATATCACTAATGAGAGAGAGTCATTACTATATGACTTTTCACAAACTCAGGATACTCTTTCCCTCTTCCAAGCCCCTCTCCCCCAACTGTGCTCTACAGTCAATGAAGTGGTTACTACTGTAATGCAGGAAACACTGCTGGCAATTTATGCACAGGGTGATCTTAAGTTCTGGTTTATTGTCATGGGCATATATACTTGGTATAACTGCCATGAAAATTATCTTTTTGCAGCAGCAGCACAGTACATCACAAACATGACAAACATAAATTACATAAACAAATTAACATAAATTATATGTAACTTACACAACACAATAAACAAAAGTAACATAGCAACATTAGTGCAAGTTGAGGGAAATGCGGTTCAAGGTAGAATTAGGATTTTTCAGGTCAGTTCAAGAACCTGATGGCAGTGGGGAAGAAACAGTTGTTGAACCTTGAGGTGTGGGTCTTCAGGCTCCTGTATCTCCTGTCTCATGGCAGCAACAAGAAGAAAGCACGGCCCAGATGGTGGGGGTTGGGGGTCCTTAATGATGGATCTTGCCTTCCGGAGACATAGCCTCTTGTAGATGTCCTCGATGGAGAGAGAGCTTCTCAAACATCAGTGTGATAATAGCATAATCTATTCCAATTATGTTGAGATGTGAAATAAATATTGACCAGGATACTTGGGTTATTGGGTATTTTCATTAAGATAGTGCTCTGCAAACTTAAGTGTCCATCAGAGAGAGTAGATAGACCTCAGTTAATGATCCATCTGAAAGGTGGTGTTCCAATGAAGCAGTATTGGTTACTGATGATTTTACCTGGTTTTTCATTTTAAGGTGTTGAAAATAATGGAATTGAACAGTCAAATTCATTTCTGGCTCAGCAGTTGGAACTTGAAAAAACAATGGCAGATCCAAAAGGAATGTAGGGATATGTATGTAGATGTACCTGATTGAGAACCATATTGTCGAATGTTAAATGAAGGCTTAGTTGGATGGTGTTTCTTCTGGCATGATTACTGTGGATACTGGATATGAATGTATTTTATTTTGATGCAGCTTAATTTTTGAGAACAGTGCATCCTTATGGATAACAATGAGCAGGTGTGCCATCCACATAAAAGGTGCACAATTGATGTTCAAAGGCGTTTGTATTTGGAAATGAAATGGTTCATCTCAGGACAATCAGAGCAAGCAAATTTTATATAAACACAATGAACAAAATTTTTTTTTTGGACAAACCCAGAGATGCAGTTAAACCTGTATTACAGGATTATTAGAGACACAAGAGACTGCAGATGCTGGAATCTGGAGCAAACACAAACTGCTGAAGGAACTTAGCAGTTCAAGCAGCATCTGTGGAGGCAAAGAGATGGTCAGCATTTTGGGTCGAGACCCTGCATCAGGACTGTGAGTGTAGAGAGTATTCTCTTTGTCATTTCCACAAGATGCAACGGGATCCCATCACCAGACATAACTTCCCCACCCAATCCCTTTTTGTTTTCTGCAGTGGCTGCTCTCTCTGTGACTCTCTGGTTCACTCGTCCCTACCCATGCACCCCTTCCCATCCCCTGACATTTTCCCCTGCAACCAGCGGAGGTGTAACACTTATCCCTACACCGCCACCCTCTCCACCATCCATGGACCTAAACAGCCCTTCCAGGTGTGACAAAGATTCACATGCACCTCCTCCAACTTCGTCTACTGCATTCTGTGACATTGGTGAGGCCAAGTGTAGACTAGGCAACCATTTTCCACAACACAGGAATGACCAACCTGGAATCATTGTTGCGTGCCATTTTAACTCCCCTTCCCATTCCCACACCGACCTGTTAGTCCTCTGCCTTCTTAACTGCCAGGTAAGGCTAAACACAAACTAGAAGAACAGCATCTGATATCCTGCCTAGATAGTCTACAACCAATGGTATGATCATTGAATTTTGCATCTACAGGTAACCAACACTCCCTGTGCTCCTTTCTCTCTCCTCCTGTTTCCCCCTCCCCCAATGAATCCATCTGCCCTTTGTCCCTCCTTTTATCTGGTTCCACATCACCTTACTTACTTATCAGATTCCAGCATCTGCAGCCTCATGTTTCCATTTATAACCTTCCAGTCTCTGTCTCACTCTCCACCCCACCTCCCCCACCTGGCTCCATCTGCCCCCCTTTTTTCTCTTTCCTTATCTGTCTACCTATCGCCCAACAGCTTCTGTCTCATGATTCCACCTTTACCCTAGCTCAGTCTGTCCATCATCTCCCTCCTTACCTGGTTCCACCTATCACCTACCAACCCTGCCTCACTCCTCCTTATCTCCTTATACTGGCTATCTCTCCTCTACACTCTCATTCCAGATGCAAGGTTTCAATCTAAAATGTTGACTATCCCTTTGCCTCCACAAATGCTGCTTGACCTTCAGAGTTCCTCTAGTAGCTTGTTTTTTTTACAATACCTTGTTGAAAATGGAGCAGTTTAAAAAAAATAAAAGCTGATTGGCCAGATGAATAAAATTTAATAAATTATCCAATGTTTCTGTATTTAACTAGTGCTTTAAGTAACATCTAATTTTTATCTTTCTATAGCCATTTGAATACTTTCTATATTATTGCTAAATCATGTTTCATACACTAAAACATGTTTCCTTAAGGTAACTTTTGACAAAATATTACTTCTTATTTCAATTTTCCAACCCAAAATGTAATTTGTGCAAATTTTATACAGAATTTTTTTCACTGCAGTGAAATGATCCCATTCAGTTTAAAATTATGTTTGTTCCTGATGATACAATCAATAACAACAGTCAGACAAAATCACAAGGACTCCATTTTATGTAGCTAGCTTATTATGATTCCCATGTTCAGAGACCTTGGGTGCTGACTGACTGGAACTTCAATGGAGTTTGTCTATAAGGGGCAGTGGAGCTGTAATCACAAAATATATTGCTTTTTTTAATGTATTGATATTTACTTTCTCTCTCCTTATTTTGCCAGTCTTTCATGAAAAACCTTCTGGGAGATGAGAGGGTGCTCTGGGACATCGAAGCCCTCATCCAGTTGCCACTTTACACTCATGGTCCTAAGCAGCCAAATGTTGGTAGTGTGGTCCAACAATGATCACCAGGATTTGGAGAATAATAATAACCTAAGTGTTATTTCAGCACAGATTGACTGACTTAGAGCATTTTGACTACAGTACTTCATTTACATTTCATTAGCGGGCTGCAGATGCTGAACCACATTTGTATGTTTGCACAAAACACGCTAATTGGGATGGGGCAGCAGATCCAGCTGCACCTCTGGAGAGGCCACCTCGGCTGAATGTCAAAGGGGTGAAGTAGATATAGTGGGGGCAAGTAGAAGAACCAGTTTTGCAAAATAACAATTTTAAAAAAAAAACTGAAACTTGCCTGATTTCAGAGTATCCTGGCATGATTGCTTTTAAGCAACACACACAAAGTACTGGAGGAACTCAGCAGGTCAGGCAGCATCTATGGAGGGAAATAAACAGTCGATGTTTTGGGTCGAGACCCTTCATCAGGACTGGAAAGGAAGAGGGCCGAAGCCAGAATAAGAAGGTTGGGGAGGGGGAGGAGCACACGCTGGCAAATAATAGGTGAGTCCAGGTGAGAGGAGGGGGGGAGAGATGTAACAAGCTGAGAGGTGATAGGTAGAAGAGACAAAGGGCTGAAGAAGAAGGAATCCAGTAGGAAAGAGCAGTGGACCATGGAATAAAGGGAAGGAGGTGTGGAATAGATGGGCTGTCATGAGGGTGGGGGAAGGGGAAAGAGGTGAGGGAGCCACAGAAATGAGGGAAGACAAAGGAGGGGTGGGAGGAGGAGGTAAAAGAAAAAGAGGGGGAAGAAGAGAGGAGGGGTTACCGGAAATTAGAGAAATCGATGTTGAGGCCATCGGTTGAACTTCCAGTAACCACTCCCCCCTTCTCTCCCCCTCCCTTCCTTTTTCTTTCTCTTTTTCTTCCTTTTTTGCCCTCTCCTACTGGATTCCTCCTCCTTCAGCCCTTTGCCTCTTCTACTTATCACCTCTCAGCTTCTTGTATCTTCCCCACCCACCTACCTTCCCCCCTCACCTATCACCTACCAGCATGTGCTCCTCCCCTGACCACCTTATTCTGCTTCTGCCCTCTCCTTCCTAGTCCTAATGAAGGGTGTTGACTTTTTCTCCCCCTCCATAGATGCTGCTTGACTTGCTGAGTTCCTCCAGCACTTTGTGTGTGTTGCTCCAGATTTCAGCATCTGCAGAATCTCTTGTGCCATGATTGCTTTAAGGACAACTGAATAGACTATTGTGCCAAGTACCAATGAGCTGAATGAATATTTTTTTCCTCTACCTGGGACATTTTGTAGTTGGTGTATCCTGGGATCTTTCAGGCTGTGGATTCTGGCTAGATGCTCGTAAAGCTTTGGGATCAGGTGGCTGTGACTCTTTTGACACAGTGGCCCAAAGTGCTTGGAACCCCAGTAATTTTCTTAAATTACTGGGTATTCCTAGTACATTGTAAGATTCTACCTAACCTTTTAAGTAAACTGACTTAAAGCAAGTATGGATCAGCCTAGTCCAATAAAAGCCCTTCCCCTAGGAGCCAGTGTGTTCTACTGTGTAATTTTGGGAGCAATGCTGCCCTGTTCCTACCCAGCAGGAAGCTGTGAATCAATCCCTATGACTCGGTGTAAAAATAGAGAATGCATTTATATATTAAATCATTGTGAAAACTTTTCTTGTGACCTACATAAATATACTTCACAAAAGTGAAATCAGGAATAAACAATTGCTTTTCTTTTATGTTTTCTGTCAACATTTTGATCAGTTGGGACTCTGGAAACTATTGTACAAATATAAACTTTAAAGAGCAATCTGTGTTGTATGTGTCATTCAACATCAACTGTCGCTATATGAAACCAAGTGATACAAATGTTCAGGGCTTACGAAAAATGAAAGAATGGGCTTTTGGTTTATAGTTTTATGTTATAAATAACTGGTGCAGCCTGTGCACTGGGGTTAACTGAAAAAAGCTCATTATGACTCTGTGTCGATCAGGTTGAGTTGTATTGGTGGTTAATGATTTCATGAGATTCCATTCCTTGTTTGTTTTAAGGGCAAACATTGCAAAGCAAGCAGCTGAAGGGTGAGTGGATAGAGTGCTAATCCCTTGACAGGAACTAGTGCTGTATCTTGAGCTTGGTTCTCCGTGTTATCCTTGAGGTGGTCAATTAAGATTTCTAAAATCAACACTCAGTAGTCAGGGTGCTTCTGTTTTGCCTTCACTGCAGCTGAGTTCTGGCCACGATTAAGGACTATCCATCATGCAATTTTTTTTATCCTTTGCACTGTCTCATGGTTGATTGCTTTACCACCTGAGTGCTTTACGACAAATGATCATCTGAAAGAATACAAATCATTCAAGACAACAGCACACAGACAATGCATGAACACAACAGCTGCTTTTATTTCTGACAGACAAGCACAAGGCCATAACTGTGCTTTCTATATCTTGGTATTGTCTGCATTGTTACTTTGGTTGATGAGGTTATTTAAAATCAAATGAAATTGATGGGCAGGGACTTGCTGATGCTGGGATCCTGGAAGAGTTGCTGGCTGTTATTCCATGTACAGAGTGAAAACTGAAAACATTTTTGAAGTCTTTTGAATATAAATTTAATGCTTTCAACCCCTTCAGTGGAAACTGAAGAGTCCTGTTGACTTTATTGACTTTAATTTGAGTGTAGATTGACAAAATGTGGTGTCAAAGAATTGCTGATTTGAGTGGTTTACTACATACAGTTCTGTGATATATCTGGAATTATTTTATACTATTTTATTTAGGACAATGAAATCCTTTACAATGTATCGTCTGAAGTATTTTGTAGAGTAATACCAGAATTCTGTTAATGTAATAATCCCAAATTCTGGGTCTCTTGTTCTTTCCTAACCACTTGAATTAATTAGTGATATCTTTGATAACATACATGCCAATCTGAAATGCTAGGCAATAGCTTCAAACCAAAACTTTTGATTGAAGGATCTGATTCTTAAGAAACAACACTAAATATGGACTTTTTGTTTGCGTAAGATAATCTAATGGGGAACAAGCTTGTTGTAACTTGGGCTGCACTTTCAGTGCCCAGCAAATCTGTCACTTGCATTGCTGGAGAAGAGTCTAAAATGCACAGAAGTGCTATTTGCAGTGATGATGTCTTTGAAAATCCCTGATTAAATATGATAGTCAAAGGGATAAAGGTCAAACCTCTCTGGAAAATTTGATTGCTGGCAATTTTACTGTATTTCCAACTTTTTAAAAGTCTTCTATCATTCTTTCTTTAAAACCAAATTAATTACGGATGTTCTCCATCTTAAATATATCATTGTAGGGTCGGCAAGAATGTCACATGATCCTATTACTTTCTACAAAATCTAAATCCAAATACATTATATTAATTTATGAACTGAAAACTTTTAAATTCCACACCTGCATTGATACCAACCAGAAGATCATTCATCCTGGAAAGGTAACAGTGTGTACCTCCTCATCCTGCAAAGACTTGAAAATGTCTTTGTTTTCTCTGCAAGGCTTCGAAATGGATGGCACATGGATTTGCAAAATCATTTATTGTAGGTCAGGCTGGCATTTATTTAAAATTTTCACAACAGACAAGTTAAATCTACATAAAGAAGCACATGTGACTATAAATATCAGAGATTATAGTTCTGTTTGTTTACAGAATATGAATTTTTGCTTGCTACTGTTGTAAATTCAGTTTGAAACTCCAGTTTATATGTAAAGCTTGGAAAATGCAGCGAAGTGAGAACTTGAGCATTTTAAAAGGCAGTTTTTGTTTGCTTATGAAAATTCATTATTTAAAATGTGTTTATTTAAATAAATTCACAAATAGATCATACTTATGTTGCTCCAGGCAAAATTAAAAGTGGAAAGCAGTAAGCAATGATCTCTTAATTGTGATGTTCTTTCCATCTATTAATCTTAAGAAATGAAACATTTACATTTAGTGACAAGCTGGGAAAGTGAAGGCAGGAGGTCACATATGCTGGGAAGTACTCAAGTTGTAGGGTGCATAAGGAACCTAAATGCAGCATCAGAAGGAGAAAGCTCAGAAGCAGAAACATGGTTGGAAGCTACACAACAAGAGGCAAGTCTTGGATAAGAGGGAGGGTGAATCACAGGAAAGAAGTCCATTGAGATGCATTCTAGCTGGACAAGCCAAAACATCTTCAATTCATTTATCTGAAAAGTTAGAAGAAAAGGTATTTCAGTTCATTACTGACAGTCCATTTTACCCCTTTCACCATTCAGCTAACTGTAACTTGAAGAGAAATTGAAAGAAGGAATGACTGTGGCATTTATATCTAGCCTTTCACTCATCACAGTCAGTGATATAATGCATGAGGATATTTGGCAGTTTATTTCCATACAATCGGCTCCTACAAACAGTAATTTGACAATAATAGACCTATACCAGTGATCAGATAATTTGTGTAGTAATATTGAATATGGGTTAAATTTTGTGCAGTAAGTATTCAGAAAACCACCATCATTATGACAGTCTAGACTTAAAAGCTCAAATGAACTGAAGTTAAAAGCTCTAATTGTCATAACCTATTAAAAGTGACTTGGTATAAATGTAAATGACTAATACAGCTTTCTACTCTTATTTACCTTGGTCATCTTAATGCTGTGGCATTGTAGCTACTGAATACCCATGGAAAGATCAGAGGATTAGTAACCAAGGTTAAAAGTACGATTAATAGTATCAACTATTTTTTATTATCATTGAATAGTCAGATTAAATTGAGCTGCTTTGGTAATCAGTTGCACTGGAACATTGACAAGGTTAGAGAAAAATGTAATAATATGATCATTGTCTTCATTTTGTACATGAACTACAGAATTTCTGCTTCAGTGACATTCACAGTACATTGGCTTGAGATGGTTAGCTACTTTGGAAAATGTTTGGTGGATGAGAGTCCTCAGTGAGTGAGGAAAAGTCTGGTTCCTTGCGGAATGTTGGGACCACAATTCTTTCATTAGGTGCATTGGTGTATTATATTTTTAGTCAGAGTTATTCTCCAACTAAATGATTATACTCTTTAGTATTTTTTAATGTTGTATAAGCTTTCACTGAGATCATTTGTGGCAGAAAACATCAAAATTGATCATATCCCTTGCCTCTTCACTCAAAAATGTGAACTAGACCAACCAAGGGGTGACTTTGATATGCTGGATGTTCCTGGTCAAGCTAAGAAAATTAGGGGAGGATTGTTAACTAATAAAGGAGATACAATTCTCTCAAAATTTGTTCTATAGAGCAGTAGACTTTAAACTTGCCCTTCATAAATAAGTGTTCTGTTAAGTATAAATAATTGTGGAACATGTTGCATGCTTTGTTGTACATTTTGTTAAATTGGAGTGAGTTCATCATAGCCATTGTACTACATCTCTCTGCACTTCCTTAATTCACCCATGCTACCTTTGTAAATTTGTAAACTGCAGCCCACGTCCACTCTTCACAGCCACAGATTCAATCTGGTATCTTCCTCAGTTATGGAGCTGTGTGGGAATACTGCCAAATGGCACCTTCAGCAAGAATGGAGTTTTAATGTCAATGGAAAGTTCCATTTTCACTGTCG
Source organism: Pristis pectinata (assembly GCF_009764475.1). Classification (NCBI taxonomy): domain Eukaryota; kingdom Metazoa; phylum Chordata; class Chondrichthyes; order Rhinopristiformes; family Pristidae; genus Pristis; species Pristis pectinata. Next base: position 56,965,775 of record NC_067414.1, on the reverse strand, counting down.
CTCTGACTTCAGATTTGTTTCAAATTAAAACAAATCATGTAAAAGGTGTAAAGCACTTAATGGAACACAAGCTGTTGGTAAAATCTCCTGCCTCCTGATAAGCAGTTTGATGTTGGCTTGGGTTGAGGTGATATTGATTCAGGATGTTGGAAACTGTTACAAAATTTCATTTGTAATTTTAGAATTCCCTAGCAGTTTCCAACATCCTGTATCAGTATCACCTACTTTGCACCTGCCTCCTTCATCCACTTCGCCCAAATCAGAAACTCCGGTGCAATAATGTGACTATACGCGTCGACTAGAACATGTTTAAGGTTCGAGGCATGGAAAAATGGTCAATCCAAACAGTATAAAATTTATATTGGTAACTGCCACATGCTTTATTTATAAACTGATTTGCCATTTGTAGGGAAATGCATATTAATCTTGATGGGATCCTATCATGTAAATTATGAAATATTTTAAGAGTTGGGTCTTAACGGGTATTTTACTAAATTTCAAAATGTGAGTGTAAGTTTGATTGCTGAATAAAGAGTAAACCAGTGTTTATGCCTCAGTAAACGTGGTGACTAAAGTTATCATTGAAATGACTAAATGGTAATCTTTCAATAATTTCATTCTTTTCTCGACTATTACATCTTCAAAAGTGAACTAGCTCTTGTCTTAGTGCTTAAATATGCTAATCCACTGAGAATGGGAGTGTTTTTCTATGAGAAATGGATACTGAGGAAATAATGGATTATCTTGTTGGCTGTCCTCCCAAATACAGGTACCAGCACTAAAAGTGAGTGTTTGTGCAGAATGTTGCATTATCGTTAGAGGGTACTTTTTTTCAACTAGTTGGAAACCTAATAATATAATAAAACAAGTGATTTCATTTCATTGTTGTTGCTGGGGACAAAACTGCAGAGTCACTCATGGGAGGTAATTCATAGCATGTTTAAGTCGGTCCTGTAAATGATTCATGCTATGAACTTATTTAACAAACTGCTTTTATTTTAGACAAAAAAATAAATTGGCAATTTCAAAAGTGGAAAGATTACAATTCTGCTCTGCTGGAGTCTTTCATTTGGTGATTGCAATAAAACTTAACATGCAGCACTTATAATAGTGTGTTGTCCTTCTATAGGGAATGACTGGCCACGCAGAAGTAGTGCGAGTTGTATATCAGCCAGACAAAATCTGCTTTGAAAAATTGCTCAAGGTCTTCTGGGAGAGCCATGACCCAACACAAGGTACAGTAATGAATAGACCAGCTCCTCATTATATTCCTAATTACTGCTGTGGTAATTAGTGTTTCAGTAACATGTTTCAAATGAACCTTGAAATCACACGTGGTCCAAACACCGAGGAAGGCAAAAAAAAAAGGACAGGCAGAGATTCTTTGTAAAACTGAGTCAATTGAACCAGAAAAATATTGTGATTGCTCAACTCAGAGGTATTAGGTTTGCTTTGAAGAAATCCTGTCCACTGGGAGTCAGTAAGAGTCTGCAATGTGTTTTACTTTGCCTTCCCAATTCTAATAGAATGTGGGGTGACGAACATTATGGAAAGAGAGGGACAATTTTTTTCACAACTGGAGTCAGTGCTTGTCTGTGATGGCCATATGGAAAAAAACAAATAACCTTCACTTTTACTAGTGGTTGCCACATTGTAAACTTTTTGTAGACCCAGTTGGTTGCTGGGTGTGTTGGTGTTGGTGAGAGGTGATGCTATTGATAGCTGTATTTCCAATTACAGTTATCAAATAATGCTCCAATTCACTTTATAGTGAAAATAAAAGTGATAGAACAAAAGTGAATTGTTAGAAGGTAAAATAATGGAATTGTGTTAAATTATCACAGTTTTTCTTTTGAAAGCGTTTCCCTTTTATGTCCTAAGCTGGAAAGGAATTGACTGAGCTTTGGTTTACAAGTGCAGAAGTACCAAAGAATCTAATATGGAGGTGATTCATGTACCCATTCTTCCACCTGCCACATTGAGTAATGTTCCTCCAAGGATGATGTGCTGGAAATATGTAATAGGTTTCATAATATTTATTTTAAATGAATGTGCTATGTTAGTTTTTTTTCTCCTATCACTGAGTGCCCTAATCCTTGACTCTCTCCAAAATAAGTGCCATATGTTGCTAGACATGCTTAACAAGGAGGAAGGTCTCTTTTGCAGCAGATTTTAAAAGGTTAATTCACCACAGACTGATCGTTTGCTGGTATGTACACTTATGACATTAATAATTCTTAACCCTTTCTGTTTTGTGTTGCATTTTCAACCACTTAATTCTGAGATTTAAAGACATATTAGAGTGCTACTTCTTTTGGCCTCTTTCAATACAGTTTTCCTTTAGTTATTGGTGCTGGACAGGGTTTCCTTTGGGTCTGGAGGAAGATGGGGAACAGCCAAAAAGATAGGAGAGAGCAAGACCAGGTGGAGGAAGAGGGAGGAGAAAAGTATTGCATAGGTGATCTTATTAATGTGTATCTTCAGGAAACACTTCTACAGAAAACATTGATCTATAAGGGGCAATGTGGTTTGTTTCTAAAAGGAGAACATCACTGCTGTAGCCCGCTGCTCAGACCATTAACAAAGGCAAGAACAACGTGGTTAGGGCTATCATGTTGACTAGGATGCTTATCTTTTTTGAAACTGTTTCATTTCAGGGTGCAGTCTGTGATCACTTAGCCTGCAGCCCATGGTTGCTTCAAGATGGTCCTCAGTGCTCTGTAAGCGAGGAGAAACATCCACATCTCCTCTCCCATTGACAGAAGAAAGTAGGGGAACAGCACATGAGACATTATGCTCAATGCAAACTTCCCTAAATCCAAGATGCCACAGATATCACCCACGCTATTTTGCATGTTCCCCACCATCATCCTGGCATCATTCTAAATGAAAATCAACACTAATTCCACCAGATTTGCAATCACAGACTGTGTGCCATGGAGGTCTGTTCCTGTTTCTTGTATCAGTCATGCTTCATTCCTCCTGCTATGTTAGTTGAACAGTACAATCAAGTATCAGGCTCACTGCGAGGCACCTAGGGCTGCCCTTTTCAGATTTAATGTGTGTGCTGTCAGAAAGTTGGCACAGCTGCAGAGCTGGCCAACAAAGAGAGTGATCCTGCCTCTAGACAGGCAGTGCTCCAGCAATGCGTCAGTTGGGAATCTTTGGCTGACGATTTGCAATGGAGCCTTAACGAGGAATGCAGATTTGTGGTTATCTGGTTGCATGCTGCATAATTTTACCATCATGTGCACCAGTCTTCACCACCACCAGGGCAGAAAAAGGTGTAGCAGGAGTGGTATTGACCACCAGTGCCACTTAACTGCCAGTGTTTTTGGATAGCTACGTAACTAATATCTACTGTACACCCATAGTTCATATGATTCTTTCTTTCAGTCCAACATGGATTTTGCCCTCATTTAACTATAAATGTCAGCAGGAAATCTAGAACTAAATCTGATTTAGTCAAAAAATCTAATTCCGTGCATGCTTGATAGAAATGATTAAGGATCACCATTGTGTAACTCCCTGTTGCCTGCCTCTGTGCTTATTTCCTGACCCAAGTGCCCCTATGAAGCTCCATCTCAGAAATTTCACCTCGGAGATGGAACCTCCCGGGCTTCCAAAGGGGATAATTCAAGTAACTGGTGGGCAAATCTAGACAATTCTGATCTTAAGGGCCTGGTTACAGACCTGAGTACTGGTGTGGGTTGAGTAGTCACGTAGCACTAAAAATCATTAATAACTCATTCAATGAAACATATGTGAGATTGGGCTTTGCACTAAATAACCACAAATCAAAGTTCAACACAATCTTCCCCCACTGCACAGCAATGACCCCAACAACATAGGTTCACATGGAGACACTGAAAAACATGAACCATTTCCCATATCTCGGGAGCCACCTTTAAATGAAGGCAAACACCTCCAGTTGAATAGACTTGTTTTAGAGACATTGTATTCTTGTCAGAGGTTTATTTGCTCACCTTAGTAGCTCTGCATGAATATATATTTTCTATCTTCTTCATCACATTGCCCACCCAGCTTTGAGAGGGAATAGAGAAGTCTGCCTTCTCTTCATGCATTTTATAAACTTCAACTTTAACCCAGCTACATCTCCTAAAGTGGAGGTGTTGCTCATCCAGATTTTGAATCCAAAATGATTGTTACATTACACTGTTTATGTTGTTGTGAAGTGGATTTTATTCTGCTTGTGTAGTTTAGCAGAAAGGTGAAATCACCCAGACAGAATTCTGGCAAGGTAAAGGGGCTTGTCGCAGTACTTCAGGTTTCCATTGGCTGTGATAGCACTCTGACCCATATAAAGCAAACTTCAAAAAGTTCTCAGTCTGTTGGACTGCCTAGGAACTTATTAAGCTGTTTAATTTTGAGCAGAGAGCCATGTGTCCTGTTAGTCCTTCACAGATACTGGGATTAACTGGGATTTTTGTCACCAGTGAACCTGATTCAAGTGTACGCATGCCAACTGCACTTTGCTATAGCCAGGCATGGATTTAGGATTGGCTGTATCGTTGACTGATCAATATCGGTCTGAGTAGGTACTGGTTTCAAATCAGCACAGGGTTGTTTATCAAGGCTGTAGAAACTGTTTCTTCAAGCAAATGCTTTTGGTGAACATTAACATATATTTGCATTCCTCAGGAGAAATTAAACCTAGAATTGTCTTGGAAAAGTGTATGAACAATTCCAAATTGGCACCTTTTTAAAAAAAAAACTAGCTTAAATGTATATATTTATGTAGCCTCATAAAGGAAAGTATAATGATCCAAAATATACTTGTGGGTCCAGAATTCTACTTTACTCAAAAAAAAAGACAGATAAATTGCTAATTTGGTTCACGGTTAATCAGCTGCTTTAAACAAAAGGGCAGTACATACTTTTTGACAGGTGTGTTCACTGCAAAATGATTTTGTGAGCAGGTCACTAATCACAGTAAAATAATAAGCATTCCTCTCCCTGTTTTTATTAAACATATTTCTTTTTAGTTTGTCAAAGATTTCTCTAACTTAACATTTTAAATTCACATTTAATGACAGTAAGCATCAAGAACCCATGCCTTTTATTAATATTTCATAATTAACTGCACTCAACAATAGACACTCTTTATTCATTGTTGATCCATTCTATTCACCAAGCACTTATTATTAACTGCAAAAGATTTATTATAGCCCTATGCTACATACTGAAGCCTGCAAATGTATCAACCTGTATATTTGATGTGCAGGTATGCGACAAGGAAATGATGTTGGCACTCAGTACCGGTCGGTCATTTATCCGTACACGAAGGAGCAGATGGCTGCGGCTCTGAAATCCAAAGAGGTCTATCAGGAGGTACTGTGGATAAATGCTTAGAGGGAGATTATTTTCTTTAACTGTTTTGAAGCCAGATACACCATGGGTTTTTTGTTTGAAATAGCACAAAAGAGTTCTGATGTTTATGAAGTCCTCTGGTTGCAAGAGTAGAAATATAAACGTAGAGCTGAAATTAACAGCCATTTTTATTGTATGTTTGAATTCAGTAAGGTTTGTAAATCTGAGATGGCAGTGTCTATTATTGAAATTTTATTCACTATTAGCTTTTGGCTTTATTCCTTTTCAAGAAAATGTATTTTGCAGTCATGAAAGTAAAATGCTTGAGAAGTGCAAAGGCAGGTCTAGGTATCCAAAATTTGATTTTGGAATCTCAATGCCTGTTTCCTTCTATGTCCATGCATTTGTTTTTGGATGATCGAATGCCCTGGGTGGCTATTGCACTTGAACAAAATAAAGCAGATACAGTACTGAAGAGTAGAGCTTGGTAATTCATATTGTACAAATGAATCTAAATACAATATCCAAAGTATTATCCCAGCTGTGACACCAGAGAAGAATGAACACTTAATTTTTGTTTCCTAAAGGAAATGATCAGATGTTGGTGCTGCAGTGGATAGGTTGAATTTTTTAACTGAATTGAATAAAGTTGCATTTTAAAGTGTATCTTATTTTACAATAAATGGAATCCAGCAGCCTGACTTTCTTGCACACTCACCACAATCCCATCCACCCCGCCATTATCCCAGCCTCAGAAAACACTCAATGAACTTGCAAAGCAACCAAACAGGAGGGAGTACAATATCACAGTGGTTATCCTATTAGACAAGTAATCCATAAGTATGGATTGATTATTCCAGCTCAAATCCCACCCAGGTTGTTTGAGGATTTGAATTTAATTTCCAAAATTGATAAACTATTTTCAGCATTGTAAAGTAAAAATACAATGGTCATTAAGGAGTAGTCCCTTTAAAGAATAGTGACACCAGACTCATCCCAGCATGGCTGACTCTCAGCAGACCCTCAAGTAAGCTACTCCGTTATATTAGAAAGTGGATGGACATAATTGCCAGCTGGGTCAAGAATATTAAATGGCAGCTTTTACTAGATTTAGTGGATGTCTAAAGCTTGATTAGTGACACTGAGTGGACTTCGACATGTATTGGTAGCAAACTTTTAAGTTCCCGTTTTCATTTATTTTCCCTTATATTGTTAAATTTTGATTTGCCCCCAAAGAGATTTTACTATTTTGTGTTGATAGGGAACATTAAAAGCATTCATTAGTGATAAAATAATGACTAAACAGGATGAATACTTGTGTATTTAATTTCCTACTGATTAAAGACAGAATGTCTGTTGAAGCCAGGTAAGGTGGGTTGAAAGTAAGTGTCTCTTGATCCAAAGTAGGATTATGCTGTCATCGTCGTTGTTATGGGTCTTATCAGAGTATTGGCACACCCTGGGCTGCTACTGCCTAAAATTGTAGCTGACACTGCATGAAATATACTGCAGTGATCTGCACATGATGCTACATAATCATTTCAGTGTCGCTCTAAGAATTTTTGCAATAAAAAAGAATTAATAAAATTGCTGTGTTCTAATAATTTATACCCAAAGCTTTATCTGTTGGATTAATCTTGCAGTTTTTGAAAATGTCGTTATTTGAATATCTATCATATGTGCCTCAAATTACATTCAGAGTATTTCAAATTCAGAATATTTCAGGATCCCTTGAGTTAATGGGAGGCATTTGCTTCAGCTTTTATCTGTGTTAGTATGAAATTCCCTGTTAGAGTGCAGACGAGAAAAGCTGTAATGCATCACAAAACATGGGAAACAACCTGGAAGTTGAACAGCAGAGTCCACCTTCATTGTTCTTGAGCACTGAGAAGGGAAGCCCAGCCAAAGGCCTCATCATCTGGTCTCATCTGTTTTTCTCATCCTTTATAACTCTGTCGGAGATTTAGACAAAATCATTTGTCAAGGAATTCAAATTTTTAATGTAAAAGGTTATTAATTAGAATGAAAAAAACCTTTGAATTGTTGTCAGTGAGGATTTTTAGAATATTGTAGAAATTTCTAATACCAATTGAGCAATCTTCTGGCTCTATGTGAGTAAATTTGGGAAATTGTACTCCAATATCCCTTCCTGATTTTTCCCTGTGATATCGTACATTTTTTATGTAATCTATTTAGTAATTCTGTTGGTAAATATGTGAACCCCAAGAAGGACAGAACTTAATTGACAAAAGTCTTACTTAGCATAGCAGAGAAGCAAACTTCTGGACCTTTTTAATGATGTTGTTATTGTGGTACTGAACAGAAAACTCCAGGGGAAAAAAAGACTGCAGTACAAAACCAGACCAGCTTTTTGTCTTGCAGTCTTAAATGCACTTTGCAACATCACAATATATTATGAATACAGAACACATTTAGCATAGTGGCAGTTGATATTAGCCTCAAGGCCTGTCTTTTTACAGAAACTCTCTAGGACCCTGAGGTTTATCACTGTGCCCTTCTATTTCAACTAAAAGGTTGAGGGTGTTAGTACAAAAATCTAGCATTACTCTACAGTGGAGTTCTGAGAGACTACTAAACTGTTGATAGTTCCACCTCTTTCGTGAGAAGGTAAAGTAAGGCATGTGAACGAATTGTAAAGAAGGGAGGGGAGCTCCCAGTCAAACTTTTTTTCATATCGATTATTTTTTTTTAAATAACCTAGCCACTCACTGTCACATTGCTGTTTGTGGGACATTGTTGTATCCAATTTGGACATCCTAAGGCTGTTAAAGATGCAATATAGAAGACTTTTTCTCCCCCAATAATGAAGACAGTAACAAATAGGTATAATCTTCCAAAATATTCTGATATTTTTAAAATAGTTTTGGGATGATGTAGATCTTTCATGGACAAATAAAGTAAGTAAATGGGTTCAAATTTAGTATTGTTCTGCTAAAATCATTGAGAAACTATTTTCCAGATGTTCAGTTTTTAAAAACATATGATAAATTGTTAGGAATTATTTTAGAGTGATTAGTTGCATAGATGCTGAATTAAAATAAATATGAAACATAGCATAAATTGAATATGTTTTTCATTGCCAAAACATTGGTTGCTTTGCAAATACTGAGTGCATCAAATAGAATGGTTAATGTAGAATTGTGTTAAAGCTCCCTCTTCTGGTCCATTTACTGCCATTCTTCTGGTTGCCACCATTATTTTTGTGACATCTGTGCAGCGTAAAACAGATCTATTACCACGGCAACAGACTCTGTTTTGCCCTTTGATTATCTGAGGAAAGCCAGTGAGGTCAGGGGTCAGGTGCATATTGTCACGCAGCTGCTTGGAAATCAGCTGCTGGCCTTGGCTATAGCAAGGAGGTATTGGAGGCGACTAGGTTAAGCAGCTCTGAATAACTGCCAGCTGTGTGCATCATAGCTGTATAGCCAAGGGACCTTAAGGTCAATGTCATTAGCTTTTTCCTCAGATCTGAGTGGGGAAAAGGGTGGACTAAGATAGTGCTTTATTCCAATAATGCTCAGTTCAATTTCTGGAGTCATGTGTTCCATCTGCTACATCATATGCATTGTGCTTTAGTTGTAAGCAATGATTCTGATGTACACACAAACTAAGCTAGAGGAATGACAACTTGAGAAAAAAAATTGCAGCTCTAAAACCATTGACTAAAACTCCTGTCATCGGTTTCTTTCTTGGGTCATCCCAACTGCCATTTTCCATTATTATTTATGAAACCCGTTTGCAAAAAAAAATGTATTTTAGTAAGAGGGGAAATTAATTAAAATGTCTAGTGAGTAGATAGATCAAAACGATGTTAGTTAACTAACAGTTCCATGAAAGTGTATGTATTTAACTAGCAGTGTCAAGTTTGTTTGCTGATTGTTTAGTTGGGCTGTGACTGCATCATATTTCTGAATTTTTTTATGGTAAATTCATGGTAAAGTTAAATACACTTAACAAATCATCAATTAACGGTGGTGAATATTTGACCGGTATACAGCTGACATCTTCATAATGCGGCCACCATTTTGAACGTAATCTGTAGTAGTTTACCCAATTGGACTACAACTTAATTCAATCCATGCTCACTGTCTCGCTAATTTTCTGTACCTGTGCACAACACGTTATTGTTTTAATTGTCATTTGAAGATCAAGAAGCAGGATAGTAAGAATTTTTCAAGGAATATTGTATTGATTAGAGAGTTTCAGAACTGTGTAATCAATTTACTTTAATGAATAGAACAATATTTTTATGGTGGCTGTGATTTAAATAAGTCTAAATAATCCATGGCACAATGTTGTACTTCTGTATCTCAAAAAAGAAAGTTGAAGGTTATTTGACTTCTTCTGTATCATTAATCTTAAATATGTTTATTCCTTAGTTTTATTTTTATAGTCCATTTCAATAAAATAACTTAAAACATAAAGGATCAGTAGCAAATTGTAGAATTTCCAAAATAATCTCTCTTCCAAACTGTGTACTTAAGGAGCTTTAAAGTGTACATTGGCCTGTACGTTACCAGGAAATGCTGATAGTTCTGCAAGAAAACTTTGGTATTTCTTGGGTTAAGTGCTGGTAAGTTTCAGAACTCCCCCACAAACTTACTGGCTGAGCCCACATCAACGATTTCCAAGCTGAACTCCCCATGGAGTCCAGTAGTAGATTAGGAGCATGCTAAGATTCTCTGAATTTATACTGTGGGAGCTACTTTCAAATCCTACATCAGGCTGGACTTGCTGTAGTGTTCAAGAGACTGTTGATTTCAATGAGTAATGTAGAGAAGAAAAATGCCAATTCTTCTGTAACATTATTTTATGATTTGTTTTATTTTTTAATTGTATAAAGACATATTGTTAATAAATTTAATTTTATAATTGTTTATACAATTTTATTAAATTTTGAAATGTTTCTGAATGTCTCTGATATTCAAATACATTTAAAAATGCTGACAGATTTGACAGCTGGCCTGTCTTGTTCTGTCCCACCCATGCCACTTTAAGTTGTTTTGGGGTCTTGCCACAGCTCAGGGCCTTGCCACTTGCCTCCAGGACCCCCAACCCTAACCCCACCCCACCCCTTGCCCCCAGTCAAGCAGGGTCAACTTCAGCAAAGGTAAATTACAGTAAATGGTAACTGTAGACAGGGAGCAGGTCCACAACAGTAAAATTGGGACCAGTGTTTGTATTTCTTGATTTTGTTTGTTCATTTAATTAGTCTACATCTTAAAGCATGATTGCAAGTAATGTTTAAATGTAACTTATGAAATATTTTTGACTTTACACAAGTGCAATTTTAAACAAAGTATGGGTCTTCCTTTCACTCTTTTCTGCTCAGTAGCTTTCAGGGAAAGTGTCCTTTGGCTAAATGGGCTGAAAACTTCCACACAGCTGCTCCTTCAGCAGAGGACTGAGAAGTAGCTCTGAGGGAATTCCAAGCATGATATCTGTCCATACCTTAATAAAAATCTTCTAACTATGCACAATATCAGTCTCCCCCACTTGATTTCTTGTCACAGTTTTGGTTCAGCTTTTCCCATTAAATTCTTCTGTCTATATTTATAATGGATTGTGCAGTCTAATTTCCAAAATTGCTCGTATTTTCTAAAATGCTTCCTAGAAAATTATTCATGGCTATGCTTTCTCAGTTACAGAAATTCTCCATCATGGTAATATTTTAAAAAATGAAAAAACTGCACTTTTCATATCAGTAAATGTAACCTTTAAAATTAGGAACAAAAAAGTGCAGTTTTCACTCTAAGGTTGTCGCCTTTCCTGAAAGGCTCAGTTTAGAGTTAATACTGTTGTCTACATCTATGACTCCTGAATTGAGTTTGCATTGTTGTATCTCAGCATGTATATTTTGTCTAATTCCCCAGGATACCTCAATGATATCTGTGCTGAAACAATATCTTTCTGAGATTCCTAGCACTTTCTACGTAGTTTTTCTTAAAGGATTTGTGAAATATAAGATTAAATTTCAACTTAGAAGTGGCCTTATCAATACAGAAGAGTAAAACTACTGTACAATGCCAATTCTGTGTCTGTTGTAACTCTTACTTTGAAGTCAGTAAACATATATTAAATGGGCAAGAGCAACTGTTGGTTCTGGATTATAATAATTATCAAGTTAGAAAAGGAATAAGTTGAAGACAACCAATTCCCTCCATCTACTTTACATTAACCATCCATTGTGGCTACTTCTACTCATGTAAGTAATCAAGCCAAAGACTCTAGACTAAAGCATGGGTGAGGGGAAGATAAAGAAAGGTGGTTAGGTTTTTTATTTCTTCATTTCAGATCCAAGTCTTGGTCTAATGATCAGCAGATTTTGGGTTCAAGTTTTGATTCCAAGACTGGAGCACAAAAGTCAAGGCAGACACTGAAGTATTGTACTGAGGGAATGTTTGACTGTTAAAGGTTCCACTTTCCAAATGAGATGGTATGCTATTGAGATGAACAAGAAAAGCTAGTGTAGTCAAGTTGAATTTATTGTCATATGCACAAGTACAAGTATGCACAGGTGCAATGAAAAACCTACTTGCAACAGCATCATCACAGCACATAGCATCATATAACCAGCATTCACAAGAAAAACATAAATTATACACAATTTTTACAAGAACACAATTAGAACAAAACATCTCCATTTTAGTGCAGAGTGATCATAAGAGTTGCTAAACTGCAGTGATAAGGGTTTTGTTGGTTGGTTCAAGAATCGACTGGTTGAAGGGAAGTTCTTGAACCTGATGGTGTGGGACTTCAGGCTTCTGTACTTCCTGATGGTAGCTGCGAAAAGATGGCATGGCCCGGATGGTGGGGATCTTTGATGATAGATGTTACCACCTTGCAGCAGAGCCTCCTGTAGATACTACTGATGGTGGGGAGGGATGTGCCTGTGATGTATTGGACAGAGTCCACTACTCTCTGCAGCTTCTTGTGTTCCAGTGCATTCAAATTGCCATACTAGACCACGACGCAACCAGTCAGGATACTTTCAACAGTACCTCTGTAGAAGTTTGTTAGAGTGTTCAGCAGTAAGCCAAACCTCCTTAACCTCCTCAGAAAGTGAAGATGCTGGCGCTCTTTCCTTATGATTGCATCTATGTGCTGGGTCCAGGACAGGTCATCACCCGGGAATTTAGAGCTGCTGACTTGCTCCATTGCCGATCTCCCAATGTAAACTGGCGCATGTTCGCCCGCTTCTTCCTCCCCCCCCCCCACCCCCAGCCTTTCTGAAGTCAACAGTTTTACTGACATTGAGCGAGAGGTTGTTGTTGTAGTACCACTGAACCAGGTGTCCTATCTCGCTCTGGTAAGCTGACTTGTCACTGATTCATAGGAGAGCAGATGAGTCCTCCAACATTTATCTCTCTTCCCACTGCACTGAGGCAAATGACGTATAATTTATCTCATTGGGATCTTGCCATGTGAAAAATGACTGCTGAAATATGACAGTAACTGAACTTCAAAACCGCTTTCTTGACCGGGAGGCGTTTTGGGACATGCTTGGATTGTGACTGGTGCTATACGTATGCAAGTTCTTGTACTTTTTCATCCTAATTTCATCTTTTTGGGGAAAAATAACTGGAAGTTTTGAAAGTAGAAAAAGGGAAAGGAAGTGGACGGTAGCAGTGGGAATCAATATGAGATAAAGGAAGCTCACTGAGCAACATGTTTGGGATAGTAATGATTGAGGGAGAAGGAGTCTGAGAAAGGGATTGAGGGGAGAAACTGATGGGGAGATTAAAGGAAAGAGAGCAAATGAGTTGAAGAGATGGTTAAATTGACAGACATCTGGAGGATCACAAGAGGACTGTTTTTGAAAAAGGAGTCAGAAAAGAAGTTGATGAAGAGAATTGGGTGAGAGAAGAGCTGTGAGAAGAAAGTGGGCTATGTTGAGAGAGTTAGATGCAATAACAGACGTAGAGCCACTTTCTTTCCTCATTCTAATTTATTTCAAAATATAAATCAGCTAGCACTGTGCAAAGCAGGCTGGGAAAATTAGTAGGTGAGTGAGTACTGCAACTGTTTGAAGATGAGAAAAGTTTATGGCCTTGAGGGGAGGGAGAGAATTGAAGAATGGATAGAAGGATTAAAGGTAAAGCAAAGCAAAGATGATGGGAAATACAGTGGTTGAGCAAGGAAGGAGTACTAAGCAGGGAGGAAGGAGTACTGAGCAGGGATGGATAGAGAGGGGGTAATGGAAGGGTGATGGACAAAAAGACAATAGAGAAGATTTGTGGGATGGCCCCACTGGGGCCTATATTTTCAAAACCTCACCACCACAATTTGAACCAGCAGCTATTGGTAGGTCCTTTCCCTATAACCCCACAAGAAACATACATCACACTCCATCTTAACTCCCTCTCCTTAACTGAAAGACAAAAATAACATTATTAAAAGAAAGAACAGTGATAGAGGGCCAAAGCGAATCATTAAAAAAAAATGAGATGGAGAAGGGAGACAAAGGACGGTGCAGTGGCATAGCCAGTAGACAGATTTTCAGATATATTTTTGCTGCAAATCACATATCCACATTTAAATTTAGGACTGAAGTTTTATTCGTTTAATCAGAAATGACCAGTAATTGAGTCATCATATTTGTGACTCAAGTACTGTAATTGTACTCTTTATAATATGTTTGATTTTGCAGCTCAAACACATATTAAGAATTAAGCACTTATTAAGAATTTAACACTTCCTGCCCATTTTGTTGCTATATATCCTCTGTAAAAACAAAAGTGCAAAACCTCATTTTTACATTCCTGTTTTAGTTTAGCCTATCCCACATCAGCTAAAAGATCAATAAGTATCAGAGCACCTTCTCTGGGTTCAGCAATTATTCAAATTTATCTTCTGAGACTTTAACTGACTCAACCCATCTCAGAACTAAGCGATTCTACAATAGTTATTAGACTCAGACAAGTCTCCTCTTTAACTTTGACACCATTAACAAGTTTACTTGTGTCTAAAGGATCAGCAAAACATGGCAAGCACAGATGGTGTCTTGTTTCTTACCCTATATCACTTTAATATTGTGTTTTTAAGCACTAGTTTCATAGCTCAGAATGTACAGTGGACAAATATTTATTTCTGCAACTGTTTGTGCCTTTGTGTTCTTTCTTGGATGTCAAAAGGAAGTCATTATTTGGGGTCCAAAAACCAAGTTTCAAATATTTAAAAATTCTAATGTTTTTGTTTCACTAAGAGCTCATGCACAAAGGTCAGATAATGATTCAGAAGATTAGAAAATCCACACATAGTCCTTTTATTGCTGTCTGCAGAAACTAATAAAAGTGATACAATGAAATAATTGCTTGCTGGTTTTCAGAAGGCTCTGACAAAGTTTTCAGTTATGAACAAAACGAAATGCTCTGTTCCATGTGCTTTATTAGCGAATTTGGGCCTCAAATTAAGGAAAGGTAACCAAATCACTATTTGACTCTGAAACTCCTTCGACATGTTTCATACTCTCAATACTGAATCGATACAATGTCTCCTTGTACAACTATGCAAATATTTCCACTGCTTTTGTCTGATTAATGAACAGTGAGAGAAAAGACTCTCATCTTATTCAACTCACCTTCTTGACTTCATCCTTCCTCCCCCAACTCAACAATGAAAAGAAACCCTACGCATCTTTGATAATTAAACTACATGAAAATATAAAGAAAAGGATGGAACAAAGCAGCTTTGCTTACGAAATTTAGAGCAGATGCTCTCGTACACACTATCTCTCACACAACCCTAACCATGCAATCTCCCAAGGCAGGCAAAATAACAATAAGATAGCTGTGACCACATTACGAAAAAAAATGGACAATCTTCTTTGACCCTTTTAAAAAAAATTTAAGCAGACACCAATTGATCCAAATTGTAGAAAAAAATGCTTTTAGACATTTGGTGTATGATCAGCTAGAAAGATCTTAGAGAATTGGTTGACTTGCTTCACAAACTTGATGTTTTACAAGCAGTCAAGCTTGTATTCCATTTTATTATTTGATCACTACATTCATGGATTACCCCAGTGAAACAAAGGTAAATTGAGTGCAAACAAGATAACAAACACAAAATCTGGTAAAATACACCTGAGCTCTAATCTCTTTTAATCACTTTACTTCTGTGGTTATAAGCCTCCCAACCTGTTTCAACAGTTTTAATACCTCCCTTACTCTCTGAAATAGAGTCAGCCTATGACTGGGTCTTGACAAGACTGCACATGGGTACATTGCTGTACTCAGTCAAGGAATGAATTGTATGAGGACAGTGGAAGAACTGTTAACAAGCTTTCAGTTGATGCAAAGACATGCCCAGGAGTTAGACATCTATATCACTTAAGTGGGGTACAGGCTGATCTGCATAACACAGAGATGTGGTCTGTATATGGGAGATGTTGTTCAGTGGGAAAAATGTGAGTTAAGGCTTGGGAAACTGCAGGCATGTACATACAATGGTGGGTTTAAAGAGTAAATATGAGCAGATTTCCCCTGGGAATCATTTCCATGTATGACTGTAAGCTGATCCTCCATCAACTGTCATTTTGGGCTCATCATTGATCTTTGACTACTTGTGTTAGCAGGAAGCTCTGACTCCTGCTTGCCTTTGAGAGGTTGATAATAGGGGTTTAGAGGAGGGGAGGCCAGGTGCAAGGAGTGTTGGGGGAATGTGGGGGAGAAACTGTGGTGAGATGGGGTTTTATCCCAGGTCCCTCTTTCTTCTCCAAGCCACAATTTCCTCATTCTGAGGGATGTCGACAAGCCCGCACAATAGGCCCCAATCCTTCCTTCAGTTAGTTATATCGCTTTGCCAGGAAAAAGTCGTGATAAAATACGTTCTTATTTTGTCTTAATTTTCTTCTCCTCATCCCCAGAACAATAAAGCCATTTGCAGAACTGTAATTCTGTCCTGACTCAGATTCAACATCCCAGTAAAGAACAAGCTGTATGAAATATATCAACCTTTAAAATTAAGAGAAATGTGATGATTTCATCCAAGTGAACAATTTAAACAATAAAAAGTGAACACCATGCCATGGTAGAGGCTATGTACTAAGGGGCTAATGAAATCTCTACTGTATAGTCTTTTGTGATACTGTACTAACAGTTATATTTTCTTGCAAAGACAAGTGTTAGGGTAACTCTGTTCTCTGGAGGTTGATCTTTCCCAGGTAACATTAATGTTAATAGAAGTGAAGAGACATGTTCTGATGTTTCAGAAGTTGTCTAGTACGATATTATAGTAGACTGTGGGGTGTGATAGAGTGAGTGGACCTCTATCACTATGTAGGACTCCACCTCACTGCAACAGTGGCAGAGGAACAGCTGGTCAGGCTTGCTACAAACATACACACTGGGGGCCTCATTTTGAAATCAAAATGGCCCTCAAGGGAAGAAAGGCTATTGAAGCTCAAAGAATACGTGGGCAACAAGGACCTTTGCTGTTTTCTTTTGCATTAAGCATGACACTTTGGGGAAAAAAAGAAAACCCACCAATTTGCTTTTTTAAAGTTTGTGTGGGCACAGCAGATGGATGTAATTTAACTTCAATGCATGAGATGCCTGTGGAGCTGACTGTAGCTGATAGTTTCAAATCATTGCAATTCCTAAGCAGGAAAGGCTTGAATATTGTTGTTCTAGTCCCCCATGAGGCAGTCTTGCTTTTCTAAACAGGCATCTTAAACAAGCTCCCTGTTCAGTTTCAGGCATGTGACAAGAGCCAAATTATTGGTGGATGCTGCAGGAAAGACAGTTAGTCGAGATTTTCTTTATGCATGAGCCATCTTACAGTGTTCATTCCGTCTGGTACAGTACTGTATATGCAGCAATTAAAATATTATTCCATACTTTACACCATTCTTTTATTAAACTAAAATTAATTTGTTGTTTACTAGAAAACTTCTTTAAAAATGTAGAAATATAATAACAGACAAACCTCAGGATTAACAGTTGAAGCTGGAAAGGCATTAGCATTCAGGAAGCACCAAAGGGAAAACAATCAGTACAGATTTTCGAAAGCCCTGTGCACATGTACAGTAGAAATCCATTTATAATTAAGTTGGATGTTTTACACAGAATATTTTTTGAAATCTATAAATCCATGAAACCACTGTATCTAAAGTAGGCCTGTTTTCCCTGAACATAGTTCAAGTGCCGTCCTGTATCCTGTAGTGCTTGGATGAGTGTGGTGTCCTTTTCCCAAGGCCCATTGTGTTATCACAGACGTTACTTTGATTTCACTTTATGTTATGAAAAGCATGCTTGCAGGAAGCAAATGGCAAGGTAAGTTGCCTTTCCTCATGAGATTTATAACAATTTCAGACAACGTTTCATGGGTAAATGAAACTCAAGAACCCTTTCCCCACAATCCAGAGGAAAAAGCACAGTCCAAATGCACAGATCAGATCTGTTTATAGCTGCTTTTATCTACACATAATGTACATTCCAAGAGGGAGAAAACAGAAAGAAAACAATAAATAACTCCCTTGGTTCCTGCCAACACATTTCACGCTCAAACTTTCCAACTAATGCTTGTACCCGTGGGAGGAAAGGATGAGGCATATTGAAATATATTGCAAATCATGTGGAGGATTTGCATTGTGTGGGCAAGGGGAGAATTAAGCTCTCAAGCTTTACAGGCTTTAAATAAGCTTTGTAACATCCTCAGGGAATTTTCAGTCAGGCTGAGTTCCTGGGAGAGCTGGGCACAGGCTGCTCCTGAAACTCTGCTCCCAAGTTGGAGCCTTGAGGCAGCACACAGCAATTAGGCCAGAGGACATTTCCTTACTGTGCATTTCCTTTCATTTAAATTTAGAATCCTTAAAAATTAACAGAATCTTATAGTTATATTATTGCTGCACATATCTTTATCCTCTCTCTAAATAAGGTCAAAGTTGAGTTTACTGTCACATGCACAAGTACATGTATGCACAGGTGCAATGAAAAACTTACTTGCAGCAGCACAACAGGCTCATAGCATCATATAAGCAGCATTCACAAGAAAAGCATAAATCAAACACAAATTATATACAAATTTTACAAGAAAGAACACAATTAGAACAAAAAAGCTATGTCCATTTTAGTGCAAAGTGGTCAAAGTGATTATAGTGTTGCTAAGCTGTAGTGATGAGGGTTTTGCCAGTTGGTTCAAGAATCAAATGGTTGAAGGGAAGTAGCTGTTCTCGAACCTGGTGGTGTGGGACGTCAGGCTTCTGCACCTCCTGCCCAATGGTAGCTGCAAAAAGTTGGCATGGCCCAGATGGTGGGGATCTTTGATGATGGATGTTGCCGCCTTGAGGCAGTGCCTCCTGTAGATACTACCAACGGTGAGGAGGGATGAGCCCGTAATGTATTGCGCAGAATTCACTACTCACTGCAGCTTCTTGCATTCCAGTGCATTCGAATTGCCACACCAGACCATGATGCAACCAGTCAGGATACTTTCAACATTACATCTGTAGAAGTTTGTTAGGATGTTCAGTGACAAACTGAACCTCCTCAACCTTTGAAGAAAGTAAAGACCCTGGCGCACTTTCCTTATGATTGCATCTATGTGCTGGGCCCAGGACAGGTCATCCGATATGTTAACGCCCAGGAATTTAAAGCTGACGACTCTCTCCACTGCTGATCCCCTAATGTAAACTGGCATATGTTTGCCCTCCTTCCCCTTCCTGAAGTCAACTATCAGCTCTTTAGTTTCGCTGATATTGAGCGAGATGTAGTTGTTGTGGCACCACTCAACCAGGTGTCCTATCTTGCTCCAGTAAGCTGACTCTACGCCACCTGTATTTTGTCCAACAACAGTAGTGTCATTGAATTTGAAGATAGCATTGGAGCTGTGCTTAGCCACACAATCTTGTGTATAGAGAGTAGAGAGGGGCTAATGATTGGTGAACTAATGCTGGCTGTTTTGCTTGATATGTAATTAGAGAGAAAATATTACCAATAAATGCAGTATCAGGAATTATTTTACTGTATTGTTATGTTCGGACATTGACATTGAAAAGTAAAAATTATTTAACCATTTTTTTTTATCATGTTGTTTTGAGGAATAGCATAAATAGAACCTCAAGCACTCTCTGCTCAGAGTATTCATTCTGGCTTTTTTGGACTCCAGATGCAAGAATGTTTCATTCAGTTTTCTGACCTCTGGATCACATGAAGCAATGTTATGGTAATCCACAAATGTCGATTGCAATGTAGGCACCACATTGTGTACTGCCTGCTCTTCTGAATGACTTCCAACTCCATTGTTCTTGGGCTAGCTCATCAACTGTGGTTCAACATCATGTGTGGCTAGCAACACCTAGAGATAACTCTGACTGCTTAAAATCTCTTAAATTGGAAATCTAGTATGGCTAGACAAGTACTGGCAGTTGTGTAGGAAATATTGAAGAATTGCATATAAAGGGGTCTCAGATTGTGGAGGATGAGAAATTGGGAGAGATTCCTGTACAAACATGAAGCCAGATATCTCTTGAGATATATATATAAAGCAGGTTTAGCAGATAACTGGAGCTCAGTGTCAGGACTTGAACCCTGAGAACCTGGATGCACTGATGTAGGTGGTTCATTGAACTTACACGAGTGGTCAAGGTCAGTGAATGCAACTTCAAATATCATGTCCCACCAACTGTACCACCAACTTTGAACAATGATCAATACTCCACACCTCCATCACTCACTTGGCTACTAACAATGCCCATTCAACCAAAATTCTTCCTGTCATTCATAGTTTACCTCATTCTCAAACTATTAGCAATGTTGCATTTTTCATAAATATTTTTGAACACTATCACCTATTGAATGATGACATGCAGATTACACAAACACATTTCAAGATATTCATTGATACAATTCCCTCTCTTGTAGGACATTGTGACTCAAATAGAGACAGCAGGAGCTGACTAGAGGAAGGCTGACGTGTCTTCATGTCTGAATATCCATGTATACTGCTGTTATTGAAATGGAAGTAGGTGAACCCATGAAGAGTGATAGAGCTGTAGCAATTGAGGACAATTGTTTCTTTAAGTATTCCTCCTCATGCAACTAAAAAGTAGCACAGAGTTTAGATCTGCATGTAGTGAGTCACTGGATATGGGTAGCTTGCAGTCGGGGTGGAATATTACACACAAGCTCTGCTAGGGAAGACTCCTGATGAAGACATGGATGGGGCAGGCTACAATAGATATTGATGGGTTTGCACAATGAAATTTTATTGCATTGGAAGACCTGTTAGAAAGACTGCATTTGATATCAAGGGGAAAGGAAGAATCCACCATCAACTTAGCACAGAGGTTTAGAGTATGGAGTCCATCATTTCCAGCATGGAACTTGTTCCTGACTCCTTTAGCATATTTTGGGACTAACAAAGATGCTGCTGCATCTGATGGCCAATGATGTAGCTAAAGCCACCCAGTGCCTGAGCACTGCAGTGGAATTCCACACTCATACAGAGCCAACTTGCTGCCACATAGCCACACTGGCAGCAGTCTGGGTTTGTGAGTTGGAATGTTCAAAGCTGCTAAAGGAAGTGACGGCATTCTCCTATGTGGTTTTCCAGCAGCTTTCATGGATTGTTGAGGGTTTTTCCTGAATGTGTGGTTCCAATGACACAAAGCCATTGTGCTCTCACCAGATGACAGTATTTGTCCTTCCATGGGTGTCCCTGCTTTGCTTATCAGTTAACCGGTGCAAACTGCTGCTGCTGATGGCAAGAGAATTGTTCTGCAGCTGAGCCTTTAGGGCACAAAGCTGCTCAAGGTTATCTTTCGAGGCCATCTATAGTCCCTTCTGCTGAGAGTCAGCTGCCTTCCATCATCCTTTCATTGGCCAACTCAGATGCAGCTGCCACAGCAAACTGCTGCAGTCTTAGGGCATGATGACTGCTGCCAGGATAACAGGCATTGATCTGTATGATTGATTTGTAAAATGAAGTTAGCTGGACATTGACCTCAAAAATAGCAGCACGGCTGTCTAATCAGCATTGCATACTATTTGCTTGTTGTCCATCCTTATGGTGGATATTTATTCCATATACGTTATTGACCTTGCCATTACTTCATTCAGAGCTATTCTCCTAAGAGTTACGCACCCACTGCAGACATCATTTTACTGCTCTCATAATGTGCAAAGAATGGGCACGAATGGTCTCAATTTCCACCCTGTGAAATTAGGTCTGTCCAGAAGGTCTGTAAACAGTTTAGATAAAAATTTGATCTGCCACAGAAAAAGTTAAGTGTAGGCAGGAAACTGAGAAGAACAAAAAAGAACATGGAACAGTACAGCACAGGAACAAGCTCTTCGGCCCACAATGTTTGTGCCAACATGATGCTAAATGAAAGTAATTCTTTTCTGCCTGTACATGATCTATATCTCTCCATTCCCTGCATATTCAGGGATCTATCTTCCAGCCTCTTAAATGCCACTATTGTATCTGCTTCCACCACTTCACCCCACAGCCCATTCCAGGCACCTACCACTCTCTGTTTAAAAAAAAACTTGCCCCACACATCTGCTTTAAACTTTCCCCCTCTCACCTTAAATGCATGTCCTCTACTACTTGACATTTCTACCCTGGGAAAAAGATTCTATGTCTACCCTATCTATGCCTCTCATAATCTTATAAACTTCTATCAGGTTTCTCCTCAGCCTCTGATGCTCCAAAGAAAACAGCCCAAGTTTGTCCAATATCTCTTTGTAGCTCATATCCTGGTAAACCTCTTCTACAGAAATGAGGGAATGATATGTATTTAATAACAATCTTTAGGTGATCATTTTTTGTCATAGGTTTTTAACATACAACATAGAATACCATCCTTTTCAAAAGATTATAGGAGAAAAACTTAATACCTTGGTTAATTGCATTTGTATTCTTTGTTTTGTTCTGGACTAGTAATCAAAAACCTGGACTATCAATCCAGAGATCAAACCTCACCATGGCAGCTGTGGAATATAAATTCAGATTAATGCCCTGGAATTTAAAAAAATCATCATGAATAATGATGACCAGAAATCTCCAGGGTTTCATAAGCTAACTGGATGCATTAATGTCTTTGGGGGAGGAAATCAGTTGTCTTTATTAGTGATGGCCGAATGAAAAAGGTCTAAGTGCTTTGAGGGTCCTTAAGTTCCTTAATATTTTCGTAATGACATAGAAGGAGGCAATTCAGTCCAGCAAGCCTATGGTAGCTCTCACAGCAACCCTATTTTCCCACTTAGATCTCTGCAGCTCGATCTCTCTCACATGCCTATTAACTCTCCCAGTTCTCTAACCACCAATCTGAATTAAGGGTAGTTAGCAGTAGCTAAATAACCCATCGTGTAAGCCTTGGATGTCACAAGATTGATTTCAACTCCGCTGAAGTTGGACAGCATTTGTGTTTCATAGAAATGACAATGTACTTGTTAAATCCAAGAATTTTCATTTTGCCTGTGGACAAATCAAAGTAAATAATTTACTTTTTAATGAAGCAAGGTTAAAAAGTGATTCTCATCTCTTCTATTTCCAAACAATGCAGAATTTTTAATTAAAAAAAAGTTGTGTTCCAATCCAATTCTGTACTATTAGAGTAGACCCAGTACCAGTAATTGTTCTGGAAAGTAATTTATTTGAAGAACAATGAGAACGTATTGGTTTTAGGCTGTCAACCTCACAGCTACAATTTTCCAGACCTGGCGCTATCTTCATAAATCCCTCCACTCTCTCCTTTACAATCATACTGTTCCTGTAATGTGGCCTAACTAATAGCACAAACTTTCTGCCCTTGTATTGCATACTTTGGCTAACAAAGGGAAGCATCCTGTGTTCCTTTTTAACCAGTATATTGATCTTTCCTGCTACGCTTAAGGATCTGTGGACATGAAGTTCAGGGTCCTTTTGTCCCTCCACACCACTTATTATCTTCCCATTCATTTTATGTTCCCTTATCTGGTTGCACTTTCTGAAATACCTTCCCTCACATTTCTATTTATGACAAAATGATCATAAACATGCTATAGATTATTGAACAAATACACAAGTTAAGTTTTGGTAAGTCAGTATAATGCTGTTGGCATATTGTGCTAATTTTGATTTTCCAATTAATATACTTTTATTCAATTACCTTTATTAATTGTCTTGTTTTTACTGACTGAAATAACATCTTAAATTAGTTAGCAACTATTGGATCAATTTTCCTGTTGGACTTTTGTGCTTTAAGTGAATACGTACTTGTTTCCTAAACTTTATTCATACAGCATGGTAACAGGTCCTTCTGGCCCAAAGAGCCCGCGCTGCCTAATTACACCCAAGTTAACCTACTAAACCATACCTCTTTGGAATGTGGGAGGAAACTGGAGCACCCGGAGGAAACCCATGCAGTCACGGGAAGAACGTACAAACTCCTTACGGGCAGCAGTGGGAATTGAACCCCGATCGCTGGTGCTTGTAATAGCGTTACACTAACCGCTATGCTACTGTGCCGCCCTTGTTGTAAACAATATAGTAATTCTTTAGATGTTAGCCGCTGTTAGTATGCTATTATTCCTTTTAATAAAGTTTCCCAATATACCATTGCCAATTCATGCCTCATAATCTTCACAGGGAGCTTTATTTCAATTCAAGACCTTGTTTTCAGATTGAGTTAAAGCACTTTCAATCTCAATGTTGTATTCAATCATATTCTGATCATCCTTCCCTAAAGACCTTTTTTTCATTGCACGATACTAGATCTAATAGCCTGTTCACTAATTGTTTTGGTACAGAAAACAATTTTGTATACACTCCATGAATACATTGTTCGTACTATTACCACTGATTTGGTTCACCCTTTCTATACATAGACTGAAGTTCCCCATGATTCCTGCATTATTGTTGTTTCATGTGCCTCTGACTTCCTGATTCATTTGATGCCTTACTTTACCTTTACTATTTTAGTGACAATCCCACCAAAGTTTACAGCCTATTCTGTTTTATTTTTAGCTTCACCCAAATTCATTCTACTTGATTTTCTGAACTAAGGCCCTTTCTCTCTGCTGCCTTTATCCCTTGTTTTATTTTTAGAGCTACCGCTCCACCTTTTCCATTTTACCTGTACCTCCTAAAGTTTAAGTATCCCAGAATATTTCATCCCCAAACTTGGTTGCTTTGCATGCACAGACCTGTAGATGTATCCATTTCTATTTGTGCCATCAGTTTGTCTATCATGTTACAAAAGCTGAGTGCATTCATACAATGAGTTTTCAGTTTTGTCTTTTTTTATCATTTTCCATACTTTGACTCTAATTGAAGGTATGGAGCTTATGTACTTCTCTCACCCCATATCTATAAAATGCCTTGCTAGCAGTCAGTACTTTTGCTCCTTATCACCTGATCTGCCTTAACCTGTCTCCAAAGTGTGTAAGTAAATTCGCCTTCCTTCCTGGCTGCAGTTTAAGCTCCAGCTCATCAACTCTGAACGTAAA
The DNA here is from genome assembly GCF_009764475.1 of Pristis pectinata. NCBI lineage: Eukaryota > Metazoa > Chordata > Chondrichthyes > Rhinopristiformes > Pristidae > Pristis > Pristis pectinata. The sequence goes on along the minus strand of NC_067414.1, from coordinate 56,940,987 downwards.
TTTCTTGAGCTGTATACACTTACAGTAGATATGGTTGCCATTGAATCTTAGTGGTTTCTATGAACTTAGTGCATACTGCAGCTGCAAAACATCACCACATGTCCTGCCATGCCTTTTTAACTTCATTAGTAATTAAATAACTCAATTTATCAGTTGGTTATTTATACTTATTAAATATAATTTTCTCATGTTTCTAATCTAGTTTCAAGACACCAGCTTTACGCAGCGAATTATAATTTGGTATGAAACATTTCTAAAATAGCGAAAAGAAAACTTCAAGATCACCAGCCAGATTGATTCAGACTGTCACATTAACTCAAAAGTAAATAGGGTATTTTTAGTCCTGTAGTGTTTACTTTAAATATGAAATTGCTCCTTTGGCCTTGCCTCACCAAGTTCTCTTACTCTCCAATGTTAGCATTCCATAGACACTGCCTTCAGTGGCACAATGTGCTGTGCCTTAGATTACCACAAAAATACATAATCTATGAGCACAGATCTATAATTACCTTCCACTCTGACCTGGCAGTTGGGCAAGGAAGTATTGAAGTCTATGTATTTTTAATAAGATCATATCATTATGCAGCTTTTTCTCATTTAATGTTCTTGATTTTTTTCAATCTCTTTATCAAAGAATATTTCTCTTTATAAGAGATTTGCAAAGTACCTGATTGTGCCACTGAAATGTACTGAATTTAAGTATTTATTTTTCACTAACAGAGGCTGTAAGCCTTGAAGATTTCTAAGAACAAATACATGAAGTTCTTTCAACACTTCCATCATTCAAACTCTTCCCACTCAGCATTCCAGCGACATTCACTTGAGGGGCATAGATAGTGTAGGTGAGCTGTTGATATATGGTCAGCCACCACTTAGAGCTTTTGGATTATAGAATTTGAGTCTGATGCAGTTACAGAAAGCCCAACCATGTCTGGCTGCAGGACAAACAGATCTTGATCTCAAGGTTCTCTTTCAAACGGCAAGTGAAAAAGGATTTTAGCAGAGTATAGCAAATTATGTAAGGCCTCTCTTGATTTGCAACAAATGGTGCTTTTTGAGATATAATGAACAATGAGGAGGATAACAATAGACTTCAAGAAAACAGATAGGATGGTGGATTGGGCAGATGCGTGAGAGATTAAATTTGACACAGAAAAATAGCAAGTAATAAGTTTGATAGGAAAACTGAAAATAGCCAGTATACAAGTACAGGTTTAAGGGAACAGGGTAAGTGCATATATCTTTGGAAGTGGCAAGGCAGGTGAAGAAATTGGTTTAAAAAAAAAGTTACTGATGTGTGTTATGTATGGAGGCACTGGGTATATAAGTGAAGAAGCTTTGATGAACCTTTATGCAACATTGATCATTAGAAGGGATGTGAAGACCTGAGAGAGGATGTGGATGATTCACTTGCTAAGTATCTTTCTGTATCTTTAACAACTTTCTGTTGTTCTTTATTATCTGGTTCCAGGGTCATAGAGGACAGCTGGAGAAATTAGGCTTGTTCTCCTTCATGCAGAGAATGCTGAGATGGGATGTTAATAGACATGTTTAAATAATGAGGCATCCGGACAGAGATTTTCCTTAATGGAGAAGGATTGGGATTATCAAAGGTTAAGATTTAACATTATTGACAAAAGAGCCAAATAAAACACGAGGAGAAATGTTGTAACAGGGCAGATGGTTTGCATCTAGAATGTATTGCCTGATAGGATGGTGGGGGCAGGTTCAGTTGTTACTTTGAAAGGAAAATTTTATCAATGGTGAATAGGAAAAAGAATGCAGGGAGAGGACAAGGGAGTAGGGAACTAGCTGCAAGGCTCTTACAGAGAGCTGGAATGGACTTGAAGGGGCTGAATAGCCTGCTGATTCCTTTGTGATGGTTTTATCTGCCTTGCATTGCTCTAACATCTGAGAAGGTTTTAAATCATTACAGTGTAGTCTGAAGAAAGTGGCAGCTGTAGGAATACCTATGAACCTTAGCCTGCTTCACCAAAGATGGCTGCAAGTTAGTCAGTTTTAATTACAGGGCATTGAATCTAGGACTGAAGATTTAGAGTAACTTTCTGCAGCAAACTCTATCAATTGTATTGGTCTGTATAAAAGGGCAATATGTCAAGTGGCACCGGTGGATAATTGGTTGAGAAAAAAGGGTGCTTGTCTGAGTTGCAACTTTCAGTAGCACTTTGTTATCTCTCCATGGAAGTCTTGTTCATCTTTGTGGCGGCTGGCTGCCAACAACTGTATGACAAATTTGGCTGGTAATGTTTGGCATCAACCTAGGATTTTATGTAGCATGTAGAGTTAATTTTAGAATTTTAGCAGCAAAAAATTCAAATTGGTGTCAAAAACCAAATTATGTTCTTTTTTTAAGCGGTTCTAATAAAGCACTGAAATAGTTTGACAGCAAGACCTGTACATTTCGGTTCCCTTGTATGAGTGTCGGGAATGGGTATTATGCTATCATTGACTGAGGGGTGGAATATTATGGTTGGTTTTATAGAGAAAAGATTGTACCTGAGCACAGGAGCTAATGGAATGGGGGAGAGCTTTGATTGCTTGAATCAAAGGTAAACACCCAATGGACCGAGACCCAGCAGTTACTTTGGTAACTTCTTTCAATTCCTATATTTACTGTCAATTGCCAGCTTTTATCACTGCATAGTAGAAAGGACTCCTGTGGTGTTGACCTATTTGTTCAAAATCTCCAGGTAACAACTGCAGAGACCCACTGGGAATGAGATTCCTATCATTGGGTCACTTGAATAGTCCTTCATTAAGGGCCACTATAGAAACTTGGAAAAATGACAACCTCAATAAAGCACAACTTATTCTCCTTGGGAGGGATTTTGGGTTGATAGGTGGGTTGTGGTTCTGTGAGCCTGAAGTGTGGTTCCATAGTTCCCAGCAGCTAGAAACTAAGATTTGATTGTTCTAAATGAGGAAACTTTGGAATTAAAGGGCGGGGGGGGGGGGGGTGGGGAGGGGGTGTTGTAGAATCATCAAGTGGTGAATGTGCAGATGCTTATTTCTATTTACAGCAATTGAATTGCAAGATCTCCAATGTATGTAAGCTACAGCATTTCTGTGTGACATTACATGACACTTTTTTAAGTGGAAATGTTCCACTAAAATGCTGCCTACAAATATAATAGGTACTGTGGGCACATAGTAACTGTTTTAAAATGTGTTTTCCCATTGACATGTCCTGACATGAGGTTTTTTTTATATTCTGAGAGGAGTTGTTACAGCCCACTCAGATTTCTTAATTTATAATAGGTATAATCTAGCAGTTTTCACATGATGTTGCTCATTGTGTATCAAAAGGTAAACTGTTCTTAAGACTAGAAGCTACCGTCACGCGTTGTGCACCATTGTTATTAGGAATCATGGATTTATTGTAGCCAATTGAGATTTATTTTTCTTTGTAAATTTTACTAATGTTTTGAGAATTAAGTTTTGTGATTCTTCCATCATTCACTGAAAATGGTAAATGGGTGGTCCTTGTTATTCTGTCCAGGTACAGTCATAACTCCACAGCGTTTCACACAGTAAATAAGAGAATGTGTTGGTTTATAACAATAGGGTTATTATGAGCAAAGTGTGATGGAGAATGAGTTACTTGAAGGAAGTGCAACACTTGGATGAACTACACATTGAACATAAGATTTTTAATATAATGGTCTGGATATTGCATTCAGCCCTTTCCCAACCACACTTGAAAAAATGTCCACACAGGAGATGTCGCAATGTCAACTGCAAAGCTGGCTCAATCCTCTATGGAGAGGCCATTGCACATGTAAAGACTGATACATTGAAAGAGGGACAAAACAAACTCCAAAACATAGCTTTAAAAATTAATTGAAAAATTAAAATTATTAACATTTTAAAATGTGTGTAAAAAAAAATGCAGTTGAAGCCACAAATATGTGTACACACATTTAAATAAATTGAAACAATTTTTAAAAATTTAAATAATTAGAAGTTGCCTTTGACTCTCCTGACTGTTTGAATCCATTCAAATCAATGGAGATGGTGTTCCTATCCCAATTTCACAGGGATTGCCCTTGCAGATTCCTAGCAGAAGTACTGACCAATTGCGTCAGTTCAGACTCCCACATCAAACCAGACGTTATCCAAGACAAAGCAACCTGCTAGATAGGCATTCTATCTATTATCCTTACCATTCACCCCCCCCCACCCCCCACCCTCCAGCTCCTGCACTATGGCTGCCGTGTGTGCTATCTACAAAATGCACAACAGGTGTTTAGAGTGGATATTCTGACAACAGCCCCCAAAGCCGCAAACCTCTAACACCAAGAAGAACAAGGTGCAAGGGAAAGTTACCATCTGCTGGTCCTCCTCCAAGTAGCACTCTAACCTGACTTGGAAATAAATTGCTGTTTGTTTGTTGTTGCTGGGTCTAAATCGTAGCCTACCCAAAAGCACTGAGGGAGTTCCTTCACACAAAGGCCTGCAACGATTCAAGAGGAGAATTCATTACCACCTTATCAAGGGCATTTAGGGATGGATAATTAATGTCAGTTTTCTTAGCGATGCCCACATCCATGAAAATGCATCTTAAAAAAACGTCCTCAGGAGTTCAATGGCTAAACTCAAATCTTGAAGTATACAACTGATAATGACTTCAGGAACTCCACACTTCGTGGACTTGTTGAAATTGCTCTCAGTTACTTAGGAAAGTGTCAGCAGTTATGTAGGTAACCACTGATATGTCACTATGAATTCCAGACCATTTATTGGTATGGATGTAGAGGAAGATGTGAGTATAAACTAAACATGATGCCTTTAGATCATCCCAAAATATTTTGTCTACGTTCAATGACACTTTTAAAGTGTGGTTACTATTATAATTAGCTGACACAGACAGCAAAGATAATCTGACTCAGATCTGTTGAGTGAGGGATGTATGTTGGCCAGAACACAAGGATAACACCCCTTGAAATAATGCCTCAAAATATGTTACATTACCTGAAAGGACAGATATCCTCGGTCTAATGTCTTCACGAAAAGTCAGCGCAGCACCCTCTCAGTTCTGAACTTGATGCCAGAATAGAATTTTGTTCTTAAGTATTTGGAGTAGGTCAAACTTACAGCCTTCTGATTCTACCAAATGTGGTACCGACTGAGCCACCACAATATAAAGCATTGCAGCAGAATGCACATCTATGATGCAGACCATGATATAGTTCTACCCAGCCCACCCAATGAATAGAGAGCCATCCTTACTCACTGGTCCCATAACTACACCTACCTGCAGCACATGCTGGATGAAATCCTAGCATGGTTGCCATTGGCTAGCATTGTTGTTCATGACAGACACAGATTATCCCCAATCCCTCTGAGGCCAACTCCAAATCAGCAAAGCCTTGCGGACCTTTGACAGCTGGTTAAGCTCTGCCCCCAGCTGAACCGGCTGTAAGAATTACAGAACTATGAATGTCACTGATGCTCACAAACATTGAAGCATAATCAAAAATTAATTAAAATTTAATCAAACTATTCAGAACTGGATCATTTTTATGAAGACAATTTAAAATAATAAAAGACTGGAAAACACTTAAAATAATTAACTATATCTAAACATATTAGCTAACTCAGGCAAGTCAAAATAAATGTAAATGATCTGAAGGTTGCCTCTCTTGTGACTGTTGCTGTCTAATTTGATGCACATTTAGGGTCCATATTTCCCATTACAATAGCTGAGAAGCTGTAAGATACTGGCATTCCATCACTGTGGAAAGTAACATTGGAGTCCTGATAAAATGACAGTGGGGAGCACCTCTACCGAAACTTAAGGCTTCTCTGAATATGTGAGTGGCCCTCAGAAGTATTTTAGGTCATTAGTCTGGCTTGCCTCAAAAAAAAGTTGTGCACCTTTGGAGCATACCAAATTAGTTTATTTTCCGAATAACAGTTAATTCAGGTGACAGACAAATAGTCTGAAGGATCTCCTACCCCACCAAGAAAAAAATCATTCTGAAAGGATATTGATTAAGGCCCGCATAGGGCTAGGTGATGCAGCAAGCCATTTCCTATTGCAGGAGTGTATGCTGAATTGTGGTTGCTTATATTTAACCACTTTCTAATGTGCTGGATTGCAGCAACTAACATGTGCATACTCTCTGAAGTATTAATGTAGAATCAGTAAAAGAAGTGAAGCATGTTGTTGTTGTGAATGGAGGTTTTACTAGGTCACAGTTAATTAAAAAGATCAGTTTATCAGCTGCAACACATTTGATTTATGTGGACTGTCAATTTGCATTCTTTGCTGATAACTGCAATAGACCCCTCCCTCAAAAAGGAGCATTTATTCTACGAAGAGCCTTTATGAAGGACATGGAATTCTGAATATGGAAAAATTCAGGTTTGTGTCAGAAATATATCTGCCAAAGGTGTTGTCATTTCATTTTAAAAATATTTCCACATGACATTTTCTCTTTAGTCAAAGCCCAGCAGATTTGGCAGCTATCTTTGTAGATGTCTCAATATTTTTGCATTAATTTACCTTGAAAATGTTAACCAAAATGTTATATCTCAAGGCAGTCATCATTATTAATGTTTCCATAATTCAAAGTTATGTCTTCTTGTCTCCATTCTGGTACTACCTTTACTTTAATATGCGAACTTCGCAAGTCATTTTCAGAAAGCATTCATTTCTGATTCAAGCTTCCCCTCCCCCCACACAACAAAAGCTCATCTAGCAAGTGCCAATTTGAGAAAAAGACAAAAAAAGTTCTATACAGTGCTAATCTATTATTTAATATCCCTGCAGCTAAAAGACATTTGCAGAATAAGTCTTAAATAGCACTCCACAGAGGAGAAATTTTAAGTTGTGACAGAATAGGCAAGATATTTGTCTCCATTGCCCCACATTCTGTATTCATTATCAGTGTACCAGCTCTCCAAATGAAACTTAAGAACTTCCAAAACATCAGGACACTTGCCTAGCGTGGTCATTATGAACCCAGCTTGATGATTCAAGAATCCTGAGCCCTAATTGTCCTAACTGAGTCTAAAAGTTGCCATGCAGGTTGATAGGGTGATTAAAAAGGCATATGGTATGCTGGCCTTCATTAGTCAGCGAATTGAGTTCAAGAGCCAAAAGGTAATGTTGAAGGTCTATAAGACTGCACTAGGAGCATTGTGTTCAGTTCTGATCGCCTCATTATCGGAAGGATGTGGAAGCTTTAGAGAGGGTTCAGAGGAGATTTACCAGGATGCTGCCTGGAGAATGTGTCTTATGAGGAAATGTTGAGTGAGCTAGGGCTTTTCTCTTTGGAGCGACACAAGATAACAGGTAACTTGATGGAGGTATATAAGGTTATGAGAGACATAGATAGAATGGATAGCCTACACCTTTTCCCCAGGGCAGCAATGGCCAATACCAGAGGACACCAATTTGAGGTCAGAGGAGGAAAGTTTTTAGGGGGAATGTCAGAGGTAGGATTTTACACAGAGAGTGATAGGTGCCTGGAACACACTGCCAGGGGTGGTGGTAGAGGCTGATACAGTAGGGACATTTAAAAGACTCTTAGATAGGCACATGGATGTAAGAAAAATGGAGGGTTATGGACTGTGTAGGAGGGAAAGGTTAGATTGATAGTAAAGTAGGTTTATATAGTTTAGCACAACATTGTGGGCTAAAGGGCCTGTACTGTACTGTGCTGTATTGTTCTATGTTCTAATTGCTCCCAAATGTGACAAACTGGATGAAGCATGCATCAAGCAGGCTATGTGTTTTACATCAATCCTTATAGGGACAAATGTGGGCCACTGAGAGAAAAATAATTTTTAAATCTACTTTTTCATACAAAATGAAAGATCAGGTGACCTGGAGGTTGCATGTTGACATTTGTACATTGGGGGAGAAGGGGAGGTCAAAGGTTGGTGGATGTAGGGATTTCTATCTTGTGAGTCAAAATGATTGTGAGAAAGTGAAGAGCAACAGAACTTCCTCCTGATCACAGAGGAAAGTTCTACATTTGCCTCACTGAATCCCTTTTTTCAGCAAACCAGATTTTACCTGGCAGAGTGACTATTGCAGGCACCAGTTAAAACGCCATCAACATGCCAGTGATATCACAGAATCCTCTGGAAAGAGGCTTCCACCTTGAGTCAGGCAAGCACCTTTCCCACATAAAGACAGAAGAGGCCCTGTTAAAGTCCTAGCGAGCAGAAGTGGGGTTTCAGAGATAAGTTTAAGTCTGCAGGAGTCATACTCCCACCAAGACAAAAGAAAATCTCCCATTACCTTTGTCTACTTCTAAACCATCCCAATCATGTATATTTTGCACATCAAAGTCCAAATACTCCAATGAATGGATTTTTATCTCTCCTATAAGAGATTATGTGACCCTAATCCCTCTGATGTGTGGTGATATCATATTTTAAGTGGCTATGTAATTGAAATTTTCTGGGAAGCTCCACATATTGATCCCTTTAGTCTGAGTTTTATTTTCAGCCAACGAGAATGACATCATGCAAATAATGGAAGTGCCACTTAGTCTGTTTGGATTATCTGAGAATCAAGAAGTAAGAGGCATAATTTCATTTGTGTTATTGATTGCATTTGAGAGCAATTGGTATTTGTGCGATTTGAGTGGGCAGGCCAGTTTTTGTTGGCTGCCTTGAAGAATGCAGATAGTAGGAGTAGTTGCTTTGATTAATCAGTATTTGTTAAAGCCTTGACGCGTTCAAATCCACTGTAGGTTTATTGGTGGTGGGGTGTAAATGTAACTGAGATTTAAAAACAGTAAAAACTTAGTATAGAAAAGTAATTATTTTCTTCAACCTATAGTGATGTGCCATTCATTGAGTCGGTCTGTGATATCTTGTGTTTCTTTGCATTCCTTGCTATCTCTCTCTCCCAACACAAATTAAATTCAGTGATCACAGGAATGCCACCACTTACAGGTTCCCCTCCAGGTGGTGTACCATCTTGATTTGGAAATGTATCAGCAGTCCTTCATCGTTGCTGGATCTTGGAACTCCCTGCCTAACAGGGAGTACCTTCACTTGAAGTGGTTCAAGGAAGTAGCTCATCACCACCTTCTCGGGCAATTCGGGATAGACTATAAAGGCTAGTTTTGGTAACCACACTCGCATCCCAAAAATATATATAAGAAAAATATTCCAAGTTGAGTCTATTGATGTAATTGGCAATATTGTGTGGAGGCTGGCAGGCATTCTTTCTGTGCCTGGTTCCATGGAAAAAAAGTTCCCAATAGGTGCTTTTTACTAGTGCCAAGAGGCGGCTAAAGAACACTAAATGGGCCAGGCCCAATGGATTCTTTGCTGAACAGTAGTGACTTCTTCAATGAGTTATTCAACACATGTAAGGTCCATCATTAATATCTATTTTAAGAGGCAGCTCCAGAATACAGAAAATGGGACCTGAAAACTTAGCAATGGTCCAGGCTCATTTTACTCTGCAAATTTGGCTGGGGCATAGAAGTTCATCTGCTGTGTAGGCTGATCAGCTGGGAGACATAGAACTAACATGCAATAGTGACAAGTCTGGCAGATAAGTGTAATTGCAATGTGATGAGGTTATATACTGTAAGCTTGGAGTTGTTGATGGGAAGGTAGGCAAGAAAGTATGGAAAAAATGAAGTGTATTCAGTCTTTACTGCCCTGAGTGGAAATCAACACTCTTCATTGATTAAACTGAGATCAGCCATGTGAAATTCATCTTCCAAAGTACAGATCATTGATGACAGAAGCGTGACAAAATATGAAGAAAGATTTTATGAAATGCAAGATCTTTGGAAATATATTAATGACCATTAATTTCTTGGTTTCTGTCAATTTTCTGAGAGTTGGGGAGTAGGAGAAGTATTATTAAATTGGTAAAAAAAAATCTCTTCTAATTATAGAAGAAAAATCTTCATACATTATGAAATATTTTTAGTATATTTTATAAAATATTTACAGTATTTTTTAAGGTTTTCCTGTGATATAAACAGCAGTGGGTATAGGCAAGAGAGTGATCAATATCTGAAAGAGAAAGGTTAAAGTGTATGTATATAATTCTGATGAAAGGTCACAGCCAGAGCATTACCCTGCACTTCCCTTACCATAACTGATCAGCCTGCTGTGCAGTTTCAGCATTTCTTGTTCATAAATCACATATCCTGCATTCATATTTTATTATTATCTCTTTTAAAATGTATTTGTAACTCATTATAAATTACACAAATCAGAATCTAATGAAAATAAATGCATAAACTGAACAACTAGAGGAATTTACCCAAAACTTAACTATCTGATTAACCAAATCTAGTTGTGTTAGATGAAAAACAGTCATTTACTCTCAGAGCATCTTGTCCTCATTCCCTAGACTGTTTAGTTGCAGTAAAAGCTTAGCAATTAAATAAAATACTACTAACTGAATGGCCTGTTTGCTACTGAGAGAAAGAATTATGTAGATTACAAATGTTGTAAATGTGATAGACTAATGTAGTTTTGCTATAGGTTTATGGATAACAAGACAAATTAAAATCTTTTGTATATTATGTAAACAAAATCCAATAAGCTAAATTCATACGTTGAAATGTTCCAAATATTAGACCCCAGCAGATTGGGTAATATTCTAACCAGATTGTCCCTCCCCTGTTTGTCTAATGCATCTGTGGCCATTCTAAATAGGGATGCACTACCTGCGGCTACAGGACTTCAAGATGTACGATACCAGTTGGTTTTTAAAAAAAGAGAATTGCTAACCATCTGCCAGCTAAACCTGTGTGCAGATTTTTTTTCCAATTTGCCCTTTTGCATAGAGTGAGAAAGCTTGAATCTATTTTTCTTAAGTAATCACAGGTGTGGGTACTCACTTCATGTTTGTTAATGCACTGAAATGTAATTGGATCCACCATATATCCATGAATTTGGTTTTCCAGTTGGCCTCTGTACATGAGTAAAGACATAATTGAATAATTTGCAAGTTTGTAGACAGCCACCTATTTAGACTTTTTTGGCAAGAAAAGCCAGAGAGTGAATTATATTTCTATTGTATCTTTCATGTCCTCCTAATGTCGTTTTTGAAGCACAGTAAATGAACAGAGCAAAAAAAATTGTACATAAAAAAAGTGTTACAGGCATAGGATGATTGAACAAATAATCTGTTTTGGTGATGTTCATTTGATAAAAGTTTACCAGGGAATCACCATGGTTTTATTTTCAAATAGCCCAAGATTCCTTCATGTTCACTGATGCAACTTGGTTTAAAGTATCATCCTAAAGGCAACTCCAATAATACAAAAACCTCCTTTGTACTTCACTGGAGGGACAACCTATTTCATGTGCTGACATTTGAACCCATGACTTTCTTAATCAGAAACAAGAGTGCTCCCAAACCTGATAGACCACCACTGAGTCCACACTGATCATTAAGCACCCATTTACATGAATACCATTTTATTCTCCTCACATTCCCATTGACTCCCCCCAGATTCTACCTCACACCTACAAACTAGGGCCAACTTATATTTACTAATTAACCTACAACCTGCACATGTGGGAGGAAATGAAGCACTCAGGTCACAAGGAGAACTTGTAAACTCCACACAGACAGCATCCAGGGTCAGGACTGAATCCAGGTTACTGGATCTGTGAAGCAACAGCCTACTAGCTGTTTAACTGTGTTATCCTTCCATGTCATTGAGTTTCTGTATCTTGTAGTTTTTCACTTCAATTATGTTTCCACCTTCATGATCGTGAATGATAAAAGCAAATTACTTGACTAGATGCTTTGATGACAAAGACCTTAAAATAGCATCTGCTTTTTGAGTGACTATTTATCATATCACTTAGTTACCTTTTCCTTAGGTTTACCATGTTTATACAAGGTAGTGTACGGATCCGAATTCTACCATAGGTATACCATTCATTTTCAATGGGGGTGTATTGAATACTTTGAATTTTTTTTAAGAATTAGCAGTATTGCTCAAAATTTCATTAAGATATCTATGAAAGGAATCAGAGAATTATTGGCCCAGATTTTGCAGTTCTAATGATGGCAAAATAATTAGATTTTGCTGTTGTTACATTATGAAGTTGATAAACTTCCAGATTATGCATAGCTGCAGTTAAGTACCTGAAACCTTGAGGTTTCTGTTAGTGATGCATGGCTCCTCCACAAGGTGCACTGTTCTGCAGCTTCTCTTGCATCCTCTTAAGAAATCATTTTATCGACAAAACTTGCATGTCTAGAAATTTATTTCCAGTCAGTAGCAGCAAGTGACGTATATAATAGCAGCAATAGGGTGCAATCTGCCAATGAAATTCAGTTCCACAAAACTGAATTTTGGAAATAGAATACAGAGCAGGGTAGCCATTGTATAGTGCATGTATTATTCCTGATCAAGAGTAAATTTCAAATCAAGGACACTTCAGGTAAGGATACTTCTAAAACATTCTCAACCAAGTGTCTTCAATTTGCAGCTGACAACAAATCTAGTGCATTGTTTTACAGTGTGTTTTTTAAAAAAAAAGACACATGGAATATAAATCAGTGATGGAAAGGTATTTCTTTGCCCTGGATGAGCAGGTTAAACACAGAGTCTAATCTTTGCTGTATCCTTGGACAGTGGCACGGTCTCAGCAATGGTAGCACTGTGATGCCCCGTCCCTGGTAAATCTCTGAAATACTGGAAAGCCGGCAAAGCTGATGGTAGGTCCCTGTTTGCTTTAAAGCTATCATTGATTTCTCACCTTTTTTAAAATCTATGATGCTGAAGCATTTTCAAACTTTTAAAACTGGTTAAAAAATTAAATATGAATAAAGTTAACTGAAAGTACCTAAAATATAAATAAGAAAAAATACATAAAGTGAAATAATCTTAAAAAATAATTTGCCACTTAATCCTTTATTCTGCAGTCCTAAGTAAAATAAATGAGTTCTCATGTCAGACTGGGAGCAGGCAATTTCTCCAGTCCCGAGTCATCTCAGTAAGACTGCTCTTGCTGCTAGACTACACATGGAATCCAACAATGGAATAGACTGATGGATATGGGAGTCAGTCCATCTAATCTCTTGGTGAACCCCAAACTCCCATATTTGACGTGTGTCAATGTTCAGATGTACTACATTTGGAGCTGCTAGCAATATCCAAATCATGTAGTCATTGTTCATTGAACCTTATGGTTTTCTGATTGAGGCCACCAATTTTGCATTTAATTGTGAACAAATTTGATCAATGGTTCTCTGTCCACTCCAATCTGAGTTGAGATGAAGGTACAATTTCTTAGATTTTGTGAGCTCCTGTTCTTGGAAACTTTGGGATTAAATGATATTCATAAATTACTTGCGTGGTATCTATTCAGATCTACGGCATAATCTGACCAGGCTGTAACCGCCTTAAGGTAAATGGTATTTCAAATGAATCAGGAGATAACTCAAAAGAAACCAATTCTATGTAAATATAATAAATCTATTGTATTGCTGTCATTTACGAGATGACACCACAAATTGCACAATAAAGTTTGTATTATCTTTTAGTAAATCATCCTAACATATGAAAACAAAAATAAAAATGTTAAATTTTTGCATAATCAACATATAGTGTTACAAACATTTGTCTTCCAAATGTTATCTTTGATGTCATATCCAATGTTATCAGTAAGTACAAAATCAGAGATTTTCCAAGCTATCCCAAGAATTCTTTGCTGGTGACAATAAAAAATTATTTAACTTATCACCATTTTCAGTTCCTTAAGATCTTTTGCAGTTTGTTAATATTTAACCAAAAACACTGCTTCCCTTTTTTTTGTCTTGACTATTTAAATTGTTGATAATTTGTGTGTGATATACTTTGATCTGGTGATTTGTAGCAAGTGTTAACTATAAAGTCACCTGTATCTGAAATGTTTCAGTGATAAAACCACAGCATAGAAGGAGGCCATTTAGCTGTTTCTTTGCTAAGCCTCTGCTCAAGCGATTCTAAAGTTTACCCACTCCCCCCGCCCCCCCCACTCCTTGTAGTTGTGTGCCACGGGAATCGGTCCTGGGCTTTAGTTGTTTACAATCTGTATAACTGACTTGAATGAAGGGACCAAGTTTTCTAATGATACTATGCTAGCTGCAAAAGCAGGCCGTGAAAAAGATGGAAAGAGGCCGAAAAGGGATGTAGACAAACAATGAGTGTGCAGGAAATTTACATGTTGAGTATGATATGGGAAACGTTTTAAGTTAGTCACCTTGATAGGATAGTAGAAAAACAGAATGATTTTTAAACAGTAGGAAACTATTAAATGTTAATGATCAGAGTGAATTCGGTGCTCTCAGAATATACACTCTCATTATGGACATCTCACAGGATCTGCCCCGTCAAAGCAGCATAGAAGCTTATGCTTCAATGATGTCACCTTTCACTTTTCTAAACTGCAGAAAGTATAGGCTGCTTCTGCTCGATCTTGCCTCAGAAGAACAACCCCCCACTCCCCCAAAACCTTCCCGCCCCCTTATTCCCCAATCCTGAGAATGAATGAGTGAACGTCTGTGGCATCATCTCTAAAGCAAGATATCCCTCTTTAAATGATGAGCACAAACCTCAGCAGTAATCTTAGTGTGGCCTCACCAAAACCATGTACAACTGTAACATCCTCCCTCCAATAAAGTCCAATATTCCATTCAACTTCCTGCATGCTAACATTCTGTGCTTCTTGTATAAGGACACTGAAATCTCACTGAATTCCATTATGTAATCATCTGGTAATCTAAATAAGGTTCTGCTTTTCTTCATATCAAATGGATATCCTCACATTTCCCCAAATTATACCACGTGCTGTATTTTTTCCACTCATCCTGGCGATATTTTTCTGCAGACACATTGTGTCCCCTTCACACTTGATTTAACACTTTCTTTGTATCATCAGCAAAATTAGATAAATTACACTTTGTCAAGCATACCTCCAGTTCTCCTTATAGATTGTTTCTAGAGACTATGCCAGCATGACATCATTAGCTGTTTTCCCTTGCCATTTCTTTCTGGAGGGGTACCAGAAAGAACATCTGATGGCCTTCACTTTCCATTGCATATGATAAGGCTGACTTTTTTACGATTTATGTGGCCTTATCTCATTGCTTACAAGGTACCAGGCCACACATGGTAGGTGGTTGAACCCTCAATCTCTTTCCAAATTCTAATTCCAGAAACTGATCTGAATCCATCCAGTTGCTTAAAGTGGTCAAAGGTCACAACCCGGTATCTTTTTAATTGTTTGTTGTAACAGTGACAACATCCAAAACCAAATACACTATTCCCTTTAACTTCAAGCATTATTCACGTATGCAACTTCCTTTAACGTCGATCACTTGGGGGAGTCTATTTCCAACTGTACATGGAACCAGTCCCTCTGCAGTGCCCTTGTAAGTTGCTGATGTTTGCCTCAAAATGCACACATTGTGAAATAAACATACCGATAATAATTGATTGACACATACCACCCCCCCTTGTCTCTGCGTATCTATGGAGCGCTTGATTTGCTCACTTCCCATTCAGGATCATTATCATACAAGGAAATATCCTCATTCTGTTTGATGTCTGAGTGTCGTCACACAAGGGTATTTCGATGGAGAGGAGTATTCATCATCATTCTGAAAGCTGGTGGATGATTTTTACTCCATCAACATTCTGTAGGCTATGGGAATAAATCCAGATCCATGGAATTGTGTTTGTTACCCTGTGTGTTGATTTACAAATTTCGTTAATAGCCTGCCCACAGGAAATCAATAGATAGGACAAATAGTTAGACTTAAACAAGCATGTATGATTGCTTGGCCTGGTTATTTGGTCAGTGTACTTGTAAACTGTCTCAATCGTATCTATGTTCCTACTTGAATAATTCCTCCTGTGGTCTGTTCAGCATACTACTTCTTTTAATGCTGAGAGGCTTGTTTAATAGCTCATTTAAAAGTTCCATTCATTTCTCACAGTAGGCTTGATCAGTTTTATGAGAGAAAGTAACAAAGTTGCCTTTATATACAGTCACCTCACCCCTTTAATGTCAGCTTACTTTAAATTAACTGCAATCTTGCTGGAGGTCTGGTTACAGTACACAGTATCTGTGTGCATGTGTGATGTCTATGTTAGGAAACATCCCCTCTCTTATATTTTTGTGTCCTAAACAGATTTTTACAGATAGACTCGTGCACTTTAGAGTTTAGAAGCTTTGAGTGGTGGCCTTATCGAAGTACAAGAGTTTACAAAAGATCTGGAAGGGAAAGATGAGATTGCATTATCAGAATCTAGAACAGCTGAGCATAATTCAAGGTAAGTCACCATTTAGGATGGAGATGAAAAAGTACTTCTTCAGTTAGAGGGTATGAATCTTTGAAGATGAGCACTCCTGGCAGCCCTTCTCCCCCTCCACCTTCAAGTTTCCTTTGACAGAGGCCTTGCTTTGAGGTCCTCTCCTCCTGCATCTGGCCAAGCTGGAAGCCCAGTGAGACCACTAATAAAGCACCCTGTGTTTCAGACCATTTCCCCTCAATGTTGATCAATCTTCCTCCAGCAACGTACAGGGGATCACCTGGAACTTGACTCCTGACCTTGCATAGTAATTTCAATGATCTACAAGGCAAAATTCAGTGTTGCAGGTGTTTTCTACAAAGACAGCAACAAATGCTTTCTGCTTGCCCCTCAGTTCTACTCCAAAGCCACTGTAGAAGGTTACCTCATTCAGCATAAAGGAGCTCATTGCAGGAGCAATCCCATCAACCACCCTAAACTTTTTGTTACAATTCAGCATTGACAAAATGCCTGCAGTGCACAATATGTTCCAAATGGATGGCAGAAGCTCATAAAGGCTTCCCATCACAGAGTGGAAAAGTGTTTGTATGTACATTGCAATGTGTGGGTGAAGATGTAAATATGTGGATACATTGGGTAGGAATGTAGATTACTGGAGCCTGTTGTAAGATGGAGTTGTGCTATATCAAGAATTGTGGATGGGGTTGCACATTTATGTGTTGCATTGATGTGCACGTTAACTTTAACCACATGTAGGGGAATTAACATTTTTTCTGCAATGAGATCACGTACTCAGGTACTCAGTTGTTCATGTACCCTTCAAGTTTCCTTCTCTGGCTCCCAGCTCCCATTAGATTTTCATCTTGGATCTTCATAGCTTCTTTGGGCATTTAAATCCCATCACTCCCCAATCACCCCACCACCACAGCATGAGGATGTCTTTTCTCACGTCAGCCCCTTTAACCAAGAATTCAAGGTCCATGTCAGAGAAGCAGAGTAGCTGATATAAGCCAATGCTGCCATTCTTCTCTATCGTGCTGTTCAGGCTGCACAATGATTTCCAGCAGTGATTGGAATCAGTGAACACCTTCCACTTAATACAAGAAGGTGTGATGTGGAAAAGCTTTAATTAATGCAATTTAATCACTTGGATCCCTGGACAAGTGTACACACAAAATTCCCATGTGAATGACTCAGGAACAAATTAGTATGAGTCTCCCAGACCAAGCCATTTTAGCCCATGATTTTGTACAGAATTTTATTTCTAGGCCTAAGCCCTTTCTTGCAAAAGTATCTAATTCAAATGGGCTTTAAGATTGCTCTTGCCACTTATCACTTTTCAATGTCAAGGCATTTAAAAGGTAAATAAAGCTCATCAAATTTTGCTCATGTTTCAAATTTGTCACAGTCATAGAATGATACAGCACAGAAATAGGCTTTTCAGCATGAAAATAGGCTCTTCAGCCCATGTGCATGCTGACCATTGCACTCATTTGTGTTAATCTCATTTACCTGCAATTGGGTCCATTAAAAGACAATTTTATTAGAAGCAGTTTTGCCTATTATTAGTAATATTTGCATCATTCTTTAAAGATTAAAAAAAACACAAAAATATGTAGTAGATCAGACAGCATCTGTAAAAAGGGAAACAGAGCTAATATTGACAACCTTTCATCAGAACAATAAGAATTTTGAAAATTTGAAGTACTAACAGAAAAAAATTAGAAAAGCACAGCAGACTAATACTGTATCAGAAAGTAAAGAATAGCTTCATGTTTATTTTCAACCTTCTTCAAGAGGGCAACGCCTAGAAATTGGTTCAGACCTTTATTCATTATTTGTTTCCCTAAGACCAGTATAGGTGGCAATGTAGTAGAATTAATCTAAATAGCACATTTAAAAAGATCAGAACCTTCCTCTTTAAAAAGATTGTACAGATTGTGACTTCTAGAAATAGTCTACCAGGCAATTCAGTGTTTTATTTAATGTTAAAGTTAGACTTGAAGAGTATTGAACAAAAATAATCCTTGCCTCCTCAACACAATCCTTTATAGCTTGGGTACATTAACAAGATTTGAATAAAAATATATACCTGCTTGATGATATTGTGGATTGCCACTATATCTCCATTTTCACACAAATCTAAAATGCATAGGAAGCGTTAATAGTTTGGAATTGCCTCAATAATTTTTATTAAATATTCAGAGAAGCTAGCATGCTACGCTGTCTACATAATTTGGTGTGACACTTTAGTCCATGCTTCACTAAGCATAATTGCAGTAGTGACCATTCATTTTAATGGTGATATTTGATCTATCAGAAAATCTCTGTTAATAATCTTTTATTGCTAAATAGTCAGTTACAAATATAATATCAAACAATATTTTTACATACCATGATAACAACATAATAATACATAATATCATTAATAAACCAAGAACATGTATGACATCTGTGCTCATCACCCTCCATTACCAATGCAGAATTGAAAGCAACTGAAACAACAAGCTCCTATAGGAACTCATCAAAACTATTCACTCAGAATTCTTCCTTACTTATTTTCTTCCTTTAACTTAAAAGATGTTGAATCTACATTTCCCACTTTATATCTTCTGAATTACTGAACCACCTGAGATGAAATGAAGCAGATATTCCAATTACATCTCAAAGAAAGCAAGGTTTAAAAAAAAAACACCTTTAAATGTAAAAATCCTTCACCTGTGAGCAGGGCAAACATCAAGGTGCACTCCCAGGGAAACGGGAAGTTAGCTTGGCGCCTTGTGCCACTCATGAGATGATTACTTTGAAAAATGCAAGCATAAAAAGCTTTTCATTTTTGAAGGGTTCTTTCTAGTCAGACTGGTATCCCAGCACTCTTACTGCAGAAAACATGTAAATGCGTATATGTTAAGCTGCTATGGGGAAAGGTACTAGTGATACAAGGAGGTAAATTTTGCTCCTCATCAGTCATCAATGGAATTAAAATGGAGTGAACTGTGCAAAGGTCAAATGACCTGCTCTGCAGATTACTGCCTGTGTGACAAAGACAGAAATATACCCCATTTGTGCTTAGTGAACATATTGTTGGCTTTTGATGAAGTTTGAAACTGGATGTGAATCTGGATGCTCAAATCATTCTGAAATACCAACCTGCTGTTGGTTCTATTTTACCTATTATTTCACGTGTTGGAATATGTCTTTTATGTCACTTGCAATCCATGTAGTTGAGGAAGGAATACTCTCTAAACAGTAGAGGGATGGACTCTAGGTAAAAATGAACTGAATTAACATTGTTCCTAAGTGTAAACGTTGGGATCAATTTAAGTTATGGGATCACCTTTGTCTCACTTCAAGCCTCCTTCCAGATTGTCCTTCAGGGACATAAACTAACCCATCCAAAATAAATTACTTAAAGGCATTAGTTGTTACAGGGATGAATTAGTCTTTTTGCTGCATGTCTACACAGTGAAACATGTCCCTTTTAAATCCATTTAAGCTGTTACTATTCGTAATGACCTGAATGTTTTTAAAAATACCTGTATATACCAGAGGAGATTGTTCTTAACCCTGCACTAAGGAAATTAATGCTTATCCACAGAAAAATAGAGTCTCTGCACACATTACATTCTACGTTGGGATTTCCCATAGCGAGTAAGTAGGATTTTACCAGTAATAAACACAAGTTCAGATTTGGAGTTGTAATGAGACAGGAGAGTGCCCCTGGCTTATTTTAAATTTGTTTATTATTGCCACATGTACTGAGGTACAGTGAAAAACTTTGTTTTGAGTGCCATCCATACAGATCATTCCATTGCAACCATGCATTAAGGTAGTACAGGAGAAAACAATAAAAGAATGCAGGGAGACAATAAGGTGCAAGGCCAAATGAAGTAGATTGTGGGGTTTAAGAGTCCATCTTATTGTACTCGGGCACCGTTCATTTCTGGGGTTTCTTCTGTTGGATACTCCAGCATTACTGTCAATGGCTGAACCAGCTGGAAAACCTCTGCAGGTCTTTAGGGCAGATTGAAGACTATATCGGCAGCTTTGTTCCCTTATTGATTTCTCTCCACTCAATACATAATAAAAGCCAGGGAGCCTCCTGGCTGTGGAAATAGGCACATGGACCATTCTAGAATAAGAGCTAATTCTTCAATACGTGAGTATAGAATACCTTGCTTGTAGTTAAAACTGATGCTATAGTCTCCTTCCACGGAAAACTGGATAAATATTTAAAGAAAAGGATGATGCAGAGCAATGGGCAGAGAGCAGGATACAGGGAAAAGTTCTGAATAGGTCTACAAAGAGTCAGTAGGTATAAGTGGGCTGAATTACTTCTATAATGCTGTAAACCTCTGTGGTTCCTTCGGGAATGAAGTTCTTCATGTGTAGAAGCCCTATGGATTGATCATATAACAATATGGAGCTGGTAATATCATGTTTTCATTTGTGTCTCAATGAGTAAGCCACCAGCTCCCACTAGTACCTAGGTATAAATGCAATATTAGGGACAGGTGATGTATAATTTGGGAAGTTGATTTGTCGAAAGTCATTTTTCAATGGAACCTTGACATTTTCATACATTCAGAACACAATGAGTAAATTTTCAAACTCTTATAGTTAGTCCCTTCAGTTACAGTAAGCCAAGGAATTCATGGATTTGTTGTCAACGTCCTGTGTCTAATGAAATCTTTCCAAACACAAGCCTATGGCTAGTTATTAGGTAAGATGGCTATTACATGAGAACAAATGGTCATGACATCCCTGATCTTGTATTCTGTCCCTTGACCAGTAAAGGCAAGTATTCCATATTAACCATTTTATCTGCCTATCCTTGCTACTTTCAAGAATTTGTGAGCATGTACTCTAAGATGTGTTTATTGCTGTACCATTCTTAATATCGTATCATTATTATGTATTCATTTCCCCTGGTGGCCCTTCTTGAATGCATCACCTCACACTTCTCTGAATTGAATTAACTTTGCCATTTTTATGCCCACCTAACTAGTTCATTGGTTTCTACTTGTAATCTGGAACTTTCTTTCTCACTATCAACTATATTGCTACCATCTAGCAGATGATTGATTACTTGGCTACCATAGTACTTTGCTACATTCAGTCATTTCCCTTCTAAAAAACCCCAAATGTAATGGAGATAGTGGTACATGAGGAGTGGAGAAATCTGCTCTTTAATATTATGTATTTTTGTACTAAGCAGGAACCTACAAGAAAAATGGATTGGAGTCCAGTAAACCCTGATTTATAAATTATAAATGCTTAAAAGAGGAAAATCAATGTTTTAAGAAAGCATATTGGTGTAAGATTTCAAAAGAGCTCAAACTACATTTTTTATGAAATTCAGATTTTTTAATTTTTGATCAACACCAGCATCTCTAGTTAATTTGTAGTTACAGAAGTTCAATAACATATAACTAGGAAAAATTGTTCTTTAGAAATGACCAAAACAATTGTATTTAAATGAGAAACAGATCACTACTTAGGCTATTTATTGACTGAATAAACTAATGGAATTTGTAGTCAATATGATGTGTACATGAGAATTAATTTATTTAAATTAAACTTTCCGTGAAAGTGAACTGCAATATAGTAAAAGGAACAAATTAGTATTCTCTATATTTAAAAAAATTGTAACTATAGTAGCTTTTTGGAATTTCTAATGAAAGCAAATTACCAAAGTAAGTCTGAGTTTCCAACGTTATTTTGTTTAATGAACCCTCGTCTACATGAAAATATTCTAAGCAGCAAAATGTGTTTAACTTTGATTAGATTCCCTTCTGTGTGACATTCCGATTTCATAGTCATTTTAGTAGAACATATCTCTCTGCAGTTACCTAATAATTAATAGAGTGCTGTATGATGAAATTACAGTGTTGCAAATTATGAACTGGATGAGAACAGTACAAACTTGATAAGGGCATGCTGAACAGCTTGAAGCTGTGGTTTGTGTTAAGTTTGCTGCTTTCAGTCAGGTCAATGGTAGCTGCACCATAATTGACCTCAATTCCCGAGCTAGAGAAAGAAAAAAATCAGCTAGAAGTTTCTACACCAATCCCTACTAGATATGTCCATGTAAAGACAGATGCCTCAATTGTCAAATAGCTTGCTAATGTTCACTTCAAGGTTAATGCATGAATCATGACCAGTTGGACATAGAATGGGAAAGCATCTGATGAAATGGTACTGATAGCTAGCAAAGTGGATGTGCCTTCAGGAAGAATGGGTAGTTATTATTGAACCCCAATGTTTATCATTTATTGTAATAATTGTTAGGCTTGTTGATTAATAGGGATCCTGGATGTTACTTTGAAATAGTTAAAAATGAAAGCAATCATCAGTCATTTAAAACAAAATGATTCAGCTTACATCAATGGGATACATCTTTCATTAGGTTGTTTCATGGTACAATGCAATCTTGCCAAATCTTTAAGAGAATTTTCCCAGTTGACCAATTTTGCATCCTTAAAATACCATGTGTTTTTTTTCTAGAAATGGCACAAAATGGTACATATCCATCAGAGTCTTGAACTTTGCTTTGTTGTAGGGTAATTGTTTCCAAATCACTAATTATTTCATACAGTTAAATTAACTAATAGATATTTGTCCAGTAATAAGAACAGTTGCTTAAAGTGGAAATATTTGACTAAAAGGACACAATAACAGATGGTGATTTTCATTTAAAGTTTTGGTTTGCATTGAAATGGGATATATTTGAGATAAAGTCCAATATAATTCTGTTGTATTTGTTTTATACAGGCATAAAATAATTCTATTGTAGATAAGATTCAAATTGGATTTTCTATCTTTTAAACTCTATGTTAAATTGTGTTGCTTTTCAAGGTGAGGAATTGTACTTAATGGAATAAGGCTCTTTTCTTTTAATCTTGGATTCCTGGCTTAGTACATTAGAATACAGCAAAGATGGCCTGGCTCTCTTCTAAGTCAAAAGATCACTTCCTCCTCGTGCACCTATTTTTATTATGTTTTCCAACCTTGTTGTCTTTCTTTGACTTTGCCATTTTGCATGTTGTGAATCCATGCTCACCAGGAATCAGGTTAAGATAGCTCAAACTGATTGTATCTAGTGTATTTATAGCTTTTATCCCCAGACTTGGTTGACTTTGAACCCACATCCCAGAGGTGGAGGTTTGGTATGCTAATTATATACTGGGATGCATTTCAAGGACATTTGACTACAAATTGTAATAAATTATTCTGATTTTGTACATACTGCTGGTTGAGCTACATTGGAGAAATATATATCCTACCTCGCAAAGGATGTTAATTTTGTGGAGGGGTTTAAAGAATGGAAAGCAGGATGATTCCTGTGAGCTGTGAAGTGAGACATTGAACTTATTTTCATTAGAAGAACAAAGTTTAAAAGACACATGATTGGGGATTTTAAAATGCTGTGAGGAACAGATAAGGTAAATACAGATTATTTAATTGGGACTATGAGCATAGGATATGGTGTATAAAACTAAAAAGCCTCAGGCAAAACTTAAGATTAGAAGGATTTTTTTTTGCAGAGAGTAGTGGATATATGAATTAGGCTTCAAGCAAAAGCTGTTGCTGTTGTATTAGCATCTTTAAGAGATAGTTGGATAAATATCTGGCTCAGAATATGATGGAGGGTGACATGAATAAGTGGAGATGAAAATAATCAAGTACTATGTGGAGCACAATCACCCCTGAGATGCTTAAACCATTGAAGCATCTTGGAAAAAAATGACAACTGATCTTGGATATATAAAATAGGATGTAATATTACAAAGATACTCTGCAATTGATTCACAAATGAGGGGGTGAGAATACAGGGAACATAGAACACGGCACAGTACGGGCCCTTCGGCCTACGATGTTGTGCCGACCTATATAAACACCTACTCCCTGATCAGTCTAACCCTTCCCTCCTACACAGCCCATAACCCTCCATTTTAATTACTTCCATGTGCCTATCTAAGAGCCTTTTAGATGTCCCTATTGTATCAGCCTCTACCACTACCCACAGCAGTGCATTCCAGGCACCCACCACTCTGTATATAAAAAAACCACCTCTGATATCTCCCCTAAACTTTCCTCCTCTGACCTTAAACAGAAAAGAGATGTTAAACGTTTTAACTGCTATTTGGCGTAAAAAGGTTGAAAAGCATTTCGGAATATAAGTTATGGCAAAGCAGATGTGAGACCAGGATAGAAGAGATTAAAGTGGTCGCTCATGGCCAATCAGATAGATGGGGTTTTAAAGAAGAGAAAAAGGTGAGAAATTTAAGAATCCAGCCATGAAGGCCCTGCCATTCTTGGCAGGTGTTCCAGAGGCTGGAATAAAATGTTCAGTGTCATTATAGGGCCAGAGAAGTTTTGGAGAAAGTCAAGATTTGGTCATGGATAGATTCAAAGATGGGGATTTAATATTTAAAGCCTGGAGACTAGGAATTGACATAGCTTTGCAAGGCCAGGAGTGAAGAGTGAATAAGACATGTGGACAGGAGGTGCACAGGAAAGTTTTAGACAAAGTTTCCAGAGGGCACAGAATGGGAGGTCAGAAAGGAGAATGTTGGAATAATAGAGTCTGTAACTGATGGTAGAAATAAGAGTTTTATCGGCATAAATGCAAAGTGGTGAAAGTGAACAGTCTTGCATGTGCAATTAAGCCATCAGTGGATCACAGAGTAAGTGAGAGCTAGAGATAACTTGGGAGCCTATGTGGATAACTTTGTAAAATAACATTCAACAGGCCGAAAGAAGAATTCAAGCTCCTCCTGACCCCATTTAACATCTTCCCAGCTTATGCTGGCTGACAATGTGTTTCCCCACCACCACCAGGATTGATTCCTTTTAAATCTACTTCTGCCTCAATTCTGCAGATGAGCCACAGATTTTCTGGCCTCCACTGAATGCCCACACATCACTGAACTTAGGCAGGGTTTGGGCCATGTGTCAGTGTCTTCAGGTGAAGGGTGTGAATGCTCTGCCCAAATCAGCCCCTAATGTTTATCTACTAAATTTTGCATGTGTGTTTTTACTAAATTTTGTTTGTCAACATTTGAACATAAAGGTAACACAGTGAAAGGTTGGAGTTATTTGTGTATTTTCAGTAGTTCTGTATTATGGAATACATCTTTGTTTTTAAGCTTTTGCTTAATTGCAAGGATTCAAGTTATTAATACAGGATTTATTATTTTAGTTATGATGGTTCAGACCTCTGCCATAGATTTATCTACATTCCCTATTGCTATCTAAGACACCCTACCTTGGAGCTGGCTATAATTACTTTAGGGAGGGCTTCAAACTTTCAACATTGAATCACATTCTTTTTAATTATAGATGTATTCTGACCATAATTATGATGATGCACAAAGTAGTTTTCATGAAAAATTAGAGCCAGGTATGAAGGATAAAGAAATAATTAAGATCACTTTTATTGTTGTCCACTCTTGTGCTCTATAATTCATTCCAAAAAGAAAAATTGAGACATTTTTGGCCACAGAGAAGCTCACTTCATGATGGAGTGTCTGATAATGTACCATTGCAATTAAAAGGCAGCAAGCTTAAATATGCTCTTTGTGCTATAAATGTTATTCATTAAGACAATTATAATCTACCTCTGGATACTAGGGCTGCTTGTTGGTGAACATTAAAAAAAATCACTGCAAAACTGTTTTATTAAAATGGTGCTATGCAATGTTTTGTAGGACTTCAGGTCACTGCTACATGATTTTTAGTCTCAAAGAAGGTAAATGTTTGAATGGCTGAATAATTCATATGCTGCTGTTCACCTGAAGAAATTAATTTATCTCATCCAAGCACAAATGCAAGCATTAGATGAGATCATAAAATTGTGTACCACAGTTCAAGGAGCTCTGTAGAAAACTGTGTGCCTGATTATACAAATGCTCTTTGCTGTGTGGAATTTTATCATTTACTCTGACTAGTACAACACTAAGAACTGCAATGGTGTTTAAGCAAGTAAACTGCACAATGTTGTCTATGAATATAAAGTCATTTTGGGTCATTCTTTATTTTGTTCAAAAACTATAAAGCTTTCTCAAATATAGTAACATCTTGAACAATGCAATAAAGTATCCCAAGGTGCTTCACAGGTGCCATATCAAAGAAAATTTGGCTGTGCTACAAAAGGAAACACTACGTTGGATTAACAAAGCTTGGTCACATGTGGATTTTAAGGAGTTTCTCAAAAGAGGTGGAAAGGTGGAAAAATTTAGGGAGTGAGTTCCAGAGGATGGAACTTCGTATCTCAAGGAGTGAAGGGCAAGGCTGTCAAAATTGGGGAACCTTGGTTGATGAGGGATATTAAGGGGGGGGTGGTCAGGAAAAAGGAGGCATGTGTCAGATACAGGCAGCTGGGATCAAGCGAGTCCCGTGAAGATTATAAGGGATGTAGGAGTACACTTAAGGAAATTAGGAGGTCAAAAATGGATTGTGAGATACCCTTGGCAGACAAGATAAAGGAGAATCCTAAACGATTCTATATTTAAAGCAAAAGGGTAGCTAGGGAGAAAGAAGGTCAGTGTGGTGATCTGTGTGAAACCACAAGAAATGGGTGAGGTCTTACATGAATACTTCTCACCTGTATTTGCCTTGCAGAATGATGTGAAAGCTAGTGAGTTCAGATGAGGAAATATAATGGGATGTAACTATCAGAATTTAAGGATTCGGATCAATGATAGAGAAAGAACATTTCAAAAGTTTACAAAAGGCTATATTTATTAAGATATAATACAGAAAGTGATTAATAAAATAACAAGTTGCGTGCTGTTCTGTCCACTGGGAACTCCATAGAGACGAACGACGGCTGGTTCTGAGAACTTGAGGTCCTGGCACCGTTCACGATCCCGGTCCAAAGAGAAGTCCAATGAGCTCGCAAGCATGTTACATTTGTATAGTTAAAAGCCTGCACTCATGCCCTAATCTTACAAACAACTGTCAGGTACATTTCAAACTAACTAGCCTGCCTAACAAAAGACAGAATTATT
Source organism: Pristis pectinata (assembly GCF_009764475.1). Classification (NCBI taxonomy): domain Eukaryota; kingdom Metazoa; phylum Chordata; class Chondrichthyes; order Rhinopristiformes; family Pristidae; genus Pristis; species Pristis pectinata. The sequence continues at coordinate 56,913,698 of NC_067414.1, read as the reverse complement.
TGTCCCATGGAATGGCTGAGCTTGTCCCGGTGACTCCTTCAGGAAAGCAGTTTTATCTTATCTTACTATTATGTGTTCCTAATCACAGAATGTGAAGCTCCCATAATGCCTGCATACTTCAAGGCCTCAAAGGTGACAGGACTCAGGGCCTCATGATTTTCTTGTTTTCTAAATGAGCGTGCTTGTCATCTAAAAGTTTCCAGGCTGTACAACTCCATTTTGCTTGCAGACATGCTTTTAACCCTTACACTACATTCCACTCCTTGGAGTTGTTAGCCTACATTTTCCATATAACTACATGTCACTGAATGATCTAGCAGCATAAGCTGTATGGGTAGCTAGCCTCTCAGTATTCCTAATGTGTCTTGCCAATAAGAGGATAACATATGTACTCGCTTGAGTTGTTGTATAAAAAATAAAGCACATTACATTCTAATATAAGCATAATACAAAGAAGAACAACTATTATATGTGATATAATGCAAATCCATGGATAAACTTCAATATTCATTCCCCAATTCCAAGCTTAATCCCACAGACTTGGTCTTTGCAATTCTTTTAGCACAATATATTTGTGTAACATAACCTCCTTTGTATGATTGGCCCATTGATGAACAATTTGCTTGGCCTGTTTTATAATTTGTTTCCAATCAGCAGTTAAAGGAGGAAAGGAGGGAGTTCAGAGGCCACAAAACGGTGCAGCTCTTGGTCAAAGTAAACCCATTGTATTCCAAGGGTCCCTGTCCTTTGCGCAGGGATAACAGGGTAAGGTTGGCAATAACTATTTCCCAGGATATATTAATCAGAGCAATGTTATAGGAAGTAGGGTTAGACTCGAAACCAGACTTGGAATAATAAGTTTCTGAGGTGGCCAAATAATGGTCAGTACCCACGTGAGCAAGCCTCACAAAAGCCTTGTCTTGAACTGGAACAATCTCTAATGAACAGTTCTCATAAGTAGAGATGAGGCCTCAGTAAGAATTTCTTCAGGGAACACCCATTGGTTCCCTCCCCGGTGACACTTGTATTATAGGGGGACTTCAAGTACATCTCTGTCACCACTCCCATTTTCCAGAAAAGTGCAAGTCCATTCCAAGGGATCAACATCCTCCATGCACTGATCTCTTCTCTGCACACTCAATACGATCTTGCCTTGGTTCAATCATTCGGTACCTTTGCCAGAATAGAATGGCCAGAAACATGCCGATCACGAACGTGTGTCACAGTCTGACATCAATGGTTTATCTGTAACGCAAGATAATATCTGTTCTTATTTTCAGTAAAATATCTTATTCACACCGCGTAACTTTTCCTGAATCTAAACACACCGGCACTGACTGTCCTTGTATTAAAATCCAAATGTGTTACCTTGTCCATCCGTGGGTTACAGCCATTTGTGGAGGATTGTTTGGGTAGTGTACCCATACCTTCCCATCCCTACACAATTTGGAACCTGGAGTGGGGATAGACTTGAGATTGTTAGAATTAGTTATCTTCTGTATTGGTGATCCACCCAGTGGGGGGTGATTGTTCAGATTGTACATAGCCTGAGACAAAACAATCCCTTAGGGTGTAGGTAAGCATGAGAAGCTTAAATTGTTGTTTGAGCAATCCATTCATCCATTCAATTAGGCCCGATGCTTGGGGATAGTAGGAAATGTGTAGCAACCAATGCACACCATTGTCAGATGCCCATTCTTGTACCTTCTGTCCTGAGAAGTGGGATCCATTATCACACTGTATTTTGAGAGGATCCTCATAGTAAGATATAAACTTCTGAAGGCCACAGAGGGTGTTGTCCTGGTCTGCTTTCATGGAAGGAAGGGCCGTCAAAAGACCAGAATAAGTGTTGACCATGGTTATAAAGTGATTGTACCTCTGTTGCAGGAGAAGTGGGCCAATATAGTCGATCTGCCAGACCTGTGCAGGGCCACTTCCCCGCTTAATGTGTGCCATAGCCCATTTAAGTAATAGTCAATTCTTTACTCATTGGAAGACTTCACACTAGGACACACATTCTCTGACTTTATCAAAAGGAAGAGGAAGATGTCTCTTTAGCCCACACAGTGTTATCCTGAATCCCCAAATGTCCTGAGGTTTTGTGCACCCACACGTACAAAGGTCTCTGTTCTTCTTCAATGATTTCCAGATCTTAAGTTGCACAGTCTGATCCACAGTGTTGTTGTGTAAGGTCATATCAATATCATCTTTCATGTGCACATCCACATGATAGACAGTAATGTTCATGCATTGAGCTTTTCCCAAATGTCTTGCCAGATGGGTTTTTCTCAAAGGGGATTTCCTGCGACATTCCAGTCATTCTTTTTCCACTTTGGCAGCCAAACAGCCATGCCATTGGCCATAGCCCGAGAGTTGGCATTAATGTGAACTTCCTCGTCGTCTTCTTCCTGTAACAGTGTACCGCAACCAACTTAGCGTATTGGCTGGAGCCTTCAGCGCCCTGTTGACGTGGAATAGTTTAGGTATCAGGGTTAAAAGCTGCTGCTTTCTCGCACTTGTGTCTATTTTTCCCAACAACAGATCTGTCAGTGAACCATACATGCCATTGCTGGGAAGTGGGTAGTTCATTTAAAGGCACCACCCCACCCAACTTAATGGGTAAATCTGGCAACGTGGGGGCTGTGATCAGGTTGGATTTTACAGACCGAGGGCTTGAGCAACCTGCTCATGTAGTTTGCTGACACTGTCCAGTCCCTTTGCAGCCCTCTCAGCAATGTACCATTTCCATTTGACAATAAAGCTCTACTCTGCCCCAAAGGGTGGGGGTCTCTATAAGGATCCAGGTCATGATGGGAGGGTCTAGTCACAGTGAAACTTCGTCATCACCCATTTGTCCTTCTGTCCCTACCAGTGCCCGATAGCAGCTGCTTTTCGAAAGGCAAGTAGTGAGTGGCTGTGTCAGGCAGCTTTACCTAACCAGAAGCCCAGAGGTACTGGGCATCCATTTTGTTGCTGCCATAGACTCCAGACAGCAACATCTGAATTCACGGAAATTTGCAGTTCAAACGGAGCGCCGGGCATACCTGTGGCGAGCAGCAGGGCCTGTGCAACAGCTTCCTTGGCATTGCTGTTCTGGACCCCACTCAAAACAAGCTTCCTTTCAAGTGATGACATACAAGGGCTGCAACGGTGTTGCTAACTGTGGGTTGTGACACCTCCAGTAGCCAAGGAGCCCAACAAAGCACTGAGTCTCCTCTTTGCTCGCGGGAGTGACTGTGTTAAGGATCTTATTCTTCAGTTTATCGGGTATTATGCGTTCTCCTTTAACCCACGGAGTACCCAGAAATTGGACAGTTTGATTAGGACCCTGTATCTTAGCCAGATTAATCTCCCAATCCTGGGACTGTTATGCTATCCTAAGATGGTTAGGGCCGATGTGACATCTTCCTCAGCTGGTCCTCGCAACAATATGTCGCCAATGAGCCACCTTGATGTTAAGAGGTAAGGAGAATTTTCGAGGTCTCTAGCCACTATGCCATGGCACGGGTGGGGCTGTGCACATAGCCCTATGACAGAACAGCAAAAGGAAAATCAATTATCATTTGCCAGCTGCCTTCGGGTTTCTTAACTGGCCAGAGTGGGCTATTAAAGCTGGAGATTGGAGGTCGAATCACTATTGAAAGAAGTAGCCCATCTGTGGTTTCTCCAATTTCTCCATAGCTACCCAGTATGTGATATTGCTTTATGGACACTACATGGACAGGTGTCTGGATCAGGACAGATCCCATTTAGCATTGCTCACCACCACTGTCACAGTCCAGATCCCAAAAGAAAATTTACCCAAAGGGGTTTGTCTGGTGGATCTCATTAACAGATCCATGCCCGATATGTTCTCAGGTACACTTGAGATTAAAACAGGGACAGTCTGTGATATGCCAATACTGATAGACATTGAAGAACAGTCCATACCGCTGGAGTGACTGTGCCTCCATGCGCATGAACCGAACACTCATTTGCCCTTAAATTGATCAGGATTGCCGAGTATTAAAGTATCTTTGGCACTGGTATCTATCAACACCGTTTCTCTCTGTATACTCCCCTCTCTCCACCATAAGATTATTGGAACTTGTGACCTCCGGTCTCCAGGTGATACTCCAAGGGTGGGGGTCACTCACCCTTGAGGCCTGGAATCCTGGCCCCACCCCTAGTCTAAGGGGTGGCTGAGGTGCCACAATTGATCTAACTTTTTTAAACTAGGGTACAAGCTTGTCCCAGGAGGTGAGGAGGGCTCCACTCCTTTCCTCCCGCCCTTCCAGGTATCAGGCAGAGCCTGTCCCTTACCAGCCCCTGCCTTTTTTGTTGGGGTACCACAATGTTGTCTCCAAAGGGCATACATGACCCCAGTTGGAATGCCATCAATTTTATTTTTATCTATCCCGGCCCTTAACAAAGCAAGAAACATTGCCCTCCTGGTAATTTTACTTTTATTCTGGATCTTTCCTTTACTCTCTGTCTTGCTTTGCCAGGGATTTACTTTAGCTACTTTACCTTTAACCTGTTCTTCTTCTACCTCCTTTAGTTGCACGTATATTCGCAATCTCTGCTACTGTCCTTCCTAATGTGGGTTCTAGCATAGCCAATAGGATACCACGCAGATGTACTGGTCCTGTTTCCATCAGACGGCTGCACATGTCATAAGTGAATCTTTCAGCCTCAGGGCCCACAAAATGCTGCACATACATCCCTGTCTGCGAAGCCATATCTCGCAACCTAGCTATAGCCTCCTGCATGGTGTGCCAGGCCTTAGGTTCTGACTCCCAGTCCATGGCCATGGGATATTGATTTCTAAAGCCCGGTGTAATCCAGTCCCAGAGACTATGGGTTCCGTAGTTGGCGCACATCGCAGCCCCCACAAGTGGGTCTGTACTCAAGGGGCCCATGTGTCTTATTTCATTCTCGTTTATATTTATATGACCAGCACCCTGATCCCACAGCCGAGTGAGTCAGGTAGCAGGCGGCTCACCAGGTTGTTGTTTCATTCTGGTTCCTAACTCCTGCAATTCCCTCTGCTGCTCTACCATTTCCAACTTACGCACTGCATCCACCAGTTTTGACTTCACCTTCTCTGTCCATTCCTGTGCAGCCTTTGCTGCCTCAGTCAGTGTCAGATTTTGCTTTTCTAGGGCAGATAATTCCTCCTTTAATCTATCGGCTTCAGCTTCAAGCTTTTCATTTTTAGCACACTGCTGTCTGAGTGCAGTAGCAATCATCCATCCCACTTGTGGGAGATTTTGTTTCTTTTTAGGGAAGCCCACTCCCTCCAAACATTTAATAATTGAGTATAGTAGCTTTTCTGGCTTATTCTTCAACTCTCTATCCCAATACATAGGTGATCCCCATTTATTCAATACATTAGCCAAGCTACTGAACCCCTCAGAATTATCTGTCCATCCTGGGACCTGAAAGGTCTCAGGTTTTGGCTCTTTGTTCTTCTTTCTCAACATTTTCACCAAATCCTGCCAAATACGTCTAAGTGTAACCAGATATAATCATGCAGATTTTGAGGATTCGGATCAATGTTGGAGAAAGAATACTTCAGCAGTATAAGGTTGCAAAAGGCTATATTTATTATTATATAGTAAATGACAGAAAGGGATTAATAAAGTAACTAATCAACTAACAAGTCTCACGCCCTTCTGCCCACTGGAGACTCCATAGAGACGAACGATCTGGTTCTGAGAACTTAGAGGTCCTGGCACCGTTCACAATCCCGATCCAAAGAGAAGTCCAATGAGCTTGCAAGCAGATTACACTCATAAAGGTAAAAGCCCACACTTATGCCCTAATCTTACAAACAACTGTCAGATATATTTCAAACTAACTAGCTTCCCTAACAAAAGACAGAAATATTCGTCCCACAGAATGGTGGAGCTAGTCCTGGTGACTCCTTCAGGAAAACAACTTTTTCTTACTATTAAGTCTTCCTAACTACAGACTGTGAAGCTCCCAACACCTCCCACACGCCATAGTGTCCTTGCAGCTGGATACTTCAAGGCCTCATGGGTGAATTGGGGCCTCATGATTTACTTGTTTTCTAAATGAGCCTGCTTGTACAGACTGGACATTTTTAGCTGACAACTCCATTTTGCTTGCAGACATGCTTTTAAACCTTGCACTACAGGGAACAGTGATATCCTGGAGCATATCAACATTGCAAAGGAGATGGTGTTGGAGGTCTTGAAACACATAAATGTGGATAATTCTTTAGGGCCTGACCAAGTGTATGCTTGGATCTTAAGAGAACCATGAGAGGATATTGCTGGAGCCTTGGCAAACATTATTGTATTTTTGTGAGCCAGAGGTGAGGTACCAGAAGACTGGGGAAAAACTAATGTTGTGCCTTGTTTTAAGAAGGGCAGCAGAAATAAGCCAAGGAACTATACAGGCTGGTGAACTTACATCAGTGTTGGGAAAGTTATTGGATTCTGAGGAAAGGAGACACAAGATACTACAGATGATGGAATCTGGAGCAAAAGACAAACTGTTGTGGGAACTCAGCAGGTCGAGCAGCATCTGTGGGGGTATTGTCGACATTTTGGGTCAAGACCCTGCATTAGGACTGAGAATGAAAAGGAAAGAATAGCTACTGTAAAGAGGAGAGAGGGAGGGATGAGACAGAGGTCTGAAGGATGAAGAGGCTCTAAAGGTTGATGGAGACCAGTAGGGAGGGGGAGAGGTGGAGCTGGAGGCAGGTGTGCTTCAGGTGGAAGCAGACAAGGAAAAAAATAGACAGATGCAGTCAGGTGCGGGCAGGGGAGATTGAAGGTTGAGACAGCTGCTGCAGGGCGATAAGCAGGAATAAAAAGGCTACCAGTGCTGAAATCTGGTAAGTAAAGAGGTAATAATGGAACCGTTAAGGGAGAAATGAAGGGCAAATGGAACCAGATCTGAGAGGGGATCTAGTGAGTGAAATGTGGGTAGGAGGTGGATAGAACCAGGAGGGGGAGGGGAGAAAAATGGGTGATGGGGGGCTGGAGGGGGGAGGGGAAAGGGAGCAAAAATGGGAGGGCTGGAGGCAGACCGGAAGGAGAGAGAGCGGGGAAACATGAGATGAATGTTACCTGAAAATGGGAAATTCAATGTTCATACTATGTACTTGTACCCCAAGATCTCTCCAATCAACATTACTCCCAGGGCCCAGCCATTCACCATGTATGTCCTGTCCTGTTCTGAGGGAAGCATTTATTTGCATTTGGAAAGGCAAGGACTGATTAGGGATTGTCAGCATGGTTTTGTGCATGGGAAATCTTGTCTTGTAATTTTGATTCAATTTTCTGAAGAGGTGACCAAGAGGATTGATGAGGCCAGGGGTGGTAGAATTTTGTCTTCGTGGACTTTAGCAAGGCCTTTGACAAAGTCCTGCATGGTAGGCTGTCTGAAAAATTAGAACATATGGGATCCAGGTGAGTTAGCAAACTGGATACAAAATTGGCTTGGTGGTAGGAGGCAGAGGGTGGTAGTGGAGGGTTGTTTTTCAGATTGGAGGCCTGTGACTAGGGGTGTGCCGCAGGGACTGGCTGTGGGTCCTTTGCTGCTTGTCAACTATAGTAACTGATTTGGATGAGAATGCAAGTGGCATAAATTTGCAGATGACATGAACATTGGTGGTATAGTGGGCAGTGAAGGAGATTGTCTAAGGTTACAAATCAACTGGGAAAGTGGGCAAGGGAATGGCAGATGGAATTTAACTCAGACAAGTGCAAAGTGATGCATTTTGGGAAATTAAACCAGGGTAGTATATATACAATGTATGGTAGAGCCCTGGGGAATGTTGTTGAACAGAGGGATCTGGGGTACAAGTACATAGTTCTCTTAAAAATGGGAACACAGGTAGACAAGGTAGCAAGGAAGGCATATGGCATGCTTGCTTTCATCAGCCAAAGCACTGAGTAATAAGAGTTGGGATGTCATGTTGCTGTTGTACAAAAGATTAGTTAGTCTGCATTTCGGAGATCATGTGCCGTTCTGGTTGTTAGGGATTTTTCTGGAGTTATGAAATTATGGATAGCAGATATTAATTAAAATGAGGACACAAGAGACTACAGAACCAGTCTTCAGGAAATAATACCTGTTCACAATTTAACTTCATCTGATACTCTAAGGCTATTGAAACCAATCATTGAGTGTGGGATTTCTGATTCTGTACCATTGAAACTACACAGGGGAAGATAATAGTTAATTGGTGGTTATTGAAAACTTCAGGATTGAGATCAGGGAAAGGCATTACATGGCCATCTCCTCTATTAGTACTTGTTAAAGGCATATCCCTGCAACTTAATGCACAATTCAGGACAGGTCCTGTTTTCTCACTTACTATTTTGGCTACTTGTATATTCAGGGAGCCATCCTTCAACACTGTAACAAAAGAGGTATATTTTGGGTGTCTGAAGTTTGTGCTGAGAAGCTTTTGGACCAGCCACCAGTATTGAATATTTAAAGGAGTTCTGCTATTAAATGCCCTCCACCATCAGATTTCTGAACGATCCATGAACCCATGAACACTACCTCATTATTCCTTTTTTTTTGCACTATTTATTTATTGTTGTAATTTATAGACTTTTATGTCTTTGCACTGTACTGCTGCTGCAAAACAACAGATTTCATATCATACGTCAGTGATAATAAATCTGATTCTGATTCGGCAGGTTGGGAAGTGCTACCATTGTAAATATGTAATTCTGCAAAGTTACCTGTCTACATTCAAAATATTAAAGGTTAAGTAGGTGACTATAGCCATTGAAACTGTAGTAATCGTTTATTATTATCTTTGTGTTTAAAAAGTATAAAACATTGTGTAGAGCTAGATTCTCTCCTGAAGATCCGTTGGTGTGAAATAAAGACTTTTATATCTCCCAGTTACAGCTTCCATGTGGCTTAGTTTAGTCAGTCAGAACATTGTCACTAAAAGAAGGATGTGATTACACTAGAGAGGGTGCAGAAAACATTCACAAGGATATTGCCTGGATTGGATGGCTTGAGTTATCAGGAGAGATTGGATAGTATAGGTCTATTTTCCCTGGTCTAAAGGAGGTTGAGAGATGACGTGATAGAGGCATATAAAACTGAGGGAGCCATAGAAAGGGAAGATAGCCTGTATTTGATTCCAGTGGTAGGGGTGTTTAAAACTAGAGGACAACGGTTTAAGGTGAGAGGGAGGAGGTTTAAAGGGGATCTGAGGAGTTATTTTTTTCACACAAAGAGAAGTTGGCATCTGGAATGAGCTGTCAGAGGAGATGGTAAAGGCAGGAATAGCAACAACATTTAAGAGGCATCTGGACAGGTAGTTGAATGAGCAGGGCATGGATGGATATGAAATTAATACAGGCAAGTGAGATTAGTATGGTATTGGTATTGGTTTATTATTGTCACTTGTACCGAGGTACAATGAAAAGCTTGTCTTACAAACAGATTGTACAGGTCAATTCATTACACAGTGCAGTTACATTGACTGTAACATGGTCAGCAGAGATATGGTGGGCTGAAGGGCCTGTTTCTATGCTGTACGATACTATTGCTCTAAGGCATATCTGTCAGTGAAGTAATTAAAGCTACGGGTGCACAAATGGTCAAAGTTGGTTGTGCATACATATCGTTGAAGCTTGTAGGGCCGGAGGAGATTGCAGAACTATTGAGGATTGAGATCATTGAAAGATTTGAAAGTAAGAAAGAGAATATTAAAATAAAATGTTTCATAACCAGGAGCTAATGTAAGCTAACTAGCATAGAGGTGATAGTGAACAGGATGTGATGTGAGTTTTGGACACCTAAAATTTATGGATTGGTGGCAGTGTTGCTGAGATGATTTGTTGTGTGATTAACAAGAATGCCCACCAACCAAAAACACATGGCTGCCTCGTGATCCTGCTACTTCATGACACTGTAAGCCCAATGAGTATTTCAATTACAAGAGCAGCATCTAGGGTAATTTGAGTGAAATGATGGTAAGAATGCAAAGCCTAACATTTAGTGCTTGACTTCTGTTCCCCATCTCTTACTTCTATTTCACTGAACACTGACAACTAACAAAATTGCAATTTGATTGAGGTGTTAAAATTGATGAAGAGTGTAAACATTGATGATTTAATTAAATAGATTAGGAGGAACCAGAGCCCCTTGTATAAGTTATGCAGCCCTAGGTGGTAGGATGTTTTCTTCCTTTTACAGAGGAATTTGACCTTTGGATCAAGTTCCAATTTGTGAGTTTGGAGTAGCTTGAAGGGAAATGTTTCCCAAACTACCTCCTGATCTTAAAAGATAGTGAAATAAAGCTCAAGAATATGTACCCATTCCCTTATCACTAAACATATGAAATGACAGGCAGGAAATATTTAAGAGGAATTGAGCACAAACTTAGGAACAATCATATTTATATAGAGCATTGGTGAGATCGCATTTGGAGTACTGTTACAGTTTTAGCCTCCTTATTCCAGGAAGAAAGTGAATTTAAGGTGACTAATACCTGGAATAGGCAGTTTGTCTTATGAGGAATCATTGGATAGGCCAGGCTTGTACCTGCTGGATACAAACAAAGGTGAGAGGGGACTTGATTAGAGTCTTTAACAGGGTGGATGTGGAGAGGATGCTTCCTCTTGTGGACAAATCTAACCTAGAACTAGGGGTCACATATTTAAAAATAAGAAGTCACTCGTATAAGACAAAGGTGAAGCACTTTTTTCTCTCTCAAAGAGTGGTGAGATTTTGAAACTCTCTTTCTCAAAGGGCAGTGGACTTTGAATATTTCTTAAGGCAGAGGTAGGTTACATTCTTGATAAGTGAGGGCATGATTATTCTGGGTAAGATGTGAATGCAGAGTTCAATCATGATCTTATTAAATGGTGGAGAAGGCTTGAGGGGCCAGTGGCCTACTCCTCATAGAACCATAGAGTGGCACCCGTACAGAAACAGACCCTACAGCACCACCACATCCATGCCAACCTTTTTGCCCATCTACACTAATCCTGTTTGCACACACTAGGTCCATACCCTTCTCTGTCTTGCCTTTTTAAGTACCTGTCCAAGTGTCCTTGTAAATTTAGCCTTGCCCCTAATTCATATGTTTCACAAACCACGTACTCAGGAACTTTGGAACATCGTAATGATCACTACTGCCCCCTCATAAGCAATAGCCCATTGTTCATTCCTTTAAAGATATCTGTCATGTCTTATGAACTAATTGGTCATATCACTCTAAATATTACTGTTTAATCTTCAATTTCATTGTACCAGATAATTATATACTTTTTTAAAAAAAAAGAAGTTAATTGGCAAACTATCAATTGATACCACATCACTTGACAAATTCTGGTATCCTGCAGTAACTCTTTGTCTGCTTCTGCAGAGGACAAGGGTTTAAATTAACATAGAAATATGTTTTATTCATTTGGCACAAAATTTTCATTTTGGCTAACACAAATGTCTGGAAATATATTGAGTTATGCAGATAAAGCAGCTCCAGGTTCATTCAGTTAGCTGATCTCAGCAGGAGTTGTAGCACTTAAAATAGGCTAATAGGATAATCAGCTCTTCATCCAAAACCTCTAATCATTGCTTGAAAATCTGTGTGTCAGGACAGAGTTTGGCTGCGAAGGTCAACACATTAAAGAAAATCGTAAATGCTTGCAGCTTGATTCAGAGGTATAGTGGACAATTAAATGAGATATCATATGGTTGTTGGCATTTATGGCACCATACCACAATGGTACAGAAGAAAACTGGGAGGGAAAATTGCTTAGAATCTTGTCCACGTTGTCAAATGAACCTAATGCTGTAAATTTTCATCTACACTTTCTGCAATTAGTTGAGAAGATTATATTTAGGATTAAAAGAAAAAAAAAGTGAAGTACACATCATTAATACGCATTCTAGTCAGATGCATCCATCTACAGATGTGTGAAGAGGAAAACCTGTCGTGAGCAAACACTTGGCAGTAAACTAATTTTATTACCATCTGCCTGTCAACAGAACAATTTACAGACACCTGTCAATAGCATCTGCCAATTCAACCACCCGATGAGGTGATGTCACATTTACCAGACATGATTCAGTACAGCTTGGGTATTTTATCAGTTTATGTTGCAGAATCTATCATGTGCTATTTGTTCCCTAACATTATTAGACAATATTTTGTTCTTCACATTTTATCAGAAATTCAAGCTTTAGTATATAATTGGTAATTGTGCTCCTTACATTTGTATGAATTTTATTACCCATATTTCTCTGCAAGTTACTGATGTTAGTAAGGGCTGGTCCAATGACTTTTTTTGAATCATATCACCGTAGTAAAATATCAATAAATATGAAGATATGTTTGCACATTACAGGAAAATAATGATAATACTGACAATATCCTTTCAACATTAATGAAATATGTACCAAAATGCATCCTAATGCCCCACTGGATTGAAAAACCTTCAATATTAACCACATTTTCACAGACTGGGAAGTTCCATAGATTATCACTGAATTTTGGAGATTTTAGTTTCCCATATCAAAATTGATCTTAGTACTTTTTGTTCAAGCTTATTTCTCCAAACCTCGTATCCTCCAAGACGTGTGTATCTTTTATCATCTTATGTATCTGACACAGTTTTTCTATTGTGCTGTCTCTTTAAACTATTTCAGTTTTTGATCTTCCTTTTTATTATTAATTAAGTCCAATGGAAATTAACCTGTATATTTTTCAAAAATCGCTTCCCCATTTAAACTCCATTGTCTGAAACATTCTCTGCTGTGCTCAACATTGATAACATGTTGATTTTTGCAACTTGTGTAGATTAAAATATCCTACAATATTCTAGTTCTGACTAAGGGTGTCAGCCTCTGTTTCTCTTTCCACAGATGCAGCCTGTCCTGCTGAATGTTTCCAGCATTTTTTGTTTTTATTTTAGCACATTCATTGCTGTTCTTATATCCTAAATGGTGTGGGAGCAAAGAGATCACAGGTGCAGATACATAAAGCCAAATAGGATTCAGGGTTCCCTTTTGAAGCATTGAATATAGAGGCAAAGAAATGAGAATGAATTTGTCCAAGATACTGCAAATGCCATGGTTCAGCATATCATGGGTTCTCAGCATTACAGAATAGAAGGATACCAAAGCCATGGTGGAGCATAATGAAGATTAGCTGAAATAATACCAGGGATGAGCAGTTACAAGTCTGTAAAACAAAAACTCTTCTCCTCTCTGGAGCAAAGAATAATGAGGACATTCAATAGAGATTTTAAAAATTATGAATAGTTTTAGGAGGTCAAATTGAATAGCAAGACAGTCGGCAAAGAAGGATTCATTGCTCAAAGGATGAATCAGAAGATTGGAATTTCTTTTATACAAACAAAAGGGACAAGTTTAGATGCAGAAGGAGGTTACCTCTGCCTCCTGTTTTCCTTCTCTAAGTGATGGGAAAGTTTTTAATGAGTTATGCATTGTCTGAGTGATGTGGCTGTTAAGCTGAATACTTAGTAGTCTATCCAAGCTGTGAGATGTAGGTGTGAGCTTGTAACAATGCAAACGTATGTTAAGGTGAAGCATATGAATATTAGGTCTGATTTATAGAAATTGTTGGCGGGTTATTAGGTGTAGTACATTGAACATGTCTGCTGCTGGTTGTGCTGTTGGTGTGGCGTGACATTTGAAGATGCATTCCAGACCTAGAACTAGACCACCATCATCACCAGATCATCAAATTTCTTGCAATATGCCATCTAGGTCATCAAGGGACAACTTCTGGTATTGGTGCCATAGCTTTCTTTTACTTTTGTCTCCAGAGCACGTGTCTGATCTTGGCTCTTCCCTTCCTTTGTACCTCGTTTACTAAAGCTTCCAGGGCAGTGTTAAAATCTGGAGCTTCTTCAATAGTTAAAACTTGAACTTGAGGGTCACAGGCCAAAGAATGATCCATTGGTAAGGGGCCGAGCTTATATAAAGTCACTTCTGATCTAAATGTTATCTTCTCATCAACCTTTGTGACTGTGTACAGTTTGGTTAAATGGTGAAACAGTTATATACAAAGTCTAACTTATAGTAAGCCTGAGTGGAGCAAAAGAACATCTTTAAGAAGCAAAACACTGCAGATGCTAGAAAGAGGGGAAAAAAACTGAATATGCTGGAGATACTCAGCAGGTCAGGCCAGCATCTGTGGTGAGAGAAACGGATTTAACATTTTGGACACATAACCTTTATCAGAAAAATTATGTCTTGCTAATAGGTTGTTGCTTGGATGTAGCTATGTTTGACACTTTGTGACAGAATATAAATAGCTTAAGTAACCGTGAAACTACCGAATTGCTATAAATCTGATTTGGTTCATTAACGTCCTCTAGGGAAAGGAAATCTGCTATCATTGCCTGATCTGGCCTCCAAACCCACCAATGTGGTTCCTCAGCTCAAGTTGGGTAGTGATGGACAGTAAATGCTGGCTTTGGCAGCAATGTCCACATCCCATGAACAAGTAAATAAAAGAAAAATTACAGATCTTTAGAATGTTAATAGAATTGATAAGCAAATTCTTGTGAAACTTTGTTGAACTAAATTGTTTAATTTTAGACATATCCAAAAGCAGTGATTTTCATGTTATTTCATTTCCTAAAACGCTTAAGAAAAAGTGTATAGGATTCTGACCTTTCTATGGGAGTGGTTTTGGAAGTATCGCCAAACTATCCTAGTTTGGACAATTCAGGTATCCAACTGCCTGATTTTTGTCTCTGTTTATGTATGAGAAATGCAGTTATTGTGCACAAATTCACATTGAGATAAGTGGAAAGAAATGAATCCTGTAGGAGTCAGTGATGTGTAATGTTATTTTTGTGTTGATTGATCACGCTTTCACAATATGTGCCTGACTTTCTCATGGTTTGTTGAGGATTTTTTTTTACTATAATATGGATGTACATCTAGCTGCTCGATTTAGTTGATTTTTAATATTTAATCTGGGAACCACAAATTAATAATTACTGGAATATTCATCTTTGCTTTCTTGCTGACAGATTAACTGTACTTGACCTGTTTTGGATTGGGTGCTGTGTAATGAACCGGAGGTGATTAGGGAACTAAAGGTAAAGGAACCACTGGGAACCAGTGATCACAATATGATTGAGTTCAGTTTCAAGTTTGAGAAGGAGAAGCTGATAACTGGTGTATCGATATTTCAGTGGAACAAAGGAAATTACAATGGTATGAGAGAGGAGTTGGCCCTAATTCATTGGAAGAGTAAGCTGGCTGGAGGGACGGCAGAGGAGAAATGGAAGGAATTTCTACAGGAAATAAGGAAATTGCAGGATAGATATATTCCAAGAAAAAAGAAGGTTTTGAATGGAAAAAAGGCACAAATGTGGATAACGAGAGAGGTGAAGGCTAAAATAAAAGCAAAAGGGGGCGGCGTATAAAGAAGCAAAATTAGTGGGAAAACAGAAGACTGGGAAGCTTTTAAAAACCTGCAGAGAGAAACTAAGGAGGTCATTAGGAAAGAAAAGATGAGTTATGAAAGGAAGTTGGTGGATAACATTCGAAAGGATACTAAGAGTTTTTTAAAATACATAAGGTGTAAAAGAGAGACACAGGTTGATATAAGACCAATCGATAACGGTGCAGGAGCTATTATAATGGACGATAGAGAGATGGCAGAGGAATTGAATGAATATTTTGCATCGGTCTTCACCGTGGAGGACATCAGCAATGTGCCGGTTAGTCAGGAGTCTCACGAAATGGAACTGAATTCAGTTAAGATTACTAGGGAGAAGGTGCTAGGAAAACTAAGTGGGCTAAAGACTGATAAGTCTCCCGGACAGGATGAGGTACATCCCCGGGTTCTGAAGGAGGTGGCTTTAGAGATAGCAGAGGCATTGGCGATAATTTTCCAGAAATCGATAGATTCCGGCGTGGTTCCGGAGGACTGGAGGGTCGCAAAGGTAGTTCCGTTGTATAAGAAAGGTGGGAGGCAGCATAAAGGAAATTACAGACCTATTAGTCTGACGTCAGTGGTGGGAAAGTTATTGGAATCTATCCTCAAGGATGGGGTTACGGAATACCTAGAGGTGCAAGGCAAGATAGGTCCTAGCCAACATGGTTTTGTGAAGGGAAGATCCTGCCTGACCAACCTATTGGAGTTTTTTGAAGAAATCACAGGTAGGGTGGATAAGGGAGAAGCGATAGATGTTGTGTATTTAGACTTTCAAAAGGCCTTTGATAAGGTGCCTCACAAGAGATTGATTAATAAGATGAGAGGTCATGGAATTACGGGTAGGATAACAGAATGGGTGGAGCATTGGCTGGTTGACAGGAAGCAAAGAGTGGAAATAAAAGGATCTCGTTCTGGTTGGTTACTGGTTACTAGTGGTGTGCCGCAGGGGTCGATGTTGGGGCCGCTCCTTTTTACCTTGTACATTAACGATTTGGATGATGGAATAAATGGTTTTGTGGCTAAGTTTGCGGATGACACCAAGATAGGGGGAGGAGTAGGGAGTATTGAAGAGATAGGAAGGTTGCAGAGGGACCTAGACAGTTTAGGAGAATGGGCAAGGAAATGGCAGATGAGATTCAATGTAGAGAAATGTGCAGTTGTACACTTTGGAAGCAGAAATAAGCGGGCAGATTATTATCTAGGAGGAGAGAAAATCCAAAGCATGGAAGTACAAAGGGACTTGGGGGTACTCGTGCAGGATACCTTAAAGGTTAACCACCAGGTCGGATCGGTGGTAAAGAAAGCGAATGCTATGTTGGCATTCATTTCGAGAGGTATAGTGTATAAAAGTAAGGAAGTGTTGATGAGGCTCTATGGGGCACTAGTGAGGCCTCATTTGGAATATTGTGCGCAGTTTTGGGCCCCACATCTTAGGAAGGATGTGCTGACGTTAGAGAGGGTTCAGAGGAGATTTACGAGGATGATTCCAGGAATGAAAGGGCTTATGTATGAGGAGCGTTTGTCAGCTCTTGGACTGTACTCGCTGGAGTACAGAAGAATGAGAGGGGACCTCATAGCGACATTTAGAATATTGATAGGAAAGGACAGAGTAGCTGTGGCTAGGCTGTTTCCCTTGGTGGGTGAGTCCAGGACCAGAGGGCACAATCTTAGAATTAGAGGGTACAGTTTCAAAACAGAGATGAGGAAAAATTTCTTTAGCCAGAGGGTGGTGAATTTGTGGAACTCCTTGCCACGTACAGCAGTGGAGGCCAGATCAGTGGGGGCGTTCAAGGAGGAGATAGATAGATACCTAAATAGTCAGGATATCAAGGGATATGGGGATAAGGCCACAAATTGGGATTAGAATAGGTTTTTTTCCCCCCCCATTCCCCATTTCTATTTCCCTTTCCTTGGAGCAGACTCGATGGGCCGAATGGCCTGCTTCTGCTCCCTTGTCTTGTGATCTTGTGAAAAATCCCCAAAGTATTACAGAATTCATACCTTCATTTTAACGGTGATCCAGAAGCTAACTATTTTGCATATCATAATGGGTCTTCTTTATAAAAGCAGAGAATTGGTAACTTAAAGGATCCAGTAGCCAAAGACCTTGCATCTGGATATCTTTATTTCTTTGTTATGATCTGTTTTGTATTGCTTCTTGTAAGAGTGATATTTTGCTTTAAGACCTGACCATAATTCTGTTTTATTTCTGCACGTTGTCTTAATTGTTTTTGCATGACTTGGCTACTTAATTTCAAAATGCATTATTATTTTTAATTTTGGTTCTGAACACTAATTGTTGCTAAGAAAGAAATCCATGAAAGTGTGACCTCCAGATCTTTGAATTTTTAAGCAACTTAGAACTCTATTATGAGGATAAGGCAAATTTATTTCCATCCTGCCTGAGAGGCTTCCTCACTTCTTGCTCCTGAATTTAAGTGAGATTAACAAGATTGATTGTGTGCTCTTTAATTAAAATTTTTAAATATAGTAATTAAGTTGAATGTTATCCAATTAGTACATTTTCACTTCCATTTTCTACTGTCGCTCTGAGTATTTTTAATTCTCTTATTCAATCAACACAGCAGTTTACTGATCTTTTTTGAGCAGTAGTATTAGTGTCATTTTTCATAAGATTTGTTTTCGTAGTTCCTGCAGTTTTATTGTCTGTTCCTGTGAAGTATTTGCTCTATAAAAAAAATCCTTTGTCAGTCAGCTTATTTACAGTAACTGTACATCATTTCCTGTTGTCCAACTACATACCAAGAGCTATGGTGTGAAATGTTGTACGTGTAATTGCTAAGTAGACCATCACATGCTTTCAGAGTCTTTTGTTGGACTTGTAGTTTATGGAACATAAAAGTTATTGCATTTGTAGATAAATATACCTAGAAATGTGATAGTATTCGTTCTTTCTCAGTCCTGAGCAGTTAAAAACTGCATTTGCAGGTGTTTCTGGGTTGAATCATGCCGATTGTAAATTTTGACTGGTCACTTATATGTCAAAATTGTGTATGGGTTGACATCATTCCCCATGCAATGCTCCTTTGGTTTTAATCCCGTACCATTGAACAAGTGGGCCTGCTTACATTCTTGAGTCCCTCCACCCTCTCATTCCACTGATCCCCAGTAGCCTTCCACCACCACATTTGCCACACTTTAAGACTACTGAGTCCTGGAGTGTTGCCAATGAATCAAGGGGAGTCACCAGTCCAAGGCCCAATCACAGGTCCACTCGGAATTGTGGTCAATCTGTTGAGCATAGCATCAGGAGATGAGGACAAGGTACCTTGATTTTGAGTACCAAAATTTGCACTGCTTGGTAAATTCTGACCAAGGTCTTTGAATTTTGATGTGGTGGAATGATTCCACTCCAAGAATTCCATTCTGGTTTACTCCCTTGTAAAGGGTTTTGAGACAGTGGCTTGGTAATGAGCTATGCACACCTTAATGTGCCAATTTCAGTTCCTTTTGTGTGTTTTGTTGGTAGTAACAGATGTTAAGCTGACTTAAGCTTATAATGTCACCTGCTGAGACTCCTGATGACTGTCCAAAACCCCGGTGAAGAGTGCCACAAAATTGGGCATCAGTTGTAGTCAGTAGTTTAGTCTTGTGAGCTACTGAAACTGGAACCATGCATGTTAAAGCTCTTTAATCTAATATGTCAACGCTTGCCTCTCCACAGATTTTAAGTGTTTCCAGCATTTTCTGTTTTTATATTTTCAGCTTCTAGGTTTTGCAGTGTTTTCCTTTGATGTGCATTATTAATTTGAAAGAGAACTGTCTGAAGGCAATAGAAGAAATTGTATCCTGGCATGATTTGCCTCCAGGACAAACAAGAGTGAAATTGGTCTGAGTAGGGAATGCAAAAAGGTGACATGAAATTAGCATTTCATTTTAGACTCCAGCGAACAGAAAAGGGAAGACAGCGGAAAAGTAAATGTGGCTGAAAACTGACAATGCTGCTGATGCTGGAAATCTGAAATAAAAACAGGAAATGCAGCATCTATGGAAAGAGAAACAGCTATTGTGTTCTCTCTTTAACCAGTTCTGATGAAGGGTCCTAGACCTGAAACATTTACTGTTTTTCTTTCTACAGTAAATGTGGCCATTATTTTGTTTCATGTCAGGTTGGAACTATTGACATGAGCTGAGAGTTTTGTTCCACACCTATGGAGCTGTAATTGCTGCCTTAGAGGGTTAACATGTATGAAAGTATCATTATATTATTACAGCATTTTTTGCAGTGCGCGCAAGGAAGACATAGCTTTAAATTAAACTTATTGCCATTTATCTTTCTTCTAGTAGTCTAATCTTGTTCTTGACTGGTGGGGGCAAAGCTGCTCTTTACCAGTGACTGTAATATATTGTTGAAAGATCCAAGGGCTTTAAAAGGTGATGTATCTCACTGCAAATTTTATCTTCTAAAATTCTGTTTTTCTCATTGTAAGTAAAATACTGTAGGTGTTGGAATCTGAAATTTAAAACATAAACTGATGGCAATACCGTGTGAGGGAATCTGTGGAGAGAGAAATAGAATTAATGTTTCATGTAACCTTTCAGCAGACTTCCTGTTTTTCTAGCATTTTCTCTTTTTGCTCCCTCTCATATTTTCACCTGTGAAAGAACATAAGACCATAAGAAATAGAAGCAGGTGTAGAAAATTTGGCCCCTTGCACCCGTTCTGCCATTCAGTAAGAGCATGGCTGATTTTTATCACAGTGCCATTTTCTTGTACCATTGCTGTATCCCTTAATATCCAAAAATCGATTCGTCTCTCTCATTGATATAGTCAGTGACTGATCCTTCACAGCATTCTTGCGTAGAGCAAGAGCCTGAGGGCACATACCACCAGGCTCAAGGACAGCTTCTATCCCACAGTGATTGCGTTCAGTTCTCGTGGCCTCATTATAGGAAGGATGTGGAAGCTTTAGAGAAGGTGCAGAGGAGATTTACCAGGATGTTGCCTGGATTGGAGAGCATGTCCTATGAGGATAGGTTGAGTGAGCTAGAGCTTTTCTCTTTGGAGAGAAGGAGGATGAGAGGTGACTTGATAGAGGTGTACAAGATGATAAGAGGCATAGATCGAGTGGACAGTCAGAGACTTTTTCCCAGGGCAACAATGGCTAACACGAGGGGACATAATTTTAAGATGATTGGAGGAAGGTATAAGGGGGATGTCGGGTAAGTTTTTCACATGGAGTGGTAGGTGCGTGGAACACAGTGCCTGCAGAGGTTGTGGGGGCAGATATATTAGGGACATATAAGAGACTCTTAGATAGATACATGAATGATAGAGAAATGGGGAGCTATGTGGGAGGGAAGGGTTAAATAGATCTTAGAGCAGGATAAAATGTTGGCACAACATTGTGGGCTGAAGGGCCTGTACTGTGCTGTAGTGTTCTATGTTCCATGATAAGACTATTGAATGGTTCCCTTATACAAAAGGATGGACTCTTGACCTCACAATCTACCTTGTTTAACCTTGCACCTTATTGACTACCTGCAATGCACTTCCCTGTAGCTGTGATACTTTACTTTGTATTCTGTTATTGTTTTTACTCTGTACTACCTCAATGCACTCTGTACTACCTCAATGCACTGTGTAATGAATTGATCTGTACAACGGTATGCAAGACAGGTTTTTCACTGTACCTTGGTACACGTAACAATAATAAACCAATACCAATAGAGAATTCCAAAGATTCACTATCCTCTGAGTGAAGGCATTTCTTCTCATCTCTATCCTAAATAACTAACCTTTTATTTTGAGACTGTAGACACCCCAGCCAGGGGAAACTTCATCTCTGCATCTACCCTATAAAGTTTTGTAATTATATTATATATTTCAATGAGAGCGCTTGTAATTCTTCAAAACTTCAGAAAGTTTACAGCCAGCCTGCTTAATTTCTCCTCATTGGACAATCTCCCCCATCCAAGGAATCAATCTGGTGAACCTTTGTTGTGTTCCCTCAAGCACACTCTATCCTTCCTTAGGCAGAGACATCAGACCTGCACATACTATTCCAGGTACGGTCTAACCGGAGCCCTATATAATTGCAGCAAGATGTTGTTACTCTTGGGCTGCACCCTGCTTCCTGGACATTCGTGAAGTTTCAGTGAGATTTTGAAGTTACATAGGGTGTACACACTGCCAAACAAGACAACTTGTCCTCTCACCTATGACAGCAGCACAACAGCAGAGCTCTTCTCCCTCTCACCTCTTTATACTGGCTATCTCCCTTCTACAGTCTCAGTCCTGATGCAGAATATCAATCTGAAATGTCCTCTTTGCCACCACAGATATCTGCTTGACTCACTGAGTTCCTCCAGCAGTTTTTTGCTCCAGATTCCATCATCTGTAGTCTCTTGTGTCTCTAGCAACAGAGCTACCTGGCTTTGGAAGTGGCCAAGGAGGCCATAACATTGGTGATTTCTACAGTTGAAGACACCTGCCCAGCCAAAGGTTCAGCAAGGGAGTTCTGATTCACCCTGCCGTTCAGTCACTCTGAATTTCTACATGTGTAGACTTTAGACAAAAATGGCAAGCATTGTTAAAGATTTGGAGTTCCTGAAGATGACGTGGAGAATGACAAGTAATGGACAGGCCAATGGAACAAGAGACCTGTTATCTTCTGAAACTAACAGATTAACATTATGACCAAACTCTGCATCAGAATTAGTTCAACCAGGTTGAAAAATACAATTTCTATGACAAAAACTAAAAGGATGAGAACAAGAAAAGCAAGCTTGGAAGGGTTGGTGTGGGTAATCCACTGAAATAACACACACAAAATGCTGGAGGAACTCAGCAGGTCAGGCTGCATCTATGGAGGGAAATAAACAGTTGACGTTTTGGGTTGAGACCCTTCATCAGGACTGGAAAGGAAGAGGGCAGAAGCCAGAATAAGAAGATCGGGAGAGGGGGGAGGAGCAGAGGCTGGCAGGTGACAGGTGAGTCCAGGTGAGAGGGGGAAGGTAGGTGGGTGGGAGGGAAAGGGAGTGACGTAAGAAGCTGAGAGGCGATAGGTAGAAGAGGCAAAGGGCTGAAGATGAAGGAATCTGGTAGGAGAGGGCAGTGGACCATGGAAAAAAGAGAGGGAGGTGGGGAATAGATGGCCAGGTCAAGAGGGCAGGGGAGGGGAAAGAGAAGGGGTGAGGGGGCCACAGGAATGAGAGAAGACAAAGAGTGGGGGGGAAGAGGGGAGTGGTTACTGGAAGTCAGAGAAATCGATGTTCAGCCCTTTGCCTCTTCTACCTATCACTGCTCAGCTTCTTACATCATCCCCTCCTACGGTCTTCTTATTCTGGCTTCATCCCTCTTCTTTTCCAGTCCTGATGAAGGGTCTTGACCTGAAACATTGACTGTTTATTTCCCTCCATAGATGCTGCCTGAACTGCTGAGTTCCTCCACCATTTTGTGTGTGTTGCTCCAGATTCTTGTGAATCCACTGAAACATGCTGCTTTTTTTTTTACTGTCTAGGGAGTTCCAAACTAAGTGAGTATGCAACTACCAGGTAGAGTCCTACAGAATGGAAACAGGCCCTTTGACCCACCAAGTCCACGCCAGCCATTAAGCGCCCACCTACACTAATTCTACCCTATTCTTCCCACATTTAAATCAACTCTTCCCAGATTCTGCCACTAGCTTACATATCAAGGGAAATTTACAGTGGTCAATTAACCTACCAACCATCACGTCTTTTTGGAGATGTGGAAATCAGAGCACCTGGGGGAAACCCAGGCTGTCACAGGGAGATTGTGCGAACTTCACTCAGACAGCACTCAAGGCGAGGATTGAAGCCAGGTTACTGGAGCTGTGAGGCAGCAGTTCCATTTGTTGCACTGCTATGCTGTCTGGCTATGCCACAGAATTGATATTGTTTTCTTCCCTGCAACTTGTCCAGTAACTTATTAAATAAATATGCTGTAGTAGTAATATTTTTTCAAAAAAGAGTGGAAAAGACATTTGGGAAAGGAACCAGAGTCTACATCATGCAGGTAAATAAAGTGTGAGTTGATCAAATGTGATCCCAGCCAGCTATGGTTGAGTTTTAATATAGGGTACAGTATCTTTATGAAGTGTCTTTGGAGATGAGGAAAATGCATGTGAAGTGTTACCTCAGGAGATTATTTAGGTGAAGTCCATCTTCAAGAAGATCAGGCATGATCTGCTGAAAGAGTGAGCTTGACATCATGTTGTCTGTAGAATATAAGAAGCAGGAGCGGGAGGAGCCCAATTGATTCATTGAGATTGTTCTGCCATTCATTAAGATCCACTCTTGGCTTTCTTGAATAGTGGCATTATATTTGCAGTTTTCCAATCCTCTGGGACCTCTCCAGAAATCTAGGGGACTTTGATAATTACAACTAACACATCTATTATCTCTGCAGCCGTTTCCTTTAAAACCCAGATGCAGGGATGACAGCTCTGGCCCCATTAGTTTGCTTAGTACTTTTCTCTGGTGATGGGGATTGTTTTAAGTTCTTCTTTCCCTATAGCCCTTTGATTAACTATTATTGATTGGGATGTTCTTAGTGTCTTCTACTGTGAAGACTGATCCAAAGTAATTACGTAGAATTTCTGCCATTTCTCTAGTTCCCAATATTAATTTTCCAGTCTCGTCCTCTAAAGGACTAACATTGACTTTAGTTACTCTCTTTTTTTGTATATCTCTGAAAGCAGTTACCATCTGTTTTTATTTTATTTGCTAGTTTGCTCTCATGCTGTTATCATCTCCCTCTTTATAATGTTTTAAGTCATCCTTGGCTGGTTTCTAAAAACCTTGCAATCCTCTTTCCTACCACTAAACCTCATAACGATATACACCTTTTCTTTCAACTTGTTCCCAACCTTAGCCACAGATGGTGCATTTTTCTTGTATACCCTTTCTTTCTCTCTGGAGTATACTTTTGCTGAGATTTGTGAAATATTTATTTAAATGTCTACAACTGCTGATCTACCATCTTACTCCAATTACTTAAGATTCCTCTTTCTTCAGCCCTTGGCCTCTTCTACCTATCACGTCTCAGCTTATTACATCTTCTCCCCTTCCCCCACCCACTACCTTCCCCCTCTCTCCTGGACTCGCCTATCCCCTGATCTCATCTATCCCCTGACTGCGTGTACTCCTCACCCTCCCCCCACTTTCTTACTCTGGCTTCTGCCCTCTTCCTTTCTGATTCTGATGAAGAGTCTCAGCCCGAAACATCGACTGTTTATTTCCCTCCATGGATGCTGCCTGACCTGCTGAGTTCCTCCAGCACTTTTTGTGTATTGCTCCTTTACATTATTTTTCCAGTCCACTTTAGCCAACTCTGACATCGTACTGTTGTACCAGCTTTGAGATAAATTTAGGGCACCAGTTTCAAATACAAGTTTTTCACCCTCAAATTGAATTTGAAATTACACCATTTCCTGGGGGATCCTTTACTGTGAGATCATTAATTAATCCTGCCCCATTACTTAATATCAGATCTAAAATAGCCTGCTCCTTGGTTAGTTTCCTGATGTATTGCTCTAAGAAACCATCCCAAATACACTCCATGAAATCTCATGGCTATCCTTGCCAATTTAATTGTCCAATCAATTTATGATTCTAATAACCTCTGATTACTGCAATATATTCCTTACAAACTCATTATTTCTTAAATAATTGTATTTATATTGTCTGACAGTATAGTTATGATTAGTGGACCTATATACCATTTCCACCAGTGACTTCGTACCCATACCGTATCTTAGCTTCAACTAAACAGAACCTAAAAATAGGAACAGGATAATCTCTTAAATCAATCAAGCTTATTCTATTGTTCTGTCAGCTTTGAGACTGAGATTAGAGGAATTTCTTCCTCATGAATCTCTGACATTCTCCATCTCAGAGAATTGTGGATGCTACATTTTTAAATATGTTTAACATAAAGGTAAATTTTTAGACTGCAGTGGAATAATGGTTATGGGACTGGGCAGGAAAATGGAGGCCAAAGATTTGATCAGCCGCAATCCTTCTGAATAGCAGACCAGGTTTGAGGGCTGTTCCTAGCTCTTATCTTTTCCCTGTTGAGTAACTCAATTTATTAAAATAATTTAAGTCAGATCTCATTGCATGTGGCTGTTTTACATTGATAGGTTCTTCAAAATTGAAACTGAATGGATGGTGATAATAACCATGGCATTTATAAATTTGGACTACTGTAGTTAGTATATGTCTGAATTTCTATATGAATCTAACAAGCCCTGGTCATTACATGTCATTGCAGGAGTTGAATAGAAAACGATATGATGAAATCACCACTGAGATCCGTGAAGGTCAGACTTTCTACTTTGCCGAAGAATACCATCAGCAATACCTGAATAAGAACCCAGGCGGTTATTGTGGACTACGTGGCACTGGGATATCATGTCCAATAGGAATTTAGAAGTAAGATGTGGTCCCAAAATAAACACTATACTTTACCACCGATGACCTATTTCCCAGATAACAGGGTAGGTTTTTGCTTTCAACAGTAGGGGGAGAAAATGCTGATAAGAGCAGATTGGCTGCCTGCTATATATTCATTTCCCAAAATAGCTGAAATAATGAATGTCCACCACACTGTGTGGAAATTCATAACTAGTAGTTCCAATAAGAACTAAGATTTCAGTAAGTTGCGACCTGCTTGCAGTTATGAATTTTCCACCGAAACATATTTACATATCGATTAGTGGGGGTAGGATTCAAAAAAATATTTTTTCATCAAAGTGTGTATTTTCTTTTGGTGTTTCTTTCCCCTCTCTCATTATCCCTGGCAATGATCAAAATGAAACTTGGTTGCTATCCCACAAAGGCAATAAATGATCTGACATTAATTGAAATGACAAAGATTCTTTCAATGTCCCACCTCAAATAAAATCATAAATATGGTCATCAATCTGTTACAAGTATGGTCAAAGGAAGATTTAGGATAAAATGCAATTGTTGCAAGCTTTTTGTAATGAGTTATTATAATGTGAATTATTATTATGTATTATTAAGTACAAAGTGACTTCTCTGTCATAAAAATCTCAGAACATAAAAATAAGAAAAATCAACAATTGAATAATTTGAAAAATACTGCTCTAAAGATAATTAAAAATACTGCACTAAGGATAATTTTAAATACCTTTTTGCCCTGACAACGCTTAGATGATTCAAATTTGTGCAGTGTTTGATCATTAAAAATAATATTTTCCACACAGATACTAACAAACTCCCCAAAATAGGAAAAGTTTTACTGGCAGTACCTCTCAAGTCAATCCAACCCTTCATGAAAAATACCATGAAGCAAAAAAAAAGCACCACTGGTTGCAGGAGCAATTAATGTCGTTGCACCATTTGAGTGCCATTAAACTGCATGAGTGCTTTGAACCTAGGGCCTTACACAGTTTCATTTCAGCAGCCAGATAACAAAATATTTTGTGCAGTATCATCTCCAGTCGATACATGTAGCTCGCTCACTGCTGTGTAGTTTTGTTAGTGACTTGAAATTTACCAAAGAGCAACTTTCTTCAACTTTCTTTTCTGCTGTGATAGCAATTGCCAATCATTGTGGATTTCTAACAGACCCAATAAACATTTCTACTGCAGACAATATTTTGCATGTGGTTATTTACTGCCAACCTAATCTTTGGGACATTCTAAATGATGTTGTTTTATATTCCTGTATCGAGGTATCCCAGGGCTTCAAACAATTTTGCAAAGAAGCTTCATATTTCCAATTTATGACTTCAACCTTCAGACTGGTAACTTTTTAGTTCTGACAATTATGCAGACATAAAGTAAGCATCTTGAAGTTTGAAGAATGTTAACCCTGTCCTTCAAACAAAAGAAACAAACCACAATCAAACTGTGGGTATTTTATATTCCTGGCTCAGATGAGTTATGGTCTCAGTTAATCAAGGTCACACAGCTGAACTTTAACTCAGAATGAGAATCACACATTCTTGAAAGGAATATATTTTGGTGTCTTATTCTTTATCATCAGCATGGCTGCACAGCTTAGAAATGACAAATGGTTTAACGTGGCCATATGAAATTTCTCCAGATATTTTAACTTTGCTAATTTAAGATAAACAGCTTAAGGATAGTGATGAACTAGCAAAACCAATTTGTTCTAACACATTAAATGATGATAACGTTCTTGAAATGTTTACGTCATTTTATTTGACCGTGAATTTTGTCCTGAGCGCTTCGTCAGTGTTGATGACGCCACTGGTGGTGGTCTGTAATCGATAATCTTTGTACCCTCGTTGGTAATGGAAGAACTGCTTCAGATGTACAGTATATACTGGTACTGGTTTTTGCCATTGGTTGGTTGAGTGCACCAGCTAATAGCAAACAGGCCACTGTCATTTTGAAGTCAGAGCCTCATTTTGCATTTACCAGGTGAACAAATGGCAGTGTTACTACAGCTTGCTAGTCTCTGGCTTCAGGAATGACAGCTGCTGCTTTGTTTGTCAAGTCCTCAGAGGATTCCTAAGATGTGTAAAGTGGTTCACATTTTCCTTGGTCTTATCACAGACTCTTGCTTTAGGGGCCGTGGGCAGTGATGTGCAGCTGGGCAGATTGGTAAAGGATTTTTGCATTCAGAAAATTCAGTACAAGGCCCATCCTCTCATATGCTTTAGTGAAGGAGTACGTGATAACTTAATGCACTGCCTCAGAGTGGCAGAAAGGAACATATGAACTAGGAGCAGATGAAGGGCACTTGGTCCCCTGAGATCGCAGCTGATCGGATTGTAAACTCAATTCTGCATTCTCAATTCCCCTGGTAACCTTTCAACCCCTTGCTAATCAATAATCTTTCTACTTTGGTTTAAAAATATTCAAAGACTCTTCTTCCACTGCCACTTCTTCCAAGAACTCTCTGAGGGAATTTATCAAGTTATCTCTCTAAAATGGGTGACCTTAATTTTAAAACAGTGATTCCTTAGTTCTATATTCACCCACAAGGTGAGCCATCATCTGCAAATCCACCCTGTCAACATCCCTCATGATCTTATAACTTTCAATCAAGTACCCTGTCATTCTTCTTTACTCCAGCAGACACTAGCCTGGCATGACCAACCTTTCCTCAATAGCACATTCTAGGTATAAATCTCTGTCATCTAGGTACTGTGACTCAAGAATGAGTTTGGGGTGATGTTGGTTTTAGAGTGAGATGACATAGACTGAACTATGGGTTAGCTCCATTGCAATGAGAGAAATTGTGTTGGAGTGATGATACAGCCTTGTTTGATCTCATTCTGTTCTTTGATAGGGTCTGTTGTGTACCCATTGCTCAGGATCACAGATTCCAGTTGTCATGTGGTGAACATAGAAGGGTAAAAAAGTTCTAAGTACAGCTAAATTTGAGATGGATTCTCTATAATCCTTCTCAGTTTATGGAGGTGAAGCCTCTTGTGAGGTCGAGAAAGCATAAAATTAGCTTGCTTCCTGCATTGGAAATAACAGACATGGGGTAATCAAGCATTACAATCCTGTGCCTATTTTGAGGATAATCTGTTTAGTCCCCTAATGATTGCATTAAATAGGTAATCTGAATGTTCAATTCATTGGAATGTTACTGTCACAAAAAGAATTTGCATATTAAAGGTGGATATAGAACATAGGGCTTGAATTTTGCACCTCTACACAAAAATCAGTTTTGAAAAGAAAAGCAGAAAATGCTAGAAGCTCATAACGCACATGAGATAGCATTTCCAACATTCTCCTTTTGGTTTCAGGTGTGCGCAATAGGTCTGACCAGCAATTCACAGTTTTAGCATGTCCCTTTGTTTGTGCGTGCTCTCTCTCTCTCTCTCTCTCTCTCTCTCTCTCTCTCTCTCTCCCTCTCTCTCCCTCTCTCTCTTGTGCTCTCTCTCTCTCTGTTCTCTCTGTTCTCTCCTCAATTAGATAGCTTTGTAAGTATCAGAATCACTTCGTCAATTCTGGCCTCACCCTATCGGAGATATGTTCCCTTTGATCTATCCATCCCTCCCCCTCCCTCTCTGCAATTTATTTTCTTCCTGTCACAATTTTGATAAAGGGTCTATAACCTGAAACATTAACTCTTGTTTCTTTCAACAGATGCTGTCTCACATACTGAGTGTTTTGAGCATAATCTGTTTTTATTTCAGATTTATAATACTTGTTTTTATCAAACATTGCTCCTTAATTAAGTGTGTTAGTGTAAAAATTAACTTAAAAGTCTCAGACATTAGATTGACGTCATCTGTGCTTTAATCCTGTTGGAGAATACTCAGCCATACAAAATTAAGGGTATTTTAAGCAATGTACTTCCTGCATTTATCATGATCATGTGCTCTGAATTTGAAGTCCAATATTTTCATGAAAACTAAATTACTATATAAAGATACATATTCATCTAGAAATGTCATATAATTACCTTGCATTCTTGTTAACAGACAAACCAGTTTTAAAGTGCCTGTTTGGTTTTCTCATATTTCAGATTTCTTACAAGTTAGAAAGAGGCCAATCAGCCCATCGAGTCCTTACTGGCTCTCAGACGATTTCCCCACTTAGTTCTTGTAACCTATTTTCTTTCAGATGCTCAAAAACTATACCCTGATTCTTCTACTTCCCAGCTACACTGGGATTAATATGCAGTTAGAAACTAACCTACCAACCAGTATGCCTTTAGGATGTGGATTAGGAGATGAGAGCACCCAGGAGAAACACATGGCGAACGTGGAAACTCCACACAGATGGCAGCAGAGATCTGGGTCGAACCTGGGTTACTGGAGCTGTTATTAAAAGGATGTTATAAAAGATGTGAGCTGATGATTCATTCTACTGTAAGCTAGTGATTGTAAGGAAGGCACTGAGGACTTAACCTATTGGCAAACATATTTTTGCAGTTTACCTTGAGTAGTGATTGCCAATTAAAACAGAAAATACTCAGCCCTATTCAACTTTCCAGGATTTCTATTTGTCTCCTTTGAAGTGGTTCCTAAATTCTTTTTGCTGAACCCTACTTACAAGGCTTTTTTTCTTTCTGGGCCATCAAATAATTTTATAAATAAGAATTAATTGTTAATTCACCAAGCATCTCCTTTCTATTGTTATGTTACCTTCTCCCCTGTCCTTTGGAATCTAACCTCCACCCTCCTGGATTCAAGACCAATAGCCCAGAGCATGAGAGTGTCCTGAAGTGGGGACATCAGAGAGTTCCCATCACACAGCTTCATAGTGTTTGGGCTATGTGCAACAATAACCTGTTGCAGGGTTTCTAATGGATACTTGGCAAGTGCATATTTTTTGTATAAAGTTTAGAAGAGAATCCATGTTCTTTGCTGCTTTCTTCGTTTTAGAAACTAGCTGCTTGCAAATATGGAAAATCTTCATTGCTGAGTTCTGTGTGATTATGGGAAGTTTCGAACAGTAGCGTGTCATATTTCTGGTCTCTGCCAGTCACATCTATAATGACAGTCCAATCTTTCCTACTGATATTGTCCCTGAAGCCCCTTTTTATTTGAAAATGTATAATCATTTTAAGCAATATGATAAAAGAATCTCACATTGACTTTGGTATTGTTGCCTGTTCTTATTGATTAGTGTGGATGAAGTCATAGTACTGTGGTTTGTGGAGAAGGCAGGGAACCTCCTTTAGAAACAGAACTAAGATAACAAGGTCACACCTTGTGGTGTGACCAATTTTGGTTCCTGAAAGCAAAGCAGGATCTTCCATTTAAAATTGTCTCCATTTTATAATAATTCAGAGGACAGCATTGTTATGTGATAAACACCCACAAAACTGTCCACACCCACAGAGTGAAATTCTGAAATTCCCCCGTTTGTGCTGTAATGAGCCGTCCCTTCATGACTTGCTCATTTTCTTTGGTAAGCAGCAAAGAATAGCCAATGTTTAAGATTTCCCAAAGTAGAAATTAATCAACCAATTAATTAGGGAAAAGACTTGAATAGGCTGATGAAACTGTTAAATAGTTCAGTATTGTTTTGTTTGTCATCTTCATTGATTTTAAATCTGATTTCACACAAGTAAAATAAGTTAAAAATGCTAATGTTTTGTGACCAATGCATTTTCAACTGCATGAAAAATACCTGCTGCCAGGTATCCTTCAGCAATAAATTGAATACTTTTATGTGTAAGGATTGAACGTGCCATTTTTCTATGACATTCCCCAATTTTTCTCATTCCTGGAAGATTTAACATTTGTCATTGAGCAACTGAATTTTAATGGAAACATGAACTGTAACCCAACCAGCACACTTCAGGCTCATTCTGAAGGCAATTTCCTGTTTGCAGTTAAAGTGGAAATTCTACCCCAGTTTCTTCTTCACTGTACATTTGGCAGGGTGACAAATGAAATTATACAGCTCACTGAAGTAAAATCTGACAATTTTCAAGAGTCACTTAAATATTAAAGTAAATACAATTGCAAATTTAAAAAGTCACTGATTCTATAGTCTATCTTTAAAAAGTTTCTTAGGGGTAAGCTAGCATTCATCTCTTTGGGATTTTCCCCTTGTTATTTAAAATTACCTCTGAAGTTTAGAGTGCTTTTCCTTTCTTCTGTTATTTTGAAGCATGACATATCTATGAACAGTCATGTCTTTCTGTGACTCAGTTCTCTTATCCCAGCAGATGTTGTGTAATGAATGTGTATTGTGGCTAGTTCCCCATTTTATAACTGCTGGGCTACTAAAAATTGTGTTGAACCTGTGTTTTTCTTTCCTCTGTTGAACTGGATGAGCTTGAATAGAGGCATTGAGGTTACTAGTATAGGACACCTCAAGGATTGAAAAGAGCAGAGAGAATTCAGCTATTGTAGATGATGCTAGCTTTAAAAGCTTGAGCAGCATTGGAGGGAGACCAGGAAAGGTAAAGGATTCAAAATTGTCAGGTCTGAGGAAAGTTGGGTGGGCTGCTGCTGCTCATCTGCTGAATTTGCCTTTGGTCAAGTTAGCTGACTGTGCAATAATGCAGAGTCAGGTGATCTGTTACATTTGGAATGCTCTGGCACATAGAGAGTAAAGTGCTGGGAACTCAGTCGATTTCCAGCAATAACAGAAGGGCTCGTGGGTGGTTTGTGAGATGCTGCTTTTTTAATGATATTTTGGGAGTCTTTGCATTAAGCTTCAGAGACCAGGAGTGTTAGCCATGAATAATGCATGACCCTATTAGACAGAAAGCACAGGTACACATATTTTTGCTGTGCTTTCCCTGAAGGAAGATCGTTCAGGGCTCTGCATTATTAACACAGCCTGGCAAAGGCTGCATTATTACCTCAAACATGTTTGAACAGGAGGTTGTGGGAAGATGCTCTATTTTAATGTGTTGAGGATACATGGGAGAGGACCAGCAATTCACATATGCTATATTCAAGCCATGCTATTTTATGACCACTATTTTTTCCTCTCAGATGACAATGCATTTTTGTTATTATTAATAATCACTTGCCGGTCCCATTACTTTGGCATTTGTTTTCTCAGGCTTTTCCAGAGTTCCCAGTGAAGAGTGGGAGAGTTACCTAACCAACAGAGATCAGTTCTACTCAGGAATGTTATTATCAATTCAATGACTGTGACTATAAATTGACCTTAAAGTATCCCAGAGTGATGTAATGAGCTCTGGCATAATACTTATGATGCAAGCCACCTTGAGTTGCTCAGTCCCTCCCATTGATTTACATGCAGGGATGCTAATAAAGAAAAACACGTTTCAATGGAAATTTTTTTTCTAAACAGTAACCAAAACTGCACACAGTACTCCAGCCATGACCTAACTAATGTTTTATATTGTTGTATTTAAGCTCTCTACTATTTGTGCAAGTATCCTGCATACCATCATAACCATCTCATCTACTTGTACTGCTGACCTTAGGGATCCTTGGACTTACACACTAAGATTTCTCTGTTTCTCACTACTTCCTAGGGTTGTACCATTCACTGTGTATGTTCTAGCCGCCTTAGTCCTTCCAAAATGCAAAACCTCACATTTTTTTAGGATTAAGTTCTATCTGCCAATTCTCTGCCCATCATACCAACTCATCAATGTTATTCTACAGCCAAAGACCACCCTTCTCACCATTAACAACATCACCAATTTTCATGCCTTCTGTGAACTTACTAAGTTACTCATCCTACATTCACATCCAAATCATTAATGTCCATAACAAAAGTCCCAGCACCAACCCCTGTGGTACACCAATGATCACAGGCTTCCAGATGCAAAAAACAACCCTCGACCATCACCTTCTGCCTCCTGTCACCAAGCCAATGAAACATCAAGCAAATGATGACGTGCACCAGAAGTGTGGTGTTCAAATTAAATTTAGCATGAAACTCCTCCCTGCATATCTTCCCACTTCTGAAATGCAATCAAGTATTGAAGGTCTGGTCTCTATATCGATTTTCTCAAACTGGTCCACTCGATTTGCAACTATAAATCACAGGGACCCAACTGAAAAAGAAAGGCTTTCAAATACATTGCTCTTAAATGAACCACCCACCTATTTTATATATTTATTGATTCAGTGATGGACCTTAAGTTGTTTTTAAGATTATTTCCTTGGGTATATGTGCAATGCTGACATTTGCTGCTTTGTTAATGGCATTGCCTCCATCAAAAAAAAAGGATGTTCAGCCACATTCAGAATTCCTCTGGTAATCAAGTAGTTCATGATAACCATCAGCAGATCCTGGAAAGCATCCAGGCTTAGCTGAGAGCAACTTACTTAACTTACGTGAGGACTGAGTAATAACAAAGTCCAACCTTCAGGATAATGATTGTAGTTATTGAATTGGACTTTATTAGGTTAGTAGACCAGATTTAGATAGACATCTGTGTCAATGATAGTGAGGCCTTTAAGAAACCAAGTCAGATACTTGCTTTGTCAATATTGGTTGTTTTGTATGGTGCCTGCCCCTGGGAAGGACAGGTCTGCAAAGCTTGGAGTTGCTCTGTGGTTAGGTGACCACATAACTCTAATTTGTTCTGCTAATTGTGTTCAGCATGATGGTAGCTCAGAGCAGCTTTGAAAAAATTGATATCTCATCCCAAGATATTCTTGTGCTCCCTGATGAACCAGTCTTCCTGATCTATGAAGGATTGAGGAATATTACAGACCATGAAGTTAAACATAGGAAATGCAAGAAACACTCAGCAGAGCAGGTAGCATCTGTGCAAAAAGAACCAGAGTTAATATTTCAATTTGAGCTGGGCAAGAGAGATTTTAAAAAGCTAGTTTTAAATTGCAGAGGAGGTGCAGGAGGGTTCGAAAGAACAAAGGGAATAACATGAGTTACATCACAAGTTGCACATGAGCAGTTTTCTCAGTGAACTCGGCCAGAACAGAACTCTGCAGATGTAACCATATGTTAAACGTTTAAAAGTCCTTCAGGACATTTTAAGAATATGACTCTGCACAAAATCTAAGGTGATGTTCTTTATAATAAAGCCTGTGAACTAGTGGAAGCCCCCATCGATCCTAAGTGAGGAAGCCATGGGAGGTAGGTTGTCCATAGCTTGTGCAGGAAGGTGGGCAACCATGTGCATGAAGTGTGGCCAAGAAACAACAGGCATGTTGATGGAACACCATAGGGAATGGGGTCGGGTGTATGGAGGGGAGCTGAAGGGCAAAGCACAATTGGGATCAGTAGCCAGCTGCCAGAGCATGATTGGGAGTTGGAGACAGTAAGGAGGCTGAGATTGGGAGCTGGAGACCAGAGAGTGGCTGGGATTGGGAGTTGGGGAGGTGGTAGAGGGGAGTGAGAAAGAGTGTGGCTGGGATCAGGAGCTGTAGACCAGAAGGTGGTTGGAAAGGTGGACAGGTGTGCCCTGAGACAGAGTGGGTCAATGGAAGCGTGGGAGGAAGTCAGAGAGCTGGTGCAGAAGCTGGAGAAGAACCTCTTGGTTTTCCAGAGACAGGTCTGAGGTTGTGAATGAATAAGGAGAGGGTAGATGAGGGGTTGGAGTGAGGAGGTAAGCAGTGGACAAGGGTATCCACACCAAAGCCTATATATTTGTATATGTGTGTGTGTGTGTGTGTGTGTGTTTTTGTGAGAGTGAGAGAAAGGGAGAAAGCAAGTACATAGATGCTGACTGGTACAGTGTGCACCAAAAATGATTAGTGAGCAAAGTGT
Source organism: Pristis pectinata (assembly GCF_009764475.1). Taxonomy (NCBI): domain Eukaryota; kingdom Metazoa; phylum Chordata; class Chondrichthyes; order Rhinopristiformes; family Pristidae; genus Pristis; species Pristis pectinata. The sequence continues at coordinate 56,878,156 of NC_067414.1, read as the reverse complement.
TAATATAGTAGTTGATGTGGCTTCCACATTGAAGATTTTTCTTGACAAAATACAAGAGTCGGGACATCATGTTGCAGGTGTACAAGACGTTGGTGAGACCGCACCTGGAGAATTGTGTGCAGTTCTGGTTGCCATGCTATAGGAAGGATGTAATTTAACAAGAGGAGCTGCAGAAAAGATTCACAAGGATGTTGCTGGGACAGGAGGGCTTGTGCTATAAAATGAGACTGGATAGGTTGGGACTGTTTTCCCTGGAGCATAGGAGGCCAAGGGGTGACGTTATAGAGGTTTATAAGATCATGATGTGCCTTGATAAGGTGGATGGTCAGTCTTTTCCCAGGACACTTGGACAGCTATATCGATAGGAAAGGTTTAGAGGGATATGGACCAAACACGGGTAAATGGGACTAGATCTAGGGTCTGTTTTCAAGCTGTATAACACTGTGACTCTATAATGGCCTTTGCTTGAAAATTAATTAAGGTCTAAGGTGTACCATACCCAGTGCTGAGTCACTGTAGGAGGTGATTTAATTTCTTATTCCAAAAAATACGAAGCTTTGATATCTTTATTTGTCATATGTATATCGAAACGCACCGTGAAATACATCTTTTGTGCAGAGTGTTCTGGGAGAAGCCCCCAAGTGTCGCCACACTTCCGGCGCCAACTTCCTAACCTGTACATCTTTAGAATGTGGGAGGAAGCTGGAGCACCCGGAGGAAACCCACGCAGTCACGGGGAGAACGTACAAACTCCTTACAGACAGTTGTCGGAATTGAACCCGGGTTGCTGGCACTGTAATAGCGTTATGCTAACCACTACACTACCATGCCTGCCCTACTATTTACAAGTCACCATATAGAAATTATCTCATTCAGAATTACAATCTTTTTGGAGGTGGTTTCAATTAAACAAGGCTACCAAATCTAATTAGGAGTTTCTTCCACTCATTAGATAGATAACTGCCTGGTCATACTTTTCGCTTCAGCCCATTATTACTTACCATTTCACATCTACAAATAGGGTATTTAAACTAAATGCCTCTTGTATGATTCAAAACGTAAGGTACAATTATGAGGTCCAACCTTAATCAGAACAGTTGGTAATTTGGAGAAACATGATGTGCTATAAATAGAGATTTTAAAAATATAATTGGTTATCAAAGTGAATCACTGCTTTCTGAGGCTGCAGGGAAGCAGTATTTCAATGATGCAACTTAAAGAAAGTTGTGGCTTTAAGTCCCACTCCACAAACTTGAGACAAAAATCTAGGTAATTACATCAGAGGTTTACTGAGAGATGCTGTACTGTCCATGATGCTGTCTTCCATACGAGATGTCAAGTTTAATGTGACATACTATTCCTTCAGGCAGGTGGAAAAGTTCCCTTGCCATTATTTACAAAAATAACAAAGGAATTATCTGCTGTGTCCTGGCAAACATTTCTCATTCATCAGCACAAAAACAAATTATCTGGTTATTATTACATTGATATTTGTGTAACATTTTCAGCATTTCAGAAGTACTTCATTGGCTATAAAATGGTTTGGGATGTCTTGCGATTGAAAAGCTGTTTTATAAATGTAAGGTTTTTGTTTCATTTTTTCACGCCCAGACAGCAAGTTACAAATCTATCCAATCCTCCTGAGTAAGTAGGGAGAAGTCAGTAACAACCCTCTAATAGGTTGATATCTCCAATACAATTAATTTTGAAGTCACTAGCAATACTAAGCCAAGGCAGTCTTGTTCTAATATTCTGCAGTGTAAAAAAAAGTGGGAATTACAATATTTCTTAAAACTAACATTTTCTTTCTTTCCCAGTTCTGCCAGTCTTCAACCTGAAACATTAACTGTGTCTGTTTTTCCACAGATGCTGCCTGACTTGCTGAGTATTTCCAACATTGATTGTTTTTATTTCATATTTCAAGCATCTACAGTTTTTTTTAAATGTTCATTTACTATATTCCTTGACTGTTAAAGCACATGTTATTTGTGTACAAATGAGTTGTTATTTTTGTGGCATATTTTAGTGACTGACACATTCCTAATTTGGGGACATTATCACATTTACTGATGCAAAAAGTGGTTCCTCTTTGTTCCAGCACACAGATCAGGTGACACACAAGAGGAATGGAGAAAGGACTATTATTTATGGAGGCGCTGATTCCCATTTCTTAGTCGCAGTTAGGCACATTCATACTGCCTGGTTCACTCCCATTTTAAATAATTGCAGCAGTCGAGTGCTTCATTTTAGTCGCAGGTGGTCACTTGTCTTAACATGACTTCTGCTTTTCTTTTAAGGTAGCCCCTCCAGGTTGAGGATAATCTGCTCCCACTCCAGTTTGGTGACTTTTGGGATGGTTGATGAAGGACCTGCAGATGCTGCTGCAGATGGGGCAGGAATTACTTGACTGGTTGAGTAGGTGTGTAACTTGGGAGAGGTGTGTTCCTTCCCCCATCTTTGCTTGGCTTCTTTTTGCCTCCGACCAATGGACTCCAGGTTTTGAATGCCATCCCTAATGCTGCTACTCCAGTTTGAGCAGTCATGGGCCACAGTTTCCCATTACTCAGTGGGAATGTTGTATGTATTTCAAGGAGGTTTTGAGAACACTCTCAAATTACTTCCTCTCTCCAGTTGGTAATCTTTGCCATGACAGAGTGTCTGTTTCAGGAGGATTACGTTGGGCATGCAAACAGTGACTGAAATTAGGCCTCGATAGTGAGGGTGTTGGCTGGAGAGAGGACACAGATGTTGGTTCACTTTTCTTGCAGCGAATTTGGAGGATTTTGTCGAGACAGCACTGGTGGCATCTCTCTGGTGTTTAGAGGTGCCAGCTGTAAGTAGTCTTCTCTGAAGTGTACAGGAATGCAGAGTTCCCTGCTGCACGGTGGACCATGAGCTTTATGCCAGGTCTGCTATGGTGTAGGGCTGGAGGCTGCTTTAACTTATAAAATGCATATTAGTGGAACCTTCTTGTTGTAAGGAAGGTGTACAAAAGCAAGGAAAGGTGAGTCACAATGCAACGACTGCTTGCTAATACCAAGAACTGCACACAAAACATTCCAGGAAAAATAATGCAATTTTTAATAAGCAATGTCCTTGCTTAAGTAACAAAGTATCGGCAGAGCTCCATTGCAACCTCTAGATAGCATTTATTGATCATATTATCCCACCAATGGCCATACAAGTTACCACAGCCCTAAGCCATTGATTTCCTCTACTATGGTATGATGGGAATTATCTGAATTAGCTAGTTTACTGTACACTTGTGTAATAGGGAGATACTGGATGCCTTGACAGAAGCACCAATTCTCCTGCAAACCCTTTGGTTTCCCCAGATTGATAACATGTTGCCATTTGATCTGTATAAATAAACCCACCCCATCTTTGCTACTTCAAGAGGAATAGAAGGTAGCAGGCTGATGGATAAGACATTGGCTGCATTCCACATTTTACAGCCTTGAGACTCCATACAGACAGAATTAGAGCTTAATAATAATATTAATAATAATGAGATCCTTACTGTGAGGCAATACAATTGAACTCAGCAGGCAATATTCTTGATGCCTGGATTTTCACCTTACAATGAGAGGACCACACAGAATAAATGTAGGAGAAAAATACTGATATCTAGCAGCTGGATGTCTCCCAGTGTAGAAGAAACAGATGCACATCAAACACGTCTTGGCTCCTTCTTAGTTCCATAAATTATCACTGTAGCAAATTGAAGAGCTGATAAAACAGAAGTCATCTCTCTTCACTGCCTGGTTGCTCACGTTCTGTGCCAACACTATCAAAAATAACACAGAAAGCCGTATCTAATTACAAAGTCTTTTTATTTCAACAACTGTGTTTTACATATTGGTGTATTTTTTTTAGTGCCAATTTTCAGATCCCATTTAGATTTTATATCCTACTGCCCTTTTGTGATTCCTTAACAAAAATATTAAATCTAGTCCCTTGCTAAAAGGATATCAGGCCACTTCAGGAACTTGTGTCCTTGTAGCTGGGAGAGAGATTCATTAAAACAAAATGATGTATATTTAAAGACCCAACTCTCACATTTGATGGTGTCTGAAGCATATCTGGTGTCATGTTGATTTAGATTGCTATTGGGGTTTCCCTGAGCTCCAGAGAACGTTGCTAACAATGGGCCCAATCCTGGTGTTTCGGTTGTCAGACCTTGCAGAGTCAACTCTCAGTGATGGGCAGGCTGTCTCTGACACCCATAATAAGGTAGACACAGAGAAAATGGATGACACAGGTTGGCGTCAACTGAGAAGGGGCAAAGAAGCTCATGAATGGCAGCTAATTATCTGGAGAAAGTGTAAAGAGAGAGAGAGGCAGAAGGGAGTGAAAGAAAAGAAGAACAACTAGGCTGGAGTTGAGAGATGCAGAACACAGCAATTATTAGAAATCAGAAATAAAGGAGAATGCTGGGAAAGCCAAGCAAGTCAGGCAGTATCTGTGGAAAGAAAATCCAAGTTACATCAAACTGATAAGGAATTGAAGAGCAAAATGTGGCAGATGCTGATCTGAAACACTCAGATCACAGAGCACGTAGAATGAGAAGCAGAGCCAATCCACCCAACTCACATGAAAGGTTATCAGCTTGAAACATCAGTCCTGTCCTCCTCCCCAGAAGGTAACAGCCCAACCCGTTGAGCACCACCAGCGTTCACTGCTCCTACACCAGAACTGGCCAGTTGTGACACAAACTAGAAAGCCAGTTTGCATGAAATTGCTGAATTCGACAACCCAGAAGCATACCCAGAAGGAAAATGAGTTGTTGTTTCTCAAGCCTACGTTGGACATTGTTGGAACAGTATAAAAGGCCAGAATGAGAGTGGAATAGAGAATGATTGCCAGGCAGCTGGGTGTAGATCAAATGGGTGCACTTTGCAAAGCCATCACCCAATTTCTGTTTGGTTTCTCTGACATAGATGAAACCACATCACGAGCACCATATGCAGTGCACCAAACTAGAAGCAGCATAGTCACTGTTGTAGAAATTGGTGCAGCCAATTGATGCATATATGATCTTTAAAGAGCTTCGGTTTTTTGGTGACTGTCTTTTAGCCAGTAAAGGGTAGATGAAATATTAATCTCCATATCAAGTAGAATCGTATTTATTTTACTTATTTTATAATTATTTTTAATTCTCTCACCTATCCTTTTGGATTACTTCCGTAGAATTTTTATCTTCACTCAGAACCATTGGTCACTTTGCATTTTAGAATTTGCTTCCACTTTTTTTATATATCTTATATTTTAGTAATATGTACTAAGGAATTTACAGATGTTTATATCTTCGTGTCTTTGTGTTTGCTTGAAGGGATATTTCTGAGAGCTCATACAGAATTAACACATGTTCTTATTAAGGCCTTTTACACCCATCCAATTGCACTTTGGGATGTGTTCCTCGGAGTCCAAAAGGACCTGAAAAGTTAATTCCAATTAGGTCCATAATCCTAAATCCAATTCCAATTATACTCTATGCATCACATACCAAAAAAATAGCATTCCCCAGATAATTAGTAAGATTTGTAATACTGGAACTTATTTGGATTGCAAAGCAAATATGTAAACCCAGAACTAATAGGCAACCAACTGTACTGGAACTAAGCATTAATTTTCAGAAGTCAGAAAATTTAATTTCACTTACAGCTGGTAAATAATTAAACTATGTTCTGCACCAAATATCTATCACAGGATACAGGGAGAACATCAGTGTAAGGTTGGTTACAATAATGTTATTTATTTTACAACCCTTTGATAATTATTCAGTGTAATTATGATATATAATCATAGTCTCATTTATGACCAAATGAGAGCTATGCCTTTGTAGTAGGCAATGAGAGTGCCCAAAGCAATGAAACATTTTATTAGTTATTCTTTTGATTCTGTACTCATTAGTTTTTAAATGAATTGTCAGTTTCAGTAAATTTCCAGAGACATTGGCGGTATGCTTCAGGTGATAACAATTAATACTCTCTGAAGAGAAGTGCTGCATTGCAGAGGTGTTTACGACACAGGATAGTCACTTGGCTCTCTCCTGAGATGTACTGAGTCAGCAACATCACTAACTCATCAAAACCAACCCTTCAACCAGGGACCACTTTAAGAAATTGAAATCACTACCTTGGCTGTAAGAACATTGTACGAACGTCAATGTTTTATTATTTTCTGTTCCCAGTGCAAGCCAAGGGTTTATATTGTTCAGCCTGAAATGTGACTGCAAAGCACATAATCAAGACTGCCACATGAAGTTCTCGATACTGGCATGAAAATATTTTAAAAATTCGACTTCTTTTGAAAGATGACTGTTCAATAATGCCATTCTATGCATGTAGACAAATAGTTTCTGGAATACTGAAATAACAATCTGATGACATTTAAGATAATTTTGAAACAACCTGGCACATACCATTAATTAAATTTTGGCTTCCACAGAATCCATAATTACAGTACATATATGGCAATAAAAATAACTGACATGTTCAACTTGCAGCAAGACTTGGCATAATGTTTGTATTTTCTACTTAGTGGTATTTGATGTTCCACTGAGCTGGGGCACAGGGACTGTCAGTATACCAGTGACTCCAAAGTGAAAATGAAACTATTTATAGAAGACTAGTAGAAGTCATGTGGCATTTGAAGTATGATGTCAGCAGAAACAGGGACCAACAAAAATAGTAAGACAAGGTTTCTTTCAAAATGTTTTTTAAAATGTTTAAAGGCACATGCTATTGTTTTAAAAAGAGAGAGAACACCAATCTTTTAAAAATACATTCCAAAATAATAAAATATGTGTATCAATAAATAGGCCTCTCTTTATATTCAGGATTATCATTTAGGCAGCTACTGGGGGAAATTGGTAATACTCAACTGGAATGGATCTTTCTTCTGGAGTCAGATCCAATCACCATTATTGACCTGACCAGGAGCCAACCGTGCTGCTCCAGTTAGTTTCTGGCTGCAGCCTTGAATAAGGGCTGGACTCCAGCAGGACTTTTGGGTCACAAACTAATCATTTACCCAATTGGGCAAAATTGACTCCGTCCAATATCATGGCATGCAAAAAGTGACCATCAGACCTCTGATGGAGCCTTCTCCACGTCATTAATCTAATCTAGTTTATACACCTTGCTCCTTCTTACTTCTCTTTTTCAAATAACTTCCTAATTTCCTTTTAAAAGAATTTATGAACTCTGCTTCAACTGTTTCTTATAGAAAACTATACATTCCAACTATTTTCTACATACCTTTTTTTCCATTTCTTTTTGTGGATGTCTTAAATCTGTTCCCTTTAGCTCCTCTCTCATCAGTCAGTGGAAACAACTGTTCATCTTATGATAGTAATTTTGAGATGAACCCCAAGAAGGATGCTCTGGACACTGCTCATCACATCATCCCTGCCTAGGAGCCTTTGGTTTATCTCTATTCTTCACTTTGACTTTCCAGCCATTTCTTAGTGGCTGTAACCATTGACATTTATCACAATTTTCCAGATTTATAAATATTCTGCAGTTATTCTTGTGAACAGCAGACTCAGCTTTTACTTTATTAGTGAAACAATTTGTTTTTTTTGAATTTCCATCAGCAAATAGGTGACTCTTTATCCTTGTGTTTGAACATAATGCTGATTCTGACTTGGCAACAGTCACAAGCAGAGTCAAGGTTTGGGAGATGTGCCAAAAGATGAGTCATTCTGTTGTCAGGCTGCCAAAGACCGTAATGCAGAGGTAATCTCAAAAGACAATATGCAGAGCTTCTAACTAACTTATTTATTCCTTCTGGTTAACCAAAGTGCCCATGGCATTATGTTGCTGCTTTCAGGAATCCGAAAGTGTGATGCTATGCTGACAGAGGAGGTCCTGTTGATTCATGTTCATTTGAATAGACATGAGGATATAAACATACTGTAATTTCCTTAATATGGTACTGCAATATAAGATGCAAAAAATGGTGGGAGCAAGTTTTGGCCAAATAAACCTATCCTTCTAATCCTTCAGTCTTTTCCTCTACCATTTCACCACTGGTATTGCATCCCAGAAACACAATTAATTGGTCAGTGGTCTAGATGAGTATTTTGAAAGCCATGTGTGAAATTCTTAAACTGAAGTGAACGAATATGTAAATTCTGCATGATCCACATTTATTGCTGGCACAGTGGGGGGAAAAAAATTCTGGATAGCCATTGAAGTTTTTTAAAAAGGTAAAAAATAAAAAAAAAAGTTACAGCCTTAGGTACAATTTACGTGAGGAAAGTTTAGGCCTTCGATGCCCAGATCTCCTTCTCTCCAGTCACAAGGCCATTCCTTAAATTACTCAGCTGTTTGAGACCATTCCTTCAGACTCCACAGATTCTTGCTGAGCAACATTTTGTTCTTGCCTGCCAAATGGCGGCTGCTTCCCACCTCACCTGGGGGTAGCAGCCAACTCTCTTCAACTCACTTTGCACCCACCTGATAATCGACCCAAAATCAAGCCTCTGGGTCTGTAATTTGTTTTTTGTGGTCAATTTGACTGTAAAATAGGTTAAAGGAAGTTAGTGTAAAAATGTAACTTAAGGAATTTTGGAAGTGCAGTCTGAGAAGATGATGCAAAATGGCATGAAGTGGTAGGCAGGGACCCAATCTAGAACATACTATTCCAAGGAAGGACAAGATTTAGAAAAACCTAGACAGCTTATATTCTTTGCAAATAATATAGAATGTGTTCTAATAACAAAATGGTACTAGAATGAATATGAATTCCTTTTATAAATATGTTATATGTAACCAGTATTTAATGTCTATATTTTATTAAGTACACGCTAATCTTATGACCTTAAAATTTTGAAAAATATGACAACATTCAGTTATGTTTTTCTGAAGGAAATGCAGTAACAAATTGGCCTGATGAGCTACTCAGCCATGGCCCAGACAAGGCCCAGACATCTTCGTCTGTTTCATTAATGATCTTCCTTCCATCAGAAGGTCGAGAGTGGGGATGCACCTCCTGACATCTCAATTCCACCATCTACAAGGCACAGATCAGGAGCATTATGAAATACTCTCCACTTGCAGGGCCAACAACTCTCAAGAAGTTTGACACCATTTAGGACAAAATAGCCACTTGATTGGCATCCCATCAACCACCTGAAACGTTCATTCTCTCTGGCACCAGCACACAGTGGCTACAGTATGTACCATCTACAAATGCACTGTAGTTATCTGCCTGGGCTAGTCCGGGGCAAAGGAACAGCACCATCTGTGGGTTCCTCTCAAAATCACACATCATCCTGACTTGGAAATATTTCAATGGTACTTCATAGGCACTGGATCAAAACTCAGCCCAGCAGAACTGTGGGAATACCTTAACTGGAAGGACAGCACTTATTCAAGAAGGCAGCTGACTGCCATCTTCTCGAGGACAATTAGGGAAGGGCGTTGAATGATGGCTTTGCCAATGAATCCAGATTCTGAAAATAAATAGATGTAAATAGGATAAACTGGTAAAGGAAATTAGTGCACTGATTATTTGCATTGAATGTAATAGCACATCTAAACATTTCAAAGGCCTTGTTACTTGTAACTAAAGAGGCCAACAATTTTTAGAAAGGCTTAGTGAATTCAACTAATTATATTAAATAATGGATAAGATAGATATCAAGGAATGAGCTATGCAGTATCTTGAGGGTTTTAAGAAAATCACAATTAGTACAGTCTGAACACAGTCAAGCTGGACAGTTCCAATGTTTCAGTCAATTCTAAAGTTCACCAAAAAATTATTTCATCTTTTACATTTTTCTTTGACCAGTTGCTTGATCAATGATAATTTTTAAAATCAACAGAAAGAGAGTAAATTGATTTCTCGTCATTTCTTACCAACTGTTTTACTCCTACCAACTCGTGCGCAGATAATTGCAAATTCAATCTTTTCTACTGAGCCCATTGCCAATTTTCACAGCAATATTTCTCCTTCTCTCCCTCCCCTCACATCGCTCTCTCTCAAACACACACATACATATATCTATCTATCTATATCTACATATATACAGTGGCATGCAGAAGTTTGGGCACCCCTGGTCAAAATTTATGTTACTGTGAATAGCTAAGCGAGTAAAAGATGACCTGATTTCCAAAAGGCATAAAGTTAAAGATGACACATTTCTTTAATATTTTAAGCAAGATTACTTTTTTATTTCCATCTTTTACAGTTTCAAAATAACAAAAAAGGAAAAGGGCCCAAAGCAAAAGTTTGGGCACCCTGCGTGGTCAGTACTTAGTGACACCCCCTTTGGCAAGTATCACAGCTTGTAAACGCTTTCTGTAGCCAGCTAAGAGTTCTTCAAATTCTTGTTTGGAGGATTTCCACCCATTCTTCCTTGCAAAAGGCTTCTAGTTCTGTGAGATTCTTGGGTTGTCTTTCATGCACTGCTCTTTTGAGGTCTATCCACAGATTTTCGATGATGTTTAGGTCGGGGGACTGTGAGGGCCATGGCAAAACCTTCAGCTTGTGCCTCTTGAGGTAGTCCATTGTGGATTTTGAGGTGCGTTTAGGATTGTTATCCTATTGTAGAAGCCATCCTCTTTTCATCTTCAGCTTTTTTTTTACAGATGGTGTGATATTTGCTTCCAGAATTTGCTGGTATTTAATTGAATTCATTTCTCCCTCTATCAGTGAAATGTTCCCCGTGCCACTGGCTGCAACAGAAGCCCAAAGCATGATCGATCCACCCCTGTGCTTAACAGTTGGAGAGGTGTTCTTTTCATGAAATTCTGCACCCTTTTTTCTCCAAACATACCTTTGCTCATTGCGGCCCAAAAGTTCTATTTTAACTTCATCAATCCACAGGACTTGTTTCCAAAATGCATCAGGCTTGTTTAGATGTTCCTTTGCAAACTTCTGATGCTGAATTTTGTGGTGAGGACGCAGGAAGAATCTCACAGAAGTAGAAGCATTTTACAAGGAAGAATGGGCGAAAATCCCCCAAACAAGAATTGAAAGACTCTTAGCTGGCTACAGAAAGTGTTTACAAGCTGTGATACTTGCCAAAGGGGGTGTTACTAAGTACTGACCATGCAGGGTGCCCAAACTTTTGCTTCGGGCCCTTTTCCTTTTTTGTTATTTTGAAACTGTAAAAGATGGAAATAAAAAAGTAATCTTGCTTAAAATATTAAAGAAATGTGTCATCTTTAACTTTATGCCTTTTGGAAATCAGGTCATCTTTTACTCACTTAGCTATTCACAGTAATAGAAATTTTGACTAGGGGTGCCCAAACTTTTGCATGCCACTGTATATATCCATCTCTCTGTTTCTCTCCCTATATCTTTCTAGCCATCTCTGTCTCTCCCTCTCTTTCTCTTCCACTGTCACTCTGCAGGTTGTAACACACTTCTGAAGAGTAGCTGAGACCTCATCATCACCATCCTCAACCCTACCTCTTACCATATTTTTGTGTTTGGATTTAATATCAGTGTCCATGTTGTTCACACTGCTTCTGCTCTCTCTGTTGTTGTGCCCCAGTTTACTTTGATACAGTAAGTTTTAACATTTGAGCAGCAGACTGCCCATGATTACTAGGTGCTTGCTCATGCTGTGAGGTAGGAGAGGCCAGAGCCATTTTGAGATCCAAGCTTCATTTTAAAAGAATCTATGAACTGCAGCTGAAAAGCAGGCATCACAATGCAACCTAAAGGAATTGGGTCAGGATGAAACCTCTGGGGTGCTGAGAGAAGTCTGAGGAGAGTGGGAGGGACGAACTTAGATTATTTCTGTGGAATCACTTAATACCCATATTGTTGTGGGGTAAGTCAACAGATCTTTGATTAAAAGTTCCAATATACTCAAATAGTCTGAGCTGGAATGACATTATTGAAAACCATTATGGAGTGGTCCCATCACATTAAAATTCAGTTGCAACCAAGGCCTCTGTTTCAAGTTTCTGACTATTGCACGTTTTTCATATCCAAGGATGTGCTGACCAGTCCTCTTCCCCAGAGGCCAGGCCCATGAGGTTACAGACCCAATGTGGCCAAGGAAGGGGCCTCTGGATCAATAACATACCTCAATTTATGTGGAATTCCAAGATTTTGTCCAGCAGAGGGGAGGCTTGTGGTGTAGTACTTGGTGAGGAGGATTGATTGGGACTGGATTTACATCATGGTGGATGGGAAGGAGGAACTTGGATCAGTATATATCAGAGGTGGAAGGGATTTTTTGGGAACAGGATTGTATTGGGGAGAGGACTGGGGACTGGCTGTGCATTGGATGAGCTTGGGATCAGGGGACCAACTATAAAATAGAGAATGGGTAAAATTGTACATCGAGAGATGTGGGTTGAAGCTGTACATCATGGCGGGCATCAGAGGGGCCTGGGGTTAACTAACTGGTTATACATCAGGGTGGGTGATATCAAAAGGTATGCTGCATTTTGGTGGTCAGGCTGCATGTTCAGAGGAGGGTGGAATGGGAAGTGGTTGCACACTAGAGGGAGGGATTAAGGACATTGGTCAGAGCATCAAGGACTGGTTTTAAATCAGAGGCAGGAGTCGGGAATAAGCTACACACCAAAAAGTGGGTGTCAAGAGGTCTGCGCAGTGGGGAGAGAGAAGGTCCCAAAGATTTAATTCTAGGTGGCATCTGGGTAAGATGGTAAGATCTAGGCGGTAAGCCTGTGTTGTTCCAGAAATATTCTTTGATGGGCTTCCTCTAGACAACATAGTCGAAGCTCCAAAACGATTGCTTGGTGGAAAGTGATAACATCCTGTGTGACCCCACTGCAGAAATTGCATTGGCATCACAAGGATGACCCACAACAGGAACTGCCTGGTCAAATGTCATGTTTGGCACAATTTGACCTGGAAATGGTTGCAAACACATTTATTCTGGGTTAAATCAATTTTCCATTGCCTAGTGTGATCATATTTCTGGGTAATTATACATCTAATTTAGTATTCAGGGGGTCCAATCCAGTTCAGTCTGCTCAGCCCAGCTAAAACAAGGTTCTCGTGAATTTAGCTGTCTGACCGATGCCCAATTAAACTACGTTGTAAGCTTTCCCATGTTTAAATTGGTAAGTTATGTGAGAATGGTGCAATGTGTTCCATTTTCTGTCTCTTTATAGCACTAGTTTCCCACTTCCTGGTACATTTTACTCAACAGGCAAAGAACAACTATTCATATAGATATATGTGGGAATTTTTAAATGGCAGCTATCATTTCATGTTCTTTTGGGAGAGAAGACATAATATCTGCTACAGTATTTAGCACAGCCATTTTCAATACATCTTTCAAAGCTCTGATAAGATGAGAAATATCAGATAACTTGGTAATAAGTCCAAAACTGCAGGAACCCCTAAGGTTTTTTATTAGCAACTAGTCCAGCCAACTGTCCTTATTTTGCAGTTAATATGAAATAGCTTCTATGTCTGTGAGGATGAACAGAAGGGGGTAAAGACAGAGAGCAAGAAAATAAAAGAGTAAAAGAGAGTCGAGGACAGATAATAGATGAAATATTTGGTAAGATTAATTCAGTCGCTATGTATTTCAAAGTTAAAATATATATTTTTGGTTCAGTTTCTACACGTCATGCACTTGCCAAAATACACTCTTGTGGCCGTATGCAACACACTACTGAAGAAACACGCGGAGGCAGAGAGTGCTGAATTCAAGACTCTTTACTCCAAGAACAGAAAAGCATGCAAATCTCTCTACCCATGGGCCACTGCAACCCACGGGGTGGACATGACGTCTGACTGTTCCCAGAAGGTCCACCCCAAACGGGCAGTTTAAGACGCGCTACCGCGTGCCTGCCCGCGGCTCCCGATGGTGGTTCGAGTCACGCGTGTGCAGGCCGCCACACCACCCCTCCCCCCAGAAATGTCCATCGTGGGAGTGGAGCCCCCAGTCCGTGTGGCTTGCTTGGGTGGCTGGCCACACCGGCGCGGTGCGGGTACCCTCACTGGTTGCTCAATGTCCAAGTGCGTCAGTTTGAGGCGGTCCACTGTAAGAGTCTTTTCCCGGCCACCCACCTCCACGACACACGTAGATCCATTGTGCCGGATCACCTTGAAGGGTCCTTCGTACGGCCGCTGTAGAGGTAACTTGTGCATGCCCCTGTGAATAAAAACGTACAGTCTCTCGGAGGTCTTTAGGGGTGAAGGATGGCGTGGGACCATGCCTGGAGGTCGGGACCGGTGCCAGGTCCCTATCTTGTCCTGCAGCCTCATTAGCACCGCTGCTGGAGTTCCTGCCGAACCTCGGGCCTCTGGTACGAACTTGCCCGGGACCGTCAGGGGAGCGCCATAGACCAATTCCACCAAGGAGGTGCCCGGGTCCTCCTTGGGGGCTGTGCGGCTGCCCAGTAAGACCCAGGGAAGCTCATCTGTCCAGTAGGGGTCCTGAGGCGCGCCATCAAGGCCGACTTGAGATGCCAGTGGAATCGCTCGACCAAACCATTGGACTGGGGATGGTACGTTGTGGTGTGATGCAGCTGGGTGCCCAGGAGCTGCGCCAGTGCTGTCCACAAACCAGACGTGAACTGCGCTCCCCTGTCGGAGGTGATGTCCGTTGGGAGGCCGAACCTGGCGATCCAGTTTGCAATGAGCGTCCTGGCACAGGACTCAGTGGGCATGTCTGCCAGTGGTACGGCTTCCGGCCATCTGGTGAACCTGTCTACCATGGTAAAGATATACCTCACGCCCCGGGAGATAGGCAGTGGGCCGACGATGTCCACGTGGATGTGTTGGAACCTCCTGTGCGTAGGCTGGAACTGCTGGAGGGGAGCCTTCACGTGCTGCTGGACTTTGGCGGTCTGGCAGTGTACGCAGGTCCTGGTCCAGTGGCCAACCTGTTTGTGCAAACCGTGCCAGACGAATCTGTCCACTACGAGCTTGATGGACGCCCAGATGGACGGGTGGGCCAGGTCATGCAGCATGTCAAACACCCGGCGCCTCCACGCTGCTGGTACCATGGGTCGGGGTCTACCGGTAGACACGTCGCACAGGAGTCGAATCGCTGCCGGGTCGATGGGGACGTCCTCCAACTGGAGCCCCAAAACGGCGGTGCGGTAAGCCGGGATCTCGGTGTCCAACTGTTACGCTTCCTCCAGTGTTGTGGAGTCGATGCCTGAGGACGATATGCCCGCTAAGTGGAGGCAGGGGCGAGACAGTGTGTCGGCGACGACGTTGTTCTTCCCTGCGATGTGGCGGGCGTCCATGGTGAACTCTGAAATAAAGGACAGGTGCCTCTGCTGCCGAGCCGACCATGGGTCCGATACCTTGGCCAGTGCGAAGGTGAGGGGTTTGTGGTCCGTATACACGGTGAACTCCCTTCCCTTGAGGAAATACCAGAAATGCCGGAGAGCCAGGTAGAGCGCTAGCAACTCTCTGTCGAAAGCGCTGTACTTCACCTCTGGTGGCTGTAGGTGCTGGCTGAAGAAAGCGAGTGGTTGCCACTGGCCCTCGACGAGCTGCTCCAGGACTCCGCCGACCGCCGTGTCGGAAGCGTCGACTGTGAGTGCCGTGGGTACATCAACTCTTGGGTGTACTAGGAGGGTCACCTTTGCCAGCGCCACCTTGGTCTGCTCGAAGGCCTCCGTGGACTCCGCGTCCCATGCCACCTCTTTGGTCTTGCCGGCCATCAGGCTGAACAAGGGTCTCATGATGCGTGACGCCGCCGGCACGAACCAATGATAAAAGTTGACCGTTCCTACAAACTCCTGCAGGCCCTTGACTGTGCTGGGCTTGGGGAACTGGCGGATGGCCTGGACCTTGTCCGGTAGGGGAACTGCTCCATGTTGGTTGACTCTGTGGCCCAAGAAGTCAATCTCCGTCAGCCCGAACTGTCACTTTGCTGGGTTGATTGCCAGTCCATGGTCGCACAGGCATTGACAGAGCTGATGCAAATGTGCCACGTGTTCTTGGTGTGAACTGCTGACCACCAGGATATCATCCAAGTAAATGAAAACGAAATCCAGGCCGCGTCCCACCGAGTCCATGAGCCTTTGGAAAGTTTGGGCAGCATTCTTGAGACCGAAAGGCATCCTCAGGAATTTGAACAAGCTGAACAGGGTGATGAGGGCTGTCTTGGGCACGTCATTGGGGTGCACTGGGATCTGATGGTATCCCCTGAGCAGGTCGATTTTCGAGGAGTTGGTCGCTCCATGCAGGTTTGCCATGAAGTCCTGGATGTGGGTCACCGGGTATTGGTCTGCGGTTGTGGCATCATTGAGCCTGCTGTAGTCTCCACAGGGCCTCCAACCTCCTGTGGACTTGGGCACCATGTGCAGCGGGGATGCCCATGGGCTGTCCGAGCGGCGTACGATTCCCATCTCTTCCATCTTACGGAACTCCTCCTTGGCGAGGTGGAGCTTGTTGGGTGGGAGCCTGCAAGCTCGGGCGTGCAGCGGCAGTCCTTGCGTGGGAATGTGGTGCTGCACGCCGTGCTTGGGGTCAGCCATGGAGAACTGCGGGGTGACTATGGAGGGGAATTCCGCCAACACCCTAGCGAATTTGTTACCCAAGAGAGTCACAGAATCCAGGTGGAGGGCCAGTAGCTTGGCTTCTCCGAGCTGGAAAGTCTGGAATATCTTAGCATGGACCAAATGCCGGCCTTTCAGGTCGACCAGGAGGCAGTTGGCTTGTAGGAAATATGCCCCTAGTAGTGGCTGTGACACCACTGCCAATGTGAAAGTCCAAGTGAAATGGCTGGACCCGAAATGCAGTGGGATAGTTCGCGAGCCGTATGTCCAAGTACTGGTGCCATTTGCAGCGGTGAGCTCGGGGCCTGGGACCGTGTTACGAGTGTCCATGTTCAAGGGGGGAAGTACGCTGACTTCGGTTCCAGTGTCTACCAGGAAGCGCCGCCCAGAGTGTCGGTCCCAGAGGTACAGGAGGCTGTCTCGGTGGCCAGCCGTCATTGCCATTAGCGACAGCTGGCCCCAGCGTTTCCCGGAGAAGCACATGGTGGACGGCAGCGGCGCGTGCTTGAACCCCATCTTTGGTGATAGAAACACCATTGTTCGTAACTTTCTTCCTTTTCCCCCATGGGTCTCAATGGCTTTGGTTGTGGGGCCCGAGCTTTGGCCCACACGGTTGTGGCTAGGCCGATGGAGGCTGCTCCACATTGTTTACTCTACCAAAGGACATCTGCTTTAGCCGCGACCCTCTGTGGGTCGCTGAAATCCTCACTCGCGAGGAGGAGGCGAATGTCCTCTGGCATTTGCTCGAGAAACAACTGCTCAAATAAAAGGCATGGCTTATGGCTGTCCATGAGCACCAGCATATCGTTCATGAGCCATCCATGTGTAGGAGCCGCGCGGCTCGTTCACAGTGGGAGAGTCTGAAGATACGGATCAGGAGCGCCTTAATCTTAGTGTACCTGTCCTCCGTTGGTGGCTGGTGTAGGAAGTCGATGATCCGGCCTGCCGTGTCCTGGTCGAGCGCGCTGACCATGTAGTATATCGTGTGGCGTTGGCTGTAATGTCTCTGATATTGAACTGGGCCTCAGCCTGCTCGAACCAAACGTGGGGCTGAGTGGCCCAGACAGTCGGGATCTTCAGGGAGACCGCACTGTGTGAGTTGCTCGAACTCATGTCTGGTCACTGAGTTACCGGTTCCAGATGCTGTCTGGAACATCGGGGTCACCAATGTGGCCGTACAAAACACATGGAGGCAGAGGGTGCTGAACTCAAGACTCTTTACTCCAAGAACAGAAAAGCATGCAAAACTCTCTACCCATGGGCCACTGCGACCCGTGGGGCGGATGTGACGTACGACTGTTCCCAGAAGGTCCACCCGAACGGGTAGTTTAAGATGCGCTACTGTGTGTCCGCCTGCGGCTCCCAATGGCGGTTCGAGTCCCACGTGTGCAGGCTGCCACACTCTTAATATTTTTGTTCTGTATGACTTTGAATGTTCTGGTGCATCTTCCTTTGCCTGTACAGAAACCATACAGACTTACTGCAAAAGAAATAAAGATGATTTTCAAAAGGATATTCATTTTTATAGGAAACATCTGATGCTGAATCACAAACCTAGAATAATCTTAACACACCTCACAAATGTTAAATCAACTGTATCTGCAGAAAGTTATTAAATAAACAACTATATTTTTCTTACAATTCAGAATACTTTCTTGTCTACTCACTGATGATTTGAGTATTATGAATAGATGTTTCACTTGCCATAGCAGTAGCAGCTGAGTGGGATGGTGATGAAGGACTCAGTCATCAAACTCAATGCCTGTCTTATTGTGTAATTGAATTTAAACTTTACAATATTTCTGAATGCATTTGAATGGAGCTGGGTAAAATAGGTCTGCATTTGGAATTGAAGTGTGCTGGAAAGGATCTTTGATTCTGATTCCCGGTCATTGGTTTGATGATCCTTCTCTCCTTCTGTGCCATAATAAATAAATAGGTACTTCAGCATCACCTTCCTGCACGAATGTCACAATCCTTCATTCCTTTAATATCTAAAAATTCTGTCCTGAATATACTCAGCAACTGAGCCCCAATAACCCTCATAGGCAGAGAAATCCAAAGAATCTTCACCCTCCGGTTAAGGGAATTCCTTCTCAACTCCTAAATAGCCAACTCCTTGAGACTCTTACTCTGGCTTTAGACATCTCAACCAGGGGAAACATCAATTCTTCATGCTCACTATTAGTGAGGCTGTTTGCAGCTAAATGGTTATCTGGCAAGTGGGAGGCTTTTAGAAGCAAGATAAGGAGCTGGCAAGATTAAGGAAACCTGGTTGATGAGGGATATTGAAGCTCTGGTCAGGAAAAGGGAGGTATATGTCAGGTTTCTGCAGCTGGGATCTAAAGAATCCCTTGAAGAGTAAAAGAGATGCAGAAGTACACAAGAAGGAAATCAGGAGGGCAAAAAGAGGAAATGAGATATCTTTGGCAGATAAGATAAAGCAGAATCCTAAGAGATTGTTTCCTCCAGCTGCTGCAGCCGGAGCAGCAGAGGGGAGGAGCTAGCAGTTTTTTTTTAAAGTTGTGTCTGATTGGCTAAGTGTGTGGCACCTCAGCCAATAAAAGGAAGGTAGAGTAGAGCAGAGCAGCTATTTTGGAGAGGTCATTGTGTGAGTGGGCCAGTGTAGGAGTGGGAAGCTGAGGCTTTGGCGATGAGGCACAGGTGAGTAGCAGGTAAGAACAAGCAAGGATTTTATAGTCGGCTAAATAAAAACACACCAAATTACAACCAATTAAATAAAGTAGGCAGGATCAGGTGATGTGGGAGCTTGTGGACCCCATTGTGGTTCCTGGTGGCCACATCTGCAGCAAGTGTTGGTTGCTTGAGGAACTCAGGCTCAAAGTTGATGACCTGGAATCTGAGCTTCAAACACTGTGATGCATCAGGGAGGGGGAAGAGTTATCTGGATGCTGTGTTTCAGGAGGCAGTCACACCCATTAGATTAACAACTTCAAATTCGGTCTGTGGTCAGGGACAAGAGGGTGTGACTGTGAGTGAGGCAGGTAGGGGGATCCAAGAGGTAGTGCTGGAGGATCCTCAGCCCTTGAGCTTGTCCAGCAGATCTGAGATTCTTGCTCCCTGTGCAGATGGGAGTGGGGGCTGTAGGAAGGATGAGCAACCACACCGTGGTTCAGAGAGCCATTTAAGAGGGGGGAGAGAAGAGAAATGTAGTTGTAATTGGGGATAGTATAGTCAGGGGAATAGACACAATTCTCTGTTGCAAGGATTGAGAGTCCCGAAGGCTGTGTTGCCTGCCTGGTGCCCATGTTTGGGACATCTCATCTGACCTGCAAAAGAATTTGGAGTGGGAGGGGAAAGATCCAGTTGTCGTGGTCCATGTGGATGCCAATGACATAGGTAGAACAAGGAAAGAGGTTCTGCTGAGGGAATTTGAGCAGCTAGGGACTAAATTAAAAAGCAGAACCAAAAAAGATAATAATTTCTGGATTGCTACTTGAGCTATGAGCAAATTGGCACAGGGTCAGAGAATTAAATGCATGGCTCAAAGATTGGTGTGGGAGAAGTGGGTTTGAATTCGTGGGATATTAGCACCAGTATTGGGGAAGGAGGGAGCTGTCCTGATGGGAGGGGCTCCACCTGAACCATGCTGGGACCAGGGTGCTGGTTGCATAACTAGGGCTGTGGATAGGGCTTTAAACTAAATAGTAGGGGGGTGGGTTCAATAGATCGGAAAAGCATGGATAAAGTGAAAGGGAAGGAGAGCGCAGGAGAAGTTACTGCAATCTCCAGATAAAGAATAAGGTAGAAAGGGATAAGAATTTAACTTCAGGCAACATGGAGACAAATCTGAGAAGAAGGGTGGTGAATACAGGACTCAAGGTGTTATATTTGGATGCACACAGTCTATGAAACAAGGTATATGAGCTCGTAGTGCAGTTAGAAATGGGCAGGTACGATGTTGTGGGCATCACAGAGTTGTGGTTGAAAGAAGATCACAGCTGGGAACAAAACATCCAAGGATACACATCCTATTGAAAAGACAAGCAGGTGGGCAGGGGTGGGGGTGGTTCTGTTGGTAAAAAATGAAATCAAATCCTTAGCAAGAAGTGACACAGGATCATAAGATGTAGAATCCTTGTGGGGAGAGTTAAGAAACTGCAAGGGTAAAACGACCCTGATGGGGGATATATATAGGCCTCCGAATAGTAGCCAGGATGTGGGGTACAAATTACAACAGGAGAGAGGAAAGGCATGTAAGAGAGGCAATGTTACAGTGCTCATGGGTGATTTCAATATCCAGTTAGATTGGGGAAAATCAGGTTGGTACAGGATCCCGAGAGAAGGAATTTGTAGAATGTCTACAAGATGGCTTTTTAGAGCAGCTTGTGGTCGAACCCACTAGGGAAAAGGCAATTCTGGATTTGTTGTTGTGCAATGAACCAGATTTGACTAGGGAGCTGAAGGTAAAGGAACCCTTAGGAGACCGTGATCATAATATGATAGGAATTCCCCCTGCAGTTTGAGAGGGAGAAGCTGAAAATCAGATATATCGGTATTACAGTTAACTACAGAGGCATGAGAGAAGAGCTGGCCAAAGTGGATTGGAAGGGACCCCAGCAGGGATGATGGCAGGAGTTTCTGGGAGTAATTCTGAAGGCGCAGGATCAGTTCATTCCCAAAGAAGCAGCAGCATTCTAAAGGGAGGATGAGGCAACTGTGGCTGACAAGGGAAGTCAAAGACAGCATAAAAGCGAAAGAGGGCATGCAATATTGCAAAAGCTAGCAGGAAGCTAGAGGATTGGGAATCTTTTAAAAATCAACAGAAGGCAATTAAAAAAGCAATAAGGGGAGAAAAGACGAAAAATGAAGGTAAGCTAACCAATAACATAAAAGAGGATACCGAAAGTTTTTTCAAATATATAAAGAGTAAAATAGAGGCAAGAGTGGACATCAGACCGCTGGAAAATGATGCTGGAGAGGTAGTAATGGGGAACAAAGAAATGGTGGATGAACTGAATAAGTATTTTGCGTCATTCTTCACTGTAGAAGACACCAGCAACTTGCCAGAAATTTGAGAGAGTCAGGGGGCAGAAGTAAGTGTCATCGCTATTACTAAGGAGAAGGTGCTTGGGAAGCTGAAAGTCTGAAGGCAGATAAGTCACCTGGACCGGATGGACTACATCCAGGCATAGACTATTTTCTAAACTGGGAGAGAATTCAGAAATTGGAGGTGCAAAGGGACTTGGGAGTCCTGATGTAGGATTCCCTGAAGGTTAACTTGCAGGTTGAGTCAGTAGTAAGGAAGGCAAATGCAGTGTTAGCATTCATTTCGAGAGGACTAGAATACAAAAGCAAGAATGTAATGCTGAGGCTTTATAAGGTGTTGGTCAGACCACATTTTGAGCAGTGTGAGCAGTTTTGGGCCCCATATCTAAGGAAGGATCAGCTGGTGTTGGATAAGGTCCAGAGGAGGTTTATTAGAATGATCCTGGGGTGAAAGGGTTAATGTACGAGGATTGTTTGATGGCTCTGGGCCTGTTCTCACTGGAGTTTAGAAGAATGAGGGGGGATGTCATTGAAATCTATCAAATATTGAAAGGCCTGGATAGAGTGGATGTGGAGAGGATGTTTCCAGTCGTGGGAGAGTCTGAGACCAGAAAGCACAGCCTCAGATAAAGACGTCCCTTTACAGCAGAGATGAGGAAGAATTTCTTTAGCCAGAGGGTGATGAATCTGTGGAATTCATTGCCACAGACGGCTGTGAGGGCCAAATCACTGGGTATATTTAAAGCGGAGGTTGATAGGTTCTTGATTAGTAAGGGCATCAAAGGTTATGGGGGGACGGCAGGAGAGTGGTGTTGAGAGGGAAAAATAAATCAGCCATGATCGAATGGTGGAGCAGACTCTAAGGGCCAAATGGCCTAATTCTGCTCCTATGGTCAATTCTATAAGTATATTAAGAGCAAAAGGGTAACTTGAGAGGGAATAGGGCCCCTTAAGGATCAACATGGTCATATATGTGTGAAGCCATAGGAAATGAGTGAGGCCTTAGATGAATATTTCTCATCTGTATTTATGTGGAGAAGGTCATGGATACTTGGGAATTCAGTGAAGAGAACAGTGATGTCTTGAAACATATCCACATTAGAAAAGAGATGCTGGCAGTCTTCATAAGCACATAAAGGTCAATATATCAAATCCTAGGACATGGTGGGAAGCCAGGGAAGAAATTGCTGCAGCCCTGGCAGAAATATTTGTATCATCATTAGCCACAAGTGAGGCGCTGGAAAGCTGGAGCGTGGCTAATGTTGTGCCTTTATTTAAGAAGGGCTGCAAGAACAAGCCAGGGAACTACAGGCTGGTGAACCCAACATCAGTGGTGAGAGAGTTACTGGATGGGATGCTGAGAGACAGGATCTACTTGCATTTGTCAAGGCAAGGACAGGTTAGGGTTAGGGTTGCAACTGTAATGGAAACCTTGGGATACTTCCACTCTGCTCTTCTGTTTTGGGAGCACCCTCAAGTATCCTCCAAACATTTGCCAGTTATAGAGGCTGCACAGTGGTGCTGGAAGTGGCGTAGCTGTCTAACAGCTCCAATGACCCAGATTCGATCCTGATCTGGGGTGGTGTCTGCACATTCTCCCTGTCACCATGTAGGTTTCCTCCCATGTCCCAAAGATGTGGAAGTTTGTAGATTAATTTACTACTGTAAATTACCCCTGAGACTCCGGGGAGGTTTTGGGTTGTGGAGTGTTGATGTTAATGGGTGTGTGTGAGTGAATAGGTTACAGGAAAATATGTGGATTGATAGAGTTACTCTGAGAGCCAGCATAGACTGAATGAACTGAATGGCTGCCTACTATGTCAAAATAAAATATGAAATGCAGATGGAGTGAAGGAAGCCCAGATGAAATTCCCAGTGGGCTGAGCAATGAAGTTTTGTGAGGATATAACATGAATTAGCAGTAAATATAGAGTAGGCTAACAACCAGGTAGTGGTTTGTGCAATGCAGAGTAGGCCGTCTCCCTGGTAATTGGTGCTGTTCGATAATTTAACCTTGGCAGCTTGTGTAAGGTTGTTTGGTATGTATCTCACTGACTCTAGCTGCCACCTCCTGTCTATTGTGTGGTACTGCTGCTCTTTGAAGATGGTGTTTGGCAATTTCTAACTTCAATTGCCTCGCAGCATTCTGGGCTTTTGTCTGAAAGTAATTTGTTAATTTAACATGCTCCTTAAGAACAATATTTTGTTTTAATATTAAATACAGCCAACTTCCAAGTTAAGCTGTTGCCCTAGCAGTTAAATATTTTAATTGGGGAAATTTGGGGCTAGTTACCAGTAATCCATGTCACAGTGATGAAGTTTCATCATTGGGAAGAGCCAAGGCAGGCAAGGTGTTTCGTTGATGCTCTGGAATTGACTTCCTCCCCACTCAGTCTGTTAACCAGAAACATTTCAGATATTAATTGGGGGGAGGGGGGAGTCTCTTTCCAGCCAGTGTGTCGCAGTTCCCACTATATGTTAATTAAGTCAGGAAAAGTACCGTCTTCTGCACATAGGAAAGTTAAAACTAGTAACAGAGGAAAAAATGAGACCAGTTTGCTTAGGTTTAGAAAGCCCATATCTCTGTATTACATGGGTTGAGGAGCAGCAGGAAGAAGACCTCGATTATGCAAGGTCTTCGATGGCTTCACACCACCCAGGATGTTTTACAGGCAGATACTGAACAGGATTAGGTTCTGCATGTGCTTGCCCTGTGGACTATTACATAACTCACTTAGACTGGGTCTGTAAAGGAAACATGACCATTTATTGTGGCAGTCAACTCTCAAATGAAGCATGGTACATGCAATGCTGTGATAGTTAATTATATGATACAATTTCTTGACATAATAGTGACCCCACCAAGCTTAAAGTAACGTTTTCACTTAAATAAGTTATAGACATGAGCATAAATCAATACAGGTGTTCCCTGCATCATGACTGTTCAGGGAGTGGAAATTCGCCCTTGCAGAATCACTACCCAAAAATCTGAGATGTGGAATAAAGTCCGCTCTCGTGGAATAAAGTCCGCTCTCACGGAATTTTTGTGAAAATAGTAAGTAAAGAAACACAAATTTTTTCAACTCTTGTTTCTTGACACATGTGCAATGACGTGGCTTCACATTACGGAAAATTACGATACAGACCATTTTCTAGGGATGCAACCCCCCCCCCCCCCAATAATGCAGGGCCACCTGTATACATGTACCAGCATACTACAGGAAAAATAGCAGCCAAATTGCACAAAAATCAGACAATCTGCTGGAGGAACTCAGCAGGTCAATCAGCATCTGTGGAAGGAAAAGAATTGTTGACGTATCAGGTTGAAACCCTGCATCAAGACTCCCCTACAAATGCTGCTCGACCCACTGAGTTCCTGCAGCAGATGGTTTGTTGCTCCAGATTCCAACATCTGCAGTCTCTGTGTTTGCACAAAAATCAGTCCCACAAATAACTCATCAAGATAGAAAGTCATATCCATAGATGCTGCCTGATGTGCTGAGTATTCCTAGCAACTTTTATTTATATTTCAGATTTCCAGCATCTGCAGTTTTTTGCTTTTTGATCTTGCCTAGGCCATCTGATGGTTCAAAAGGTTATTGGCCCAAAATGTTAAATTTGTTTCATTCTCCTCAGATCTGGTTACCCTGCTGATTTTGTTTCTCCCCTCCCCATCATTCTCTCTTTATTTATACAATCTGTTTTGAGTGTACTAAGGTGCAGTCTCTTTAGAAGAGTAAAGTGAGTGTAGGTGAGAGGTAAAACCTGGGTGGAGTTTTTGGGAATGTGGCAAGATTGAAATGGTTTTAGTGTAAAGGGTATTTGGTGGTCAGCACAAACTTGGAGGACTGAAGGGCCTGTTTCTGTGCTGTATGACTCTTTTACTCTACAATGTCTTGTGATTACAGGCCATGGTAAAAGCACTCTGTCAGACTGTGAATTCATTCACATATTCTCCAAGGGAAGAATAAGTCTGTGTGGTAGCATAGTGGTTAAATTAGTGGGCATTAGTTCAGTGGCTTGGACTAATGATCCAGAGATGAGTTCAAATCACACCAGGGGGACTGTCCCAGCAGGGGAATTTAAATTCAATTAGTTAAATACATTAGCTAATGTCTGCAATAGCAATGTACTGAAACATTTGGATTGTCCTAAGAATCTATTCAAAGGAAATCTCTCCTTAGCCACTCTTGTGACTCCCAAACTACAGTAACATCATTGACTCTGACAGCTACTGAATTGTAAACTGCAATAAATAATAAAGGCCCACATCCCATTTATACATTATTTTTAAAAAGGTGTAAAGATGCAAATAAAAATAAGCACCTCCACTGTTACCCATGTTTACATGGATTTTCTGATGGCTTGCAGTGAGCTGATCTAATCACTAGGTGGCAGGGCAACAGTCTAACCAGCTGGTGGTCCTGCTGCAGATGGCAGGCTTCACTATCAAGTGTGTGTAATATCTCATACATATTTGTTAGAATCTTTATGGTTGGTTCAAATGACTCCAAATTCAAAATTAACACTGTATTAATATCATAGGAATTGGTTTATTATTGTCATGAAAAACTTGTCTTGCATACCGTTCATACAGATCAATTCATTACACAGTACATTGAAGTTGTGCAAGGTAAAACAATGCAGAGTAAAGTGTCACAGCTACAGAGAGTGCAGTACAGGTAGACAATAAGGTGCAAGGTCATAAGTTAAATTGTGAGGTCAAGAGTCCATCTTATCATACTAGGATACCACTCAATAGTCTTATATCAGCAGGATAGAAGCTGTCCTTGAACCTGGTGGTACATGCTTTCAGGCTTTAGTGTCTTCTGCCTGATGATGGTGGTGGGGGGGGGGGGGGGAAGAAGAGAGAATGTCCAGGGTGGGTGGGGTCTTTGATTATGCTGGCTGCTTTACTGAGGCAGCAAGAAGTATAGACAGAGTCCATGGAGGAGAGGCTGGTTTCTGTGATGTGTTGAGCTGTGTCTACAAATCTCTGCAGTTTCATTCGGTCCCGGGC
Organism: Pristis pectinata; assembly: GCF_009764475.1. NCBI lineage: Eukaryota > Metazoa > Chordata > Chondrichthyes > Rhinopristiformes > Pristidae > Pristis > Pristis pectinata. Next base: position 56,851,657 of record NC_067414.1, on the reverse strand, counting down.
AGAGCAGTTGCCATACCTAGCCGTGATGCATCCAGATAAGTCACTTTCTATGATGTATCGATTAAAAATTGGTGAGGATCAAAGGGGACATGCCAAATTTCTTTAGCCTCCTGAGGATATAGAGGCACTGGTGAGCTTTCTTGGCCGTGGCATCTACGTGGTTGGACCAGGACAAGCTACTGGTGATGTTCATTCCTAGGAACTTGAAGCTCTCAACCCTCTCGACCTCAGCACCATTGATATAGACAGGAGCATGTGCACCGCCCCCTTCCTGAAGTCAATGACCAACTCTTTTGTTTTTAAAAGAGCTGGTCATTGATTTGTTTGTTATAGAAAATATTCTGTGGGTTATAAACTCAGTCATGGAGTCATAGAATTATAATAATGTTTATAACATCAACCATTCAGCCCATCATGTCTGTGCCAGCTGATAGAGCTACCTAGTCAGATCCCACCTTCCAGCACCTGATGAATAGAGCTGAAGTTCATGGCTGTTCAAGTGCACATCCAAATATTGTTTAAGTGTGATAAGGGTTCCTGCCTCTACTGTCCCGTCAGTCACTGAGTTCCAGACGCTTACCCCTGCCTGCCCACTGGGGGACCCTCTTTTTCCACACCCCCTCTCTAGTCCTCTATTGTGGTATTATGGCAATCACTGGACGTATAACAATAATAGCCCCTGTTGAATGAATGCTCTGGGTGACTGCAGAAAATTATTATTTGATGAATTTGCAGAAGAAATGATATCAGCCCTGGTAACCTTAAATTATCCAATTTTTGTGCCTCAAATATTAAGCTGAGAGTTTGCCAAAAAAAATGTTTTAAACAGCTTTAGCAGCCTCCTGTTTGCATCTGACACTCCTAATTCCTGTATTAATCTTTATGCCTTCACATCAGTCACCTCTTGTATCAAACTTGTAGTCAGAAACCAGTAGAGAAAAGCACTTACACTTATTAATGAGATCACACTAATAAAACCTAACTGACTGTAGCATAAAAACATAATATACTTTCCTGCAAAAAAGAAAAGGAGTTAAAGGAAAATAGCTCAGAGATCCTCCTACTTAGAAAATGTCCATTACACCCAGTAGTATCCCTTCTTAATGATCTTGAAACAGTCCAATAATTGTGTGCCAAACGTCCCTGTACTGACTACTTTTGAGGCTGAACCTGCAGCAATGGGTGTTTATGGGATGCCTATAGAGTAGAAAAATATTCTAATTCACTCCACAGATGTGCAATCCATAAAAAATGAAAGAAAAGGAAGATTTCCAGTTGTATTGTGCCTTTCACATCCCTTTGTGGATGTCCCAAGTACTGACTCAAGTACTTTGGAAGAGTAGTGACTGGTAATATCAGAAGTGGGGTAACGAATATGTCAACTCCCTTACAGTGCTGTTATGAGCAGATAATCTGCTTCAGTGATGTTGACTGAAGAATGAGCATGAGGCGTTTTCATCAGTAATGGAGATAAAACCCTATGATTTGCTGTTGCTATTTATTATATTTGCCCTAGTTTATTTAATCTTGATATATTGTGCCATGAGTTTTTGTAAACACATGTTGATGATAGATTGAGCAAAGAAAATTACGTTTTGGATCTTTATTAATATGGAAAAAATCCTGTATATCTCAATATTAAGGCAGCACGGTAGCATAGCAGTTAGCGCGACGCTATTACAGCACCAGCGATCGGGGTTCGATTCCCGCCGCTGTCTGTAAGGAGTTTGTACGTTCTCCCGTGTCTGCGTGGGTTTCCTCCGGGTGCTCCGGTTTCCTCCCACATTGTAAAGACGTACAGGTAGGTTAATTTGGGTTTAAAATGGGCGCCGTGGACTCGTTGGGCTGGAAGGGCCTGTTACCAAGCTGTAAATAAATAAAATAAAATAAAAAGATTATGAAGTAAACAGCATGGGGACTGAGAAGGGACAGTAGGGCAAGAGGATTTTATGAGGTACGCAAGGAGAGAAAGGGAAAGTAAAAACATCAAATGCAACATTTTAAAATATCCAGAGAATAGATATTGAAAAAATTCAACTCCATCCTTGTAATTGGTAATTTTCAGTACCAGAGAGATTTGTTGGCAATAATTAACGTTAGGCACTAGTTTGACAGAACCTCTGACAACTGATGCAGGTCTAATTAAGTAGGCACTGACTTTAAGTGACTCTAAAACAGGCCCCTTTTGCTAGCACAGTCTTGCTCTCACTTCCTGTAGCAAGCTCAATTTGTGTCTGTAAATACAGCAATTCCTTACTGTAAAATGCATTTCAATGGTGAGCCTGACAGGAATGTGTGGTTTCTCATGAAACTGCTGCTAAAGTAGTGCATCTCCAACAACATCTGCAGTTATCTGTGGTTAATTGCTATTGATTCTCCTCCGAAGTTGGTGCACATAAACAATAGAACCCAGCAAGTGGAGGACAATTAGGACAAAAGTTAAATTGAGGGATAATCATTAAAGCAAAGCAACAGAGGAATTTAGGGAGGGAAATTTCAAATGGAATCTAGGCAGCTGAAGGAACAGTCACAAATGCTTATCCTGTAAGGCAAAGTTAAAAGACCAGAATTCATTGGTGAGGTTGGAGAAGTAGAGTTTATAGAGTAGTGGAGGATATGAAAAGGTCTATGTTCAAGGATGAGGATTTTCTAAGGCAGCATTGGGAGTGCTGGTGAACAACGACCAGATTAATTGGTAATCAGGACTTGGTGCAGGTTAGGATACAATGAATAATTTTAAATGATCTGAGGGTGGAATGCAGAAAAGTGTTCATTGGAATAATGAAGTCTGAAGGTGAGGAAAACATTGGGGAGGTTTACAGCAGGGGATGAGGCAATGATGTTATTGGGAAGGAAGGAGGTCTTGGTGATGGAAAAGCTATAGAAGCACAGCTCAAGTTCAAATGAGGCAACATGGTTGCGAATTCTCTCTGACACCCGGCAGGAAAGGTGTCAGAACCAATGAACAGGCACAGAGCTTGTAACAGAATGAAGATGATATCCTGCCAGGATTACTGGTCTTTGTGTGAAAAAGATCTTCTTCAACTCCTTGAAATTATAATTTTTAACGGAATAAAATTCTGTCTTCATCATTTCGGCAGTAATTTGGGGGCTGGAGTGGACTACACGTGCAGGGAAGACACAAACTTCATTCACTGTTCTCAGGCACTTAAGCTTTCATCAGTTCCTTCCATTTCAGGCAATCAGAAGCCAATGGAACAGTACTCCATTTACAAATCTGCCCCTGAGTATTGCAGAATTGGTAGCAGGCAGCAGAGGCACAGATCCCTATTGACATGAAGCATTGCACTGAATTGATATTTCATTAATGCAGCATGATAATACATTATTGTTGTTGTTCATATATAACCAATCGGCACTGAGCTGCTACTCTGTTCTGCTGAATCCTTGCATCTAGCAGGACCTACAGAGTTGGCATAGACTCAACAGGGCCTATTTAGTGGAGTTCTTACATAAAGCAAAACCAGTGTGGGCTGGGGAAAATCTTTGTCCTCTCTGGATGTTACAAAATGATGATGATCCAGCAAAGATCCAGAAATGTGTACAATTAACAGTGCTGCACAAAGTGACTCAGATAATAATTGTCAAGCCTGAGTTAGGAGGTTATGGGTTCGAGATCCACTTAGACACTTGACCACAAAAAGCTAAGCTGACATTTCAGTGCAGTCGTGAGGGAATGGCTCATTGCTGGAGTTGAGTGTTTTGTATAGGGTATTAAAATGAGGCCTCATCTGCTCCCTCAGGTGGATCTAAAGAACCCATGATACTACTTAAAGGGTCCTTGCCAATATTTCCCTCATTCACCGTTACCAAAACCAATGATCACATTGCTGTTTATAGGAGCCTACTGCACAGAAATTGGCTGCCATATTTCCCACATCACAACAATTACTGTCATTTTAGAACATTGGTCTATCCTGAGAGGGATGTGAAAGGCACCACATAAATTTCTACCCCTTGATGTTTTAGAGTTTGTCTGAGGTCCAAACTACACTTAGACCCCAAGAGACAATTCTGGCTGAATGAAATTCCCTTTGCCCAAACTTTGTAAAGCACTGAAGCAGGGAATATTTTGCTGTATCTGTTAGAAACGCTAAGTTGTGAACTATCACAATTGGCATCAAAGTTGTTTCTTCTTTCTTAGGCCTAAAGCAAACACTGACAACAAAAGGTTTAATTATAATTGGCACAGTTGTCCCCCTCATCCCTAGACAGCCTGTCCCTCAAGTGCCTGCAGCCGTTTCCTCAGGCTGAGTCTATGGTTGTAGAGACCCTGTTTCCTTCGAAGTGTGGGAACCTCGACTGTCAGGTCACCAGCTGTACCACTAAACTGCTTTCTCATATTTGTCAAAAGTGTCTAACTGGACCTACAATAAAATGGTATTGAACAATAAACCAGGCTGTGTCTCAGGGGTAAGCTGAGAGAATACAAATATTGTGCTCACCTGCCTGCCCCTTTCCTATTCACACAAATCCTCCAATCCATTGTAAATGGAATTCCCTCTCTCAGTATAGAAAGGACTTCCTTAAGGACAATATCACAACAATTATTTACTTATTCCTTTGGAAGCACGTGCTGGCACACAGGAAAAGTCAGGTTCCTTTGAAGCCCAATGGCAGCATTTATAACCTTCATTAATAAATAAAATTTGGCAAGGTTGTTGGTCTTCAGCTGACTAACATATTAACCTCTTAAGGAAACTCTTTTGTTTTTTCCTGCCTGCAATATAATTTATTTTCCCCATTACAACAGTGATACCAAAGCACAGATTCTGAAAATGTCAGTTTACTGTATCTCTTTTTTAAAATTATTTTTTTCTCTGTTATTATGGCAAATGTTCTGGAGCATAGTTCCAGGAGCACCTGCTTTGGCCAGATACATAGCACAGGGACACACTATTACAGGCTTGTCCTACCCTAACAGGGATTAGTGCTAGTGGAATGGGGAGAAAAGTGCCTATCGGGGCTTTTCAATCAGAAAGTAGCAAAGGTAAAAGCAATCTCCCAATCAGATTTTGATTAGCTTGCATCCTCCACAGAGCTGTAGCATTAGATTGGTGTGTGGCTGGTGGTGGCAGAAAGAGGACTGCAGACCAAAGTGGTTGCATTTTGTAGTTTAGGGAGTGGTGCAGCAGATTTAAATTCTGGTAGCAATATAAAGCTGAACATGTCCCAAATAATGGTCTATCTGGAGTTTATGCCAAATGTACTGTGCACAATATCACAGAGCTTGAAAAAACTTGATTATCAGTAGGAAGGAGCACAGGATCACGAAGAGGTCTCTAACAATGGCCGCTTGGAGTGGTCCTTCCGGATGTTGTCCACGGTTAGAAAAGAGAATGTCTCCATGCCCATCACCCCAGCGAAAGTGAGACTTACTTCTGTTGAATCCGTGACCTTGCTACCTTCATATTTCTGAACAATATAGAAGGTGGCCATTCGGTCCATCACACCTATGTTGGCTCTCTGAGCAACCACACCAATCCTAATCATAATCTGCTCCTCCCAGATCCTCCATCTATTTGAGGCTGAGCACTGAGTCTAACACCTGCTTCTTCCTTTCCAGCAGGCTACAAGTTACTGTTGGAGGAGGGAATTGAGGTGGGAGGCACATTTACATTCCTCTAGCCTCAACCAAATACAAAACCAGAGATACTCCAGAGGAGCACAGAGCAGGCAAAGGTGGCATTATCTTCTCCTCCTCTGTTTCCTCTGTGCACCCAGGATGTGAGCATTCTCTGGGTACATAGCTGAGAAAAGTCAGGGCTAATTACATTATATCCGGTACAAATAATCCATAGTAATGCATTTGAGTGCTAGCTAAGTTTATAATGTAATGAGCAGTTTTATGTCAGCGTGTGATAACTAAACTCCAACCATTTGGTGTAATTAATTTATTATGACTGTTTGACCACAATGCAATTTTTAAAAAAAGCACAGGAGAGGTAGAGGAATTTATGCTGAAACAGGTGGGAGGGATTCCTGAGAGTTGGTGCAGTTCAATGTCCTTGTACATCGCTTGGACTCTGCCTGTTATTTACCCTGAACCAGAGCTGCGAAGCCAAGGACCTTCCCACCAGGCAAAGGCTGCTACAGAGGAGCCTCCATCCCCTCACACCCCTTGCCCAATGGCTGGTGTTTCCCAGGGAGAGATGCTGTGCTCTGACTATACAAGTAGAAAAACTACAGATGGGAGGAGAAACAGAGTTAATGTTTCAGGTCAAAGACCCTTCATTGGGACAGAGAAAGTGAGATTTAAGCTGCAGAGAGAGTGGGAGAGGGTTGGATAGGACAAGGGGAATGCCTCTGATAGGGCAAGGCCAGAGTTGCTAAGGCGATTCCATTGTTTACAGAGCCATCTGGTAGATAAAGTAATGAGGGCAGTTAGAGAGAAATAAGACAAACAAAAAGACGTGATAAAGCTGTGGAATTCAGGTCAGAGTTGTTGCTGAAACCTGAAACCAAAAGGAGAATGCTGGAAATGCCCAGCAGATCAGGCAGAGCCTGTGGAGAGAGAAGACCCAAGTTAGTGCATTCGTACCTCGCTTAGTGCGCAGGATGGATTCAAGAACACTCATGGAATCACTGACGAACGGGATTGTTATAGCATTATACACGGAGATGCATAACTGATGGTGCAACAGTGCTGGGAACCTGGTGTGAATCCGGCAATGAATCACCCGCGGCTCAGAGTGGAGAGGCTGTCTGTGAGGGCTAATGTTGGGCAGGCTGGGGCGAGTGGTGTGTCTGCTCAGACTGAGATGTGGGGCTCAGGGCTGCACCCTGACCCGCATGGTGAGTGTGGGCATTGTTGGGGCCTGGCAAAGCTGCTCCAGGTACTGACAGGCCGCCCAGATCCTACTGTCCTTCTCTTTGCCTCCTGTTGCACATGGTCTCCCCCTATCTTTGTTTAGCTGCTCAACTCTCCCCGGCCCAGAGGTTTCTCTGTGCTAATAAGCTCAATAGCTAACGACCGCCATTGTCCTTGTTACCATAGAGAAACTTCGGGACTGGGGACATCTTGGAAGACAGCAGCTTCCATCTGATGAGAGCTTTGCCAGTCTCCAACAGTGTCCACACTCACCGTGCTGGCCAGGGTACAGCCTAGCCCCACATCACACTGCTCACACAGTCCACCCACACCGGACCAGGGGTGACTGACTGCGCTGCAGAGCTATCAGAGGGCAGGGAATTGCACCAGGTTCCCAGCACAGCAGTGTGCAGTCTGAGCAGATTAAAGTGCAGGGGGTTACATAGCTGTGAGCGTTCAGACTAGAGAACCTACCGAGATAATGCTAAGTGGGACACTTGTGTTTTACAGATGGATGTTCCACAGCAGAACTGGTCAGTTCTGACACATTCTGAGAAAGTGAGTCACTCAAAGTTGTTGAATTCTATAAGTCCCAAAAGCTGCAACGTGCCCAGATAGAAAATGAGATGCTGTTCCTCAAGCTTGCACTTGGCCTCGTTGGAACAGTGCAGAGAGTCAGATTGCGAGTGGGATGAAGAGTGAAAGTGATTGGCAGCTAGAAGCCCAGGGTCACCCCTGCAGACTGAACAGAAGTCCCCTGCAAAGTGATCACCCAATCTCCAGTGCAGAGGCGACCAAGTTGTGAACACTGAATGTAGTACACTATATTGGCAGAAGAGCAAGTGAGTCGCTGCTTCACCTGGAAAGACTGAGTCCACGGGTGGTGAGAAGGGAAGAGGTGAAAGGACACATGTTGCATCTCCTGTGGTTGCGCGGGGAAGTGCTGAGAGAAAAGGAATGGGTGGTGGGGATGAAGAGTGCATCAGGGACCTGTGAAGGGAACAGTCCTTCGGAATGTTAAAAGGGGAAAGGAAGTTATGTCTGCTGGTGGGATTACATTGAATGTGACAGAAATTCTGAAGGATTCTGGAGGCAGGTGGAGTGGGAAGTGAATAGCAGGGGAAATACTATCCTTGCTCTGTCCCGGAGGAGAGGGAGATGTTAGCAGAGGTGAAGGAAATAGATGAGATGCGGTCAGAAGCTCCATCCAGTGTGGTTGATGGTAAGACGCAGTTAAGGAAAAGGGAAGGAATCTCAGAGGTACCTGTGTGAAAAGTCTCACCAGAATGGTTATGACAGAGACGGAGGAACTGGGAGAGTGGAGTAGAGTCCTTACAGGAAGCAGGGTGGAAGAAGGCATTGTTGTCAAGATAGTAGACTTGTAATGGATGTTGGTTCTTAACCTATCCCCTGACATAGAGACAGAGAAATCCAGAAACAGAAGGGTTGGTCCGTGTGAAGGTGAGAACAGTATGAAAATTGGTAGAAAATGTATGACATTTTTAAGTTCCACATGAACTTCTTGAAGGAAGTTTGGGGAATCAATGATAGATGCCCAAAGGATGCTACTCAGAAGGAGAACATAACTAGTCCTGTCACTGTTTCAATTGTAATAAAGATGCAAGAAAAGGCACATCAGATGATGTAACTATGATCTCCTGTTCGATGGGATGGCCTAGTAGTGCTACCCTGTGTTGGAGGGACACCAGGCCCTGTTTAAGGAAGAGCTGGTAACATCCAATTATACTGAAATCAAGGCCAAAGGTGTTGACTAACCGTCCATTTCTCCGATACGACCAAGCTAGATAGGCCAAGGCATCAGCCCCCAACCGTTCCACTCAAACCCCACCTTTTATGGCAGTGGGTAGAGACTGGATATCCCTTAAACGTGAACTCAACTGGCAGGAGTAACTATCACTCTGTGTCTTGGCCAGTTGACTATAGTAATGACTGATAGTTGATTGTAAGTGTGGTGCCTTCCTGGTTCTGAACCACAGTACTACAGTGAGTCATTCCCACCCACCCACCCCCACTCCATTGGTCTCACCAGACAATGTTCCACCAAACAGTGACCAAAGTGACTTTACAAAAATACGGGATGAGTGCGGTGTACATGGCCACAACCCACAGCAAAAGAAAAATAGCAAGCATTGGTATTGTTGGCCTTTCTGATAGGCCAAGGACCAATCCAGCAACAGCCCCACAGTTGTGCAGAGAGCAGCACACTGTGATAGATGCAGTCGCTGCTTGTGGTCAAGTGCCTTGTTTGCAGTACTAGCAAAAGCAACCTCTTCCATATGAACTGGACAAGAGGATCAGAGACTTAAGAGTTTCTGATGGGTTCTGATGGTGCATCTGACCAGATACCGAAGAGCACAAGACCTCGTCAATGTCAGATGAAGTGGTCACCGATGGCCATGAACTAAGTGCTCAGCCAGAGGATGAGACCCAGACCACCATCTTCTATTATTTGAGCTTCTTGAAGGAAATTTGGGGAAATCAATGATGAATGCCCAACAGGTGCTTCTCAGAAGGGGAACCTAATTTGATTCCTGATTCCCCTAGGAAGATTGGACATGATGGATAATTAGCGTCAGGCTTATTAATTTATCAATCATATACCTCTGCAAAGATCAGTATCACTGCAGCATATCTGACCTCATCCTATCAGAGATATTCCCTTTATCTTATCTCCTCCTCCTCCCCCTCCTTCTCTGCAACTTAACTTGTTTTCTCACCTTCCCAATTCTGATGAAGGCTCTCAGGCCTGAAATGTTAACTCTGTTTTTCTTTCATAGAACATAGAACAGTACAACACAGGAGTAGGCCCTTTGGCCCATGATGTCTGCGCTGAACACGATGCCAAATTAAACTAAATCTTTTCTGCTTGCACATGATCCATATCCCTCTATTCCTTGCATATTCACGTGTCTATCTAAAAGCCACTTAAATGTCACTATTGTATCTGCTTCCACCACTACCCCTGGCAGCCTGTTCCAGGCACCTACACTATGTAAACGACACTACACTACACTAACCCCAGGCACCTACACTACGTTAAGTAAAACTTGCCCTGCAGATTTCCTTTAAACTTTCCCCCTCTCACCTTAAATGCATGTCCTCTAGAATTTGACATTTCTACCCTAGGAAGTAGATTCTGACCATCTATCCTGTCTGTCCTTCACATAATTTTATAAACTTCTATCATATTTCCCTTCACCTTCTGACATTCCAGAGAAAACAACTCAAGTTTGTCCAACCTTTCCTTATAGCTTATACCCTCTGCTCCAGGTAGCATCCTGGTAAACGTCTTCTGCATCCTTTCCAAAGACTCCACATCCTTCCTGTAATGGGGAGACCAGAACTGCACACAATATCTTCACATTCCCAGCATCTGCAGTTTTTCGCTTAACAATCGGGATTTATCAATAGCTTGATTTGGTGACTCTTGAGAAACCAGAGAAAACACATACTTAAAATTCAAAAAAACAAATTGCAGATGCTGAAAATCTAAAACAAGAACAGAAAATGCTGGAAATATTCAGCAGGTCAGGTGGCTTCTGTGGGTAGAGAAACAGAGACACTTCATCAGACCTGACCTGCAACACTATGTTTCTCTTCTCACAGATGTAGCCTGACCTGCTGAGAATTTCCAGCACTTTCTGTTTTTGTTTTCTTATTTGAGTGAAGCTAGAGGGATATCAAGTTGCCGCTCCCCACCCCCCATTCCCCCCTTTTAATGGTGCCTGAGTGCCAATGGGAAAAGAAAGCCAGAAAAGTGGGTGTGAGGTTCCCTGCCCAGCCTCTTGTTAGAAGGCCTGGGTGAAGGAGGTTGCATGTTTAGGGAGATGATAAAGGTATATGCTGTCTTTGCTCTGGGTGAGCAGAAAAGCAGGAATGCTCTGAGGGTTCTTACATAAGCTGTTATGTATAATGGATTCCCAGATGACAAAAAATGAAAAGCAGGTGAACCTTACCAACGACTGATGGCTGTTCAAACATAGAAGGCATCAGGGATTGCTGAAAAACAAGCTGAAGTGGACATCCTGCCAAACGTTCCCCTCTCTAACCTTGGGACCAGGGAGGAGGTTGGTGAGAGAGTGGATTGTGTACCATTGTGGCAGCCCACATGCATTGCTGGCTAATACAATACAAACCCAAAACTGAACCTGAGACCTTTGCGATTCATTTGACTCATTCGCTCTCTTTACAAAGTTGCCAAGTCATCTGGGGAATTCATCAGAACATTTGTAGTGGAAATGCTCCTATCAAATCGTTTCTGGGACCAATTCATCAACTTTTTTTTTAAACTTCCCAAAGAAAAAAAAATTATCTATTTATTTACCCTTTTAGCCTTGAACTAAACAGGCAGAAAGTATTTCATAATTTGATCTTTATTTCTCTAAATATATTTGAAATATGGAGATAGAACCATCCAAAGTTGCTGTCTCAAAGCATTGACTTGACTGAGATACATAACAAACTAATACAAAAACTTTTTGTTATGATTGTGTTCTGGGAAATGAGATTTATTTGACAATGACATTTAATATATTATTTAAAAAATAAGATCTGACACTTACCTTTATCCAATCTGCTTTCAGAGCCTCGCTCTGTGTAGTCTTCTGAATTGAATCAGTGCTATAGCAATGATTTTAATGACGCTTTTGACTAAACCATCCAAATTGATAGATAGGCGATTAATTGTTTAAATTTCTGTTACAGCATTCTTTGCTGGATTTCATCTTTTCCTCCAATATCTGTTACATTCTCTTAGCTTACTGTACTTAAATATTTTTCTAAAACTTTGTATCATTCTTGAGTAATAGTTTTCTTTGCATCTCTGATTTCCACAGCAGTATTTGGAGAGAGGAGGTTTATAAACCAGTGCTGTCAACTGCGCTCCAAAGTAGAGGGATAATTAAAGTAAGTTACTCACGTCAGAAACCAGCTGTGGGTCCTTGGAATCTGCTATCTGGATTTCTACAATGGCTTTATTACTTTCAAAGTACAATTGTGACAGCCTTGTAATCTTGAACGAGGATTAGAAAAGTCTGTGGTTTATTTCAGACCTTAAGAGTAGCTGCCTTCTATTGATCTCAAACAATTTTCTGCTAATTAGAGCTAGTTTGCTTTCATAAGTGCAAAAACAAATATTCTGATTAAAGTGGCTGACATTGATGGAATCCTTGTGATTTTTACAGAAACCAGTCATAAGCTATCACAGAAGGTGCTGAGATGATGTATATCAACAATGTTACATCTAATAACAAGGTTTTAGATAAAAAACTTTTTCAGCTAAGAGAATATCAATTTTTATTTTAAAATTTTTAAGTTATTTATTCATGGGATGTGGGCAATTTCTGGCAAGACCTACATTTGTTGTAACTGTCTGCTGAGCTAAATGGTTTGCTGGGTCATTTGAGAGGCCAGTTAAGAGTTCATTACACTGCTAATAGTGGCCAATTTTTTTGATAGTAGACAGCCTACTTTGAAAGTCGGAATAGTCATAGACAGGTCAGACCAAGTTAGGATAACAAATTTCCTTTCCTGAAGAATAGTAGTGAATTAAATTGCCTTTTAAAACATCCTAGGTGTTTGTTCTCACTGATACTGAGCAAGCTGTTTGATTCCATCTCCACTTAAATACTCCATTTCCTTGGTGGGAATTGAACTCGTGTCTCCTGCGCTGAATTAATGTTTGAATGCACGACCTAAGCCTGGTATTCCCAGTGTCACCCATCAGATAATGGTGCATGAAGTAACAGCTTAGATTGCTGTATAGCATTATCCTATATCTGCTTCCCCATGTAGTGAGATAAAGCCTTTAATCCTCACCATAGATAAAATTCTAAAGAGTACAGTAGAAAAATGTAGTCAAGTGACTTGGGGATACATTGTTGACAGAAAATCACGTTGTGCCCATTATGCACTTTTTTTCCTTCTGTTCAATAGCATACTAAACTGTAATAGACATATGCAAAGGACAGAAATGTATGCACTTCCCTAGGCCAGAGTGAACTGGGCACAGAGAGCAAACACTAAGACCAAACAGTGAGATACATGACCTGTGACTGTATCTGATTGCTTGAGGCAAGCGAACTTGGCCCCAACAAACTTTTGAAAGTCTGATAGAAACAGGCCAGCCATAAGAACATAAGAAATAGGAGCAGGAATAGGCCATTCAGCCTCGCAAGCTTGCTCTGCCTTTCAACAGATAGTGGCTTAATCTACCTCAAAGATCCCTTGAAGAATTTTGTAAACTTCAATGAGATCATCTCTCATTCTTTTAAATGAGGAGCCTTGAATGACAGGCCTGTCATCCCAGGAACCAGTCTGGTGAATCTTCAGTGCACTCCCTCTGCAGCAAGTGTATTCCTCTCAGCACAGACAAAATTCTTCTTAACTAGCTGTCAGGACCCTCATCAACATATTCAAAGTTTAAAGAGGATACCTGGAACTAAATACCATTTGAGAGCAATATTTCATGAGATATTTTTAGGAGAACTTTATCTTCTTGCTTTAGCTTTTTTCTGTTTTCACCTGAAGAGTCAATGAGGACCAATTTATATCCCACAATTTTACATTTCTACATTAAGTTGCAGAATGTGGAGTCACTTAGAAGAGCACATTGCAATGGTCAGCGATAGCAATGATATAACTGAATCACCAACATTTTTGTAGTATAACAGTATGATGGTAACTTTGAGAACAGTATTACATAGTATGACTTTGATACATCGTTGTAACAGCCACTGGTGTTAGTTGAGAGTTCACTGGCTTTAATATAAGACACAGGCCACCATTCCCACTAACAAATGGGTTCACTTTTACAAACATCCTTAAGTTGCTTTTGTCCATGTCAGAAAATACACAAAAATTGCTCAATGTGGTAATCATACCTCCACAGTATTGTAATAACTGGCATAAGGAAAACAAGACCAATAAGAAAGAACAATTACTGAAATGGAGAGAGAGAGGAAACTAGTTCTGCTGCTCACATGAATGAACGTTTGTACCTATGTCAGACTTTTGAACTTAATAATATTATGGGAGCTCATTGGTATGTATGGTGCTCGTAACCCAGGGATGGTCTGTATTCTGTTAATAGAGGCACATATGTTGTTACCCATAGTAAGGAGCAATGATAAAGAGCCTATAAACACTACATGGTGAACACACAAAAAGTGCTGGAGGAACTCAGCAGGTCAGGCAGCATCCATGGAGGGAAATTAACAGTACTCCTCCCCCTCCCCCCACCTTCTTATTCTGGTTTCTGCCCTTTTCCTTTCCAGTCCTGATGTAGGGTCTTGACCTCCACAGATGCTGCCTGACCTGCTGAGTTCCCCCAGCACTTTTTGTGTATTGCTCGAGATTCCAGCATCTGCAGAATCTCTTGTGTCTTGGTGAACACTCTACAACTTGCATCTTGTATCTTTGCACTTTCTTGGGAAATCTCTACTCAAGTGCCAGAGAGGGGTGGCATAATCAGCAAGTGGTAGCAATTCCCCACCTTTTGCTTCATCTTTATTATTGTTTATTCCAGGTTAAGGTCTGGCCTAAACATACTCACTCATGTACCTTACATAGGTGTTTTTCTTCCTGGATCAAAATGAGGAGAGATTTGGGTTATAATTGCTTGTATCAGAAACCAGTCATATTGTTCAGGCAGTGAGGAGGTGTGCATGGAGGAAAAGGAAGGAGTTAAATTCAGGGCCTGAATTTTATGTTTTGAGCAGTGAATACACATACTGATAATTGTGGATGGCTACACAAGCACAGATTCACAGTTGTGGTACAGGATTATAAGGATGTTGAGAGGCAGTTTTCTTCATGACCTTGTTCCAGTTATTTTTTTATTTATTTGATATAAAATATTTTAGGATAAGATTAGTATTATCTTCTTTACTTACCTTCTATTGTTGGTTAAAAAATACTAAGCTATCAAGGTATCATGCTCTGTAGTGGACGTTTTTATTGTGATTGTGCTTTTTTACAGTATAATCAACACTAAAATGGTTAACACTGTGCTGAGATGTTGAGTATCAAGGTTAAATTTGGTCAAATATGATTTGGATTATTTTACTCTGCAGTTCTTAGTATATATAAAAAAAATTCAGTGTTTATTTACTGAGTACTATGTTAAAAGTTAAAAGAGTACTAGGTTAAAAAGTGGATCAAATTCTATTTGATTGATAATGTATTAAATGCACTCATATTTCCGGGGTCAGTTCATTTGAGTCTTTATTCATGAATTCAGGTGCAGGTGTTGGCAGATATAGAGGGCAAACCAGCAATAGGAGAGGAAATTCACATCTAAATTAAATCTAAAGCAACAGGGACAATTACAGGGAAATGTCACAAAGGGAAACAATAATTCTGCTAAGATGCATTGACTTGAAGTCCTGACAATTACTGCAGCAGCAAGGGGGGATGGGATCTCCACATGTGACTTAGATGTGGAGAATATTTCATAAAGCCATAACATTTTCAGGTTTGAATCTCGGAATGTGTTCATTCATGCAAAAAGTCAGTTCTTATTCCAGTATAAATTATCGATCATTGTGAACTGGATTAGCAGGACCAATTCATGAGGCATGCCTGGGTGACTGAAGACACCACAGAAGACTCCTCCCACTAATATCCAAGGACCTGTTGTTATTTATCCTGCTATTCTTGCTACATGATAAAACAATGTCTACCATTCACTAAAGAGGCAATGACTGAGTTATAGCAATCTGATCTATATATTCTGTTCGAAGCTCCTTCCTAGCAATAAAGATCATCATGCTATTAAGCCGCTTGGTCATTGAGTCTTTTAAGACCAAAAGCAGCATCTGCCCGAAAAGCCAGTCTGTAATTTATTTTTGAAGGGAGTCTTGACTGATGCCACGTATCCCGAGCCAACACCTATCTCTTATTCTGTCAGCCATGGCCAAATTGGTAGCCCACTTGTCCCTGAGTCAGAATGTTGTGAGTTCAAGCCCCAATTCAGAGACTTGAGCTCAAAAATCCAAACTGAATCCCCAGAGCTGAGGAGACTTGTTTCTGAACGATGGACGTATTTCACAATGGATGTTGAACCGTGCCTTCTTGGCTCTCTCAGTCTCTCAGATCACATGGCAATATTTCAAAGAAAAACAAGTGAGTTATTTAGTATTGTCATGGTCAACATTTATCCCTCTATTAATATCACTCAAACAGTTTGTGGCAGAAGTTCAACCTCTGTTGCACTAAAGATGTGATTTAGTAATGTGTTATTTGGTTTCTCTGCCTATTTAATGCACAACAGAGAGGACAATTCTATCTAATTATGATATGAGTTAATGTAGGGCTTCGCAGCATGCAAATTTTCTGCCTCGTTTCCTACTTCATGATGATATGCACTTCAAACATCTTTCATTGGCTGTAAAGTGCTTTGAGATGTCCCAAATTTGTGCAAAGCACAAGTTCAAGTCTCCCTTTAATTTTCAGTGGTAAAGAAAGACCAATTGGAAGCAAGTGGAGGTTTTCTCAGATGGCAGCCCTGTTCATTGAAAATGGAGCCTACATAGCCACTTAGATTTAACGCTAATCCCTATAATATGTTAGTAGGAATTACTGTATATCCTACTACTGTTGCAGGCATCTGCATATTCATGTTCATTACTCTGGGAACAGACATCATGATTTTCTGCTGCAATCTATGTTCTAGTAGAGCAGGCTTCAGAGAACAAACCCAATGTTCTTGTGAGACTTGAGAAATATCAGAACAGCATCGTGGAAGTACCCTGAGACTTCAGGCACCATCTGAGTTTCTCTGGGGCACAACATAGGCATGGGGAAGCAACCATTTCATTACTCTGGTATGGTGCCACTCTGCAGTTAACCATTCCCAGCTTCAGTGGTGTAACTTTCCCATCCAAAGAGGAGTGAGGATGTAGCAGGCAGTTACTGAGGCCTATGGCTAGGCAGTCTGACTGGACAAGGATGAGGTTATGGTGGTAGAAAGGGAAGGTGATGGATATAATTAGAGCATGGCAGGAAAATTAATGCGCTGAGTAAATCCCCAGTTCTGCCTCTGTAACTTTACCCTTTATACCATTTTCACCAGTTTCTGTGATTTTTCCATCAAAATGGTGTTGGTGATTCCAAGAAGAAATTAGACCTCGCTGCTTGCCATTATGGTTTTCATTATAAGTAAGCACACATTGCTGCTCCAAAAAGAGGGAGCTGCCCATTCCATCTTACAATTCCCACCAAGCAGAGCATCCACCTCTCCTCAACCAGATTCATCATAGGAAAGTAATATTCTTCCCACTTATAAAATACTATTTAGAATGAATCGATGTGTTGTGCATCCCCTTGGTGTGTACATAATATATGCTTGTCAAGTTGATCAATCTGTGTTATTCTCCTTGAGTAGTGGAAAGCCACTCACAGGGAGATCTAGGATTAGGGACACTATATCAGAACAAGGAATAGAGCATATAAGGTAGCGATAAAGAGGAATTTTTTTTTTCTCTCAGTGTGTCATGAATCCTTGGAATTCTGTACCCAGAGAGCTATGGAGTTAGAGTCATTGACAATATTCAAGGCTGAGATAGAGTTTTGGACTAAGAGGGAATTTTGGGCAATAAACAGGAAAGAGTTGTGGCCAATATTAGATCAGAATAATCATATTGAACTGTGGAACAGGTGCAAGGGGCCATTTGAGCTACCACCCTTTCTCTGTTCTTCTGTCCTTAAAGCCAATGTTGGTTTTTGTGGACTTGTTGGGATGGATGTGACTTTCAGTTACTCAGTGCCCAGTCGTTTAATGTTCCTGAACAGCCGCAAGCAGCTGCATCCAGCAATGCAGTGGCTGCCGATGCTGCCTGCTCTCTCCTACTTCCCTAGTCCTTTGAGAGATGTGGGGGGGGGGGGGGGGGGTCGCTATGTGGATGCCTTGGGAGAATGTCACATTCCTCAGGCTATTCTTATGCCACTTCCCCCCATGGCTTGGCACCCCAACTAGCAGTCTACAGACAGCTTGAGAGCAGACAGCGGGTAAACCCTTCCATCTGATGGGGCATAGACCCAATGTATAAGTTCCGCTGCTGAACGCTTAGGAGCTAAGGGTTCAAGCTACAAATGCACATGAAGAACTTTACAAGTTCAAATAGGCCCCTTGTTCAAATGCCCTGTTTTTTTTAAATAGATGAAATCAATTGCTACATCACTTTTCTTTGTTGCAAGTTTTTTTTATGCACTGCCTGAAGGGGAGGAACTACCTCTTTAAATTGAGATCCATATCCCCCATCCCTCAAAGCAGCTGCTTCCTATTCTACTTCCTTGCATTTATTAGATATAAAAACATTTGTAGAAAGATTAATAATTCTCAAGAGATTGGTCTGAGAAATCAAGTGGGCCAAAAGATTATTTTCTATTGTAAACATTTTTAAGACTATTCATAACATGACATCATTGATTGTCAGGTTTAGTCATGTGACAGCTATTACACTTGGGACTTCTTATTCAAGAATGCAGAGATCCTGAATCATTTCTACCAACAGCTTAGTGTCTTAGCTGGTCCTTTCCAAAGACATGCCAGCACAGGCATGATGGGCTGCCCTGAGGGCTTTTTCGTTCTTTGATTCTGTGAATATCACTTCAGGTTTAAAAATTTTCAAGCTTTTCTTCATAACTCAGAGCAATGATGCCAGCGTTTGAAATATGCACCAGGTTCTCCAGGTCTCTTACAGTATCTTTGGCAGAAGGGTCACATAAATAGCTGGTTATGCTGAATCTGCAGGAATTCAACCAACCTTCTGTCGTCGTTATAACGAGAGACCACAGGAGAACTCCACAGAAATTCTACTCCTAGGCATTAATTTTGTGGCTTATTTGCATGTTGTCTCTGGTACTTTAATGTCCCCTCTGTGTCCTGACATTATAATACTTAAGATGTTGTTTAAGTGGAATACCATACAGGTCGATCATACCTTCATTCTTCATCGGACAAGAAACCCATATCAAAGAGTCATCCTGTCCCCATGTCAATATCAGAATCTAGGGATCTCAAGGAAAAGGCTGTCACCATTTCAAGGAGCTCATAATATTTTACAATAGCCTCACTCAAAGTTACAACTAGGACAACATTTTAGAATAAGCCACATATAAACCAGGGCTTTACATGGTGATAAGACTAAACAAGTTTTTTTTAAAAAGATTGCAATAAAGCACTGGAGTTTTTCCTGCAAGACCTGCTTCGTGTTCTTTTTTATGACAGTGAGGAATGGCTATTGAGCTCAGACCAAAACTTAGAATTAAACATAACAGGTATCTCTGAGGAGTTAAGATTTTACTTAAACCACACAGAGAACTGGTGCAAGGAACCTGATGTATGATTGACCAAGACTCTCAAGTAATAGCACTCTGTACATCACTGAACACAGGCTGAATAACTGAGTCACAAAGACGTGGTAATTGTTGCATCTACACCTCCTTCCAGATTGCGGCATCATCAGACATTCCAGTATCTTCTAGGTCAAGGGTTGGATCCATCTGTGCTTTTCCAGAAAGGCCTCTGAACTCTCTTCAAATGATGAGGGCGGTTGTGTGGAGAAGCAATGCATGTGGCCTTTTCCTTCAGCTCCTGTGTGGTACATTCTTGTGCAAGGACACGGGGGGGGGGGGGGGGTGGTGGGTGGGGAGGTGGGGTGATGTTTGAGAGGGCTGTGGGTGGTGTTTGGAGATTTCAGCAGCTATCATCAAATTAATAATATGTGAGATGTGAATTTTCAGTTGGAGAGGATTGTAGCATAGGTGAGTGCTTGAGAAGGAGGAGAAGATAGTGTAGTGAGTTGTGCTGCTGTGATTATTGGAGAGTGGAGTGTAGCATCAAGGAGGGGAATCGTGCTTCCTGACAATCTTGTTATTAAAAGAGGTTAGGTAGGGCAGCTATGGTCAGAAAATATCTTCATAGTCCTCTAACTTAAAGCAAGAGTTAGATCATTGAAACCTTGCAGGATTGCAGCCATGTCCTTACCGCGGTGTTCTTGACATTCACGTGCTCTGCAATATTTTCCTGTTGTCTGAAAAGGAGATGCCTTCCTACCCCATGGAGGATTGGGGAAAGAGGATGTCCTTCCTGCTGTCCACCGTTAGCCCAAGGTCTCCAGTACAACATCAAAAAAGCTCTGTACTTCCTCCTTTGGCCAGATTTTCCTTATTCAGTGCAGAGAGAGTGTGCTTCCCCTTCAGAAGGTGCTGCTACTTGTGAGCTGTTTTACCCAATAGACATGTGATGCAGGGAGCACTGGCTGTGTGTCCTACAAATCAACAGACAGAACACATGGGTGCACACTTATTGGCATGTGTGTACACACCCCAGTCCTGTGATTTTATGTACCCTTAAGTACCTTTTTGACTCCAATATGGAAATAACACTTGCAGTCACAAAGACATCAGACCACCTGAAACACTCTTGCCATGTGTCATATACTCTCTGTTTGCATAATGGAATGCTCTCTGTGTGCCTGGGTGTGTGCAGTGCCACAACTTTCAAGAAGCTCAACACCATCCAAGGTAAAGCAGCCCTCTTGACTGGTGGTCTGTCAACCACCCCAGACATTCATTCTCTCCACTATCAGCACGGCCCGATTGCAGAGTCTACCGTCTCAAAGTGCGCTGCAGTTACTCACTGGGCTGCTCCTGCAGCACCTTTCTAACCCCCAATCTCAACCAACAAGAAGGACAAATGCAGCAGGTGCGTGGGAACACCACCAACTCCAGTTGTGCACCATCCTGATGTATAAATATGCTGCTTGTCCTTCATCATCTAAACCCTGGAAATCTCTCCCCAACCGCTCTGGGAAAACTGTCACCTAAAGGACTGCAATGGTTCATTGCCACTTTCTCAAGGGCAGTGAGGGCCAGCAAGGCCCAAATCCCAAAAATAAATAAATGAAATAAAATCTGAGTGGTAGCAAGTTGGGCTGTGAACCAGAAAGACAGGACCTCAGGTTTCCTCAGCAGTTCCTATAGTGTCCTGCTGGGCACAGAACAACTACCTACCAGAATCAAGGTCAGCAGAGTAAGTGGGAGAGAATCATCATTCAGGGTTTTCCTCATGCTCTGCTCTCAACCATGCTGACCGACTGGTACACCAGGTGAAGACTGACACATCAGCCTTCTGAAGGGCAGGTGTGTTGCTGAAACTTGGAAATGCTGCTTAAAGAAAAATAGGAGGCAGATTGGTGAAATGTGCAGAGGCAAGGCAGATGATGTATAATATATAGAATTGTGACTCTGATGGCAGAATGAGGTAGGTAAGTTATATCATTTTATTGGAGCTGCAGGAACGGAGACCTGGGAGTGTATGTACACAAATCTTTGAAGGTGGAAGGACAATTGGGAATATTGTTAAAACAGCATATAGGACTATTGGTTTCATAAATCCATGTTTAAGGATGGAAATTCATCCTTGATTGTGTGCCATAAGGGCACAATATTGTAGTGGCTGCACGCTGTAAATGGGGAAAATTTGCAGTGCAGGCAGCACACTGGCTGATAAAGCTGCTGACTCACAGCTTCAGCGGCCTGGGTTCAATCCTGACCATGGGTACTGCCTGTGTGCAGCTTGCACATTCTCCCTGTCATCACGTGGGTTTCCTTTGGGTCTTCCACTTTCCTCCTTTGTCCCAAAGATGAAAGTTGGTAGGTTAATCGCATGTAGTATGTGGGTGAGTTGTAAAATTGGCAGGGAGTTGATGCGAATGTGGGGAGAATAAGATGAGATTAGTGTAGGATTCATTTAAATGGATGCTTGATAGTTTGTGCAGAGTCAGTGGGCTGTCGACTCTTTCCATGATTCTGTGACTATTGGGAGAGCCCAGAGATGTAGTCCAGACTAAACTGCTCTTTCAATACGTTGGCACAGGCACAACAGACCTTCTTCTGAGTCTATGAAGTAAGGTACTGCTGACAATTAGACTCCAAGTTGGCACTAGAATAGTTGAGTGAAGACGGAACAAATTTTATAGCCACTGGTGCTCATGACGAGATTTCATGAATTATTCACAACTGTATAAATGAAATAAAATTTTGAAATTAACTTAGGACCACATCGAACAATATTCTGCGTGCAATGCTCCATAATTGTGGGACAGACATAAGTGCAGTATAAAATAATTAATAGAGTGTTGATTATTGGTGACCAGGTGAGTGAACAGATTCACAATAGTTCTTTGGTCATGTTGGTAAGGACTGCCTGGAAACATTATCACTTAGACACATTTATTAGGTGATTCAATCTGCCCAGTACGCAGTGGCTGGACTGAATGTTTTGTTTAAGTTTGGAGTCAGTCAGTCAGTTGAGGAGCATTATGAATGAAGTCACATTCTATCTCTCTCCCTGGCCATGGTCTGAACTGAACCAGGCCATTAACAACATTAGTATTGTACTGGACACTACAATGAGCTTCAGAAGCCAATAACGCTTATCCACCCCATAACCTTCATTTCCAACTCCATCCCTGCATCAGTCCATCAGTTTCTGAAGTCCTCATCCACACCTCTGTTTAATCTGGACTTGGATCCAATGCATTCCTGTCTGCTTCACTTTGTCTTGCCTCTGTGGAGATCATCCAAAACCATACTGCACGTTTCCTAACTTATCAAGTCCCTGTTGACCACTTGTGCTGAGCTCACTGATTTATATTGGTTCCCAATTTAGCAATGCCTCAATAAAAAAATCTCATCCTTGTTTTCAACCCATGATCTTACCCCTCTGTCTCTTGTATTCTTCCCTAGCTTCTAACTTTCCAAGAGATCTGACCTTCCTGAGTTGTAGCCTCATGATCTTCCACATTTGTGGGTGTGCAATCAGCTGCCAAAGCCCAAAGCTCTGGAAATCCCCTCGTGAACATACTGCCTCTGCATTTCTCATATTCATACAGCACAAAAACAGACTCTTTGGCCCACTGTGTCCATGCCAGACTCTTTTATTCTTTTAAAATGCTCCTTGAAATCTAACTTTCTGACTAAGCTTTTGGTTTTCTGCCTTAACATCTGCTTACATAGCTCAATATCAAATTATGTTTGATAACATGAAACATTGTGGAATATTTTGCTTTGTATAAAGATTCTTCCTGAGCAAGTGTTATTATTGGTGTTGAGGGCACTGCAATCCAAAAGCCACAGGACATTGCTGCATGAGTTGCTGTGGTTATATAATAAAACAGTAAGGAGAAAGAAGAGATGAAACTGAAAGATAGATTTAAAGATAAAAAGTTCTGAGTACACACAATAGGTTGATCAGTAATCTACTAGTTAACTTAATGTTCATTTGTAGCATTTGCTGTTTGAATTCCAGATATCTGTCATTCACAATATTTCACTTCACCTTTAAAACTGTTTTAGTGTTTGCAGTGTTGTTCATTGTTAAATCAGTGACTGTTTTTCATCTCCAGAGCAGACCATTAACTAAGTGTTGTTTGCTGTTATCAGATATCTGCATTTCCTACTTGAACCAGTATTCATTGAAGCAATCCAGAAGCGACATTCAAAAGGAAGTAGTAGTTAAAAATAATTCTCAATGGTTAATTTTTCTTTCCCATGGTCCTTTTTGCAGATTACTTTAGTGTTTGAGAAGGGGAGATGAAACAAAAATATGTGTTGTGTGCTCATTTTGGATCCCAGATGTTCTCTTTATGGAAGTAAAGAAGGAGACTTCCTTCCTTTTTCCTTTTACAGAACAATGCTCACCTGTTGTTGTTTTCTTAATATTATCTACTTTAACAGCTTGTTTTCACACGAGACTTGTAAAAACAATTAAGGACAGAAGGACTTGTAGTTATGTAGCACCTTTCAAGACCTCAGGACATCCCAAAGCGCTTTACAGCCCATGAAGTACTTTTGAAGTGTACTCATTGTTGTCTTAAGGGAATGTGTGTTAATTAAATTGTTCCAGTGTAGCTAAAACACTGGCAAAAAAATCATGTCTAATCCAACTAATTATGCTCCCATCAGTTTACTATCAATCATCAGCAAGCTATTCGTGAGTAAGTGCTGAGGGATAGCACTGCCAATAGACGTTGGCAGTTCTGTCCAGTGGCATTTATCCATCAATATCCTGCTCACTGACCCTGATGCAAGGTCTTACCCCAAAACATCAACAATTCCTTCCCCACCCTCACAGATGCTGCTCAGCCCACTGAGTTCCTCCAGCAGACTGTTTGTTGCTCCAGATTCCAGCATCTGCAGTGTCTTGTGTCTCCACCTGCTCACTCATGCTCAGTTTAGAACATAGTACAGTACAGCACAGTAGGGGCCCTTCAGCCCATGAATTTAGGGTTCACCTTCACTATTCAGCTCCAGACCTCATTAAAGTGTTGCTGCAAGGAAAAAGTCAGAAGTGAAGTATGAATAACTGACCTTGACTTCAGGGCATCATGGAGCCCTGGTAAAACAGGTCAGTGAGCATCAAGGGGAAAATGCTCTACTGGCTGGAGTCATACCTTGCACAAAGGAAGATCATCCCAGTCCCAGGACATTACTGCACCAGTTACTCTGGACAATGTCTTTAGTCCAGACATCTTGATCTGCTTCACCAATGACCTTCTTTCTATCATGAAATTCAGAAGTGAGGATGTTTGCCAATGATTGTAGAATATTCCATTCCATTTCCAATTTCACAAAAAGTGATGCAACTCATTCCTGCACATGCCAAGACCTGGAGAACATTTAGCCATGGGCTGATAAATAGCAAGTAAGATTCATGCCAAAAAGTTGCTGTGCAATGACCATCTCCAGGAGGAGAAAATCTTCCTGCATACCCTTGACATTCAATGGCATTGCTATCACTGAGACCTCACCAACAACATCCCCAGGTCACTATGGGCCAGAAATTCAACTAGACTAGCCATATAAATAAAGATCGGAGACTGAATGACAAGTGACTCGCTCTTGACACTCCAAAGCCTTTCCAATATCTACAGTCACAAGCCAGGAGTGTGATGGAATACTGTTGACTTACCTGGAGTAATGCATCTCCAACTAGGCTCAAAAGGTTTGCTGGCATCCTGGAGAAAGCACCTTGCTATCCACTACTGGCACACCATGGCTGCTGCATATGCTATCTGCAAATCACGGGCTTGGGCTACTCAAACAATACCTCCCAACCCCTATCACTGAGAATGATGACGATAGGTGTGTGAGAACACCACCATCTACACCTCCCCTCCTAAGTCAAACACCATCATGACTTAAAGATATATTGGAGGTTATCAATGGTGTGTCTACATGGGGGGGACTCCCCACCCACCAGCATTATGAGAGTACCTTCACTAGAAGGGCTGTGGCCGCTCAAGAAGACGGCTCAATAAACTTGCTTTTCTAGCTCAAAACAATTAAAATATGTAATGTTCTCACATATTTAAGAATGTAATTGTAACAAAATGTGTGTCCAAATGGTGCTTTGCACACAAATGTGAAAATCAGCTTTTATTCACTTTAATTGTGCAGAATGTGATGAGCTTGAATGGCCAGTAGATGGAGCTCCAGGCCCCTCCTGCTGTGTTTGAGTCAGCTGTTCATCCTTAAAACCGTTTGATTTTATATTCATGCTAATAACACTGCATTTTCTCAAAGCAGGGTGTCAATCAGTGATCAATTCAGTTTCCTTCTATAAATTAATTCTTTTAATTGAGCTGCCACTTATCTTTACAAATTGGATACCCAAAGCAATTCAATCATGCTTTAACTCAGCACATAAATTAAACATTTGTGGTGAGATTACAATAGTATTTACTGGATCCCTTCTACCCTTCTGGCTGTTCTTCCCTGTAAAAACCATCTCCCAAGTGTTGAGTTATTTTCCCTCTAACTATATCGTCTTTGTACCTTAGTAAACTGATTAAAGAAAAATGAATCAATAGATTGAAAAACATAAACATCGGATATCTCGTATTAGTTCAATAGTTCAGCTTCAGGAATGTGATCAATACTATTGCAATCCTTACTTATAAAATTGTTACAACACAGCAAGGATTCAGTTGGCCCACTTATGATGTTTTAGCAATGTTTTGTTTTAGCCTCGCAGTTCCATGGGCCTGGATTTAATCCTGACCTCAGGTGCTGTCTGTGTGGAGTTTGCAAGTTCTCCTTGTGTCCATGTGGATTTCACCCATATACTCCAGTTTCCTTCAGCATCCCAATGACATGCTGATAGGGTAATTTGCAACCTTAAATTACTCCTATATGTGCAAAAGGAGTCAAATGGGAGTTGATGGGTGTGTGAGTGAGAATAGGTTGCAAGGGTACAGGGGAATAAGGAGAGGAGAATGGGACTGATTGCATTGCTCATATGGGAGCTGGCATAGAACTAATGGGCAAATAGCCTCCTTTGTGTCTTAAGTAAGTAAATAATGGCATAGGTGTGTTGTATTCATTTTGAACTTTGTCTCTCTGATCATCATTGTACTTCCAATCTATTTTCTTACATATGCACACCTGATACCTGAAAATAAGTTAAATACAGACAACTGAACTGGAAAAATTGCACTGCCACATGAAAACAGAATTTAAGATCACAACCTTGTCTCAGGGAGTCGGGCTCTCACCTCTGAGTCAGAACGTCCTGGGTTCAAGCCCCACTTCACTGACGATGATGCTTCAGTTCAGTCACTTATTCCCTCTCAAATGATTGCTCCAACAAAAGTTCAATTTACAAGAGAACAATTGCCAGCATAGCCATTAAAAGCATCACAATTGTGCACAATTGCTACTGGCAGGATGCATGCACTTAGGATTATATAAATGTTAGCAGTCTTAAGGAATGTGGTAATTTTCAAAAGTTACCAATGAAGTGATGAATTTATTGAGTATCTCACATGACAGCAGCAGGACGACAAGGCTATGACTGAGAGCACGTGCCATTTATGAGGTAGGACTTACAGGCACCAGTCCAAACAACAGGTCAGCTGCAGCAGAGCCATTAATTGGATGTAAACAAAAAGCAGTGACTGATGAGTTTATAGCTTGCAGAGATATTTATTTTGAGTATTGTTAAATTCACATTATATTCAACATTGCATTACATGCATATTCAGCGTGAGTGGGCAAATTATGAAGAAGATGATTATATAATAGCAAGGAATGGATCATGCATCATTTTAACATCCCATTACCAAGATTTTCCATGTCCCACCTCCACAATAAGTTAAATGTTTACTCCTCACAATCAGTGAGAAGTTTCAATTTGTGGGTTCTGCACAACTTAGAGAAGGTCCCCCTTTGCTCATAATGTGGATGTGTAAGTTTTTTGTTTAAGAGTAAGAATAGTGTAGATTGTGACAGCTGATCTAGCTCATGACATTTTTAATTTATACAATCATGTTAAACTGTGAGTAACACAATTTTTCAGATATTTTCCAAGAATTATAGCTCCCTTTAACTTCTCTATTTATCCTGAGTTGTCAGTCTACAGTAGTATTTATGATTAAACTTGTGCACAAATTAAAGACTTCTTGGGTTCCCAAAGCAGTGAATTTCACTTTCTCCAGGAGAAGTTTGCTCGTCGGTTGCAGGTCAAATTTTTAACCTTCATTGATTGAGATATTTTGGAAAAAAACTAAGTTCTGCAAAACAGAACTAATGAATTTTATATAATTTATGTAAATAATTAGTTGCTAAAAAGTGTTCATAGATTGTTGTTGCAAGCCGCATCTATATGTTGAATCTGTGTGCATGCAGTGGTAAGTTGTCTTTGTAACCAAAAGTCATTAGGAGAAAATTCTCAGGCAATTGTTAGTAATGATTGGTATTAGATTTTTTTTTAAAAATTCAAAATACTTCTTCACTATCCTTCTGAATCCAACTTCCCAGGAAACAAGAAAAAAAATCCTCATTTATTTTAGCATCTCAGCATTTCTCCTTTCAGATCTTTAGCTAATCCTCTGACTTTTGCAAGCAATTTCACAGGGGATCAACTGAAATTATTCATTGTACATGGTGAACAAGTGGTGTGGTAACTTGTTGCAGTTGAACTCCATGACTGAGATTCAGTTCCATTGAAGCCAGGGGTGAAGTTCAATGAGTATACTTTCCTACATAGTCCATACAATAGCGAGTAAATTTCTACCTTGACCCTTGTACAAAATGAAATTAAGATATTGTTTATTTCAATTACAGTGAGGGTCAGATGCTTTGACTACACTGAACTGACTCCCACTGGCTGAAGCTGTTGCCAGGTGTCTTGGCGTTAGGTAGACCCACAGTAAACCCAGGATATGCCGAATGACTTCTGTCCATGTGGAATCAAATGGTGGAGCCCTGACTTTGCTGCGATTCCTCAGCATCCTGCTGGGGAATTCGTCTCTCCAATCCCGTGCCTATCAGTCCTGGTAAGTTCAACTTTGCTTCTTTTAAAAAAAATTGTTTTTTTGGGTTCAAAACTGTTTTAGTTTTTTTTGTGTTTAATAGCTCTTGGTTTGTTATTTACCACAAATTTAGTATTTAAAATCTGTAAAACAGCCTCATAGACTTGGGTTGAAAGCAAATCCGTACCTCCAGCCTTACCTCCTGTCAAAGGTGTTCAGCCGCTCTGGGGTCGGACCCAAGCCTGCATTGCCTGAGCCTTGCTCACTGCTAAGGTCTCTCTATGCCTCACTGAATGGCCTCTGGGTGAGTAGGGTCAGCACAATGACCTGCAAATCCAGGTCAGGTCAGTGTGGGTGGATGAGAACTGCAAGCTGTGAACCCAGGACTAAATCCAACACCATTCAGCCATATATTCTCAACTACATCAGATCGGCCCTGATCTTAATAAAAGGCAGAATAGGCTTGAGGGGCCAGGACCTAATCCTGTTGCTAATTTGAATGATCATAGGTTTGTACATTCACAATACAAATTTCTGAATATGCTGTAAAAATGGCTGCCTTAAATGAAGAAACATCTCAGTGACCTCTGTGCTCTTTATATGGTCTGGGTAGGAGGCTACTAGTTAGTCACTGTGGTTCGGTTGATTAGCATTCTTGCTTCAGTGTTGCAAAAATATGGGTTCAAATCTCACTTTGGAGATTCAGTTTGATATTGAGGGAGTGCAGCACTTTCAGAGGCAGAGACTGTTTCTGCTCTCATAGGTGGACTTTAAGGATTCCACAGTACAACTTCAAAGAAGAGCAAGAGAGTTCTAGTTAACCTTAGCTTACGATCAGCATCACCAAAATAGATTATGATATAGTGGCTTGGGAGGACTTTTTGCAAGGTCAATGCCAGGTTTCTATGTTACAATAGTGATTACATAAAGAAACACTTCATTTAAGTGTTTTAAGGCATGCTGAGATATAAGATGGTGCTGCATAAATGCAAGACTTTTTATTACTAAAGGGGTTATCCCCCTTTTTGTATATTTGAGGACAGCATTCACTGAAAGAAATCTAATTGTCTGAATGTAGTACATTAACAAATCTATGTTGGAAATATTTTTATTTATTAATCCTAATGAGAATAAGATCACTTTAATTTTGAATATTATGTAAAATTTGACATTTTTGTTGCCTGGGCTATGCTAGTTAGTGAATAATGAGGTGTATAAAGTGAACCATTTAGAGGAACAATTCATAGATTAGCATTTTCAAGGGATATAAATTGATCTCATTAACCAATCTGCTGCCTAAATGTGAATTGTGAGTAATTGGTGTAAAACTGTACATAGAAATAGTAAAGACAGTTCATGTCACACAAGGAAGATGAACAGCTTCATAAATAAAGTTAATTTTGAATTTAACTCAGGTTTTTGACAACATCCAACTAGTATG
This sequence comes from Pristis pectinata, assembly GCF_009764475.1. NCBI lineage: Eukaryota > Metazoa > Chordata > Chondrichthyes > Rhinopristiformes > Pristidae > Pristis > Pristis pectinata. The sequence continues at coordinate 56,822,043 of NC_067414.1, read as the reverse complement.
AAATGTACTGGGTGAACATTTATGCTGCATTGTGGTACTTGCAAGAAATGTGATGATGATGGAAATGATGAGGGGCTTTGTGGTAGTTCTCACATTAGCAACAGCAGGGATCCTGAATATTTGCTAGTCCACAGTATGAGCAACTATGCAACCAGAGGAAACCTCAAAGGTACCCATCAGGATGAATTCTGGCATGATCGTCAGTTTTGGGAAGAGTATTAGATTCTCTGCACAAGGATGATTAAACTGCCCTGCACGCTTTTTGTACAGACAAATGTGCAGTTATATATTTTTTAATTCCCTCTTTCTTTACCAGACCAGGCCCCAGAACCCCAGATGGCCTCACTTGTGGGTTAAAACTTCAGATGCTGCACTGCCCTTGGGTGCCTCTGAGGGCTAGGGTTGTGTAATACCCTCTGGTGGGAATCAGTAATGACTTGTACCTTTATTTAAAGCCCCAACTTCCACTATCTCCTCCAGTTCCAGTCTCTCTCAAAATGGTGGCCACGAAAGGTGCAGAGGGGGATTTCACTCCTTCCAGTGCCTTGGAAAAGCATCAGCCCATCACCCAAACATGACATTTTCTGGATTCTGGCATAATTACCAGCCCTTCCGTGTGATTCCTTGGGGTTGTGGTAATGGTGTACCAAAATAACCGAGGTTCTTTGGTTCCAGTGTATCTATGGATGAATTGAAATGTCATAATCGAGCATGGTTTTGATGTGTATCCTTTTCCCCAGAAACACATTTAAAGGGCCCCTGTACTCTCTTTGTGCAGAAAGTGCCACAATTAAATACGTATTTTTAACTTCCATCTTTCTTCATGAGAACAGGTGCAGAACCCAGGTGGGGCATTCATGCACTTCAGTCGGTAGTTATGTAAAGTGATCAGCTACTAATCCATTGCCACGTTTGATTTAGGTCTTTTAAAATGCATGAACGTTATTTTCTTCACTGTTTCAGGATTATTATAACAAAAGCAAACAACATTATTTTGTAAAAAAACACACTCCTTCCTTGGCACGGTGGCAATTATCAGTACCCATACGAGCCCAGAAGGAGAACACTCAAACAAGTGAGGATAAGTCAGTCCAGCAACCGTTGGAGAACGAGATTGCTTCTGAAACTAGGAAGGAAATGTTGGTTGTAGGTGTGGGGTCCTTTGATTGCCCTGTCACCATCAGGATGCATTGTTAAAGGTCGTTGGACTTTTAATATTAATTATAGGATGGAACACAATTGAAAGTATTGGTTTGGTGACACAGTAACCTCTCATGGTGGGTTATACCTTCCTGCAAGTTCAAATTGCATCCATGCACTAGAATCCCTGTCTTGTGGTCTCAAGTCCTATTTCAGAGCAATGAGCATTATTGTCATAGAAGCTGACACTTTTTTTCATGTCCATCCACCAAAGTCATGCATCTTCCCTCGGGCATGCACAAGGGTATTGGCTTGTTCAGTGAATGGTGACAACATGATTGGGTGTCAGAAAGGTTCACTGGGTTGCTCTGTGGACATTCCTCCTGTGGCCCTCGCATAATACAAAGGGGGAGCTGCACTGCTGGGGGCACTGCCCTTCAGATTAGACATCATGACCTCACTTACAGTCTCAGATCATTACTAAAAAAAATCCCACAGCATTCATTTGAAAAATAGGAGACCTCCCAAATGTTTATTCCTCGGCCAGTGACAGTAAAATCAAGAAATTATCTGCATGTGTATAATTTAGCTCATTGCTCTTTGTGGCACCATTTCTTTGCACTAATTATCCAATACGTTTCCCATAAATACAACAGAAAAATGAAAATTTATCTCAGTTTTTATCTCAGGCTTCACCTTACGCCGAGACTTCTTCATTCCCGGCTCCTCCCACTCCCCCAGTCATGTCCAGACATCATCCTCCTTCATGATTATCTGTGTCTCCATGATCCTAGACTCCTTGCATTTGTCATTGCTTCCAGTGTCTCTCACACGTTGTAACTGCAACCCTCCTTATCCCCCACACCCCATCAGTATCAGGGCCTATGGATGTGAACGGGTTGACAATGTTCGTCCTTTCAGTAAGGAGGAAGAACAAACCGTGGAAAATGTCCCCTCATGCTTTGCTGCATTCAGTCACTTGCAGCAGAAGGTAAAGTTGGTCGAGATCGTTACTTCAGTGAACTAATATTAAGAAGTGTTTTGTCAGCTTTTGGCTGTGCCAGCATTTGGCACTTGATCAATAGAAGTGACACCAATTATTTGTGCCATGTGTCGGCTGGAAGTTGGAGATATATGAAACATCAGTGGGAGACCATCAATCACAGGACCACTGGGGCTCCAGGCTTATCAAGCTGACGGAATATTGAGCGTACTGGAGGACCCCTGAGGCCTGAGTGCTTCCCTGAACAGTAGATCATCGAAATCCGTACTTCCAAAATCAAAAAGTAAGGTGGAAATAAAGTCTGTGACATAAACGCTTTCAAAATTATCCAAGGTGAAAAAACACAATAATAGCTTGGCATGGAAGTAATATAATGACACAAATATAAAATGTAATCTTCATATTCAGCGTAACTCAGATCTGCACTTGATACTGCTTAGTTTCAAGTTGATGTATGGTCCCTTAGTTATTATTAATGATTTAGTGAATTTACCTTTAAAATTTTGGGTGGATTATTTATTATGTCAGCAATATGTAGGCATGATCTATGAAAGGCAGCAATAATCTTTGTTCTTGGCCTCACCAATTTAATGCACTCTGGCTATTAATTATAGTAATCAAAAGGGAAAGGGGGAAGCTGTAACATGGAGATAGGTGAAACCCATTTATATTGTTTTATATTATCTACAAAAATTATATACTATTAAAGCAAAATAATATTATATCAGTAAATAATTTTAAAAAGGTGAGGCTGAACCATTGTAAACTGCTCTCCACACTGCAATTTTCCATGACTTATTTAAAAGTATTAGTTTTGCTGCCAGAAACTAAAATCCATGCAGTGTGTATTTCCAATTGTATTTTATGTTTGTCCCTCAGCAGTATAGATGCAAAAACAAAAGAGGATAGTTTTCACCTTCCTCTTTTGAGTGGTAAACTGACGGGTCAGCTGCACATGATGGAACTGGCTTTGTGTTTGTTCCCACTGATTTGAATGGAACAGACAAGCACTGTAACGGACACCCATTCCATTCCAATCTTTGTATCACTCAGATGAGAAAGATCCCTAAGTAGAATGAGCATTTTAAATGACCACATGCATGTGTTAAAGTTTTAAAAAGTGTTCCTCTGTTCCAACTTGTGAATTTTTGTCACACTGACGATTCCTTCCATGTCTGCTTTTATTTCCCTCCTCCTGCTCCATTCCTGCTGCAGATTCTGGTCCCTAGGGAAGTGCAGTATAACGTGGGCCTCCATGATTTTCTGTCCATTGATTCCCAATATGTGTTTCCACTGGATGAGGCATTACATTGGGAACTCAACTTCTACTTATGTGTTTTCATGGAAACTAAACAAACATGAAACAAATTAATCATGGATTATTGACATTTTCATAAGTGAAATATATCCTTTGTAAAGTTAAAATGGTAATCAAAACATTTTTTCTCATTTTTGAGTTGATAATCAGTGATGTTACCATCTGAGAAAAGTTCAGTAATCCATGCCTGGAAATGCGCAATAAGATATTCATAATTCTTGAGGTAAAGAACCATATGGTCCAATAATCTGCCTATTTTGTTGCCTAAAAGATGGGAATGTTTATTGATCCTATCCAAGCTTAAAGGGATTGTCTGTTTGTATTGACCTGGAAATTCTATCACACAGCTTTTAGTTGAGTCCATAATTACGTTTTAATCAAAATCTCAGTTGTGAAATATGATTGGGTATTCAGCTAGTGTACTTCCAGAAACATGTACAGAGGATGCACCACGACATCAAACTCTGTGAAACAAATTTGCATGTCACTTATGCGAAATTCTTGTGTGCATACAAGGCCTGCAAATGGCATAGGTCACTCACACTAGAAATGTTGTTATATGGCAGGGCGAGGCCTGATTCAGTGTTAGTTAAGTGAGGTTCAACCTTATCTGCTCTACTGATGGGGAGTCTGACAAGTTCATTCTCTTCTTGGTAGGGACTCCAATGAGTAGTTTTATAAGTGTTGGCTGCACCCCAACTTTCATTGGTGCATGTCCCTGCACAGTACTGCTTTAATACACTTTTTTGAGTGCCATGTGATTGCACACCCATACTCTTTGTTTCATGTATAGCGTGACTTTTTTTACTACTGACCAAGAAATATTGACAGGATGAATGAGCACTAGCATTCCAGTGTTAATTATTCAATATCACTTGATGTGAAGCAGCAGACAATCCCACATGGATTAATATGCTGATTGACTAATGTTTACAATGTACATGCCAACAGAAATTGTTCGCAATTGCAGCTTCAAGTTTTTGGGCTTTATCAGTTTTATCCTTGGCTTTCATCCATTTTATTCTTGCTTTGAAATACCATGGGAATTACTGAATGACTTGCCACAGTCTAATTCAGGTGGTACTTAAAAGGAAAGCTATCAGGTTAGACTGCAATAGAAAATTTTGTTATAAAGATAGAGGAATGGAGTGTCATGGTTAACATTTTTCTCTTTGACTGGATGGATGTTCCCAAGGATTTGTATCAAGACCAGTGCTTGCTTCAAAGATGTAAATGACCTATTTAGGAGATTGAATACACAAAATAAACAGCACAGTTGCACATCAGTTAGCACTGCTGCCTACAGCTTGACAACTCAGGGTTCAATCCAGGCCTCTGATGCTGTCTGTGTGGAGTTTGTACATTCTCCCCAAGACTGCAGTGGGTTTCCTCTGGGTACGCGCTTTCCTCCCACACCTCAAGGACGTGCTGGTTAGTAGGTTAATAGGCCACGGTAAATTGTCCCTGGTGTAGGTGAGTGGTAGAAGAATCAAGGGGGAGTTGATGGGCATTTGAGAAGGAAGAAGTTACCAGGAGATATCTGAGGGAATGGGATGGATGGGATTGCTCTGCGAGCTGGCATTGACCTGATGCGTTAAGGGCCTTCTTCTATGTTGTGAAAAGTATGAATATGGAGAATAAAGATGAGGAGTGTAAATGCCATCAAAACATAGGTCGATACACTGGATAAATAGTCGTCAGAGTAAGTTTAGGGTAGAGAAAGGGTGAGGGATAAGGAGAGCATATTTACAGTAAATGATGCAGCTTTAAGAGTAGAGCATCAGGCAAGGTTATATACAAATGGGAGAATGCTGATAAGGTTACAAAGGGAAAAAGATGAGTAGTTCTGGGTTTTTCCTAAAGATGCTGAATGCATGATTGAAGAGGTTACACTAAAATTATAGAAATCTCTGATTAGGCGGAGATTAGAATTTTTCAGCCAGAACTGGATGTTTCAGGGTGGATATTTAACCCTGGAGAGGTACAAAAGATATCACTAATATGATGTTGGAAATTAGAAGCATTAGTTATGAAGAGACAGCAGATAAACAGAACAAAGTAGGTATGGAAATCCTTTGGAGTTGTTCAAAATGATTACAAGTTTCTCTAAGCAGCTGAGAAATTACTGTCAGCTCTGGAAATGTATTGACTCTGCTTAATAGAGTTTTACAAAGTCTTATAGCAGGTTGCTAAAAGCCAAAAGATCTGCAGGAACATAAAGGTTCTTAAGATTTTCTCATGCAGTTGAGATAATAGTTGTCAGCTATTTTCTCCTTGCTCTTAATCCCCAGGATAAGTGTAAGTACATCCGATCAGAAGTAGAGGAGATTATTTGGACAGTCAACTGATGCAAGGTATATTTCCACTGACCTGATAACTCATAAAAACTATTAATGAGTTAAAACCACATTACCCAATAATGATTTGGACCATAGTCTTTTATTCCTTGTTCACTCCTGGTGGTCTGACTCACGAGGAAGTAGTTTGACAGCTGCTGTCATCTTCTGATGTCTCACTCAAACATGAAACCTTCATGCATCAGCCCAAACTACGGACAATGAGGACATAACAATCAATCCTGGTCCTATTAACACAGCATCCACCTTCCCAAATGCCCTTCCCTAACTCACTGAAGTCCACATACATGCACAGTGACTAGCTGTAAGGAACAGAAAACTTATCTCTTCAATCCCCAATGCTCTCACTGACCACAATGTATCTTTGAGCCAACTGAGATTGGTTAATTCAATATGAAGTGAATATTGAATGAAAAGGATTCCTAGTCTTGTTGACTGAAGAGTTGATCCTATTTAGATAGGAAACTTTCTGAACAGACCATTGAGGACCTTAAGTCCTCATTTTTTGACAGATTAAGTGATGATTAAGGAAACCTAATGTAATATTATTTACTATTTCAGTTGTTGGAGCCATTGTTTGCATCTGAAGAAAATGATCAAAGCACAGACATAAGTACTAATCCACATCACAGAGCTTGACTCTCTCCAGCTGACAGGTATGTACAAATCTCTCCAATGCAACTGTAGGAAATTATGAACGATATAGGTAGATATTCAGCCTGTCATCAAACAGTTTATCTTCTGGGCACAAATTGTAATATGTCACACAAATTGCAAGTTCCAGCTTCACGACTGGTGAAATCAAGAGTCAGTGGAGCATGATTTAATTTCAGCGCAAGCCCTGCTCCCAATATTTATCTTAACAGCAACTTCATTAAACCATCCTCCATTTTAAGGTTTTGACTATCCTCCTCAGCAGTCATTCTCCAAATTAAGTTTCTAATTTTGTCCCAAATTATTTCACATTTTTTGTAAATTTGAGCTGTGGGCCTCTGTTCAATGCAAGGTGAATTGAAAATAATAAATTCATTACATGAGTTAATCAAGGGACAAACTCTCTATCCTGTTCGTCAAAGTCAGGGGAGTAATTGGAAGTTTAGGCATGCATACTCTATCTGGTGTTCAATTTTTGAGCTAGTGCAAGCTTGCCTCAAAATTAGCAAAGCAAAAGAACATGTGTTGTGGTTGATCACTGGACACTAGTGAACACAAATGTTATATCTTCAGTACCTAAGTAGCCTGAACAGAAGCCTGCACCATTGGCCTGGCTTTTCAAAGCTTTTTGAGGCACCAATTCCTCTGACATTCCACCAGCCACAACCTTCCAACCTGAAAATGACCTATTTATTCCTACTCTTTGTTTTCAGTTCTTTATTCAGTTCTCACTCCATGCCCGTTTATTACCCCAACACTGTACACTCTAATTTTGTTTAGTAACCTCATGTGATGTCAAAGCCTTCTAAAAGGCCAATTCACCCAGCCCCCAGTTCCCCTTTCTGTTAGTTACAGTTTAAGAAAAATTAATCAATACTATGGTTACATTTTCTTCCTTTCAGTTGATGAGAAATGTTCTCTATATAAAATTTTGGAAAACAACAACCAGTGCATCCATTATCTTCCTAGACACTTCTTTTGAAAGATTGTGATGCAGGTCTTCAGCTCAACTAATGTGTCTCCAAAGTTGTGAGTGCAGCATTGCTGAATGCAAAAGAGCTTTAGCTTTTAGATTCTTCCGATAACATGAACGATATTGGAATAGATCCTCGAGCAGTTTTCGGTGCATCAAGCATGGCAAGTCATCTGTTTATAAAATTCAAGGGGCTTCTTCTTTTCCTCAGGGCTCGAAGGAACACATTGCATTCTGGTCCCAAAAGCACTGGATCACCCATCTTATGAAGGGTGGGGAAAGGGATATCCTCCCATAAATCTCTATGATGCATTACAATCAACATCCAATTAATTCAGGAAGCATCGATTGGCCCCATACCATTTGCCTTTAGTCTCCCAGCCTTTGGCCTTTTCTACAGTGCTTTCACTTTAATGCCATAGCCAAGCACTTTTGACCAATTATTCCAGCAGAGGACTAAATATTGGATGGCCTGAAGGGGAAAAGATTATTGAAATAATAAGATTGTCTCCAGGACTTGTGCCAGTGCAAAAGATGTGCCCAAACCTGTTGCTATGAGAGCAGGGGTTGGGGGGGGGGGTGGGTGGTGGTGTGGGGGAGTGGGGAAGCAAGAGGCAACTCCAGTCAGCAAGGGAAGTTGCTAAAACCAAAAATTGTTGTGGTCACACACTGCCAGGCCTGTATCTCACTGGCTGTAGATATTCTTGGATTGACAATTGTTTAGCGTGTGTGTGTTCAGGACCTGCTTTGAGACGAGAACAGAACTGTTTCTTGGAATTGGAAGTGTGAATGGTGGACCTTCCAGTGGAATCCATTAATATATCCCTGAACTCAGGTAGCCAGGCTGTCAGGGGTTGCAGTGTGGGGAGAAAGGGACTGGGTGGGGAACAGAGCAAGTGCTTTTCATCCCCATAAACAATCTGCAATGCAGGTGGAAGGGGCAGAAACTGAATTAATCAAATTCCTGTGCCCATGCACTGAGGAAAATAACATTAACCAGAAGCCAGATACCCACATGAGGCAGTTTTCATTAAAAATGTCATACTAGGAATTTATAATGGAAAAATCTAAGAAGTACATTGTAACTTCTAAGTTTGATTTTTGCTAAGATAAGCTTTCCAGCCTATTCAATGCACCAAATGGACACAGTGAAAAGACACTAAATGCCAATCCAACTTCATTTCAATAGTCTGAAATCACAGAAGACTTGTGTCTATTTTGTTTTTCCAGGGTTTTCACAACTCTTGTAATTAATGGGAGAATGATGGGGTTATTTTCTCCCTTTTGTATTAAATCAATGAAGAATATATCCTTTAAGAGTAATGGATGCCAGGTACAGCTCCTTATAAATTGATATTTCAACTAGTGATATTAATTACATTATCACAACACCTGAGGGGGGAAACGCCCTCCGTTTTTCCCAAGTAAACTTTTGCGATCAGTTCTCTTGTATGGAGTACTCAATTGTGCAACTAATCAGGCCAGCTCATGGTATTGGGATAATTGACCTTCCCTCTTCACAGAGGAGGACATCTGAGGCTAATCTTCTAATCCTAATTCCTAGCAATTAGCCCAGGAGATGTCTGGCTCCCATGCCTCCTTAGAAATTTGGTGACGGCTTGAAGATCTGTGAGGTGTCAGTCAAGCAGAATATTTGAAGCAACTTTAAATTCTGTTTCTCTTCACATTCTACTTGTGCTCTTTCCTCATAAGTTTCACCTTCATTAAGACAGCACAGTGACTGTCTGGCAACATAATTTGGGGAGGGGGAATGCCTATCCCCCGCCATCACACATATTTCCTACCCCAGCCCTGACATAGCACCATACCAGGAAAATGAGGAAGACCTCACTTAATTTAGTGGACCCCACCATTTCTCTGCTTTTGTGTCCCTACCCTACCTCTTGAAAGAATCACCTCCATAAAAGTGGTGTCAAAATTAATGCCTTAGAGGCAGGAAGAAATGATACCTCACGTAAGGTAATGTTTCTACAGGACTTCTGAATGTGATTCCATCACGTTGCAACACTGAGTTACCAGGTTTTGAAAATAGTTGCTGTCCTCTGCAAAAAAAAATATGCTAAGAATAATTTGGTAAGGAAATATTGACATTCAGTTTTGAAACACCATTGTTTCTATCCCTGAGGATCATGGTGGTAAGGCCAGGTTGGTCAAGAGACAAGAAGCCAAGAGAATCTGGCACTAAATAAGCAGCACCACCCAAATCTGAATCAAACAGCAAAAAACTGCGGATGCTGAACTAAAAGCAGAAAAGGCTGGAAGTACTTTGCAGGCCAGTCAGTGTCTATGGAGTTAATGTTTCAAGCCGATGACCTATATGAACCAGAAAATGTTCTAAAAAGTTTTCCTAGTTCAAATAAAACATTATTAATCTGAAAGGTGTATTTTGTTTGTCTCTCCACAGATGTTGCCTGACCTGAATATTTTCAGCATTTCCTATTTTATGCCACGCAAACCCACAGTTGAGAATCAAACAGAGTGTTGTATGAACTTCCTGCACAACCAGTGATATTTTTAAGATATTTATTTATTAGTCACACGTACATCGAAACACACAGTGAAATGTGTCTTTTTGCGTTACTGAGAACCTGCTGGGGGGCAGCCCGCAAGTGTCATCATTCCTCTGGCGTCAACATAGCATGCCCACAGCTCCTAACCCATACATCTTTGGAATGTGGGAGGAAACTGGAGCACCTGGAGGAAACCCGCGCAGACACACTGGGAGAACGTACAAACTCCTCACAGACAGTGGCCGGAATTGAACCCGGGTTGCTGGTGCTGTAATAGTGTTACACTAGCTGCTACATTATCGTGAGTGCGATGGATTTGGTTTCCTTCATCAGCAGGCAGTGGATTATACCAGATGTTTTCATTAGGGATGCAGTTGTGATTGTGGGTGTAAAACTGACAACAATTTTGACTGTTACTGTCATCAGGCAGCTTGGGATGACATGGGTGACACAAGGCAGTGGAGAGCTGTTATATTAAATAGGTGAGTGACAGCTTAATCAAGCAGGACATAGGTTTTCACCTCCTTCCCCATGAAATCCCAGAGCCAGGATACTGACTGGTGAAATTCCCACATTCAGAAGTCATTGATGCTTTTCTCGTGACACCTCAGATGTTTAAAATCTATTTGCAACAGACCATTGCTGCCAAAGCACCAATGCTGCTTGTGTGATGCAATCATGAGTGTCACCTTGCGAGGATGAGATTTGCAATGTTGGATTTTAATTTGCAGTACATTTCTGATAAAAACTGAACTGATGGGAGGAATTTTAACTCCTCCGATCAGCACAGGAGAAACCGAGCAGCTGTAGAAACAGGACTGATCACTTCCCCCTCCATTCCTCAGTTTAATGCCACTGACCTGATGGTAGACACACAAGATCCTCATCAATCCCATGGTACGGCACAGTAGTGTAGTGGTTAGCGTAACGCTTTACAGTGCCAGCGACCTGGGTTCAATTCCGGCCACTGTCTGTAAGGAGTTTGTACGTTCTCCCCGTGTCTGCATAGGTTTCCTCTGGGTGCTCCAGTTTCCTCCCACATTCCAAAGATACACAGGTTAGGAAGTTGTGGGCATGCTATGTTGGCGCCGGAAGAGTGGTGACGCTTGCGGGCTGCCCCCAGAACACTCTACGCAAAGGATGCATTTCACTGTGTGTTTCGATGTACATGTGACTAAGAAAGATATCTTATCTTGTAATATTGAGGATTGCAACCAGAGCCACCTTGGACAGGAAGGCCCATGCGTAAGTTAACCAAGGGCTGCCCACAGGCATTCAGGTGGAGACAGGGGAGACTCTGGGTCAAGGAAGGTATTCCAGCACCACACCAAAAGAAAGTTTAAAGATAAAACTGCTTCCAATTAGCTTCTGCCTGAACAGGAAGGGCACAGTGACTTACCTGCTGAGGCTGGAATTAAAATTCAGAGTGCGATAATGCCATCGGATGTTTAAAGGAGGTCATTGCTTCTTTGGATGACTGGCTTAGCTGCCCATCCACCGTCTAATTACAGCATCAAGGCAGAGCATGAGCGGGTAAACCACCTGATGGATTACTGAGGTGGGTGGGGTTAGAATCCAGCCCTTGCTCAAGCACATGGTGTACATGGTAAGTCTCTATAGGTAATGCTGTCCAAGGAATGCATTGAAATATACATACAGGGACACATCTATCCTAATCTGCTTTAGCGTCAAAGTTATACTGTTTAAAGCAGGACAGAGCAGAAGTGGGGAGAAAACAAGCAGTTACTGATCTGACTTGCTAGATTCAAGGAGAATGTGAATATCTGCAATATCAATAGTTTATTGGGAGATCCTCCTCCCTGGCTATCTGAACGGAATAAGCTGTCAACTGCTATTAATACTTTCTAGGTATTTCTGAAATGCTTAAAATGAATGGTGAGGGTAGAACAGGAGGATACAAGAACAGAATAAGTCAATAAGTCTCAAGGGAATGTTGAAAAGAAAACTGCTTTGCAAAGTGTTGAATTCATGAATCAGAATCTCCTCCTGACAAATTTATTTTGTGCTGGAGTTTTCTGACAAAGTAGTAAAGTATGAACTATCCACACGATTAATACTGTGCAATTAAACCAGCAACTAGTGGTGAGGAAGCGCTAGCCTCAAAATTAACTATAATTTGCTGTTTAATTACCACTGTTAACTATGTTGAAACATTCCATCCCTAACCACTTTTTGAATGTATATTTGCATACTAATTGCAAATTAACCTCACCAAAGAAAATTGTTCAGTAATTATCAGCTGAAAATGAAGAACTCATGATGGGAAATCCCATTCCTTGAGACTGTGAGTCATTGGAGATTTTTAAAACACCAAAATATTATTTGTGTATATTTCCCTTTATTATTCTCATTTAATACACTTATTCTTTTTGTATATTTTTCCTTCTGCAACTGATTTGACTCCAATTCACCCTCTCAGTTCATGCTCTCTCGAGGTTTAAATTCCCATTATTTGACAAGGTCCCTTATCCTCAGCCTGCCTTTATAATGCACTTCCAACAACTTGCAGAATTAACACATTTTGAGCTGACAGGTGCAAGGGAAGGGCTAACTCTCTGTGGGCACTGCAAGATAGCTTGCTGTACCAAAACTGGCCTACTATGCTTATTCATTTCTTCAAAAGAAAATGAGTAATGTCTGATGATTATAGAACTAAATGAAGAAAACTGCAAGGACAATATGGTGGTGGAGTAGCTAAGGAGCTACTGAGACTAAGATTCGATCCTGACCTTGGATGTGGTCTGTGACCACATGGGTTTCCGTCAGCTACTCTGGTTTCTTCCCAATTCCCAAAGGCATGCTGGTTACTCTAAATTACCCCTTGGTGTAGGTAAGTGGAAAAAGAATCAAAGGGGAATTGATGGGAATGTGAAAGAGAATAAGTAGATGGACCTGATGGAGCTGAATGGTCTGTGGTAAGTTTAAAGTTGACCAGATATTCTAACATGTTAGGCTCTGTAATCACCATATGTTTTCAATGGAAAATAAATGAAATAAATATGGAAATAAAAATATATCATAAGGCAGTGGCAGTGACAATGGTGAACTTACTGGACCAATAACCCAGAGATCTGGACTAAAAATCAAGAACTGTAAGTTCAAATCCCAACCTCGCAGTAATGCAATTTAAATTTAGTTAATAATCTGGAATGTAAAAACTAGTTCCTAGTAATGTTGATCATGAAACTAGCAATGTTGACATAAAAACCTATCTGGTACGCTATGGTCTCCAGTGGAGGATCTCTGCTATCCTTGGTCTGGCCTGGTGTGTGACCCCTTGCAATGCAGTTGACAGCCAACTGCCCTCTGATGTGGCTTAACAAGCCATTCAGTGGTATCATTACGTTAAAATGCTGACTGTGCCAGCAAAGTTCACATCCTAAAATATGAACTAAAAACTAATGAGGGTGCCAGTATGGAGAGTTAATGTGAACAGATCTTGAATGACTAACTTGGGGGATAATCATTTTTAAGAAAGACATGCAGTTGCATGTGTTAACCAGAATACATAATGATTGACATAATAATTACAAATTTATTCTAAGAATTTGTTTAGGAACACTCCTCATTTTGTAATAAAGTTCAGATTTCATGAGAATTTTTCATGGTGTTAATAGCAAAGAAAAATGTGATTTGGGTTCTAATAGGTATTACCTTTCTTCATTTTGAGTAACACCGAGTTCATGATTTTTGTTATGATCTTAAATTCTTTGTTCTAAACTGCCTATATCCAAAGAGAAGCTCATCCAAAAGAAAAGTTAAAAAGAAGTTATTTATTTGTGAATGTGATTTCAAGAATTCCAATTTGGCATTTTATGCAAACTAAGACCGAATTGTGCACATTTGACAACAGATGCAACATTATTGTTTAGCATGTTCCTTCCTTAATTTCTATCAAATATGACAGGTTAATCTAATAAATAAACCACATTTGCCATTTTTTTGTTTCACTTTCAAATTTACCCCATATTTGGCAGGTAAATATGCTAATAAAGTGACAGCAAGAAGCTTTCCAAGAGAAATGGTTGCTGATTACAAGAAGCAGTTAAAGTATCGCCTTGTCTCATACTACCAGCACATTGACCTTGGAGATTATAGTTTCAAAGACCTCTGCTAGGGCTAAAGAACAAAGAGGGTGAATTTTTGTGATGCTCTCCAATTCCTCCGTTACAATACTCTCTTCCATCAAACCTAAGAGAACAGCTGGGGCAAGGCCTAAAGAAACTCAGCCCAGCAATGTAACACTTCAGTGCAGTACTGATACAATGTGACAATCTAGAGACACAAGAAATTCTGCAGATGCTGGAATCTGAAGCATTACACAAAATGCTGGAGGAACTCAGCAGGTCAGGCAGCATCCATGGAGGGAAATAAACAGTCAACGTTTCGAGCCGAGACCCTTCATCTAGAGAATATTTTGAATGAGAGGCTCCATCTTCCTGTTCCAGGGCCTCAAGGAGATGTAAAATACACCACAGCATTTGGAGAAGAAGACAGTTCTTCTAGTACTGGCCAGCACTGCTCCCTCAAAGCAACATCAAAAGCAGATCATCAAAGCACTTATTTGCTATTCAAGGAACCTTGCTATGAGCAAACTGGTTAATATATTAAACTGCATAACACAGTAACTGCATTTCATTGATTGTTAAATGCTTTCAGATGACCTCTTAATGACTTGGTATGTATGCACGTTCTTTCTTCCTTCACTGGGGACTAGTCTCCCAGAATCCAAACATGTAATGAACTGTTAAAGCTCTGTATTACAACCAGAAAATATATGTGCTAATATTAAGTAAATTTATGTCTTTTGATGAGAAAGTTCTCTGATTCCGTGAAATATAACTGTTGAGATCTGGTATTTGATCAAGATACAAATTAAACCTCTGCCAGAGCCAACCATAAAAATTCAAAATATCAGACAGTTGACAATAAAAAAATACATTGATACGTAGAAAAATTGGTTAAGTTTTCATTAACCTTCCTTTGCACAGAGTTGAAAATGGAATCCAAAATCCAAACAAAATATGAAGACAAAACTCTCACTGTTTATTTCATTTAACATAATGTTGCATGTATTTTTGTAGAATAGTTAGAAATGTAATAGCAATGGAGAAATGAAAACCCAGTCCAATGGATCTCTTCTGGCTACAGAGGAAGGATCAACAGCCAAGTACAATGCATGAACTCGTACATAATTACCTGGTGCAACATTCCAATTGGTATAATTATGTCATGACAATAATTATGATTGTCCAAAAGTATGGAATATTGATATTCATGTGTTCATGAGAATGATTTATAAAACTTTCAGATTTTTGATTGAAGGTTGTGTCTATTTATCCTATGGTGAACAATCCACAGGGCTGTTGGGTCTCAATAAATCCATAATGCCATTTACTGGGAGCTCTGCCAATTCTTCCAGTGTCCTTACTGAGGTCAGGAAGAGAATCCTTTATTATAACAGTCATGAGGGATACCTCTGACGCATCTGCCTGTCTCAAGCTGGCAAATATGGTAAGGTGCACATAGTGTGTGAGTTGGGGTTAGTCTAAGGATCATTCTTGGAAAGGCCAGAGACCTTCTGGTTATCTAAAAACAAAAATATTCTCACAGACTCACTAATTCATAGATCTTTGGTTTTTTTGTAATGAGGTTACAAATATATTATTTGGACCTCAGCTGAGACTTGCACTCCTCTAATCAGGGCACACAGAGTCAATTATTGCCCAGGCATGTATATTACCGTTTACCTGAGAGGCTAGAGTCACAGAAACTATCACTGTTAGGGATCATGATAGGCGAATAATTTTCTAAAGGTACTAAAGATATAGATTACACCTCAGCCACATAGTTGGGTTTATTCCTTTCAATTGTATTTAGCAAATCAGGATATTTTTATCCAAGGATTAATAATTCCTGGTACAGAACAAGACAAGAAAGAAATAGTATGGATGTGAATCGTCAGTTATGCATTTTAATGCAAACAAAAACTCTCTTTTTCCAGTCGCTGGATGCAGATACGGGCAGTTCCGCAACAGCAGGTGATTCTGTAAAATGAATTGATTATAACACGACTGATGGATTAGGGAAGACTATTTGCATTATGTGGGCTGCATTGGTTATAGCATGATTGCGATTGGAAAAACCTGTTTAAATCTGTGTTTTGAAGGCAACTATAGCCTATTCTGCTATAATGCAACTTCCTATAATGTGAGGTTTCTTCGGAACAGAACTATCACATTATAGCAGAACTACCTGTATCTCCAGCTCTTTCAAGAATCACTAAAATGTGATGACTGCTTTTGCATAGAATGATAAAAGTGAGCAGAGATGTCACTGGATGGGCAGTTGCAAACAGGTACCAGGATTTGGGAGATGCCAGAATTGAAAAGAAAAGGAGCAGCATGTCAGGTAAGCCATTACTTTTCTATTAATTGGGACCATCTTGCTGCTTATGTTTGCTGAATGCACTCCCATTGTCATCCCTTTACTGGGTGCCCTGGACAGTACTCAGCAGCAGGTGGATTGAAGTCTTGACAAATAAAACCTGTTCTAGGGTGCAATGTATTTATCTTCTTCCGAGGGTGAGGGAGTGGGGGGGGGGCAAGAAAATTTAATTTTAATATTTCTGAAAATGTTACAACTTAATCCATTAGGTACTTTCTTGTAAATAAACTGAACATGACTAGATCCTCCACGTATCCTTATACTGTACTAATATTCTCTTGCCTCCTGTTTAAAATACACAAAATTTGAAGTAATTGGATTTTCTTTGCAGCACAAGATTATTCTTCTACATGGAGAAATTGATTGTTTAATATCTAACTTAAAGTTGTTTAACTTAGCTTAACCATTTTGATCAGAATCACTATCAGCCACTTTTCTGAATGCTTAAAAATCCAGATCATCCTCATTGAACTCGCTACAACTGGGTTTCTTTGATTGGTTCCTCATAGAAACTTTCTGATCAGGATCTGGATCTGAATTATGCTTTGTGTCTTTCACATCTTCAGATACTTCAGGACTTGTGCCAATACTTCTTCTGTCTTCGTCTGATGAGCTTTCTGGGTACATTTGAGTAGATTTGTTTCCTGCACTATTTGAGCTGCTACCTGCAGCTTCTTTAGCATTACTTTGAATATCCTCAGCAGTTTGCTCTTTAGTGGAATCTTCTAGTGTTTCCTCTCCGGAGAGCTGCAGGCAATTGATAAGACTCTCATTTGCAGCTAAGTTTGCATTCATGTCCAGCACCTCTTCAATATGGCTTTTAGCATCAGATTTTATATGCTCATCAGAGAATTCTGAAGCATCGATATCCAAATTTTGAATCTCTTCCTCTCTACCATTATTCTCCACAGTCTCACTTAAGTTGTTTTCTGACACTTTATATTCGCATTGACTGTCGGAATATGGTTCATCCAATTTGCTATTCTTTCTTGTCTCTGGATCTGTATCATTGGGCATTAAATTATCATCTTCATTCTGCTCATTGCATTTCTTAGTTATAGGGCTGGCTTCTTCATCATTGCATTCAACATTACCTACTTCACACTTGGCATCCTCAGTTTCACACTGAGGATTCGCTTTGTCATGTTGGTGTAGACTTTCACCATTATGAACCCCATGCCCTTGATCTTCATTGGGGTTTTGGCCATCAATTGATTTTATTTTTGGTGATTCTCTACCTTCACTTTTATTTTCTTGATCATCTTTGCATGTATCTACTTGTTCAATCTTCTCACCAATGTCCTCCATATTCTCTCCTACTTCATGGTTGCTTTTTGGTGGTACTTCCTCTCTCTGATCCATTATTCTATCTAACTTTTGATTTTCAGATTTATTATTCACATTGACATTTTCTTGATTCTCAATCACCTGTTCATTGCTTTGAATAACTTGGTCCATATTATTTTGAACAGATTCTAAAGTTTCACTCTCATCACAACCATTTTTCTTAATTTCCCGATTCAACAATTCCTCAGCTCCATCTGTGACAATCTGTTTTGTTATTTGCTTATTAGGTCTATTCTTTTTCATTCTAAGGATTTCTCTCAGATCAAAGTTTTTGGCAATGGAGGTATTTGTCTGCATTGGATTTGCTGCAAGTTTTGGGGCCTTATATTTTTCTTTGCAGGAATCACAAGGACAGAATTTATCAAGGTTACGTTGATCTCGTGTGTTAACTTTGTCACCTATCATTTGATGAAAATTTAAATCCTCATCACTTACCAGAGATGAAATCTCATTTGTGCTCTGCTCATGATCAGATTCTTTAGAATGGGGAGAAAAGGTTTGCATTTTGTACATGGCTTTTAGCCGTCTCCGTCTTTGTTCTGTTTGCTCAGATGACTCACATCTCCGTGGTTCCTGTGGAGGCATTGGATTCTTCTTACCCACTCTACCTTGGACTTTTCTAAGCTCTCTTTCAATGCTTTGTTGGATTCTTCGACTGACGTCTACTCTTAAATCTTCAATCATGTGATCTAATCTTCCATCATCTTCTAAATTCCACCTAACTTTAAAGTCATTTATTGCGTCTACATAATGTGTAATAAACTGCTTTTCCAGTTTTTTCAACAGTTTGAGTAGCCACGCTGGATCAGGATCAGATGATTTCCTTTCCATTGGTCTGGGCTTTTGCTCAGCTGAGAATACTTGTGCTGCATGATTTGATTTTATTTCCTGTGATGCTTTTATTCCACTGATACTATCACATCTTTCTGTTGTTTTATCACATACAATATCCGTTTCTTCAAGATTGCCTATACCGACTGCCTCATTATGGTCTTTTGCCTTGTTCTGATGAGCTGTTTCTTCTGTATCGAAGCTATTCTTAGCAGATGGCTTCATTCCTCCCATTCCTGGAGCATGTGGTTCCTGTAAGTTTTGGGTTGTGTCCTGTGTGCTCGTCCCTATGTTTTCTACATTTTTAACCAAATCCTCATCACTACTTTGCTCCCCACTGTTCCACTGGACACGGCAAGCTATGTCTGGAGTAACTGGACTGGATGGTGCAATATCAGACTGCGAAAATTTTGAGTTTCTTGAAAGAGACAGTTTCTCAATGTTATTACTCTCTTCTGACTTGTTCTTTGCATTCCTGCAGTTTTTTAACTTTGGTTTCCTTCGTGAAGTATTAGTCATTGCAGAATCTATGGATGATATTGAGTTTTCTTTATTTTT
The DNA here is from genome assembly GCF_009764475.1 of Pristis pectinata. NCBI lineage: Eukaryota > Metazoa > Chordata > Chondrichthyes > Rhinopristiformes > Pristidae > Pristis > Pristis pectinata. The sequence goes on along the minus strand of NC_067414.1, from coordinate 56,802,863 downwards.
GTCACTTGGTTTAGTACATATCTCAGAGTCTTCAAATGAGTTTGTCATTAAAGAAGCTTGATCTTGCTTTGATGTGTCATCTGTCTTGCTTGCACAGCTTTTTACTTTTAATTTGCTTTTTTTCTCTGCCGCTAGAGAGACATCCATTGCCCCACCAACAACACTATCTCCTGAACCTCGAGATCCACTATTGACATCCACTCCAGAGGAGGAGACTGGTGTTATGTCATCATCAGCTGAATTATGGCCTTTAAAAGTTTTTGAACGTTTTACATCAGTTTGAGAGACCTCTCCTTCACCTTCCTTAGCAATGTCAGTGTACCAGAGTGACTTCAGAATACTTAAAAGCTCTTTCTGTGCAGAATTATCCACATTGTTGAACTTGTTTGCAGAATCTGAGGAATCTTTGTCAAAAAATTGCAGACCAGCAAGACACATCAACAGGGCCTTAGCTGAATGGCTTAGTTTTTTCCCATGTGCAAGATTTAAATCAGGCAGACTATTTGACCTATCTAATTTTACTCTCTGTCTCGAAGAAAGAAAAACCTTTATAACCTCAGCAGGGGAATGCACACTACTCGGTAAAATATCGTCTTGTAGTTGCTTAGTGGTGGAACAGCAAGAACTAACCGGCTTAGACTGCAATATATCTACCTCTTTGACATTGGGTTGGACTGAAATTTCATCTTCCATTTTTGTATTACTGCTGTGTTCCAATCTTATCACCTTAGAACCATTTTCCTCTTTAAATTCAAGATTGCTTACAGAAGATTCCTCTTCAGGTGATTTCTCTTCTAATATTTTCATAGTCTCTTCAACTTTTCCCCATTCTGTCACACCTTTTGCTGATTTTTCGCACTTATCTTGGAACCCCTCAGTGCTGTCATATTCCACAAGCATGTTTTCTGATGGAATATTTTTCAGCCATTCATGAACAACCTCTTCAAGAGATGGATTTGGCAATATACCGGGTATAAGATCATTCTTTCCACATGCAACTGCAACAGTACGAGTAGATTTTTTATTTTTATTTTTCTCAATATTATTATTATTATTATGCTTACATTTTTCTTTGCTGCTGACTTTTTCACTCTTCTGGTCATTTTCACTTTTGATGCTGTTTTCTTTCTGAGGTTTTCCACTGGTACTCTTTTCACTTAAACTTGATCCAGCTCCTGATGTGGATGGCCTGGATGCAGAATGAGTTTTATTTGTTACTTTATCAAGAACCAAGCTCCTTTTAGACTTCTGACCAGGTTCTGTCAATGAATGTGGAGTGCTTTTACCACCAGCCTTTCCCTTTGGTTCTGAAGACTGAGGCACGCTCTGAACAGAAGCATTCTCTGCACCTGAGCCAATTTCAATTGCTGCTTCTTCATTTGCCTCACAAGATGAAAGTTCTACCTTTGCTACATTTGGAAACTTTGAAACACCATTTTTTTCTGGTTCTTGCTGTCGTGCTTGGCTTTCATCTTCAGCCTTAATACCAGATGCTTTGGAATTAGCAGAACAAATACTGATGGCTGCTTTACCTCTCTCTCGCTCCATTATATTGGCTTCTGTTTGTAAATCTGGTGTTGAAGAGAGTGTTTTATCCTCATTGCTTGTTGTTCCATCTTCAACAGCTTTTAAATTTGGTTCAGAGTTGTCAGATACGCATATGGATGAACTCCCATCGTCCTCTGAAACAGCCTTTTCAATTCTACTTGCACTGTCAGAAAAGCTATCATTTAACAATTCACAGGATCTTTGACTTTTGTCATTGGAACTTATCATAATATGTTTTGCATGTTGGCTTCCTGACGATTGTTCAGAATGAGTAGAAGTAGCTGAGTAAAATTTTAGCTTCACTCTATTTTTCCCACTTAAGCCTTCTGAACACAAAATATTATCGTCTTTACCATCAGTCAATGATCCTAAGGATGTAGTTGAACGAGAAGGAATTGAATCATCTGCTGCATCCATATTTGTTGGCTGTTTTTTACCCCTTTTGGAAGATGAGATAGTTGTGTTGCTTACTGGTCTACCATAAGAGTCATAATTAATGCCATGGACTTCAGGAGTAAAATGTCCTTCCAATTCATTTAAATCTGTCTTAATATGGCTGCCAGTTTTGGATTTTGCTGAAGATAATGAAATGTCACTTGCTGGCCTATTGTCCTCACATATTTCCCTATCTGAAATTTTATCACTGCGAATGGAGCAACTGGATACAACAGAATATACTTTGCCTTCTTCAGTATTTCTAGTATTAATTGTGCCGTTTATTTTACCATTGGATTGGGTGGGGCTGCTTGATTTGGTGCTTGAGTGAACATGGTTCAATGCAGCTGATTCTTTGTAATCATTAGTTGAACATTTTGACCCATTGGAGGATACATTTTGAGATCTTGCTTCTGAATCATCCTCCTGTTTAATTTGTTTCTTGCATTTTGCACAATGAAGTGATTCAGAACTGTTACTTTCTTGTTTATCATCAGCTGCTTTAACATCAGCATCTTTTAAATTAACTAGCGCCTCTGCCAAGCTGGTGAACGAAGTTGCAAGCTTGTCATTTTCTGCCACATCTGTTATTTTGACTGCAATGTTTCCCTTTGAAGAACCAATGGAATTGCATGCTGAAATACAGGAGGGATCTTCATCACAGTTTTGGTGACTGTTGTTTGTAGAACAACGTGATGAGATGTGATAGCCAATGGCACTTTGACTCCTAGAAATAGATGCTCTACTCTCATGATATCCTATGCTTTTAGAAGTGGATGTATAGCCACCACTTTGGCTACTACAGTGACTCAGGGAGCAATATTCCACTCCCTCATCTCCATTTTCAAAAGTCTCTGAATGGCTTTCTATCCGTTGTACAAAATGTGTATATTCATCACTTGACATTGTTTGCATGCTTTCAACAGATTCCCTTTTGTACGCAACACACCGGCCTGGTGATGCACTTGAGTAAGAAGAATGAGTATATCTGCCATTTCTGGAGTTCACTTCTGTAATATTCTCAGAATACGATGGATTTTTCCAAATATCGTACCCTTGACAACATTTGCAGCAGTTCTCACAGTGGTGTTCTTCAGGTTCTGCACCATTGTGTTTTGAAACATAGGCATCATCACTGTTGCATGGATAAGATGATCCATCGAAGTAATTCTTTTGATCAGCCTGTTCTGTGGCACAGTCTTCTACTGAACATAAACGTTCATTCGTGGTCTTCCCTGCCAAGCTGGATCTCCTGATCTGTGTGGACCACTGAAGGGTCTCACGATTAAGCAAACGAAATCGAACCTTCATCTCCACGGAAAGGCTACCATCCTTGTTCACATGAACTCTTTTCTCAATGTTGTCATCTATCATAGAATCAGTAAGTTCGGGATTATTCTCACGTGGGTGTGAGTCCACATTTGAAGCATGGCCATTGTTACTTGATGACATGTTCAAGGCATTAGGATAGAATTTGTCCGATGATAATGAAAATCTGGATGAACGAGGTGGTGATCTTGGATGAATTATACTTTTCTTGGTTTCTAGTCCAAAGTTATCTGTCAAATACAGAATCGTATTTCATTAAAATATTCCAAAATTCCCAGAAATACCTCAGAGGGAAGATATTTGTCACACAGAATTAGGAGCAAAGGGAGGGAAAAAAGACAAGAGAAAGGAAAAAGTACTTAATTTGAAACAATTACTTCATTATCAGCTTTTAGAAAAGTTAAATCATTCAAAGTAGAATAATTTGTTGTGTAAACTCAAGGAAGGACAAACACAGCAGATAACATGCTTAAAATAAAAGAATTACTAACCTACGTTGTAACTATTAAGATCGCGTCATTGCTGACAAAGAACAAGTTATTTTCTGTTAACGTGGCATTGCATAAAAATAAAAAGATGAAATGATTGAAACATGCCTATTAGGATGAATTTACATTTCTCAGCAATCTTAAAAGAGCTTTACTTTGTTATGTAAAATGTTTTTGAATAGTTCACAATAAATATGAAATGAACAAAACACCTATAAAACATGTGTCTCTCATGAGATAAGGTCAGGCAGTTTGTTGTACCCAAATGTGTTCTTTAAAACTCAAACTTCTTTTTGTTGCCATTACCTGTTCAGGCCAACTCTAATGAACACTGAGATTCCAAAATCTCAGTTTGAAATTGCTCTCTTCACTATTTCAACATAAACCACTTATTTTTAACACTTTAACAATTAAATACTAGAAGGCTGTGCCCAAATCAGGTCCAAGTTCCCTTGCTATCTCCACTGAAAAAGAATCAAATTGCCATTATTGTGTCATCAAATTCTTAACTGATAATGATTTGATGATTTGACAATTTCATTATGTTTATGTACTCTGATTTATTGTATTGTGGAGTGTTTTTCATAGAATCATAGAAACAGTATGTAAGAAAGTCATTTAATTATAAGGCAAGAGTGGGTAGACTGGGTTTATTCTCACTGGAGGCTGAGGGGTGTCCTTCTGGAGGTTTATAAAATTATGAGGAGCATAGAGCGACAGGTAGGTAGAGTCTTTATTCCAAGGGCAGGGGAATCCAGAACCAGGGGGGCACAGGTCTAAGCTGAGTAGGGAGAAATTTAATGCGGATCTGAGAAGTAAGTTTTTCACATAGAGGGAGTGGTTGTCTGGAACGAACTACCAGAGGATGTGGTAGAGGCTGATACAATTACATACAGTATAAAAGACATTGGGACAGGACTTGGATGGGAATGGCATCGAGGGATGTCGGCATAATGCAGGCAAATAGGGTTAGCATGGATAGGCATGGATGAGGTGGGCGGAAAGAGCCCATTTCTGTGTTGTATGATTTTATAAGTTCAGGAACCCTGTGCCACGTTTCTATACGTGCAATATTTGCAGTCCTATTCCCCAGCTCTTTCCCCATTGCCCTAGAATCTTGTCTCCCACAAATATCCATCCAATTGCCCCTTAAAAGCTATGATTGAATATGCTTCCACCAATTACTCTTTATTTCAAAAATAAATTTATTCATAATAAAATATATATACAAAGAGAAAAAACACAGCGTAAAACTCTTGTTACAGGCATTTAATTCCAATGACAATTATCTGCCTGAGAAAGATCTTTATCATTTCACCCTGATTCTTTTGCAGTCACTTTAAATCTATACCATCTGGTTCACACCTTCCACCAATCAGAACATTCATTTTGTTCACTTTGTCTTGCATCAAATTAGCCTTCAACCTTTTCTGCTCCATGGAGAATATTCCAATATTCCTAGGTTCTCAGGTCTATCCACATTGCTAAAGACCCATAGACAATTCTCCAATTTTTTTTGCTCTGTCTCCAAGACTGTCATGTAGCATATGAATATACAAACACACACACATTAGGAACAGAAATAGGCCATTCAGCCCTGAAGCTTCTCCCCTATTTAATATGATCACAGCTGATCCGATTATAACTTTAACCCCACCTTTCCATCTACCTGCATTAACCTTACACCCCTTTCTTATCAATTGTCTGTCAACCTTTGCCTTAAAAATACTTAGATTCCAATAGTGCAATAATCACATTTGGATGGAGTATTCTTGTGACAGTCTAACCAATGTTTTCTCGAGATTTTGTATAAGCTCCTCTCTTTTGAACTCTGTTCCTTTTCTTATGAAGCTCAGGAACCCACACGCTTTTCTGTTGCCTTCTGAACCTGTCATGCCACTTTCAAGGATTTGTGCATGTATACCGGTAGGTCTCCATTTATGCATCCACCTTAGAATGTACCTTGTGTATTTTTTTTATTTCCCTGTTCTTTCCACTGCAAATAATCACTTCCCACTTTTCTGCATTCATTCTAGTTTGCCTTGTCCACCCATCCCATTAGCCTAGCTCAATTCGTAAATGTTCTAACTTTTTGAGCACACTTCCAAGTTTTGTGTCATCTGAAAATTTTGAAATGCTGCCGTGTTCTGCCAAGTCTAAGACAATAATATATAGCAAGAAAAGCAATACAGTAGTCCTGGTACTAACCCTTAAGCAACACCTAACTCTGCCACAGGAGAGACCTGACCCCACCCTAAAAAAACAACCATTCACCATAGCTATGTCCCAAAACTAATTTTGCATCCACATTACTACTTCCCCTTTTATTCCATGGCCTTCAATTTGGCTGATAAGTTTGTTATGCATATTGACCAAATTTCTCTTATTGACAAGATCTGCTACCTTATCAAGAATTATTTAGTTAGACACAATTTGTCTTAGCAAATCATTGTTGTTTTTCTTTTGTTACTCTATACTTGTGCAATTGTCCATAAATCTTGACCCTAATTATTGATTTAGTAGTTTGCCCTTCACCAAGGTAAAACTGACCAGCCTGTTGAATTTGTTTTCACATCCGTTGCTGAACAAGGTTGGAACATTTTCAGTCTTCCAGTCCTCTGACACCATCCCAATATTTAAGGAGGATTGGAAGATTCTGGCCATCAACACTTACCTCCTGAGCAAAGTAGGATGCAGGCATTCTGAACCTGTTTATTTATCCATCTTAAGTATAGCCAGCCTTTCTAATATCTCCTCTTTATCAGATTTTAACTGATACAGTATCTCAATTACCACCACTTTTCTAATGACGTTGGCACAACCTTCTTTCTAGGTAACGACAGATGAAATATTCTTATTTAGAATCTCTGCCATACCCTCGTGTAGATTTCTTTTCCAGCTCCATGTGTAGATTTCATTTTTTGCTGCTAATTGGCACACTGGAGGCATGGAGAAAACACAACAACGCTGGGAATGTGGAAGATCTGTTGAACTTAATGGCAGGGTTTCGATTAAATAATCTGTTACAGATTCCCCCGAGCCAAACTGGCAGCCTGGCCAAGGAATGGGGAATAAGCAAGTGACCAGATGGGATATATCCAAGGTTATTACCGGAAGCGAGGGAAGAGAGTGCTGAGCCTTTGGCGACGAACTTTGCGTCCTCACTGGCCACAGGAGTAGTGCCAGATGATTGGAGGGTGGCAAATGTTGTTCCTTTGTTTAAGAAAGGGAGTAGGGATAACCCTGGGAATTATAGACCAGTGAGTCTTACATCAGTGGTGGGCAAATTACTGGAGAAGATTCTTAGAGACAGGATTTATGGGCATTTCGAGAAGCATAGGCTGATTAGGGACAGTCGGCATGGCTTTGTGGGGGCAGGTCGTGCCTCACAAGCCTGATTGAATTACTTGAGGATGTGACAAAGCACATTGATGAAGGTAGAGCAGTGGAGGTGGTGTACATGGATTTTAGTAAGGCTTTTGATAATGTTCCTCATGGAAGGCTCATTCAGAAAGTCAGGAGGCACGGGATCCAGGGAAACTTAGCTGTGTGGATTCAGAATTAGCTCACCCATAGAAGACAGAGGGTGGTGGTAGATGGAGCGTATTCTGCCTGGAGGTCGGTGACCAGTAGTGTTCTGCAGGGATCTGTTCTGGGACCCCTGCTCTTTGTGATTTTTATAAATGACTTGGATGAGGATGTGGAAGGGTGGGTTACTAAGTTTGCTGATGACATGAAGGTTGGTGGTGTTGTGGATACTGTAAAAGGTTGCTGTAGGTTACAACAGGATATTGATAGGATGCAGAGCTGGGCTGAGAAGTGGCAGATAGAGTTCAACCCGGAAAAGTGTGAAGTGATACACTTTGGAAGATCTAATATGAAGGCAGAATACAAGGTTAATGGCAGGACTCTTAGCGATGTGGAGGAACAGAGGAATCTTGGGGTCCACATCCATAGATCCCTCAAGGTTGCTGCGCAGATCGATAGGGTTGTTAAGAAGGCGTATTGTGTGTTGGCCTTCATTACTTGGGGTACTGAGTTCGAGATCCGCAAGGTAAGGTTGTAGCTCTATAGAACTCTGGTTAGACTTGGAGTATTGTGTTCATTTCTAGTTCCTCATTATAGGAAGGATGTAGAAGCCTTAGAGTGGATGCAGAGGATATTTACCAGGATGCTGCCTGGATTGGAGAGCATAGGTTGAGTGACCTTGGGCTTTTCTCTTTGGAGAGAAGGAGGATGAGAGGTGACTTGATAGAGGTCTAGAAGATGATAAATGGACAGTCAGACACTTTTTCCCAGGGCGAAAATGGCTAACACAAGGGGGCATAATTTTAAGGTGATTGGAGGAAGGTATAAGAGGGATGTTAGGGGTAAATTTTTTACACAGAGAGTGGTGGGTATATGGAACGCACTGCTGGCAGAGGTGGTGGAAGCAGATACATTAGGGACATTTAAGATACTCTTAGTCAGGCACATGAATGATAGAAAAATAGAGGGCTATGTGGGAGGGAAGGGTTAGGTAGATCTTGGAGCAGGATAAAATGTCGGCACAACATTGTGGGCCGAAAGACCTGTACTGTGCTGTAATGTTCTATGTTCTTGGCAGAAAAATGCAGCCCAGGGCTTTTGGGGGCAGCTTTTGGCTTTTTGAGGGCTGTGGACTACAAGTCAAAGCTTGGAGACCATGAGTCAAGACAAAGAGATCATTTCATTGTGGACAGGGGAAGAGAAAACCAGGATCTTGCTGTGGGTTGAAGGAAACAGTTATTCATCAGCAGTTATTGGGTCCATCCAATACATCCTGCTTATATCTGCCTGGACTAGGCCTCCCACTGCTCACCTCTCACTCTCCTTTATACTGAGCACAGAATAAAGTCCAAACAGGACCACTCCTTCATTGTATTCACTGCAGTAATGTCTTGTGACATGATAATTATAATCTTCAACCTCCAGCATTATAGATAAAATTTCCGAGTAAAGGTGACAAGGAGTCATTAAGAACTATTGGCTTGCCGAAAATTGCAACTTTCCAGTTGGTCTCCTGATGCACAATTTCCAAATGCAGGGAATTTATCAAAATGAAATTTATTGTGAAATTCAGTTTGGTCAGAATAAAGCCTAGGGCATTCCTGATTTTTCTGAGTATTTACAATCAAAGCTATTGTTTGAACTACTTCAAAATTAAATCCATGTGGACTTGATTGTTACCGCCTCAATCTTTAATTTTTGTTAACAGTTGCATTCTATATTCATACATTTTAAAAATGAATTGAACAAAAAAGTGTCTAACCATTGATCTTGGTTTCAGCTGAATCATTATTGCTGTTGGTCTGCGATCTCCTTGACAGAACCGGCAGTTTTTCAGATGGTCTTTTGATATCTTCATTCACAATTGGTTTGAATGCTTCATGTCCAACGCACACCAGCGCATTAGGGCTTTGAAGAAGAGCCTGCAACGTGCCAACCTGTAAAATACAAGCATGGCCTTTATCAGGTTAGAAAATGCTTCTCCCTTTATAATGTGCTGACACTTCATTGCAGCTTCTTTTTAGTGTTTTTTTAACAACCTTCAATGAAAGAAGCACTATTGTTAAACCAGTTCTACACCTCCACCATTCAAAGCCTATAGTCCTAGCACCCTGCTCTAGGCCACTGAAAAAGCTGCTGGTGGACCGTCACCAAATAATATGATCACATATGGAGCCTTTCAAAAGGGATAAAGTGTGATGGTGCAGGATTTCCACCCACATAGTGAGCCTATCCAATATACAAAGGATAAAGTGATTTAAACATGGAGAGTGGGTGCCAAAATCATAGTGGTAAAACAGGGATGGCCAATATATTAAGGTGGAGGAAAATAAATTTTCACCCTGACACTCTGCTAAGGGAATTGGAATTGGTTTATATTGTCACTTTTACTGTGGTACAGTGAAAAACTCGACTTGCATACCGTTCATACAGACCAATTCATTACACAGTGCATTGAGGTAGTACAAGGTAAAACAATACAGAATGCAGAGTAAAGTGTCACAGCTACAGAGAAAATGCAGTGCAGGTAGACAATAAGGTGGAAGGTCATAACAAAATAGATTGTGAGGTCAAGAGTCCATCTTATCGTACTAGGGAACCATTCAATAGTCTTATAACAGCGGGATAGAAGCTGTCCTTAGCCTGGTGGTATGTGTTTACAGGCTTTTGTATCTTCTGCCTGACAGGAGAGGGGAGAAGAGAGAATGTTCAGGGTAGGTGGGGTCTTTGATTATGCTGGCTGCTTTATTGAGGCAGCGAGAAGTATAGACAGAGTCCATGGAGGGAAGGCTGGTTTCTGTCATGTGCTGAGCTGTGTTCACAACTCTCTGCAGTTTCTTGCAGTCGTGGGCAGAGCAGTTGCCATACCAAGCTGTGACGCATCCAGAGAGGATGCTTTCTATGGTGCATCGATAAAAGTTAGAGAGTGTCAAAGGTGACATGCCAAATTTCTTTAGCCTTCTGAGGAAGTAGAGGTGCTGGTAAGCTTTCTTGGCCATGCCATCTACATAGTTGGACCAGGACAGGCTATTGGTGATATTCACTACCAGGAACTTGAAGCTCTCAACCGTCTCGACCTCAGTACCGTTGATCTAGACAGACGCATGTGCACTACCCCCCTTCCTGAAGTCAATGACCAACTCTTTTGTTTTGCTGACATTGAGGGAAAGGTTGTTGTCATGACACCATGTCACGAAGCTCTCTATCTCCTTCCTGTACTCTGACTCATCGTTATTTGAGATATGGCCTACTATGGTGGTATCATCTGCAAACTTGTAGATGGAGTTAGAGCAGAATCTGGCCATGCAGTCACGAGTGTATAGGGAGTAGAGTAGGGGGCTGAGGATGCAGCTTTGTGGGGCACCAGTGTTGAGAATAATCATGCCGGAGGTGTTGCTGCCTATCCTCACTGATTGCAGTCTGTTGGTCAGGAAGTCAAGGATCCAGTTGCAGAGGGAGGTGTTGAGTCCCAGGTCTAGAAGTTTGGTTGGAAATATAGTATTGAAGGTGGAGCTGTAGTCAATAAACAATAGCCTAACATAGGTGTCTTTACTGTCCAGATGCTCCAGAGATGAGTTTAGGGCCAGGGAGATGGCGTAGGCTATAGACCTGTTTCGATGGTAGGCAAGTTGCAGTGGGTTGAGGTTGTCTGGGAGGCTGGAGTTAACGCATGCCATGACCAGCCTCTTGAAGCACTTCATGATGGTGAACGTCAGAGCCACCGGTCAGTAGTCATTAAGGCACATTATCTTGTTTTTTTTAGGTACCTGGATGGTAATAGTCTTCTTAAAGCAGGTGGGAACCTCAGATTGAATCAGGAAGACATTAAAAATGTCTGCAAATAAGATAATACCCCTGCCCACTTATCTGCACAGGATCTGAGGACACGGCCAGGGACACCATCCGGGCCAGATGCTTTCTGCAGGTTCATTCTCTGGAAGACTGATCTTAGCTCCTCAACAATGACCATGGGTTCAGGTGCATTGAAGGCTGTTGGGGTGGGTGGTGATGTACCAATCCCCTTCTGTTCAAAACGTGCATAGAATGCGTTAAGCTCGTCAGGAAGAGATGCACTGTTGTCGGCGATGCTGCCCAACTTCATTTTGTAGCCCACTATAACATGTAAGCCCTGCCGCAACTGACAGCTGGTCTGGGACTCGATTTTGGACTAGTATTGTCTCTTGGCATCTCTGATAGCTTTACAGAGGAGGTACCTTGATTTCTTGTAAAAGTCAGGGTCACCTGAGTTGAACACCATGGTCCTAGACTTCAGTAAGGAGTGGATCTCCTGGTTCATCCATGGTTTCCAGTTTGGGAACACCCTGATTGTCCTCATTGGTACACAGTCCTCAACGCACTTGCTGATAAAGTCTATGATAGTGATGACATACTTATCTAGGCTGGCAGCTGAGTCTTTGAACATGGACCCATCCACTGACTCAAGTCCTTCTCCCCCACACCTGCCTATCACTACCTCTTACGTACATCTACCTATCAACACCTTGTGCCCACCCTGCCTCCCCTATTTTGTCCACCTATCACTGCTCTGCTTTTCCCTCCTATATATTGGACTCCCCCTATTCCTATCTTCAGTGCTGAAGAAGAGTCCTGACCCGAAACGTTGACCACCTGCTTTTCTCCACAGATGCTGCCTGGCCTGCTAAGTTCCTCCAGCATCAGTGTTTTTCATCTAGATTCCAGCATTTGCAGTCCTTTGTTTCTCTTATGTAGAAGTTCATCTATTTCCTCAGACCAGCACTGTATGACTTTCTGTACTGGATCCTTCCATTTCAGCTTCTATTTGTATGCAGGGAGAAGGAGCACAGCCTGGTGGTCTGACTTACCAACATGAGAGTGGGGGGTGGCTTGGTAGGCATCTTTGATGGGGCTACCAAGTGCAGCAGACAAGGGCCTAAAGTATTTACCTTTGGGGGACCTGGAAAAGTGATTACTTCCCTCTGAGAATAATTATCTTATGTAGCTGCAGCAGCGGAACATATTTTTCTGATGGGTTTATCAGACATTACCCTTAGATATGAGGGGCAGGTGAAACTCTTATCCAGTGGAGCAGGCCCCTGGAGGAATATTGTCACAGTCCTACTTCCCTGGTGCACTAATTTTCAAGCCCCTTTCCTAATTTTCCTTTTCTTTCCAGTAAAGTACAGCCTCATTTCCACAGATTGCCTCCTCACATAGTATGGTTACTGCAGGGAAGTCATTGGATGCTTTCATGCCAATGTGAAGCATCACTCCCTGTTCTGGATTTTTAAGTAACTCAGATAGTGATCTGCATATAGTATGTGATATTTTAATTTGACCATTCCTTGTAAGTAATTCTATGTAAACAAGGTGTAGAAATGTTGCACATTGTTCAGAGTATTTCTCAGTCCAACATGGTTATCCAATCACAACATAACACACATGAAACACAGCAACCCAATCATCACAAAATTAAAACAGAAAGTGCTGGAGATCCTCAGCAGGTCGGGCAGTATCTGTGGAGAGAGAAACAGTCATTATTTCAGGTTGATGACCTTTCATCACACTTCACTCTAGTACTTCCAATGTAAACATATAAAAATGTATTGAATGCAACTTGCACTTAAAGTATGCTAGATACTTGGTGATATTAGACAAAATTTATCAAAATGCATGGTTTCAGGTGAAGAAATGTATGGTAAGCACATCTGTTGGAAGGAAAAAAACCTGAAAGTATGCGTAAAATTTAAAAGGGCATGAGAAATTAAAATCAGGTCTAAAAGTCTTTGAAAAGACTGAAAATTAATATTGGCCCCACTAGGAATTGATTGAACAATATGTTACAATGGAAGGGAAATAATATTTGTGAAGGGAAATTCTGCAAAAATGTGAACACATACCCCTGTGCTGAAATAGGTCCAAGGAACCAGAGGTATTTGAAATTATGAAAGATTTTGATAGAATTATGATGGTAAGATCATTGCCTCTGGCTGGGAGTCAGTAATCAGGGATCATCAATGTAAAATTGTCAGCAATATTGGGAGGAGAGAGATTGGAAGATATTCTGTCATAGAGAGAGTTGCTGGAAGATGGAATGCTTTGCCACAGGGAATAATTGAAAAAAGAGCATTTAATCTTTAGGGGAAAATTGAATAAATACTTGAAGCAGAGAAAGATATATATGAATATAATGGATACCTGAAATATCCATTTGCCATTCTGTAGTCTCTGATGGATGTTTACTTATTTGCTTCTCTTATTCTCTATAAGTTAAATACTGCCTTTAATTTTAGGGTGTTGACTGTAGCGCCCCAACTTCTGGAAAGTTAGAACTGTACATTTCTCTGGTGTGCCTGACACTCCACAGTTAAGATACCTGATAAGTTTCATAGAACTATTTTACATACCATCTTAGGATATGAAATTCATTCTATACCCTGAAACTTTGTGTGAAACATTCTCATCTGAAAATAATCAAATAAGCTTTATTAAAATCAAAGGGAAAGTGGAGGAAACCAATGTATTTGTATATTCAGAAGGCATTCAATGAGGTGCCACATAATCATAGAATCACAGAACTGTATGGCACAGAAATGAGTCCTTCCGGCCTACCTTGTCCATGCCGATCGTGATGCCTATCTGTGCTGATCACACTTGCCTACATAAGGCCCTTCTCCCTCAATGCCTTTCCTATCCAAGTAACTGTCCAAATGTCTTCTAAACATCAGAACTGCATCTGCCTCCACCACCTCCTCTGGCAGCTCATTCCAGAAAATCACCACCCTCTGTGTGAAAAACATACTCTTTAGATCTTGTTTAAATTCCTCCCTTCTCACCTTAAACCTGTGCCCTCTAGCTTAGCTTCCCCTCCCCAGCGAGAAAAAGGATTCTGACTATCTATCCTGTCTATGCCCCTCACTAAACTCATTTAAGATTCATAGAAATGTGTAAATATATTATCATGGATTGGATATTGGCAAATGAACTGAAAACAGAAAGAAATGAATTATGAAGACACAAGAGACTGCAGATGCTGGAATCTGGACCAACAAACAATGTGCTGGAGGAACTCAGTGGGTCAAGCAGCAACTGTGGGGGGGAGGAATCGTTGACATTTTGGGTCAAAACCCTGCATCAGGACTGGATGGATTATGCGTGGTTTGTAATTAATAGTGTAACTTAAGTATCAGAGCTGGTTGTCAGATAATTACAGCCTATATTAGTAGCTTATCTAGGGGAAACAAATACAAGGGTCTAGACTCTGCAGGTAAGTATCAAGAGTCCTTCAAGTATCCTATGACAGTTTCCAATGTAACTAACTGAGACTTCAGGATTTCTGTGTAAACACAGAAGTCCTGAAATTGAACGTAGATCATAGAACAGTAGAGCACTGGACAGGCCAACCAGCCCACAATGTTGTGCCAATCTTGATGCCAATTTATACTAAATGTCCTCCTCCTGTGTATCATCCATATCCCTCCATTCCTTTCATATATATGTGTCTATCTAAAAGCCTCTTAAACTCCACCAAACTGCCTGATTCCACTACTACCCCGGTAACCCATTACAGGCACCTACCACTCTCTGCATAAAAAAAACTTCCCCCCTCTAACCTTAAAAGCATGTCCTCTGGTGTTTGAAATTTCTACCCTGGGGAACAGATTCTGATTGTTTATCTATGCCTCTCATAATTTTAAAAACCTCTATCAGGTCTCACTTCAGCCTCCAACACTCCAAGGAGAACAACCCAAGTTTGTCCAACCTGTCCTTATAGCTCATCCCCTCTAATCCAGGCAACATCCTGGTAAACCTCCTCTGCACCTTTTCCACAACGTCCACATCCTATAATGGGGTGACCAGAACTGCACACAATACTCCAAATGTGGTCTGACTAAAGTTTTATATAGCTGCAGCATGACTTCCTTACTCTTATACTCAATACCCCTACCTATGAAGGCAGCAGTTTGCAGATGTTTTGCTGATAGTACTCTTACTTTGGACTGCTCAGAGTCTGCGAGGGAGGACAGAATTGTGGCAACTGTCCACCGATTACAGTGGAGAATCAGCTCAAACATCCTGTGCTAAGCCTAGTCATCCATCTTTGTATCAATTCAGGGAGATGACCTTGAGAGATTAAGGTATGAGTAGTTCAAAGTTTTTTTTTAAATAGTTGAGTTTATTTAATTATTTTAAGCATATTTAATTTTTTTTACTGTAATATGTCTTAGAATTGTTTAGTCATCTGAATTGTTATGAATATTCTAAATGTCAGAGATATTCAGTATTTTGTGGAAGGAAATGGATAGTCGACATTTCGGATCGAGACCCTTCACTTGGACTGGTCTGCATTGTGTCTCTTGTGTCTACATTCAATGTTTTGACAGCTTTGAGAGATAGATTAGCCAGGAGGTGTGGCATAGCTGGCTATCACAGTAACATCCATTGCTTTGCGGGCAAGGTCTAATCTGCTCTTCCCCATCAGTGCCATGATGGATGAGGCTAACTTCTCTCTGGAGCACTGTGAGACGAGTACCTTGTCACTGACTGCAAATTCTTCACCAACATGTCCAAGTTTGCTAATTTCACAAAACTAGATAGGAAAACAAGCTGCAAAGAAGCTACCAAGCCAAGTGACTGGACTGTGAAATTATCTAGTCAGAAAGAAGGAAAAAGCAGATTTATTTTTCAAGGCTAGATCTACTAATTTATAAAAGTTGAGGGATTGCATCTAAATATTCTCGCAAACAAAGTATGGAAAGTTAAGAAGTAAGTGTGTATGTGTACATCAAGTGATTAGGAAGGAAAATAGTATATCAGAGAACAAAGGAATGTTTATTGACATTATCCATATGGAATTCCAAAAAGCTTTTGATAAAGTCCTGCAGATGAGACTGTCATCTGAAGTTGAAGCTGACAGAATTGAATTCAATTTATTGACAAGACTACGAAATTATCTGAATTAGCAGAAGACAGACTCCATCAATAATAGACAATAATGAATAATTATTAATAATAATAATGAATAAGGCTAGCACAGTGGTGCAGCTGGTAAAGCTGCTGTCTCACAGCACCGGAGACCTTGAGTACTGCTGTGCAGCGTTTGTATGTTCTCCCTGTGAGTGGGAAGGTTTCCCCAGGTGCTCCCGTTTCCTCCTACATCCCAAAGATGTGTGGGTTGGTGGGTTAACTGGCCACTGTAAATTGCCCCTAGTGTGTAAGTGAGTGGTAGAATCAAGGGAAGTTGATGAGAATGTGGGGAGGATAAAAATGGGATTAATGTAGGATAATGTAATGACTGGTTGATCCTCAGCATGGACAGTGGGCTGAAGGGCCTATTCCTATGCTATATCCCTCTATGATTCTCTGACTCCTCAGATAAGTAGGATGTGAATGGAAGTGTTCCAGATAGATCTGTACTGGTCCTGCAACCATTCACTTATAAATCATTCAGAAGATGGGAGAGAAAGCAACATGTCCAGTTTGCCAATGCTGCAAAGATAGCTGGCATTGTAAGCAGTATAACTCGAAGCATTAAATTACAAAGAAGTTAATTGAACGAACAAATGGTCAAACTATACCAAGTGGATTTCAATGCAGCGAAATGTGTGATCACCCACTTTGGACTTAAAAAAAAGATAGAACAGAGTACTTTCTAACTGGTGAAAGGTTGAATCAAGGAAAGTCCAAAGACAATTTTTTTAAAAACTGCAGATGTTGGAAATCTGTAACAAAAACAGAAAATGCAGTAAACACTCAATAGGTTAAGCAGAATCTGTGGAAAGAGAAACACAGTTTACATTTCAGGTTTTGACAAAAGGTCTTTGACATGAAATGTTAACTGTATATCTATCCTCAGATGCTGCTTAGTCTGCTGAGTGCTTTCAGCATTTTCTGTTAAGATTCAAAGACACTTGAGGATCCATGCACATTGATCTTTAAACTGTCATAGACAGAGGCAGGAAGTACAGAAAAAAAGGCTAATGGAGTTTTGACCTTTATATCTGAAAGGTCGAACTAAGAAAATTATTATATTTTCTGCACCTTTACTGTACCTTGGCTAGATCAGATGTGGAGCACTTTGAGGCCCCATGCTTTGGAAGGGGAATAGAGACCTATAATGATACTTAGATTCTGAGAGTAAAATTATAAGGAGAGATTATACAAACTAGAGTATCTGAAAATTAGTAGAATAGGGGTAATTTGATTGAAGTTTTCAGATTGAAGATGTGCAGAGACAAACTATCGCTGTTGCTCTAAGCATGGAAGCATGGTCCAGAGAATAGCAGAAGTATGGAACTCTCTTCCATAAATGTCTATTGATACTTGGCAATAATTAGTTTTAAATCTGATATTGTTAACTTTCTGTCAGCCAAAGGTATTGAAGTAAATGGCAAAAAACTTGGTAAATAATGCTATAATTTCATTGAATGCTGAAACAGACACAAGGGGTTAAATTCCCCACTTCTGTTCCTATATGCCCTTACCTTGAAACATGAGAAACAGCATCTAAAAGCAAGAAGAATGGGGGTCCTTTGAAACAAAGTATTGATTGCTGATTTTCGAATCAGATACCTTTGTCAGCAGAACTGCTTTCTTTATTTTATCTCATCCCGAATGTTTCTGTTTGATCCTGCAAACGCAGCGTCTAGTAACGATATACAATGCAAATCTAAATTGTTAAAATGTGCAGAACTAATTAGGTACTTACACTTCTTCCATCCACTGTGTAAAGTTTGGTCACATTATACTGCATGAGTTCAGAGATTTCTTCAAGAAAGCTTCTGAAGCTATGTAAATTTCTTTTGTGAAGAACAATTGAATAATGGATGCCAACGTTCCCATTTTTAATAAGTGTAATCTTTTTATGTGCTGCATGAACATGATGCACCCGTCCTTCTTCTTGTCTTGTCCTCTGCGCAATATATTGATGGGTACTGGTCGGGTTATTGCCCTGCCGTGTAGCTGGCTTTCTTCCAGCTGCATTCACATTGATTGGTTTGACGCGTTTTTTATCAGAACAGAGATATGTGCCTCCGTCTTCCAATTGCTCCAAAGTGTTGATGTTGTGAACTCCATGAGGGGTTGTCACTGTACGCACACCAAATGGAAGTGATACCTTCTTGGTGAGGTCATCCAAGAGGGCATCAAATGTTTTGAATGTCCTTTTGTTTATGGCCATTCTTACTCCAGTGAACTGTGGGTCACCACTCTTGTAGAAGGTTATCTTCTTAGCTGGAGTTACCTCAGTCAGGTTAGTGGCCTTGGAAACTGAAGGCAAAGAATGTTCAAAGCTGAAGGGATAAATAGTAGAACCCACAGAAGACTGGTTCATCTTGCTCTGTTAGGCAAATCTGAAAACATAATAACAAAATTACATTTCCTGGCTCCTAAATGAAAATCATAGTTTCTATGCATTTTGTTTTAAGGAAAAATTTAATCAAGGTTTTAGTTCTCTTGTCTTTCGTCATTGTTGACTCATACTAGAGTGTACTTCCTGCATTTTGAGCAAGTGGTTTTACAGCCTTACATTTTCTTACAAATCATGTTACTGTAACTGCGAGATAAAGGATTTTCTCATCTTTAAACAAGTTTTATTTTTCACTTTGGGCTTTCAGCTACTCTGTTCTCTGCTGTGATCAGCTGAAGCAACTGGATAAATGAGCCTGGCAATGGTAGCTCAGATGATGGTAGCTCTCACATTGGTAATCCTTGCAGGCTAAAAGGAAGACATTCTTCAGCTTTTGCATTATTTTTCATTGGGCATAATCTTCCTCTAATTTAAGTGAAAACATTTAGATATCACTTAGCACAAGGAAGCTTGCTTCAGAGCACTGTGATGGACCTTAGCTCAGCAGCCTGGATTGCAATCATTCATACGCTGTTATCTACCGCCAAATGTACTAAATGTGGCCCATACACTGGGTGTTGCACCTCCCTGATTTGTTGTTGAACCTCGGATCTAGGAGAAGTTGGTAGAGAATATTATGCAAAATACTACACACATCAAATGGATTTCTTATCCAGAATGCACATAAGAACATAACAAGTAGATGACATCGCAATAGGTTTATTATTACATCAGCTTTGTATAACGTATGATGGAGAATTAATGTATATTAATGGGTATTAATATACATTAATTAATGTGCATTTGTGTGGGACCACATCCATATAAAAAATCTGTACTTATAAAGATTTATTTTGGGTTATGAAATGATTTATTTTTAGAACTGATCTACAGGATTTTTTTGACTATTCTGCAACAGGATTTAATCAGGAGGGGGAATTTCAGCACCAATGCTGGTTGATTTTTGGCAATGATCCTGGGAACTATTCCATACCTCTTTGGGTTCCACCATAACTTCCATCACATGGGAATTATTTGCACAAACTTGAGTGTAAGAAATCATCAAATCAAAAGTTAATTCCAAGGAATTACCAACAAACAGATTTTCCATCATTGAAAGCACCTTGGAATTACATTGGGAATGCTCTTGGAGGTGAGAAAGTAGTGAGTTGAGATAATAGGCAGAATATACATGTATATAAATAACTTAGTTGATCAGATAAAAAGTTATGTATCCAAGTTTATTGATGACATAAAGATTTGGGCAGAATTGTAAGCAGTCTGGATGACACGGTTTAAAGAGATGTGAATAGAATGAATGAATGGGCAAAACTAACTAATGGATTTTAATGCACACAAATGTGATGTCCATAAGACCATGAGACCATAAGACAAAGGAGCAGAAGTCAGCCATTTGGCCCATTGAGTCTGCTCTGCCATTCTATAATGTGCTGATCCATTCTCCTATTTAGCCCCACTCCCCAGCCTTCTTACCATAACCTTTGATGACCTGGCTACTCAGATACCTATCAATCTCTACCTTAAATACACCCAATGACTTTGCCTCCACAGCTGCCTGTGGCAACAAATTCCACAGATTCACCACTCTTTGGCTAAAGAAATTTCTCCGCATCTCTGTTCTGAATGGGCACCCTTCAGTTCTGAAGTCGTGCCCTCTTGTACTAGACTCCCCTACCATGGGAAACAACTTTGCCACATCTACTCTGTTCAGGCCTTTTAACATTCAAAATGTTTCTATGAGGTCCCCCCTCGTTCTTCTGAACTCCAAGGAGTGCAGCCCAAGAGCCGTCAATCGTTCCTCATAAGTTAACCCTCTCATTCCTGGAATCATTCTGGTGAATCTTCTCTGAATCCTCTCCAACGTCAGCACATCCTTTCTTAAATAAGGAACCCAAAACTGCACACAGTACTCCAAGTGAGGCCTTACCAATGCCTTATTGAGCCTCAACATCACATCCCTGCTCTTATATTCTATTCCTCTAGAAATGAACGCCAACATTGCATTCGCCTTCTTCACCACTGATTCAACCTGGAGGTTAATTTTAGGGTATCCTGCACGAAGACTTCCAAGTCCCTTTGCATCTCTGAATTTTGAATTTTCTCCCCATTTAAATAATAGTCTGCCCATTTATTTCTTCTACCAAAGTGCATGACCATACACTTTCCAACATTGTATTTCATTTGCTACTTCTTTTCCCATTCTCCTAGTCGATCCAAGTCTCTCTGCAGACTCTCCGTTTCCTCAACACTACCCACCCCTCCACCTGTCTTCGTATCATCTGCAAAATTAGCCACAAAGCCATTTATTCCATAATCCAAATCCTTGATATACAACGTAAAAAGAAGCGGCCCCAACATGGACCCCTGCGGAACACCACTGGTAACCGGCAGCCAACCAGAATGGGATCCCTTTATTCCCACTCTCTGTTTCCTGCCAATCAGCCAATGGTCTATCCATGCTCGTAACTTTTGCCTGTAATTCCATGGGCTCTTTTCTTGTTTAGCAGCCTCATGTGCAGCACCTTGTCAAAGGCCTTCTGAAAATCCAAATACACAACATCCACTGCATCTCCTTTGTCTAGCCTGCTTGTAATTTCCTCAAAAAATTGCAATAGGTTTGTCAGGCAGGATTTTCCTTTAAGGAAACCATGCTGAGTTCGGCCTCCATGTGCCTCCATGTACTCCGTAACCTCATCCTTGACAATCGACTCCAACAACTTCCCAACCACCGATGTCAGGCTAACAGGTCTATAATTTCCTTTTTGCCACATCGCACCCTTCTTAAATACCAGAGTGATATTTGCAATTTTCCAGTCCTCCGGAACCATGCCAGAATCTATTGATTCTTGAAAGATCATTACTAAAGCCTCCACAATCTCTACAGCTACTTCCTTAAGAACATGAGGGTGCATTCCATCTGGTCCAGGATATGTATCTACCCTTAGACCATACAGCTTCCTGAGAACCTTCTCTGTTGTAATTGTGACTGCACACACTTCTCTTCCCTGACACCTTTGAGTGTCTGGTATACTGCTGATGTCTTTCTCAGTGAAGACTGATGCAAAATAGTCATTCAATTCCTCTGCCACCTCCTTGTCTCCCATTACAATTTCTCCAGCATCGTTTTCTATTGGTCCTATATCTACTCTCACCTGTCTTTTACTCTTTATATACTTGAAAAAGCTTTTAGTATCCTCTTTGATATTATTTG
This sequence comes from Pristis pectinata, assembly GCF_009764475.1. Taxonomy (NCBI): domain Eukaryota; kingdom Metazoa; phylum Chordata; class Chondrichthyes; order Rhinopristiformes; family Pristidae; genus Pristis; species Pristis pectinata. The sequence goes on along the minus strand of NC_067414.1, from coordinate 56,780,977 downwards.
CTAGCTTCCTTTCATAGTTCATCTTTTCCTTCCTAATGACATTCTTAGTTGCCTTTTGTAAGTTTTTAAAAGCTTCCCAATCCTCTATCTTCCCACTAATTTTTGCTTCCTTGTATGCCCTCTCATTTGCTTTTACTTTGGCTTTGACTTCTCTTGTCAGCCACGGTTGTGTCCTTTTTCCATTTGAAAATGTCTTCTATTTTGGAATATACATGTCTTGCACTTTCCTCACTTCTCGCAGAAACTCCAGCCATTTCTGCTCTGCCGTCCTTCCCGCTATTGTCCCTTCCCAGTCAACTTTGGCCAGTTCCTCTCTCATGCCACTGTAATTTCCTTTACTCCACTGAAATACCGACACATCGGATTTCGGCTTCTCCTTCTCAAATTTCAAAGTGAACTCAATCATGTTGTGATCACTGCCTCCTAAGGGTTCCTTCACCTTAATCTCTCTAATCACCTCTGGTTCATTACACAATACCCAATCCAGTTCAGCTGATCCCCTAGTGGGCTCAACAACAAGCTGTTCTAAAAAGCCATCTCGTAGACATTCTACAAATTCTCTCTCTTGAGATCCAGTAACAACCTGATTTTCCCAATCCACTCGCATGTTAAAATCCCCCATGATTATCATAACATTGCCCTTCTGACAAGCCTTTTCTATTTCCTGTTGTAATTTGTAGTCCACATAACAACAGCTGTTTGGAGGTCTGTATACAACTGCCATCAGGGTTCTTTTACCCTTGCGATTTCTTAACTCAACCCATAAAGATTCTACACTTTCCGATCCTATGTCACCTCTTTCTAATGATTTGATATTATTTCTTACCAGCAAAGCCACACCACCCCCTCTGCCTACCTGCCTATCCTTCTGATACACTGTGTATCCTTGGACGTTCAGCTCCCAAAGACATCCATCCTTTAGCCACGTCTCAGTGACGGCCACAACATCATACCTGCCGATCTGTAGCTGTATTTCAAGATCATCCACCTTATTTCTTATGCTGCGTGCATTTAAGTATAATACCTTAAGTCCAGTATTTGGTACTTTTTGCTTTGATTGCACTGCAACTCTATTGCACTGCAACTCATCCCACTGGTTGCAAATTTTCCCCATCACCTGCCTGTCCTTTCTGTCCTCTTTACTGCGCACTATCTTTGATTTATTACTGTTTTTCCCTTCCTCAACCTTATCATTCAGGTTCCCATCCCCCTGCCAAATTAGTTTAAACCCTCCCTAACAGCTCTATTAAACCTGCCCACTAGGATATTTGTCCCCTTTGGGTTCAGGTGTAACCCATCCTTTCTGTACAGGTCATACTTCCCCCAGAAGAAATCCCAATGATCCAAGAATCTGAAGCCCTGCCCCGTGCACCAGTCTCTCAGCCTTCATCTGCCTGATCCTGCTATTCTTGCCCTCGCTAGCATGTGGCATGGGCAGCAATCCTGAGGTTACTACCTTGGAGGTCCTGCTTCTCAGCTTCCTTCCTAACTCCCTGTATTCTCTCTTCAGGACCTCCTCCCTATTTCTACCTATGTCATTGGTACCAACATGTACCAAGTCTTCTGGCTGTTCGCCCCCTCCCTTCAGAATACTCTGGACCTGATCCGAGACATCTCATACCCAGGTACCTGGGAGTACCTGTCCATTCCCCTCACTATGGAATCCCCAAATGTCATCCTTTTAAACCTAATACAGACAGAGCTGAGCATTTTCTAAATGGTGAAATGCCAGAAGTAGTCAAAGTCTAAAGAGATAAGGTACTGAAAATAATTGAAAAGGCTAATGAAATGCTGGCCCTTTTATCTAGAAGACTGAAGTATAATGGGAAAAAGATGTGCTTCAGTTACTCAAAGCCCCAGTTGGACTACGTGCAGAATTAAGCAGCTGTGACAGATCATTATGGAGAAGGATTATACATGAGTTTTCTTAGTCTATATTAATGGTTTGGACATGGGAATACTTCCAAAGTTCCAAATATTTTCAAATTTGTAGATAACCCAAAATCTGGAGATATAGTGAACTGCACAGGAAACAGTAATGGACCAAGGAGGTATAGATGGGTTGGTAGATTGAATGGATAGATGGCAGATGAAATTTAACGCTGAGGAATTTGAAGTGTTACATTTTGGTAAGAAAAGTGAGAAGGGATAGTGTAAACTAGAGGGCACAAATCTAAATGTGGTGCAAGAACAAGGAGATTTGAGAGCATCTGTGAAAAGTTCATTGAAAGTGACAGGACAGTTTGAGAAGCTGGTTAAAAAAGCCAACTGGATCTTGGGTTTTATATATAAGGGGCATAGAATACAAGGGCAAGGAAGTCTCTGTGCTATATATGAACTCTATGAAGGTGATTGGCAAAGGAACCAAAGCACCATGAGGAAATATTTTTTATGCAGCACGTTGTTAGGGTTTGGACTGCATTGCCAGTTTATTAGTGGAGGCAGATTCAATTGTGACATTCAAAAGGGTGCTGGACAAATATCTAAAAGGAAAGAATTTGCAGGGCTATGAGACATGGTGGGGATCAGACTAGCTAGATTGCTCTTAATAGAGTTGGTCTGGACTCAACCAGCTTTCTTCTGTCCTGTAGTCATTTGATGATTCTGAGATTTCCGAAGAACTGAGAACATTAAGGATGATAAATGACGTTTCAAGATATATTAAGAAGAACTGCCAAGGTGGTTGAAAGAATCTGTGTCTGTTGATCATGTGAAATAGGGAGCATAGTCTAAAAATTAGAGCTGGACTTTTCACAAACAGAATTAGGAAATACATCTATAGTCAGAGGGAGGTAGAAGGTAGCAAAGGTCTTCCATTTGTGGAAATTGATGCTAGGCCATTGATTTTAAATCTGACATTAATGGATTTTTGACAACCAAAGATATCAAGGGATAGCGAATGAATATACGGTAACAGCTGCATTATTCAGCATGTCCCAGACTTGACAGGTGCTGATTAATCAAACAAGACATTTAATAAAGAATTAGCCAGGACACTCCCTCGGTTCTGCTCCTCCATTAGCCGGGACACTCCCTTGAAGCTGTCCCTCTGTTAGCTGGGCCATTCCCTTGGTGCTGCCACCCTATCACCACAGCCAATCCCTGGATGCTGCTCCTGCGTCAGCCCAGCCACTCTCTCTGAAACGCCACGCACAAGAGCATGCCAGGTAACAAACCAAAACAAACTTGAGGAACTAAATGTCCTCCTCATGCCAATGTTCCCTCCTTTGAAAACCAGAGATCTCTTTCCAAGACTGGGAAAATTCTAATGAACTACAAGGAAGAGTTATGAAATTGGATCACTGATTCCATGGTCTTATTGAATGGTGTAATAGGCTTGAGGAGCTAAATGCGCTATTTCTGATGCAATTTTATACATATCCTGTCCTGACATACAACATTACAAATGGAGTTGAAAAGGGGTTTCAGATGTAGAGAGCAATTTTGTCCAAAGCAACAGATCTTAATTTATATTTGCTGGTGGTCTGTTGTCCAAGATGTACCATGACAGATGCTGTTGCCAAGTCCCTTTCTGAGAGTGCATACTTGACGGGGATGGATAACAATCCGGCATCAGCTGAGGTCAGGGCTTCCTGGAAGTGCTGAGCAAAGAGCTGCCTCATCTCCAACTCAGCACAATTCATGCCACATCATAAAATCCAAACCCAACATCTTTAGACGCCAGTTTTATCACTAAATTATCTTGGCAAGCATTTAAGTTAAATCAGTAAATTTCCACATAGATAGTAGCCTATTAAATGTGACCCAGTGAATGTTAACAACTTGTGAAACATGTTATTTTCTCGAAATTACTTTGTCATTTTTTTTACAAGTCATACTTTGCAGTAAGAATGAAGGTTGACTTTTGAAATAGTGTTCTAAATCTTAATATCATTCAATATAAAGCAAAACAAAATGCAATTTGTTTTGAATCTAAACTGGCATCATGAATATGAAGCATAGTCAAATGTAAAGTGTAAATTTTATTGTAGAACAGCTTTAAGATTCATTTAGCAAAAATATTGAATTACTTCCACTGTGATATGTAGGTGGTATTCTGACCATTATATTTAATTCAAATCATTTTTTGTGTATAAGTACTCACATGAATTAAACAAACAGCAAGAAATTGCAGAAATGCTATATGTATGATCTGAAGATTGTAAAATACTGACAAAATGATACGTTACAGTCCAACTTACTTCACACATGATTCTTCACTCATGCAAGTTTGCAACAAAAATAAACTGCGGTGTTTCACTCTGCAATGAACAGCTTCACAGTGATGAGCAAAACACAAGAACGGCAAACCCAGCTGTATTCTTCAACATGGCCGACAATCATGTGGACCTAATCAGTTTTCTAATGCCAGGGATAGAACTATAAACCATCTAATCTCCCAGTACAGGCTTCAAAAGCTCTTGGAGCCATGAATATAGGAATTAACAAACAGCATTAATACAGAAAGCCAGTTTATGGCAATTATAACACACATTTTTATGTTTCAGTTTATATATGTGAAGATAAATTAACTCTTTAGTTACTAAATGAATTGGGAAGTAAAGGCAATGCAATAAATATATTATCATACAATACATCTTTTTAAGATGTAGTAGGAAACCATTCAACCCATTGAATCTATGCCGGTTCTCGGAGCAATCCCATTAATCCCATTCCCCAACTTAATTCCCCACAACCTATTCTCTCACACCTGCCTTTTAAAATCTCCTGATTTTCCATCCAACTTCCTACATTAGGGGAATTTACAGTAGCCAACTGGCCTTCAAGCATGTCTTAGGAATGTGGAAGGAAACTAGTGCACCAGGAAAAAAAACCCATACGGACAGCATCGGGGGATGAGTATCAATTCCAGGCTGCTGGAATTGTGAGACAGTTGCACCACCTGCAGCACCACATTTCTTATCAAAGGTATCAAAATCCTGCAAATTTTAGGTCCCACTCACCTTAACCTCAGTTCATTGTTTCCTCCAGTGTTACTTTATTCCATGCGGTTACTGATCCGAATTAGAGCTAAACTAAGCTTCTATTTTGAGCATAGGAAAATAAAAGTATAGACTGTAACAAACTTAGCAATTCCAAGTCACAAAATTTTATGTTTCTCACAATAATGAGTTACTTCTTAGAATGCACTGAAGAAATCTTCTAAATTAATAAATTCCTCATTCACAAATTCTTAATAGTGTCTTCTTTGCTGGGCCTCTGTGAAGTAGATTATCTTGTGAATAAAGTAGATTATTGCTTGAGACATCTGTACTTGATCATAATTAACCCATGGATATCAGTACCTCCATGCAACCTCAAATACAAATCCTGTAGACAGTGTACCGAATTCATTTTCTTCTTTTTAAAAGTCACATCTGTGCTTAAATTTTCCATGGATTCAAACTACATGGCTAAACCAAAGCAAATGTACTGTAAGATTTTATTTTTATTGTGTAAAGAGATTTCAGTGAAATATAGATCATGTTAGGTTTTCACTTTATTTTTTAACACTTTTCCTAAGGTTCAGTGCCTATTAGGCAAATCCTCATTAGTTATGCTTCTGTGTGTGTTTTACCTGTCCAATAAGCAGGTAAACTAAAATTAGTCAAAGATGGAACGAAGAACCCACGTCATGGTACTTCGATACCCTCCTGGTAAGATAATAGTTGCATTGACTGTATTAAACTGACAACTGGTGTGGACATGGGATCACTGACTACTAACTTTATATTGAAGTTTGATATTGACCACCTGTGGAATATCTTCAAAAGTATGATGAGAAAACTGGCATTTAAGTAGCATACTTCACTTCCTCAGAACGTCTCAAAGAGTTACACAGTTACTTAATTAATTTTGAAGCACGTCCACTGTTGTTTTTTTTTCAGCAGACTTGGCAGACTACCTGTGCACAGAAAAGTCCCACAGAGAACAATACGATGAATGAATGGTCGATGTGGTTTGGTGCTGTGGGTTGACAGCTGAACCTTGCAAAAGAAACTGGTAGAATTCCTTGCAATCCTTTGTGTGCCTCAGACAGGCAACTTAATGTATCAAACTATAAAAAGATGAATAATTTTCCATACATATTTTTACTTTCTGTATATTTGCACATTTTAAAGGTCCCTTCAAGAAACAACATTCTCCTTGATAATTCATATCCTTCTCTCCTTCTGCAATAGTTAATCTTTTGAGCAATGTATGGTGCTGGTGTAGTAACAAAATATTTTTCTATTCCTCAGTAACATCCATCTTCTATTTTTGCTCCTCACCCTTTCTTAAATGAAGAGTAGAAAATAGAAGACCAACCCATCACGGTTCGAGATAAACTCTGTAGTTTCCTAACCTTCATCTCTCTCTGAAGTCAAGCACATCTGCAGGATGAGCAAGAAACTCTTCTACATTTCCCAGTTCCATTCCAGAAATAAAATCTCACAAATATCAGTTAATAAATTACAGTTCACGGATATAAGTGCACCCATGAAGACTGAGCTGCTAATTATTTTTGATTCCTGCATTGAAGTATAGAAGAATATATGCCCCACATTAACCATTCAGAAGACCAAGTTTCACCAACCCGACTCACTGCACAGTTTTGCCCAACTAAAATTACTTCCTGTATCTTAAGAGCCACCCCTTAGTGAGTGCAGATACCAATCATCAAATATACTACCACTTCCAATGCACTGGCACAGCCTTCATCCACCCGTGGGAAAGAGTGAAGGTCAAGATCTCAAACTTAGCACCAAGGTTGTGGCCTATCAGGCAGCATTGATCCCTGTCCTCCTGTATGAATCAGAGACATGGACAACATAATAGGTGCCTCAAAAGACTGGAGAAATGCCACCAATTCTGCCTCTGCAAAATCTTCAAAACCAACAGAACCAAAGGTGAACCAATGTCATCACCTTTTCCCAAGCCAATATCTCCAACAGTGAGGCGCTATCGTGCTCAACTAACTTTAATGGGCATGTGTAACACTAAAGTTCTAAAACAGGCACTGTTTGTGGCAAGCAATTTTTGAGAAGGACAAAGAAAACCCTCCAAGGACCTCCTCAAAACCTCTTTGAAAAATGTAACATCCTCACTGAATCATGGAAGTCCATGGTGTTAGACCATGATAGTCTCCCTGATAGAAGCACCTGAAAGGCAAGCAAACCACCCCCTATCCTACACAAGAACATAAAAAACAGGAGCAGAAGTAGGCCAATTAGCCCTGCAAACCTGTCTTAATAAGATTATCTCCCATTCTTTTATATCCCAATGAGTACAGGCTAACCTGCTCAACCTTTCTTTGTACAGGAATCCCTTCATCCCAGGAATCAATCCAGTGAACCTTCTTTCTGTTGCCTCCAACTCAAGCATTTCCTTCTTTAAATATGAAACCAAAGCCACGCATAGTACTCCAGGTACAGGCTCACCAGCATGCTGTGAGGTGTCAAAATTTCCCTACTTTTATACTCGATAATCCCTACGATAAAGGCTAGTCCAGTCCAGAGTAGATTTTCTTTCCATGTTAAGATAGCTCACTGTTACAGCCATCAAAATTATGCCAGTGTCCTTCTCTGACCATTAGCCTCTGCTGGCTGACTGTCACTGACAGAAAGACCAGAGCATTGGCAGAGGGATATGCAAGCTGAACATCAAACTGCTAACCCCAGAAATTAACAAGAAACTCAAGAAATTTCGATTATGCAGCTCGAGAACCATGAAGGCCCCCCCCCAACCCCCAGACTTTCACCCCCTGATACACAGTTGGGAAGCAATCAAGGTGATGGTCAAGAGTTTTTTCATCCTCTAGGATGTTCAAAAAGCAGGAGGGAGTCAGAGGGAAACATGCCAACTCCAGGAAAGAATGCAGAAATTACTTATTCTGCGGTCGATGGGGGTGGATACTGGGGAGTAGCTCCTAGGGGTAAGGAGCCAGCAAGCCTTGTTCCTTGCCTTGGCATCCTCCAAGATCGTCTTCCACTCGGGATGAAACACACTCAAGCTTCTTCTTCCAAAAGATTCACAGAGGGAGCTCTGTGATCAGCAGCCTTCAGTGGATGATTCATTGCCTGGCACATTAGGCAGGCATGGTAGTGTAGCAGTTAACGTAACACTATTACAGCGCCAGTGACCCAGGTTCAATTCCGGCCACTGTCTGTAAGGAGCTTGTACGTTCTCCCTCTGTCTGCGTGGGTTTCCTCCGGGTGCTCCGGTTTCCTCCCACATTCCAAAGACGTATGGTTTAGGAAGTTGTAGGCGTGCTATGTTGGCATCAGAAGCTTGGTGACACTTGCGGGCTGCCCCCAGAACACTCTGCACGAAAAATGCATTTCACTGTGTGTTTTGATGTACATGTTACTAATAAAGATATCTCACCCTATCTGCAAATTCTACTATTGCCAGACTATATGGTCTAAAGACTACATACAACAAAACCTCCCAGAACTTTCTGTTCTCTGCCTTGGATGTTCAGGTGACAGTATGTGGGAGAGTCTTGTCCTTGGACAAGCTGACAAGGTTGGTGCATTCCTTCGAATGCTGTCATGGTGTACTTGAATCAGTAGGAATGGATGGGTCCAGACCTGCTGGAAATATACAACACTATGCTTCTAGCTGGCAGCATGTCAGAATTGATAAGGAATGGCATCTTCACTCTCATCTACAAGCAGACAGGGAAGAGGGGAGAACTTAGAAATTGGCAACCCATCTCACCATTAAATATGGATTACAAGATTCTGTCCAAGGTCATTGCCAATTGAGTCAAGGCTGTCTGGGCCTGGTGATTTACCTGGACTAAATCAATCCCATACCTGGTAGGAAGATCTCTGACAGCCTTGCACTGCTCAGGGATGCAGTTACCTACATACAGGACAGGAAGTAGACAGTTGCCCATTCAGCTTAGACCAGGACAAGGCCTGTGACAGAATTTCACACATGCACATTATGGATGTACTCTCTAAAATTATTTTGGGGAGGGAATCTGTAACTTGATTTAACTGCTGCACTAGTCAAGTCCTAATCAATGAGTGGGAAAGTTTCCTGATCAAAACTAGAGTTAGGCTCCCTTCTCTCCTCTGTCTTGTTTGTGTACTGCATCTATCTGTTTGCTGAGTCCACCAGAAGGATATGGGTATAGGAGGGGTGACAATTCCAGGAAGCAAAGTCATTCAGGTCAAGCTCTCCCTACATATGGATGACATCGCAGTCTTCTCAGGCTCACTTCAGTCTGCAGATTAATGTGCATCTGTGACCAGATTGAACCATAGCAAAAGTGAGACCATGTTCCTTGGCAGCTAGTTCAACTGATCCTGTTTCTTTCACTGTCTAGTTTGATTCCCTGACAGTTCTGGGAATATGGTTTGAAGGTGTCAGGACAAGTATGAAGCACTGTGTGTAACATTTTGATAAGGTAAAGAAAACAGTGGCATATTGTAACATCACTCACTGTCAGTCATGGGAAAGAGGTTGGTCATTATGTGCAGGGTGCTCTTGTTGTGGTACATGGTGCAGATGTGGCCTATTCCCTACAACTGCACTGTAACAGTCACCCAAGATATTTCCCTGTTCACCTAGAGGTCAGAATTGGAGCAAGTCCCCAGAACTTCAATATATAGACCCACATGGTAGGCTGGTCCACAAGGTTAGAAAACATGGGACTCAGAGTGAAATATCAAATTGGATATAAAATTGGCTTGGTGGTAGAAGACAGAGAGTGGTAGTGGAGGCTTGCTCTTTTCATTGGAGGCATGTAACCAGCAGTGTGCCACAGGGATCGGGGCTGGGTCCTTTATTATTCATAATATATATCAATAATTTGGAAGAGAATGTAGGTGGCATGATTAGTAAGTTTAAAGATGACACCAACATTGCTGATACAGGCAATCCCCAGCCTAAATAATGGTTCTGTTCATGAGAACTATCTGTAAGTTGATTTCTCCATAAGCCAGAATTGTCCATTTTCTACAGCTACCCATATTGCATTGCTGTACATACACTTGCTATAATTCTTTCATTTCATTGATTAATCATTCCAACACTACTCATAATTAAAGTAATGGAATCTATCCAATCATTAATGAACACTGTAATATATTTTATAATTATTATTACGACTACTACTACTATCTTGAAAAATGCTTTAAAAAGATATGAGAGAATTTGCTTGAAGTCAGATTTACTTAAGCTCTGGTCATTCATAACCTGGGGAGCCCCTGTACAATGGACAGTGAAGAAGGTTGCCTAAGGTTACGGCAGGACCTAGATCAACTGAGAAAGTGGACAATAGAATGGCAGATGGAATTTAGCTCAAATGAGTGCAAAGTGATGCATTTTGGGAAGTGAAGCCAGGCCAGTACATCCACAGTGAATGGCAGGGCCTGAGGGAGTGTTATTGAACAGCAAGACCTTGGGCTACAAGTACATAGTTCCCTGAAAGTGGTGACACAGTAGACAGAGTAATGAAGAAGGCATATGGTATGCTTGCATTCATCAGCCAAGGCATTGAGTATAGGAGTTGGGACATCATGTTACAGTTGTACAAACCGTTGGTTTGGCCGCACTTGGAGTAGTGTGTGCAGTTCTGGTCACCTTACTTTAGGAAGGTTATGATTAAGCTGGAGAGGATGCAGAAAAGATTCACAGGAATGTTGCCTGAACTGGGGGGCTTGTTTTAAAGTAGAGAATGGATAGGCTAGGACTGTTTTCCTTGGAGAAAAGGAGACTGAGGTTTATAATAGAGATTTATAAAATTTTGAGGGGCATAGATAGGGTAGACAGTCCCCCTCCCGGGGTTGGGGAGCCTAAAACTGGGGGGCATAGGTATGAGGGAAAGGGTTTAAAGGGGATCTGAGGGGCAAGTTTTTCACAGAGAGGATGGTAAGTATATGGAACAAGCTGCCAGAGGAAGTGGTAGAGGCACATACAATTACAATGCTTAAAAGACATTTGGACAGATAGATGGATAGGAAAGGTTTAGAGGGATATGGGCCACATACAGGCAAAAGGGATTAGTAAAGGTAGGCATGTTAGTTGGCATGGATGAATTGGGCCATAGGGCCTGTTTCTGAACTGACTAACTCTATATTCTATGTAAAAACCTCCAGCAAAAAGGGGAAGATATGTCTGCAATGTGGTCCTCATTCTGATGGCTCCTTTGTGTATGACTGCATAAAGCTGTGGGCATTCAAAGAACAAGTGGCACTAGGTATCGAGATTCTTTCCATGCCCTGTAACCTGTTGCAAGAATGGGTCTGATCACACTGCCTTGAAATGTTCCTTTTAATTGCATTGTGTCGCACCACCTGTCTCGCATTGAACACCTTATCCAGAAAACACTCTTGACCACAAATCAATTATGCAGTACAGTAGTTGAATAAAATGTCATCAGAGTCCTACTGGAAAACAAAATGTTGGATCAATGGTTGGTTCCCTGAGCAGACTGTCACAGCCATTTGGCAGAATGCCTCATCGCTGAAGTTTTCAAACAAGCATCAAGATCTTGGTGGTGAGAAAGGTCTTCCGCATTGAATCTTTTATGTATGATCGACACATTGACCAGACTGCACACTGCCCTAGTGACGACTGCAATAGAAATGAGACTATTGCCCATCTCTTTAGAGAATGCATCTTTGCGAGAAAATCTGGGATGAGGTGCATGGGTGTTTGTCAAGGTCTGTTGCATAACACGGGACTCTGTGCTGTGTATGCTTTTCTCAGGGACATATAAATATCAACTGCTACTGGGAAAGCATCAACGTCACGCTCTAACTGGCACACTCTAAGGTCCAGGACTGCTGTGCTGTGCTGAAGCTGAAAGGGCTCAGTGGGGAAAGGCCAGGGTTTAGGGCCTCTTGCCATTCCACACAAATTAGTTGAACTTTTTGCTTCAAGTATGTAAATGCATGACAACGGATGATGTCCTAATGTTAAGCAACAGGAAATAACATGACTTGTTCTGAAAATGTTGATTTAAATATTCTGTATTATTTAATTATGATTTTTTAAATGAAAAATGTATATTTTGAAGAAGCAAAAGTAAGACTTGGAACTGTATTGTAAATATTGTAAGCAAATATAATGGTCAATCTAAAGTTTTAGAGTCATACAGCACAGAAACAGACCCTTCAGTCCACACTGTCCATACCTATCATAAAGTGTCAATCCCATTTATCAACTCTTGCACGTAAACTCCTGTGCCTTGACAATTCTTCTTGAGTGTTGTGAGAGTACCTTCCTTCTCCTGTATGTTATCTCCAAAAAAACTTGGAATTTAAATTATTTACATGATTATATTTTTCTTAATTTCTAGTTAAAATTTATAAGTTTAATAAAAATAGCGCGAAAGAAAAATGTGTCAGGAGTGGGATTCGAACCCACGCCTCCAGAGGAGACTGCGACCTGAACGCAGCGCCTTAGACCGCTCGGCCATCCTGACTTGCGAGCAAATGACTCATAAAACTCTCTTCTGACTAACAACTATTTATGCAATTTTTCTTTTAATTTTCATTAATTTGCCCCCATTCTTGTACATTGACTTCCTAACGGGACGGGAACCTCTGTAAGGACATCTCGCATTGTCCAATGCTCAGCCGTAACAGCAGCATCGACCGCGGGCGCACAGTACTCTCAATCAGAGCCCGCGGTAAACAGCAACCTGTCAATCACATCACTGGGCCGCCCATCAAAGTCATACGCCTTCCTGATTGGACAATTGACTTGATGTTGATAGGCTAAATGAGATCTTGAGGCATGTTTATAATCTTAAATTTGTTTTTTGCTCGCCTATTTTAATTGTAAAATGTCTCGTTTTAAGAATATTCCAAATATGGCTGTCTGGTTAAGTTGGAGGAAGCACAATATAATTCGGAGTTTGCAGCAAATAGTTTATCTCTTGTTACCTTATCCCACGGGGGAAATTATCACTACTGTATTATTTGAGCTCAGTCAAACAGGATTATAAGGGGATGGCAAAGGGTAATGTCGGCCTAACTGACAAGGGGACAAATAGGAGGTTGAAAAAGGACGGGAACTCAAGAGAAGGGAAACAAAGTGAGGAAGCAGGCGCAGCTGCCTTTTCACTTGAACAGGGATCTTTCCCATTCTGGGCGCAGAATTCAATCTGGGTAAACTACAATTTTGCATTCTTTCAATCCCAGTCGTTAGAGTAGCTGGGAACTTATGGTCTGCTTATACATTCCTACTCGGTCCCAAAACTGGCCCTAGTGGAAGGGTGGAAAATTTCAAGATAAAAATATTGTCCTTCAAGCATGGAAATTGCAACAAGGAAGTGCTGGTGTCCATCTCTGTTAGACATGTGGAACTACTCAACAACATGTACTTAAATAGCATTTTCTAACAGTAGAATATCCCAAGACGCTGTCCAACATAGGCTAGGTGACAAAAAACCTGTTCAAGGAAGAATTTTGCCACTCAAATCCTGACCACAAACCTTCAGTACATGTTGGCATTCCTACTTTCTGGCTGTCATACCAGCTAGATCCCACATGCCAAAACAACTCTATTACTCACAACATTCAGTCTGATAGTGTAAAAGGTACTCTATCCCTCTCATCCTTTTTGATATATCTGAATTAACCACATTGCCCTCCTCCAACACCTCTCCAAAAGGGGCCCATCTGGGTGGCACTACACTCACATTCTTATATTTACAATTGCCTTGAGAAAAATCACTCCCAATGATTTCTCGTTTCTATATTGTTACCTTGTTCCTCATGGATGTATCCTTGGCTCTTTCCACTCTTTATAAATTACCAGACTGCTCATCCAACATCCAGTACTGCATGAGCAGTATTATTCTCCTCTGAACATTGGGAAGACTAACACAACTTTCTTTGGTGCTCACCAAAAAAATCATCCATTTCCTAGCCATTCTTGTCCCTGGCAGCCGTCTTAAATTGAATCGCTATTCCCAGCCTTGGTATCAAACCAAACACAAAGATGAGCTTTGGTCACATATCTGTACGACGATTGATTGCCTATTTTTGTCATCTGTCTCCAACCTTGCATTAGCTTATCTAGAACATGTATCTATCTACTATAGTTCAGGAAAAAAACAAAGGATTGTAAGAGAGTAGGCTGGAGTGCCAGGATCCTTGTAATTCAACAGTTTCTTCCATATTTCACAGCCAAATTGATAATTCATGCAGGAAGTAAATTAACTGTTATTTCCCTTTTTTGTGCTCATACTTGTATTCCTTGTATCTCGAACTTGTATTGAAAAACAGAAGATACTCAGGAAGACGGACTGGAATAGAATAGGTGGGAATATTAAGAATAGGAAGAAGGGATAGTTATGGACAGGGAACTAGAGTTAACATTCACCTTGATGATTATCAGAACTGGAAAGAGTAAAAGAAGTCTTGTAACATGTAGAAAAGGCGGAGAGCAGATTTATATATCCATTTACCCCTCTCCCTGCTTTTCACTCTCCCACTTATAGGTAACCGCTTCTATTGTTACCCATTTTGTTACCCACATTCCTGCCTTCCCATTCCTCTTCCATCGCAATGTCAACTTGGGTTTAGAGTAATACTTGGCTAAATACCATTGCCTAAGCCCCTGTGTGTGCAGCAATGTTATTTTAACTAATACACACCACCCACTTTATTAGATACAGCATTACAATGTTAAGAATTTTGTCATTTTGATATCCAGACTTAAATGGAGTTTGATGATTCTGAAACCTTTTGGGGAAAATATCTAACCGTTTTGCGTCAAATGAAAACGATCCCCGCCTCTCACAAGACCCTCGTCCTTTATCCTCTATTGACGGGATGGACATTAGCCTCAAGAAGCAAAAAGTGAGATTAAAAAGCGGCGGACAATACTATTGCAAGCAGGATATCTATATAGAAAAACACAAAAGAAAAGCTATGAAACATCGGAAATGCGGCCATCAGATGTTCCCCAGCCCCAGGAACCCCACTCCTAGCACCTTCACCAAGTCTGCCAGGAAGCTCCCGTTAACCGCGCAAGTTGGCGCGGAAAGAGCTTTCCCGGATGTGACATAGACAGCATCCCCTAGCAACCATGAGTTTGCTAACAGCGGAGGACGTGTGGCGGGTGAT
Organism: Pristis pectinata; assembly: GCF_009764475.1. Lineage (NCBI taxonomy): Eukaryota > Metazoa > Chordata > Chondrichthyes > Rhinopristiformes > Pristidae > Pristis > Pristis pectinata. The sequence continues at coordinate 56,765,900 of NC_067414.1, read as the reverse complement.
GAGGTTGCAGGTAAAAGAAGCCGAGGTGGCGGCGGGGACCCCACAAAGGGCTGGGCGTCATTGAGGGTGGGGAGAGGATAGGGAGGGGTGGGTAGGAGGGGAAGAGGGAGAAGAGGATGGGAGGGGAAAGGGGCGAGGACGGGTGGAGATGGATGGGGAATCTCCAACTCTACTGCCGTGAAGATAAGACTCCTACAGATTACATGGAATATCAAAAAAAAACACGCTCCTCTTCCTAATTACAAGGAAGGACTAGTATCTAAGGACTAGTATCTATACAACGCCTTGCACAACTTCGGGGTTGTGTAAACAAGGTTATTTATTAATATATAAACTCAGTGGTTTACAGCCAATAAAATACTACTTGGACCATTTGTGGTGTTTCAAAAGTGCAGCCAGTTCAGATAGAACAATAACCTATAAACATTTACACAGTACACACCAGATAATTACCTTTTTTTTAGTGTGCTTTGTTGCATGAGATAAAAATGATTTAATGGTGAAGTGAACGATACTCACGGCTTAACAACTTATCTAACTCTGAAATAGTTCTTCGTGAGGATTACACTCCCTTCAACGTTTTAAAACATAATGAAAAGAATTTTTTAAAAGTTTGTACATGATATTTTACCTCCTACATTAAGCAAGTGCATGTTATAATTATTTTTCATACACAATGAAATACTTAAAGTGCTAGTTACATTGATTCACTTTATGATCTCCTGATTGAGAATTATTCAAGAGGATTGGTAGGACAGATAATATGATGGCATTGCAGGTTCTGGATGCCAGAGATCACATTGAACTAACACTTAACAGCAACTATTGCCAGGAAAGTTGCCTCAGATATCACTATATATTTGTGGACGACATCATTTGAGGTTGGTGGAGAGTTCTGTTGGCTATAAAATTAAGATTAATTTGTTAATTGAGGGATACATAGTGGTCAGGCCATTGGGGAGAACTATTGGTGGTGCACCATTATGGTACAACTCAGTCTGACTGCCATAAGAGGAAGCTCTTACTGCATGCAGCTAATGACTACTGGAGTGTCAGTAGATCTTGGCATAATTCATCATGCAGTGGTGTCACATCAGTGCCATTGGGTCTAGCTTACACCATCTTTTAGCCTCACACAGCAGCAAGATGCATTCAGTAGGAGATATTTGCATTTTGCTATCCGGCATTGCACTGCTCATCTTCTGCAATTGCAGTCAAAAAGCATTATTCCTCCTAGATCTCAGTTATCTTTGAAGTTGTTGATCATGTCATCTGGCCCACCACAGGCATCAGGCATTATATCCCAAGGCCCTGCTATGGGACACCCTGTAGGGCTTTTGATAGCTTGTTTGGTCAAAGGCCTTTTTTACTGGTTTTAAATATTTCCAATAGTCAGAAACAGTTATAAACAGGTCAAATAAATTTAACCCAATATCAGAAAAAATCAGCAAATCACTTCTGTGCTTACCTTTTTAATCAAGGATGGCGATCCATGTGAAGCACATCCAGCCCCACAGGTCAGAATGTTTGTGTTTCAATGCAGAACTCAGTGCTGATTCTAATGGCAGAGTGGGAGATCAGGGGAATAAAGGGTATCTTGTGATTAATATTAGTGCAGCCACTAAATAGAAACATACATTTTAATAATATCACAGTGGTAAAAAGAGTTACTCAAAAACAGAACAAAAGGAAGTTAAAATTAAAAATGTACTTTTTAAATTTATACATGAATTTTTAAAAACAAAACAGTCAACTTCAGAACCAAACGTTTTAACTTGGATCAGGTGTTTTATTTGTAAAATCATCAGCCAGATTGTTTCCAGTCAAGATAAGTTACCTGCAGTGCTCTGATCGATAAATACTTTCAGTCATTTCTTTCTTTGCCCATCTTTGAGTCACTGAATGATGTTGTTTTTGAAGTAAGTTATTCAGACTCTCAGGTCTGATCCACTCAATCCATTCCTATGCTTCTCACTGTTTGTCCTTTATTATTTCCTCTTCTCAAGAAGAATTTCTGGATTCTGTTTCACCAACATACAACATTTGAATGACCTTCTAGAATTCTTCTAAACTCACTTTTTTGTGGTTATCCTACCTTTTTATTTCTTGATGGCAGTATCCTGTGACAGTGACATGGAAATTAAATCACAGTGTGTATTTTTAATGGACTAGGTCATGCTGCTCACTAACCAGTAGTTCCACAGAGTCCCTCCAGCTAGCTTTAGCTAGAGTATCCCTGACTTCTTTGCTTGTGACTTGAGTGTTGAAATTAGGAATGCGCTGGAGGTCAGATGGTGGTGCCTCTGATCTCCTGGTGCATCACTAGGGCCTGAGGTCTAGTTACCTGGAGCCTCGCTACCTCACAGGCAGCGAGGCCTGAAGAACTTTTCAATCCGCAAGGGATGAAAAGAAAAGTACGTTCAGAGGAATTGTAAGGGTGTGAGAGTGGGCCAGATCAAGTACAATCCAGCCCATATATAGTATGGGATTGAGTTTTAGTTAAAATCAATTGTAAACTGCAACCATGACTTTGTGTACCATTTTAAAACTTTGGGTTGTATGCTTCCCAGTGAGGAACGTGTCAAGGCACGAAGGATGTTTGGGGATTTGGATATAAACCACATGAAACTTCCAGTGACTCAAAACATTGAACAAACTTTTACTCTGTGGCATGATGGTTGTATCTCTGAAAGCAGTAATGATCAACTGCAAATGTTCCCAGGAAGTTGTGGGACTGCTTGGGATGAAATGTCTAGAAGTTACCCAGTCAGACACAAGTGTGTCTCTCACACCCTTACAATTCTTCTGAACGTACTTTTCTTTTAATCCCTTGTGTTTGCAGCAGTGATATCCATTTTAATGCAACATGGACCATTCACTGGAATATAAGGAAGCAGGCCCACTCATGAAGTACTCAATGGGGTGCACCATTACCTGAATATTTATTGGGAAGTCCTTGACAGAAGACATTGATGGAGTCAGCTGATCTCTAATAGTGGATCAGGTTTTTGTTAATATTCAAATGAGGTTTACTATACTTTTTGGGGCACCCCATCACCCTCTCCCCTCCATCCACCCACCACCACCAAGTGCTCTGATACGTTCTTCAAATATCCATCTGTGATACAACTATCCCCATACATTGTTTCAGAAGCATTGTAGTCACACTTGTGTCTGTCTGGGTAACTTCTAGACATTTCACCCCAAGCAGTCCCACAGCTTCCTGGGAACATTTGCAGTTGATCATTACTGCTTTCAGAGATACAACCATCATGCCACAGAGTAAAAGTTTTTCAATGTTTTGAGTCACTCTGGAAGTTTCATGTGGTTTATATCCACATCCCCACAAAATATTGCAAATCACATTCCTCATGCCCATGAAGTCTTGCACAATGTGTGCTAATGGAAGGGTTGCTGTAGTGGCACCAGAACAAAGTGACCCAGAGTGTGAATGAATTTCCAGCCCCATGCACTTTGTTTAGTACTTGTTTTGGTTTCTGTCTGTGATTATTTCATAGATGATGTATTCTTCCACTCTCTGTTGGAGTAAAGTTAAATCTTTTGTTGAATGGATAATTTATTATTAATAGTTGACAGCTCAATATTGGCCAAATTGTCTTTGTGTATTTAACCATTGGAAAATAACTGCCTTTATATCTAAATTTTGTTTATGAAATCCACACTTTTCTAAAACTTACAGCAGTTCATTTAAAAGAAAACTTTTGCTTTCCCAGGAACTCCTTTTTTACTGGGAATACTGAGTACATAGATCTTGAATGCCTGAAATCCAAATGGGAACAGTGGTAAAGATGAAGCAATTGAGCAATTGCCTCAGAATCACTGACTCAGAAGTTAGGAATGGTTATGCATGACATAGGAGATATAAAAGAAGAGAGCAATTCAATTTAGTTTTGTGTACATTAAGAATGTGAGCAGACAAAACAGTACATTGGAATAGATTCACAAGGTGTGATCCAGAGTTGAATTGTTGACTGCCCTGCCTTGTTACAGCTTGTCATAGAGCCATACAGCATGCAAACAGGCCCTCCACGTCAACCATCAAACACACATCTACACTCATTCCATTTTATTTTAATTCTCTCCACATTCCCATAAATTCCCCCCTCCCCGCTCAGATTCTACCACTTATCTACACATTAGAGGCAATTTGCAGTGATCAATTAACCAATCAACCCACATGAGTTTGGGATGTGGGAGGAAACCTAAGTGATCACAGGGATAATGTGCAACCTCCATTTAGGTAGCACCTAAGGCCAGGATCAAACCCACATTGCTGGAGCTGTGAGGCAGTAACTCTACAAGCTGTGCTATTGTGCCATCTCTTGTATGTTGTAGACCTCATTGTGTACCTTTGGGAACTGTGCCCAGTTATTGAGGTCTGCAGTTTGTTTGTAAACTTAATTATGTTTGTTAGATTTGTCTCAAAATATAATTTTATTTCTTTGGTTTCAGAAAGAAGATGGTCGTCGGCTTTTAACAAAATTGCTAAAGTGGGAAGATTTTGATGAAGAGAGAGATTTAAAACCAGGCATTCTTCTTGACTATCTATATGATACTATTATATTTGCTGCTGAAGAAGGATTTCCATGGCCTAGTGTGGCAGTGGCAGTATGCTTTTCACAGGAACTACTTTGTGAAACTAAAGGTAATAATAAAATGCACTTTATTGTAATTATTTTTATAATGGAATTAGCTCAAGGATGCCACTGTTTTAAAAGCTGTTGCTGATTAATACATTTAAATACATGTAAAAATTGTTTCTTTAATATTCTATAATATGTCTTTGGTATTGCTTATGTATTGCATGGAAGTTGGGAATTCACATTTTGATTGACAGGTTGAAACTTTTTAGTCCAGCATTCTTGGCACCTGACTGGTATCAGACTACAGAAAATGCCAGATCACAGAAATTGCCCCAAGAACCCCCCTTGTCAGTTTCCAAAGTAAATTTCTGACGTGCCCTCCCCCTGTGAATCAGTAGCGTGCCATGGCTGTGCAAGTATCAATGGAAGAGATTGCCTTGTCAGTTTCCAAAGCAAATCCCTTAGGTGACCTCCCACTGTGAACCAGAAGCCTGCGATCATTGACCTTTGTAAACTAGTTCAGTTCTCTGTATAGATTTTGTGTTTATTCATTCATCAATGTATTCATTCATTCATTTGTTCACAGAAGTTCTGTAAAAGTGAATTTTTATTCTGTATCTTTTCTGGTAGTGATTTATGAATTCTGTAAGGATGAGTTTCCATTATCCTTACTGCTGTAATGTTGGGGTACATTGTATGTATAATAGAGCTCATAACAGAAAAGCAGAAAATAAATTTGCTAATACATCTGCTGTTGCTGGCTACTATCAAACTAATGGTCCCAGACTCAAAACATGCCGGACCATGAGAGTTGCCAGATGGCTGAGGAGTGGCAAATGGATTTCAATACAGATAAGTGTGAGGGGATGCAATTTGGAAAGTCAAACCAGCACAGGACTTATACTATGAATGCTAGGGCTCTAGGGAGTGTAATGGAACAGAGGGACCCAGGAGTATAAGTGCAAGGAGTACAAGTTTGGTGAAACCAGCGTCACAAGTAGACAGGGTGGTGAAAAAAGCATTTTGCACACTGGCCTTCATCAGTCAGGGCATTGAGTATAGGAGTTAGGACATTATGTTGCAGTCATATAAGTCATTGGTGAGGTTGCACTTGGAGTACTGTGTACAGTTTTGGTCACCCTGTTATAGGAAAGACGTGGTTAAACTGGAAAGAGTGCAGAAAAGATTTATGAGGATGTTACTTGGATAAGAGGGCCTGAGTTATAGGGTGAGGTTTGCTAGGCTAGGTCTTTATTCCTTGGAATTTATGAGAATGAGGGGCGACTTTACAGAAGTGTTTAAAATTATCAGAGGCATAGATAAGGTGGATGGTAACAGTCTTTTCCCCAGGGTAGTGGAATCCAAAACTAGGGGGCTTAGGTTTAGGGTGAGAGGGGAAAGATTTAAAAGGGACCTGAGGGGCAATTTTTTCATGCAGAAGGTGGTGAGTATATGAAATGAGCTATCAGAGGAAGTGGTTGAGACAGGTACAATATTATCACTTAAGAAGCATTTGGATAGTTCATGGAGGGGAGGGGCCTGGAGGGATATGGGCTGAATGCAGGAAATTGAGACTAGCTAGGTGGATGATGTGGTCGGCATGAACTGGTTGGGCCGAAGGGCCTGTATCCACGCTGTATTGTTCTATGACTATGTGACTCTATTACAGAATGCTGGACCAGAAAGTTTCAACCTGTATTGCAGATACAGATGGCAAGATTAATCATAGGTTTTCATCAGTTGAACTAGTTATTTTCATATGGGTAAACTTTGCTAATTAAACCATAGATTAACACAGAATCAAGCTGTAATGATAAATGGACACTTTAATTTCAACCTGTATTGTTTGCAGATGGAAGTGGATTTGGCTAGCTAATATATCAACATCAATTATAGTAAAATTACTGAAGTTATATATCTCATGTTGTCACAGTTCACAAACATGATCTGTCTTGCTAATATTAAAGGAAAAAGAGGTCACATAATTATTTAGTATTATTTCCTAGCATTTCCAAGAATTATATAAGATGCAGGTATTTTTTGTCTCCTTGTTGTTTGACGGTTATTTTCATGCCTGCTTTGTTAATCTTCTCCCTCCCATAAATGATTTTAAGTTCATAAAGGTTTTGGTGTAGTACTGGCCTGTTTTAAGTTTGAGGATACATAGTTTTAGTTACTTATGTTTGAAAGATTGAATATTTTTCCAAATTAGTTTAATCTGTAACTAACTTTTGCTCCAAATGGATTAAAGATGGTGGCTTAGCAACACCTTCTGGAGGGTAATTGGTCATGGGCAATAAATACTGGTTTTACCAGCTATGCCCCATCACATAATCGGATAAAAGTGTGCGGAATTCTGTATTGTGAACACTTCTGAGATGTGACTTTAAAATAATACTATAAGAATTTTTCAAGATGATTGTAAAATATAATCTTTAAATAACAGAGATACATGGAAGGGAACTGTGAGATTAAAAAAAAATGCAGTCCAAATGCAAGGGTCTAAATGTGTCTTCTATGAATATTATGCAATTATTTAAAATATCAAATTAGTAAAAATACGATGGAAAGTAGGCAAGTAGGAAGATTTATGGGATACTACATTCAAACATAAAAGTCTGGCCAACAAAATCTTGTATTAAATTTGAGATGTCAGAAATTTAAAGTGTCCATTTATCATTACAGCTTGATTCTGTGTTAATCTATGGTTTAATTAGCGAAGTTTACCCCATATGAAAACAGCTAGTTCAACTGATGAAAACCTGTGATTAATCTTGTCATTTTTACATTGACAAACTAGGTAAGTCACCTTGGTAACGACTTCATTCTATGAGAGCAATGCTCTTCACAAAGCACGTGAATGTTTCCCTTGTTCTGTTGACTCTGGGTTTTGTGCAATTTCATGATTTAATTTAATTACATGATTAGCTGTTGTAGCCCTATCTCAAATGGCAATCAGTATACTTGTTCTTCAGCACATTCAGGTATATTCCAGAATAGCTGGGTAGGTCTGTATTAATTTTGAAACGACTAACCTTGTTGAGTCTGTGGAGATGTATGAGAAAATGTGATACTGATATTAAACCAGTAGTGAAATGGAGAGTTCAATTCCAATTTCATATATACAAATGTTTCACACAAGGATTAAAGGAAGCATACTGTTTTTGTCAGCTGATGCACCTTTGTCTGGAAATGTGCATGCTTCGTTCATAATTCCCCAAGTCCCCTTCATAATGTCTCTAGATTTTTACTTTCTATATCAATGGAACTTGCAAGAGCCAATGTGTCAGGTTTTTCATCTTCCATTTTTAACATCCTCACTGACCACTCCTTTTATATCCTTTCTAGTGGTATCTGGGAGGTAGTAGAGGCCATAGTGAACTAGTCACAGCTATAGAATATTATGACCGGAACACTCTCTTGTTCAATCACTTCAGCATGGATCCATGGCATTTTTCGGTTTCAATGCCCGTGTAATGGCCTTCTCCTATGTGATAGGTATCCCAAATATAAATCAGCCAACTTAAGATCTTGAGCTGTTTTCCACACCAATCCAAGCCTACCCCAGTGGTGGCTTTCTACCTCCCTTTCTGTACTTCACTATTTCTCTTTTAATTTCATGTGGCTACCTTTCCTATGTGTATTCAAGAAATCCTTTATCACTCTCCATCATGAGAGTAGCATTTCGACTGTTTCTCAAGCTGAATGTTTTTGAGCTCAAGCAAGTCCACATTTCCTACATTGGTTAGAATCCGAGAATGGTTACAGCACAGAAGGAAGACATTTGACCCATTGAATCTCTGCTGGCTCCCTGCCAGTGTGGCCATGTTTACCGAAAGGTTCTGCATTGTCTGGATTTACATTTGCCATTATGATAAGTATCCTCAATGGGTTCAGAAACCCTTTCAGGTGATTTTCCTTTGCAGCTTCTTTATATCGTTGCTTTAAAATGGCTATTCTTACAGATTTGCCATTAAATGGTAAGTATGTTGAAAAACCTAATTATAAGTTATTTTGTTTTGATTTCACTTTCAGGAAAAACTATTCAGGAGGCTATTGGAAAATTGTGGGATAAATGTGAACAATACCAAAATAAACTGAAATCTAATTACCTCCAACATTTAGCCAATTATTTACTCGGAACTTTCTTCAAACATTATCATCTCTACCAGTTTGTACTGTGCAAAGTCAGAGAGGTTGATCAAACCATACATGAACTTGAAGTCCACGTACCCCAAGAAGTTCCACCTCTGAAGAATGGAACAGACATTGAGCTTTGGGAATACCAGCAACAGCTGGCTAAACTCAGTGAAGCTGAAGCCCAGTTACGTAATGGTATGTCAGCTTTTCGTGAGGCCAGACAGCTGAAAAGTGAACAAGAAATGGACAAGTTTTACAAGGACCTCAAATTTCAAAATATAGAAGTGGTTGAAAAAGCAGTAAGTGAGCCCTTTTTTTTTAATCAATTCCAACAACCTGTTTCAAAATATATTGTAACAAATTTTTAGATGACAATTTTCAGTAGTTAATTAATTGGTAAAATTGGAATTAGGCTAATTTGATATGGTAGACAGGAGTTTAAGGTTATAACAGGAATAGACTATTTTCTAACAGCATGTACTCCATAGATGTGTCTTCTTTACAATTGTGTCTTCCAATTTTTCTACTTAGTAAAAAATAAGTTAGTAAATGGAGTTACATTTGAAGCTAATTAAGGCTGCATTTCCATTATAACCACTGCTTTGACTGGTGCAATGCTTATATTATAAATGCAGGCTTAATTACTGTCTTCACTAGTATAGTACATTCTCATTGTCTTACACAATCAATAGAGTAAAATATAGCAAATAAATCTAGCAAGTTACTGACACACAATTCTATTTTTCAAATGAGTACTATATCTGCACCAACACTAAACAAAGAAGAAATTTTTTTTTTCTTTCACATACTCTATACACAACTAATTATTTTTGAAGTCTAATTACTGTTGATATGTTGGTGCAATGACATTTTACATAGATTAAAAATAATTGTACATTTTAATGTTGAATTATTTTCAGATCCAAGTGAGTTTAAGATTGATAATCTCACAAAATGGTCATTGCAATTGCTTTGCCCTAATTAATCTATGCTCATACATTGGTCTTCAGGATGTAAGTTAAGTTTGTGCTTTTAACTGCTTTTTGGATTGCTGCATGCAGTGAGCTTTACTTGCATGGTTCATTGCATATATGCATCAGCAGAGCATTAGATGGGAGAGGTTGGATGGAATGGAAATGGTGTGGATATGGGGTGAGGTAACATGATGCATTAGGGATTGCAACTGATATTGTAAGTTGCAGTGGCGATTAAACACGAGTCTTCTCTTGTGCATTGCATTTGCTTTGTATCTGCAAGAAATAATGAGAGCCAATTCAAAACTGAATCTTGCGCTGCAACAGCTTTGGAGTCTTAATGAGTGAGAAGGAGAGACATCCTGTATCCGCAGCAGGCCTACCAGTCATTTACTCAGGAGACAGTGAGAAGAAAGATCAGTGGAGGTTGGTGCCAGGAGTGTAATTTCATAAGTATGAATGTCATGCAGAAAGAAGATTAACAACCTGATATAGGTTTTCAAGATGAGTAAACTCAAATTTCAAATAGCTTACATTAGCTCCAGCATCATTTGCCTTAGTCATTGCTCATTTCTCCATAACTGCCATCATCCACCTTCCCATAACCCCCATTTAGTCAGTACATAACTTTGTTCTATGGAACACAAGGTTTTTAACCCCCCTCCTGCTCCCCACCACAAGAGAAGACAGTACTAGCCTTAGAAGAAGGCATACTAGCCATGGACACTGGTGGCAGCTATCAAATGGACGACGATGAGGAGAAACAAAGGACTGCAGATGCTGGAGTCTATACGAAAAGCACTATGATGCTGGAGGAACTCAGCAGGCCAGGCAGCATCCGTGGAAGGCAGGCAGTCAATGTTTTGGGTCAGGACCCTTCTTCAGGACTGAAGATAGGAAAAGGGGAAGCCCAATATGATAACGAAACCTGCTTACCCAACCCTTTCACTTCTCCCTCATCACAAATCTCTCTCTACTTGCATGCTGCATATAGTGTAAATGTGCACTCATTCTCAATCCCTTCACCAAACCCCAACTCTTGCCTGCTTTCTATTGCAGGTATCCAAGAACTGGGACCTTCTCAATCAGAGAGAAAGAAAGAGATTATGAATATGAGGAGAAATGCTCACTTGATCTGACACTTCTTCTAAAGGTGTTTTAGGAGTGATCTGGATGTGGTGTTAACCAGTATAGGGACGGAGGATAACACAGTTACTAGCTTGCTGGTGGACAAGATTGTGTAGCAGCTAGCTACACACTACCAAATGAAGACAGAGTCTTTGGTTTCGAAATTGAAGGTTGAATGCCAACCGGGGCGCGGTGCGCCTTTAATAGCCGAGCAGTTCCTGCGCTGACGTCACGTGCATGTCACCTGACCTTCCCGCGCACAGGCTTTCCCAACCCAACGCTGGGGAAGAAGGAAGGCCCCACGCCATTTTGGATCGGGACCTCCAACGACGTCGCGATGTCAGGAGCCGGTTCGATGCCGGTGCGGTGAGTCGCTACGTAACCCCCCAGAACCGGCAATACCTTCGCGAAAACTAGAATTAAATAAACTATGACTTGGGTGGCCTGCCCCTGCGCTGCACTCGCTGTACCACCATGGGTTGGTCCGAGTCTAAATGAGCCGGCTTCAGCCGGTCAACCGTAAACACCTCCTCGCGCGCCCCCCCCCCCCCCCCCCCAATGTCCAGCACGAACGTAGATCCATTGTTCCTGATGACCCGGAACAGCCCTTCGTACAGCCGTTGCAGCGGTGATCGGTGCGTGCCCCTCCTGACAAAGACAAACTTAGTCTTGGAAGGAAGTCGGCATATGGGCCAGGACCTGTCCGTGCCGCAAGGTGGGAATCAGGGCCAGGCTTCCAAGCCGCTGGCGCAGCCGGTCGAGCGCCGCGGTAGGTCCCTTCTCTGGCCCCCGAGGGGCTGGTAGGAACTTGCCCGGGATGACTAAGGGTGTTCCGTAGACCATCTCCACGGATGAGGCATGCGGGTCCTCTTTTGGTGCAGTGCGTATCCTCAGCAGGACCCAGGGGAGTTCGTCTACCCAGTTGGGCCCCTTTAAGGTGGGCCATGAGCGCCGACTTCAGGTGGCGATGGAACCTTTCCACCAGCCCATTGGATTGCGGGTGATAGGCGGTGGTGAGGTGGATCCAGCAACCCCACAAGTCGGTGACAGCAGACCATAGGCCAGAGGTGAATTGAGCTCCCCTGTCGGAAGTGATATGTGCCCGGACACTGAAACGGACCACCCAAGTTGACAAAAGGGCCCGTGCGCAGGACTGGGCGGAGGTATCTGCGAAGGGAATGGCTTCAGGCCAGCGGGTAAAATGGTGGACAATCGTGAGGAGGTATTGTGCTCCTCGGGAGACTGGGAGGGGGCTGACCAGGTCAACATGGATATGGTCGAACCTCCGGCAGGTAAGCTGAAAATCCTGCAAGGGGGCCTTGACGTGCTGCTGTACTTTCGAGGTCTGGCAGTGAGTGCAGGACCGGGCCCATTTGGAAACCTGTTTACGCAGGCCATGCCAGACGAACTTGTCTGACACCATCCGGACAGTAGTCCAGATGGATGGGTGTGCAAGGCCGTGGATGGCATCAAACATCCGTCTGCGCCAGGCAGCTGGGACGATGGGGCGGGGTCTACCTGTGGAGATATCGCAGAGCAGGGTGTGCTCACCGGGGCCTACCAGAAGGTCTTGCAGTTGCAGGCCCGAGACTGTGGTGTGGTAGCTGGGCACCTCCAGGTCCGTTCGCTGCGCCTCCGCTAAGGCGCCGAAATCCACCCCCAGGATAAAGCTTGGATGGTGGGCCGTGACAGTGCATCCGCGACCATGTTCTCTTTCCCCGACAGATGGCGGACATCAGTGGTGAACTCCGAGATGTCCACCAAGTGCTGCTGTTGCCGCGCTGACCAGGGATCTGAGACCTTGTTGAAGGCAAAGGTCAATGGCTTGTGGTCGGTGAAAGCTGTAAACGGCCTGCCCTCCAAGAAGTAACGGAAGTGTCTGATGGCCAGGTACAACGCCAACAGCTCGCGGTCGAAGGTGCTATATTTGAGCTCTGGTGGTCGAAGGTGCCTGCTGAAGAACACCAGCGGTTGCCAACACCCTTCGATAAGCTGTTCTAGCACGCCTCCGACCACTGTGCTGGAGGCGTCGACTGTGAGGGCAGTCGGGACGTCCGTGCGAGGATGCACCAACACGACCGCGTCCGCCAAGGCCTGCTTGGTTTTGACGAATGCACTGTGAGCCTCTTCTGACCAAACAATGTCCTTGCTTCTGCCCGACAGGAGAGCAAACAACCGGTGCATGATGCGGGCCGCGGATGGTATGAACCAGTGATAAAAGTTTACCATATCGAGGAATTCCTGCAGGCCCTTGATGGAGGTGGGTCTGGCGAAATGGCGGATGGCGTCGACCTTCGCAGGCAGGGGCGAGGCGCCGTGTTTGTCAATCCGATGACCCAGGAAATCGATTGTCTCCAGCCTGAATTGGCATTTGGCTGGGTTGACGGACAGGCCGAAATCCCTCAGGCGAGAAAAGAGTTGGCGGAGGTACGTGAAATGTTCCTGGCGGCTGTTGCTGGCGATCGAGATGTCGTCAAGGTATATGAAGGCGAAGTCAAGGTCGCGCCCAACCGCGTCCATGAGTCGTTGGAAGGACTGAGGAGCATTCTTGAGACCAAAGGGCATCCGGATGAATTCAGAGGCCGAAAGGTGTGATCAGTGCCGTCTTCAGAATGTCGTCGGAATGCACCGGGATCTGGTGATACCTGCGGACGAGGTCGACCTTGGGGGGGAAAAAATGGACCGCCCATGTAGGTTGGCAGCAAAGTCCTGAATGTGCGGCACGGGGTACTGGTCCGGGGTAGTGATGTCGTTGAGGCGTCGGTAATCGCCACAGGGCCGCCAGCCTCTGGCTGCCTTGGGGACCATGTGTAGCGGAGAGGCCCATGGGCTGTCCGACCTGCGGATGATCCCCAGCTCCTCCATTTTTCTGAATTCCTCCTTCGCGAGGCGGAGCTTGTCTGGGGGTAGCCGCCAGGTGCAGAGGGGAGGGCCCTGGGTGGGGATGTGGTGCTGGATGCCATGCTTGGGCAAGGTGGTGGAGAACTGGGGCGTTAGTATGAACGGGAACTCTGCCAGGACCCTGGCAAACTCGTTGGTCGACGTGGTGACTGAGTCGAGATGTGGGGCCGGCAGCTGGGCCTCGCCCAACGAGAACGTTTGGAAGGTCCTGGCATGTACCAAGCGCTTACCCCACAGGTCAACCAGCAGACTGTTGGCACGAAGGAAGTCAGCCCCAAGGAGTGGTTGCGCGACGGCGGCCAGGATGAACCTCCAAGTAAAGTCGCAGGTGCCGAACTGGAGGTGTACCAACCGGGTGCCAAAGGTCCGAATGGCACTGCCGTTGGTGGCTCTGACGGTGGGTCCTGGTGTACAGTTGCGAGTCTCACGGCTGTTGGGAGGCACGACGCTGACTTCAGCTCTGGTGTCCAATAGGAACCAACATCCGGAACGCCTGTCCCACACATGCAAGAGGCTATCCGGGTGGCCAGCTACCGTAGCCATCGGCGGCTGGCTCTGGCGTTTCCTGGAAACCGCATGGTGGCCGGTATCTGCGGGCGTCAGCACCCCACCGCCGGTGGTAGAAACACCATTGGTCAGTCGGTGCCTCAGACCTGGTGGTGGGTGGAGGGCGTTCGATCACCGGGTCTGGCCTGCTGGGCCACTGGGTACATGGCGTGGTGTGGCAACGCGCTCGACGAACGCCCCGCCCTCCTTTTTCGCCTGCCAAAGGACATCCGCTCGGGCGGCCACCTTCCGGGGTTCGCTGAAATCGGCATCCACCAGGAGCAAGTGGATGTTGTCAGGTAACTGCTCCAGGAGGATCTGCTGAAACAACAGGCAGGACTTATGCCCGTCTGCCAGGGCCAACATCTCATTCATGAGCGCGGAGGGGGGCGTGTCGCCCAACCCATCGAGGTGGAGGAGACGGGAGGCTCGCTCGCGTCGGGAAAGGCCGAAAGTCTTGAGGAGGAGGGTCTTGAACTTATCGTACTTCTCCTCCCCCGGGGGCACCTGGATGAAATCCTCGACCTGGGCGGCGGTGTCTTGGTTGAGGGCACCCACCACGTAATAGTACTTGGTGTCGTCCCTGGTGATCTGGCAAACCTGGAACTGGGCCTCGGCCTGGTCAAACCAGACACTGGGCCGGAGGGTCCAGAAGGTGGGCAGTTTAAGGGCTACTGCCTGTACCTCTTGCTGTGCAGACATCGTGGGTCCAAAAACGTTTGGGCCTGTCAGGGTCACCAATGTAGCGGCTAGCTACACACTACCAAATGAAGACACAGAGTCGTTGGTTTCGAAATCGAAGGTCGAATGCCGACCGGGGCGCAGTGCGCCTTTAATAGCCGAGCAATTCCCGCGCTGACATCACGCACATGTTACCTGACCTTCCCGCGCACAGGCTTTCCCAGCCCAACGCTGGGGAAGAAGGAGGGCCGCGCGCCATCTTGGATCGGGGCCTCCGACGATGTTGGGAGCCGGTTCGATGCCGGTGCGGTGAGTCGCTACAATTGCACAATAATTCTGCTTCAGAGAAGTCAGTTCAGAAGTTCTGAAAACTAAGCCTCAGTAGTACACAGCTAAGTGGAATGAGGGACAACTGGATGAAGGAAGGTTTTCTCAATTTCATCATCTCAGCCAGCCCAAACTATCACAGACCTGAAACATTGACTGTTTCTCTTTCCACAGATGCCACCTGACCTGAGTTTTTCCAGCATTTTCTTTTTTTATTTCAGATCTCTAGAGTCTTTTTTTTATTTTTAACCAAATCTGTTCCTGCTCATGACAATGTGGTGCAGTCTAAAGCCAGGCTTTTTTGGCCCAGGGTTGCTCAGTCATCATCCAAGGTCATCAGCTGTCTCCTTAATTGAAGGTCAGCAGTATTCCACCCTTGTGCTACAGCTCTTGGGGAAACACCTTGGAAAAGTATACAGAAGGTTGGCATCAAAGAAATCCAGAAGGGTTATATGTTTGATTTCATGTGCATTATGTAATGCAAATTTATAAAACTTAAATTGAACATGGATCTTATAGAGGATTTTTATTCTGTTTTGGTAACCAGATGATTGTGGTGGCAGAGGCAGAGGAAAAGTGTTGACTAGGGTAGTGTGTTTGAATGTACTGGAAAAGCTTATGAATAACATGATCACCTGGAACCTGCACAAGAAGGTGTTGGCCATGTTGTAGACATTCTTGTTCCTAATATTCTTCCAGTTCTATATTGCTGCATTGCATATTCTTGCTTCTCAACTTCATACATAGTAGGCTGTAAGGCCGTGCAAGTATCATAATAATCTTGGTCTACTCAAATAAGTACCATGGGGCTCCTCCAAAACTTCAAGGCATTGAAAACCGTGCTTGAAGATGCCCTGGGAAGATACTGGGTGGATATTGCTGCCAGCTGAGTGCCCTCTGCCCTTCTTCCTTCTGTGACTTCTAGCAGCTTGTTCTGCTCTGTGGTCTCTTTTTTCATTCTTTTAGTTGTGTTCAATTTCCACACTAATCCAGAAATGAATTTCCGGAAAGGAGCTACTACTAAGTAACTCCTTTAAGCGTGAATTCTTGCGTCTTTAACTGGACTATTTCCTGCATACTATGCAAATCTTAGCCTAGTACAGTTTAGGAATGCTGCAATTAAACCAATGCTCAAATTATGCAGGTACCAATTTGCAACTACTTCATGATCCTTTAAAATAATGCTGGGACCTTTATCATTCTATTTAGTGCCTATTAGGCAATATGACATTTGTTAAGATTAGAGTATGGTGTCATTACCTTGCTGCTTTACTTTTTGTTGGAGAAGTGGTTCTCAGATCCCATATGGAATCTTGTGACCATGTAGGATGAATACAAAGAAAGAGCATTCCTCAGTTCTACATAGCCCCCAAGGATTCTAGATGGTTCGTAATTTTTGTGTCTTTGATTTTGAACATGGTTCTGCTCAGTTGACATAATAAACCAGCAAAATTCAATATTTTAAGTGTTTTCTATGCAATTTTGAGTTTTCATTTTTTAGACTTTTTGTTGCATTTGGTAAATTTAACAGCAGAGGGCAGGATTTTCTAACCTGAAAACCTCCTTGCAGAGATTCCTAATGATTTATGAATGAGGAAGTTCATTTAAGATTTTGTTAGTCTTCCTCCTTTCACTCTATCCTCACCAAATTTGTGCCGCCTTGAAGTCATTTAGAAACAGAAGAAGTAGGCCTTTACTGCGTTTTTTGACAGTAATCCAATATTAAAACTTCGAAAAACTGCACTCAAATTGATGAAAGCAGAGCTCTGTAGTCTAGAGATTCATTTACACGGCACATGAGCAAACTGCGCGCATAACTTGCTTAGGACTATATAGCACATAATAAATATATATAGCATGCAAAGGAAGCTGCGCATGCATCAGTGTTATCATTCATTGTGCACTGTATGGTTGGTGTCACTCTGCCACAGTGGACCTTACTTATAATGAAAAGAAACAGCATGGACCACAAACAGTTTAAAAAAAAATCCCTTAATTTACCCTAAGCCATTACAGTTGAGCATCACTATTTTAGGATCTCTAACCATAACTTCACGTAGTGTAATTTTGTACAAGATATGTGCATAATTCCTGAAAAAAATAGTTAATTTGCACAACTGCAGAAGATGGTAAATCACATTGCTTATTCACACAATACCTGCATGACATTTCCCAGGGAAAAACTGGAACAACCTGGGCCAGATCTCTCCTATGGCACCATTTTAGTACACACGTGAATTTCTAGGCCTGTGTAAAACTCTCATTATTTTAACACATAGTGATAATGTTAAAACATTTCTTTAAAAAGTTCACTTAAACACATTGAAGTGATAGAAGTCAATACAAAACATCAAGATTAAAATTTTTAAAAAGTCATTTCTCAATCAAGGTTGGCAGTCCTATTCAAGTGCATGAGGTCGCCCTACTTACTCAATCCATTAGCTGATGTAAAGTCAGTGCGGATTCCATTGTTGGAGCAGGAGGTCAAATGCGTGTAATTTAATCCCAAAACTATAATGTGAAAATATAGCTATAATCCTTTGGTATTGTATGATTCCAATGTTTGAAGAAGAAATTTGATTCCCTCAAGATATTCCTTGCATCATTCTTGAACTAGCCATTTTGTAAGTAATTAGCAAACAATGGTAAGTATAATCTTCAAATTTTTGACCTTATTCTCCTGCACACATTATTGAAAACAAACCTGTTGAAAAGGATCAGCGTACCTACCCATATTCCTCAGGTATTCAGAGAAGTTTCTTCTACAACTTTTGAATGCTTTTGAAATGACTTTTCCTGAAACCAGCATATTCAAATCCAGTACTTGTTAATGAGTAAACTAATTAACATGCCTGACTTTCTGCCTGACATAACAACATTACTTTTTACTATTAGCTATATGAAAATTAGATTCTCTCTCTGAGACTTCCAATAACCCTTTAATGTTGTGTGCTCTGTTTATAATTTTTTTTTCTTTCAACCCTTCTTGGTAAAGTTTAACACATTATTCCCAATCCAACTCTGTTTCTAACTTCAAATGTGAACATGGTGATTTTTAGAAAATATAAGCCTCTGAAGATGTTAGCTTACTCGTCATACTAAAGAGTATGGCTGACAGTAGAAGTATTTGCGTCCAGAGTACACATCAGGCTTTGAAGGTAATTCTAGCTTAAAATATTTTGTCAACCATAATGATCTCAAGTGGTTTGCCAAGTTTACGAGATGAATAAATATGGGATTGGATAAATGTTCCAATATGAAACTCCTTGTGATCGTGCATGCAATAACTTCAACCCAAAGTTGTGGACTTGGACTGTGCTATTTTGTGATTTGTGCATCTAGCACAGGAGCTGTATGTCAAAACAAAATCTCACTGCTGCTTGGCTTTTGCCAATATATTCCGTAGGAAGCAGGAAGGATTAGCGTTGTTACACTTTGACTCAACACAACCCCAAAATGAGATAATTGAATTTAGAAGCTCAGTGTATGGCAGGATCATGAGAACATGTGCGTTCCCTGGAGCACCATGATGCCCATTACCTTTGATTTATCAAGAATTCTTAGTGAAGATCAACAGATCCTTAAAAGATTGGAAAATTTTATAGCCTTCTCTTTCTAACTGTGATAACCATTGATAAAGTTGAAAATCAAAAACCTACACATGGTGAAAATCTGAAACAAAAACAGAAAAAGCTGAAAAAAAACTCAGCAAGTCAGGTAGCTTCTGTGGAAAGAGAAGCAGTCAGTGTTTCAGGTCTGCAACCTGTCGTCAGAACTGGGAAAGAGAGTGATACAGTTTTCAGTAGGAGAGAGATAAGGAAGGGACATGGAGAACAAGGGAACATTTGTGATAGGGTGAGTTTAAATGGTTTAATGATGCCTGACCTGAGTTTTTCCAAAACATTTATGTTTTATTATTTGTATATAATTATTCTTTATAACTAGTGACAACAGAGTTATACTTCCATCCTTCAGAAACACTTTTCCTTGTCATTGTTAGATAGATTATTTGAAGAAGTTGGTCTTGTGCCCTTGAATTTGAGTAATGAGCAGTATTATTCAATGTGAAAGGGAAATCACATTCAACTAATCTATTGGAGTTTGAAAGATGGAGATAGTTGGGTAGATGAGGGGGAACCGACAGAGGTGGTGTATTTGGATTTTCAGAAGGCTTTTAAATAAGATTCACACAGGAGATTGGTGAACAAGATTAAAACACATACAATTGGGGATAATATACTACCTTGGATTGAGAGTTAGTTAACAGATACAATTAAAGACCAGGAATAAATGCATCTTTCCGAGCTTAGCAGGCTGTGCCTAGTGGGGTACTGCAGGAATCAATGCTTGGGTTCCAACTATTCTCAATCTATATCAACAATTTGGCTGAAGGAGCCAAATGTAATATAAGTTGTTTGATTATAAAACAAAAATAGAAGGAAATATGAGTTGTGGTAAGATGTTAGGAGGCTTCAAGGGGATAGAAACAAGCCATGTTTGTGGGCAACAACTTGCAGATGGAGTACATATGGGAAGGTGTAAAGTTATCCACTTGGCCAGAAAAAAAAACAAAAACATGTTTTTTTTTAATAATGAGAAATTGGAAATGATGTTTATTGGGACCTGATGTCCTTTTATACATGCCTCTGAAAGCTACATGCAGGTACTATGGTACTACAGGCAGTTAGGAAGGCACATGGTATGCTGGCCTTTATTGCAAGAGTAAAGGGGTATTACCACAATTATATAGGAACTTGATGAGAGCACATCTGGAACATTTTGGTCTCCTTTATTTAAAAAAAAGGACATACTTGTTTTGGAAGGAGTGCACTGAGTGAAGATTCACTAGATGGTTCTTGGGATGGCAGATCTGTCATTTGAGGAGAAATTGAGCAGACTAGGCTTTCATTTTCTTAAGATCAGACTTAACCTCATTGTAATATACAAAATTTGTTGAAAGATCAACATAGTAGATATGGGGAGGATATTTTCACTGTCTAAAGAGTCTAGAACTAGGGGTCATAGTCCAAAATGAGGCATTGGTCATGTTTGAAGAAATGAGGAGAAATTACTTCACTCAGAGGGTGGAGAATTCTCTACCCTCGGGCTGTGTGCATTCAGTAATAAACTGCATTCAGAACAGGTTGATTTGTCTCTGGATATTAAAGAATCAGGGGATATGGGGATAGAACAGGAAAATAATGTTAAGGTAAGAGATTGGCCATGATCTTGTTGAATAGTGAAGATCAAGGGGCCAGTGCTCCTGTCTCTGATGTTCATATTATTGCAAAATAGATGTAACTGGAAGATTGCCTCTTGTCCAATGTATTAATTGTACACTTACTTGCTGACTTAGAAACTGCTTGTTATTTTACTACCACAAACTGCTTCATTTTCAGAAATTAGAAGAAATTGTCAAAGCTGCACAGAATATACAGATGACAGCAACTTCTGAAATACTGCAAAAAGAAATTGAAACTACATTTCAAATTCTCGATTTAAAACTCCAGAAGACAACTATGCCCTTACAAGCATCCAAAACTCTTCAATCTTCTTCGATGATGGGAACTAAAGATAGAAAATTAAGTAAGAAGAAATAGACAATTTTATGTATTTATTAGTTTTGTTTAGCAAATAAAAGTCTTTATAAACAGAGAGAAGTCTTTTTTTTGTTTGATTTTTAAGTCAATACTCAAAGCTATCATGATTGGCACTTTATTGGGTACTTACTCCCTTGCACATTTGGAATTTTTGTTGTAACATTATGCATGACCTAGTTGCTTCACATTCACTTTTATTCCTGTTGATCAAATTAAGAAATTCTAAGATAAATATTTGAAGTAATTTATTAATTCTTTGCATATGTGGCACATAAGTGACTTATGATGATTTACCTTCACCCAAATTTGAGCACTGTTGCCTCAGAACTCAATTGCATAACTGCACCCCACCCCACCTTCTATCTGAGTGATATACAATTGAAAATGGATATTAATCCCTTCCTTCTGCCCCCTCCAATCCCATCCCAAATGAGTGAAGCACAATAATGACCATTCTGTGTTATGTGCTTCAGTCGGGAAATTCGATTGGATACTTCCTTGAGTGAATACTCCCACAGGAATTGCAAAGGAACTTGGACCATTTTGGGCACTCCTATGAATGCAGTACCAAACTAGGAGGCCTGAAATGTACATTCCTGGGCCAACTCCCATCCCCACTTCCACATTTTCATGTGCACCCTTCACCTTTCTCCAAATCTGAATTCCACCTAACACCACAATCCACTAAGCAAAGTGCCTTTCCCTGCCCATGAGCCAACCTGAATCCCAGTCCCTTGCCACTTCTGTTCCCCAAGCAATATCACTCCCAACTCTAGGTCCCCAAGTAGTACTGGTTCTCTTCTCCTGATACTCATGCCACCCAAACCACTGACAACCAGCTTTCTAACTTCCCCAAGCTAAACAGAGTGCCAAATCCATTTTCCACCCCTCTGCCACCCACACCAACTATACCCTACAATCCTCAGAGTGTCAGTTCCTTCACCACCAGCCACTGGAGTGGAGGACTGGGGAGCATAGTTTTTGTTTTCGATGATGTCAACAACCGGTCCGGATAGCTTCAACCATAAACTAACTTTAATGCTGTGGGCCGGTGATCAAAATGATTGTTGACTCGTATCCACACCACTTCAGCACAGCCTTCAGACTGTGAAGGAATTGAGTCCTTATTTTTGGAAATCTCTTGGTAGTTTTATATCTTAAGAGCACTTAGAATAAATAAGTAACCTTTTGATTTCATTTACTGCTATCAGTTAATTTTAAACCTCAACAAAGATATTTGAAAGGCAAGCTAATAATTCACATTTCTAATAGGACTACTGTACTTACAAAGCATGACATTAAAAATGTCAGTATCTTGTTTTATCTTTTATGGACCTCATGAATCTTAACTATTAAGTTTTGCTAACACTTGAGCTGCCATTTGGTAGGGAAAAAAACTTTCTTAATCTTCTCATGTGGTCACTGGTCCCTGATGATGTTAATCAGCAAATTTCTTTTATTCCCCCCAGATTAATATCATTAAGTGTCCGTTCTTCAGTCTGGTGACTGTGGTAAAATAACTACAAACATCCTGATAGGGTAGAAGCTGTGTTATCAGGCAGGAAACAGAGCTCTATCCACTTCCGCCAGCTTCAGAATCAAAGTCCCAAACTCAGGAAAACAGACAGCCATGGTTAGTCGATCTCATTCCTTTATTTTAAAAATCAATGAAACAAAATTCAGTACAGTTTAGTTCTGTGAATAGATTTTAAATTATAGCAGAACATTACTTCACAAATGTATACTAATTCAAGAGGAGATCATTTATAGGTTAGTTGGCAGTTACACAACTGGATTATAATGCTATAAATTTGTTTCAACTGCTGCACTTCAAACACTTAAAATATTAAACTGAAACTGGGAAAGTAATATACATGTTTAGGAATATACAGTTACATCAAAGTAGGACATCTCATAATTATGTAATAGGCAAATTTCAGTATTAAAACAAATTCTATCAATTTAAAGTGATAATTTGACACTTTTTATAGGTATTGTGTACATATTCCACAAAGCAGAAAAAACTGTAAACAAACCATGGCGTGGTATCAAAAACAAAATTAATGACCAAATGACAATGCAGGAATTTTCTTAAAGTGTAATCCAAAAGTAATGCCTTCTGATAATTGTAGGATGCTCACCTTGAAAATGATATAATTGAGCATTGCTAGCCATTGAGAAATACAAAACGATCTAAATTGTGATGAATTTCGTCTATATTTCAAATAGCCTTTCTTATTACTATATTTCTAAGAATTCTAAAATATTAACAAGCTTGATACACCTATGATAAACAAAACAATTTCTAAAGTGCATAAGGCTCTATTTGTTTTTTAAATAGTATTCTGTCTCTTCCCTTTATATATAGATGTAGTGATTCATAAGAAACCAGAATAGTTCAGAAAAATTACTGAATAATTGAAACACATCTTAGTATAGTGAATGGACATTTTGAATCCTTCAAGTCTGATTTCTGGACAGCTTCATAGTTAGAAATAGAATATCTAGGTGATCTATTTTTAGTTTCCCCAATTGTAGCAAGTGTGTCTAAAAATCGTTTATTTTTATTGGAAACATTTACTTTTTTGCTTAAGGTTGCCAAAATGGAAAAATGAAACATCAAGGAAAATTTAAAGCTTCATGAAACAATAATTATAAATAAATATAAATCAATGTGTCAACTGACATCACCTGAGGGAGGCAAAATTCCTTTTATGAAAATGGGTGAATGCTTACTGATTCCCCACAACTAATGACCAAATAATGACACTGAGGGAATGTACATCTTTGAAACTTATGAGCATGCAATTTTGATTGTGGATCATTAATTGTGAAGGAGCATAAGCATAATCCTTTTTAAAGAAAAATAAACGTTAGATTATTTATTTTGGACATAATGAAACAATGACAAGAAAAATGCAAGTAAAGATCTATGTATAGATGTTTATATATAATGCAGAAGCTTGCAAACTAACAAATTTTAAGTAGTCATTGGATATTAAATGCATCTTAACCTGTTTACAACCACTAAAAAGACCACACAAGAGCCTTTTTCATTTAGAAAATGTCAAAAAGAAATTTACCTACATAAATAATTTGGTTCTTCACTTATGAAAGTCACTAATGGTTCATTTCAAAACCCTGAGGATATTTCCAGTCCAAAGATCTTTGTAAATAATACTGTTATTGGCCAGTAAAGTTCTAGTCTACTAATATCTGGACTAGGAGCCATTATAATATGCCGCAGTAGCATCAGCTAAGACTGAAATTAGGCTCCTCTCCGAACTTGTGCCTCCTGATGGACTCACATCAGGTAAGTGTGAATTCATTACCATTCCTGTTTGACTTAATTGACTGGAGGTGTTCAGATACTGATCAAACTCATTGCGGTCCACTTCCCCCAAAAGCTCAGCCTGGCTGATATGCTCCAGGTTATCTAGGTGATGGTGGTCACGTGGGGGAGAAAGGTGGACTGATGTGCTTGAATTCATGGACTGGAAGGCTGGATGTTGGACTCGGCTATAATAAGGAGGCGGTGGGGGGTGGCTGGCTGAAGGGTGCATCATGGGAGATCTATTTTGGGGGATTGAGATCTGATTCAGATTTCCACATCGAATGGGGCTTTGGCTGTATTCTGAATGATATATCACTCCATTCATCTGAGAAGGAGAATCTTCTGTACACGGAGGTGGAAAGAAACTGTGTTCAGCGTCCACTACGTCTAGAGGGGACATCTCGGGTGTAGGTAGCCCGTAGTTGTCGAAGTTACCATTTGTTTTCTGTGCATCCCTGAATCTGCTGATTGCAGGAAGTCTCGAGGCTGGTGGATAGCTTTTATCCTCTTCCTCCTCCAGAGGCCCCCTACAGATTCTTCCACTGTGACCAGGAGCCTGATCGTGGGGGAAGTTGTTGAGCAGGAAGCTGGGGTCTACACGTTTGCACAGACGTTTGATCTGTTTTTTCCTCCGAGGCCTGTATTTATAATTGGGATGATCCTGCATGTGCTGGACTCGCAATCTTTCAGCTTCTTCTACAAAAGGTCTTTTCTGTGAAGGAGTGAGTGCTTTCCATGATTTGCCTAAAATATATTGCATGGTTTAAATCAGCATACCTATTTACAATTATGATTCCTTATCAGACATTTCACTTATAGTTTTACTTAGTACAATGTTAACAGCTTTAAAGGCTACTTTAAGGAAAGCTTGAAATAGTATACAACTTGTGCTCAGGTGATATCAATGAAAGGAAATAAATCTCAAGAATAAACATAAATAAAATAAGAATTAATATTGAATTAGCATTTCACCATGAGATGTTTTACCACATTATATGGTAATCTTCACAGGATCATTTTCATTAACAAATCAAATCTAATCTGACTGAAATACAGGAGCGGTACTAAACAGATGCTAGGTACCTTCTCCAGTGCCCACATACATGTACAGTCTTGTGTTTAGCTGGAAACTAAACCTAAGAACAGAAATAGCAATTAAATAGAAAAGCCAAATTTTGGTATTAATTAAAATAAAAACTCAGAATCAATTTTTAAGGTAAGAGCTGAAAAGAACAACAAAGGTTTCATTCCTGCAATGTTTTATATATTAAGTTTTAGACCCAAGCAAGATTTGTATTAAGTGAATATAAACCAAAATGTCCTCTTCTAATGCCCCTCTTTGCCCTTGACCCAATTTAAAAAGATTGGAAAGTTGTTAAAGGCTAATGAAGCTAACTGGAATCCAAATTTCCATTCATCATGCAAATTAGTCAAGCATTTGATGTGAGAGCCTTACGCTGCCCAGATGAGGGAGCTGTTATCTGTAGGAGTATATGGCCAAATATTGTCAAGGATGTGTGCTTGAAAAATCGTGTAATGGTCAATGGGAAAATTACTGAACTTATCTCCCTTGAAGGAGGAGTGAACCAAAGATATTATTCAGAACAGTGAAATATGTTGTAGCCAGAGATCAAGTATACTAAAATACTCATAAATCTCATTTTCAAATCTGTCCATGTTCTTTCCTCACTGTATCATCTTGCCATCATGGTCAGCAACTGTTTATTATTTTATCTTTCCCCATATATTAAGTACTTTGAGATGTTTTCAATATTAGAGATCCTATACAAGGTCATATGGCAACCCTGAGAGCTTATTTTAACTTTGTGGTGGTGCACTGTTTGGATAAACAGCAGCAACAGCCTGCACATACTTTGTCATCAATGGTGGCTCATTACATGTTCTCAAGTTTTGCAGTCTTGTTAAATGGAGTGTTTCTAATTGGGAGATGGTGCTCACCCATATGGAGCAAACAGATAGTTTAACAGTGAAGATTTTTCGTATCTTGGTTTGAAGACTCAGCACAGTAATGATTTTGTGTATGTGTTACTCAGCTAAACACAAACGTCACTCAAAAGAAACTGAATATTTTCATGTACCAGCTTAACTAATATTTATTGTTAAAATATGATCAATGGCACCCTGATTCCTATTGACTCTCTTGACCTGACCTGACACTAGCTGACAGTTCACACAATAAAATGAATGGCTGCCAAGATCTCCATAAATGTTCATTCTGGCTTAATCTCTCTGAAGAGGTATTGCTCCACTGGTTCCAATCACTCCTCAGACTTCACCCACACCCTAATTATTTGTAAACTATTGCTGGTGGACTGTTTAATAGCAGATCATCACTTCTAAGCCTAATCCCAAATCACTAAAGGATGCTTTTAAATGATGCATATGTAAACTGATATTGTTCAACATTTTCTAATTTAATAGCTGAAGATATCCCTGTTATATATCTGTGTATTCTAAAGAAAGAAATTTTGTTGTTGCTTTTAGTATTATGGATCATTTGTAAGTGTAAATAGTCATAATACATGCAATGAAGAAACGTTTGCAACTAAAATGCTTTATTTCAAAAAGGAGTTGGATAAGTTGAGTAAATATGGACTGTTCAATCTAATATTGACAGTCTGTATGTTCATCATGGATGTGATATGAGGAAAAAAACAAACGTCCTCCCACAGAAGAATGGGTTAAGGACAACCAGATTTGTAAAGGCAGTTGGGTCTGACAAAATTTATAGAACTCTTTGAGGAAATAACAGAATATGCTGCTAAAGAAAAGGTTGTTACATACATAATTAAGAGGGTACAGATCTAATATAGGATTACAAGTAAATGATATTGATAAATTCATCATACGTTATCATGGTGATTGAAGAATCACAAAATAGTTACCACATGGAGGGAGTCCATTTAACCCATCAAGTCTGTACCAGCTCAAAGCAGGAGCAATTCAGTTGGTTGCATACCCTCATCCTTACCTCAATAGCCCATTCAAGCTGCTCCTATATAGCTATTTTTTGAATGCCTCCACAACTGTTCCTAACAGTACATTCCAGACCCTAACCACACACAAAACTATTTTTCCACATGATACTTTTTTGGTTCTTTTACCAATCACCTTCATCCTATGTCCCCTAATTCTTGACACTTCTGCCAATGGGAACAGTTTCTCTCTATCGACTCTGTGTCCTTCAGATCTTGCAATTTCCTCTGTTCTAAAAAGAATACCCCCTGCTGCTCCAGTCTATTCATGTAACTAAAGCCCCTCGTCATTGGAATCATTTTGGTATTACCCAGAATCTAAATTATACACCGTGCTAGTGGGGTAGCATGGGAACACGGTTTGTGCTGGTTGAAGTCATACAGTTTCAGTCATATGCAAATCATCGTCACAAATCTGCATAAATATTAATTTTGATAGCATGAGGAAAAAGTTACAGTCAAAGTATATTTATTGGATGCCATTGGATAAGTACAGGAATTAGATTTAATACCTAAATATTCAATAAAGCTCATTTTCTGGAGCAAATTAGAAGTAGAGATACTGTGTTTAAAATTGTGGCCTGAAAAATTTAACAATCAACTTTAGTACTGAAAAGACTTTGCTGAAGTTAAATAGAACCAAATCATTTTGAATGATATTAACACAAGAAAATTCTCTCTCTGTTATTTTACAAACAGATGGTAATTCATTTCTTAAAATTGGGTTATTAGAACATGAGAGGGATTTCATAAAATATTGTTTATATCTCAATATTACACATTATAGAACAATGGTTACTGTAATTTCTCTTTTCAGAGGGTTGTGCATCTTTTAAGTTCTCTTTTTTGAGAGCTCAGTTGTTGAACATATTCAAGACTAGGATAAGTAGACTTTTGGACACCAAGGAAATTGGAGGATGTCAGAACTGAGCAAAGAAACATAAGTGCAAGATAAAAGGTTACTGAATGGCAGTGAAGGCTTAAGAAGCTGCATAGTCTTTCCTTGTTTGTCATGTTCTTAGTATGATTTCACTTCAAACTCAAAAAATGACTCTGCACAAAAATAGAGTCAGCTGGAAATTAGTCCTTGATTGCCTCAGCTAAAAGCATATATTGGTTTCAATTCAATCAAATTTTGGAAGAAAAGTACATCCAGCTGCCACTATACATGTATGTTTAGCACTACCAATAGAAGACATGTTTCTTCTCCAATTCTTGTGGTTTTGAATGGGACAATTAGAGAGCTCTAAACAAATTAGGTAAACCAGAAATTTGTCAAGTGGCTCTATTAGATTTTGACTGAGATCCCATATTATGGCCTGGACTACTTGCAGTAGTAACAGCAACTGATTTGTTACAACTCTCTCAGCTTTGCTAAGGTTAGCCTATTTTTAGACTGATTTATATTGGGCTAAGTGCCACGCTCAGACTACCGGCTCCTATTGACAGGGTCTCACACAGCTGGTAACAATTCCAGAATAAGCTCAAACAAAAACAAAATGCTGGGGGGGAAAAAAAATGAGTCAGTCAGCATCTGTGGAGAGAACAAATAAGTTGTTTCAGGTGTGGACCCTGAGCTGATAAAGGGTCCATTTCTAAATAATTAACCTGCCTTATCAAATATTAACTCATTTTTTCACCCCCCACCCCACCGATTCTGACCTCTGTTTAATGCTTCAAATGTTCTTTTTGTTTTATGTTTTAGATACTATATGTGACATCTGCTGTTTTTATTTTGATTTTGTTTCCAGAGTAAACATGTTAGAAATTTGTTAAGCTGGCTCAGATTTGCTCCTATTTCCCTGCTACTCTGTGGCCATAAACCGTTATCGTATTATTCCGGTTAAATATAGAGGTTCTATCTATATTGTGACAGCCTAGTAACTCCACTCTGCATACGGTAGTAAATCAAATCTTAAATAAAACCACCAAATAGGCTGTTGTACAAATGATAACAATAACTAACAGTGTACCAACAGTGCTGTAAGAAATGAACAGGAAGAAGATTAAGCTAGTTTTATATTGCCTAAAAAGCATGCCTGTACTATCATTACTGAACTCTTGTACTACAGTACTGCTGGGATTAAAATAGTGTATTTAACAGATACAGAATTACGATTGATGACTTTTCTTGAATACCATAAAATTGTATTTAGTCTAAATCAGTTGAGCTCTATTTCCCATTTGGAAGGTCTAAGCTGATCTCTTGGATGCAAGGTGGGAAAGTAGTTAGAAATAAAAGATGGATGGCTGTGAATAAGGCATTTGCCAAATTCCAAAATCTCCTTGTATGAATATGCCAGAAAGAGGCACTGATAAGTCAACTCGCCTCGTAAATTTGCACAGTATCTCATCCATTTCTTTGATTCATTTTGTGACCAATTATGCAACATCATGTTGTGGCACAATGCTTTCCTTGGATCTGTTAACCTCCTCACTATTTCCATGATTATCCTTTTTTGGCAGTATGGGAGGAATGAATCTTCTTGGACATATTGAACATTTGCAAAAAAAAAACAGCAATGCGCACTCATGTATCTTAACTATTTATCCTTTTTTTTCTTTTTGGAATCAATTTGCCTCCCTTTTTTCCTTCTTTGCAGTACATACATTCTGGGATATAGCTAATTTTACTCTTTATATTCTTATTAACTATCAAGACAATTGAGGAAGATGTTCAATATCTGTACTGTTCCTTCATAATTTTAACTCTAGTTAGTCTCCTTCCCTTGTTTCTCTTTTTATAATTATTTTAGAAGAATGCTGTTCAGAAGAAGTAATGATTTGTTAATTAATTTGTTCACTCAACAACACAGGAAAGAGCATATGACCCAAAACATTGCCACCTTCGGTATGAAGCAAGCAGGATTTGGGAGAAAATTGTCCTTTCATGAACAACCCTTGAGTAAATTTAAACAAGAGCCTTTACTAACATTGAAATATTTTAACTTTTATTATACATGCATGAAAAATTAATTCCAGTGTTCTGCTACTATATCGGTATCTTCTCTATTGTAATTATGATCAAAAATATTTACAGAATACCAGCCACAACAAAGAAAGGACATAACTCAGTCAGCTCACTATCCCCAGAAATATTTTTCCTGTAGCTAACCATGAGATGAATCCTGCTAGTAAAACACAGTAATGGGTTTTACCAAAGAAAGGCTTAATATTCCAATAGTTTTTAGGTATTGAATAACATGGTGATGTTCAAATTCCAATGTTTTTCCTCTACTAACCCACCCAAGTGAGATAGCAGAGGGCTGCCAAAACCACCCTCTAATAAAAATGCACACCTTCCGGTAAGGAGCAGAAAGATATCAAAGAAAAATACAAATCTACATCATCCACCTAGTCAGACACAAAGGGTATTAGATTGTACAAAAGATAAGACTGTTTGAAATCATAACCAAGAAAATAGCTTATCTGGAAAAAAGTTACTTTTACATTGGTTCATAGCATTTGTCAATAAAGGATCTTTTTACTTGGATTTGTGTTGATTATATGAACCACCTTTACTATCCACTTTTGCTTTCATGAGAGACTTCCCCTGCTTGAGAGGTCAGTTTCTTGAAATAGGCTGCGTGGCATCCCTTTCATGCTAAAATTAAAATGCATTAAACATTTCTGACATCATATGAAAAAATTACGTCTGAAAGCATAACAATTAAAAGTAGAACTTAAAAGTGAAGTTAATAATAATTGTACGCTCTGTAAATAACACACTAG
The DNA here is from genome assembly GCF_009764475.1 of Pristis pectinata. NCBI lineage: Eukaryota > Metazoa > Chordata > Chondrichthyes > Rhinopristiformes > Pristidae > Pristis > Pristis pectinata. The sequence continues at coordinate 56,734,937 of NC_067414.1, read as the reverse complement.
CTATTGATTTTTCAAAATGGTGCCAAAACAAAAGTTTTGTTTTTTAGTTTGAGTGCATATACTGGATCAATATTTGAGTATTATTCATCATTTGAGTTACTTCATTGCACCTAGGACTGGGGAAAAACTGAATATAATTCTTAAAGCATAAATATGGTTCTCATTCAAATACAGCAGGATTGATCATTGGTATTTTCTAATTACATACATTTATTACGTAGTAATACTGCTACTTAACTTCATGCATTGATGTAGTTTTTGTGAATAAAAAAGCAGCATGTACTTAATTGATTTTTCATATAATCTATGTGACTATCTTTGTTAAAATTCTGCTAAGTAAATTAAACTCTAGTGGGGTTTTCTGGTCAATAACTATCCTGAAGGTGCATAATTTAGCACTCTTTAATTATTTTTATGTTCTGTTTTCAAAATATTATTACATTTTGTTGTAAAATACAAGTGCAGAAATGTAACCTTTACTTTATATGAAATATGATGTTGAAATGAAAATGCTTTTCACAAATAGTGACTTAAACTTACATGGAATTTTAAAACTGAAATAATTATCTTAAATTGGATCTCCACATCTGTAACAAATGATCATATGTGCATATGTGTTGAGATTTAGAGAAAAAATTCAGCTTTTTGTTTAGTCTGTATAGCTATTTGTGTTTGTTTTAGTGGAGTAAATACATCCTGGCAGTACTTTCCGACATTAGTAAGTAAATGAAATAAATAAAAAATTGTCCCTTGCCTCAGCTATTTAATACAACTTCATTTTGATGGCTTTCTGGTATTTATTTAGTCAAACTTACAATTGAAGATTGAAATAACTCATACTATAGATGTTACAGTTTACAAATTCTTCCATCTTTATATATATCTTTAAAGGACACTTTTTTGTCATTGAAAATTTTACCTGAAATTTTTCTCTAATGCTTCTCTGAACACTTACCCAGCATTTTGCTAAGTTCTGCATTGTGTAAATCAGGGTTTTGGATGGCTAGTTTTTTCCTCTCGTCCTTAGCCCAGACCATGAAGGCATTCATGGGTCTCCGGATCCGTGGCTCAGCTTTGTTTCTGGCTGGAGATTCGTGAGCTGTGAGTCCAGCTCTGGGTTTTTCTTCTCTTACAGGAGACTCCAAACCTTCTGTCCATGAGTATGGACTCATTATTGTAGACATCACTGTGGATTGGGTTGCTTTTATCAAAAATAATCTGTACAACTTTATGAAATTTATATAAAAGCAAGTAGGACTAAATCACAGTGGTGCTGATACTTAAAGCTGGTGAGATCAAGTCCCAAATCAGGAAGAGAGAGTCCCAGATTCATTTATTCCCTGTGTCAGTTGATGACAACTTTAACCAATAGCCATGAGCCTGTTTTTAATAGAGGCTCCTCCCTTTACCAAGTGCTGCAACCAAACAGCTCAGACTGTAGCAACAAACTTAAAACAACAGAGCAAGGAAACAGATTTCCTTTGGAGTCATTCAGGTTATTTTCCAGCAATACATGTTAAACTGAAGTGGATTTGGCATAATTCAACTGATTAAAACCCTTTTGTATATGGTCATAGTATTTTTCTGTCATCACTCTATTACTAATTTTACTTCTCTGAAATTTTGTGAATTTTTGTGATGATAAATTTTCTATTCATATTTCTATCTGATTCAAAATTGGCACATATTTCCCGTATTTCTCTATGACAAAGACAGAGCCCATTTGGCCCATTGAGTTTATGTTGGCTCTTAGGACTTTCCCATTAGTCCCATTTCCCCAGTTATTTGCCTGTAATCTACACTGCCACCAATCCTGCCACCCCTCTACCCAAGGGGCAAGTTATAGTAGCCAATTAACTTACCAGCATGTTCTTTGTGCCCAAATAAATGATTTCCTCTATAATTTTAATATTCCAATTGTAGTGGTTTGGTTTGGTTTGTGGTGTCCTGTTCATCTAACTAGCTACCCAGATGTGCAAATGTAGAAGAAAAAGAGAAAAGGAGAAGCATGTACCATGACATTGATTGCAAGAGAACAATTTGCTTTGGGTGCACATGGCATTGCCAATCACAAAAATTGAGCTTCAGTGTTAGTTCAGTCTCCGGTCCATTCCACTGCATTACATTAATCCCACCCCTACGTATCTTGATAATAATGATTGTTAAAATAACACCAGAAATAGGAAGATGACATTAGAACAAGATGATTTTATTAAAAATTGTCTGATTCTTGGAGACAATGTATTTTTATTTATAAAATGAATATAAAAGAGGGTAACACTTAGGCAGGATCCTTGAGTTCCCTTCTAGAAGAGGTATTATTTCTTGCAATTTTACTGATTTCTGCTTTCTGTTTTGTCCAGGAAGAGGAGTAGCAGTGAGTTGCTGTTTGACCTCAGTCATTGTTGCTATAAAAAATAGAAATTCATAATTTTTGTTGCAGTAACTGCGGCCCTTATAAGGAACTGCTATTGTTATATTTCCTAATCACCCACTTGCATCTTTCAGCCAAATCTTCCATTTAGATTCTCTCTTAAGCTGAGCCCATGTCAAGTTTTAAGAATAAATATCTGAAATAAAAAACAGAAAATACTGGAAATACTCATCAGGTCAGGCAGTGTTTGGAGAGAGGGAAACAGAGCTACAGTTCCAAATCAATGATCTTGCTCCCTCCATTGACGCTACCTGATCTGCTGAATATTTACACCATGTTTGTTTTCATTTCAGACTTTCAGCTTCTGCACTATCTTGCTTGAAGTGAGAATAATGCAGTTTGGCTATAACATATTGCAGGAGAGTAGATAGATGATGGAGAATCCAGGAGATTTAATAGCCAGGATGCCCTCCTATTCCTATGTAATCTAGAAATTGCCATTATATCATTATCTGGAGGTTTGGACAGGAGAATCTCATTTCATTACTTTTCTGATCTTCATGTGACCCCAAATGACATCAAAGACGGTGATTCTGGACTTGCTAGAACAGTTAGCAGAATAGGAGCTCATAGGACATTTGGAAGTCAAACACTTGTAGGAGCCCAGCTTGATTACAGTGGGTGTATCAAGAAACCAAGGTAAATAAGCTCATTGTGTATCTGTAATAGTTTCTGTATTTTTGGTGTCTGATTAATAAACTTCCACTTAGACAACACAATTGAGGCTGACCTGGGATGAATCATTTGATTAATTTACAACCCTACTTCTCCATAGATTCTGAATAGATTATGTACTGTGATGAATGTCCGACTAACAACCATTGCTGAACTTCCACCAGGAATTATGTGTAATGAGAAGGAATACTCTCCCTAGTTCTTGGATGCGATGGCTATTTGAGGCACCAACTACCCCAAAGGAATTGTAGACACCACGGCTGTCTTAAAATGCCGGCCAATGAGTGGTAGACAAAATGGGATATGTTTGGATTTGTTAAGAAGACTGGTGCCTCTTTATTCTTAATTTCTTGATCTTCTCCATGTAACAATGCAATTTTTCAGGCATTCTCAACTTTTTTTCTTACTTTGCAGTGATGTGAGTGAATTAGTTTAGTAAAGGATGTGATTCCCATTCAAATAAAACTGCTCTACCAACATATGAAGAGGCTTTGTGTATGCAAGAAACATGGTGTTGGATTTTCCCTCCAGGCACCAATTAGGCAGGAAAGTGGCCAAAAATTTGAACAGACAGGCCAATCACTGCCTCACTGTCTTAATGTTCTTCCCAACTTCAGTACTACTTGGAATCCTCAATGTCCCCACCCTCCTCACCTCATGGGAGAAGACCCGCGTTGCTGGTTGATTTCCTCCTGCTGTTCATGTTTTTGCTAAGGCCACAATGGGCCAATCTATAACTGGAAAGAAGTGCTCTATTCTTTCCTGAACATCCCAGGAAAAGCCATGGGACAGTAGAGTGAATGGGGGTGAGCCACAGGAAGATAACCATGTGTGAAGCAGATGCTTTCCCACTAGAAAAAATAGTAAGTCATCCCAAGGCAATTTTGTTTTCCTCTAGAGAACATTAATACTTCATCTTTAATGAAAAGAAACTGTAAAGACTTAAAGGGACAATAATTTAAGATCTGAAAATAATATAGCATAACAGGTTCTGAAGGTGGCGTGTCATTGCTTTGTGTGACCTTAAAAATATGCTGTGTCACTGTATATAGTCTTGTCATCATAAGTGTTCACATACTTTTCCACATTACAGGTTAGACTGAATAAATGTGCCACAGTCTTTATTTTGGTTTCATAATTTATGCATAGTCAGTACAGGAAATATTGAACAACAGTAATTTGATATTTTTCTGATCAGATTTAAGAACTGAAAGTTGACAATCTAAAGAAAATCAGAAATTTAAATGTTTTGTATGAATAAATAATTATTGTGAATATAGTTTTGCAGCTGGTAAGATGCTCCACCATGATTTTAAGATGAAGGATATCCATAGAAAATGCAAAATAAGAATATCTCTGCATTTTTGGTTTCATGTTTAAGCACAGCACAGCATTCAAAGAATTTCATCTACCTCAGAGTCACATATTGTTTGTGGGAGAGGGATTGGAAGTAGACTTACAGTGAACTGGTGGAGTTGAAGTGACGTTAATTTATCTCCCATTTTGTTTTTTTTGATAGAAATGGTATTTATTTCAGTTTTGATTGTTTTGATACATATCTGCAAGAGTTTTGTGTCTTGGTTTCCTAAAAGTAAAGATGCCTTTACAAATAAAAATTTGGTTGGAAAAATCATAAATAATTTGGTGTAGTAGGTAGATTTGGCCCCTGGATTTTCTTGTAGGCCAACTAAAACCAGAGCAACTTTGTCATTGGTGGTCACATGGCGCTAATGATTCTTGTTTGTTTAGATGTGATATTTCAGACAGCCATTTCACTTTTGACAGGTAAATTATTTACAGGTAGAAAGTTATTTTTTTAGCAATATTCTACTTATTTTTTAGCAATATTCTACTTATTTTTGCTCATAATTTTCTTCTTTTATCTCATCTTCTGTAGCTCAAAGATGACCAGTCTACTGCAAGTCACCTTACAGTATTCCTCCCACAAACTGTGAATGTGAATTAGATGAAATACTCTGAATGCAATGCACTGACTTTAGAGTGATATGGCATGGAAACAGGCCCTTCGGCCCAAGGTGCTTTCCTGATCGAGTCCCATTTGCCTGAATTTGGCCCATATCCCTCCAAACTGTTCCTATTTATGAAACTATCCAAATGTCTTTTAAACGTTGTAATTATACTTGCCTCTACCACTTCCTCTGGCAGCTCATTCCATATGCCCACCACCCTCTCTGTGGAAAAAAAAACTAGCCCCTCAGGTTCCCTTTAATTCTTTTACCTTTCACCTTAAATCTATGCCCTCTAATTTTAGGTTCCCTTATCCCGGAACCATACATCTTTTCTATGCCCCTTATGATTTTATAAACCTCTATATGGTCACACCTCTACCCTCCTCCTTCGATCCAGGGAAAACAGTTCCAGCCTATCCAGTCTCTCCTCATAACTCAAGTGACAGTCATTAGCCTTTAATGGACACCAATTGACCATGGTAATACTGTGGGAAATGTTTTGGGAACATTACTTTCTCTGAGTGTTTGCAGGTAAGCTAGTCAATAATAAAAAGTACATTTAATGACAACACTACTTCTGCATATAATGGGGATGATCAGATAATACCCCTATCAATCCATCCTCATGACTGCATTAGTGTAACTGATGAGACTTATTTTATGCACATACTTTGCAGGTTTCCTTCTACAGCCGAAAGACATGCCAGCTAGTAGGTTAATTAACCCTAGTGTGTAGGTGAGTGGTAGAATAGGGGGTGGGGAGTGGGAATAAAATAATGGGATTAATGTAGGATTAGTGTACCTGGGTGGTTGATGGTCAGCACAGACTCAATGGGCTGAAAGGCCCGTTTCCATGCTGTATCTTTTTTTGACTCTATTACACAGTGTTGTCAATCAATACTCTGTAATAAAAATAAGAAAAACTCAACAGGTCAGCTGCATCGAGGGAGAGAGAAATAGAATTAACGTTTTGGGCCAATGACCGTTCATCAGAACTCTGGTCAAAAGTGTGTAGGTGCATGGTAGAATGTGACACCTACACACTCGGGTTAATTAACCTACTAGCCGGCATGTCGTTGGGCTCTGGGAGGAAACCTGCAAAGATTTTGACCTGAAACATTAACTGTTCCTCAGCCTGAACTTCTATGTTTCAATTCAGTTCAATTAATCTCATGTTATGCCTATTTGCATTCATGATTATTTAATTCCTGTCATACTTTAATATATAATCTGTATCATTATTAGTAATTCTGGGGGCAATCTGTTGATATGTATAAAAGTGGTAAATGATCTCATATGGGTATTATTTGTTACTTAAAATGTACAATTTATGACTTTCAATTCTGCATTTAAAACAGACAATGTGGCCTTGAAAACACATGGAGTAAAATTCAGCTCAACTTTAGCAGTGAAATAATCTGTGATAATAAATAATCTGAGATATGCAATGGGTAATTTCCTAATTAAAACCAAGTCCTAATTAATCTGTCATTTCTCCTGGCTTCACACTTGAAAGCACAGGATTGTTAGATGATCACATTTCAGTCGACAGGTTCAAATATAAATAAAGTAAAATAAATAAAATAAATCAAGAAAATATCCATATAATAAAGCTTTCACTAAACCAGATAGGAAATTTTAAGTGTTGACAACAGCATGTAACTTTTAACAGAATTTAGCTGCTAAATAAAATAAGATCTTTATTAGTCACATGTACATCAAAACACACAGTGAAATACATCTTTTGCGTAGTGATTTTGGGGGGCAGCCCGCAAGTGTCGCCACGCTTCCGGCACCAACATAGCATGCCCATAACTTCCTAACCTGTACGTCTTTGGAATGTGGGAGGAAACCGAAGCACCCAGAGGAAACCCACACAGACACGGGGAGAACATACAAACTCCTTACAGACAGTGGCCGGATTTGAACCTGGGTCGCTGGCGCTGTAAAGCATTGTGCTAACCACTACGTCGTTGTAATCTCAAATTTGTTTTCTAAAGTAGATGGTGGGTTTTGCTTTATCAGGTGCAACTCGCGGAATTAACAAGTTACGTGGATGCAATGCAAGCCCTCTAGAATCTTTAGTTATGCCCATAGAACAGATGGATGCAAAGTGTTTTTGTCTTAAAGCACTGTGGTACATATCACTCTGAAACAAAAGGGGCCGCTTCCATTAGCTACTAGTGCTTGCTGGTCGCCTGCCTTTAGAGCATGTCCTTATTTGCAGCGCGTCCCATTCAGAAAGCATTTAACTGAACTAAATTAAATCGTATAGAGAGAAAGTTAACTTGTAATTGGTTCCTCCCCACAGCTACTTGTCCTTTGGCGCAGGGTGAGCAGACAGGTTTCCCCAGGTACGAAGAGTCCGGCTGCATCAGTGTAGGTGTCCCGTCACTGGATAGCCTACAATCGCTGGTTTCCAGCTTCCGCAACTAAATGGACGAAGATGGCCGGTCTCTCTGGATCTCCCGGCTTTTGGAAATCTGGTAGTAATCTATTGCCATATGTCAAATATACCCAGACCGTGGTATGAATACAACATTGATGAATGCAGATTTAATTCCTTATTGTACGTTACGTCCGGGAGACACAGTTTTATATTAATTTGCACCTTAAAATGTAAAATTTAATAATTGCATCATATTTATCACCGTTCTTCCCCGACCGGGTTTGCGAGGTTTTTTATGTGTGAGGGAGTTACTATTGCACGACAGAAACATGTATAAATCTAGCATTTTCAAACGATACATTTCTGCTATAATCTGTTTCAAACACTTTCCTGGCCTGTCATGGATGGGCCCTGACGGCTGCAGTGTTGAACATGCATGTGGTAGATGCTTGAGTGCGGGAGCGCTCTGTCGGTGCGGCAGGGAATGCTGCTGCGGGTGGGCGGGGATCCTCCTGCAGCCTCGCTCTGTGTGCAGGGGCGGGGTGCGATCCGGGGACCGCCCAGTTGTGGACAGAGCACCTTCTCTGCTATGATACCGGGGGGTGGAGTTGATGCTGTCCGAAGCAACGTGGTTTATTCCGCTCGTTTATTGCAGCTCTTGGATGTCGAAATGACAATCTACATAATGGTTGGTGTTTGAGGGTGAAGATTATTTTTTGCTTTGGATTGCTGAGAAGGGTGGATAAATTTTGAACAGTGAGGGCAGAAAACAATAAACTTATTCCACATAGGAGGACATCCGGTCCACGTAGACTCCTTGTGAAGTAATATGTTGAGGCCTTTTTCTCACTCTCTTTACCTGTAAATTATTTTCCTTCAAATGCCTATCCCATGCTCTTAGGTAGTACATCTGGTTTTGGTTGTGAAAGTGTAAATATTTTAAGCATTGCTACCACTTTAAGTGCAGGGTTAGGTGGTTGACTAAGCTGGGTTGCAACGTTGTAGAAACTTCGAGAGTCGGCCGGTGGAGCCATTGGAATCAAAGGTCATAGTTGCAGTTCCCAAGTTTTGGTGAGTTGGTTCAACATTTCACACTTGTCAGGAGAACCCATGCGCACACTGGTGACAAGGAAGTGAGGCTGCAAACGCTTGGAGCATAGGAAGGGATATTGAGTGAGGAAAGAAAACGCCCCAAGGCCGATTGGCGAATGGCAGCCTAGTGAGTGGGAAATTGTGAATGCAAACGGAGCTTGGGGAAATGGCAGACCGGAGTAGAGCTGTAGGAGCAGTTAGCTCTTGCATATTGGAACAAATGGAAATTATTTCTGTGCCATCTATATCCTAGCAGGGGGAAGATGATAGTTAACAGAGCAAAGTCCTTCACAAAAGGAGGGAAACTATTCCTTTAGTAGATATCTAAACAACACTTGTTAATTTAGTACGTTAGTACAATTGAAGAAACCTCAAAAGAGATTCACGACATATCGTGAAGCCACATTAACCCGGCAGCCTCAAATTTTTGAAGCCATAAATTCAGTACGTGTAGTCAGGCCTGAGAAGCAATTGGGGATTATTTAGTCCTGTTAAATACATTGTCATGGCATTAATTTCAGGATATTGAGAGGTAAGTTTAATACATTGAGGCTAAACTTTTTGAATACACCGGAGTTTGCGTTCGATAAGGTGTAGAAGATTACTATTGCTGTGGAAATAGCGTCAAAAAGGTGAGGGAATTCTGTCACGAAGGTTATTCTGCATAACATCAAAGCAAATGTAATCTATAAGCAATGAACTTGAAATAGTATTTAACCCACACACAAAACGATTGTTCACTATCAAAAGGTGTAAATGTTAAAAAAAAATATATGGATAAAGGAGGTCACTCTGTTACAGGATGACGCAAATATGGTCAGAGATGCCAGAAGATCCCATTAACCAGCAGCTAAATGCACCAGCACGGCCTTTGGTCAATTGAGAAAAAGGGTATTTTGAAGATCAAGATCTCAGACCGAGCACAAAACTTGCAGACTACTCGGCAGCATTGATCCTTACCCTCCCATGTGCTGCTGAAACCTGGAGTAGTACAGTAGGTGTCACAAGGGTACTGGAAAAATAGCACAAGCATAGTCTCTGCAAAATTCTTTATATTCACTATTAGCATAAGCAAACCAGCATTCCTAGTATTGACGTGTAAGTTACATTCAGATAGCTATGTTAGGTATTGTGAGACGATCCTCCTGAAACAATGTTTTCCAGTCCCTGTCGTGGAAAGAGATTCAGGGAGGTGCTCAAAGCCTCTTTGGGCAAAAATGCAAATTCCCCATTGATTCCAGGAAATATCTGATCCATGGCTGCTTAAAGTGGAGAAGAAACATTTGGGATGGTATTGAGAAACTCAGTTACACACCAGGGGCACACGTACCATAGCATAATCTGGTTAGATATGAAAGGAGTGGAATGCCTTTTGGTTGACATGCAAGGCAGTGTGCATGTGTTCATTAGGGAGAAAAGCCTGCAACTGAAGCAAAGCTGGGTGCTCTTCCTATCAGATGACTTCTGATAGCAGATGAAATGTAATTGTCTTTGACTGCAAGGTAAATTGTAATTTACCTTTAAACAAATGAAGTTGTCTTTGAATACAAGGTCCTGCGTGGTAGGCTGGTCTGAAGGATTAAAACACATGGGATCCAGGGTGAGCGAGCCAGTTGGATACAAACTTGGCTTGGTGATAGGAAGTAGAAGTTGGAAGTTGTTTTTTCAGATTGGAGGCCTGTAACCAGTGGTGTGCCACAGGGAAGAGTGCTGAGTCCTCTATTGTTTGTCATATATTAATGATTTGGATGAGAATGTTGGTGGCATGATTATTAAGTTTGTAGTTAACACCAAAATTGGTTGTATAGTGGATAGTGAAGAAGGTTGTCTAACGTTACAACAGGATCTAGATCAACTGGGGAAGTGGGCAAAGGAATGGCAGGTGGAATTTAAACCAGACAAGTACAAAGTGATGTATTTTAGGAATTTAAACCAGGCCAGTACATACACAGTGAATGGCAGGGCCCTGGGGAGTGTTATTAAACAGCAAGACCTTGGGCTACAAGTACATGGTTCCCTTAAAGTTACAACACAGGTAGACGGTGGTGAGGAAGGCATATGGCATGCATGCCGTCATTAGCTGAAGCATTGAGTGCAAGAGTTGGGATGTCATGTTACAGTTGTACAAAATGTTGGTTAGGGTGTATGGAGTATTGTGTGCATTTCTGGTTGCCGCACTACAGGACAGATGTGATTAAGCTAGAGAGGGTGCAGAAAAGGTTCACAGGAATGTTGCCTGGAGAGTTTGAGTTATAAGGAGAGAATGTATAGGCTGGGTCTGTTTTCCCTGGAGCAAAGGAGGTTGAAGGGTGACTTTATAGAGGTATTTAAAATTATGAAAGGCATAGATGGGGTCAATGGGCAAAGACTTAAGGTCAGAGGGAGGAGGTTTAAAGGGGATCTGAGGGGTAAATATTTTACACCGAGTAGTTGGTATCCAGAATGAGTTGCCAGAGAGCTGGTGGAGGCAGGAACATCAACAACATTTAAAAGGCATCTGCTCAAGTACTTGAATGAGCAAGGCATAGAGGGATATGGAATTAATGCAGGTAAATGGGATTAGTATAGATAGGCATGATGCTGGCATTGATATGGTGGGTCGAGGGTCCTGTTTTTATGCTGTACAACCCTATGACTCTATGAATGAAGAGCATCAGTGATCTCTCTTATACAAGGGAAATGGTAAACAGTAAGGTGTTGCAAATATCACCAGCCCCAGCCTGGATAGAACCTGACACTAATATTTATTTCCATAGTCAGTGAGGACCTTTCCCTACTCTGAGGAGGAAGTTATGGAGGCAACAGCTGGTACATTTCATTGAGGATGTCCTTACTGAAGCACAGACATCTGTCTGTTGCTGAGGATGATGTAGGTGAACTGCTCCCTGAGCATTCTGGCTCTGGCTGAGATCTCTTTTACTCCTCCTCCTCCTCCTTCAGCAGTTTCCCCTGCTCACATGGCCTCTGCTCATGCTGCTGTCCATGGGGAAAGCCTACTACTATACCCATGATTGGGAGCAATGATTCATTTTCTTGAGGTCAGGAAAATGTTCTTCAGCACCTACTCATCAATCCCAGTAGACTTCTGAAACTTGAAACAATGGTAGAATGTGTCAAGCACTTGTACACTCATACCAACAGCCAGAACAAATCAGTCAGCACCCAACTAGTGAGTAGCTCCGGTGGGGGTTGCCTTTCCTGTTCTTGAATGCTAGCTCAGCTGTCCAAGTTTAAAGGAGGCTATTAGCTGGAACATTGTATTCCAAAGCAGTAGCACTGGCCTTGAGTCATCTTCACACATTGATTGTAATGACCTGCCTATTCTACATACTTAGATTGGGCATTAACTTCATTAATGCCCTTACCAATATCCCTTCTAGCACAAACCTTCCAACAAATATGCTTCTGATTCCATTTTGGACCTCCAAGATCACTCTTAGTGTCCAAAAAAGGGAGCTACCAAGCTCAATTTCATGCTGTTTTATCATAAAAGTAATAGAAGTAACCAATAGATGGCACCACACATTGACAAATGACTTTATTGTATGAACCAGAACCACTTTTACAAGAAAATATAAAAATCTTCCTGAATTCTAAGTGTATGATTACACCCTTTTATGTATGTATAACATACATAGTAAAGGTGGAACATGAGTTTGGAAGGAAATTTTTTCACACATTTCTAGATAATCGTTAGATTGTGATGTGGTGCATTGGTAAAACCTCCTAGCATATCGATAAGTTCAATGAATTGCTTGAAAAATATTTTTTGAATAGGGCTGTCATATTAATTCATAGATCTGAATTTGATTTGTTCCTGTGTCAACTAATATTGTTCTATTTTCAACTCCCAAAGTCTAATTTTCAGAAATAATCTATGCATGAAATATTAAAAATAAAGCTTATAATTTTGATTAACATCAAAAATGGCAAAGGTTATAATTTGACTGAAACCTGGGAGAAAGGAGTGCAAGGTGAAAAAAAGTAGAAGAGGTGAAATAAATTAGGAAGTAATGATTAAGTTATCATCTGAAGACTGTATGCCGAGGAAAGGGAGTTGCAGCTTTGAGGTAATAGACTGTCATTTTTTACCTATACTACTGAGAGGTGAAAAGGTGGAAAAAATCTGTGGAGCACTACGTATGAAATGTGGGACAGACCAGAGAGGAAAAGTCAAGGAAACACTGGATATAATGGTATTACTCAATAAAGATTGTCATTTGAGGCAAAAGAAATTCTTCTATCAAATGTATCCTGTCTCCTATTTCAGAAAGAATGATAAGGTCTCTGTAGAGTGGTAGTCGTCAGGCACTGACATGTGATTCATCTAAATATTTAAGAGTAAAATTTGACAGGAAAGTAAGATAGGACAGATGGAACAGCTGTGCTAAGAATTAAGAAAGCAAAAATTAGCAAAGTAAAGCACAGCAACACCATGAGTCGGTGCAAAATATTAGTTAATGAGCCCATTTGTCAAAGAAGGGTAAGCTGGTCTTTTCAGAATATTTGCTCCGTCATAATGCTTCAAAATTGTGATCATTTTCAAATTGTGCTTTCCACTTTTTAAAAACTCTGCCTTGGAGTATGTTTAAAAAATTACACCCTTTAATATTGTAAAAAAGAGAACTTTGTGGCAATTCTGTAGAATTGAGAGAAAGAACAACTGGGTTTCCCTTTGCCTTTAAATTGTGAATTTAGTACTTGTTTGACTGAATGTTTTATCATTTCAGGCAAAACTTTAACCAGGTCCTGTTGAAAGTGAAAGAGCAAATCATTCCATGAATTCTTTTGGATAAGGCTATGGTAAACCAGGAGCAACAAATTGGAAGATTTTTAAGATTATAAAATACAGAAAATTAGGAAGCATCCATGGAGCAAAGTTGATGATAAATTTTAGGATGCAGCAAACAGAAGGAAAGAACAGAAAGTCTGTGATGGAATGGGAAGATAGGAGAGATATAAAGAGGATAATGGTGTAAAGGAAAATGGAACAAATTAAAACCCAAAAGATGGGTTCGGGGTGAAAATGAGAATAGTTGAATTGTGAAATTATTGTGCTCAGTGAGCCAGGCTTTGCTGGCCCAGTTCTATTTTGTGTTCTTAAATGCTTTCTCACCCCCTCTCGACTGGAATGGTCACCTGCACTTATCTGGTGCTGTTGGGGAGGGCCAGTCTTGCTTCCTGCCCTTCTACACCCCAGAATTCCCTGGTGTGGTTTAAGCAGCACAATGAAGAGGCCCTGCCTCCAAAACACCCCTGGAAAGCTTTGATAGCCTCAAAGCTGGGTGCAGGGTTTGCTGGTTGTAAAAGCAGAAACTTATTTTTATGTGTTTTATTGTTTCAGACATTCAAGAAACATTTATAATCTATTAAAATTGAATGAAACATTTTTAAAAAAGTTAACAATGGCGAAAAAGGTGTAACTAATTAAAAGAATTAATTTGAAGGAAAGTAATTAAAAATGTAGTAACATTTTTCCCTTTGCCTGACAATCTCCATTGAAATCATTGAGAGTGAATGCAAGGGAATCCCAGCAAGACAGGCCAAATAGTTGGCTTTTAGTTAAAAAATAGCAGCTGAAGAATGAAGTGAAAATGAGGCAATGGAAAATTTAACCAATACAATTAACAGGCATTTTTCTAGTCCTTGCATGAGACCTTGGTTAGACTTTGGGTAGGCTCTATATTGAATGGAGGCTTTGTAAAGGTTGTGGAGGAGGTCCACAAATCCATTACCAATTGGAAACACCTTGGTTGTGTTGATAGGCTCAGCCCTTGGACCTGCATACTTGAGAGATATATATAATTGTAATTTATAAAATAATGATGAGACCAAGTTAGATTTGTGGGCAAATGAATAGCTTTGGGAAGACCAAAGATACATAATATAAATGCAGAACTGGGCTGAATGTTAGGCAGATCCTATTCTCAGAGGTTAGTGGATTGCCATCTCAAGTAGGGAACACTAATTCATCTCTCCCAGGAGATTATGTAGATCCAGGTATGTAAGTATTGTGATGCATAGGGTACTGGAATCTGCGAGATAGACTAATAGTTCTTTATCTGCCCACAATTTCTACATTTCTCAGATCTACTTATAATATCCTGGGAACATGCAATTCAGTTTCATTACCAGTTTATTAATAATGCAAAAGGCAGATATCCTCCCATATTTTTGCCAAATGATTTGTTATTAATTGAAGATGTAACTAGGTTGCTGCATTACCAAACCTTTTTTTCTAGTGGTTTTCTCAATAGAATTCTATTACATAATCCGAAAAAAACTCAATGTTAGAAATCTGAAGTTCAGTATAAAAAATGACAGGTTAAGCATCATCTGAAAGGAAAGAAATTGCACAGTTTTAAACAAAAACTCTCTTCCTGTGCACAAATCTATAATACATTATGGAAAGGTTATGTGTCCCAAACACTCTAGTTGCCATACCTCATGCATAACACTCTTTGTTAGAGATGGAAAATGCTCTTTCTGAAAAAAAACTTAATCAACATGCGATGAGTCCTTTTGTCAGGAGCTAGAAAATTATAAGGAGTGACAGGCAGAAGAATCTGTAACTGCCTGACTTTTCTAATTAGAACGTTTTGCATAAGGGAGTCCTCAGTGGTAACTTTAATGGGGCAGGCCAGTGAAGCTCTAAATATGAGTGGGCTCCACACCGCAGCCTCCCTGTGGGTAAGGCAACAGCACATCTTTTGGGATCTTGGAATGTGTTAAAGCCCTCAGCTCTGTTATGATAGATCAGCAGAAAATAAGTTAGTGGATTAGCTATAAGGTTTCTTTCCAGAGAATTTTTTTTTTACAAGTTAGAGGAATGAAATGCTCAGATGTTTGATGGTGTAAGCCATGTGGTTGAAAATTAGATGAGCGAAACGTGATAAGCATTTCTGGGTAGTTTTGCTTCAGTCTGATTTACTGCAAATTCAGCACCAGGCGTGCCCCATGTGTTAATGTTCCCTGTGTAATGCTGTTTTTAGGGAAATTACTCCGTTTTGTCCTGGGAATAACCATTATTGATCATTCCTGGGACATCTGTGTTTTCATTGCCCAGAATGAAAGCCAGATAGCGTAGACGTACTGGTGCACTACAATATGTAACTAGATGTTTGCAAAGGTGTGACTAACCTCTTGACACACTAGTTGTGTTGAATTTTCTAGTTTTGGTCTCCTCTTGTCAGGTATTTTCTATGACAATGTATCACAAAAATCTAAATGTCCCTAACATATTCCAAACCACCAATGGTCTCAGCATTTCAGAGGATCTATCCTGGGCCCAGTACATTGATGCAATCACGAAGAAGGCATGCCAGCGGCTGTACTTCATTTGGAGTTTGAGGAGATTTGGAGATTTTGAAAGACTCTTGCAAAATTCTATAGATGTACAGTGGAGAGCATTCTGACTGGTTGCGTAACCGCCTGGTATGGATGCTCCAATGCGCAGGATTGAAAGAGGCTGCAGAGGGTTGTAGACTCAGCCAGCTCCATCACAGGCACAACCCTCCCCACTATCGAGGACATCTTCGAGAGGCGGTGCCTCAAGAAGGCGGCATTCATCATTAAGGACCCTCACCATCCGGGACATGCCCTCTTCTCGTTACTACCATCAGGGAGGAGGTACAGGAACCTGAAGACCCACACTCAACGTTTCAGGAACAGCTTCTTCCCTCCGCCATCAGATTTCTGAACGGTCCATGAACTCTAGCTTGTTATTCCCCTTTCGCACTATTTATTTTTGGGTAACTTATAGTAATTTTTTTATCTTGCACTGTACCGCTGCTGCGAAACAACATATAAGTCAGTGGTGATAAATCTAATTCTGATTCAGTTATTACAAAATATCACTGACTGCAATAGCTTGAAGATTACATTAGCCCTCTAACTTTTAATACCAATGGTGTATGTTCTTATATTGCACTATTCCATTTTGCTTTCCACTCTTATTTCTTCTGAAACTCTTCTATCTACTGTTTAGCATAAAGAAGCTAAGATGTTCCTATCAGTCTGGTGCATTTTTAGTGTTGTGTGCCCAGAGTGATACAATCATTTTTCAAAAATTGATTTCTTGATGGATTTTGGGTAGAAGTAATTAATAATAACAGTTAATTATTTATTCTTTTTTACTTAGTTTTGTACGAAGGTAAATATTACAATCACCAAATTAAGGGTAAAGGTGCGTGAATCACTGAAGAATTGAAACTACGTTCTCTTCCACAGGATCGTAATCTGTCTTAATCTTGGATTGTATGGTTCTATATTTGAGCAGTGTCTAATATGTAAATAAAATTTACTTTTTCTACATCTTGTAATATGAGGTAATAGCTTTCAAGCTTTTTAATTTGTTTTTATGAGCAACAAAGTGACCTTCGGAATTTAACCATTACACATGCCTCAGAAAACCAATTTTTGCCCCTGCCCAGGTTTGATCTTGGTAGGTGACAAGTCTGTATTCATAATGGGGAGAGGGAGATTAGAGTGGAGAGATGCTGAAATATATTGCCATGTATTTAAAAAGGGCTCACTTTGTTCTGCAATTTATCTTGTATCTTTATATTTTAGGATTCAACAGTTACTTTATTCATTTTAAGTTTTCTGTGCCCCATTTTGGCATTGGTATCTTCAAAAAAAAACCTGATGTATAAAGATAAGGGAAACCACTAGGGAATTCAACTCTATTATCAGTTTCTATACCACGTTATAACATTTGGCATGATACAGGAATAGAAAGAAAGCCAAAAAAGCTTTCTGCAAGACAGCTTCTGGCATTAGTTACGCAACAGTAGTTGTTTTGATCCCTGAAACCGTAACTCCGGTAGCATATACCTGAATTTATGGGAATGCTGGGACTCGCGCTCCACTGAACACAGAGCCACCGGGGCATGGAGACAGGTAGCTGAATGCCTCCTCCTTGTTAAACAAAAAAACTGACAGATGACTATGAGATATTTAATGTTAACAGGCAACAGCTGCTGAAGTTTTAACAAATATTAAGTAAAAACAACTGGACATCTTTTCCAGAAATGAAGACTAGTTGGAAAAAAACATTCGTAACAGCTAAACTGACTTAGCATGCATCTATATTTTAGTTTTATGTAACAAAATCTTATGGTTACCAGCTTTAAACTCATCGACTCGTGTACATTAACCCACCTGTACCAGCAATCTTGAAGTCTTGTGCAACTTGTCTTACTTTCAATATAGGACCTGGCAGGATTTTTGATGTATTGCATCCAAAGGTATCTTCAGCTAATCTGGCACTTGTGCGTTTGCACTTTCTAGTAGGAGTCATTGGATAGTGAAAAGGAACTGGAGTTCTGGCTGATTTCCACACTCTGCCTGAATCTAGTACTACACTGGGCCAAGGCAATCTGCAAGATATTGACAATTTTCAATCATATCCAAGGGAATTCAGTCTCTCCAAGGCACTGTGAGAAAGCATAAATTTGAGTTTTTTAGTCTGTAAAGCTTAGTGAAATAGGTATGATAATATAGAGAATAAGCACTTGCTGTGACTCCCTGCCTATTTCTGAAAATCTCTCCAGTCCTACAATCCATACTTCTAGCTCCCCACCATCACACAAGCTCTCCATTTGCATAACCTCAATCTCCTATCCATTCTGTTTCCCTTCATTCCACCACCAGAGCTGGGATCAAGTCTGAAGTTTGGACAAAGTAAACAAAAATCCAACAGTTTACTATGAATTTATCTTGTCTATTTAAACTAGAGGTGTATGATTCCTCTTGTTGAGCTGATGAGCTGCAAATGGAGACAATGGGAATTGTAGACAGGTTGAGCCATTTGTCCCTATTCATTGGTGACCCTGAGATTTTTTCCTGGCCTCTCAAAGGAACTCTGGTAGTAGTCTCCCCAAACATTGGGAAAACAGCATAAATGCTTGAAATCAGTCTTCTGTGCCATTTTCCTGTGAGGCTCTACTAATCTCCCATCTGTCACCATGGGAGAATTTTGGGCTGTTGTCTGAAAATATGTGACCCAAGGCAAGGGAAGAGGGAATTATTTTGGTTGGCGTGGAACAGATAAGCAAGAATAGTAAAGGAAAGTTCTAATTGTTCTCGAGGTTTGTTTATTATGTTGTTGAATTGATGTACAGCTTAATTAGATTTACATTGACTTATAAAGGAAATAGCTTAATGAAACTAAAAGCTAAGGGGTGAATGTAACCTGAGGACATATGCAAAATTAAACACTGTTTCTAGTTTAGATCATAAGTCTAATTGCTTACCACCTGGTTATACAATTGTACAATCAAATGTTAAAAACAGCTGACATAGTCTTGGGAGTGCCTAGCACTTTTAAGAAATGCTGCTGTGACATTTTATCTTTCAAATGTTAAAAAAAATACTGCCATTTTAGAGGGGAAATGCAATATTTGCATTTGTAGAAGTCACTGCAATTTTAATGCAGGGCATTTTTAGGGTAATTTGAGATTGCTACTAAACTCAAATATGAATATCAGGATTAATTGGTAGCATCCTCAGGATTAGTACAATCCTTCAATTGAATCTTGAAGCGTAGACAAGAACAGAATGACATTAGCTATCATTGGACACTTTTGCAGTACATTCAGATGGGTCATTGATTTATATTTATTGCATCTAGGAATCTTGTATGTTTCAATAAGATTACCCCTCAGTCTTCAGCAAGGCAATCCCATAAACAACAGTTCAGATCAAAGGTCTGCTGCCTGCTAGATGTCGTCATGGAATGGTTGTAGACAACTAAGCAGCTAACAAGGAGAAGAGGTTCCAAGAACTGTCCTCAAGTGTAGCAGGGCTCTGCTTGTGTGTCACAAATCGCCAAAGCATTTGCAATCTTGCTCGACCAGAAATAGTTGATCCATTTTGGCTTCCTCCTAGAATCCTGATCATCACATCAACCAGCCACTTTGATTCAGTTCACATGGTATAAAGAACTTGCTGTGAACACAGGTTAAAGCAAAAACAGTGGCCCAGCTGA
Organism: Pristis pectinata; assembly: GCF_009764475.1. NCBI lineage: Eukaryota > Metazoa > Chordata > Chondrichthyes > Rhinopristiformes > Pristidae > Pristis > Pristis pectinata. The sequence goes on along the minus strand of NC_067414.1, from coordinate 56,715,387 downwards.
AGACTTACCCTCTACAACCAGCTTTGCTTCCAGCCAAACCGTTCCAGTGGAATTACAACCATTTGGCAATGTGAAAAAAATTCTCAGGTATGTCTTGCCCAAAAAAAGGACAAATCCAATCCAACCAGTTACAGCCCAATTGGCTAATCTCAATTATCAGAAAAATTAGGGAAGGTATCATAGTGCATAAGCTTTTCTTTGCATTGCCATCCAGGCAGATCATGCCATACATAAGTACAACGAGGTAGTGAAAAGAAAAGCAGAATGCCGAATATAGCGTTGCAGCCTCAGAGAAAGTGCATTGCAGGTAAACAAATAAAGTATGAGAGGTCTGTTCAAGAGTCTGATAACAGCGGGATAGAAGCTGTCCTTGAGTCTGGTGGTATGTACTTTCTAGCTTTTGCATCTTCTGCCCAACAGGAGAAGGGAGAAGAGAGAATGACCCGGGTGGGAGGGATCCTTGATTATGTTGGCTGCTTTCCTGAGGCAGCGGAAATTGAGAGAGACAGTTGAGGGGAGGCTGGTTTCTGTGATGTGCTGAGCTGTATCCACAACTCTCTGCAGTTTCTTGTGGTCTTGGGCAGAGCAGTTGCCATACCAAGCTGTGATGTATCTGGACAGGATGCTTTCTATTGTGCATCTGTAAAAATTTGGTAAGAGTCATCGGGGATATGCCAAATTTCCTTAGCCTTCTGATGAAGTAGTCTGTCTGCTGTAGCTTTCTGATGAAGTAGTGTTGTCTGTCCTTACTGATTTCAGTCTTTTGGTCAGGAAGTCAAGGATCCGGGTGGGCGAGGGGGAGGGGGGTGGGTGGGTGCACAGACCTCCACCTTGGAGTTTGGTGATGAGTTTGTTTGGAATTATGGTGTTGAGGCCGGAGCTATCGTTAATAAATAGGATCTGATATAGGTGTCTTTGGTATCCAGATGTTCCAGAAATGAGTGTAGGACCAGGGAGATGGTGTCCACCAGAGACCTGTTCTGGCATTAGGCGAATTGCAGTGGGTCAAGGTTGTTTGAAAGGCTGGAGTTGATGACCAGCTTTTTGAAGCACTTCATGATGATGGATGTCAGAGCCACTGGGCGGTGATCATTAAGGCACATTTCCTTTTCTTTGGCACTGGAATGATAGTGGTCTTCTTCAACCAGGTGGGAATCGAAGATTGGAGTAGGGAGAGGTAAAAAAATGCCTGTGAATACTCCTGCCAGCTGGTCTGCGCAGAATCTGTGGACATGGCCATGGATTCCATCCGCCCCATTCACTTTCCATGGGTTCACTCAGGAAAGCTGATCTGACATCTGCAGTGACGGTGGATACAGGTGCATCAAAGGCTGTTGGGTGAGTGATGTCATTTTACTGACCTGTTCGAAATGAGCTTAGAATGCATTGACCTCATCGGGGAGTGATGCGTTTTTGCCAGTGATACTGCTCCACTTTGCTTTGTAGCCCGTTATAGCATGGAAGCCTTGACACAATCAATGGCTAGTCTGGGACTCTCGCTTGGTCTTGGTATTATCTCAAAACCACTGATTGCCTTGCAAAGGTCATACCTAGATTTCCTCTCTAGGTCAGAGTCACCCGAATTGAATGCCTCAGACCTGGATTTCAGTTGGGGGTGGATCTCTCAGTTCCATAGCTTCAGGTTGGGGAACACTCAGATTGCCTACTTGGCACACAGTCTTATACACACTGAAGTCTGTGATGGCAATGGCATACTGATTTAGGTTGGCCACTGAGTTCTTGAATATGGACCAGTCCACTAACTGAAAGCAGTCGTGTAGGAACTCATCTATTTCCTCAGACCAGCACTGTATGACTTTCTGTACTGGATCCTCAAGTTTCAGTTTCTGCTTGTAAGTAGTGAGAAGGAGCACAGCCTAATGGTCTGATCTTACAAAATAAGGGCAGGGGATGGAGCAGTTTTTAAATGTTTGACAGTGTAATTTAATGAATATATAAATGCAGTAGGAGCCCCTGTTCAATATAACCAATAGTAACCTCTCTCACTTTATAGGTTGTTATTTTATCATAAACCTCTCAGACATTTAGCTGCTTATAATTAACCATTTCCTGCAGCAGCTGTTAGTTTTCATTATCAATGTCATTAGTGCATTCAATAAAGGATATGGAGAGTGTCCTTTTGGAGAACCATGCACAAGTTCAAAAACGGTTTTACTCTAACCTTTTAAAGTTTGGTGTGCGTGAGAATGCCAAGGTGATGGCTAGTCTCCATAGGGACTGGGCTTTGAGTCTAACTTTTGAAAGTTAAACTTTCTACATTGCATGTTTAATATCTTTTTAAGTCTAATAAAACTGTCAACTGTGCATTCATAAATTTGAAAATGGTCATTATTTCAGAGCGTGAATTAACAGCAGCACTGCAATTTAACTTCTGACTGTCACAGTTGTCTGTTAATGTTTTACTCTTCCAGAGGTACTACTCCACAATCCCCTTTATAAATGTTCAGTATAAAGTTAAACATGTGGTGGGCTGAAAGCAATGACATCAGACAACATACTTCACCTCACTGTGCTAGTCGTTCTTCTGCATTGCAGTGATTTTCCTGTCTTACAGGCCATTTTCTGCCACACAACTTCTTCCAGTCATGAGGCTGAGATGTTCGGGGTCACCATCACCAATCTTAGTCCTGCTTCATGATTGCCAGTAGCAGATGCAATTCAAGCTGGACAAAAATAACAATGCCCCTCCAATTGCTAACTCATTCTTCCCTCCCCCACAGCTCCCACTTCATGGGACACCATTCCATCTTAATAGAGGAATGACTAAACTCAGTTAAGTCAGACGTGGAGCATCTTGGAGTCTTAAACTGCAAATTACATACTTCTGGTTAGGAAACACACGCCCAACCGTATATGCTATCAATAACCTATAAACATTTTATGTTTGGTGCTTCATTCGGCTAAAAAAAAAAATTATAGCAGAGCAATCTTGGAATTTTTTTCAGGATCAGCAGAAGTTACAAGAATATGAAATGTAAAATTCTAAGAATGCAAAATACATTGTAATATTGGAACTAAGAGCTGTTTGCAGATTGGGTGAATTCAGAAATGATTGTATACTTAATCAAAAAGAGGAATTTTAAGAAGGCTCAAAGATAGAGCAACGAATGGAAAGAGAGAGCAAGGACAAAGGCGACTCCTCCAATGGTAAATTATATTTATTTTGGCTCCCATGATCGCTTATACTCTTGCCACTTGCACTTAAAAGTGATAGTCTCCTTCCGATTCTGGATACTCTAATGGAGCCAACAGAACCTTTCTTTCTCAGAACAGGCAAGGGCAGAGAAAGTTCCCTTCTCAGTGCAGAGTACGTTCTCTGCTTTACATCCACTGGTGGACAGGTCTGGTGACTTTCAGGGCCATTTTTTTTGGGTTAGAGATGTGGGTTTTGCAATGGCGGGGTTGAGGGAGAGACAAAAACAAAACTATTGACATTCAGTAATCCAAATTTCAGATATTTGGAGTATTGTTATTTAGTTATAGAACATAGAACATAACAGCACAGTACAGACCCTCCGGCCCACAATGTTGTGCCGACATTTTATCTTGCTCTAAGATCTATCTAACCCATCCCTCCCACATAGCCTTCATTCTTTATCATTTCTCTATCATTCAGTTTCTTTGACATTTCACATAGCCTTTAATATGCTTTAAATGTGTGCACTATGAGGATAAATGTTCAGAGATAAATATTTTTGCAAATGTATCAAAAGTTACCTTGCAGCAAACAGTCCCCACAAGGGGCAGATTACCATTGTCCAAGAAGCAGTTTTATCATCACCTTTGTTATGGATAATTGAATAGTAAACATATTTGATTGGAGCCACATTAGAAAATGCTCTGGTCATCAACACGCATGTGGACAACTGAGAAATGGAGTGTGGTCGCAGCATCTTTTAAGCTTATGTAATTTGTGATGTGGGATAAAATACAGTGCAGATTCATCAGAAAAATATCAAGGCATACTCTTAAATTCTGAAAGGTTGCCCAACCTTATTTGGATTCCATTCAGCTTAGATGTTTGAGGGTTGATCTGATGTATTAAAATGGTAAAAGGCTTTGGTTTGACCTGGTATGTAGAGGTAACATACAGTATAAGAATCCTGAAAAAGGAGGCATGGTTTTAAAATTAGCATCAGTTCATTCAGAAATACAATCAGGAAGTGCAATGAAAAGAATTCTGGATTTATCTCTTTGGCTAGTGGTGGATACTGTGTTCATTGATTTTTTTTAAGGCTGAGCTCATAGATTTTTTATTAGATAACTATCAAAAAATATGGTTCAAAATCAGATAGATAAAGTATAGATCAGGCACAAACTAATTAAAAGGTAGATCAATTTTGAGCGGTTCAATTTTTCCATATCCCGGTTCTCATAGTCCTACATAACTTTAAGGTTGCAACTTCTAAAACTCTTGGAACAGAATGACAAACAGTTGTCAAGCAGCGATAATTGATTGACACAGTGGGAAAATAAAGCAAACATATTCCTTTAGTAGACTAATATGATGCTGCATTGTGACTTGTGACTAAAAACTAATTTGATAATTTTATTGACATCTGATCCTCAGATGACAGCATGTGGAGGGCCAGGTCAAAACTCAGGCCTATTGGTGACTTCAGCAAATAAGGATGACCCATAGGCTCTCTTTAGTGTCAAATGATCAATTTCATTAAAGTGTAGAATACTGTATTAAAAAAACTATTAATTCAGTGTGTATTGAATACTGCATTTTAATGCACCTTTATTTTAATGGGGGGGGGAGTGATAGTTGTAGAGCAACTGTTAACATTCTCAATGCTGGAAATACAAGAATTCTTATCTACCCCAAAATATATGAAAAAATAATATCTCCTGTGATTATGCAATCATAAGGAAATATGGAGAAATTAGTTAGGAATATAGCATAATGAAAAATGAACAAAAATTACCAATTTATAAAGTGGCTCACCAGATGTCTAGTTGTACCTGGGACATGCAGCTTTTTCATAATTTGACACAGATTACATGTCATTCTTGCTTTGTCATGCATTGGAGTATTATAACTGTTCTTGATCCCAGTGCAGTCTGGGGTCAATAAGGCTGAGTCCTCTTCAATCCTCTTTGTCGTAATATTGCACCTCTCCTTTAACAAACTCCCCACTGGTGTGGAGCTAATTTACAGGATGAATGGGAACTGTTCAACTTTTGTTGCATCTGCTGCAGAACCAAGATCACTCCAACCTCAGTCAGCTGATGCTTTTTACATCCCTGGAAGCTGAGTTCCAGGTCATTGTTAACTCATTCAGTAAGACATGAGAGAATGGCATTATACAAAACAGACATAAGACGACCAATATTCACCTAGTGTAGAACACAACCTCTTGACGATATATTTCCACAGCAAAACCCTGGAAAAAGTGGATTACTTTCCATACTGTGAGAGCCACTCTTTGTGAAAGACAGCTTTTGGCTTCCTTAAGGAAAGAGTGCTCTAAAATCATGACCTCAAATCTGGAACAAAGCTCATGGATTAACCTGCCCTGTTGTTTCCTTCAAAGACATCCAGAATATGCAGCTCAAAGCATTGGAAAGTTACCACCAACGCTGTTCCAGAAGTCTTCTATTTACTTTGGCAGAGTAAGTGAAGCAATGTCAGTGTCTTCTCCCAGGCCAATGTCCCCATAATTGAAGCTCAAATCATACTCAGCCAACACTGATGGGTGGGCCATGTTGTCTATTATGAGAACATCAAGAGAAATACTAAAGGTTTTGAATGTGTTATAATTGTAGTTATACTGCTGCAATGTCTTTGTCTTAGGCAGATCATTGGGCAACCGGATACCAGACTCTAGAAATAGGTGCTGTACTCCTAGCTGTGCCATGGCAAGAGACAGCCAGGAGGACAGAGAAAAGAAGACATCCAGTTAGTTCAAGGATGTTCTCAAAGTTTCCTTGAAGAAGATGTCACATCCTCATCAATTCATGAGAATCCCTAGTCCCTGACAGCTCAAAATGGGGGGGGCACTAGGAACTTTGAGTCTCTTCAGTCGTGCACAGAGCCTTCCAAACTAACCACCCACGTGTCCTATTAAGCATTTCCTGCCCCATCTGTGGCATAATACAGGCGGCCCCTGCGTTACGGCTGTTTGGATAAAGGAAATTCATCCTTCAAGGGTTCACAAATCACTATTAAACAATTTGAGATATGGAGTAAAATTCACTCTCTCGGAATTTATGTGGAAGAAAAACCAGAAATGTTATCATTTTTTTAAACTTGCCTTTTTTGATGTGGTTTTGCATTGTGGAAAAATCATGAAACAGACTGTTTATTAGGAGCATAACAAACCCCACTGCGCCCCCCCCCCCCCCCCCCCGTAATGCGGGTTTTGCCAGTATGTTACTCCTGCATAGGACTTGCCAGCCATCCCACAAGGTAGCAAGGCATTGTCAACTGCTAGGTACTGCCCAAGGCAAAAGGAGCCACCTTGAATTCCTCCCTAGATCTGGCTTTATAAAAATCTTTCTGGACCAGCCCAAAGACCCTTGCAAATAATTGAAATGTTTTGAGGTACTCCTTTGCCAAGAAAGAATAATATAAATAAAATGGTGGGCATAGGATGGAAGATTTGGTTGCCAAAGAAAAAATTGCCAAAGGACCTAATGCTAACTAATATTATTTGTTATACCTTTATCAGAGGAGTAATTTGTATATGCAGCCTAATTTTGAAGTGGTATTTATTTAATGGAATCGTATAACACAGACTATTTGACCCATTATATCTCTGCCAGCTATGGGAGAGACATCCAGTTAGTTCCATCTTTACTCTGTAGTTCTCCAAACTTTCAATTTCCAAATCCACATCCAAATCCCTTACAAGAGTTACCATTAACTGTGTTACCACATCATTTCACTTAGTGTATTTAATGCAATAGAAAAATGCAAAACTTTATCGATGTTAATAAATGTTTAAATACTTCTTTTCATTTCATGGAACACAGTAAAGCTGAATGACAAGATTTTCTAATGTTAGGGTGTGGACTTCTGAACTTGTGTCATATGATTTCAATTTCTTTTGTGAAAATATTATCAAGACCTTATAACAGGAAAAAGTGACACAGACACTCTATTAACATAACAGTCCAGAATCCCATGCCTAATCAAACATATTTATTAAAACTAGATGTTTTCCAAAATCAAAGATGTGAACAGGTACATTTCCTATGTTCACACATCCTTGCAGAGAACAGTTAAGTGGACCAGACACATCACATCTTTGTCCCTAAGTGGTATTAGAAAATAAATAAAATGAAGTCGCATAAAGCATTGACTTTATTTGTATTACAGAACTGGGAAGAAACCACTTTGCATTTCTGAAGTACTATTTCACAAAGTTTGTTGGCAAAACCTGTGCGATTTCTATAAGGATTCTACATATGGAAAGGTTGAATAGGCAGGAAAGTAACCAAACAATATATAAGAAATATACTAAAGGAGTAGGGAGCTACAGTTTCAGAATTCTAACAATACATTAACATTATCTGAAATTGCAAGCATTTTAGTTACTTCGTGCACAATGTGGACAAATAGCCAGAGCAGAAAGTAGACAAGAAGGAATAATGCTATACATAAGAAGACTTCTTAAGAAAAACCAGAAAGTGAGGAAGTAACAAATCATGGAATTAATAGATTATTGCAAATCAATGAATGGCATCAGAAAAGAAAGAACATAATTTGAATGTTGATTAGTATGTCTGTTTCTATCAACCTTGGAATGTGGACTTAAAAAGAAATTAAAAATATTTTCCTTTGTTCACTTGTATGAATGCAAAAATGAGATCATTTCATAACTGGAAGCCTGCTTCATATCACACAAATTATTTTTCATTAATATTAGCAAACATTGGGAAGTACAGTCCAAAGACTATAGTTAAGAATTCTGAAAATCAAACAGGTATATATGTGTGCAGATTGCAAAATCAGACCAAATTTAGAGAGCTCAATCCAACCTAGCCCATTTTAACCATAAACAGCCAACTTTTTTTTAGACAAAATGCAGTACAAGAAAAAAGGGAAGAGTGGAGAGAACAAAGAAAATATCTGTTTATGGGCAGAAATCAGGAGAGTGAATGACCTAAATGGTAGTGCAGCTTGCTAAGAGAGAGTAATGAAGGCTTGGAGGAGATGTAAATAGAATATGACAAATGAAAACAGGAGGAGACAGAAAGAAAAAGAAAAGAAACAGATACAGAACATTGGAAAAGCAAAACTCTGCAGATGCTGGAAATCTGAAATAAAACCAGAGAATGCTGGAAATACATAGTAGGTCAGATGGCACCTGTGGAGAGAGAAAAACAGAATTAATATTTCACATTATGGAGTCGTAAAGTTCTACAGCACGGAAACAGGCCCTTTGGCCCAACAAGTTAACTATTCATCAGAACTAGCTAATTCTGATACAAATTGAAAAGACTGGTTGGCTGAAATTGCTGAACTCACTGTTAAGTGCTGAGAGCTGTAATGTTGCAAGTCTGAAGATGAGATGTTGCTTTTCAAGCTTACCTCATCCTCTGACTAGCAAGTTCTGATGAAAGGTCATCATCATGAATAGTCTTCTTCTAGAAACATAGAACATAGAAAAACTATAGCACAATTCAGGCCCTTCGGCCCACAAAGCTGTGCCGAACATGTCCCTACCCTAGAAATTACTAGGCTTACCCATAGCCCTCTATTTTTCTCAGCTCCATGTACCTATCTAACAGTCTCTTAAAATACCCTATCATATCCGCCTCCACCACAGTTGCTGGCAGCCCATTCCACGCACTCACCATTCCCTGAGTAAAAAACTTACCCCTGACATCTCCTCAATACCTACTCCCCAGCTCCTTAAACCTATGTCCTCTTGTTGCCACCATTTCAGCCCTGGGGAACAGCCTCTGACTATCTACCCGACCAATACCTCTCATCATCTTATATACCTCTGTCAGGTCCCCCCTCATCCTCCGTCGCTCCAAGGAGAAAAGGCCGAGTTCCCTCAACCTACTTTCATAAGGCATGCTCCGCATTCCAGGCAGCATCCTTATAAATCTCCTCTGCACCCTCTCTATGGCTTCCACATCTTTCCTGTAGTGAGGCAATCAGAATTGAGCACAGTACTCCAAGTGGAGTCTGACCAGGGACCTATATAGCTGCAACAATACCTCTCGGCTCCTAAATTCAATTTCCCGATTGATGAAGGACAATACACCATATGCCTTCTTAACCACAGAGTCAACCTGCGCAGCCGCTTTGAGCGTCTTATGGACTCGGACCCCAAGATCCCTCTGATCCTCCACACTGCCAAGAGTCCTACCATTAAGACTATATTCTGCCATTATATTTGACCTACCAAAATGAACCACTTCACACTTACCTGGGTTGAACTGCATCTGCCACTTCTCAGCCCAACTTTGCATCCTATCTATGTGCCTCTATAACCTCTGACAGCCCTCCAAACTATCCACAACACCCCCAACCTTTGTGTCATCTGAAAACTTACTAACCCATCCCTGCACTTCCTCATCCGGGTCGCTTATAAAAATCAAGGGTCCCAGTACAGATCCCTGAGGTACACCACTGGTCACTGACCTCCACACAGAATACGACCCTTCAACAACCACTCTTTGCCTTCTGTGGGCCAGCCAGTTCTGAATCCACACTGCAATGCCCCCTTGGATCCCCTGCCTCCTTACTTTCTCAATAAGCCTTGCATGGGGTACCTTATCAAACGCTTTGCTGAAATCCATATACACTACATCTACTGCTCTCCCTTCATCGATGTGTTTAGTCATATCCTCAAAAAATTCAATCAGGCTTGTAAGACAGGACCTGCCCTTGACAAAGCCACGCTGACTATTCCTAATCATATTATACCTCTCCAAATGTTCATAAATCCTGCCTCTCAGGATCTTTTCCATTAGCTTACCAACCACTGAGGTGAGACTCACCGGTCTATAATTCCCTGGGCTATCCCTACTCCCTTTCTTGAATAAGGGAACAACATCGGCAACCCTCCAATCTTCCGGAACCTCTCCCGTCTCCATCGACAACGCAAAGATCATCATTAGAGGCTCCACAATCTCTTCCCTCGCCTCTCACAGCAGCCTGGGGTACATCTCATCTGGTCCTGGCGACTTATCCAACTTGATGCTTTCCAAAGGTTTCAGCACCTCTTTCCTAATATCTACATGCTCAAACTTTTCAGCCCGCTGCAAGTCCCCACTACAATCCCCCAGATCTTCTTCCGTGGTGAATACTGACATAAAGTATTCATTAAGTACCTTCGCCATTTCTTCCGGATCCATACTCACTTTCCCACTACTGCCCTTGATAGGCCCTATTCTTTTGCATCTTATCCTCTTGCTCTTCACATACCTGTAGAATGCCTTGGGGTTTTCCTTAATCCTGTTATTTCTATGCCAGAGGTTTTCAACCTGTGGTCCGCGGACCCCTGGGGGTCTGCGGTGGGTTGCCAGGGGGTCAGTGAGCAAGCCAAAAAAAAAGGAAAAGCGACCTGTTACAAAGATGTAGCTTACTTGCTTGCTCCAGTTTTCCACTATTCAGAAAATCGGCCATATCTATTCTATCTGTTATAGGCGACAATCTTTGAGACTTAGACGGTGTTCCCTTCTGGTAAGCTGCCGCTTAATATTCGATTTGTGTAGTCAGTAGTGTTCATTACTCACTACTATTCTGTTGTGCACTGTAGTGTTAGCGAGACTGAGTGATGTTGCTGGTGTACCTTAATAATATTGCTTACTTACCGTGCATTTACGCCACAGTGATGTCACTGTTAAACGAAAAGTGCTCAAGCGTGTAAATTTTAGATTAGTTTTGATACTTTTGTTTATCAGTAATAGTAATTAAACTGTCCAGCGTGTATTGCTGAGTATGTAGAAATTTCTGAAGAGAAAAGCTGACCAGAAACTAGAAGATTCTGATGATGAAGGGGATAAGGGTGACTGAAAGAGAAAACAACGCAAGTATGATCCAGAATACATTTCATATGGCTTCATCGCAGTGAGGACAAATGCGGACCAACCTCTCTGTGTTGTGTGTTTGCAAACACTGTCCAACGATGCAATGAAACCAGTGAAATTGAAGCGCCATTTAACAGCAGTGCATCCAGATATTGCCAGTAAGCCAAAGGAATATTTTGAGTGGCAAAAGGAGCTGTACCTCAAGCAGAAAGGCAAAATGACAGCCTGCGCCACTTTAAATGAAAAGGCTCTTCGCGCATCATATTTGGCAGCATTACGAATAGCACGTTCCAGAAAGCTTCACACAATTGGAGAAGAGCTTATACTGCCTGCAGCAGTAGATATGTGCGAAGCTGTACTGGGAAAAGAATCCAGTCAAAAACTGAAAGCCATTCCACTGTCTGATAACACAGTAAGCAGAAGAATTGGCGATATGGCGGAAGATATACAGAGCCAGCTGATAGCACGTCTTCAGCAAGTCAGATTTGCGATTCAGCTCGATGAAAGTACTGATGTTGCCAGTGCTGCGCAGTTGTTGGTTTACGTTCGATATTGCTGGGAAGGAGAGGCTTTGGAAGACTTTTTGTTTTGCAAGGTGCTCCCAGGGCGTACAACCGGTGAAGAACTTTTCCGTGTGCTTGACACTTTTTTTGTACGATCGGCATTGGCGTGGACACAGTGTATTGGAATATGCACAGATGGTGCTGCCGCAATGACGGGATGGAAGCCGGGTCTAGTCGCACAAGTGAAAGAAGTAGCTCCACATGTAGCAGCAACCCGCTGCATGATTCACCGTGAAGCTTTGGCTGCAAAGGATATGGATGAAAATCTTGCGGATGTGTTTTCCACGTGCATTAAAATGGTTAACTTTATCAAAGCCAGGCCACTCAATCATCGTTTGTTTTAAAAATTATGCCGTGAAATGGAAGCCGAGCATAAGCATTTGTTGCTACATACAGAAGTCAGGTGGCTGTCATGAGGCCGCGTTGTGCAGCGTGTATATGAATTGCGAGATGAACTGCTCATTTTTCTAAATGAGCATAACGGATCATTGGCACAGTTCTTGACAGATGAGACTTGGGTTGCCAGATTAGCTTGTCTTGCAGATATTTTCAATATTTTGAACAGCTTAAATCTATCATTGCAAGGACCTGGCTCAACTGTTCTGAAAACGCATGACAAAATCAATGCCTTCCAGAAAAAACTCCGTATCTGGAAGAGAAGATGCGAGCAAGGCATCTATGATATGTTTCCGTTGCTGGCTGACTTTCTGGCAGTGAACGAGACTAAGACAGAGGCCATTGCGAGCACTGTTTTGAACCATATTCAACAGCTGTTACATTATTTCCATGAATATTTTGGCGACGATGACATGAGCATGTTTGATTGGATTCAAAATCCGTTTGACTGCATGCTTACTGATTTAACTGGACGTGAACAAGAAGAATTGGCTGAACTGTCATCTGACAGGACTTTTGCGCTTGCAGATCAACCGAATGTCACTGTTGTCGTTCTGGATAGCACGTTCCCAGGAGTATCCACTGCTGTCCGGCAAAGCCGTCAATGTTCTGTTACCATTTGCAACCACTTACTGGTGCGAAATAGCATTTTCTGCAGTCACTACCATGAAAACCAAATACAGATCAAGACTGAATATTGAGGATGACATATGCGTATGTTTGTCGCACATACCACCACGTTTGGACAAACTCTGCAGTGCAAAACAGGCACAACCTTCACATTGAACTGAACACTGAAAGACACCGCTGGTAATTATCGGTGATTGAAATAGTCACTATTTCAAAAGGGCCTGTGTGCAGTAATTTAAGTGTTGTATGCATGAATTATCAATTGTTTGATTTTGTGGGCTTTGGGGGTCCGCCATCTAACAAGAACATGTTCTGCGAGGCTGCAGCATGAGAAAGGTTGAAAACCACTGTTCTATGTTGTAGGGACTGATTACAATAGAATAGATGACAGGTCCAAAATCACCACGTGAGCAGAACTGTATTGCTAGCGATAGTAAATTAACCCTCTGCCTGGAGTATTTCTTCCTTGGGTATCATTGGTATTGTTATGAATAGAGTAAACAACAATCATCTGTGAGTCTCTGTCTGGATTCTGTCAGAAGGGCCAAATTTAACTGCCTGGATAGAAGAGGCACTGTTTTGGCCAGCATTTGACATTCAGTCATAATTTCTATGTAGATATTATTCTGTTGCTGAATGGCACAAGAGTCTTGAGCCTGGGACCAGCAGGTGATAGCAGTCACAACATCCAACCTTTTACTAGAGCAGTAAAATGTATTGCTTTAAAATATAGAGGTCAGGAAAGATGCCAGATTATCAGGAGGTTTACCCACATAATCCACATGTCCATGGGATATTAATGGAATAGAATGGCTTTTGGTTCACTCACAAACCACTCGTTTTGACAGGTGCGTGAAGCAGGTGTCATCTGCCACCATCTGTGCTTTGAAAAAACTGCTTACCTATTGATTCCATATTCCATTGTTTCTAATCTCTTGACATCTTGTCTAGTAACTCCTTCCCAGTGATTTTCAGTTCCTCACGGATCTGTTTCTGGGAAAATGCCCTATCCGTAGAGGTTTACAAACATATCGATTAGGTGCAAGTAGAGGCTACTCAGCCATTTGATTCTGCTCCTGGTAATTTTTCACCCTCCTGCTTTTCGTACATTCATCTAAATCTGTCTCAAACACATTCAAAGATTCTGCTTTCACTGTCCTTTAAGGAAGAGAGTTCCAAAGACTCAATACCTTTGGGGGGTGGGGGGGGCGCGGTGGAATGGTCTTGTCTCTGTTTTCAGTAGGAAACCTCTTATTTTTTAAACAGTGATCCCTAATTCAAGATCTTCCATGAGGAACCATCACCTCCATGTCCACCTTGTCAAGACTTCAGGATATTTTATGTTGCAATTAAGTTGCCTCTTGCTCTTCTGAGCTCCAACAGATATAAACCTGATCTGTCCAAATATTCTTCATAGGGTAACTTGCCCATTCCAGATTTCACTCTAGTAAACCTCCTCTGAACTGCTTCCAGCACATTCACAATCTTCCTTAAATAGAGACCGATGTAGTCTCACTAGTGCTTAACATTACCAAAGGGTAACCTGATTGTGCTGTGAATGCTTTTAAAACTTAAAAAAAACTTTATTGTCACTTTATACAGCACGGTAACAGGCCCTTCCGCCCCAATGAGCCCGCGCCGCCCAATTACACGCATGCTAACCCATGTCTTTGTATGTTCTCCCCATGACTGCGTGGGTTTCCTCTCACATTCCAAACTCCTTATAGACAGCAGCGAGAATTGAACCCCGGTTGCTGGTGCTTGGATCATCATTGATTGGAGAGGACATATTGCTCATGATCTCTCTTGTAATCATATGAATACTTACCTTGCCCTATTTCAAGCTTGCAGGCATCATGTTGAATTTCAATGCCTGTGTAAATCTCTATAATGCACTTTTGGCTTTCACGTCTCATACTTTGCAAACATTCTACTACTAAGACAACTTAAAACTAGAGCACAGTAACTATTGCTTTCAGTACTAGAAACACCTAGTAAGCCAATTATTGCCTCTTATAATCTGTTACTGTCCTCTAGTGCTGCAGATTTACTGAATTTGTGTGGAGTCAATATTCAAAGTGATTTCAAGCATCCTTTTTTATATTTATTATATTATGAAGGAAATCAATTTGATCAATAGAAGAGCTACACTGGAGACAACAGAAAAAAAACATGGATTTGCCTAGTTAGAATGTTGCAATCTATTCCCAGCTTGTTATTGAAACTTTACGAATTGTTGTGGGATTTATTGATCATAGTAACTAATAGGATCTGGCTTCACTCAGCATAATAAAATAATTTCCTTTTGATTCATCAATAAATAATTTAAACATCATAGATATCAAGTTAAAAATGCAATATTGGTCGAGATTAATTGAGAAATGGAATACCTTGACATAATTGAAATTTATTTGTCTTTTAATGCATTTGCTGTCCAAAGGAAACATGAGTAAGGAAAATCTGTGTGGCCTATCAAATTCAAGCTTTACAGTGTGTGCAATTTGTCGGAATTACTCCCTTCTTAAAGGTAAATCAAGCAGAGGCACAACATTGTGGGCCGAAGGGCCTGTATTGTGCTTTACTGTTCTATATTCTATGTTCTATGAAAACAATACATTTGACATTGAACCCTGAATTTTCTCTAATTCTGTATATAGGGAAAACTTTAAAGCCAGCTAGAGTGGAGAGGATCAGGTAACCACCCTGTGTAATGAAGCTTGAATGAGATTGATTCATGCGCATAATTTATATTCCTTCATTTACTACGATTTTCTAAAGAAATTACCCTGCTTTTACTGGGAGAAGTTGCTTTAGTTTTTACTTTTTAAATAGACTGTCGATTGTAGAAATTGACCTTGTTTACTGTAGAGTAGACAGCTTGCTGTGAGTCATACTCCCCATCCACCTCTAATTCATTGCCTAATAGTGTTGATAATTAATATTCCGTTTCTCTAATCAGTCCTGACTTACTGAGCACTGATAACAGCCCCTCACCATTCTGCCTCAGTACAAGCTGCATAGAAACCTCTTTTTTTAAACAGTTATTGATTATACCCATCCTTGTCACCTCCAATCTCAATTTGATTTATTTTTCCAGTTCCTTTTGAATGAGTTAATCGACCTGGTCACATTACACTGTAGGATTCTGACGTTATGCTCCTGGCACAGTTTCAGAAATTTATAAGTACTCAGTAGATGAAATCCTATTTTTTTTTAAATTGAAGTTTAGAAAACAATGTATTTTGCATTTGCTTTAATGTTCATCTAGCAGATGAGGCAATCTGTGGGGAGCATGTTGAAAATCTAGCAGCATTAATCAGAAATCCCTTCTCAATGTGTTCATGTGTTTACTGTTTTAACAAAGGCATTGATTATCAACAATAAAGTTGACCTAAATTTTCTTTTTTGTGTATTGAATCCTTGCCCATCATGGTGACCAACACTTTTTCTTTGGTTTTGTGTGAAGACAGGGAAGACTGTTATCCTTCATTCAGCTGCAGTCTGAACCAGAGCACCATAAAATTTAAAACCTTTTGCTTCACTAGATAAATAGATTTTTAGATCTTAAAAAATCAAGGGTGTTAGTGCAAGAGAGTGGTGTCGAAATAAATGGTCAGCCATGATCTTGCAAGCACAAGGGGTCAAAAGACCTGCTTCTATATTGTATGTCCTTGGGTTACTTCTTATTGAAGCAAGAACTGTTGTGGGAATGCTGCAGGAGGAATGTCAATTAAAATGCATCAGAACAGGAGTTCTTGAAATCTAACCTGTGATTCAGAGCTCTACAGATGGATTTACTATGCAACTTGGAACTTTGCAGTTGGACAGATACTTTGTAGGCTTTACAGTCCCTTGAGCCATTTGGTCCATTGTTTAACAGTTTTTTCTTCTATCAAATAAATACAATGTTTTAGATACATCCATAGGTTGAATTTTAAGGGAAAAGAAAAAAGGGCACCTCTCTTACTCTTAAAGTTCTCTGAAATCTGCTGATTGACACAAGTTCAATATAATACAAAAATGGCACATACCCCAAAGTACTCTGAGAGAAAAAAAGAAATAAACATTCAGATTTCCGATCATAATATTTCATGTGTAGAGGTATTGAAAGCGCTACTTAAACCTACCTCTGAAATCCACGGCACAGGAAAGATAAATCATCAGCCCTTAAGAAATGGAAAAAGAAGGCTTTCATTTAAATAGTCTTTCACATCTCTTTCAGAATGTCTTAAAATACCTTACAAGCAATGAAGTTCCTGTGAAGTGTAGTCATTATTGCAATGTGGTACATAGCAAGGTCCCACAAACTCTCAAGTAATAATAACCAGAAAATCTAATTTTATAGATGTTGACTGAAATCTAAATGTTGACTGGAACACCATGGTTAACTCACAACCTCTTCTTTGAAATTTATCTTAGGAATTTTTTACATCCATTTGAGAAAGCAGACTAGGTCTCATTCAAAAGAGAATACCTCAGAAGATGCAGTGTTCCCTCAGTTCTCTACCAGAGTGCTAGCCTAGGTTTTTGTACTCAGATCTCAGTAATAAATGAAACCTGGAATGTTTTGACTCAGTGGATGAGAATATTACTAATTGACTGTTTTGGAGATGGGAACATGGGGTGGATGGGAGTTGAGTATTTTTGGATGTGGCAGGACCATGGATTTGGGACCTGGTACAAAGGACTTCAGGTTGAAGGGGAGAAAGATTTGGGGTTGAGGAGTCGAAGTCAAGTGTTGGGAGATGAGAAGGGAAGGAAATCAGCAATTATGGAGCCTGGAGCTCGTAGTCTTAGGTCTGGTAGCTGAGGCAACCGAGGAGGATTAATCTTTTTTTTGCTGGTTGTCGTCTGGATTGGCCTGGATTTGGTGGATGTGTACAGCACTATGCTTCCAGCTGGCAGAATATCAGAATCCATGAGGCTGGGTATCCCTAGCCTCATCTAAAAGCAGAAAGGGGAGAGGGAGGAGACTAGAAATAGGTGATCCACCTTACTGTTTAATGTACATTACAAGATTCTGTCCACAGTCATCGCCAGTTGATTCAGTTCTGATCTGGGACACAAGATTCACCCAGATCAGATCTGTGCTGTACTCGGTGGGAAGATTTGTGATGCCTTAGAGATACAATTGCCAATATAGTCGGACCAGAAGAAGACCTTTGATGGAATATTGCACATGTACATGATTGATATAAAAAACAGAATGCTGGAAGAACACAGTGGGTCAAACAGCATCTGTGGAGGCAAAAGGCGTATGTCAACATTTTAGGTCGAGACCCTGCATTGGGACCAGATTGTAGTATCTGCATCTCTTTTGTCTTCATGCATGATGGATATGATCTCCACAATAGTTTGGAAAGTGAACTGCAACTGAATACATTTGCTGTACACATATATCAGTAATTAATGAGTGGGAAATGAAAAGGCTACCCACTCTTCTCTGTCATGCTTGTGAGTTGTATCCAAACTTTTTCTGAATCCATCCGGAGGAATGTGGATATAGGAGGTGTGATCTCGGACCTGATCGCAGGTAGTGGAGGCGCTCAGGTCCAAACCTCTCTTAAACGGACAACGCCATGCCTTTTGCTTGGCTCCCCCTCTGGTCTGTTGATTGATGAGCATCTGCCATTAGTTTGAACTAGCCTCCCGGGTCACTGTGAAACATAGGAAAAATGAGTTTTTTTGCCAACTGGCCAACCTTTGTTTCTTCCATTGTCAGCTCCAATTATGGTTTGGAGGAGCCAGGGCATGTACCAAGAACTGGGTGGAGCTGATAGCCAAAATGAAGCAGAAACTTGGAATATGGGAGCATGACTCCCTCTTGATTGTGGGAGAGAACTTGGTCATTAGGTGTAAGGTGCTTTTGGTATTGCATGTGTAGCCCATAACCGTTTTTGTCTTTATCAGTCCCCTGAGCTGTCTTCCATTTCACCTGTAAATTGAAAGTGGATTGTGAGACATAATGTGCAAAGCTCAAGGGAGGAAAAGGGATGGCACGGTAGTGTAGCGGTTAGCGCGACACTATTATAGCACCAGCGACCGGGGTTCGATTCCCATTGCTGTCTGTAAGGAGTTTGTACATTCTCCCGTGTCTGTGTGGGTTTCCTCTGGGTGCTCTGGTTTCCTCCCACATTGCAAAGATGTACTGGTAGGTTAATTTGGGTTTTAAATGGGTGGCGCGGACTTGTTGGGCTGGAAGGGCCTGTTACCATGCTGTAAATAAAACTTAAAAATTTAAAAAATTTAAAAATTTATATTTAAAAACTGTACTTGATGTGGCCTCATCCTTAAAGGCAACCTTTATGTATGGCTGCCTCAAGCTGTGTATAGACCCTGGCCAGGCAAACCAGATGGAAACTTAATATGAAGTAATATGGACGACTTATCAGGTGGAAATTTAATATGAAGTATTTATATTAAATACTAGATGGAAGTTGAATATGAAGTAGTATGTACCGTTCCTACTTCTGCTGTTTCCGCATTTGCTGCTGTTGTCCTACAGGGTTGACTTCCCAGAGTGCAGCTTGTAATGAAGCTTGCTGACAGGGAAATCCAACCTTCCAGTGGGATCCTTAAGCCATGAAACTATTTGCTAAGGAATGAACTTCCACTTTATGGCTAATGGGCATCTCTTATTCTTTGCGAAAATGGCTTTATTTGGGGACTTAGAAGGCTGCATTGTACCTGATTGTACATACGAATCAGGCACCTAACTTGTGTTTTGTATAATTTTATCTGAAAATCTTTACACTTTCAAAGTGTTGTTGGCCTCTTTTGGAGCTTTATCTTTCTGCACTTTCAATTCTCCATTCTAAAATTTATTGCAAACATTAATTAACTGCTGACTGTATTTCAAGTACTGGTTCTGCCTCTAACCAGGTTAACTATTTACTAAGACCATTTTCTTGAGTAGTCCACGCAGGTTCTAAAAATTTTTCTTCTAAAAATCTAATGTAAAAAAAACCTTGGTTGGTGTTTGGCTTATAATAATGATGCCATATTTTTATCCAGTAACACTCATCTTGACTTCACTTTGTAAGTTTTTATATCTGAATTACTTTTTTTTCCTTATTTTACAACAAAATTCTAATCAGTTTTTAAAAGGGGTAAATCTAAGTCCATGAGGTGTACAGAAATTTAAGGAACACAAAATAAAAAGGATAAACATACACTGAGTGCTGGAAATCAGAATTAAAAATAAACATATTAGAAAAATATGGCAGGTCAGAAAGCAACTGTAAAGAGAACAGATGAGTAAATAGTTTGTCTGTAACCCTGCATAATAACTGAATAATAGAGGACAAACAGGACAGGAAAGGAAGAGAGATTCTCCACTCATGGAGATCTAGTTAATGGATTGGATAACTTACTGATTGTGGGACAAAAATAAACTATTAGATGATATAAAAGATTATCAGAGAGGAGATAGAAAAGGGGCTGATTCTCTCAGTCCACAGCAGTACAAATAAGGAATCCCACAGCCTGTTATTTCCATCCAATAATTTTAAATGGCTGAAAAATCATCTAATCCCAAAACTGAACGTCCTTGTTAATGTAGCATAGTGTCATTTGTCACTCCAGGAGTTTGAAACTTCCTCTGACCTAGCTGCCATTTACTTGGTTAATTTATTACTTCTGCTACTTGCCACAGGAAATTGTTCCCTCTGTTTAAATGTTTTCAATTAACACATCAAAAAAAAGAACAACCTGTTATCCAAACCTCAGAATCTGTACATGAACATGCTAATTGTAAGTTCCACCACAATTCAGGTGGTTGAATGAGCTTCATGTATTTATGCCTGAACTTTGTTCAGAGCTTCTTAATGGGGCCTCAATTCAGGCAGCAGTGGATATTCTTTGTTTCCTGGCAACCAGCAGTCCATTTATCCATCCTTCATATTATGTACAAAATAAAATAATTGGGATAAAACTATATATGTCCTATTCAGTATCCAAGGCTGGAATGATCAGATAATCAGTCCTTGTGTTTCAGGTGGTGGCCATGGGACCAGCTAGAACTGGCCTGTTTTGCTTCAAAAAGGATATATTATAGACACATAAATACTAGGAGCAGGAGTAGACCATTTGGCTCTTTGGGCTTGCTCTACTATTCAGTGTGATTGTGGTTGAAAATCCTGCCTTCACCCCACATCCTTTGACACCTTTGGCATTACTAAATATATCTAACTCTTTCTCCAATATATTTATCATCTTGGCCTTCACTACTTTCTGTGGTAGAGAGTTCGCATTGGTTGAAGAAATTATTTCTGTTCTTTGTTCTAAATGTCATATCCCATGACCTGAAGCTGTGACTCCTGGTTATTAACTCTCCAACCATGGGAATATCCTCTCTGTATCTAGTTAGTCTGGTCCTGTTAGAATGTTGTAGGTTTTTATGAGATTCACTTTTATTCTTGTACTCCAGTGAATTTAGGCCCAACCTCAAACATCAGTCCTGTCATTCCAGGAATCAGCTTTGTAAAACTTTGTTGTGCTCACACCATGGTGACCATCCTTTCCTCAGATAAGGATAGCAAAATTGCACACACAACTGTAAATAGGTTCTCACTAAGACCTTGTACGGTGGCAGTAAGACATTTTTGCACCAATAGTTAAATCTTCTTGCAATGAAGGCCAATAGATCATTTGTCTTCCTAATTTTGTTGCACCTGAATGTTTGCTTTCAGTGTACAAAGTCACTCGGGTCTTGTTGCACCTTCCCTTTTCCCAATTTATCACTATTCAGATAATAATCTCTCTGTTTTTAGAATCAAAGTGGATAACCTCACATTTATCCACATTAAACTGCATCTGTCATGCATTTGCCCACTCACCTAACTTTTCTCTTTACAATATGTTTATTAATTCCACAAAGAAGATACAGAGTACATGCATCAAAAAGAGGATAAAAATACTACTGAATACATTGTGTTAAATCATGCTTGAGATCACAATACTCTAAATTAATAATCACGTGATAGTTAATAAAGAAAAAATTGGAATAATTTTATTATTAAAAAAACTAAACCCACTACCAAAAAGTGGAGCTGTTTGGTTAAAAAAAAAGACGAGGAAAGACGCTTGAGATATAACAATATCAGTCAATATCTGTATTAGTCACCAAATCAAAGATTTTGAAAATAATTCAAAAAAGGTCCCCACAGGGTTTGAAAGTCTAAGTTAGATTCAAGAATTGAACAACGGATCTTCTCTAGATTCAGGTATGTCATAACATCCCGTAACCATTGAGCATGAGTAGGCGGAGTAACTTCCTTCCATTTAAGCAACACAGCCCTCCTGGCTATAAGAGAAATAAAAGCCAGAATGTGTAGATCAGAAGCCTCCAAAATTATATCTTTTTCTCCGACAATCCCAAGTAATACAGTCAAAGGATTGTTTAAAATTTATTTTAAAAAGCACAGAAAAAGTTTGAAACACCTCTGTCCAATATTTTTTAAGACTCTGACACATCCAAAACATATGAATTAAAGAAGCCTCTCCGTTATTGGATTTGTCACAGTAAGGAGATAAATCCGAATAAAAATGGGATAGTTTGTCTTTAGACAAGTGAGCTCTATGGACCACTTTAAATTGAAGGAGAGAGTGACGGGCGCATAATGACGAAGTATTAACCAATTTAAAAATTTCATTCCAAGTTTCCCTCAGAAATTGAAATGCACAAGTCTTGTTCCCAGGCATTTTTAATTTTATCTAATGGAACCTTACTCATTCCTAATAACTTGTCATAAATATTAGATACTGAGCCATCATGAAAAGGCTTCAAATTAAAAATTACATCTAGTAAATTTTTATCAGGACTCATAGGAAAAGAATGTAGTTGAGATTGAGGAAAATCTCTAATTTGTAAATATCAGAAAATGAATTTTTGGTAAACTATATTTGGTTGACAATTGTTCAAACGAAGAAAGATTTCCTCCAACAAACAGATCCTGAAAACAAGTGATAGCTGATTTGTCCCGATCTTTAAAAACTACATCAGTCATAGAAGGTTTAAAAAAATAATTAGGAAAAATGGGACTAGACAAAGAA
The DNA here is from genome assembly GCF_009764475.1 of Pristis pectinata. Classification (NCBI taxonomy): domain Eukaryota; kingdom Metazoa; phylum Chordata; class Chondrichthyes; order Rhinopristiformes; family Pristidae; genus Pristis; species Pristis pectinata. Next base: position 56,692,726 of record NC_067414.1, on the reverse strand, counting down.
AATCTCGATAAGCCAAAGTATTTTCTAAATTGTAACCAAATCCTCATAGTGTGTTTAACAACTAAATTATCAGTTAGTTTATTTAATGATAAAGGAAGTGAAGAACCAAGCAAAGAAATAATAGGAAATTTTTTAACAGAGTTAGCTTCCAAAGAAACCCATACTGGACAAGCCTCTTGATTAATGTAATGTAACCAAAATGCAAGATTTAGTATATTGACTGCCAAGTAATATAACTAAAATTAGATAAGGCTAAACCTCCATTCTTTTTAACCTTCTGAAGGTGAGCTTTATTTAGTCTAGGATGTTTGTTTTTTCATATGTAGGAAGATATAATTGAATCAAGAGAGTCAAAAAGGACTTAGGAATAAAAACAGGTAAAGCCTGAAATAGGTATATGAATTTAAGTAGATTCATTTTAATAGAATTAATTCAGCCAATCAATGATATAGCGAGGGGTGACCAACTTGATAAAACCCTTTTCACATAATACAGTAAGGTGAGAAAATTTTCTTTAAATAAATGTTTATAGTTTTTAGTAATTGATACGCCCAGATAGGTAAATTGATTTCTTACAATTTTAAAAAGGTTAATATCGAGTGGTACCAGGTTATTCAAAGGAAAAAGTTCGCCCTTGTGTAAATTCAATTTGTATCCTGAAAACTGACTAAAGCAGGAAAGTAGAGAAAGCATAGGAGGTAACGAGGTTTCAACATTAGATATAAAGAGCAATAAAGCATCAGCGTATAATGAAACTTTATGGTTAGTACCTCTTCTGGAGATACCAGCGATATGTCTAGATTCTCAGAAAGAAATAGCCAAAGGTTCTAAAGCCAAATCAAAGAGCAAAGAGCTCAAAGGGCATCCCTGTCTCGTTCCACGTTGAAGTTTAAAAGGTTTAGAATTTTGAAAGTTAGTAAGAACTCGAGCAGAAGGGGATAAATAAAGTAATTTAATCCATTGGATAAACTTGGGCCCAAAGTTAAATTTCTCTAAAGTTTTAAATAAGTAATTCCATTCAACACGATCAAAAGCCTTCTCAGCATCTGGAGATATCACACATTCTGATACTTCCTTAGAGGGAGAATAGATAATATTCAATAAATGACAGATATTAAAATGAGAATATTGATTTTTAATAAAACCAGTCTGATCATCAGATATAATTGATAGTAAAATATTTTCCAATCTACGAGCCAGAACTTTAGATAAAATTTTGACATCCACATTAAGTAACGAAATTGGTCTGTACGAAGCACATTCCATTGGGTTCTTATTTTTCTTAAGAATGAGTGAAATAGAGGCTTCATAAAAAGATTGTGGTAACCTACCCAATTTAAAAGAGTCCAAAAAAACAGAACATAATTGAGGTAAAAGCAAAGAGGAAAAGGCCTTATAAAATTCTTCAGGAAATCCATCAGGACCCAGAGTCTTTCCAGAGTGTAAAGATGGTACAACCTCAGCAATTTTCTCATATGTAATAGATTGATCCAACTGTTTTCGGTTATCAGTAGAAAGTGTAGGAACGTTTAATTGGTCAAAGAAATTATTCATTACAGTGTCATCTTTAGGAAAATTAGAACTACAAAGTTTAGAATAGAATTCTCTAAAAGTATCATTTATTTCTAAAAGATCAGATGTCCTCTCACCATTGGCTTTACAGATTTCTTTAATTTGCCGTCTTGCTTTAGAGGTTTTTAATTGGTTAGCCAGTAATTTACCTGTTTTATCTCCATGAATATAAAATTGACTTTTATCTTTTAAAAGTTGACTTTCAATTGGATATGTTAAAAGAAGACCATATTTAGTTTTAATTTCAACTTGCCTATTATATAAAGCTGGATCTGGATCCAAAGCGTATTTTTGATCTAATAGTTTCAACTGATTAGCTAGATCGACTCTCTCTCTGTTAGCTTTTTCCTAAAGCTTACCATATAAGAAATAATTTGTCCTCTAACAAAGGCTTTAAAAGCATCCCATATAATAAGACTAGAGATTTCTTCTGACGAATTCTCTTTAAAGAAAAGAGTGATTTGTTTCTCCAGAAATTTTCAGAAGTCTTTATCAGATAACAAAGCTAGGTTGAAATGCCAAAATCTGTTTGTCTGAGGGAGTCCAGTCTATCTTAAGCACAGGAGCATGATCTGAAAGAGCAATCTCTTAATATTCACAGGATCGGACTGATGGAATCATTTGATTATCAATAAAAAGAATAGTCAATCCTGGAATATGTATGGTGAACATGAGAAAAAAATGAATATTCCCTATCTTCTGGATGTAAAAAGCACCAGGCATCAGTGACACCAGAATTCATTAAAAACAATTGACGAAGTAAAGCTGATTTATTAGGAACAGCTGACTTAGTAGATGACCTATCTAATTTTGAATCTAACCAGCAATTAAAGTCTCCTCCTAACACCAGAGAGTAAAAATTCAAATCTGGCAGAAGTGCAAAAAATCGTTCAAAAAATCCTGGGTGATCTGTATTTGGAGCATAAATATTAGCTAATACTATTGGTCAATTATCTATTTTCGCTGCTACTATAACAAAACGACCATTAGTATCAGTTATTACCTGACGTTGATCAAATGAAACTGTCTTTTCTATAAAAATTGAGACCCCCCTAGGTTTAGCTTGAAAAGAGGAATGAAATTGGAACCCATTCCTTCGATTAAAAAAATGTGAAATATCACAGTTATGTATTTGAGTTTCCTGTAAGAAGATAATAGAGGCTTTGAGTTTTTTTTAATATAGGCAAAAATCTTATTTTGCTTCACAGGGTGATTTAACCCTTTCACGTTGAAACTAAGTAAATTAATAACCCGATCCATTATAATATTGTTTAAATGTAAGTAAAAAGAGAATAATGAACAAACCATACTGGAATGTAAATTCAAAACAAGCTGTGGACTTCCAGATAAGGTAACTAAACAACAGCTTTGGCTGAAAGCACAAAACAGCTCCCCAGGAAGAAACCCACCCCCCCCACCACCCAAAGACAGAAAGCCAGCCAAAAGACAGCTGGCAGCTACCTAAAGACAGATTAACCCAGATACCTGCTCACTAATTTTCAAGCTTAGTAAATTCCAACTCAGTCATAACAATGAGTTAAAAAAAAACACGGTTACAAAATGGTAAAAAACAAGTATCCTTATTTCAAAATATATTTGAAGAAACATATCAAAAAAAAGATTTAAAAAATCAGAAAACATAGGCATCCAAAGTAGTAGTAAGGGGTTACCAAAAATATAAAACAGAAAATGTTCATAGAGAAGAATACGAAATCATTCAATTGTCAGTTCCCAGAAAAAGCTGGGCTCCTTCAGGCGACCGAAACCACTTCTGCGAGTCATTTTTCAGTATAATTCTAAGTCTTGCAGGGTAACGAAGAGACAGTTTGTAACCTTTCTGATAACCTTCTGCTTTAATTTTTCATTAGCTTTGGCTTGCTTTTTACAAAGGTTCTGTAAGTCATCAATTTTCCCATCCAAAACCAAAAGAGACACTTCATTCACTTTAATTCATTTGTCATGATCATCCAGGATTTTTTGAAAAGAATCAAACTTGGAATTGAGCTGTCGAAGCTGCTCGAAAATAGATTCCAGAGTTACAGGAGGATCATTTTCCTTAGTGGTTTTCGTAGCTTTAGCACTCCTTGTATTCATAATGAGATAAAATCACATTTAAATTTGTTACTGAGGATGAAAGAGAAGGATTTCAAACCGAGTTGAAGAAGTTAAATATAGTGGGAGCAGCAGCAAGTAGCTGTTACTCCATTAATGGCCAGCGGGAACTCCCTAACTTTTCTAAATCACATTGGAGTCTCTTTGCATCGTTCTCATTGCTGATACTCTCTCACCACTACCCCTGCCCTCTATCCCAGCTTTGTATTGTATGCAAACTTGGAAATGTTACATTTAGTTTGCTCACCCAAATCATTGATGGCTATATATGTTACACAAACGTATATATATTACACAAATGCCACTCATCACTGGCATTTCACTGGTCACCTCAGTCTGAATTCTCTGGAGAAAAGCTTGAAGTAGATAAGTGGCAGATAAAATTGAATGCTCAGAGATGCACATTGTTATTTTTTTTGATAGGAAGAATGTGAAGAGGCAACATAAACCAGAGGGCACAATTCTAAAAGGGGTACAAGAATGGAGAAGTCTGGGGATATATTTATATAGTTCACTGAAAGTGGCAGAGCAGCATGAGAAAGTGTATGAAATCATGCAGGGTGCTGGACTTTATTTAGAAAGACATGGATTGCAAGAGGAAGGAAGTCAGGATGAATTTTATAAAATACTGGTTCAGCCACAACTGGAGCATTGTGTCCTTTTCTGGGCACCACATTTTATGGAGATGTAAGGGCTTTGGGGAGGGTGTTGAAGAAACTTACTAAAGTGATTCCATGGATAGGGAACTTTAATTATGTGGATAGACTGGAGAAGTTGACATTGCCTTCCTTGGATCAGAGAATATGGCAAGGGAGCTGGCAGAAATATTTAAAATCATTAAGAGTAGATAGACAGAAACTGTCCAAAAAATTAAGAATAAACAGACATAGAATGAAGGTAATTGGCAAAAGAACCAAGAGTGAGACAAGGAAATACTTTTTCACTCAGTGAGTGGTTAGGATCGTGAAATGCACTGCCAGAATAGTAGACAAAGCAGATTCAATTGTAGTTTTCAAAAGAACTGAATGGAAAGAATTTGCAGGGCTGAGGGAAGAGTTAGGGTAGTGGGACTAGCTGGATTGCTCCTACATACAGTCGAACAGATCTGTTGGGCCAAATAGTCTCCTTCCATGCTGTAACCATTTCTGTGATTGTGTGGAAAGGAATAGATTCCAAGTGTCACTGAGGCAAATTCAAAATCTGGTGAGCATTCAGGATGAAGGGATGGGGCTAAGGGCAGTGGTAATATGTGTGTGTGTGTGTGTGTGTGTGTGTGTGTGTGTGTGTGTGTGTGTGTGTGTGTGTTGGGGGGGGCGGGGGGGAAGATGGCAGGGGGAGGAGGGAGGATCAGCAGCAGCTGCAGCAGACCAAGCACTCAGAATGCAACCTGACAACTTTCCTTTATATTGGAAGCACATTGATCCTGGTCCTAATATCTCCTTATGCGGGTTGGTGCCAAATTTTGTTCGATAATACTCTTTTGAGAAGTTTTGGGACATATTCTGCCCTGGATTTTCCTGAGAAATGCTGACAGTTCTGCATGAAACAGCTGACATTTCATCAGTAAGTTCAAGGCACCCACACAAGCATATGCCAACGCAGAAGTCTGAATTTCCTGAGAGATGCCCCATGCTGATTTCCCCATCGCCTCCTCATAGACCCGGTGCCACCGGTTCAATGATTCCATTCATTTCAAAGGAGAGGAATATTTTAAAATAATATTCAAAGTGTATTAAAACTGTGTCTAATGTTCAATAGTTTTTGAATGTTGGCTTTATTCAAGAAGCCACCATGAAGTTATCCACTCCAAGTAAGTGTTGACCCAGCAGGTAGAGGACTGGGGTAAGACATCTGCCCAGCCCTTACTGTCGGACGGCCAGTCAAGATTGCAACCTCATGACTCTTGAATGCTCCCAGTAAGTTCTTTGTGTTTCTGAAAGTTTAACCATGGTTAATTTTGTACACCTTCATTGAACACCCATCTGGAAACATCATGATCCCATTTGCTGCTTTTCACTATGTCACATGACAATACACTTATAGAATGTAACATATGCATGCATTGGCCAACCCACTATCATACCTCCTCGTAGAAAGGTGTCACAATTAACTACAGGGGCTCCCCATGTTACAAATGACTTGACTTATGGAAATCTGACTTTACAGAAATTGTCCCATTCATTTTAAAGCATTTTTCAGGCTAGTAATAATAATAATAAAATAGTTCATGATATTCATTAATGATGGAACATATTCCATTAGTTTAATTATAGGTAGTGTTAGGATGACTAATTCAGTGAAATGAAAGAATTGTAGCATGTGTATGTAGATTGATGCGATATGGGTAGCTATAAAAAAATGGGTGTTTCTGACTCATGGAGAAGTTGGCTTATGGACAGTTCTTGGGAGTAGAACCCGCACTACGGTGGGGACTGCCTGTGTTACCTCCATTCAGCCCTGACTTCACATTCCTTTTCCGGTAGATTATCTTCAGGTTCCATCTGCAATGGTGTCAGTGCATCACTGCCCATTGCCCTCACGAAGAGTGCTGCATTTGCTGCACTCTTACCCTGGATTGAACTCTCTCTCTCTCTCTCACTCTCTCTGTTCCAGGTAGTTGTAGGGTAGCCATTAAACTACAATGTTATACAGGTAGTTTGTCAGAGTTGTAGTTTGTAATCCTGATCTGCCAATATCCACTAGGTTGTGATTCCTTGGTACCTCGTGAACCCACCCACCCAGTCATCTCTTAGGACAGGGCCAATATCTCCTTGAAGCTTGAGTAACTTCTGGATCTCCATGCTGGCCAAGGGTATGATCATCTCAAAAGTACAGAACCTCAGTCCAAGTGACTGGATCCTGGATACTTCCATGATTGCTGATGCAGGCTCATGCCAAATAACTATAAGATGCAACTGGACCTATCTGTCTGTCCCAGTGATATAACAGTTTATAATGGCTTTCTCAATCAACAGTACTGTCCATATTGCTTTCCTCAGGTATGCAAAAGATACCACCTCTTCATTATTGGATTCTGCTGTGTGTGTGCAGTCCCACTGACTGTCCAACAATATTGACCTATTGCACCCAAGTCACACAGGGACCACCATCTTTATTGGCAGCTACCTCCTTCAGGTACCTTCTATCCCCCGTGCAAGATGCCTTATCCTGTGACAGTTGTAGCACCAAGCCACCTTGAACAGGCATTATAAGGTTAGGTGCCTCTCATTGGCAAGGACTCCTACCTTTTGCACCACATGACCCACAACTGTTTCATGCACAGACGAGTTCTGCAGGAAACCAACTAGTGGTGTCTATATGACTTGGCCACAAAGAAGACGATGTTGCCATCATCATCTCTTCAGGCTTGAACCTACTTGCACCTTGGAATCATGCCCTGAATGAAACTGCCTCCCTTTCTTAAATGCCAGCTCCATGCTGGTGGGTATTCTACATGCTCACTGGAATGTTAAGTCCACCATATTAAATTGTTTTGTCTGAATTCTTTAATCCTCCAGTCCCCACATTCATCAATCTCATAGATATGCCAGTTGCATCTTTTTGCCAGTGTCTTTAACCTGACCACGTATACACCAACTACTTCCTTTGATCCCTGGATGCACATGTCAAACTTACACCTCTCCAACAGCATCAGATTGAAATGTCCCATAAAGATTTTCTTTAAAGATTCCTTTTAAAGAATCTTTGCCCGTAGTTCATGGTACTTAGTAGATTGACCAAGGTTTCATGTGTCTCCAGCCCTTCTCATACTTTGCCTTACTTCTCCTTTGTTTCTTCCTCTGTGACCTTGACAATATTGTTCAGTGTTGGCAACAATCCTACTTGTCGATAGACAGTGTGGATGAATGTATTTCTCAAGGTCCCTGAAGTACCCAGCACATTCACTGCTTGCTGTCATCACTGGTCAAATGAGAGAATCTTGAGGTCAGTTTTCTTCACATTGGTCCCTCAAATAGCATCTTCCCATTCTCATCGTCAATACAGTGTCTGTCCTGATGAACTGGTTGACCTGAAGCGTTAACTGTTCTCTTTCTACAGATGCTGTCTGACCTATGAGTTTTTCCAGCAGTTTTAGTTTTTAGTTCAGTGTTTGTAGACTCTATTCTGTTGCTCCATGGAATAGCAGTTAAACTAACAACAGAAAATCTTTTACTGATGGTAGGATTCAATTAAATAATAGTATCTGGTGCATGAATGTATCAAGATCATATCATGTGATACGGTCCTTATTGGGTATAATTACACATCTGTACACTACAACACCCATTGGGGCATCTGCTTGCAGGATCAGTATGTTTTATTGTGGTATGAGGAGGGGGAGGGGAAAGAGCTAGTAAGGGGTTAAGTTTCAGAGCTGCGATAAAGTGGAAGAAAAATCCCTTACAGTGCTCTGGGGTCTTGGTTTTTCATTTACTGATCTCTGTTATTTTAATTAAACTGAACCACCAGGGGCCTTCAAATTTTTCTGCAGTTTGCCAATGAAAAGCATTGACTGCTGTGTAGAGCTACATTGGACTTTGTGAGCTAGCATCCATTATTATTCAGTGTACTTCTGATGTAAACAGTTTTGATCATTTATTTTCTAAATTCAAATGATATACACCAGCATAAGGTGGACTCTGCCTTTTATAAAATGTGCCATGTACATGATTATGTAGTTCTGACATGACAACCAGAAAATTAAGTCATGTCAGCACTGACCCTTGGCAACAGTAGTTGCTGAGCATTCCTTCTGAATTCTGTAACCAAGATACGCCAATCAAACAGTGATTACGGCTTACAGAGTGGAGCGGTGGAGGTCTGCGGTAATCAATGTGTGTCAGAAAGTTCTCAGCCCAATTAACGTGAAGTATTGGTTGTCAAAAACAGTTCTTGTTTCCAGGTGCCACGGCAAGGACCGAGATCCAGGTAGTCCACACAATTTACTTAAATGTGAAGGCAGCCACTTCATCACTGGTTAAACTGTTTTATTAATGGCAAATTATTGCTTTGAACATCTAATTAGTGGGTTATTTACCATAAACTTGTAATTAGTTGGAATGAATTAGATTACTTTTTTGAACAGATTGCTGGGAAAACAGGATGGTGATTAAAAGATCGTGGACTCCAGATCTGGGTAGGTACTGCTACACTCCAGTGAGTCAACTCAATCCACACAAGAATGCTTGGCTACTGGCTTCAAGCACTCTGAAAATACTTGTGGATAAATGTCCCTAGACTGCTACACCTCAGCACTCATTTTAACATAATCTCTCCAAAATGTCATACAGCATGCATTATTTTACAGAGTAAAAAATGTTAGGTAAAACACTAAAATGGCTGAAATAAAATGAAAAAAATTAAGCAGATTTGCAGATAAAGGCCATTCATCTCTTGCAGTTTTAGCTCTAGTTCCAACAAGTGTTTCCATCTAATGCAATTTGGACAAGCGTTAACACCGAATAATTATTCCTTTCATGTGAATTGTGGATGGGGGATACCGCTTCATACAAATGTAGATCGTCCATGAAGACACAAAAAATGAACGCTGATGAACATATAATCTTCAATTTTAAATCTCCCAAATATCTGTTTTTGTGGGACATCCAAATTTTACTGCAGAAGATATTTTACTATCCAGACTTTGGAATGCATTCCTGATTTTCAATTAGTTGGTATTAGTATCAGTTTATCATTGTCACTTGTACCGAGGTACAATGAAAAACTTGTTTTGCATACCGTTCATGCAGATCAATTCATTACACAGTGCATTGAGGTAGTACAGGGTAAAAAAGCAACAGAATATAAAGTGTCACAGCTATAGGGAACTGCATTGAAGGTAGACAATAAGGTGCAAGGTCACAACAAGGTAGATTGTGAGGTCAAGAGTCCGTCTCATCGTATAAGGGAACCATGCAATAGCCTTTTAACAGTGGGTTAGAAGCTGTCCTTGAGCCTGGTGGTACGTGCCCTCAGGCTCCTGTGTCTTCTGCCTGATGGGAGAGGGGAGAAGAGAGAATGTCCCAGATGGGTGGGATCTTTGATTATGCTGGCTGCTTCACCAAAGCAGCGAGGGGTATAGACAGAGTATATGGAGGGGAGGCTGGTTTCCGTGATGTGCTGGACTGTGTCCACAACTCTCTGCAGTTTCTTGCAGTCCCGGGCAGAGCAGTTACCATACTAATCTGTGATGCATCCAGATAGGATGCTTTCAGTGGTGCATCGATAAAAGTTGGTGAGTGTCAAAGGGGTCAAGCCAAATTTCTTTAGTCTCCTAAGGAAGTAGAGGCACTGGTGAGCTTTCTTGGCTGTGGCGTCTACTTGGCTGGACCAGAACAGGCTATTGGTGATGTTCACTCTAAGGAACTTGAAGCTCTCAACCCTCTTGACCTCAGCACTGTTGATGTAGGCAGGTGCATGTACCCGCCCTTTTCCTGAAGTCAATGACCAGCTCTTTTGTTTTGCTGACATTGAGGGAAAGGTTGACATGACACCATGCCACTAAGCTCTCTATCTCCTTCCTGTACCCCGCCTCATCGTTGTTTGAGATACAGCCTACTACGGTGGTATCATCTGCAAACTTGTAGATGGAGTTAGAGCAGAATCTGGCCACACAGTCGTGAGTGTATAGGGAGTAGAGTAGAGGGCTGAGGACACAGCCTTGAGGTGCACCAGTGTTGAGAATAATCGTGCTGGAGGTATTGCTGCCTATCCTCACTGATTGCGGTCCGTAGGTCAAAAAGTCGAGGATCCATTTGCAGAGGGAGGTGTTGAGTCCCAGGTCTCGGAGTTTGGTGATGAGTTTGCTTGGAATTATAGTACTGAAGGCAGAGCTGTCGTCAGTAAACAATAGTCTAACGTAGGTGTCGTTACTCTCCAGATGTTCCAGAGATGAGTGTAGGGCCAGGGGGATGGCGTCCACTGTAGACCTGTTTCGGTGGTAGGTGAATTGCAGTGGGTCAAGGTTTTCCAGGAGGCTGGAATGCGTGCCATGACCAGCCTCTCAAGTTAGACAATCTGAGGGTCTTTTGGAACATTCACAATTTGGTCATTGTGTGAAAAGGGACAACAGTGGAAATACACTGCCACGTGAGGAGATAACAATCTATCTCATTCTTGAGACTTATTCAGCATACTTTCAAAATTGCTCCAATAAGTACAACAATCTTAATTTTGTGTTATTTTGGAAATGTCTTATTTCTTCAACTCTCTTTTACTTACTTATTTAATTTTATGTTTCACTAATATCAAACACTGATGCTGTTTTGAAGATGGTGAGATTGTGGTGAACCTGCAAAGAAAGATTTGGGAATTCTTTTAGAGGCTGGTGCCACCTATGTGTAATCAAGGAATGGGAAAGGTAAAGGAGGAAGTGCATAAATTCCTTGTCGTAAATTATACTATTTATGCAGAACCAAAAATTACTCAGCAATTGCCTCTTATTAAGGAGTCCCAACCAGTAATAAACAGGCAATCAGACAGCAATAATGGTAATATGCATTTTATGATCTGGAAAATATTTATGCTTGTAATTCCTTCAAATGAATTGTTACTAAAGGCAAAAAAATTATATATTAAACCTTGGTTCTTAATGTCAATAAATCGATTGGATAGCAAGCTCAATGTTGAAACAAATTTAAAAATAAAATATTTTAAAACTGAAAGCCAAAATTTGTACTTAAAACTACTCAAATGTTCAACCTGAGGTTTTCAGTTTTTTTTGACGCATTATTTTGGTGTGTCCCTTTATTTTGATTACCTATTACTTCAGTTTTAAAATAATTTGAGGACACCTTGATTTTGTCTCTTTATCACTGATGTTAGACTCTGTGCCCAATTGTCATGAATGTTTGCAGACGGATGCCGATTTAATTAGGTACTTACATAATTCTAACTGTAGAATACCATCTAGTGGCAGAGAACCATAGCTAGTTGATTGATCACTTGCACAATTATTTATTGATAGTTACTTATTTGTTTGTTTTCACTACTTAACTGCCAGTTTCTCATAAATATTTTTAGTTTTAAATTTATTTGTATTGCACCTTCTGTTAAGAGATTGGACTTTGTTTTAACATTGTCAACTACTTTAGCGATAGAGTTTGTTACAAGATCATTTCATTAGTATTTTTCTCTGGGAGTGTGGTGCTTCCTTTGGAGGTTTTCCCAAAGATGGCCTTCAGTATGCATGCCTATGGTAACTACTGAACCACTTCAAGCAGCTCTGACACACCCAGAGCTCATGCCAGCTTCTCCAAGCTCAGATTTATTCAGTCCTGACACAGTAAACTTGGACAGTTGCCACAAAAGAACAACTGTATATGTAGCCCTGGCGATCCTGTTGGCTGTAACTGGAAACTCTTCTCCAAAAACTTGGAGTTAACAAAATTAGTTGTTGCCTCTTCATTAAGCAGGGTCTGCGGGGCTGTGTCCTCAGTGCCCTACTCTACTCCCTATACACTCATGACTGCGTGGCCAGATTCTGCTCTAACTCCATCTACAAATTTGCAGGTGATACCACCATAGTGGGCCGTGTCTCAGATAACGATGAGTTGGAGAACAGGAAGGAGATAGAAAGCTTACTGGCATGGTGTCATGACAACAACCTTTCCCTCAATGTCAGCAAAACAAAAGAGCTGGTCATGGACTTCAGGAATGGGGGTGGTGGACATGCTGCTGTCTACATCAATGGTACTGAGGTCGAGAGGGTTGACAGCCTAAAGTTCCTTGGAGTGAATATCACTTATAGCCTGTCCTGGTCCAACCACGTAGATGCCACGGCCAAGGAAGCTCACCAGAGCCTCTACATCCTCAGGAGGCTAAAGAAATTCAGCATGTCTCCATCGATCCTCACCAATTTTTATCGATGCACCATAGAAAGCATCCTATCCGGATGCATCACAGCCTGGTACAGCAACTGCTTTGCCCGGAACTGCAAGAAAATGCAGAGAGTTGTGCACACAGCTCAGTCCACACAAAACCAGCCTCCCCTCCATGGACTCTGTCTTTACTGCTCACTGCCTAGATAAAGCAGCCAGCATAAAGACCCCACCCATCCGGGACATTCTCTCTTCTTCCTTCTCCTATCAGGCAGAAGATACAAAAGCCTGAAAGCATGTACCACTGGGCTCAAAGACAGCTTCTATCCCACTGTTATATGACTATTGAACTATTCCCTACTACAATAAGATGGAGTCTTGACCTCACAACCTACCTCCTTATGACCTTACACCTTATTGTCTACCTGCACTGCTCATTCTGCATTATGTTATTGTTTTACCTTGTACTACCTTGATGCACTGTGTAATTAATTGCTGAATGGTATGTAAGGCAAGTTTTTAATTGTACCTCGGTACATGTGACAATAAAAACAATTCCAAATTCCAAGCAACCATGATGGTGCATCAGCTGTAGCATTCTGCTTAAATGTGCAGTGTTCAATAAACAATACTATGGTAAGACAGCTCTTCTGGTAGTCTTGTAGTGTATATTTCAGATTGGTCAACTTTGTTAAATATAGATGCCTGCAGTTCATAGTCCATGACCAGAGTGAAATACTGCCAACTGGAAACCTCTGAAATCAAGTGACCCCAAAAATGATGGCTAAAATTTTCCTTTCAATTTGTGCAACAATTCTTCCCTTGGTGATGAACAGGGAGAAAAATAGGCAACTGGCAACATGTAACCTGATCCCATAACATGGGTAATACACAAAAAGTGCTGGAGGAACTCAGCAGGTCGGGCAGCATCCACGGAGGGAAAAAAAATCCATTGATGTTTCGGGCCGAGCAGAAGCCAGCCCTCTTGCTTTCCAGTCCTGATGAAGGGTCTCATCTCGAAACGTCAACTGTTTATTTCCCTCCATGGATGCTGCCTGACCTGCTGAGTTCCTCCAGCACTTTTTGTGTATTACTCCAGATTCCAGCATCTGCAGAATTTCTTGTGTCCCCATAATGTGGGTGATAACCTTACCCACATAACACCATAATATTTTGTAAGGCATAAAGAAGCAGGAGAGGTTTACTACTAAGCTTTGCTGTACATAGTTTATAGAGTCTTGTTGCATATCACTATTCTGCTAGGACAGTCCATTTTGAAAAAAATTGTGAAGATAACTCAATATGATGGTCGAACACATTAAGAATTTTGAGAAATACTGAAGTTTCCCCAGAAAAGACTAAGGTTTAGTAACTGTAGTTCTCCATATCCAATAACATCAACATCACCTCCCAGATAGAGGTGACATGTAGTGTTACTATGAAAACACTGAGAGGGAATTCTACCAACCTACACCTGGTTTGGTCTACATAGGACACTTGCTAATGAAAGATTAGGTGAAATCCTTTGGTTCCTCTGAGGAGCCACCCGGTTAGGTTTCCCTGAGAAGCATTTGTGTTCTTCTTGGCCCCACAGACATCACTCAGAAAATGATTAGTTGAGGTACCTTTCAGTGACTCCTTTAAGAAGGGCCCTATATTCTGTTTCATTGTTGAGGGCTTCAGTCAGATGTAGTCTCCAGCCCCAAAGAACAAGGCAAGTTTTCTTTCGGTGGGTTTTTATCTCATCCTCACCTTATTCCTGCTGCACAAGATGGCAGTACAAACCCCAGCTGCTGAGTCATTATGTGTATGAATCACACGTCAGTCCTCCAGGTGTGGAGGGAGGTTCAAGGTGAGGTTACACTGGTGGCCACCTACCCTTGGTGACTGAAAGTCACCAGGTTGTCTCATTAATTCACACAGTCCAGGCGGTAAGTTATTACAGTGGGTACATTGGAAGGGTTGAGGGCCGCGGGACATCCTCATGGCGCGACCCACCCTGAAGTCCTTCCTTAATGGGTGTGTGCACTTCATTCCGCTCCCGTGGATGGAAAAACACACATTAAGGTCAAGTGACCTACTGCTCGTCACATATATAAATAATTTTGTCTGACATCTGAGTGATGTGGCTGCCGGGAGTAAATTATGATACAACTGAGATATGCGGCATGCAGGGTGGTAGGGAATCTCCATTCACAGGCCCAACTGCCTGATTGATGCCTCACTGTCTACAGCAGTAACCTTGGGCTGTACAAGGACAGAAAACATTGTAAATGCACCTTAACAGCTCAGGCACCTGCTCCAACTATTTATCAGCAATAACTGCACTCAATTGCTCCTGGGCCTTGCTCTTTCAAGATGGTGCCAGAAGAACTGCAAGGAGGAAAGGCTGCCAGAGTAGTCCGAATTTCCAGAAGATTCATTATGCCAGTAGGTGACTTATGATCGAATAGAAACATAAGTAAACAATCGGTACTAACAAACATTTGGCACAAATTTAGCTTGACTAGTAACAACGTGCGTAGTGTTTGACAAATGACTGTTCATCCCATTAAGTAAATGTGTTTGTATCCATCAAGAAGCTGAAATAACCAACGGTCGCCATTTCATCTGTAGTCCAAACTAAATATTGAAGGTACTTTAATATCGGAAGGTCACAATGTGGGTGGGGATGCTGGCAGTTTACACACACAACTGTCAAAAGCAGTGGTTTAATGGCTAAAGATATGTTGCCTCCCCAAAGGTGACTAAATTGTCACACAATGAAAACAGTTTTTGAGTTTTAACCCTTTCATTGATAATGGGATAGAATTTCCTTAGGGATTCTTGCAATCTCATACTGTAACTCCAGTACATCGGAGAAAAGCAGACTGGATAAACAATTACATTGCTTCATTGGGGGTTGCTCTGATAGTCAATTGATCCATCATTTTTCTTTTGGACTGCTGCGCCATCAATCTGTTCCCATCCAGTTACCCACACTTGAGAGAAAAGGTGTTTTCATAATCTTAGGAAAGAAATCTAAAAAAAAATTGCAGTCTGACCAATGGAATCAATGAAAGTTTGGGACGGTGCAGAACTATGTGCTCTCTTTGTGCTTACGAATCCTGATTCCCATTGAGCTCAAATAACAACTGTGCAAAAATAATTTAATCCCTTTGTCATTTTAAAACCTTGAGTCATACTATGTTGAAATTACTGTTTTAACAATGAAAGGATGCGTGGTTTTTCAAGCATGTCTTAATATCCAGCAATGAAACTTATCCCTCCTGTCAACCCTATTTTACATCTTTTCCCGTACCCTGATATTTACAAATATTTTGAGGAACAAAACTATTCATGGACGGGGCTGGATCAAGCCCTTTATAGGGAAAGTATGGCTGTATCTCTTCCTGTTCTTATACCTTCTCCTCCGTACTTGTGCTCAGATATAGACTTAAAGTTTCTCTTGCAGATCACTTGTGCTGAACTGTGCTGCTAGTGACTTCAGGAATAACCATTACCTGATTCTGTGAAAGGTTTTGTCAAACTTTGTCAAAGGGTACAATTGCTTCATCCTCTAGGATACTTGGAAGAGCAAATGCATATATTATGCAATGTTTGAAATATTGTAAGATAAGGGTAATGTTTGCTGATTCATATTGGTTCCTAGTTAAACAATATTTCAATTTTAAAACTCTCAAGTAAGTCAGAAAACTGTTGGAAATAGCCTGCAGTTCAGGTAGCAGAAGCAGAGAGAAAGAGTTTAATATTTCAGGTCAAAGACCTTCCATTAGGATAGGTAATCTACCTAGAACATTAATTCTCACCTTCTGCAGATGCTGCCTAGCCTGTTAGGTATTTTTGGCATCTTCTGTTTGTATTTCAGATTTCCAACTTCCACTGTATTTTCTTTGTGTATTAAAGTTCTTGTTCTTGTTTTCAAATCTCTCTTTGATTTTCCCTCTCCTTATCTCCATAATCTCTACTCTGTAGCTCTTAGGAATTTCTGTGTGCCTCTGATAATGTCAGGTATAAGTGGATACAATGAAAAACATATCATGGGAGTGAAGTTGACAAACAGTGGTTCACCTGCAATCTGAAATAGAACACTTTGCCCCACCCACCAATTTTATTTTATAATAGAATAAATCTGCCCTGGAATTCCTCATGCCAAGTCAGAGATTAAACTGTTCCAAGAAGAATTTGTGGAAATGTCAAAGGTATCACAGCTCTTAAAAAAATAAAATTGCAAGAATGTTTCAGTGGTTTGTCCAGATATGCTGAATGGTGTGTTTGCAGATTTTGTCCTGGAAAATATATACTACTTAGATTACTTTTTATTCTCATTATAAACACTGACAACCAATCATTGATAAACTGTATTAATAATACTATAAAATATAAATATTCCACAGAACTGAGTTTTAGCTCTACCTGTCATCCCACAGCCTGCTGCCTTCCTGCTGGTTGCCTGCTCTTTGCCCACAGCAGATTGCTGTTTCCTTGACGGCCAAGCCATTTTGAGGCACTGAACTTAATTGCTTGCAATTGGTAAACGTATGGCAAATTATATTTGAGCAAGCCTCCAAGGAGAAATTGGCCAACTCCTACACCAAGCCGGTCAACAGTTGGAGTGTGAAGAGGACCAGTTGTGACAGATAAGGCTCCCTTACGAGGATTGGCAGAGGCTACACTATTTAGGTGCTATTTTTGAGTAGCTTCCAGTGAGCTACTCAACACTAATTCTGCTCAACACTCTACTCAACGCTGATTCAAATGGATGAGGTGTTGCAGTGCACACTATTTTAATTGGGCTCCTTTGAAGTTTTATTACATGCTGCAAGCAGCAATCAGTTGTTACCCTCCTCAGACCTAAGACCCTAACCAAGATGGTACTGATCAGAGTAGCAACATATACAGGACAATAATTGACCTGTCTTCATTTTCTGGATGCCTCTGCCCTGCTTGTGTTGTTTGGATGGAATTAAAATTGAACTTTACTTGGCTAACGTTTAATTTGTCATGTCTGTAAAATGGGGGCTGATAATGTGACATAGACCATACACAGGATGTAGTGATGCTCAAGTACTTTGAAACGTTAGATAAATTGAAATCAACTACCTTGCAGCCATGTCTCCTGTGGTGCACCAGGAATGCAGTATGTGCAGTAACAAGTGCCAACAGCCAGTTGCCAGTTTGTCCTTTCCCTGCAGGGGGACAGTAACCAGGAGCTGAACCCACTCGCTGCAGCTTGAGATTCATGATGTGGATGCAGCTCACTTCAGGGATTTAACACTACTGGAATAACACAAGACTGATTAACTCGGCATGCTTTTGATTTCTTACGTAGCTTATACATGTGGATGCATTGAAAATGCTGCATGACAGGATCTTTTCTCAAAAACCAAGAATCATTTCAATCAAAAAAAATAAGATTTTTTTATTTGTTTCATAATCAGTTGCAAAGAGTGATCAGGAAAATCTCTCAATATTTTTCTAGTATCATTTATATGTTTGTATATAATTTTATAGTCGGGTAGATATAGCTTAAAAGAATATTTCTACTAATTACTCAAAATTGTACTAAGAATGCCAGTGCTACTGGATAGTCCATATTTATCCTTCGCTGCAAGGAGCTCTGATTCAAAATCCAATTTTCACCACTGAAATAATAAAAGCAATGTCTATATTTAACCAAGCTCACTGCTAATGCTCTGTTCCTGTTGGTGAAGATTTTCAAGATGAGTAATTTTACAGATATTGGCATCCTGTGTTGCTGTTATCACAGCAACTCAAGATGTTTGCTTAGTCATTGAAACACTTCCATTACACCATAACCTGTCCCACGTATCTGGCACTGAAACTGGGAAACAGCTGCTATTTGATTACCGGCATACGTGAGTTTCAGTATAGCTTTGATGTCACCTTTGTGCCCTTACTAAGCCCATGTCCATTTCCTGTCTTCATTTCCATAAACCACTGATCTTTTTCCATAACAGCACTCTGAATAGAATGCACATTTTCAAAGCATTAAAAGCTGTAAAAATTCTATATTGTACTTAACCAGCATCTTCGGTGTTGACTTGCCAAGGCTATGTAATATGATGCCTTTTATCAAAACTAGTAATGTATAGAGCAGGAAATCACCCATAGCAGAACAAAATAATACTGAAGTAACTGCATGGAAGCAACTAAGAAGTATCAGCTAGTTGTACAGATCCTTGGAGATCAGCAATACAAAAAGCAGAAATGATCCAGTGTCATTCAAGACCTATAATAGTTGTACAAACATCCCAGCATCATTTATTGATTGCAGAATCTGAATGGTACAGCAGAGAAGGAGGCCATTCACCCCAGCAGTCCACACTGCACCATCTTTTTTCAAAGCATTATCTAATCAATCCAACTCTCATAGGCCAGAATGTTTTTTCCCTCAAATATTTATCAAATTCTCCTTTGAATTTATTCATCAAGTCCTGGCATATTACTGTATTACCCTATTCGGTGAACTGAATGATATCTCTTTGTGGTAAAGGGTAATGATAGCGAAGTGAAGAGTTACAAAATTGTTCTGTAAGTTGTTTTCTGTGCTGATGTGTGCGCTGTTTTGCTCTTTCACCTGATAATCAATCGTTTTAATTCTTGCAGGCAATCTGCCAGGTTTGGTGTCTGCCATTATCAGTTTCCAATAAAGGTAAGCCATTATCTTCTCTGTTTACTTCATGTTGCCTCTTCCACCTACTCCTTGGACTATCTGGCTGGAGTACTGTATTGCTACATAGGCTTTTGTTTGCCATTAAAATATGAACATTGCCATTATGGTGAGTTTTTCCTAATATCTTTTGCTCGATTAAATACAATGGCTTCCATTATCAACTGTGGACTCCCTTAAGCTTACTAATTGTACTAAAAGGCAGTAAAATAGGATTTTTAGCACTGGTGATTTTTCCATTGATAATAGTTCTTCATATTCTGCAAGTTGTTAGGTTTCTCAGTCAGTGTTAATAGGTTTGGGAAGCCTGGTTATTGATCACAATTCATGGAGTGATATTCAATATACTCTTGTTTTAATGAACTAGTTCAAGGATGATCACCATCAAGAAACTAAAGGTCGTTAATAATCATGGCCTGGATATTATGATGTGCTAAATGTGCAATAGTTATCAAATAATTTATTGGCTGCTTAAAGGTACACCTGTATTAGTCTGTTACTGCCAGACAAAATTATTGAATTTGCAAAGCACAAATCCGACTAGAGGAAAGACAGCGTAAAAAAGGCATGAACTGAAACAGAGCGGTTTTAATATTTACTTAAATGATAATACAAAAGTACATGTTATTTTTCCAAACTTTTTTTTTTACTAACTTTTACTTTCCTTTATGTCATTATATTTCGTGAACAGTAGCATTCACTTCTTTGTTTTGAGTTCTGTTTTTATGTCAGGCAAACTCACAGAACATTGCCTCTCACTAAATGGCTGAATGATGTGAATCAGTAGTTAGTTGAATAATGTTGAATCGTATTTGTAAGTGCATCATGATGAACTGTTACTCTTAACTTCTGAAACTGAAATTTCATTCAGTGATATGCTTTTAAACCATTCAAATTTCAGTGATGAAAGTGTTTATTCTCATTTGCCTTAAACATTATAGGGTGAAATGCATTGAGCCAGTGAGTACTCTAACCTTGATACTGAACCTTAGATCTTTTGTTCTCATCTAGTCGCTCTGCATAATAACAGCATAATGATGTTGGCTAAAATTTCCTCTGAGACTTATAGTATAATTGCAATCTTTCAACAAATTACATAACACTGAAGTAGGCATTTATATCTTGCATGTCTGTGGATATCTATACTTACAAATTGGTTTAGTCTCATATACTCTTGAATGAAATGTTACCTGTGCTGTCAAAGGTTATTCACATGTGGAAATGTGGAGTCTTAAAGCACATAGTTGCAGCTCTATAGTAATAAACCATATATATATCTATAGATCTATCTGTCTATCTATATATATATATATTAGATTATTATAAACCTGTCTTTATTGGAGAATGTCATTTAAAAAAAATTATATCACCTTTGATCTGCACCCTCCATATCTCAAGATGATCAGGTCCCTTAGTATTTGGACATATGTGAAGTACCTTCTTGACTGGTTCAATTTCCTTCTCTGTGTGCCTCAGATTCTACCCCATCATAATGTTCTTGGTGATTGAGAGAAATTCTCTGGTGCTGAAAACTGAGAATGCTTGGTGGACTGGCCATAGTCTACCCCAGTGCCATTTGCACAATTAATTTATACATTTAACTTGTGTGCTTCAATGCAATCAGCTGTTTTTCTTATTCATTCATATAATGGGGATAATTTCTGGAATCCCATCAATCTGTGCAAGTTCCTTGCAGCTGTTGCAAGTTATACTTGCACCTCTTAAATGGGAGATGCTCATTGCCTTAAGTCACTGTTGGAAGTCATTGTGCAGTTTGGGGAACACTGAAAGCGAAGATGGCAAGCTCAATGCGAATCATAATAATTGTGCATACGTAGGGCTGCATGGTGTATAAAATTGCACCCTTATTTCAAAGGTACACCAAACATCTTAATGAGAAAGAAATGGGTGAAGAAAGTCTTCTCTTTAACATGGCATGACCTCTAGTTCAAATGTATTAGACTCTAACTGTCTGTTTATGTCCCTCAAGTTGACCTATTTGCCAGAGTTTGTTCTGTCAAAGATATCAGTCTATTCATTCTCTCTGTACATAGCTTTGTCTGCACATGGCTATTGCTTGACAACATATTTATTGATTAAACCAGACCCACATTGCTACTGTGATTAAATCCGTTGCAAATTTCTGCAAATGCTGTATACATAACATATAGTTTTCTATCAGCTTCTCAATTTTAAAAAATGGTGGCATTAAATAGTGCAGATGCAAATAGAAAGCATTTGGTTTATGTTGTGACAAAAGTGTAATGATTTACAGCTACTAGTAATTTATTATGATTTTATTGTAATTACACATGCCTATTTTGCCTGGACATCGTAAAAATTGTAAAGTATTTAATATATCTTCTTTGATTACTAAAGGATCAAGTCAGAGGAAGGGCAGACAGTCGGGTGAGGGTTATATTATAGCCCATGTGGTCGGGAGAGAGAGGGAGAGATAAATGGTGAGAGAAAGGAGTTAAGAGGAAAAGGGGAGGAAAGAAAGTGAAGGAGAGACCAAAATAAAAGTGTAAGAGAAGTGGAAGGAAACCAGTAATGGCATTTTGGAAAGGGCGAAGCTGTGGGCTGCACTGTGCATGGGAGAACGTGCTGGGATTAGTGCTTTGGGAGAGGAAGGAAGAAAGTACAAGCAGTACTTTGAAGTGAAGAAAGAAGAAAATGGTTTTTATATTGCAGTTGCTTTATCAATGAGCATTGATCCAATGAGTACTCTTTTCCTGACAATGAGCCTTAAATCTATTACTTCCATCTATACTTCATTTCCCTTCTCCCTTTTAACATCTTTACTTCCTAGTCTTATCAT
Source organism: Pristis pectinata (assembly GCF_009764475.1). Classification (NCBI taxonomy): domain Eukaryota; kingdom Metazoa; phylum Chordata; class Chondrichthyes; order Rhinopristiformes; family Pristidae; genus Pristis; species Pristis pectinata. Next base: position 56,670,708 of record NC_067414.1, on the reverse strand, counting down.
CCCTGCTTCTCTCCTTTTCCCATGTGCTGTTTCCACAGGGAGCAGGCGGTCATAAACCAAGCTCCTGTTAACAGCCGTGAAACAGCTATATGGTACTTCCAATTCTGCTTATAGGACCAAGTTATTTTTAATTTACATGATCATAGTTGTAACTCAGGAGGAAAATTAAAGTTGAAAACCTTCGGATAATTGGTTCCAAGAATGCCAAGAAAGCGGCAATAGTTGGTGAAATACCTGAACTTGGAGTTGTATTATAGTGTTTATTTTAATGAAATCTGTCCAAAGATATCACATAGAAACACCTTCAACTGAAAGTTGCTGCAAAGTGTCTGATGGAGTCCATCTGGACTGAAACAGTCTTGGATGAACTCCCATGCTACCTGCTGTATAACCTCGAGTATTTTGTCATGAGCACAGTTATCTCACAATCATTGGGTTGTATTCAGATCTTAAACTGCCCTTTTGGCTGGCTGAAAAAAACACTGAGAGACTGATGGAGACAACCTTAGGGTTATCCATCAACTCATGATTACAAAGCACCTCCTGAGGATCAGTAATAATTCTATGCCGCAAAAGCAGTTAGTCCTTCTTAAGCTCCCCTCCTTTCACTCTCAAATCCTGTATACTTTTTGTATTTTGGTATTCCTGAATTTAGTCTGATGTTTGCTTCATGGGGAGGTGAAGCTCAATGGAGAGGCTGTCACTGTAGGCCTGGCTTGTTGCTTCTGACACATCCATAAGAAGGGAAGGACCCACAAATCAGTGAATGTAATTTAACACACTTGCACCTCCTGCTTAGATAGTCCCTCGGGATTGAGGATGATTTGTTACCATCCTGGTTGTGAGCTGATGCTGAGGCTAATGTAAGACATGCAGACTCTATCACGGCTGCCGAGATTAATGGTGTATAGTTTGTGAGATGATGCACTTCTGCCATTTATACTGGGCTTGCATGTGCTCCCAATGCATGGATTCAAATTTCTCAGTGCCATTCTGAATCTTACTTCTCCACTTGGAGTGGTTGTGGGCCGGAGATGCCTAGAGTCAGCAGGAATGATGCATTTTTTTCAAAGCACAACCTTAAATCTTGTTCTCTGCCTTCCAGTAATCCCTTCGCCTGACAAATCTCGAAGTAGACTGTCTGCTTCGGGAGTCTGGTGTGGGCATATGAATGATAATGGAGCCTAATGAGTGTAATCGCAGCCTTTGTGTTCTGCTGAAATATAGATGCATATACAATGCTTCTGATTACAGCTAAACAAATCCAGAGCAAATTCCTCATTTCCATTGTACACGCCTCTGCAAGAAGAGTGATGGATTTGCTCTATTGAGCTCCTCATTCCAGTTGTACACTTATTATTGAAGTCACCCCTTTCCTCTAGGGGGGAAATGAGGGTGCACTGAATGACCAGATATATTCCATTGAGTTTTGGAGGCAGAAGTATAAGGCAACTGATGGCATTAAGCAAAACTTTCCTGAAAATATTTCATCTTGCCTCTAGATTGTTCATGAGAATATTTGCACCTTGTGCAGCTTTGGAATGAGTAATTTACCTGTCCATTATTTCGGCCTCCATCAGCCTTGGTTTTCTCTTATTAATTTTGCTTTTCTCATTCTCCATAATATTTATGGAAGCCTATGTTCACATCCAGTGCTTTTTCTGAACTTTTCTTCATCTACTGCTAGCTCCCAGCCATTGCTTGACACTTTTCAACATGTGACCTAAACTAACCTCTGTGGGACAGTTTCTGTTCTGATATCTGGATATTTATGATTGCATCTAGTATCTGAAGGAAGCTGAATTCTGTACATTTATGTTATGCACAATGATGTGTGAATCTTAGTCCACAAATCTTTTCCATACCTGGGTCTTCATTTTCTACTTGTGGTGCAAAAGGGATCTAATTTCCAAATTATCAAAACATTTTAAGGCATGAAAGCGTTAGTATTGGCAAAATTGTAATGTATTCAAAGTAATGTCTGTAATCAAATCTGAGATTCCAGCATGCATTCTATATTATTTGCTAACCACTTGAAGTAAGTCAGGAAATCATAGACAGCATGCGTTAGAATTTTGGATGTCCCCTCTAGTGGAGGACTTCCTTATCTATATAAAGCTAAGACTACTGCAGGGCCACTGTTAAGTGTGCTGTAGGGATGGCTAACATGAAGCTCACACTTTCTAAGGAGTAATTTTCCCAACCACGTACACAGCAGAAAGCTATGTCATATTTTAATTTAAACATTAAATGGAGGCCATTTCAGACCATCAAATTATTGCTGACTCTCAGAGCAATGCCATCAATCCCAGCCTCCAACGCCCGCCCCCCACAACTTACTTCGTTACAACCTAATCTCTCTCTCTGTGATGTCCGTTAACACTAACCCCCTCACCATTCCTGATTTCTCCCACAGCCATCTATGGTGGTAGTAATTTACAATTGCCAATTAATGTAACAATGTTATATTTGAGAAAACTGGAGCACTCAGTGGAAATCCATGAGGTCCCAGGTAGAATGTAAAATTCACACAAAGGTGATCCCTAGAGGTCAGAATTGAACCTGGATTGATGGAGCTCTGAAACAGTTGCTCTACTTACAGTACCCTTGTGCCGCTTGTTATATATTGGCAAAGTTGCATTGTAGTCAAAATAATGTCTGCAATCAAATGTGAGATTCCAGCATGTGTAGTATATTGTTTCCTAACCTCTTGAAGTAAGTCAGACAATCATGGACAGCATGTGCTAGAATTTTGGATATCCCCTCAGGAGCTCCCATCTGGAATACAACAAATAAATAACCATCTAACATAATATAATATGGCTGCGTTGTCGGTAAAGCATATTATAGACAGATATTAAAAATGACATTTTTTGCAAATAATCTGTAAAACAGTGTACATTAGAGCCAGTATTAATTGAAAACCAACAACTGCTTGTACTTATATAGAGCTTTTAATATAATAAAATATCTAAAGTTAATTCACAAAGACTGTGTCATCAAGTGAAATAAAGAGATATTAAAATTGGTGACTAAAATCTGTGCAAAGATACAGGTTTTAAAAAGTAGCTTTAAGGAGGAAAGAGAAGTAGAGATATTGCAAAAGGGCAGGGAAGGAATTCCAAAGTGTGTCTTGGCGATGAAGATATGACTGCTTGTGATGGAGCAACTAAAATTGAGAATGCTTAAGAGACCAGAGTTAGAGGAATCCCGGATACATTTGAAAACATGAATGAGAATTTTAAAATTAAGGCATTGCTTAATTGGAAGCCTTGGTAGGGAGGAAGAACAGGGATGGTATGTAATCAGAACCGAGTGCAAGATAGGGCACAAGCTATAGTATTAGGATAACCTTGTACTTATATAAACCAGGAGGAGGAAAGTTGGCCAAAGGTTAAAAAAAGCATTGATTAAGTTTTCAACAACAGTTGAGCTGATTTGGAGATGTTGCAGAGTTCTTAATTGCAGAGTGACTCAACTTCAAAAGTATGTCATTGGCCTTGGAGTTCTCAGGATGTTCTTCAGTCTTGGGGTTTATTGCTAAGTTACAGGTAGTCTGTAATATTTAGATATGTGAGTAGAGAGGTGTTATCAGCAGGAAAGAAAAACAAGTGATCAATACAGAAGTTTTATTGGAAAAAGACAGAGTGAGCATAAATAAATCCTTGAAATTTACATTAGAAGCTCAGGCCAAGCCTGGTTCTCTGACTGTTGATGATTCTTTTTATCGACTTGAGTAATAGTGTAATAGTGAAAGGACAAACTCAGGTAGCTACAATCTACCTGCAGGTGCAGTGTCAATTAATCAGGAGCTAACAAATTGTTATCTTCCCCCTATGTATAAACTTTTGACAACATGAACAATAAATACATCTATTTGAGTGCAAATTTTCCATCTTCACCTGCCCAATGTGGAGCTTTACCCACTTGTGGAAGTTACGATATTTGTGTCCCAGCACCCTTTTTTTTGCAAAAAATGCTTAAATGCTACAGGGTTTTTTGACAAAACTGTCTTCCAGATTTTAGAAGACCTGCACACATGAAATTAAAAATTACAGTGCCAACCTCTGGAGGAGTGCAGCTATCACTAACAAAAAACTAAAACTAAAATGAAAAGAAAGCATGAGGGAGAGGAGGATGTCACTGATGGATTTGTGCTCTCAATTGTGCAATTAGGCACCATGTTTAATCAAAAAGATCCCTTGAAAAGCTGCTTTGCGAAAGGGTTCAAGAATTCTGCCACACATATGCCAGTTTTACAGCAGTCCAGACGTTTTTGAAAATAATTTGTGTATCATAGCAGGCATGCTAAGTATTTTTTTAAAAAAGCACATCCTGCGACTCATGGTGATCCAGCTATTAGTGACCTGTTTATGTTTTATGATGACAAGAATGAAAAGAGCAAGACTACTGTAATGGCTGACTTCGAAATTGTCTTAGTGTGCAATTCTCATTCTCAATTGATCTTAAAAAAAATGTTTGGTCTGTTATGTGTATGGACTAATTCTGCAAGCTACACATGAAGATCTGTATGCTTTGAAATCTACTTGCCTTCATTTTAGAGGAGCTCATGTGGGTTCCTGGCATCATGTTAGAGAAGGTGATAAAGGCTGGCCTTAACTCTTTCTTAACAGGAAAGTGGATTTTGTCATGTTGGTGTTTTATGCAAATGTGCACAGGAGCTGAAGTGAACCTACTTTGCAAACTGCCAGTAAATGTGTTCAGCAGGGAAGTGACCAATCAGTCACAAAACCTAGTTGGGTGTGTTAGTTGTTCAGCTGAATACTGGAGGCTGTTCATAGAATTTCTGTTGGTAATACAGCCTTAGCAGTGAAATCCCTTAGACCGAGTAACTTTGGAATACTCTCAATTTTCTTTCACATAATTGCTCACACCTTTGTTTCTTTTATCCCATTTTCATTTGTACTTCTGCTTCTTTTTCACCACCTTCATGCCACTGACCACCAATTCCCACAATAAAAAGGGATTCATCAGTGGCCTGTATGTGCATTTTTAAACCCTCATACGGCATTCTGTAAGCAAAATGAAAATTCTGCACCTCTGCCATTTATTTTTGCCATAGAATTCTGTGGAAAAAGGTGTTTGAGTGTTTTCTTTGTTTTAGTTGGTTAAAACCAAAAAAATCAAGCCCTAAGTATAATCCAACATGTTTTCCATAAATGATAAATAATTTTGTGAATATTCAATAAATAATTGCCATAATTAATAATATCGCCTTGGTTCAGATGACAGTGTTGGGTTGAAGTATCACTACACATTTTGTGAATTATCAAGTGAGTGCTCCAGAGTAGCAAGCAGTCTTTCAGATAAATGTTGGGTTCTGGCAGCTGTTAATAATCCTATGATATTTCCTGAATAGAACTGTGAGATCTTCTGATGGCCAGGCCAACATCTCATCCTCATCCAACATCACCAGAAATAGATTCTCCCATCACTCATCTAGCTGATTGTGGAAATCTGATGCACATGGATTGGCCGCCTGGTTTTTCTACAAAACTATGAAGACCACACTTCATTAATTGTGGCCTATTTCAGAATGTCACTGAAATGTACATAGTCCTACAACTGCTGCTCTTTTTTTCTGATAAGATGTTGCAGGAAAAGGATATAAACATATGCTAATGTGCAGGCACCATCATTATGGAAGAATGTGGGTGCCTGAAGGTGGTTTCCACTTGTTCCAGTTTTTTCAAAACATGGCAAAATAAATCAAATGTGACAACTTGATACATGAAATGGCATAATAGCAAGGATGAACCTGAGACAGGGGTGAGAGACAAAGAAAATATGTTAGCCTTGTCTAATACTGACACATCATACACACAAATTTGTTTTAATATAGAGTTTGTGTTGGGGCAATATATTGGAGTAAATTGGCAAGTATTGCAAAATAACTGTCACATTCCAGCTCACAGATATTCTGAACTATGGTTATTTTAACATAATCTCCATGACTGCTCAGCAAATTGAAATCCTTATTCAAGTGTTTTATTTTACAGCTACTTGACACTGCCCCATCTGCCACTTTTGTAAAGACCTGCGACATTCCCCCACACTTGTTCTTGCTCAAGGCGATCTCATAATTATTTTTTGTTCTAAATCCCAATTGATTGGTGGTTAAGGTTACCTCCATCTTTTTTAAACTTCGCTTTTGAAATGAGATTAAGTAGTATCTTTACTGTCCTTGCATAGCTTCAACAATATCATCATTCAGTAATATAGTGTATAAATAGACAAATGCTTTGTCATCACTATTTCCAGAATAATGAATCTTATCCTTACAGAAGGTACAAACAGAAAGAGATGTGACATATAACCAATGGGTTGAAATATAACCCTTCATGTAGGAAAAATGATTTTGGTATACCACAGCAATTTTTAAAGAAAAAAAATCTATGACTCAATTATTTTTATTGGGTGGATGTTGTAAAATTAAATTGAAAAGATTAGAGTTTTCACCATATTATGACATTTCATCATGATGCAATGCAGTATAATTATACACTTCAATCTATTGCCTATTACTACATTGGCTAAGATTTTGTTATCACTGGTAAAGTAGCAGAACTTGCCACTGATCGTATGGAAAGCTGCCCCAAAGATCTTGTGATCTCTGTGGCATGAACTTCAACCTTTCTGATAACACTTGCTGCTGGATATCAGCCAGCGAAGATCTGTGGCCCCAGTAACATTGATGTTATTAAGAAGCAGGCATAAGTTGTTATCAAGCTGGCTAAACAATTCTTCACACTGAAGAAGTCTCAGAAAGCAAACCGCAAAGTAAAAAGCTCAGTTATTTTCTAGTATATTTTATCATTGTATATTGTATAATATTTTATAAAGCAAAAGATAAAGATCAGAAAATATACACAAGAAGCAGAATTAACATTCATTGAATTTTGAAATATTTATCTAAGGATAACAATTTAGACATATATAATTAGATTTTTAGGTCCAGAGAGCTTTCTAAGCAGTGATCTTTGACTAGGGCAGCACGGTAGCATAGCGGTTAGCATGACGCTATTACAGCGCCAGCGATCGGGGTTCGATTCCCGTTGCTGTGTGTAAGGAGTTTGTATGTTCTCCCGTGTCTGCATGGGTTTCCTCCAGGTGTTTCGGTTTCCTCCCACATTCTAAAGACGTACGGGTAGGTTAATATGGGGGTTTAAAATGGGCAGCGCAGACTCGTTGGGCCGGAAGGGCCTGTTACCACGCTGTAAATAAAAAAATTTACGTACACCATTAAAAAAAACACTTTTTGTCATGCACCTGAGTGCATGACAATCAATTTTCAAGAGATTTAACAGTGAGAGTGTTTTCTACATAACCAAAGTTCTTGTCAGATCACTGATTTCTGTGAATTTCACTCATGACTGGGGCAAAACATTTAGTGTAATTCTCTGCACCTGCTACATTTGTGATTATGTGGATTGCAACCCATCCACTTCCCAATGAATGAACATAGAACATTACAGCACAGTACAGGCCCTTCAGCCCACGATGTTGTGCCAACATTTTATCCTGCTCTAAGATCTATCTAACACTGCCCTCCCACATAGCCCTCCATTTTTCTATCATTCATGTGGCTATCTAAGAATCTCTTAAATGTCCCTAATGTATCTGCCTCCACCACCTCTGCCGGTAGTGCATTCCACGCACCCACCACTCTCTGTGTAAAAAAAAAACTTACCTCTGACATCTCCCTTATACCTTCCTCCACCTTAAAATTATGCCCCCTCGTGTTAGCCAGTTTCACCCTGGGAAAAAGTCTCTGACTGTCCACTCGATCTATGCCTCATATCATCTTGTACACCTCTATCAAGTCACCTCTCATCATCTTTCACTCCAAAGAGAAAAGCCCGAGCTTGCTCAACCTATCCTCGTAAGACATGCTCTCCAATCCAGGCAGCATCCTGGTAAATCTCCTCTCCACCCTCTCTAAAGTTTCCACATCCTTCCTATAATGAGGCGACCAGAACTGAACACAATACTGCAAGTGTGGTCTAACCAGAGTTTTATAGAGCTGCAACATGAATATGAATGATGTGTGGGAGGGACAAAGAAGTGGGCATATCAATGTATCAGTCCAAGGTTGGTTTGTTTTCACCAGCACCATGAGATTGGTCAAAGCTCCCACCAAACTGAAAGGTAAAAGTTATGGCCAGACCACAAATACAATCCACAGCCCCTACTATGTTGTGCTTTGACCACAAGTGGCTGAGATTGAATTTCTGTACCATCATCTTTCCTCTTACTCCTTGACCAATGTTTCCCTCTTCTTCAACCCCTCAGCATTAACTTTGTGCTAGAAACTATTTCCCATAGGTCTGCACGTGAATGGTAAGCTATTCCCACTTCCCTCACTGTCCTGGATGAACTTCCATCGAATTCAGGTGGGAGACAGATGTGCAGTATTAAACTAAGGACGACCATTCCAGTACTCCCATACACTCTGCTGCTCCAAGTGAAAATCAGTCTCGTGTTTCCATGATATTCCTATTCATTTAGTCCTCGCTTAATCATTGTTTTTTTTATTGAACATCCTATGAAATTTGAGAGTACTTCCTACATAACCAAAGAACAGCCTTGAAATGTGTCCCCAGTTGGTTGTGCTAAATGGACTATGCATTTATCTCAGCATGTTGTACTCTAAAACATCCAAAGAATTTCAAAGGCTGATTACAACACACTGACCTGAATGTGCAACCTGTTTATGATTTCTGACTGGAGTGATGAATTTTGGTAAATTGGTTAATTCTTGTTACATGTACCGAGGTACAGTGAAAAACCTTGTTTTGCACGCCATCCATACAGACCATTTCATTCAATGTATTGAGGTAGTAAAAGAAAACAATAACAGAATGCAGAATAAAATGCTACAGCTACAGAGAAAGTGCAGTGCAGGTAGACAATAAGGTTCAAGGCCATAACGAGGTAGATTGTAAAGTCAAGGGTCCATCTTATCATACTAGGGGGCCATTCAATAGTCTTATAATAGTGGGACAGAAGCTGTCCTTGAGTCTGGTGGCACATACTTTCAGGCTTTTGTATCTTCTGCTGGATGGGAGGGGGCAGAAGAGAGAGTGTCCTGGGGTGGGCAGGGTCTTTGATTATGTTGGCTGCTTTACTGAGGCAGTGAGAAGTGTAGACAGAGTCCATGGAGGGAAGGCTAGTTTCCATGATATGCTGAACTGTGTCCACAACTGTCTGCAGTTTCTTGCGGTCTCGGGCAGAGTAGTTGACATACCAAGCCGTGATATGTCCAGATAGGATGCTTTCTATGGTGTATCGATAAAAATTGGTGAGGGTCAAAGGGGACATGCCAAATTTCTTTGGCCTCTTGAGGAAGTAGGTGTGCTGGTGCACTTTCTTGGCTGTGGCATCTACATGGTTGGACCAGGTCGGGCTATTGGTGATGTTCACTCCTAGGAACTTGAAGCTCCTAACTCTCTTGACCTCAGCACTGTTGGTGTAAACAGAAGCATGGGCACCGCCCCCCTTCCTGAAGTCAATGATCAACTCTTTTGTTTTGCTGATATTGAGGGAAAGGTTGTTGTCATGACCCCATGCCACTAGGCTCCCTTTCTCGTTCCTGTTCTCCGACTCATTGTTATTTGAGATTCAGCCCACTAGGGTGGTATAATCTGTAAATGTAGATGGAGTTAGAGCAGAATCTGGCCACACGGTTGTGAGTGCATAGGGAGTAGAGTAGGGGACTGAGGACAGAGCCTCATGGGGCACCAGTGTTGAGGATAATCGTGGTGGAGGTGTTGCTGCCTATCCTTGCTGATTGTGCTCTGTTAGTCAGGAAGTCAAGGATCCAGTTGCAAATGAAGGTGTTGAATCCCAGGTCTAGGAGTTTGCTTGGAATTAAAGGTGGAGCTGTGGTCCATAAGCATTAGTCTAATATAAGTGTCTTTACTCTCCATGTGCTCCAGAGATGAGTGTAGGGCAAGGGAGATGGCATGCGCCATGGACCTGTTTCAGCAGTAGATGAATTGCAGTGGGACAAGGTTGTCTGGGAGGCTGGAGCTGATGAGTGCCATGACCAGCCTTTTGAAGCACTTCATGATGGTGGATGTCAGAGCCACCAGGTGGTAGTATTTAAGGCGCTTTACCTTATTTTTCTCAGGTACTGGGATGATAGTGGTCTTCTTAAAGCAGGTGGGAGTCTCATATTTAAGTAGGGAGAGGTTAAGATGTCTACAAACACCCCCGCCAGTTGATCTGCTCAGGATGTGAGGATATGGCCGGGGACACCATCCTGGCCACATGCTTTCCACAAGTTCGCTCTACAAAAGACTGATCTTATGTCTGCAAAGGTAACTGTGGGTACAGGTGCATTGAAGGCTGCCGGAGCGGGTTGTGACATTCCATTTCCCTTTTGTTCAAAATGCACGTAGAATGCATTAAGTTCATCGGGAAGGGATGCACTGTTTTTGGCGATGTTGCCCGACTTCATTTTGTAGCCCGTTATAGCATGTAAGCCGTGCCACAACTGATGGCTGGTCTGGGACTTGATTTTGGACTGATATTGTCCCTTAGCATTCTTGATAGCTTTACGAAGGTTGTATCTCAATTTCTTGTATAGGTCAGGGTTACCTGATTTGAACACTGCAGTCCTGAACTTCAGTAGGGAGTGGATCTCTTGGTTCATCCATGGTTTCCGGTTTGGGACCAGCTGGATTGACCTCTTTGGTACACAGTCCTCTAGTTACTTGCTGATAGTCTGTGACGGTGGTCACATACTCTACTAGCATTTGGATAGACAGAGTCGGATTAGGAGGAGTCAACATGGCTTTGTATGTGGAAAGTCGTGCTTGACAAACCTTTTAGAGCTTTTTGAAGAGGTAACCAAAAAGGTAGGTGAGGGTAGGGCAGTGAGTGTTGTCTATTTGGACTTTAGCAAGGCCTTCGACAAGTCCCGCATGATAGGCTGGTCTGAAAGTTTAGGTCCCATGGAATCCAGGGAGAGCTAGTCAGGTGGATTCAAAATTGGCTTGGAGGTAGGAAGCAGAGGGTGGTGGTTGAAGGTTGTTTCTCAGATGGAGGTCGGTGACTAGTGGTGTGCCGCAGGGGTCGGTGTTGGGCTTCTTGTTATTCGTTATTTATATAAATGATTTGGATGTGACTGCACAAGGCTTGATCAGTAAGTTTGCGGATGACACAAAATTAGGAGGTGTTGTTGACAGTGAAGAAGGTTATCGTAGATTACAGGGGGATCTTGATCAGTTAGGGAAGTGGGCCAAGGAGTGGCAAATGGATTTCAATACAGGTAAGTGTGAGGTGATGTGTTTTGGAAAGTCAAACCAGCGTAGGATTTGTACTGTGAATGGTAGGGGTCTAGGGAGTGTAATAGAACAGAGAGACCTAGGAGTACAAGTGCATAGTTCATTGAAAGTGGTGTCACAAGTAGAGAGGCTGGTGAAAAAGGCGTTTAGCATGCTGGCCTTCATCAGTCAGGGCATTGAGTGTAGGAGTTGGGACATTACGTTGCAGTTGTATAAGTCATTGGTGAGGCCGCACTTGGAGTACTGTGTACAGTTTTGGTCACCCTGTTATAGGAAGGATGTGGTTAAACTGGAAAGAGTGCAGAAAAGATATACAAGGATGTTGCCAGGACCAGAGGGCTTGAGTTACAGGGAGAGGTTGGCCAGGCTACGTCTCTAGGTCTTTATTCCTTGGAGCATAGGAGAATGAGGAGTTATTTTATAGAGATGTATAAAATCATGGTATGGACTGGATGGTAGCAGTCTTTTCCCCAGGGTAGGGGAGTCCAAAACTAGGGGACATAGATTTAGGGTGAGAGGGGAAAGATTTAAAAGACTTGCGGGGCAACTTTTTCAAGCAGAGTGTGGTGAGTATATGGAATGAGCTGCCAGTGGAAGTGGTTGAGGCAGGTACAGTTGTATCATTTAAGGTGCACTTGAATAGGTACATGCAGGGGTAGGGCTTAGAGGGATATGGGCTGAATGTAGGAAATTGGGACTAGTTGGGTTGGCACCATGGCCAGCATGGACTCGTTGGACCAAAGGGCCTATATTGTGCTATATGACTCTGTGATTGGCCAGATTGGCTGCTGAGTCTTTGAATATTGACTAGTCTACTGACTCAAAGCAGTCATGTAGCAGCTCATCTATTTCCTCAGACCAGCACTGTATGAATATCTAGATTTTAGTCTATTGGAAGCTGATTGCAATAAACTGACTTTAATTGAGGTGATCATAACACCCAAGCTGCTTGTAGGATAATCGACAGGTATGGGATCAACACTGATTTTTACACGTTCCTCATACTTATTTTCCAATGAAGTTAATGAAGAATAATATTGTGTAGCAATAACAAAGGCATCCACACGATTCTGTGGGTTTCCTGCATGAGAACTTGTGTTAAAATGAGCCTTGCATCTGAACATCAGCTGTCAATTGCAATACCTTTCTTTGCTATTGAGAGCTGTACTTTTAATGTTCATTCATGCTGCAGCTATATGTCTTATGTACAAGCTTTCATAGTTAAAGGAACTTAAATCACAAAGTTTTAAAAACATTATAAATTCACTATCAATGGAAAATACTCTATTCAAAATCCCATTAGCTATAAATCTTTTCCTGGCTCAGAAACTAAAAATGACCATTAGTCTAACTTGCATCTGTCCCAGAGCAATGATGTCATGTGCAGGTATATTCATGGAATAATAACAGCAAGCCACATTTCCCAAGTTACATTTGAACTTTTCATTATTCGTAACTCTCAGTAAACTTCTGTTAAATATTTGAGGATGATTATACAATGTTTTCCCCTATGATGGGTAACAGTTTCACCCAGAGTAGCTCTGCATAGCCCAACACTAAGAGTTGTGAGCCTTGAAGTTGTAACTTCAAATGAAGTTAGTTCTTCACATGTTTGCACAATTAATCCTGCATGCCATTGGTAAATGAATATAATGAAAGCAGCCAAAAGGGAGAGCATCTTCATTATTATTCTAACCAAAAATGAGGCATTATGGTTTTGTCATACAAGATTTGCACACTGGTTTAGTGGAAATGTTGTGGCTTCGGCTCCTGCTGTACCAACAGTTCAATGTAGCAGCAATTTAGTAACAGCAGCAAAAGGGAGAAAGCATCATCTGCAATCTGCCTTCACGCAAACTCAGGTAAAAAATTACTAAGTATTTGTGATATATGAATTCGGGAACAAACCATTTATCAATAGGCTGGTTTACCTCTTCAGCCTGGTCCCTCAAGCCAAGCGCCATGTCATTCCCCTTTGACTGATTAATTAACCAATCACAGGACATTTTTCAAAGGAAGCAGGATGGTTTATTTCAGCTAATGTTCAGTCTCTAATGGTGACACGTTACAGCCAACTCTGCTTTCTGGTCGGATAAACTGACGGAACAAAGGGCTGCCGATAAATCAAAGCCTCTCCCTTCAGCTCTGCAGTGGAGCTTAACAAAGCCCCAAGGAGCAGGCAACCTGGGGCAAGTCTCCGCCAAAAAACTGCCACAACTGTCTGATTAAAAGTGGGTTTTTCCTAGGCTTTCAGATGTAGATCAGTCATCTACTGTGAATAATTGTTACTATAAAGAGTAGAAACTAAGAAAAAGTCCAAGTATGGCTCCTCTCGCCATGAACAGAAAGGGAGTGAAGCATTTCAATGTTTGTCAATGCTGAGAGAAATGCTGCTGACCATTGCAGCAAAATGTGAGGAGAGGTTAATTTCACTGCCTCAATGAGACAGTTTGGGCAGGAAATGCTACCAATACACAAGAAACAGCAAGGGCCAGTAAAAGTGAAAAGTTGAGAAAAAGTACACCCAGAAACAGTCAGTTGATGCACTAGTGTTAAAGATCCCCCAGGTTTTCCCATCTGGAAGGCACTGTTTAAATCTAGTATGTCGGCTAGTGATGAGTGGTTTCAGTGGCTATTTCATCAATCCATTACCTTGTGTTAAATGAATAGTTTGGTGTCCTGAATCATTTAAAAAAGAAATCTAGATAATTTGTAAAAGTTTTGTGAGATTGAGGTTGGACTTGCTAGCATTATTGAATAGCAACAACAATCGTGAAAATCCAACAAAACATAGTTTTATATAATTTGAAGGGTATTTTCTTTCATTCTCTGAAGAATTTTTTTTAGGCGAAGGGTTAAGTAAATTCACAGATTTCCATATACCAGAACACAATGAGTTCTCAATGCTGAATCACTGTTTGTGTTTATTAGTTCATGGGAGAACAGCATGTTGAAGATTGCTTTAGTTTGACCAGTTTCTGTAGATCATCTTATACTGAATACTTGTTAAAAGTAATAATCACCGACAAATCACCTGTGTTTTGCATATATTTTTAAAATGATAGCAGTTGAAAGATGTGGATTACAATTAATATTACAAGTTGATTAGAAGAAAGTGGATTGTGGTGGTTACCACTTTTTGCTCATGTTAACCTGTCGACACCACTCTCTTTTACCTGCATTCGTACATTCATCTTTCAGCTTGCTTTCATTTCCCAAGCGGCACTGGTTTTAAGCAACAAACAAGATGCTGGAGGAACTCAGTGGGTCAGGTAGCATCTGTAGAGGGAAATGGATAGGGTCGAGACCCTTCATCTGATGATTTGTCCAAATTACACTTGACCCAGATGTTGGAGCAATGATGTCATGTGCAGGTACATGGAATAATTATAGTAAGCCACATTTCCCAATTTATATTTGAACTTCTGACTATTCATAACTCTCAGTAAACCTACAGTTAAATATTTGAGGATGATTGTGCAACGTTTGCCCCTTTGATAGATAACAATTTCACCCAGAGTCTGGATGAAAGCTCTCAACCTGAAATATCGACTGCCCTCTACAGATGCTGCCTGACCCATTGAGTTCCTCCAGCATCTTGTTTGTTGTTGCAGATTCCAGCATCAGCAGTCTCTTGTGTCTCCATATCACTGGTTTTAATTTTGGTGATGATTGCATGAGGATTGAAGAACTTGCCTTACAGTACCCTAAAACAAAATGATGGTCATAAACCAGGTCAGGCAGTATGGTTTTTATGTTATTGACAGCAGGGCTTGAAAAGCATCAATTTTACTGGTGACACTGTTTAGGAAAATGATCATTATTCATCATCTGGAGAAGATAGGACAGGGAAAAAACAGTGTAAAATTTTGAAAATACTATAGTTCATAGCTTGAGGTTCCCAATGATATTGGTACTGCTGATAGCATTTCAGATTTTTGTGAACCATCGCATTTTGAGGTAGTTACACTTTTAACTCGTTAAGGTTCCTGATGCCACCTTCATTGAACTCTGTACTCAGTCATTATTTCTTAAATACCAATATGATAGACTTCAGGAGGTGATGCAGGCAACTGCATATGCATGTTTATTTACTGTACAATTAAAGTTCAATATCTTTCCTGTACATTGGTTCCAGTCAGGATTTTATAATATCTTATAATTTGATAGAACAGTATAGTGGTCACTTCCTTATAGGTTAATTGGGTAAAGGGTTAATGGGTAAAGGTAAAGTTCCACCTGCTTTTTATTGTTGGCTGTTTGTCCTCAATTATTTGGAAAATGTTCAGGACAAATGGTCATGTCACTTGAGAGGAAATGAAGTGATAGCCCAACTTCATGAGGAGAAAGAATGTGCTTGGTCATGGGTCTCTTGGGGTCCCTTTGAGTAAGGATTGGAAACAAAGCCAGGTAGAATAGCTGGAGCAGAGACAGAGAGGAGGAACAAAAGAATGTGGAGGCTTTGGATTCATGGTGACGTGTGTGCTGAACAACTTGGCAAACATAAAAATCAGTTGTTATGCCATTATCGCCAGCTATTGTGGTGATATCAAGCTCAGGAGCCAGGAGAAGGAAGCAGAAGAGGATTAGGCTAGTGTCAGGGAGTTCCAGGCTTATGCCCAGAACTGGGCGTGAAGCGCGCTGCCATCTAATTGTTGATGGCTTTTCAAGGAGATCCTCCAATATCAGACAGAGCACGGTTGCCACATGTTGTGCCTTCCACAACTGAGGATTTGTTAAGAAGTCCAGCAGCTATGTTTAATCCTTTAAGAAGAGCATAGTAAAAACAAACACTGCTTCTATCATCATTGTTACCAAAATTATTCTTTATCTAGAGCAAAAACCAACAATAAAATATGACATGACCAGCAGCACATGCAATATTAAATTATTTATTCCAGTGCATACTTGTAGACCTTCTGTGTACTCTTCTGCTCTTACAGAATGCCTTCTGAGTCACAGCAGCACACCAACTAGGTGACTGCTGAGAATCTGAAGAGAGCAGTCCCTTTGTCCTGTAGCTCGCCTGATGTGGGCTATGATGCTCAGACTGTTTCATCTCCAATGTGGGCTTGAATAGTCTAAACCCCGTGGCTGGCATTTCCTATTTTCTCTGGAGGAACAGTTGATTTGTCCTCCATTTTCTAAGGGTAACGAAGCATACCCTGCTGCTGGGAGCCTGCCCTGATGAAGCTGGGGGTGTTGGGTTACAGTGCTTATGGAGGTAGATGTGTGTGATGAGACCATAGGGATCTTATGACCATGGATAGGCTTGGGGCAATAGGGATCAAGAGTAGTTACAGATACATATCGAAGCTAGACCAGCCATACTTTTCGAGGTGGTTTGTTCCCAGCTCTATCTGAGACCATTCCCCACTCAATTACTGCAAGCTGTGCCAGTTAAAGGGAAGTGATCTCATGGACTCATGCAACCACCCCTCAGTTAGGTTCTGACTCTTGGCTTGGCAGAAAGATAGTGGTTATTGTGGATGAGAATATTGACACATGCATTTGGATGTTGCATGCCTTATATAGGTGAAATGCTTTTGTTTGTTCAAGGTATGAGTAGGTCCAGTGGATGATACAATAATGTCAAGTGTGTTAACGTTAGTGCATAATAAGTTGGTGGATGTTGTTGCATAATTAGTCAATAATGTATTTGTAAAATGGGATCATACCTTAATCAAATGTCAAATTGTTACATTTTTGTAGCACATCCTTTGGGCAGGATTCCTTACTGTGACCATCTTGTCCGTCTCCTCTTGCATCCGTCAATGTTCTCTGTAGCCATGTGCTTTCCTTCCACTCTAGATACAGGATATCTCTCTTGCAGGTAATGCCGCCTCTGAAAACCTGTGAACCCTCTCCTTTAGTCCCTTCTTAATATACGCAAGGTTTGCTGGTAGCCAGGGAAGTCCGCAGTTTTGGTGGAAGTGTGAGTGTGGAGGCATTGAGTTCCTCTCCAGGAATTTTTCTCTTAATCAGCTCTTAAGTGGCTCCAAACACCTTTAAACCCAGCTAATCAGCAATTAACCATAAAATTATGAACTAAATCCAGGCTTTAAACTAAAGCATCTTATTAGCACAACACCACTTGGTTCCAGTTTCTTCCTTTTCTCCAAAATATCTTCCTCTGGTGTTCAAATAAAACATATGCATAAGAAATTGGGGAGTATTAACATTGAAATTCTAAAGCATGGACATACCTTCCTCTGATTTTCAAGATTTTCAAATTACACCAGGATTTCCACCAGTTATTTGTAACATCTACAACAGGTGGGGTGGGGAGATTTCCTGTAAGTTCGTGATAGGTCCTGGCTGTGACTGGTCTCAGGAGGAATTGTGTAATTGAATAGGAAAATATATAGAAAAAATATAAGTATTAAAAGGAAGTAAAACTTGGGGGCAGAAAATAATTTTAACTTTTTCAATTCAGAAAAATGCTTTTTAGCAAATGTGTTATCTCATTTTGTAATGTTGGAAATTTTGCATATGCACGTGCGCCAGATTTTGTGATAGAAACCTTGCTCTCTGTTTGAGTATACTGGCTTACATATATTCACAAAGCTAGAGTCCTGCAATGCAAGCAACAAAACTTTGGATTTTTTATTAAGATGCAGTACATTTATTCATTTATCTGGAGTAATGACTGTAATTGTTTGATGGAGATTTCATTGCTACTCTGGTTTTTAAAAGGAAAAAACTGTAGCCAGCTTGTATTTCCTGGCAGGCTGCCCTTAGTCAACAATGCAGGTCCCAGTTAGGAGTGAGCCTTCACTAGTCATGCAACAGCCCAGGGCAAAATGGTGGGCTGGGTGGAAGTAAAATAGCCCATCAGAAGATTGGTACTCTGCACCTAAAATATTTGTCTCATTACCAATCTTCTCAGTATGTTTGCTGTGAATTCCAGCACAACTTAATCCACAATTAGGCAAACTTCACTAATTCTAATTTTTAATACTTGCTACTTAAATGGCAGAAGTAAAAATGTCAGAAATATTCATATAATCATTATTATTGTCCTATGTGGTTAAAAAGCTGGGAAATGTACAATATGCATTACCGTTATTTCTGATGTTCCAAATTAAAATTGAAGTAGAAACGTCAAGCAGAAGCTCCACCCTCTTTTTTCTGAGTAAGTCTTTCTCAGAGAACTTGATTGTCCTCCAGTGGATAGGGCAATCACAAACTCCAGCAGGCTTACAATTGTTAAAGTGCTCAAACCTATCATTTAAGAAGCTATGGTGTTGACAGTACAGCAGATGCCTGCAGGCAACCCTGAGGCTGATCAGTTAGAAATGCCGCTGCTAAGTTGTGCCCATGTGAGGTGGCGGGAGGTAACCTGTTTGGGCCCGAAGCCCATCCCATCTTTCCACAAAATTGCAAGTACTGGAGGTGTCTGGTCAAGTCCATACTCACTTCCTTGTAAATGAGGAAAAAGTGCTCTGGTGTCAGGAAGGGAATACTTTTCCATTCAACTTGCATTTCTTGTGGGCTTTTTAGCCATATTTAAAGAGGGAATGCCTTGCTTCATTTTAGAAAGGATCATTGAGTAGAAATTCTTTGGCTTTTACACACACTTTTCCATTATGCTTAAGGTGTTTGCACGCATATCTCTGAAAGGTGTCACTGATTTATGTCGAGGCATACCTTTGCTGCACATCATCTTTCGCATTGGAATCAGTGGCCATGAATGTGGTCTACGAGTCTGTCACTGTTTCCTTCCTTCAGTTAATGTGGACTCCTTAGACTGCAGCACAATCACAAAAGCTCCCTGAGTAACAGCCCCTGAAATGCATCATGTTATGTCAGATATCATCATCCAGTAGCTGAGTGAATCATATAATCATGGAATTGTGACAGCACGAAGGAGGACAGCATTCTTTGAGTCTATGCCAATTTTTTGAAAGAGCGATGAAGCTCTTTCCATATCCCTGCCTTTTTTCTGCTGCCAGGCAATCTTCTTTTATTTGCTTCCCTTTTGAAAGTGATGATTGATTGAATCCGCTCCCACCACCCAGAGAAGCACACTTACCCGAAGCTCACCATATAGTGTCCAATGAGGTTTTTCTTGGCATCCCCTTCTGGTTTTTTGACAATCATCTTAAATGTATGTCCTCGGAGTGAAAGTCATAGAGAGATGTAGCATGGAAACAGGCCCTTCGACCCACTGATTCTGTGCCGATCATCAATCACCCATTTACACTAATCCTGCATTAATTCAATTTTTTGTTCTCCCTGCATTCTCCCCAGATTCTACCACACTCTTACACTTTCGAGCATTTTCCAAATAATTAATCTGCCAGCCTGTGTGTCCTTGAGATGTGGGAGGAAACTGGAACATAAGGGAGAAACCCAAGTAGTCACAGGAAGTAAGTGGAAACTCCACAGAGACAGCATCTGAGGTCAGGATTGAAGTCAGATTTCTGGCTTTGTAAGGCAGCAGCTTTTCTAGCTGTGCCTGGTTCTTGCCTCTTCCATTGATGGGTCATTTATCTAAATCCCTCATTATTCTGAGCACCTCTTTTGCATTCCTCTTATCCTCTGCTGTAAGGAGATCAATCACAGCTTCACCAACTGTTCCCCATACAACTCATCATTCCTGGAACCATTCTAGTTGGTTTTTTTTTTGCACTTCCACCAAGGCCTTCTTCCCAAAGTCCGTTGACCAGAACTGGTTGCAATACTCCAGTTGTGACTGGACCAGTGTTTCGTAAACGTTTATCACGATTTTCTTGCTTTTGCGCTCTGTGCCACAGTTTATAAAGCCTTAACACTTATGAAGACCCAGGTACAACAAAGTACTGGTATGTCTGTCTAATCCTGCAGCCTCCTTTGAATTGCACCCTTTGTTATTGCCTCTCCTTGTTCTTCCTGAAAAATATTATTTGGCACTTGTCTTCATTAAATTTCATCTGACTGATGTCTTCTTATTTTTTCAGCCATCCATTGCTGGTTATCGACTACAATTCTTAACCACAACGTTGCCAAAATCCAGGCAGGCAACACCAAATACACATCCTCATCAACCCTCCTTGTTTCCTCCTCAGAATTTTCAATCAATCAGATATCCCCATCTCCATTGTTCTTCCATGTCTTTCCAAATAACAGTTTACACTGCTCCCCAGAGTTGATTCCAATAATTTGTCCACAGCCTGGGTCATGTTTCATGATTTATCTATTTTACAAGATGCTAATCTCCATTATATTCCTTCTTTTACTTTGCTTATCCCAATCAATTTTTTTTCATATCCTTAACTACAGCATTGGCGTTGTCTGCCTCTTTGGTAAGGACTATTATTAATCCCATTACCTGCCTTTACACCCAGTTTACCTTATTGTTTCCTTAAGGGCCCTACGTTTTTCTTAGTTATCCTGTTCTTAATGTAGGTGTAAAATATCTTTGGACTTTTCTGATTTTATCTGCTGGTAATTTTTCATGGCCAAGGGAAGTAGTGGAAGCAGATATGATAGCAAAGTTTTAGAAGCACTTAGGCACAAGAACGTAGAGGGAATGAAGAATTGCAGACCACGTGCAGACAGATAGAATTAGTTTGGATTGGCATTATGGCCGGCACAGACATTGTGGGTTGAATGGCCTGTTCCTGTGTCCTACTGTTCTATGTACCCTAAGTGCAGCCTCACCAACTCCCTGTGCAATTGTACAATCTTTCTCTATTTTTAAACTTCCACTCCATAGCAATAAGGACCAATCTGACATTTGCCTTCTTAACTACTTGCTGCACCAAACTGCAGAGAGTTGTGGATACAGCTCAGCACATCATGGAAACCAACCTCCCCTCCGTGGACTCGGTCTACATTTCTTGCTGCCTCGGTAAAGCACCCAACATAATCAAAGACCCCACCCACCCCGGGCATTCTCTCTTCTCCCCCCTCCCATTGGGGAGAAGATACAAAAGCCTGAAAGCACGTACTACTAGGCTCAAGGATAGCTTCTATCCCACTGTTATAAGACTATTGATATAATAGTATAATAAGATGGACTCTTGATCTCACAATCTACCTTGTTATGGCCTTGCACCTTATTGTCTGCCTACACTGCACTTTCTCTGTAACTGTAACACTTTTTATTTTGCATTCTGTTACTGTTTTCCCTTGATCTACCTCAATGTACTGAAGTGATGAAATGATCTATATGGATGGCATACATAACAAAGTTTTTCACTGTATCCCAGTACACATGACAATAATAAACCAATTTACCTTTCTGTTCTCTATACTCCCAAGTTTTTTTATTATCTGCAGATTTTGATATTGTCCCCTGTAGACCAAGACTAATGGCTTATTGTCGAAGTGCATCTGGTTCATTACTGCCCATAGTTTACTGAAGAAGACTGGAATCCATATCTCCTATGGTCTTTATATGTGGTACTCCAGCCAACTGCAATGTAACAGACCCTTAACTGTCCTCTGAAATAGTCTAGGAAGCTATTTGGTTGTACCAAACTGTACCATAAAATAGAATACAGATAAAACCAGATGGTCCACAAGGCAATGACCCAGGCCCCAGATTCAGATACAGCAAAAACACAGAGAACCCAGTTCACAACAACAATCTCTTCATGACCTTCTGCAGACCCACAGTAGATGGTGAGAGAGCTATTGAGTGTAGAAGGGCATACCAGTTGTGTCTAAAATTGAAAATCCAAGTCTACATCCATGTGAAATAGCTGAAGTGACAGGCAAAGCCAAGAGATCTTAAATCCAATGGATCAGATCAAATCCTTGCAATATTGTGAATGGTGGTGAACAACTGAATACCAAACACTATATTAATATCCTCATCTTGAATCTTAGTGAAGCACGTACAAAATGCAGAGTGTTTGCAATCATCTTACCCCAAAAGTGCCAAGTGGATGATTCATCTTGCTCTATTTCTAGATTTTTATCAATTCAGGTCTGTCTTCAACGAATTAGTTTTGTTCTGCATAATATCAAGAAACAGCTGAGTATAATGAATACATCTCTAGGCCCTGATGATAACCCAGTCCAGTTGTTGTGCTGAGGACCTCTTCACTCTAGATTGAGCTGTACCTTTACCCAAGTTGTTCCAATCCAGCCAAACACTGACATCCACCTGATAATATGCAATATTGCCCAGAAATACCCTGAACACTCATCCAATCCAGTTAATTAACTTTCCATCAGCCTATTCTCAATAAACTGGTGGAAACATCATCAACAATACCTTACAACAAAGCCAACCAATTATGTGTTTACCAATGCTCAGTTTAGCTTCTGTCCAGATCTCAATTTATCCTTAGTCCAAACATACGCAGTTGAATCCTGGAGTGACTACTTGGTATCAAGGCAGCATTTGTGATATTATGGAGTCTGAGTTAGACTGAAATCAATGAGAATAAGAAAAAGAACTGTAGAAAATTTGGAGTAATACCTAGAATAAAGAAAGATGGTTGTGATCTTTAGAAGTCGATCATCTCAGCTCAAGACATCAGTACAGGATTTCATGTGCGTAGTGTTCCTTAATTGGTCATCTTTAATTGCTTCATCAATGACTTTCTTGTCATCTTAGGCCAGCAGCAGGGATGTTTATTGATGATTGTGCAGTGTTAAGTTCCACTCACGCTCAGATAATGTAGTCACCTGTGCCCACATGCAGCGAGCATTTAGGTACAGGATGATAAGTGGCACAAAAGTGCAAAGCAGAGGCCATTTCCAGCAGGAGAGTGATTAACCCTTGGCAGTAGCTACTGATGTCCTGTGGGGTCACCATTGATCACTGGAAAATGGGAGGATAATGGAGAAGGGGGCTCATAGGCTGATAGCGCTGGAGATGTTTTTAGAGCAGTGGATGGAGATAGTAGTGGAAATGAATGTTAGGATCTAGAGTCAAAGATCATACAGCACAGAAACAGGTGCTACAGTCCACTGTGTGTGCGGCAGTTATCGTCCACCCATTTACACTTACCTAACCATATTTTATTGTCCTCACATTCCCATTGATTTCTCCCAGACTCCACCACTCACTTACACACTAGGGGCAATTTACAGTGTCCAATTAACTTACAGACTTCCATGTCTTTGTAATGTGGGTAGAAACTGGAGTACCCAGAGGAAACCCACGTGGTCACAGGGTGAATGTGCTAACTCCATCCAGACAGCACTGGAGGTCAGGGTTAAACCCAGGTTGCTGGAGCTCTGAGGCAGCAGCTTTACTGGCTGTGCTACCAGACAGTGGAGATGCCAGTGACTGA
Source organism: Pristis pectinata (assembly GCF_009764475.1). Lineage (NCBI taxonomy): Eukaryota > Metazoa > Chordata > Chondrichthyes > Rhinopristiformes > Pristidae > Pristis > Pristis pectinata. The sequence continues at coordinate 56,647,160 of NC_067414.1, read as the reverse complement.
AGTTGAAGCCTCATACATGCAAAGCATGTACTCTTTTACTGAGCTGCATCACCATCTCCGACCTGAGAATTAGTAGGATGGGAAGATAATAGGAGAGTATGATTGGTGGGGGGAGTGGACGTGGGCAGGTATAGTGGGAGCAAGGAATAAGGTCAAACATTGTTGGAGGAGGATGTGGTATTTATAAGTTTCTGACAGGTGAGCTTGCTTACAATTGAAATCAGAATTGTAATACAGGTCCTCCCCAACTTACGAATGCCTGACTTATGTACTAGCCATACAAACTATCGAGCATTTGGGAGACCAGCGGGATGGATTTGCCAGCTACTGCTGGGCTGCAGGTGACTGTACTTGTCTATAGTTAGAATTTTGCTACATCAAACCCAAGAAGAATACATTCTAGTTTACACATTGGTGTCCATTTGGTGAATCCTATCTGCAGGCAAGCCATCTGGGCCAGCAGCAGTGTCCTCTTTTGAAACTGTCAATAGTATTTAAAAGCTCGTCTGTGGTAAAAATCTTTTAAAAGAGTATAATTATTAGCCTGAGACAGAGCTCTCAACCATGTCTTCCCGCACCTCTACTCTTACACCTTCTCCTCTCTACCAAAGCAAGATTTATGTTTGCCCTTTGGGAGAGAGAGCTGTCGAGGTTGCAAAGGTTTTCTACATTTTTCAGTTTTTATTGTCAATATGGATCTTCTTTGCGGGGTCTGGTGTTTGACAGGGAGCAGATTTGTGAAGAACTTTATTTTGCCAACATGCAGAGTTAGCCCTAGGTTGTTGTAATCTTCAGAGAAGGAGTTAAGGACTGTTTGTAGGTCATCCTTTGAGTGTGCAGCTACAACTCACATATCTGCATGCTGGAATCCAATTATTATTGCTATGTAACTGATTCCACCATGAAGGCAAGAGAGATTGAAGAGGCTGTTATCTGTCCAATATTGGATACAAATGCCTTTTGGTAGGCAATCTTGGAATAATGCTTCCACACTAGAGAGAAAAGGACGGAGTTTGTGCCAGTACATGACCCTGTTTTATGCCAGTTTGGATAGCAAGGAGCTCAGAAGTAGATCCACTGTACAGAAAGGAAGCAGTAACTGAGCATCTTACAAAAGAACACAAGAGCTGGAGTAGGCCATCAGGAGTATGCCAGTTCCTCATAACCATCAATTCTTTGATCTTTCAAATATTTATCTATCTCCACCTTAAATATATCTAATAATCTGGCCACCACCACCCTCAGGGCAGAAAACTCACTACCCTCTGAGAAAAAATTTCTACACACATCAGTTTTAAACGACTGGCCCATTGTAACCATGACCCCTTGTTGGTAAATCTCCCACTAGTGAAAACATCTCAGCATCTACCCTGACACACCTCATTCTTCTAAACGCCATCCCCAAACTGTCTAGCCTCTCTTGCTAGGATAACTCTCTTATCCCAGTAAATTAGTGAGTTTCCTTTGGAACCCCTCCAATACTACTATATTTTTTTGGTGAGGCCAAAACTGTGCACCAGGTGTGGCTTCACCAACACCCTGTACAACTGTAAACTCCAACCCTTCACAATAAAGGCCAACATGCCATTTGCCTTCATAACCACATGTTGGAGCTGCCAGTTAACTTTTTGAGATTAATTCTCTAGAACACCTAGGGAATTCTAGAACACTCTGAACTTAACTCATTTGCAGCCTCTCTTTCAGTTAGTTAATCAACTTTTGATTCTTCTTACCCAAGTGCATGACCTCATGCTTCCCACATTAAACACCAATCACTAGGTTTTTGTCCAATCACTCAAACTATCCATATCCCATTTCAAAATTGCAATGTCCTCATCACAGCATGCCCTTCCACCTATTTTCGTCTCATTGGAAAACTTGGAAACCTTGTATTTCATTTCCTCCTCCAGGGTATTAATGTAATCAATTGACTCCAAGAACTGATCCCTGGACTACTGCACTAGTTACATCTCTCCAGCCTGAAAGGACCTGTTTGTTCCAACTCTGTTTTCCGTGTGAAAGCCAGTTTTTAATCCATGCTACCACACTTCCTCCCATACCTTGGGCTCTTAATTTTATGCACCAGCCTCGTATGTGGAACCTTATCAAATGCCTTTTGGAAATCTAAAAACATCTACAGTTTCCTCTCTCTCAATTCTTCTTGTCAACTCCTCAAAGAATTAAAGCAAATTTGTCAAAGTTGATTTACCTTTCATAAAATCATGTTGACTAGGTTTGATGAAATTCAGCATTCCTAAATTATTAGCTATTTCCTCTTTAATTATTGACTCTAGCATCTTGCCAACAACAGATGTTAAACTAACTGGCCTGTTATTCCCCACTTTCTGCCTTCCTCCCTTTTTGAACAAGGGAATCACATTGGCTGTTTTCCAATCTTCTGGTACCCTCCCAGAATTTAGTGAGTTTAAAAAAAAATTAATCAATGGTCCATTATCTCTGCAGCCACTTCCTTTAAAATCTCTGGGAGCAAGCATTTGGGTCCTGGCAATTTGTCCACCTTTTAGCCCTGTGAGTTTCTCTAATATCTTATCCCTTGTGATTGTTTTTTTATATATAAGTTCTTCCCTGTTATTTAAAATTGACTCATTTGTTAAGTTAGGGCTATTTGTGTGAAGACTGATGCAAAAAATTGATTTAACATAATTGCCTTATCTTTATTTCCTGCTACATCAGCCTCATTCTCTAGAGGTCCCACACCCACCTAGCTGCCTGCTTTCTATTTCTATAGCCATAGAAACTCTTGCAGTTTGTTTTGATATTAGGCAAGTTTTCTTACATAATTAATTTTCTACCTTCTTATGAACATTTTAATCTTTTAACCTGGGGTGTACACTCTCAAATTGCATCTGGAATTCTATTATATTGTGGTCACCACTTCCTTGGAGGTAAATTTGTTTGGGCAGCAAAACGTTGACATGATTTTCCACAGAGATATGCAATCAATAGAATCAAAGGCTTTGGATAGATGGATGAAGGCTTTATACAATTCCTGGTGACACTTTGACACTTTTCCTAGATCTGCCCACCCACAAGAATCATGGTAGGGTCTCATGATGGTCTGAAGCCACATTGTGATTCTAGGAGTACCTCCTCGCAAGAAGGGGCAGGTGTTCCAGTAGTTCCATTAAGAGTATTAGTAATGACTTGCTTGTGGTCACGGGTTGGCCCTTTGTCTCTTTTTGAAAATGATGATGTTATTAGTCTCGCCTAATGTGTGAATTTCTTCAGTATGAGAGATTTTAAAGAGCAGTACAGAGAGCTTGTCAGTATTTCCCCTCCCACTTTTAGTATTTCAACTGGTGTGTCAGCATGTGATGGCACCTGTGTCAGTCAATGCATGGAAGAAAAACAAGCCACCAATTTCATGCACCTGTTTTGGACTTTTGCCAATGTCAATCTACTATTCCACCAGTAGGAGATTATCTGGTTAACTGAAGTTTTGGGGGAAATAGTTAAATATATCTGTGTAGGGATTGAGAGTTTGTCTGTGTCGAATTCAATGCGAACAAATATTGATGCACTATTCAAATATGAATGGTGAAAAATCCTATATTTACCCACACCTCTATGTAAAGGGGAGTTACTTTGAAGGATAATGCAAATGGAATGAGACAGCAGCATATCAGGATCAATGTCCTCGGGGGATCGTTTGCTAGTGCTGTTGGGGAGGGTTTAAACTAATATGGCAGGGGGATGGGAATCCATGCAGAAAGACAGAGGGAAGCAAAGCAGAGACCAGAGCAACAGTTAGAAAAGAGAAAAGTAAGAGTGGAGTACAGAGAAGTCAAACACAAAGGACACAGAGGTTACTAGATTCTAAAAGGGCAATGAGTGTAAGGGCACTTTATCTGAATGCCCGTAGTATTTGAAACAAGGTCAGTGAACTTGTGGCATAAATCAGTACAAAGGGGTATGATTTAGTGGCCATTACAGAAATGTGGTTGCAGGGTGGAGATGATTAGGAATTAAGTATCCAAGGGTATCAGGTAATACGGAAGATTAGGCAGGAAGGTAAGGGAGGTTGGGTGGCGCTGTTAATTAAGAATGAGATCAGGGCGAAAGTGAGAGACGATATAAGATCTAAGGAGCAGAATGTTGAGTCCATCTAGGTGGAGGTTAGGAATAGTAAAGGGAAAAAATCACTGGTGTGAGTCATCTAAAGGCTACCGAATAATAACATTACAGCGGCACAGGCAATAACCAAGAAATATTTGATGCATGTAAGAATGGAACAGCAGTTGTCATGGGGAGACTTCAACTTCCACATAGATTGGGCAAATCAAGTTAGTCAAGACAGTCTTGAGGAGGACTTCATAGAATGTATCCATGATAGCTTTCTTGAACAGTATGTTAGTGAACCTACAAGGGAAAATTCTACCTTAGATGTGATTCTGTGCAATGAGACGGGTAAAATTAGCGATCTTGTAGTTAGGGATCCTCTTGGAAAGAGTGACTGTAGTATGATTGAATTTCTCATACAAATGGAGGGTGCAATAGTTCGATCTAAAACCAGTGTATTATGCCTAAACAAGGGAGACTACAACGGGATGAGGGAGGAGCTGGCTAGCGTAGACTGAAAACACAGGCTATATGGTGGAACAGTTGAGGAATAGTGGAAGACTTACAAAGAGATTTTTTCACAGTGTTCAACAAAAGTATATTCCAGTTGAAAGCAAGGACAGTAAGGGTGGGGAGAGTCAGCCTTGGATAACAATGGAAATAAAAGAAAGCATCAGGCCAAAAGCTCATGCATACAAAGCCACCAAGAGTAGTGGGAAACTGGAAGATTGGGAAAACTTTAAAAAAGCACCAAAGAACCACTAAGCAAGCAATAAGGAAAGGGAAGATAGATTACGGAAGTAGACTAGCACAAAATATAAAAACAGATAGTAAAAGATTTTATAATTATATAAAGCAGAAAAGGGTGGCTAAAGTGAACGTAGGTCCCTTGGAAGATGAGAAGGGGGAATTAATATTGGGTAATGTGGAAATAGCTGGTCTTGAATGACTGTTTTGTGTCGGTTTTCACGGTGGAGGACATGTCTAACATGCCAAATAGAGATGTTATGGATGCAATGGGAGGTGAGGACCTCGGTACAATCGCTGTCACTAAAGAGGTAGCGATGAGCAAACCAGTGGGTCTAAAGGTAAACAAGTCCCCTGGTCCCCTGATGGGATGCATCCCAGGGTACTGAAAGAACTGGTGGAAGTTACAGTAGATGCACTTGTGATTATTTAACAAAATTCTCTGGACTCTGGGTAGGTCCCTATGGATTGGAAAAGAGCGAATATCATGCCACTGTTTAAAAAAGGATGTAGGCAAAAGGCAGGTAACTATAGGCCAGTTAGCTTAACGTCTGTAGTCGGGAAAATGCTTGAAGCTATCGTTAAGGAAGAAATAACGAGACATCTGGATAGAAATGGTTCCATCAGGCTGATGCAGCATGGGTTCAGGAAGGGCAGGTCCTGTTTGACAAACGTATTGGCGTTCTTTGAGGATATAATGAGTGCATTGGATAGAGGGGAACAGGTGGATGTTATATACTTGGATTTCCAGAAGGCGTTCGATAAGGTGCCGCATAAAAGACTTATCCATAAGATAAGGATGCATGGAGTCGGGGGTAATGTATTGGCATGGATAGAGGATTGATTAAACCAATAGAAGGCAGAGAGTTGGGATAAATGGGTGTTTCTCTGGTTGGCAATCAGTGGTGAGTGGGGTGCCGCAAGGGTCAGTGCTGGGCCCACAACTGTTCATGATATACATTAACGATTTGGAAGAGGGGACCAAGTGCAGCATATCTAAATTTGCTGATGACACCAAATTGATTGGAAAACCAAATTACGCAGAGGATGCGGAGAGTCTGCAGAGAGAGATAGATAGATTAATTGAGTGGGCAAGGGTCTGGCAGATGGAATACAATGCTGGTAAATGTGAGATCATCCACTTTGGAAGGAAAAATAGAAGATCAGATTATTATTTAAATGGTGAAAGATTGTAGCATGCTGATGTGCAGAGGGACTTGGGAGTGCTTGTGCATGAATCGCAAAAGGTTGGTTTGCAGGTGTAACAGGTTATCAAGAAGGCAAATGGAATGTTGGCCTTCATTGCTAGAGGGACTGAATTTAAGAGCAGGGAGGTTATGCTGCAACTGTACAGGGTACTGGTGAGGCCGCACCTGGAGTACTGAGTGTAGTTCTGGTCTCCTTACTTGAGGAAAGATCAACTGTCTTTGGAGGCAGTGCAGAGGAGGTTCACCAGGTTGCTTCTGGAGATGAAGGGGTTAGCCTATGAGGAGAGATTGAGTCACTTGGGACTGTACTTGCTGGAATTCAGAAGAATGAGAGGGGATCTCATATAAAATTATGAAAGGGACAGATAAGATAGAGGCAGGAAGGTTGTTTCCACTGGTAGGTGAGACTAGAACTAGGGAACATAGCCTCAAGATTTGGGGAAATAGATTTAGGGTGGAGATGAAGAGAAACTGCTTTTCCCAGAGAGTAGTGAATCTGTGGAATTCTCTGCCCAGGGAAGCAGTAGGGGCTACCTCATTAAATATATTTAAGACACCATTAGATAGATTTTTGCATAGTAAGGGAATTAAGGGTTATGGGGGAAAGGCAGGTAGGTGGATCTGAGTCCTCGGCCAGATCAGCCATGAGCTTATTGAATGGCAGAGCAGGCTCGATGGGCTAGATGGCCTACTCCTGCTCCTATTTCTTATGTTCTTATATGTTAAATATTATGATGTTTATAAAGGTAGAAGTGCACGTGGTTGCTGCCAGAAGATTTTGTGAATCACTAAATGTAATCGTAATGAGCCTTCGTTGTTTAGAATTTTGGAAACACTGGTTTGCCTGATAATGTAAATTATGGAAGGGGCAGCAATCATTCATCTAAGCTCACACATTTGGTGCTGCCAACAAGAAAGTGATTCTCCTTGCTTTATAAAGGAGGAAACCACAACTCCCAACTGACATATACACTTGTGATGAGATAATGCTGTTATTTAATTTAATCTGAGGAAAGACAGAGCAATTAAGTGATTTTATCTGATTGACTGCTGTGATTCCCCAAACACCATCTGTTACCAGGATACTTACAAACAAAAAGTTGGCTAATTTCTGCAACTGTGGTGCTTCATCTGCATTTTGGCAGCACTTTTCAGGAAAACAGATAATGTCTGATTTTAAAGTAACTTCTACAAATACAGCAGAGAACATTTAGAAAGCTGGAGAAGTAAAATACAGTAATGTATAAGAGGCTTGAACATCCATTTCTCTAATCTCTCACTAAAGCCATGACTGAAGATTGCCAGATTTCCAGTATGAATTGGCATTTAAGCCAATTCCCTTTGGATTTTTATCCAAGTTGTGAGCAAAGATCAGAAAAGCTCTTTTGGAAATTACTAACAAAGGATATTTGTTTAACTTTAATGGGCTATTTTTGCTAAAAGATAAGCTCTTTGTTTTTAAGGCTCCAATTTCACTTTAGGATTCTATTTTAATGCTGGGATTTGGTTGAAGAATTTCTATATGATTGTGGTGCAGGTTTCCCAGCAAGCTTTATATATTAGAAGAGGAAACAGAGGTGGAACAGCAAAAGTGCTGTGGAGCATCTCATGTAAAGTCAGTACCCTATGTGGTTCTGCCCTCTTACACACATACTAATCTACTAGAAAGTAGTGACCTTGACAATCTTACTTGAACACATCCTTCATGTTCCACACAATAAGACTGCATTTCTGTATAGAAGTAGCCCTAGTAATAGAGCTGTCATCAATCCATCAGGGGACCTGCTGACCTCCCCCAGAACCAGGACTTGCCTTAATGTGGCTCATGCTTATTGTGCTTCTTTCCTGGTCATTGGATCTATCCAAAGGGCAACTTCTGCCACATCAATCAATCTGTGGGCCTTGTCTAATTTGAGTGATTGCAATGCATCTTCACAATGCAGATCTCCTCAGTGTCATTTAGGCAACCTAAGACATCTGGAACCTGTATCTGAGCCTACCACATAATGCTGCAAAGAAATGTGTTGTAGGACTTTTGTTTTTACCTCATTATTATATGGTTGCCTGTATTTAAGCAGACACGCTGTAGAGCTGATGCCCCTGCCAGTAGAAATCCTAAAAGTGGTTTTGCGTGACACATAGATAGAAGGGCAATTAGCATATCCTTTATTAAATAAGGGGTCTAAAACTATGTGCAGTACTTATGGTGTGTCCTCACCAATACCCTGTAGAATTGTAACAATACTTCCCTATTTTTAAACTCCAACCCCCTTGCCATAAAGGCCAATATACCATTCGCCTTCCTATTTGTTACATATGCCTGCTAACTTTTTATGATTCATGCACAAGAACACCCAGTTCTCTCTGTTGTCTGGCAACACAATGGCGCACCTAGTGGAGCTGCTGCCTCACAGCTCCCAACAATCCATATTCAATCCAGACCTCTGGTGCTGTCTGTGTGGAGTTTGCACATTCTCCCTGTGATTGGATGGGGCTTTCTCCGGGTGCTTCAGTTTCCTCCCACATCCCAATGACATGTGGGTTTGTGGGCTAATTAGTTTGCTGTAAATTGCCCTTAGTGTGTAGGAGAGATGAAGAACATGGAAGGAATGGATGGAAGTGTAGTAAGATTAAAAAATAGGTGCTTGGTAGTTGGTGCAGTCCTGTGGGCTGAAGAGCCTGTTTCCTTGCCATAAGACAATGACCTTATAACTCTACTCATTTGTAATCCCTCTCCATTTAGATAATGATCTGCCTTTTGATTCCTCATTTTGCATGACCTCACACTTTCTCACATCAAACTCCATTCATCAAGTTTTTGCTCATTCATCTGCCTAAATCCTGTTTCAGAGTCCAAATATCTTCATTGCAACATGACTCCCATCTATTTTGGTGTCATCAGCAAACTTGAATACTTCGCACTCTGTCTTCTTTATGATGACCAGCTTTCAATTCCACGCTATTGCTCTCCCGTCAGTGCCATGAGCTCTTATCTTGTGCACCAGCCTCTTATGTGGCACCTTGTTAATTGCTTTCTGGAAGTCTAAGTACACGATACAGGTCACCCTCTGTCAACTCAGCTTGTTACAAAGAATTTTAGCCAATTTGTCAGACATAATTTACCTTTCATGAAACTATATTAACTTGGTTTGTTTACATTAAGCTTTTCTATTTTGCCACATCTTGATTTCCATATTAAATGGACCAATTGTCTGAACCAGGCAGGTGCCTTGAACATCCAAAGGTAGGGCCCATGTAGTATGGCACTGGTCAGAATGCTGGGGCCAGCAGGGTAATTAGACGACTGAACCCATTTGGAATAACGGGTCAGGTGAAACTGCTTAAGCTTGACCTTGATGTAATCAGTGCCATCTATATTTGTCCAGCTTTACTCTCAGTGTATCCCTCTTGAGACTCTTTGCTATAATGGGAAAATTTCATCTTACAGTATCATGCTCAACAATGACCTCCCCAATTATAGACTAGCACAGTCCTGGTAGGTTCTGGGTACTACAAAGAAGACTGAAAGTGACATGGTTGGCATAAGCCAATTTTGTGACACACTACCAAACATTGTGCAAGTCCACTTCCAAGTTAAAAAAACAAAAAAAAATAAGTACACATTGCATAAATTAACAGAAAGAAATCCCAGTTTAGCCTTGATTCCTTTTCAATCAGTGGAGCCACAGACATATATTTGGACTGGTCGATACTCAACTGCTGCCCATCCTGCATAATTTTCTCCAGTGATAAGGCCACATCAGGAAATGCAGCTGAGGGAGGAAGGAAATAGTGTTCAGACCAAGTGAAAAAGAATCCAAGGGCTTCAGGAAGTTCAGCTCGATAGGAATTGATGGAAGTTGTACTTTTTTTTGCCTGCCTGTAGCTTGCATATTCAAATAGAATAAGAGAACACAATTATGGCAACTTGCACATGGATCCAGAAGTTGTGTGTCTCTGGAGGCATTATTGTAACATCAATTTAATATTTTTAATGTTTTCATCGGCTTTCTCAGAAATCTGCAGCTGTTTCCATATTTAATTTAACAAGTGCAGAGTCAATTGTAGTTGTGAAGCTCTTTTAAACACACAGATTCTGTATCCTACTTGTCTCCGTTGAACATAAGTTAAACCCTATCTGTGGCAGTTAAATGATGGATTAACATTATTTGTGCGTATGTGAACAGTCAAAAATTGCATCATGAATAACAACACTACCAAGTGATTTCTCATTATAATAAACAAATTTCATCCTTTTGACTTGCGCAAGGCCTCTTCTCCAATAGGAGATATTCTCCAAGTAATTTACCCATCGAATTTTCTCCTTCCCTGTGGAAAATTGCCTGGCTTCTATGTCTGGCACGTATGAAGCTTTGATCACAGAAATATTTTCATAATTACACCTCTGATTGCCTTGTGAACCAATGTGATGCATTTTTGCTACAATCAAATGAATTTTTTTTAAATTTTGTGGAATAAACAAGCCTTGTGTTCAATGTTAAGTAATTGTCAAGCAGAAAGTCAGGTGAAATTAAATGGGGCAGATTTTCCGATCAGATTGGTACAATTTTTATATGTAAATGAGGTGAATTTAATCAGAAAATTAGACAGTAATTCATAATATTAGATCTCAAGACGTCTAATTGGAAGCACCTGACTGAAACAACTGGGTGGTTCATTTACCTATTAAAATATAAGCCTGAATTTCTTGCAAGTACTTGCCATTTGTCCATTCAGAAATTATATTCAAGTGAAATGAGTATCCAAATATGGTAGGTAATGTTGAGTATATCAAACTTAATTTAAAAACTCAATAATGTTAAGTAAACACACAATCCAGTTTTCTATGTTACTTTTGCCTATTTAAAAAAGTGTTATTGACACTTAAGCCTCAATGTTAATTCAGTGCTCGAGTTAGACAGATGAGAACACCCTTGAAGTCATCAGCATGACACCAATTAATCATAATTTCGTTTCAATTTAACTCTCAGGCATGCTTCTGATCATGTTGGTCAGTGGATAATCTACCCTCGTACCAAGCACAATACAGCACAATTACTGAGGTCTGCTTAAAGCAGGGTAACATAAAGTGAAATTGCAGCTCTTGCTCACACGATTTTGCTCTGAAACTTCTCACATTTTAATGAGCTCCTGTTTGCCTAAGGCACGAAGGTGAAATGGGAACATAACAAAAAGAGCAGCCCAATATTTTAATCATCCAAATTGCCTTCTTTGACTCAGTAAGCAGGGTTTAATTTAAGCCTTTCATGAAGCCGTGTGACAATTGTGCTTTGCTTGTAGCTACCAACACAATGAAAGAAAGGATCTGCATTTATTTTCTGGATGTTGATATTCATAGAATCATAGAGAATCATAGAGTCATGCAGCACTGAAACAAACCCTTCAGTCCACAGACTATCAAGCATCCATTTTCACTAATCCTACATGAATCTCATTTTATTCTTCCCACATTCCCATCAACTCCCACCCAGATTTTACCACTCGGCTTACCTGTACACTAGCGGCAGTTTTCAGTGGCCAATTAATATAGCAACCTACAAATCTTGGACACGTGGGAGGAAACTGGAGCACTGGAGGAAACCCACGGAATCAGAGGGCGAATATGTAAGCTTCGTGCAGACAGCACCAGTGGTCATGATTGAACCCGGGTAACTGGAGCTGTGAGGCAACAATTCTACCAGTTGCACCACTCTGCAGCCCAAATAATGACATTGAACACCTTCAGAATTACTGAAATTAAATTGGTTTATTATTGTCACATGTACTGATGTACAGTGAAAAACTTTGTTTTGCATGCTATCCTTACAGATTATTTCATTCCATCAGTGCATTGATGTAGTACAAAGGAAAACAATAACAATGCAGAATAAAGTGTTACAGTTACAGAGAAAGTGCAGTGCAGGCGGACAATAAGGTGCAAGGCCATAACGAGGTAGATTGTGAGATCAAGAGTCCATCTTATCATACTAGGGGTCCATTCAATAGTCTTATAGCAGCGGGATAGAAGCTGTCCTTGAGCCTGGTGGTACGTGCTTTCAGGCTTTTGTATCTTCTGCCCGATGGGAGAGGGGAGAAGAGAGAATGTCCTGGGTGGGTGGGGTCTTTGAAAAAGAGTGTTAGGAGTCGACCACATGGTTTGAATGAACTGTATTAGTGAACAGTTCAGGCAGAGGTTTAAGGAGATTCGGCATGTTATTGAAGACTCTGACAGACTTCTGTAGATGTACAGTAGAAAGCATCCTGATTGGTTGTATCATGGCCTGTTATGGAACTCCCAATGCACAGGAGAGCAAGACACCACAGAGAGTAATAGACTCAGCCAGTTCCGTCACAGGCACAGCTTGCCCCAGCATCAAAGGCATCTACAAGAGATGATGTTTTAGGAAGGTGACATCCATCATCAGGGACCCCCACCATCTGGGCAATGCCCTCTTCTTGATGCTGCCATTAGGCAGGAGGTGCAGGAGCCTGAAGACTCACGCCTCAAGGTTCGACAACAGCTACTTCCCCACTACATAAGGTCCTTGAACCGAACTGAAAAACCCTAACACTACCTTGGACTATTTTCTTTTTCTTTCTGTCGGCTTGCACTAGTGTTGTAATGTTTCTTTTGCTGTTTATATATGCACAGAAGTAAGTTAGGTATAATTCATGTTAATTTATGTTGACCTATGTTTGTAATGTGCTGTGTTTTCCCTGCAAAAAGATAATTTTCATGGCATTTATACCCAGTGTATGTATGCCTATGATAATAAACATTGTTTTAATTAGATGATCAGATTAACTCAATTTAATTTGAGCTCATGACTTCTGGATTCCAAGTCCACTACCATAACACCAGTAAATATAATTGCCGTAATGCGCTGTATGTTGAGGACACAAGCAATTAATTAAACAGTAATTGTTTCTGTTGCTGAATTTAAATTCTTGGCGATGGAGCGGAGGTTGCTTTTCTCCTTATTGCAATTGCATCTCAAAAATCAACTGCTGTAGTTGGTGGTGCACATTAGCCATGGTCTCCTCCTGACTCCAGACCATGCCAGCATTTGCATGCACAGTTTTAATTATTCTGCATTCAGTTGAAATGGGATGGAGAGAGGTTTGAGGTGGTGGAAGGAGACTTGCAGGAGTTTGCATTTGTTCCTGCTCTACATCATTTTTCCTCGTCTGAATGTAAGTAATTGACCTAGAGATAATGTGGCTAATTTAAGTGACAAAGTTGAGTTGGATTGAACACATCCAAATTCAGGGCATTTTTTTCCACAAGCTTCACTAAGAAACCAATACATTCCAACTTCCTGCTGATGATGGTGGCAAGAACGCTGAACAGAACAGACCCACATAGCTTGGTTAAAACTTTATTTCAACATGGTTAGCTATTGGTGAGGAGGACCTCTCCTACTTTTGGTCCCATGGATACTATGGGCTTCTGTAGCCCTCTGTTACTCCTCTCCTCTGATCAAATATTTATCCCTCACCTCCAAATCCTTAATTGCATTACCCAGAGCTGTTTTCTTCCCTGATGACAGTCTGATTCCTCTTCTGCCCCAACCCCCATAACCCACCAACTATTGTCAGTTATATCTGCCACTTTGATATTATTCTCATCATTTTCAGGAGAGGTTTAGATTTGGGTCAATTAAATGATGTCGGAGCTAAACTCCCAGGTCTTATAATCTTGAGGCTTGGAAAGAGAAAATAATCCCACATTTTACATCACTTTTTCCAGCGCATTGAAATCCTGGGGGAAGATGTAGCCTACAATGTACGTATAATGTTACAACTGCATCCTTTTGTTTTGTTTAAGGTCATTAATTTCCATAAACTGAATCTGCCTTAGCTTTCTGCATTAAGACACATCTTAAACAAACAGACAGCACATTCTTTTAAATGCCAAACTCAAATGAAGCTTAATACTGAAGTCATTTCTGAGATGCCTCAACGATGAATCAACATTGTTATCAACTCTTGATTCCAAGTCCCTTAGGGATAGTGACATTGCTACCAAACAAAGTGAATTAATCTTGCTTGAATTAGTATCTGTCAGACTTGCTTTAAAATTGCATACAGTTGTAATGGGCCATCATTCCCTAGCTACACATTGTATACTATAATTTCAGATCAACAATATTCAAGGTGTGTTTTGATGTCTGAAGTGATTAACTTAATAATATGTTCCTTCATGAGTACAAACTTGGCAAGCCTCCTAAGGGAAGTTGGGATTTTTTTCTCTGTAACGTCGAAGATATATGCACTAAACTATCACAAAACATATTGATGTTACGTTAAATAATTTAGAAAGAATGAAGATTATAAAGATTGGCTTCTATGCAGTTTACTTAGTATTAAATGCAACAAATGCAACATGATGGTTACCCCATGGAAGCGTCACCTGTGGATTGTAAACAATTAGTGTTTAATAATGCAGCCTTTTTACAGTAGAATAATTTGCCATTATCTTTTGAGGACAGGGTTTGTCTTCCATGTTTTTTGAAAAATTTATCTAACTCTGGCTCTTAAAATAGGGATATTGCATATGAGCTGTTAAGAGGCATGATGTGATGGACAAATAACATTTTACTCTATATTTTATGTTTCTATTTTATATTGAGATTTGTGCATGTGTCTCATAAATTGTAGTACAAAATGTTTCAACTCAGAAATTTCAGAATACAGGAACCCCTCAGGTTATGAATGACCTGACTGAATGATATGAATTCTCCCATATATTTTCTAAAGAATTCTTCAAAGTAACAATAATAAAATGTTTCCTGATATTCATTAATTACTGGGTACAGTATATATTCCATTAGTTTACTTATGGGTAGTGTTAGGACAAATATTCAATGAAATGAAAGAACTATGGCAAGTGTATGTAGAACAATACAATAAATAGAAAACGGATGTTTCTGATTTACGGAGAAATCGGATTTTGGATAGTTCACAGGAACGGAACCCTTACGTAACCCGGTGACTGCCTATATTTCCATATATCGTTGGCAAGGAGTTTACCTTGCCTGCGCTAGTGAGATCATTAAATTTTTTGTGTCACTGGCCTGTAGTATCGGATTGAAAAAGCTGAGGCTCAAGCACTACCATGTAGCTCCACTTAGGATTAGGGACGCTTTAGTCGATTACTCCCATGGAAGTCCAGTTCATTCTATTTTCTGTTCAGTCTCCTTAAGTCACCAGAAGTGAATAGTGATTCCTCTCTGAGCTTGGCTTTGGATTTTTGGCTCTCTGTTTTCATCAATGATTTGGGAATAAGGTTACAGAAGACTGCATTTATATTTGTCTGCAAGACTAAAATAGTATATGTGGTACCAAAGACCAAAGGAAACTGCAGAAATGCCTAATAAGGTGGTGAAACAGGCAAAAGGTGAAATTCAGTGTCAATAAATCTGAGGTTATATATTTGGATAAAAAGTTATTATTATATTTTGGATAGAGGAGAAAGCAGATAGATTTGGGGATTCAGATTCCCAATGCACAAAAGTTTAATTTTGTGTGAATTAGACTGTTATATAATAAAACAGTGGAATACTGAGTTTTATGATGAGCAAAAAATAAAAAGCTTGGACATAATGGTGAATCAAAGTTGCACTTTAACGACACTATATCTGGAGTTCGTCACCACATTATACAAAGGACGTTGAGATACTGGAGAGCACACAATTCAGATTCACAGGAATGCTGTCTAATATGAAAAAATGCAAAACATGTAGACTTGAAAAAATCAAACTTTTTGTTAAATAAAAGACTAAGGACTGACTTGATACAGACATTAAAATGATGAGGGAATGGAACACAGACAATTGTTTCTAATGGTTAAGGTTCTCGAGAAAGGAGAATACTAAATGGACCAAGATCAAGAGAAACTATTTTAGATACAAAAATGTGAGACTATGAAATACTCAGCTGAAATTAGTGGGGTATATATTTGTGCTAGACTGAAGACTATAACAGCTGAATGCATATCATTTTACATTCCACCTAATTTTCTTTCCTTGGTTTAGTGCGTTGTTTCTAGTCTTGAATTTCAGGTTTTGTAATTGCAAGTTAACCACTGATTTATAATCTGTTGCTGACTGGCCTGAATCCTGCAAAGGAGGGCTTGAACATTGTCCACAACTAAAGAGCGGCATGTGGAATAGATTTATGGTTGTGATAGTGCTTTGCAGCTAGAGTTCAAAGTCACGAGCTTGAATGTGCCTTTCTCAGTATTGTCCAATGATTCTGATACATATAGAGAGTACCATCATGCATTCAGTTGAAATGTCATTTTTACTGCACGTTTTACAAAAGACATCAGGGCAGTGGTTGAGAGGGCAAAAAGGCACAGTGCACACACTATTTTGAAATTATTTACAGGGGAGGGTTGGAGAAGATGCACATAATTTTCTTCCATATAACTTTATGCTCTAGCTTGAACATTGAACTTGCTTATTTGCCCACAGCAAGTTGACTCGTACATAAGAATGTGACATATCTTATTGAAAGCTATTTTAGCTGTCTGATGCATCCAGCACTTTCAGGGATGGAAAGGCAGTAAGAACTTCAGAATCCTTTCTAAGTTCAGTTGATTCATGGTGACTTGGCCATTTGGATTTAGAAATGGCTTGCCTATAGAAGGTAGAGGGTAGTGGTTGATGGGTCTTATTCTGGTTGGAGATCTGTAACTAGTGGTGTTCCACAGGGATCCATACTGGGACTTATGCTGTTTGTGATGTATATAAATGACATAGATGAAAACATGGATGGGTGGGTCAGTAAATTTGCAGATGACACAAAGATTAGTGGTGTTATGGATAATGTAGAAGATTGCCAAAGGATACAGCAGGATATAGATCAGTTGCAGATATGGGCAAAGAAATGGCAGATGGAATTTAATCTGGCTAAGTGTGAGGTGTTGCACTTTGGGAAATCAAATGTAAAGGGAAATTACACATTTAATGGCAAGACCTTTAACAGTGTTGATGTACAGAGGGATCTTGGGGTCTAAGTCCATAGCTCCCTGAAAATGGCCACACAAGTTGATAGGGTGGTAAAGAAAGCATATGTCATACTTGCCTTTTTTAGTCGAGGAATTGAGTTCAAGAATCAGGAAGTTACGTTGCAGCTTTATAAAACTCTGGTTAGGCCGCATCTAGAGTAGTGCATTCAGTTTTGGTCGCCCCATTATAGGAAAGATGTGGAGGCTTTGCAGAGGGTGCAGAAGAAGTTTACCTGGATGCTGCCTGGATCAGAGGGCATGTGCTATAAAGAGAGGTTAGACAAACTAAGGTTGTTTTCTTTGGAGCGGCAGAAGCTGAGAGGAGACCTGATAGAAGTTTATAAAATTATGAGAGGCATGGATAGAGTATACAGCGGTACGTTTATCCCAGGGTCAAAATGTCTAATACCAGAGGATATGAATTTAAGGTGAGAGAGGGAAAGTTCAAAGGAGATATGTGGGGCAAGTTTTTTACACAGAAAGTGGTGGATGCCTGGAATGCACTGCTTGGGGTGGTGGTGGAGGCAGATACAATAGAAGCATTTAAGAGACTCTTAGACACATGAATATTCAGAGAATGGATAGATATGGACCATGTGCAGGCAGCTGGCATCAGTTTAATTAGGTATCATTAGCTGGGCCGAAGGGCCTGTTTCTGTGCTGTACTGTTCTATGTTCTATGGTCCATAATTCTTGACCAGTATACCTAAAACTTGCCCATTACACAGGTGGATTTCAGGGCCCTGAATTTTCACAGGATCATCCTGGTAGCTGATGGCAAGTGTGGCAGGGATCTGTGAAACCTCCAATGAAACAGTTGCAATGGCCAACATCCTACCAGAGAACCTGGTGCAGAAATTGCAGGTGCCACAATGTCCATCTTACGGATATGCAGCCACTTACACCAGGGCAAGCAATGAACGAAAAGTGGAAAATTTTAATTGTACTATTTAATAAAAACTAAAAAGTGTATAGTTTCCAAAAATGTCTTACTTATGTGAAGGATCCGGTTCTATTGGCTGCTATCCTGGCATTTATTCAATTTGCTTCCCCCAGGAGCTATATTTACCTAGTTTAAAAGTACATTTCGAGCTTTTTGTCTAGACATTCAATGTTGAAAACCTTTGAGAACAACAGTAGGTACAGCCGTACTTCTACAACATCATCAACTCCTGAACATTTTAATGATAAGGTAAACTTGTGGACAACAATGAGACTTAAGGCACATATTTCAATGTGATTCCCCCAGAGGTATGCAAAATCATAAAACTTACCCTTATTATCATGAGAAAAATTGTTAAATCCACCCTTTTATGACTTACAGTCGAAGAAAAATGTTAGTGTATGCCATCAACATCCAGCTTTCCAAACTCTTTCATAGGAAGAGATTATCAGGTGAAAAGGCTCAAGGATGTGCTCAAAGCCTCCTTGAAGAAATGCATTAACCTTACTGACTCCTGGGAGTCTCTGGCCCATGATCACTCAAAGTTTTCACTCGAGCATTCAGGATGATAATGAGAACTTGTGTCCACACATCAGGAGTACATTGGAACACACAGTGCTGAGAAAGAGTACTCCAAGAACTACCCATGCACTCAACCCATCAGGCACCTTCTGCCCCATCTGTTGACGAGTCTGCAGTTCCCAGATTGGACTCATTAGCCATCTTAGAACGCATAAAACTGGAATGAAGTAGAGTCTTTTGGGAGTCTGGTGTTGGGCATGCAAACAACATTTGCATGCACACAGTGGATCTGGCTAACCATAATCAGGGCCTCAGTGTTGGGGAAGTTAGCTTGGGTGAGGACACATATTGTTTCATTTATCCTTCCAGTGAATATTGTGGTGACATTATTTTTCTTTCAAGTGCCTTGAGGAGCACACTCTAGGTAGCCTAAGCTTCAAAAGCATACAGGAGTGCTGGGATCACTGCTAACCTATAGACAATAGTTTTGTGCCAGGTCTGAGGACTTGGTCTTCAAACACCCTTTTCCTCAATGAACCAAAGGCTGTACTGGTGCATTAAAGGTGATTGTGAACATCATTGATGCCTTCACCTTGGGGTGCTTCTCAAAATATAAAAAGTTGTCCACATTTTCCAGGGTCACCGTGAAACCTTACAGTTGGAAAATTGAACATGGGTCTCTGGCGTTGTGAGGCAGCGACTCTACTAGCTGTGTCACTCTGCCGCCCTACTATGGTTAGTAAGTTTGTAAATGCTGTGAAGATTAGTGGTGTTTTTGATAGTGAGAGGGTAGTTATAGGCTACATGTTTATATTACTTATGCAATAAGGAGAATATGGTAGAAAAGATAGGAATGTGGGAGGCATATTTAAAGAGAAACAGCACAGAATCAGCATCTGTGGAGAAAAGCAGGTGGTCAACGTTTCAGGTCAGGACACTTCTTCAGTGCTTTTCTCCATGGATGCTGCCTGGCCTGCTGAGTTCCTCCAGCATCATATTGTTTTTCATCATTGGTTAGACCTTAGCTGGAGTACTGTATATAGTTCTGGTTGCCACACTACAGAGAGGACATAATTGCACTGGAGAGAGTGCAGAGAAGATTCATTAGGGTGATGCCAAGGGATTGAGTGTTTCAATTGTAAGGAGAGACTGGGTAGGCTGAGTTTGTCTTCTTTGGAGCAGAGGACATTGAGGGGTGATTTACTTGAGGCATACATAATTATGAAGGGTATAAATAGGGTGGATGGTAGCAATCTTTTCCCAATAGCAGAGCTATCTAAAACTGGCGACATAGTTTTAGGGTAAAGTGCAAGGGAAAAGAAGTTGAGAAGGGATCTGAGGAAGAAATTTTTCACCCAGAGGTTGATTGGAATCTGGAACACATTGTGGGAGGAGCTGGTATTCTCAGAATATTTTAAGAATATCCAGACATGCTCTTGAATCAGCAAGACAGAGAAAGCCACAGACTGAGTGCAGGTTAATGGGGTTAATATAGATGAGTTGGCATGGTCATGGTGGGCTGAAGGGCCTGTTTCTCTTCTGTATGGCTCTATGACCTTTGTCTTGAGGAAATTGAATGTAAGGTCCTCTCTTTCAGTGAATGAAACAACAATGATTTGGATCTCAGCCTTTGAGCACATACAAACACACATGTCTCTGTATACAGCAACTCAACTACTGAGGTTCAGGTTTATTTGATTCTACAGTGTAGTCATCATAGGTTGAATAGCTTCCCATTTGTTCTGAGGATTACCTCCACACTTGCAGAAAGTTTGTTGGAGGTGAAAGGCAACATTGTGGTGAGAAAGATTGTTAAATGTGTCAGGCAATAACACAGCCTTGTTTGACACTGGTGTTCACTGAAGTTGGCTCTGTTGTAAACCCACTGATTAGAATCACGACTTGCATGCTATTTGGAACAGACGTTAGATGCAGATGAACTTCTGTGGGCACCAAGTTAGAAGAGGTTGTCAGAAGACTTTAGTGAGGTCAAAAAAATAAGGGCCGGTGCTGTTCTCTGCACTTTTCTTGGAATTGTCACACCATCTGCTGTGCGGCACGATGGATGGAATCCACGCTGTGATTTGGGGAGCAGAACTGAGAGGAGATGATTCAGCAGGACCCTGGCAATGACTTTCCCTGTGACAGACAGATGGGAGATTGTATTTACCACACTCAGGCTTGTTACTTTTTTTTGATGGTCATGATTAAGGTATCTCTGAGATCCCCTGGTATATTCTCCTTTTCAAAGATGTGGACAATAAAATTTGATATGGATGACTCAAGTTCTTCCCTCCCAAGTTTTTGGTGTTGGTATTGGTTTATTATTGTCACTTGTACCGAGGTACAGTGAAAAACTTGTCTTGCAAACTGATTGTACAGGTCAATTCATTACACAGTGCAGTTACATTGAATTAGTATAGA
The DNA here is from genome assembly GCF_009764475.1 of Pristis pectinata. Lineage (NCBI taxonomy): Eukaryota > Metazoa > Chordata > Chondrichthyes > Rhinopristiformes > Pristidae > Pristis > Pristis pectinata. The sequence continues at coordinate 56,626,222 of NC_067414.1, read as the reverse complement.
GTGCATTGAGTTAGTACAGGTAAAAATAATAACAGAACAGAGTAAAGTGTCACAGCTACAAAGGTAGTGCAGTGCAGGTAGACAATAAGGTGCAAGGTCACAACAAGGTAGATTGTGAGGTCAAGAGTCCACCTCATCGTAGAAGGGAACCATTCAATAATCTTATAACAGTGGGATAGAAGTTGTCCTTGAGCCTGGTGGTATGTGCCCTTAGGCTCCTGTATCTTCTGCCTGATGGGAGAGGAGAGAAGAGAGAATGACCCAGATGGGTGGGGTCTTTGATTATGCTGGCTGCTTCACCAAGGCAGCGAGAGGTAAAGACAGAGGCTGGTTTCGGTGACGCACTGGGCTGTGTCCATGCTCTCTGCAGTTTCTTGCGGTCCTAGGCAGAGCAGTTGCCGTACCAAGCCATGATGCATTCAAATAGGATGCTTTCTATGGTGCATCAATAAAAGTTGGTGAGTGTCAAAGGGGACATACCGAATTTCTTTAGCTTCCTGAGGAAGTAGAGCAGCTGGAGAGCTTTTTTGGCTGTGGCATCTACATGATTTGACCAGGACAGGCTATTGGCTGATGCTCACACCTAGGAACTTGAAGCTCTTAACCCTCTCGACCTCAGCACCGTTGATGTAGGCAGGTGCATATAAACCATCCCCTTTCCTGAAGTCAATGACCAGCTCTTTTGTTTTTTTGATATTGAGGGAAAGATTGTTGTCATGACACCATGTGACTAAGCTCTCTATCTCCTTCCTGTACCCCATGTTTATTTGAGATATGGCCTACTAAGATGGTATCATCTGCAAACTTGTAGATGGAGTTAGAGCTGAATCTGGCCACAGAGTCATGAGTATATGGGAAATAGAGTAGAGGGCTGAGGATGCAGCCTTGTGGGGCACCAGTGTTGAGAATGATCATGCTGGAGGTATTGCTGCCTATCCTCACTGATTGCAGTCTGTTGGTCAGAAAGTCAAGGATCCAGTTACAGAGGGAGGTGTTGAGTCCCAGGTCTTGGAGTTTGGCAAAGAGTTTGCTTGGAATTTTAGTATTGAAAGCAGAGCTGTAGTCAATAAACAATAGTCTAACGTAGGTGTCTTTACTGTCCAGCTGCTCCAGAGATGAGTGTAGGGGCAGGGAGATGGCGTCCGCTGTAGACCTGTTTCGGCGATAGGCAAATTGCAGTGTGTTGAGGTTGTCTAGGAGGCTGGAGTTGATGTGTGCCATGACCCAGCCTCTCAAAACACTTCATGATGGCGGATGTCAGAGCCGCTGGTTGGTTGTCATTAAGGCATGTTACCTTGCTTTTCTTCGGTACCGGGATGATAGTGGTCTTCATAAAACAGGTGGGAGCCTGAGATTGAAGCAGGGAGAGGTTAAATATGTCTGCAGGTTTTCCTGCCAGCTGATCAGCACTCGACCTGAGCACTCAGCCAGTGACACCATCTGGGCCAGATGCTTTCCTCATGTTCACTCTCCGGAAAACTGATCTTGCGTCCTCGATGGTGACCATGGGTTCAATTACATTGGAGGCTATCAGGGTGGGTGGTGACATCGCCTGCTCCTGAGGTCTTGATTTCTTTGAGTGGGGGTATGGTATTTTCTCATTTTTAAGGGTGGCAACAAGACTTAACCAAATAGGCTGCTGTGGGAATGGAGTCAAGGATGCTCACATCAAGGATAGGCACAGTTGAAGATGTCTTCAAAGTGTTCCTTCCAGTGACCAATGACTGCCTCTTTTGATCTACAGCCCAAATACCCACGTCCTTGAGGTGGCCTTTGGGTATTTGGTCGGTAGATGGCCTTGATTATATTAAAGAACCCATACATGTCATGACTGTCCGTGAGTTGTTGAGCTTTCTGCACTCTTGCTATGCTCCATTTCTTCTTTACTTTACGGCTTTTCTGCTGGATACCCATCTTCAGATGCCTGCAGTGCTCTTTCTTTTCCTTGAGGAATGGTAGAGCTTTCAATGCTGGAATACCTTACATTTGTGGTTAATTAGTTCCTCGATCCCACGTTGGTTAGGTCCCTGGCATGTGCACAGTCACACATGTACATGTGGGTCGGCTGTACCTTCATAGTTAAGACTCTGAATCTCTGGAATTCCATCTCTAAGCCTCTCTGTCTATTCAGCTCTCTTTTTTTTCTTTAAGCCAAACTTCAAAGCCTATCAGTTTGCCCATCTGCCAAATATCTCCTTTTGTGCCTGGATGTCAAATTTTGTTTGATAATACTGCTTTATAGTGTTTAAGGGTGCTTAACAATGTTGAAGGCATCACATCAACTCGGGATGATGTCGATGAAAGAAAGAATAGTGTTACCATTTCAACTCAGCTGACATGAAAAACATTTAATTTTCCTGACCTAGTCTTTAACATCAATTGGACTTTAAATTTGTTTGTTAAGAAACAAAATCTTGCAAGTCTTCTGATGGGGTCACTAGGTCCCAGATGATGTTAATCAGTGAGTTTTTTTCCCCAGACTGACATTAACAAATGTCCGTTCCTTAGTCTGGTGACTCTAGTAAAATAATTACAAACATCCTGATAGGGAGGTATTGGAGGGTAGAGGCTGTGTTATCAGGCAGGAAACAGAACTTTGTGCACTTCCGCCAGCTTCAGAACCAAATTCCCAAACTTGGGAAAACAGACATTGGCCATGCTTAGTTGATCTCATTCCTTTATGTTCAAAAATCAGTGAATCAGAACTCAGTACAATCTGGTTCTGTGAACTGAATTTAGATTGCATTAGTCTGTACTAATTCAGGAAGAAAGAATTTTCTCAATTTATATTTATTATGCAAATTTGTAATTCAGTTACAAAACTGTCAAAGTTTAAATGTTGCATTTCAACAAAGTAGTGTACAATTGAAATGGGAAAATGATTTTATAGTTTAACCAAAAGGTAGAACTCTAATTACAAGCATTTGAATACTAGTATATATGTATGCAGCTTTAATGTCTTCTCCATATTTGTTTGCTTGGAGATGAGGGCAGAGCTGTGGAACTGGTTATTTTGGCTTTGACACAAAAGCCTCAGGGATTCTGTTAGACACCAGTGAAAATCTGGCAGAACTTCAAGAGAATACATCAGAGACTCAATCCAGCTGGCTACTTGTCATTTCTGAGATTTCCATGGGAAACCTATCAATGACGCAGGTTTGGTGAGAGGTTGGGTAAAGCATGGAATTGGGGACAGGGACTCGCTGTGCCAAGAATTTGAGTGTTTGCATATTGCTGGCAAGTTGTTGTGGAGACTGAAACTGGGCTTTCTGCTTTCCAGATAAGAGTAAGTGGAGCCCACCAGGGAACTGAGGCCAAGGAAGTGACTTTTAAAAATAACCATTCATTCAGATCCATTGCACAGTACGTTGAGGAGAAATTTCATGAAGTTGCAGCAAATGGAATTAGGGCAACATCTTAACCCCTTGTGAAGGTGCCGGAGATTTTGCTTGTGATTTATGTTGTTCAACTACGTATCTCCTTTGGTCCCATGTAACCCTCTTGCTAATCCTAAATCATGACGAGCCTGCAGGGATAACACCATAAGACTGGAGTTAATGCCAGAGGAGTGAGGGGTTAATGCTGGAGCAGTGCGAGTGACTTGATTTTCTGATTATTTTTTTGCTGCAGAAACATTGGAGTATACATTTATTGATGTATGAAAATCTGCACTATAGTGTATAGGTAAAAATACTTAACCTCAGCATCATAGAAGCACCGTTAACATCATATAGCATTAATAGTGTCGTCAATAAGTTTGAGAGGGAGAAATTTGGGTCAGAAACAACCATGTTTTACCTAAATAAAGGGAATTGCAATGGAATGAGGATAGAGTTGGCTAAAGTGGACTGGATGATAGATTGGCAGGAAAGACAGCATGCAAGCAGTGGCGAATATTTGAGATAATTCATGATACTCAGCAAAAATGTATCCCAATTAGGTGGAAGGATTCTAAGGAAGAGAAGAACAAACTGTAGGTAATCAAGGAAATTAGAGGGTGTTTGGCTGGAAGAGAAAACATATAATGAGGCCAAGGTTAGCATTAGACCTGAAGACTGGGATAAATTCAGAGGCCAGCAAAGGAGGAAAAAACTGAAAATGAGCTCAGGCCATACTAGTGAGGAATATAAAAATGGACAATTGGAGCTTCTTTAAGCCCATAAAAAGAAAGAGAGGTTCAAATGAACGCTGCCCCCCTCCCCACTACCCCTTAAACCAATCCCCCCCCTCCCACACTACCCCTCAGAGAATGAGGTTGGGGAAATTAATTGTTATGGGAAGCAAGGAAATGGCAGAGTTAAACAGGCATTATGCATCAGTCTTTATGGCAGAAGATACTACAAACAACCTATTAATTCTGAATACAGCTAAAGAGGAATTAAAAACTATTGCCATCACTAAATAAATCCTATTAGGCAAACTAAAGGGGCTACCAAGGGAGTGGATATTGTGATATGCAGTGGTTATAATCTCCCAGAAAAATTCTTGGATTCTGGAAAAGTGTCAGAGTATTGGAAAACTGTCAGTCTGATACCCCTATTCAAAAAAGGAGTGAGGCAAAAATCTGGTAACTATAGACTGATTAGCCTGGTGTTTGTTGATACAAAAGTGTTAGAATCAATTATTAAGGAAATATCTTTTGGAAAATCATAATCTAATCAAGCAAAGTCAGCATGACTTCATGAAGGGGAATAAGTGACTGACGAAGTTATTAGGATATTTTGAGGAATTCTCAACCAGGGTGGAAAGATGGGAACCAGTGAATGAATTGAATTCAGACTTCCAGAAGGTGTTTGACAAGATGCTTCATAAAAGGTTAAGTCACAAAATAAAAGCCCATGGTGTTGGAGGTAGCATATTGATACGGATGGAGGTTTGGCTAACAAGCAAGAAGCAGTGAGGACAGACAAGGAGGTCATTTTTAGGTTGGCATCATGTGACGAGTGAGGTTACCACAGGGATCAGTTCTAGGACCTCGACATATATTTATGATTTGGAGGAAGGAAGCAAATGTAGAGTAACCAGATTTGCAGACAAAACAAAAATAGGTGATAAGCTAAGTTGTGAGGAGGATACAAACAGCTTACCAAGAGAAATTGATAAGTTAAGTTAATGGGCAAAAAATTGGCAGTTGGAGTGTACAGGTGACCCTTGTGTTACGGCCATTTGGGTTGTGGAAATTTGCCCTTACAGAATTCACAAATCACTACCCAAAAATTTGAGATACGGAATAAAGTTCACTCTTACGGAATTTAGGTGGGAAAAAAATTAAATACAATTGCACTGCACTCTGAGACGTCTGTTCACACGTCCTAGGACAGGAAAGGGCATGGCAAAGGAAGGACTCAGCCATAACTGTCAACCCACTTGGCGTTGTGAAATCATATCCAAATCTTACCTCCCACAGTTGTGAGTGACTAAAAATAAAAATTGACAAAATTTGTTGTTTCTTTCGCATGACCCTTGCCCAAACTGAGTCTAATGTTGACCCTCGGCTGTCAAATAACAGTGGTGGGTCACTTTGTCATCGCCGATAAAATGGCTTAATATGAGAGAAAACCATCCTGTGGGAATGCATCTCTGCTTATAACATGGAATTCAATGAAAAAAGGGGGTTCACAATACAGAAAATCATGATATGGACTGTTTTTTATGAATGCAACTGCTCCATAATGCGGGAGTCGCTTGTTATGTGGGAAAATGTTATGTTGTCCATTTTGGAAGAGTAAACAAAAGAACAGTATTATTTAAATGGAGAAAAATTGCAGAAAGCAGCAGCACTAATGGATTGGAGCCTCCTTCTGCATGAAACACATAAGTGCTGTGAAGATGTTTCCTCTCATGGGAGGGTCCAAAACCGGAGGGCACTGAATCAGATTAAGGAAACACCCATTTAAGACAGAGATGAGGAAGGATTTCTTTTGAGGGTTGTGAGTCTTCGGAATTCCTTGCAACAGAGAACTGTGGGAGCAAAGTTCTTGGATATATTTATATTTGAGATACATTTCCAATCAGTAAGGGAATCAGGGCAATTGGGTAAAGGGTGGGAAAGTGGATGAGGAATTTTGGATCAGCCATGATTGTAATGAATGTTGGAGGGGGCTGGAGAGCTTGTATAGCCTATTCCTGCCCTATATTTTGCGGTCTTATTGTGGAGTATGGAATAACTATTCCAGGCCAAATAAAACAATACTGTGTAACTCCAAAGGGCATGTATGATAAAAGGTAACTAACATCTAACTTCTTACTGGAGGGTGGAGGCAGCCTGGTAAAGCTCATTATACCAGTCAGCGTGCTCAGCAATCACCCAGAGACAAAGTAGAACTTGAAAAAACTGAACAGGAACCTAGAAGTCATTTTGAGGTGTTGCTTCTGACAATCCCTGCTTGTGCCATGATATGCACCATTTTAATGATTTTAAACTCAATGGATTTAATTATCACTGTCCTTCACTAAAACAGTTTCCAGAACACCTGTTTCTTTTTTGAACAATCCCAACTAATCCACAGCCATTGTCATCATCTTCAGCCTGGTTGGTATGCTGAGCAACTTTCAATGACCTTTAATCCAGTGGAAGTAAATGATATCATTGAGTACATGCAGTGCCCATCTTTTTCATAGGATAGATGGAACATTTTATTGCAAACTGATGACTGTGTTGGATTTCCCCCGGTATCACTATTCACTGACTATCCTTCTGTTTTCCATCCCCATCTCACTCAATTTCAAATAGTTCAATTTTGATTTGTAGTTCACATTGCCAACTTTTACTCCATTTATCTAAATTGTCTTAACTCGGTCTCAGTAAAATTTGGGAGGCCATCTGTTTTCATATATTTGATATTAATGAGTGTTTCTGTAAAGGGAGAATGCAATTCAGTAGGCTGGATTGTGGGTTATTAGAAAACACTGCAAGAGCTCACCAATGTAGTAACCATGATCCTCATGCTTTGTCTGTGCTGCATTGAGCACATGTGCAAGAATCCCAAGAAATGTCTGGCAATGGATCATCTCAATCTGAACAATGTGTCCAGTGACAGGAGGTTTCAACCTTATTTTGCTGGTCTTTCAAAGCTGAGCTCAATCACTGGCCCACAGTCCAATTGATTACTTCACAAATCCTAAGTAGTCAGAATAGAAGTAACATATAGTTATCAACATATGTTAAACTTGACCAAACATGGACATATTTTTCATTGGATTTTGAGAAGTGTGATGTGTAAACATATATTTACTTATAATGTTTGCTCTGGAATCCACTGCGTAAATGGGTATGGACAGAGACCACTTTGTAGGGCTGTGGGAAAAGACCAGGCAAATGGGACTAGCTCAGGTAGGCAACTTGGTCAGCATGTACAAGCTGGGCCAAGCAGCCTCTTTCTGTGCTGTATAACACTATATCTATGACTCGATAACCAGGGAATGTGACAGGTGGGATTGCTAAATCAGGAGCTAGCATAGACATTTTGGGCTGAATGGCCTTCTCTGGTGCTATGGTTTTATGATTCCTCCTCTTGAATTGTTAAACATTCATGAAGAAACTGCAATTAAAATTCCATAAAACATTTATTGGAAGCATAATTTGTGATTTATTCAGTAATAGATCACTTAGTTCAAATCACTTAAATTTTCTCAATCCATTAAAACACTATGCAAACATTTGAAATCATAAAGCTTACAATAACCAACTGGAATAAAAATGAAGCAGTCACTGGATACTTAAACACATCTTGCAAGCTCTTTACAAGCACAAACATTTCAGACTAATTTGGAAAGCAAGTAGCCAAAGTACTAAGCAGTTTTATATTTTACCTTAGAAACAAAAATTACTTCAAACCAACATAAATATTTTGGTTGTTTTTCATTTATGAAGATCATTACTGGTTTGTTTTAAAACCCTGAGGATATTTCCAGTCCAAAGATCTTTGTAAATAATACTGTTGTTAGCCAGTAAAGTTCTAGTCTACTAATATCTGGACTAGGAGCCATTATAGTATGCCGCAGTAGCATCAGCTAAGACTGAAATTAGGCTCCTCTCCGAACTTGTGCCTCCTGATGGACTCACATCAGGTAAGTGTGAATTCATTACCATTCCTGCTTGATTTAGTTGACTGGAGGTGTTCAGATACTGATCAAACTCATTGCGGTCCACTTCCCCCAAAAGCTCAGCCTGGCTGATATGCTCCAGGTTATCTAGGTGATGGTGGTCACGTGGGGGAGAAAGGTGGACTGATGTGCTTGAATTCATGGACTGGAAGGCTGGATGTTGGACTCGGCTATAATAAGGAGGCGGTGGGGGGTGGCTGGCTGAAGGGTGCATCATGGGAGATCTATTTTGGGGGATTGAGATCTGATTCAGATTTCCACATCGAATGGGGCTTTGGCTGTATTCTGAATGATATATCACTCCATTCATCTGAGAAGGAGAATCTTCTGTACACGGAGGTGGAAAGAAACTGTGTTCAGCGTCCACTACGTCTAGAGGGGACATCTCGGGTGTAGGTAGCCCGTAGTTGTCGAAGTTACCACTTGTTTTCTGTGCATCCCTGAATCTGCTGATTGCAGGAAGTCTCGAGGCTGGTGGATAGCTTTTATCCTCTTCCTCCTCCAGAGGCCCCCTACAGATTCTTCCACTGTGACCAGGAGCCTGATCGTGGGGGAAGTTGTTGAGCAGGAAGCTGGGGTCTACACGTTTGCACAGACGTTTGATCTGTTTTTTCCTCCGAGGCCTGTATTTATAATTGGGATGATCCTGCATGTGCTGGACTCGCAATCTTTCAGCTTCTTCTACAAAAGGTCTTTTCTGTGAAGGAGTGAGTGCTTTCCATGATTTGCCTAAAATATATTGCATGGTTTAAATCAGGAGTAGCAAAATCATACTTATTTACGATTCTTAGCCAAATACAAATCCTTCTAAACTTACTTTATTAATCATAACTACTTTAATGTAATGAATATGATTTTGCCATAAAATATAAATTAAATTTGTTTATGAGCAATAAACATTAATACACTGTAAATATAAAATTAACTCCTGTCATATGACATAAGGAGGATTAACTGCCTTCAGTATTTATAAGAATGTTAGAAAAATATAATTTAAAAATAGAACATTATCAGTATTGTCAATATGTTTCAAATAATGTTTATTATTTGGTGAAACATTAGATAATTTGGTGAAACATTTGATATTGTCTCCCCACAGAATTGTTTAATTTTCATTTGGCACAAGAGATTTAGAACAATTATTCTTCAAACCTCTCTCAACAATGTTATTGCTGTGACTCCATCAACCTAAACCTGCCACCATTTGTCCCCTCCACTCCTGAATATATCAGCTAGGTGTAGTTGGGCTTCCCATGCAAGAATGTTATTGAATGGTGAGTGTAGGCAGACTGCCTGGGTATGAACAACCTTCCAGCAAAACCCATTCCTGACCTTACCTCATGACCACACAGATATATTGACCACATGTATCTTTTATATGTTAACCCTGGCGGGACCACAGCAATGAGTAGTATTTTTTTTTAAAAGGCTATAATTATTCAAACTTAAATTGTTTTGGTAAAAAACATTGGTAGGTGTTCATTTTCACAAGGAACTTAAAATAGCTAAGCATATTCAAGAAACACTGAATTTAGTTTAGTTGAGCAAAGTTCAGCTTTCATTCTATGTCTCCTGCCGTATGTTGCTTGTTTTTGTTTATAAAATGGACCCCTCCAGAACATTAGAATTGAGCCTTTCACAGGAAATAGGAATAAATTCTTTCAAACCGTTGATGTACATTTGATCAGAGGTGCCTTGACTAAGTAGTTATACGATAACGCCAGTGATGAATTATTAGATAAATAACATCATAAATCTTCTGCCAATATCTTGGCCATTTCTTCTGATAGCCTGGCTGATCAGACCCCATAGGGTTTTATTCAATGATTTTCAGTTACATCAATTTTATTTAGATTCTTGATGCAAAATAATTAATCCTTTACTCAGTTGTGCATCACTAGTCTCAAATGTTGCAAGCATAAATCTTTGAACACATTGATTTAGTAACCTAGAATCAGAATAACTTTTATATTTTCTTTAAATGTGGTAATATGAAGCCCATAATTTTGTATTTGTCAATCACATTATTGTTTTAAATTACTATTTGGTACAACATAGATAAGGAGATCTTGGAGGGCAGAAAGGAATGGGTACGGTAAAAGAAATGACATGATTTGGGAGTGTGTGTTGGGACAATACTACGTGTGTGTACTGTGTGTAAAATGAGTGGGATAGAAATGGCAGAATGTATGGAAAACCGAAAAGAGAGAGAACAGAGTGTGGTCTGGAAATTGATTTTTCTGCTGTAATAGTTGAGACCGAGTTCAGAAATTACTGGTAAAAAATCTATTTAAATGGCTTTTTTAAAAAAAGAAAAAAAAATGGAAGACGCATGGGAGTAAGAGCGAGAGTGGCCTTAGACTAGATGAAGAAAATTGCCTGCATTTGTTTTGCCTTTTCTCTGCATTCACAATAAATTATATTTAAATTCTAACTTTGTTGATCAAAGCCTTACATTTTTTGATCTGTAAATAATTTGATTTTTACAGCCTTTTATACCAAAAAAATGTTTTAAAAAATTTAACGGGACATTAATCTGCAGCAAAGCTCAAAGGAGCTTTCAATTAAATTATTCGTCATGACCTCTGAATATGGAATGATGATCCTCTTATGCTAACTGCTATCTTCAACTCAATGGAAGCGAGTTTATTGGAAGTATTTGTATATAGTTTGTATGGATTAATTCATCTTGGGTATCTGAACAGGAAAACGGTTAGAGTATTTAGTTTATTACTTGTTTGCCAAGGTGAATGCAAAGGGAAATATACATTTATAAAGCTGAACCTCTGTTGCTTGGAAAATACCATTTTCAAAAGATATTAGTTTTTCCTGTGACGATTTTCTTAAACTTGTATTTATTGATTTATTAAATGAAGTTTGCACTGGGATACATTTGGAATATAATAATTCCTGAGTTTTATAATTTCTAGATATTCCACATTAAATGCTGATCAGGATAAATTACTCAACTATTTTGTTGTATGTAACACCATTTCCTTAAGATTACGCTTTAAAAAAAACCGGATTGCACAATAGGATTTAAATTAATTAACCCCTCACATAAACAGAGGAACATTTTGTAAAATTTGGAGTATTTGCACATATTTCAAATAGTGAATTAGGTGACATACGTTGTGGTTAATGACTCTTAAATTCAAACAACAGTGGGAAGGAGGGTTGGCCAGGTCTAAAAATAATTTTCACAGAGGAACATCCTGTTCTTATATGGGCCTCCAGCAAACCCTTTGATAACTTTTTCAGCCTGTTGTTTCAGCAAGAGACTCCTATATAAAAGGGAACAACAAAGGTGTCTCTCTATGCAGTGAGAAACCTGAAAATTAATTATTACTGACTTAAGATTGCTCTTCATAAATAACTGTCAGGCAAATAAGAGCCAAGATCAAATTACTGGAAGAGATACAATGCATTTGACAGGGAATGCAGGTTGGAATTAATATAAACATAATGTAATTAGAATGTGGCTGAAAGGTCAGCTGCTTAACAGTTGAATCAACTTCCTTACATTAAGGGAGGCAGTTGATCCATAACCCTCATTCAGAATGTAATCCTGACTCTTCATATTTTATTCCATCCATTTTCAGTATGGGTATCAGCTCCTCTCTGCAGGTGTATGAAAGTCTTTGTAGGCTATTTGGCCTCTGATACCTTTCCTAGGGTATATTTTGTATGCATTTACGGAGAAGAGCTTTGGAGCTAAGACTAGCACACATAAATGTCCATCCCAAGAGAGAATCCAAGAGAAGAATTAACAGTTCATCTTTTGAAGTAATATGTTGGTTCAGAACAGAAACTAATGTTCAGAATAGAAACAAATGTATTCACTGCTGCCGGATTTTATCAAAACACAAACGTTAATCATTTGAACTCGCTCAAATCCTTTCTCTCATATGTAATCCATTGTTATCTTAAAATGAGAAGACAATAAAAAAAGGGAACTGTAGCTGACTCTAGGACAATTTGAGTTCACAAAACAAACAATTGTTTCTTAACGTGCTTCAAGGTTTTTTCCCTTCCACTATTCTATTTGACTTAAAATTTATTGCTGGTGCTAATGCTGTTCATCAATTCTCTCTTTCTCTTTGGCCATTTATATTTGTGCTTCCTTGTTACTGTTTGGCTTAAAGCAATGCTTTAAATTTACACCTTCTGTTTTTTTCCTATTTAATTTCTTCAATATCTTGCTTCCTTGCAAGCCCTATTTTTTTCTGCTCTTTCCTCATTAGATGAAGACCTTGACTCAAGGGATTAACCTTCCAAATGTCTTTCCATCCCTTCTATTCCTTGAATGTCTCTTGGTAACGAAAACCCAAAACAGCATTCGGGGTGTAGATGGATAGTTCTTCACAACATCCTCAAATGCTGTCGATACAGTTCAGCTGTCTATCTGCTTTGTTGACTGCTGATTCACAAGGGCTGGGAATGTTAGCCTAGATTTTCTGATCACCATTATTTTTGTACCAGCGTTAACCTGTTTAAAATAAGTGGGTCAAGCGGTTAAAATAACAACACCAAAGGGAAAATCTAGGCTGTTAAATGTCAAGACCTACATTTCTTTTGTCTTCATTGATGGAATATTTGACACAATGCTTTTTTTCTAATGCACCTTATGAGCTATCTGTACAGAATTTCAACTGCCACAGGTTCATTGCATGCCTACGTGTGAGTCGCCTCACTTTGCTGTAGCGTCCTGTGTCATAACCAAATTTAGTATGATCTGCAAGGTATGAATTGTATGTGGTCAATTGCCTTGGGCCACTCCAGTAATTAGGGAAAAATTAATTATCTCTCTTTAATTTCCTTGTTTATATTTGTTCCCTTGGACTATCCTGAAGTAACTCATATCTGAAGGCGGCTCTCTTTGTTGCACAGATATTTCAGTGTAAATTTTATGTTCATTCCTCGGCTGAACTTTAACTCTGACTCAAGGGCAAGAGAACTACCACTGAAACAAACCGACACTACTGCATGCGTGGAACTCAGCATCTGCTGAATGCTTTCAGTGTTTTTTATGTTTTGAAATGCAAGACCCAAACTAAAATAAGGAGGAACTGTACCATAGTTAGTAGACCCAGGTTCAATCTTCACTTCTGGTGTGGAGTTTGCAAGTTTTCCCAGTGACTGTATGGGTTTCCTCTGGTTTCCTCCCACTTCCCAAATGTGAAGTTTGGTTGGTTAATTGGTCTTTGTAAATTGCCTCTAGTGTGTAGGTGAATGGTAGACTTTGGGGGAGTTGTGAAATGGGGGGAGAATAAAATTGAATACAATAGGATTAATGTAAATAGAGCTTGACGGTTGTTGTGGATTTAATGGGATGAAGTGCCTGTTTCCATTATGTATCTCACTATGACTCTGTAACTCCTCAGATAATCTTCAAACATCCTACCAAATCCTGCTCCCTTTGAGTTTCTTTCATTAAGCACTTATTCTTGTAGAAGATGGTAATTAGGTGCCACCTAGTGGGCATTTTTGTTCACTTTGATCAGGATGAAAACTTTGATAACATTGAATTAAACATTATTTGATAAACTAGAAAGTTGTTCCTAAAATTATTCCTAATGTTATTGTATTAAAACGTAACTTCCTGGTTCCTTTGGGATACAAAAGCCACATTTAGATGGCTACATAACATGACTCTTTTAGATTCACTTCAAATCCAATCTAGCTACAAAAGCAGGAAGTACTACAGCAAGGGAATAATTTAGAAATAAATTTGGAATTGGAATTATATTTTTGTGTAACCTAACACCATACATTTTTTAAGAACTTATCACCCCCATGGCTATCCTGTTTGTGAGGTTAATTTTAGAGGAGGTTGCATATTTAATTAGATAATTTTGGTTCTTTGTGAAAGTATAATCTATAAGCTATGACAAGGCAACAGCAAAGCAATGGCATATTCCTCAATTACTGAGTAATGCTGGTTGAGGACAATGTAGAAGAAACAGCTTTTCACTTTCACTCAAATGCAAAGGACAATTCAAAGTATCAAGTCTCCAACGGAATTAATGCAGCGTGTATACTCCTGGAGAACTAGGGACTAAGGCAATAGTAAATTTAATCCTTGACAGACTAAATATGCCAACAATTTTATAGAGCAGGCTCTTCATTAGTGTGACACAGAGTTTACTTGGCTTCAAAAATATTTATGACTGTAAGCTTCAACATTCCTACTTCCAAGGTGGAAGGATATATACCCCAAAATTTTAGAAATTCATAATAGCAGCCCTAATTTAGTTCCTACAAGATCATTGATCACAAATGCAATTTTAAAAGAAACTCTTTTTTCAAGTTTTTTATATTTACGCAGTCTGTAAATTAGCAAAGTGCAGTGCAGTAGTTAATTAATGGGCCACAGTACTTGATTAATGGGCCACATTTTGGTGGTAGAAAGAATAAAGGTCCTTTTCTATGTTGTTCATTTTTTTATTCATCTGAAGAAACCCCCTTACATTGAAAAACCCGCACTACATGTTTCAATAACAAAAGGTAAAATTTAATAATCAAATAATTTCTGCTTATCATTCAGTCTACAAGCATAAATTTTAGAAAGAAAGTACTATTAAATAAAACTTCCTGTGATAAAATGTGTTTCATATACATTATGATTAGAACATTCATTTCCATTACAAATAATTTTTATTCCAGAAACCTTATAATGATAATTTGTATGTTCCATTTGTATCCTTACAAAAATTAAAAAATAGAGTAGAAAATGTCTTGTCTTTAAAATAACTTGAGTATTTGAAAAATAAATTGCTAGCTTTTCCAGTTGCATTGATGTGCAGTTAGTTGTGTAAATTTTACATGTGTCTCACTTGTGACTAATAGCTTCAGTTAAAATTAAGGTTTGAAAATATATTGTTTAATTTGTTGTGCATACTTACCCAGCATTTTGCTTAGCTCTGCATTGTGTAAATCAGGGTTTTGGATGGCAAGTTTTTTCCTCTCATCCTTTGCCCAGACCATGAAGGCATTCATGGGTCTCCGAATTCGTGGCTCAGCTTTGTTTCTGGCTGGAGATTCGTGAGCTGTGAGTCCAGCCCTGGGCTTGCCTTCCCCAGCAGGAGAGTCCAAACCCTCTGTCCACGAGTATGGACTTATTATTGTAGCCATCACTGTGGATCAGGACACTTTGATTAAGAAAATAATCCGTATAACTTTTTGAAACTTGTGTAAAAGCAAGTAGGTTTAAATCACAGTGGTGCTGATACTTAAGGCTGGTGAGATCAAGTCCCAAATCAGGAAGAGAGAGTCCCAGATTCATTTATTCTATGTGTCAGTTGATGACAACTTTAACCAATGGCCACAAGCCTGTTTTTAATAGAAGCTCCTCCCTTTAACTAGTGCTGCAATCAAACAGTTCGGACTTGTAGCAACAAACCTGTAACTACAAACCAGTAAAGGGAGTGTATATTTTGAACCTTTCGGCACCTATACACATCAGTTTAGATGCCAAGAAATACTTGAACTGTGTAATGGATTAAATATAGTATTTTCTCAATTTATTATACAATATATTGCTCATGTACTATTTAGTATTATGGTATTTATTAAGAAATATTGTCAAAATAAACACTTTTTCTTAGAATCACAGAGTTATACAGAGTGGAAACTGAGGCATACAAAATTATGAGGGGCAGTACAGATATGGTGGGCTGAAGGGTGTATCTATACTGATCCCATTTCTTAGCATTCAGCTCACAGTCTTCCAGGATATGTTATTTCAGGTGCTTATCTGACTACATTTAAATGTTGTGAGAGTAGATCCCTCCACCACCCCTCAGGCAGTGTGTTCCAGATTTCATCACCCTCTGAGTGGAAAAAAATTCTCCATCAAATCCTCTCTAAATCTTCTGCCCATTATTTATACATCTGTTCTCTGATTATTTTAATATTTAATATCTACCTATCCATTTATTTAATTAATATTTATTTAGTTAATGTTTATTTATTTTAATTTTTATCTATTAGTCACATGTACCTCAAAACACACAGTGAAATGCGTATTTTTGCATTAACAACCAACACAGTCGAGAATGTGCTGGGGGCAGCCCACAAGTGGTGCCCACACTTCCTGCACCAACATAGCATGCGCACAACTTCCTAACCCGTACGTCTTTTTGGAATGAAGGAGGAAACCCACGCAGTCACAGGGAGAACATACAAACTCTTTACAGATAACGACAGAATTGAACCTGGGTCACTGGCGCTGTAATAGCATTACGCTAACCGTTACACTATCGTACAATTGGTAATTGGTTTACTATTGTCACATGTACCAACGTTTAGTGAAAAACTTTGTTTTTATTGCCATCCATACAGATCATTTCACCACATCAGTACATCGAAGTAGTACAAGGGAAAAACAATAACAGAATGCAGAATATGGTGTTACAGTAACAGAGAAAGTGCAGTGCAGGTAGACAATAAGGTGCAAGGTCATGACGAGGTAGATTGTGAGGCCAAGAGTCCATCCTATCATACAAGAAGTCCATTCAATAGTCATAACAGCGGGATAGAAGCTGTCCTTGAGCCTAGTGGGAGGTGCTTTCAGGCTTTACTATCTTCTGCCCGATGGGAGGGGAGAGAAGGGAGAATGACTGGGATGGGAGGGGTCTTTGATCATCTTGGCTGCTTTTCTGAGGCAGTGAAAAGTGTAGACAAGAGTCCATGGGGGCAGCAGGGGGGTGGGGGGGGGGGTCAGGGGGGAGGAGGCTGGTTTCCGTGATGTGCTGAGCTGTGTCCACAACTCTCTGCAGTTTCTTGCAGTCATGGCAGAGCAGTTGTCATACTACCAAGCTGTGATGTATCTGGATAGGATGCTTTCTATGGTGCATCTATAAAAGTTGGTGAGGGTCAATGAAGGACATGCTGAATTTCCTTAGCCTCCTGAGGAAATAGAGGTTATAGACATCTCTGCTAAGAGGAAAGTTTCTATTTACTTTATCTCTGCCCCTTATAATTTTGTATGCTTCACTCCGTTCCCCCTCAGTTTTCTCCAGTCCAAAGAAAACCCAATCTATCCAGTCTCCTCATAGCTGAAACATTCCATCCAAGGCAACATTCTGGTGAATCTCCCCTGAATGCTCTCCAGTGCAATCAGAGTGTACTGACCACTATACAGTATTCCAGCTGTGGCCTAACTGATATTTTATACAATTCTACTGTAACTTCTCTGCTCGTATTTCTGTCCCTTGGCTAAAGAAGGCAAGTACCTTGTATACCTTCTTAATACCTTATCTACCTGTGCTATTGCATTCAGGAGTGCTTGTATGTGTACACCAATGTTCCTCAGTTCCTCACTACTTCCTAGGATCCCACTATCCATTGCGTATTTCCAACCCAATCCATCCTCCAAGATGCATCACCTCACATTTCTCAGGATTAAGTTCCATCTGCCATTTCTCTGCCCATCTTACCAACTGTTCAGTATCATTCTCCTCACTATTGACAACATCGCCAATCTTCTGTGTCATGTGCAAACTTACTAATCATACTTCTACATTTGTACCCAGGTCATTAATGTACATAACACACAGTAAGGATCCCAGCACCAATCGTTGCTGAGAGCATCACAGACAGGAGCTGTAGTGAGGTGGTCACTCCACAGGTACAAACAACAGGTAGTTGGGTGACTACCAGGTAAGGCAGAAGGGGTAGACAAGGAGTGTAGGATTTCCTTGTGGCCATTCCTGTCAGTAAAAAGTATATGATTTTGGATAGTGTTGTAGAGGGTGGCCTTTCAGAAGAAAGCAGCAGCCTTGTCTGTGGCACCACGACCAGCTCTGATGTATACCAGGGGAGGGTGGAATCTAGGAGAGCTGCAGTGATAGGAGACTTGATAGTTAGGGGGACGAGCTGCCAGAGGAACAGATAGGGGCAGATACAGCTGCAGTATTTAAAAGACATTTGGATCTTCCCTTAACAAACCCTTGCAGATTACCCCTGATCAGTTCTGCCTCTCCAAGTGCAGATTAATCCTGTCCCTCAGATTTTTTTTCCAATAATTTTTCAATCAGTATGATAGGCTCACTGGTCGGTAATTACCTGACTTATCCCTTCTTCCCTACTCGAGTTCTAGAGTTCCATATTCTCCTGCTAGAATATCCTCCTTGATTGTGAATACAGATGAAAAATATTCATTTAAGATCTCACCCATGTCCTCTGGCTCCAGACACAGATTGGCTCTTTGGTCCCTAATGGGAGCTCTTCTTTCCCTGGTTACCTTCTAGTCCTTAAGATACTTTTCAAATCCTTTAGAATTTTCCTTAATCTCAGTCACCAGGGCAACTTCCCAAATATTGATTGGCACCTGCTTAGTACCACAGGTTTAGACAGGGCAGAGTTTGTTAAGTGTGTTCAGGACTGATCCTATCACAGTATGTTGACAGGCCGACTACAGGGAGTGCCATATTAGATCTAGTATTAGATAATGAACCGGGTCAGGTGACAGATCTCTCAGTGGGTGAGCATTTGGGGGACAGTGACCACTGCTCCCTAACATTTAGCATTGTCATGGACAAGGATAGGAGCAGAGGACAGGTAAATATTTAATTGGGGAAGGGCAAATTATGAGGCTATAAGGCTAGAACTTGTGAGTGTGAATTGGGATGACATTTTTGAAGGGAAATATACTATTGGAGATGTGGTCGTTGTTCAGGGATCTCTTGCAGGATGTTAGAGATAAATTTGTCCTGGTGAGGCAGAGAAAGAATGGCAGGGTGAAGGAACCATAGTTCACAGGAGAGATAGAACATCTAGTTAGGAGGAAGAAGGCAGCATACATAAGGTTTAGGCAGCAAGGATCAGATAGGTCTCTTGAAGAATAGAGGGTAGCAAGGAAGGAACTTAAGAAGGGGCTGAGGAGAGCAAGAAGGGAACATGAAAAGGCATTTTTCACTTACGTGAAGAACAGAGAGATGACGGGAGTAAAGGTAGAACTGATTAGGGATAAAGGTGGGAAGATCTGCCTGGAAGCTGTGGAAGTGGGTGAGGTTCTCAATGAATACTTCTCTTCAGTATTCATCAAGGAGAGGGGGCTTGATGACGCTGAGGACAGTGTTGGTAAGGTTAATGTTCTAGAGCATGTTGATATCAAGAGAGAGGATGTGTTGGAGCTGCTAGAAAATATTAGGACGGATAAGTCCCCGGGGCCTGACGGAATATTCCCCAGGCTGCTCCGAGAGGCGAGGGAGGAGATTGCTGAGCTTTTGGCTAGGATCTTTGAGTCCTCATTGTTCACGGGAATGCTACCGGAGGTTTGGAGGGTGGCAAGTGCTGTCCCCTTATTCAGAAAAGGTAGCAGGGATAGTCCAGGGAATTATAGACCAGTGAGCCTTACGTCTGTGGTGGGCAAGCTGTTGGAAAGGATTCTTAGAGATAGGATCTATGGGCATTTAGAGAATCATGGTCTGATCAGGGACAACCAGCATGGCTTTGTGAAGGGCAGATCATGTCTCACAAGCCTGATAGTGTTCTTTGAAGAGGTGACCAGACAGATTGATGAGGTTAGTGCAGTAGATGTGGTATGCATGGAATTTTAGTAATTTTAGCATTTGGCAAGGTTCCACATGGTAGGCTTCTTCAGAAGGTCAGAGGGCATGGGATCCAGGGAAGTTTGGCCGTGTGGATTCAGAATTGGCTTGCCTGTAGAAAGCAGAGGGTTGTGGTGGAGGGAGTGCATTCAGATTGGAGGGCTGTGACTAGCGGTGTCCCACAAGGATCGGTTCTGGGACCTTGCTTTTCGTGATTTTTATTAATGACTTGGATGAGGGGGTAGAAGGGTGGGTTGGCAAGTTTGCAGACGACACAAAGGTTGGTGGTGTTGTGGATAGTGTATAGGATTGTCGAAGATTGCAGAGGGACATTGATAGGATGCAGAGCTGGGCTGAGAGGCGGCAGATGGAGTTCAATCCGGAGAAGGGTGAGGTGGTACACTTTGGAAGGACAAACTCTAAGGCAGAATACAAAGTTAATGGCAGGATTCTTGGTAGTGTGGAGGAGCAGAGGAATCTGGGGTTCCATATCCACAGATCCCTGAAAGTTGCCTCACAGGTGGATAGGGTTGTTAAGAAAGCTTATGGGGTGTTAGCTTTCATAAGTCGAGGGATTGAGTTTAAGAGCCGCAAGGTAAT
This sequence comes from Pristis pectinata, assembly GCF_009764475.1. Lineage (NCBI taxonomy): Eukaryota > Metazoa > Chordata > Chondrichthyes > Rhinopristiformes > Pristidae > Pristis > Pristis pectinata. The sequence goes on along the minus strand of NC_067414.1, from coordinate 56,605,961 downwards.
GATGCAGCTCTATAAAACTCTGGTTAGACCACACTTAGAGTACTTGGCTCATTATAGGAAGGATGTGGAAGTGTTGGAAAGGGTGCAGAGGAGATTTACCAGGATGCTGCCTGGTTTGGAGAGTATGCATTATGAGGAGAGACTAAGGGAGCTAGGGCTTTTTTTTGGAGAGAAGGAGGATGAGAGGAGACATGATGGAGGTGTACAAAATATCAAGAGGAATAGATAGAGTGGACAGCCAGCGCCTCTTTCCCAGGGCACCAATGCTCAATACAAGAGGGCATGGCTTTAAAGTAATGGGTGGGAAGTTCAAGGGAGATATCAGAGGAAGGTTTTTTACCCAGGGTGTGGTTGGGGCATGCAATGCGCTGCCTGGGGCGGTGGTGGAGGCAGGTACATTGGTCAAATTCAAGATATTACTAGATAAGCATATGGAGGAATTTAAAATAGAGGGATATGTGGGGGGAAGGGGTTACGTAGTCTTAGGCGAGGTTTAATGGTCGGCACAACATTGTGGGCCAAGGGGCCTGAATTGTGCTGTACTGTTCTATGTTCTATTTCGCACCAGCTCTTTGCCCCTGTAAATACTTTTTTAATCACCTCACTATATTTGCTTCTCCTGTTGGGCCTCTCCTGTTTTCAGTAATCTATACCAGCTATAAGCTACTTTTTTCTTCAATATCCCTTTACATCCACGGTTCCTTGGACTTGTAGGCTTTATCTTTCACCCTTATGGGAACACATTGGCCCTTAACTCACAGATATTCCATTTCTGAATTATTCCAGCTGAGTGCCAATAGACTTACCTACAAGGAGTTGCTCCCAGTCCACTTTTGCCAGGTCCTGGCATATCATCCTGAAATCAGCCTTCCCCCAATTCAGGGCCTTAATTTCTCATATGCCCTTGTCCTTGCAACTCCCTAAAACTTAAGAGTGTAATGGGTACTATCTCTGAAATGCTGTCCCTCCACTTGCCTGCTACACTCCCAATTAATTAGATCCAATCTTGCCCTTTCTCTAAAAGGACTACCAATGTACTTGCTCAAAAAGTTCTCATGGCCACTCCTATAAAATATCACTCTTCCTGCAATCCTCTTCCCCCCCCCTCCCCCATGCCTTTCACACTAAGGTGATCCCAGTTAATATTGGGGAAGGTGCAATTCCCAACTACTTATTAATTTTGCTTAATTAATTAGCTTATTAATTTTTTAATTCTGTGATTTCCCTATGTATCTGTTCCTCTATCTCCCGTTGACTGTTTGTAGGTCTGCTGTACATCCCCAGCCTATGTCTCTAAACTACAGCCATAAGACCTTATTTAAAGAATTTCTAGGGTATCTTCCCTTCTTACTGCAGTAATGAACTATTTGATTAATATTGCAATACCACCTCCTTTACACCACCCCCATTCTATCATGCCTTATGATTCTATACCCTGGATTGTTGAGTTGCCAGTCCTACACCTTTTTCGCCAATATAGCATCAATGTAATATTCCCATGTGTTAATGCCCTTAGGTCATCAGCCTGGCCTGTCAGACTTCTTACATTAAAATAGATACAGACCAGTCGTGCATTCCTTCCATGTGCCTTGATAAATCTACGTCTGCTTGCTGACTGGACTGTTTTCCTTCTGAAATTAGGTGTTTCTCACCCCCTGCTGTTTTCCATTTCCCCTACAATTCAAATTTTGAATGATATTTTCCTTACTGAGGATTCACATCTTATGAGATGCAAAATTAACAAATGGAGACAAAATCTTCTTGGAGACACAAGAGACTGCAGATGCTGGAATCTGGAGCAACAATCTGCTGGAGGAACTTCATTTTGCTCATTGCGGCCAAAAAGTTCTATTTTAACTTCATCAGTCCACAGGACTTGTTTTGGAAATGCATCAGGCTTGTTTAGATGTTCCTTTGCAAACTTCTGGTGCTGAATTTTGTGGTGAGGACGCAGGAAAGTTTGGAGAAAAAAGGGTGCACAATTTCATGAAAAGAACACCTCTCTAACTATTAAGCACGGGGGTGGATCGATCATACTTTGGGCTTGTGTTGCAGCCAGTGGCACAGGAAACATTTCACTGGTAGAGGGAAGAATGAATTCAATTAAATACCAGCAAATTCTGGAAGCAAACATCACACCATCTGTAAAAAGAAAAAGCTGAAGATGAAAAGAGGATGGCTTCTATAACAGGATAACGATCCTAAGCACACGTCAAAATCCACAATGGACTACCTCAAGAGGCACAAGCTGAAGGTTTTGCCATGGCCCTCACAGTCCCTGGACCTAAACATCATCGAAAATCTGTGGATAGACCTCAAAAGAGCAGTGCATGCAAGATGGCCCAAGAATCTCACAGAACTAAAGCCTTTTGCAAGGAAGAATGGGTGAAAATCCCCCAAACAAGAATTGAAAGACTCTTAGCTGGCTGCAGAAAGCGTTTACAAGCTGTGATACTTGCCAAAGGGGGTGTTACTAAGTATTGACCATGCAGGGTGCCAAACTTTTGCTTTGGGCCCTTTTCCTTTTTTGTTATTTTGAAACTGTAAAGGATGGAAGTAAAAGAAGTAATCTTGCTTAAAATATTAAAGAAATGTGTCATCTTTAACTTTATGCCTTTTGAAATTTTGACCAAACATTTGCATGCCACTGTATTTCAGTTAAGACATTGTTAGCTTCATAAACTTATCTTACTGTGGAGGATTCTGGGTTCATGATCTATGTCAGAAATGTGCTCAAAAATCTGTGCTGACATTCCAGTATGGTACAAAGGCAGTTCTACGTTTTAAGGATGTTGCCTTTCAGGATTAATCCAGGTCTTAGCTGCTCTCTTGGGTGGGTGTAATACTACTTCAAAGTCAGGGAGTCTTTAGCAATGTGTTTCCATTGGTGTCTTTGCCAACCCCTTTCTCAGCATTACTGAAAAAAGATATTTGGTAGTTATTGTACTGTTGCATTTCCTAAATTACACAGTAACTGCACACTAAAGGTACTTCATTGACTGCAGTGCACTTTCAGATAACCTAAAGGAGACTTAAAAAGTGCTATAACAATGCAAGACTTTTTTTGCTTCAGTGGGCTCTCCTCATTTTATCTATCATACATCATGCCTGTGTGCTATCAGAGTATTAAGCGATAGACTGCTCAAATGCATTGCCAAGTGCAGAAATTTTGATATATAAGTAATACCTCAAGTAGCAAACTTTGCAGGTTGTTGTTCTCCAGATTTTCCTACTGTTTTCCTTTCGTATTGGGCAGGATTACATGATTTCCCTTTACATCCATTTATATCACTTTTACCATGGCTATTATATGGTCATCATTCTCCATCCACACATCACCCACATATCGTCCCACTGTGTTCCCCATCCCCACTGCTCCCATCGGCCCACCAACCTCCTTTATTTGGTTCCATGCATCAACTTCCTTTGCTATCAGATGCCATCATCTGCAACTCTTTGTTGCCTCCACCTATCACCTCCCAGCCTCTCATTATTTCCACCTTTCCCTCTGCCATCTGCCAATCGCCACTCCTCACCTGGATCCACCCATCACTTGCCAGCTCTTGCCCCACACTTCTACGTCCCCTCTACTCTTTCAGTCCAGATGAAGAGTCTTGACCCAAAATGTCGACTGTCCATTTCCTTTGCTGAGTTCCTTCAGAAGTTTGCTTTTTGCTGCTACATGCCACACTTGGTGAAATGCTGTCTTGATATAAAGGGCAATCATCTCATTTTAACCCTGGAATGTAGTTCTTGGTTCCATGTGTGGAACAAGGCTATGAGGAGGTCTGGAGCCTGGTGGTCCCAGCAGAACTTCAATTATTGAGGAGTAAGAGCCATTACATGGCAATATTGGCAACACTCTCTAAATGCTGGAGGAACTCAGCAGGTCAGGTAGCATCTATGGAGAGAAATAAACAGTCAACGTTTCGGGTCAAGACCCTTCATCAGGACTGGATCAGGATTTCATCAGATTCCAGCATATGCAGAATCTTCTCTCACTTTCTGTTACTTTGCTCTTTTTTTTGGCAGTAGATACCTGGATTGAATTTGTCCTGTATTTTTTTTGCTCAGAACATACCTTGTTAATTTTCACATTGTTAGCAAATTGGCTAAAGGCCTAGCTAGTTCAGTGGTGGACTATGTATGGCCTTGGGAGTGACCTTGAGCAGCTCTGAGCCAAGAAGGCAGGTCCACAGTCTACCTTTGTCTGGGGAGAATTTTCCAGCTGGCACATTGATAGAACAGGAAGGGCACTGGCACTGGCAGAGGTGAGAGAATAATGCTGTTCTGAAAGTTTAGAAGGCTTACGATCCAGAGCTACTGCCACTCTTCAATGCAAGGCTTCAACAATCCTAGTGAGCTAATGGAGGGCACATTGCTGGACCACTACAGGAACCCACAAACTGCTTTGTGTAAGACAATCAGTTCTAGTAATAGGACTCTGAAGTCGCACAGCAGTGTTCAGAATTTTGGTGCTGCTTGTACTGAAAAAGAAGCTGAGATGTCAGCCATCAGTTGCCACATGATGTTTAGTCACTGGCAAGCTGATGAAGTTCTCTACTGGTTCTGTGCAGGAAAGGATGAGTTCAAAGCCATACATCTAGTCTGATGCCAAGTTGATGCAGGACTCTTCCATGACCCTTGGCATTGTGCCCAAACTTTCCAGTAGCTCTACCAATGCCCGAACTCTTGCATTGTGCAATACCAGTTGGCTTTGTTTTATAACCTGGCTCATCAAATGCACAGAGGTCCTCATGGCAGAGTCTGAGTATGTGTGACCTCACCCATGCTTTAAGAACGGTAACTTAAATACTTGATGGCCAATATTGAATGTTGTAGGTTTTAATATTCAATATTCTACAGCTTGTTTGGCATCCATACAGAGTATTTTGATCTAGAATGTGGAAATTAAATCCTAATGGGCAAAAAGGTAATTTCTCATATTGGCATGGTTTCTGAAGGCTCTTGCTTGTTCCTTGATTACTTGTTTTCTAAAGGCAAGTGAAAATCCTAAAATGATTGCTATTGAGGTGAGATTTATAAATTAGACCTGTGTGTTAAATTCAAAGTTTGGAGTTAGGAGAATTAGATGGATCTAACTACCTGGTTAAACATAAAGGCCAATAACATTTCATTGATGGCTTAGATCTTGTGCCTCCAACAAAAAAAGCCACAATGTCCAGATCAATAGGAATGCTGTTTTCAAGCAAACAGCAATACATTATTCAAGGCAGTACTTGGGTTAGAAACAAGCTAATGGGACCCCATGGTCACCCTGGATTTACCTTAACAGACACATCACCCCTCCCTGCAGCTTAACAAGCTTCTTTAGTCTTCTTCCTAGTTTTGAGGAAGGATCTCTGACCTGAGATGTTAACTCTGTTTCTCTTCCCACAGATGTGGCCAGATCTGCTAGATATTTTCAACATTCTTTACTTATTTTAGATTTCCTAAAATGGAAAGTCCAAAAACTACAGGTGCTGGAAATCTTGAATAAAAACAGAAAATACTCAGCAAGTCATACAGGGAGAGAAAAACAAGGTTAATGTCAGAAAACAAGTTAGAGAAATGTGGGAGGGATGGGTAGAACAAAAGGACTCTCTCTGATAGGGTAAGTAAGTCCAAATGGATTAATATGGCTCAAACTTTTATTATATGTGTTCCTAATAGGAAGACTGAGGGACATGACCAGCAGGCCAGACTATACTAGTATAAAATGGGAAAAATAACTGAGCCAGAAACAGCCACTTCTGATATATAAAGAAATAGTGAGTTACCTAAAGTTGGAGAATTTGATAGAGTCCAGAAGGCTGCAACATGCCCATATGGATGATGATGTGTAGTTTCTCAAGCTTCCATTGGGCCCAGTTGTAACAGTGCAGGTGTCACAGATATAAGTAAGAGAGGACAGGGGAATTAAAGTGACAGGCAACTGGAAGCTTAGAGTCACTCCTACAGACTGACTGCAGGTGCTCTGCAAAATGATCACCCAATCTGCATTTGCTTTCTCCAATGTAGTAGTCTCCTGTACTAGATTAAAGCTACTAAAATATGTTCCAAATTTATACTCCTATTAGGAATGCATATTGGATATTTAAATACCCTTTGAAGTACTTGACAAAATTGTGCACAGGATGCACCTTAACATCTGCATTATTTTCCAATTAAGCAAGAACCTCTGGCTGAATGTCAAAGGCAAGTTATATAAAATATCTAGTACTGTAGTACCTATATGAGAATTTTGGAAGAGGAGAGACCAAGTGATTGTATAAATACAGCTGAAGAGATTTAGAAAGTAAAAAGAAAGTGGCATTTGGACTAAATTGCCTTCCATTGCATAAAATAATTTGAATCTAAACATTTACTAAACTAGCTGTTTTACTAAAACATGTCAATATTTAGTGTACATTCAGTAGTGATGTTCAATAATGCACTTACAGGTCATATTATTTTGTGCATTACTTTTTTTTAAAAAATCAAAAATATGATTTTATTTATACATCTTAAATACTCAATTCTTCATTACCAACGTTGCTTAAATGAGAACATAGAAGCACTATTATTAACATAACCAAACCCTTAAATGGTTTCTCAACATTTTTATTTATATTAATTTGCTTTGCAATTAATAATAAAAAACATTTAGATGGTTTTTACTATAAAATGTCTTCCTGCAGATTTCAAATCCTTTTCATTTTGTTTTTCCACAAATGAGAAACCTCTAATTTGCCCACCTATTTGCCTTTTTGTTGATCATCATCCATTTCCAAGTTCTGCCCATTGTGGTTCTGTGTGTTGAACAACCTGAACCTCCTCCAATTCAGCTTCTTCTAGTGGCCGAATCTTTTGCTCAAAAGACATTGGATGGTTCATTTTGCTTTCTTTTTCGACTTTTTAGACTTTTGAGACTGATAATTTTCCTTAATTTGACCATCTTCTGTCAATCCATTATTTATCTCTTTGCCTCCTTCATCTTTTGCTCGTTTTTTGGATATGAATGTTTGATCAGAGTTACAAATCTCCTCAATGCCTTTGTTCCGCTTTTTCTTTTTGGATTTAATTCTCACTTCTTCATTGGACTGCATCTCAAATCCTACAAGTTCCTGGACACCAGTGCCTTGTTGGATTTCTTGCACCAGTTTACGATTTTTGCGCTGTGCCATCCTACTGGCAAAATACTCTTGCATTGTAAGGGAACTGGTCACAGTATTAATTTCAACTTTGGGCTCTGAGGCATCAACAGTCTTTGGGTCCTCAAGAGTTGATATATTGGCATTGTCCTGAAAAATATAATCACACATCATTAAAACATACACATGCTGCTTGTTTTATCTAAACAAAAGATCCATAAATAGATTGCTATGAATGTATTATGACTCCCACATCACTCACTGCTTTTACAAGAACCTCTAGGTTATTGAGAGTTGCATGAATTGGCACATTTAAGAGAAAACTAGCTCTTTTGCTTATTTTACTTAAATTGCATTACTGAATTATTTAAACATAAGCAATAAATTATAATTGTAGACAAAGTAGATTTTAAGTAGTAGAAACACTCAGCAGGTCAAGTAACATTTGTGGAAGAGAAATGGTTAACAATCAAGATCAAAAGCCTTTCATCTGCACTGGAATTTAGTGATAGAATAGCTTCAACTTCTACTTTTGCATGTGCTTAAATTATTGGGGGTGGAAGAGCAAAAGGGAAGTTGAAGCTAGTAAAAACTTGATCATCAGACAGGATGGTTGCATCTAGCAAACTATGCGTTGGCTTCCCCTGCGTCTCCCAAACATGAGATATAATGGCAGAGATGCTGGATTGCATGGTGCAAGCTTTCTTGTGTTACACAGTCTAATTACAATGAAGTCAAATGTGATTAAATTGGGGATTTTGTGCAAGTTGCACAAATTCTGCAATTACTATTCTGGGTCCTTTAGTTTCACTGCACTCACACACAGGTGACTGCAGGCATGAGCAAAGGATCATAATTTCCATTTGTGCATACATAGCCATGCTGTCCCATGGGCTGATCCTGAAAGTGTAGGCTTTCATAATGCCTGTGAAGCTTGGTTCAATGTGACTTGAGGGTGACGATCCTAAACGATCACAGGTTAGCATTGAGAAACCAATTCATATTGGTGTCCTTTAAGACTGGTACTTAACAGCTCTCTTCTGCCTCTTAACTGCCACCTACCAGGACTATCCCAGGATTGACCACCAGGGACCAATGAATGCAACCCCCACTGTCAATCCATGAACACATTGCTTGATTTAAATTTATAGGTACCAATACAATTCTAGACAAACATTTTTCACCCATCACAATCCAACTGACATAAGAAACACTGCCACTTTGTGATATTTAGATTTATCCATAGGAGAGCAAGTATGGGAAAGGGTAAATTCACACATTTACATCAAAGGATGGACCAAAGAAGGTGACCTCAATATGAACTTTCTTCTCTGCTTTTACAAACATACTGGTATGTGCATGGGTCCCTTAAAGGCAGAGATTGCAGCAGCTATGCTGGGGAATGAGGAAGTGTACGAGACAGTAAACAAGTATTATGCATCTGTAATCTCAATAACAGAAATAGACAATTGGTGGTGGTGGTGGTGGGGGGTGAAGTCGCATCTAATGAGAGCTAGGAACCTAAAGCAAAATAATATTTAAGAAAAGCCATCCTGGACCTTATGGCTAACATCTTTTTAAAAAATGATGGTAGAGACAGTGGCTACATTAGTAGTAATCTTCAAATTTCCCAATGATAAGGAATAATCCCAGTGAGTTGTAAGGTAACAGCACTATACAAGAAAGGAAGGAGAGAGAGAACATGCACCATGGACCTATTATCCAGACAATCTTCAGAGTCAGGAAGTATTTAAGACTCAACATGCTACAAAGGTATTTAGACTGAAATGAACACCCTAACTTTTTTCAATAACAATAAACAAACTGCATATTAGATGGCGATGAGGAAGCGTACAGGAATGAGGTAGAATGGCTGTTTGATTGGTGTCGCAACAACCTCACACTCAACATCAGCAAGACCAAGGAATTGATCATGGACTTCAGGAAGGGAAAGTCAGGAGAACACACACCAGTCCTCATTGAGGGGTCAGCGGTGGAAGAGGTGAGCAGTTTCAAGTTGCTGGGCATCAACATCTCAGAGGATCTATCTTGGGTGCAACACAATGATGCAATCATGAAGGCACACCAGCAGCTCTACTTCATTAGGAGTTTGAGGAGATCTGGTATGTCACCAAAGACTTGCAAATTTCTACGGTGTACAGTGGAGAGCGTTCTAACTGGTTGCATCACCGGCTGGTATGGAGGTTATAATGCACAGGATCGAAAGAGGCTGCAGAGGGTTGTAAACTCAGCCAGCTCTCAAGAGGCAGTGCCTCAAGAAGGCAGCATCCATGATTAAGGGCCCTCACCATCTGGGACCTGCCCGCTTCATGTTACTACCGTTGGGGAGGAGGTACAGGAGCCTGAAGACCCACACTCAACGTTTCAGGAACAGCTTCTTCCCCTCTGCCATCAGATTTCTGAATGGTCCATGAACACTACCTCGTTATTCCTCTTCTGCACTATTTATTTATTTTTATAACTTACCGTAGTTTTATGTCTTTATGTCCTGCATTGTATTGCTGCCACAAAACAATAAATTTCACGACATATGTCAGTGATAATAAACCTGATTCTGATTCATTTTGTAGAGTTGGGTGATTGCAGCAACTTTACACTGGATATATATTTCAATGCTTAGTCTTTCCTGTTCAATCCCAGGATATTGCTAAAAGTCAGCAAATGGCTAACATTAAATATATGCAATATTGCAACAAAGTTTTTGAGATTGACCATTTATTCCTAAAGAATCAGATGGGTATAAATACTACTAAACAAGCATGAAAACAAAGCCACGATTGCAAACATAAACACAGATTATCTTAAAACACAATGTTGACACACCACAGGTAAGATGGTGGAAAAGTATATGATCACATTTGTCTTGAAACCATTTACATTTAACTTGCTTTCTTTAGCTGTACCAGCACATAATGCCAAGTAGCAATGGTTCCCAAAGATGAATATCTCAGAAGGGCACAGTGCACTGCATGATGCATGTGCTAAAAATGCTAACTGCCCACATCAGGCTGAAAACAATAAATAAATAGGTAGATCTGATCGGAGACTTTTGCTGTTGTTGACCTGATGCATGGCTACTCTCAAAGAATAGGCCTCAGTGGCTTCAAAGACCTCAGTCTATCTTAAGACTGAGATATCCTGGGTAAACAAGGTTTTGGATGGGATTGGTAAAAAATTTAAATTATGACCTAAACCTCTACCTTTCATTCATTCAGTTTTTACCATTCATCTATTACACTCATCCAAAATCAGTAGAACAGAAGAACATAAAGAGGTGTATCAAACAAGGGGGATTAAAGTATAATTTGTTCACAAATCGCATGGTGTCAATATCAGGAAGATCTGCAAATATACAGTGGCATGCAAAAGTTTGGGCACCCCTGGTCAAAATTTGTTGGTGTGAATAGCTAAGTGAGTAAAAGATGACATGATTTCCAAAAGGCATAAAGTTAAAGATGACACATTTCTTTAATATTTTAAGCAAGGTTACTTTTTTATTACCATCTTATACAGTTTCAAAATAACAAAAAAGGAAAAGGGCCCGAAGCAAAAGTTTGGGCAGCCTGCATGGTCAGTACTCAGTAACACCCCCTTTGGCAAGTATCACAGCTTGTAACCGCTTTCTGTAGACCAGCTAAGAGTCTTTCAATTCTTGTTTGGGGGATTTTCACCCATTCTTACTTGCAAAAGACTTCTAGTTCTGTGAGATTCTTGGGCCGTCTTGCATGCACTGCTCCTTTGAGGTCTATTCACAGATTTTCGATTATGTCTAGGTCCGGGGACTATGAGGGCCATGGCAAAACCTTCAGCTTGTGCCTCTTGAGGTAGTCCATTGTGGATTTTGAGGTGTGTTTAGGATCATTATCCTGTTATAGAAGCCATCCTCTTTTCATCTCCAGCTTTTTTTTTCCCACAGACGGTGTGAAGTTTGCTTCCAGAATTTGCTGCTCTTTAATTGAACTCATTCTTCCCTCTACCAGAGAAATGTTCCCTGTGCCACTGGCTGCAACACAAGCCCAAAGCATGATCGATCCATCCCCGTGCTTAACAGTTGGAGAGGTATTCTTTTCATGAAATTCTGCACCCTTTTTTCTCCAAACATACCTTTGCTCATTGTGGCCAAAAAATTCTATTTAAACTTCATCAGTCCACAGGACTTGTTTCCAAAATGCATCAGGCTTGTTTAGATGTTCCTTTGCAAACTTCTGACGCTGAATTTTGTGGTGAGGATGCAGGAAAGTTTGGAGAAAAAAGGGTGCACAATTTCATGAAAAGAATACCTCTCCAATTGTTAAGCACAGGGGTGGATCAATCATGCTTTGGGCTTGTGTTGCAGCCAGTGGCACAGGGAACATTTCACTGGTAGAGGGAAGAATGAATTCAATTAAATACCAGCAAATTATGGAAGCAAACATCACACCGTCTGTAAAAAAGCTGGAGATGAAAAGAGGATGGCTTCTACAACAGGATAACAATCCTAAACACACCTCAAAATCCACAATGGACTACCTCAAGAGGCACAAGCTGAAGGTTTTGCCACGGCCCTCACAGTCCCCCGACCTAAACATCATTGAAAATCTGTGGATAGACCTCAAAAGAGCAGTGCATGCAAGACAGCCCAAGAATCTCACAGAACTAGAAGCCTTTTGCAAGGAAGAATGGGTAAAAATCCCCCAAACAAGAATTGAAAGAACTCTTAGCTGGCTACAGAAAGCGGTTACAAGCTGTGATACTTGCCAAAGGGGGTGTTACTAAATACTGACCATGCAGGGTGCCCAAACTTTTGCTTTGGGCCCTTTTCCCTTTTTGTTATTTTGAAACTGTAAAAGATGGAAATAAAAAAGTAATCTTGCTTAAAATATTAAAGAAATGTGTCATCTTTAACTTCATGCCTTTTGGAAATCAGGTCATCTTTTACTGAGCTTATTCACAGCAACAGAAATTTTGACCACGGGTGCCCAAACTTCTGCATGCCACTGTAATTGTTAAGAAAGGATAGAGAAACACTAGCAACTAACATTTAAAAAAGACTAAGATTTTCTCAGTCATGTTAAAAAAAGTGTAGGTCTCTTTAGCAGGAGAAGTTGTAATGGGAAATAAGAAAATGGCTGAACCGTTAAACATTTTGGGTTCATTTTCACAGCAGAAGGTAAAACTACTTAATTTTAAATGTGTAGTAAGAGTGAGAAATAATTAGTAAAACTAAAAAAAATGGTAAAATTAAATGGTACTAAAAGATGACAAGACCTCAGGATGTAAATTGTCAGGTACAGGGGATTAATGAGGTCTCTGCAAGACCCAGTGGATGCATTTGTAGTGATGCTACAATAATCCCTAAATCCTGGTAAAGTTCCAAATATAACATTAAAGGAAAGAAGAACAGGAGAACTGCAGACTTTCCTTATGGCAGTTGTGAGGAAGGTTATGGCATCCATTACTACTGAAATTCTAACATAAAATAATAGTATGATTAGACAGAGTTAACATAGATGCTTAAGATTTTTGAGGACGTAATAAGCACTGTAGATAAGGGGAACAGAGATGTCGTATAATTGGATTTTCAAAATGCATTTTATAAGATGTTGTATGAAAGATTGTTTGGGGCTGTGGGCTTGGGTAATGTTTAAGCATGGATAGAGAACACAAAAGAGAGGGAAGAGGGGTTGAACATGCAGCAATTCAAACTCAGCTTTTGATCAAAGGAGCCCAGTCCAAACTCTGTGGCTCAGAGGGCTCTCCCCTAACCCCATCTCTCTTGCCCCTGCCCACCAAAAGGAGTTAGAGACAAGACCTGTTACCTGGTGAGCTAAATATAAGACAGTCAGGTTGGTTCGGTCTTCATTCCTGCACAGTGTCAGGCCATATGTGATCCAAGGAAGATATGATCTAACCCCTTCTCCCATTAGTGGGCATGATTAATTGACAGCCTTCTAAGCACTAATATTTTTGTATCAGCCAGAATTACAATATTTGTGAATACTTTTATTTTGCTCATAGATTAGGAAAGATTAAATCTAGTGACAATGGATTGAAATTCATACCGTTTTCAGTTGATAGTAGGAGACAAAATGGAACGTTGGGGAAAAACTCAGCAAAAATTTGATCCATTACTTTCAATCTTACAAGGATATAAAAATTTCCAGCAATAGCTTTCTCTCTCTCCCATATTTTCCACCAGAGAGGGGTATTTTCCAAGACAGTGACCTTCTGGGATTTGTACATCCCTACTATCACTTATCTTTTTAGTTAAAAAATTTACCAATACTTTACTCCAAGTCATCAGCAAAGTCATTGTTTTCCCTTTCATCTGAACATCAACACAAAAACTGGTTTCCATTAGTGAGGGGAGACAGATTCCTCTTCAACAGGAGGCTCTGGTAAAACTGAAGACAGTTTGTGACAGGTGCAAACTCTGCACTAGTCAGAGTTAAGGCAGAGAAAGTTGCTGCAGTTGTTGGAGACTAATCCTATCAGCTCAAGTATATCACTACATGATTGTTCTTTTTTCATCATTTTAGTCAAGGGATTAATTTTATTTTTTTAAATCACTGAATAATAATTCAAACACTTGCCTCTATTCTGTATTTCATGGCCATTTCTCTGATATTTAGGTCCAGAGTCCAAATTACTCAACTAACATAAGTCTAATCTAGTTTCAGAAATAGCAATAGCATTTAGTACCTTTTTCTCTTTAAAATCAAATCACTTGGAGCACCTGAGTAGAGAATTCAACAACTTTGCAACTAAATTTAAGAGCTTCATAATGAATGCTTCACTCCAAATGTGATTTTGGCATATTGTCTCATTGTTCTAACTAAGACTGAACAGCAGAACTCTATCACAAATATGATTATTAAGTTAGGACTTATGTGGTTTATAATAAATGACCAATTTGTTTTTCATGACTGTCTTCATTAACACAACAAACCACTAGTATAAAATACTACAAACATGAATTGTTTTTACAATCTTAAATTACAAAAACTTTACTACATACAATGCACTTCAAAAAGTTCAGGGTTAAGAAACAGGAAGAAGTTTAAAAAAATCCATTACCAGTGATTTGTATACAACAGCCCAAAATGTTAGCATGATACAGAAACGGAATGAAAGCCAAAAAAGCTCTTTGGCATTAGTTACACAACAGTAGTTGTTTTGATCTCTGATACAGTAACTCCGGTAGCATATACCTGAATTTATGGGAATGCTGGGACTCGCGCTCTACTGAACACAGAGCCACCGGGGCATGGAGACAGGTAGCTGAATGCCTCCTCCTTGTTAAACAAATTGCTGACAGATGAATGTGGGATATTTAAAGTATCATTGAACAGTTGGGAAACACAAGTAGGCCATTTAAAAGATATAATTACTGTTAACCAAATACCTAATTGTAAATGTGCAAATGGAACATATGTGCAACTGTGACATTAGGATATTTCAAGCAATTATGGAGGATTATTAAGACAAGGACATGTTCCAGTTTTCAATATTTAAAACTTGCCTTCCTTAAAAACTTACTCAACTACCCTTTTTGTTTTGCCTATGCAGGGATCCAAAATATGATTCTCCAGAAACTCAAGAAAGAACAGGCTTTACCCTGGATTCAACTAACAGAGTCAGACTTCCAATCAGACCTGCTGCCAAAAATCAGAATGATCCAACTCATTAAGTATATGTTTCTTTGTTTGGTTAGCTGAGAACATAAAACTAATACAGCTTTTGAAACAATCAATCAGTGATAACAGTAATGATAACAGCAGTAGCCAAAATGACACCCTTCAAGAAGTGGGAGTGGGTAGGAAGAGGAATAAAGTGCGTGGAAGAGCTGCAGAAACTTTAACAAGGCAGATGGATCACCAAGTTATCAGAGAACAGTGAGAGCAGAGGTAATGATTCTAAACTGATACCCTCCCCCAAAGCATTAAAACTGGATTTGCAAAATCTACATTTTCTGTTGCACAAATTAATATATGCAATTTGGCCCAACTCTTCATTAGAAGGGAGGGGTTAGTTCATTTGTCCTGGGACAGAAAAAATAAAACCAGTTATTAGCAATCCCCAAAGAGTTCATAAAAACCAAATTAAAAGGCACTGTCTGGCTGAACTGTGACAATTCCCCCATTCTGCCTACCTACAACACAATTTAGAACACCAAGTAACTTGATGATCTCAAGCCTTGCTGGCAAGAGCAGTTAAGTAGCATCTGTGGAGATGAGATACAGTTAAAATCGACAATGTCTCAGGTCAGTGACATTATCATAAAAGAAAAATGTTAGAAATTAAACATGTTTTAAGTTGTAGAGAAGGGGGAGATAGTGATCATAATTTAGTTTTAAGGTAGTTATAGAGAAGGACAAGGATGTACTGAAACTTAAGGTCCTGAACTGGGGGAAGGCCAATTTCAATGTGATAAGACAAGATTTGGCAAATGTGGACTTGGAGCATCTATTGTAGGCAAGTGTATAAGTGACCAGTGGGAGTCATTCAAAATGAAATAGGGTTCAAGGCTAAAATGTTCCTACAAGGATGAAAGGGAAGGACAAGTTGAAGGAACCCTGATTGTCAAAGGTTGGATAAAAAAAAAAGATTATGCAAAGTAAAAAGAACCAAAAACAGGAGAGAATATACGGGAGTAAAGAAGTGTAGGGAGGTCATTAAGGAAGTAATTAGGTAGACAAAGAGAGAGCACAAAATAGCATTGATAGGCAAAATTATGGAAAATTCCTTAAGCATTTTATAAGTATTTTTAAGGGCAAGAGAATAACCACAAACTGGCAATCTTTATATGGAACTAGAAATGTAGGTGCAGTCTTAGTAAATACAGATGAGAAGTGTTCATTCAAGAGGAAGGACGTTGTGGTTGGAGAATTCCATAGAACCATACAGCACAAAACAGGCCCTTCGGCCCACCATGTTGTGCCGTCCATCAAACCACCCTCACACTATCTAACCCTTTCCTCCCGCGTATCCCTCTATCTCACATTCCTCCATATGCCTATCCAACAAATTCTTGAACCTGTCCAATGTATCTGCCTCCACCACCACCCCAGGCAGTGCATTCCATGCACCAACCACTCTCTGGGTGAAAAACCTCCCCCTGACATCTCCGCTGAACCTCCCACCCATAACCTTAAAG
This sequence comes from Pristis pectinata, assembly GCF_009764475.1. NCBI lineage: Eukaryota > Metazoa > Chordata > Chondrichthyes > Rhinopristiformes > Pristidae > Pristis > Pristis pectinata. The sequence goes on along the minus strand of NC_067414.1, from coordinate 56,589,671 downwards.
CTATGTCCTCTTGTCTTGAGCATTGGTGCCCTGGGAAGGAGGCGCTGACTGTCTACTCTATCTATTCCTCTCAATATTTTGTATACCTCTATCATGTCTCCTCTCGTCCTCCTCCTTTCCAGTGAATAAAGCCCTAGCACCTTAAGCCTCTGCTCATATTCCATATGCTCTAATCCAGGCAGCATCCTGGTAAATCTCCTCTGCACCCTCTCCAACACCTCCACATCCTTCCTATAATGCGGCGACCAGAACTGAACACAGTACTCTAGGTGTGATCTAACTAGAGTTTTGTAAAGCTGCATCATCACTTTGCGGCTCTTAAACTCAATCCCACAATTTATGAAAGCTAACATCCCTTAGGCCTTCTTAACTGCTCTATCCACCTGTGAGGCAACTTTCAGTGAACTTTCAGAGGAAGATAGGGAAATTCTACAACAAATTACATTGAAAAGGAGGTATTAGCAGGCTTAGCAGGTGGATAAATTCCCAGGGTCTCATGAGATGTATCCCAGGCTCAAGGAAGAGATGGCTGGGGAAATTTTCAAATCTTCTCTGGCCACAGAAGGGGTGCCAAGACCAGAGGGCAATGCATGTGGAACCTTCATTCAAGAAGAGGAGCAAGGATAAGTCAGGTGTTTACAGGCCAGCAAGTCTAACGGCAAGTAGGGAAATTATTGGAATAAATTCTGATGAATAGAACTAATCTATACTTGAAGATACAGGGATTAATCAAGGAGACTCAGTAAGGTTACGTTAAGTGGAGATCCTTTCTGACTAATTTGATTGAACTTTTCTTTAAGGAGGTGACTAAATGTGTTGATGAGGGCAGTGCAATTGATGTAGTCTACTTGGATGTCAGAAAGGCAAAGTCTTATATAGGAGCCTGGTCCAAAAATAAGAGACCAGGGGATCCAGGGCAATTTGGATCTGAAACTAGCTTAGTGATGCCAAGAAGTCAGATGGTTGTTTCTTAAACTGAAAGCCTGTGCCTAGTGGTATGCCAGGGTTCGGTGCTGGGACCCTTACAGTTTCTAATGTGCAATGATGATCTGCATGTAAATGTCGGAGCAATGATAAGCAAGTTTGCAAATAACAAAAAAATTACTGGTCTTGTTATGGATGTCAAGAGTCGTACTGCAAGAAACAGACCCTTCAGCCCATCCATGCTGCCCATTATACCTATATTCACTAATTCCATTTACCTCATTTAGGTCTGCAGCCTTCTATGCTGTGGTGATTCAAGTCTAGATCCCTCTTAAATGTCGTGAGACTATCTGCCTCCACCACTTCTACCAGCAGTGCATTCCAGACTCTAACCACCATCTTTGTGAAAAATTTCCCCTTCTGATCTTGGTATTGGTATTGGTTTATTATTGTCACTAGTACCAAGGTACAGTGCAAAACTTGTCTTGCATACCATTCATATAATTCAATTCATTACACAGTGCATTGAGGTAGTACAAGGTAAAACAATAACAGAATGCAGAATAAAGTGTCACAGCTACAGACAAAGTGCAGTGCAGGTAGAGAATAAGGTGCAAAGTCATAACAAGGTACATTGTGAGGTTAAGAGTCCATCTTACAGGGAACTGTTCAGTAGTCTTATAACAGTGGGATAGAAGCTGTCCTTGAGCCTGGTGGTATGTGCTTTCAGGATTTTGTATCTTCTACTAGATGGGAGAAGGGAGAAGAGAAAATAACTAGGGTGGGTGGGGTCTTTGATTATGTTGGCTGCTTTAGAGGCAGTGAGAAGTATAGATAGAGTCCATGAAGGGGAGGCTGTTTTCTGTGATGTGCTGATCTGTGTCCACAACTCTCTGCAGTTTCTTGCGGCCCTGGGCAGAGCAGTTGCCATATCAAGCCATGATGCACCCAGATAGGATGCTTTTTATGGTGCATTGATAAAAATTGGTGTCAAAGGGGACATGCCAAATTTCTTTAGTCTCCTGAGGAAGTAGAGGTGCTGGTGAGCTTTCTTGGCTGTGGCGTCTACGTGGTTGGACCAGGAGAGGCTGTAGGTGATGTCCCTCCTAGGAACTTGAATCTCTCAACCCACTCAACCTCAGCACCATTGATGTGGTATGTGCACTGCCCTGCCCCCCCCGAAGTCAATGACCAGCTCTCTTGTTTTGCTGACATTGAGGGAAGGGTTGTCATGACACCATGTCACTAAGCTCTCTATCTACTCCCTGTACTCCGACTCATTGTTATTTGAGATATAGCCCACTATGGTGGTATCATCTTCTCTAAAACTCTTACTTCTCACGTTATGTCGATGCCCTTTTGTCTTAGACACCTCCACCATGGGGAAGAAGTTTTACTATCTGCCCTCTTCATAATTTATATACCTCTATCAGGTCACTCCTCAGCCTCCTGCACTCCATGGAAAGCAAACCCAGCCTATCCTTGTAGTCAAAATGTTCCAATCCAGGCAACATCCTGATGAATCTGCTTTGCCCTGTCTCCAGTGAAATTATGTCCTTCCCATGGGCTCTTTCTTACCTTTTGGACAAGGCTCTTATATAAGATTTTGCCTTACTGACATCCTAGTAGACTACATCAATTGCACTGCCTTCATCAACACACTTAGTCACCTCCTTAAAAAGTTCAATCAAATTAGCAAGAAAGGATCTCCCCTTATCATAACCATGCTGAGTCTCCTTAATTCATCGCTGCATCTTCAAAGGCAGATTAGTTCTATTCCTCAGAATTCATTCTAATAATTTCCCTAGAGTTACCGGCCTGTAAGCACCTGACTTATCCCTGCTCTCCTTCTTGAATAAAATGTTTCACACACACAGTGCTCCAAGAGTGGCCTATCCAATGTTTTATAAAGTTGTAATATGACACCTCAGATCTTCTATGCCACAGCCAATGAAAGCAAACATACCATCTTTCACCACTTTATCCAACTGTACTGCTGCTTTCAGACATCTATTGACATCCCCCAAGATCCCTTTATTCATCAACAGTCCCAAGAATCCTACCATTTACTGTGCACGTCTTACCTTAAATGCACCACCTCACATTTGTCAGGACTAAATTCCATTTGCCAGGACTAAATTCCATTTGCCATTGCTTCTCCCAAGGTTTCAGTTGATTTCTATCAATGCTTCAGCCTTAGACAACCCATCTATAAAACCATCAATTTTCATGTCACAGAGACCTAGAGCAATACAGCAAGGATACAGGCCTTTGGCCCAACCAGTCCATGACGATCACGCTGCCCACACAACTAGTCCCAATTCCTGTGTTCGGCCCATATCCCTCCAAGCCCCGCCCCTCCATGTACCTATCCAAGTGCTTCTTAAATTACACTATTGTACCTGCCTCAACCACTTCCTCTGGCAGCTTGTTCCATATACTCACCACCCTCTGCGTGAAAAGTTGCCCCTCAGGTCCCTTTTAAATCTTTCCCCTCTCACCCTAAACCTACGCCCCATAGTTCTGAACTCCCCTACCTTGGGGAAAAGACTATTACCATCCACCTTATCTATGCTTCTCATAATTTTAAACACTTCTACAAGGTCTTCTCTCATTCTCCTACGTTCCAAGGAATAAAGAGCTGTCCAACCTCTCCCTATAACTCAGGCCTTCTAGTCCTGGCAACATCCTTGTAAATCTTCTCTGCACTCTTTCCAGTTTAACGTCTTTTCTATAATAGGGTGTCTAGAATTGTACAGAGTATTCCAAGTGCAGCCTCACCGATGACTCATACAACTGCAACACAATGTCCCAATTCCTATACTCAATACCCTGACTGAAGGCAGCCAGTGCGATAAACGCCTTTCTCACCACCCTATCTACCTTTGACGCCACTTGCAACAAAGTGTACTTACACTCCTAGGTCCCTCTGTTCCATTGGACTCCCTAGTGCCCTACCATTCATGGTACAAGTCCCACACTGGTTTGACTTTCCAAAGTGCATCACCTCACACTTATCTGTATTGAAATCCATTTGCCACTCCTTGGCCCACTTCCCTAACTGATTAAGATCCCCCTGTAATCTATGCTAACTTTCTTCACTATCAACAATACCTCCTAATTTTGTGTCATCTGCAAACTTACTGATCAAGCATTGTGCATTCACATCCAAATCATTTATATAAACAACGAATAACAAGGGTCCCAACACCGACCCCTGCGGCACACCACTAGTCACCAGCCTCTATTCTGAGAAACAACCTTCACCCACCACCCTCTGCTTTCTACCTCTGAGCGAATTTTGAATCCACCTACTAGCTCTCCCTGGATTCCATGGGACCTAAACTTTCAGACAAGCCTACCATGCGGGACCTTGTCGAAAGCCTTGCTGAAGTCCCAATAGACAACATCCACTGCCCGACCCTCATCTACCCTTTTGGTTACCTCTTCAAAAAATTCTAAAAGATTCTTCAAGCACGACTTTCCATGCACAAAGCTATGCTGACTCCTCCTAATCAGACTTTGTCTATCCGAATGCTGGTGGATTCTGTCGCTCAGAATTCTCCCTAGTAAATCCCCCACCACTTATGTCAGGCTGACCAGCCTGTAGATCCCTGCCTCATCCTTGCTACCCTTCTTAAACACCCTTCGAGTCTTCGGGAACTTCATTAGTGGCTAACGATGAAGTAAATAACTTTTTAATGGCCTCTAAAATTTCTTCTCTAATTCTTCTGTAAACTTACTTATTATACCTCCTACATTCATATTCTAAGTCATTAATATATATCATAAAAATCAATGGTGCCAGCACCAATCCTTGTTCATAATGAGGAGGGTAGTTTTTGCCTACAATCATCAACAGTCCCAGGACCGATCCTTGTTCATATTGAGGAGACTTGTTTTTGGCTACAAATGATGATGATGTCATGGGAAGACAGGCAGAGCAATAGCAGATATAATTTAATACTGAAAAATGTGATGTGAAGCATTTCAGAAAGACTAAGGCAACTAGGATATACACAATAAATGGAAAAATCCCAAGGAAGTAGTGAAGTACAGAGGGACCTTGATATACAGTACATGTCCATGGATCTTTGAAGGTGGCAGCACAGATGGATGAGGTGGTTAAGGCAGCATATGGGATACCTGTCTTCATCAGCTGGGACATAGAATATAAGAGCAGGAAGATTAAGGAACGACTATAAAACATTGGTTGGGCCAGAACTGGATTATTGTGTGGTGTGATATGGTAATAGAGGTGTACAAAATTGTAAGAGGTGTAGTGATACCTTAAACCCATGCCTTCTGGAAAAGTAATGGGTTATAGATTTAGATGGGATTTGAAGAATTTTTTCACCCAGAGGGTGGTTAGAATTTAGAATGCACTGCCCAAACAAAATGAGTACTTGAAATACCATGGTATAGAAGGTTATGTGCTGAGTGCTGGGAAATGGGATCAATATAGATAGTTACCTGGTGGCTGGCTTGGACAAGGTGAGTCGAGGGGACTGTTCTGGAAAAATTGGAAATGGTACAAATGAATTATTGCCTCATCTACAATAAGGATTTGGGCTGTTTAATTTGGAGGCTCAGTGGGTGGAAGATGAGGAAAAATCTATCCTTGATTTGGATGGGAGGACAGGATAGGAAACATGGGGAATAGTACATATATGGTTGAGAACCCTGTCAACCATGGCAGATGAGAAATCACAGTTAAGAAAAGGAAAGATATCCTGGAAGCAGTATTGGGAAGATACCATCCTGAGTACAGATACAACAGAGCTGGAGAAATTAGGAGAATGGAATGGAGGCCTTAGAAGTAGAAGAGTGAGAGGAGGTATAGTCAAGATAGGGTCATTGGTAAACGCTGATATAAATCACTGTACTCTTTCCAAGGTTTTGTTTTGAAGAAGTCTTCACCAGTGTGTACAGAGTGGAACCAGTGGATTGTTTATACAAGGACTTCCAGAAAGTGCTTCACAGAAGGTTAACTGACAAGGTAAAGGCCTATGGTGCTGGAGATAACATATTGGCGGTATGGGTAGAGGAATGGGTCACAGGCAGGAAGTACAGAGAACACAGTCAAGGAGTGACAGGTGAGTTACTACAGGGATCAGAGCTGGGACCACAATAGTTTAACAATATAATCAACGAAAATGTACAATGGCCAGAGTTCCAGACAACACAAAAATAGGTGGTAAGGCAAATTGTGAGGATACAAACAGTTTGCAGATAATTATAGTTTAGTTGACTTGGGAAAATGTTAAGGTCCATTTTGGAAGGAAGAACAAAAGAACAGTATTTAAATGAAGAAAACTTGCAGAAAGTAATTCTGGTCACCTAGCTATAGAAATGATGTCATTAAGCTGGAAAGGGTGCAGAAAGGATTCACAAGGATGTTACTGGGACTGGAGGGCTCAAGTTATAAAGAGATAGGGTGGGACTGTTTTCCCTGGAGCAAAGGAGACTGAAGGATGACCTTATAGAGGTTTATAAAATCATGAGGGGCATAGATAGTCTTTTTTCCAGGTTGGGGGAGTCTAAAATTAGAGGGCATAGGTTTAAAGCGAGAAGGGACAGACTTACAGGGAATCTGAGAGGCAAGTTTTTCCACAGTGATGGGTATATGGAATAAGTTGCCAGAGGAAGTGGTAGAGGAAGGTACAATTCCGATATTTAAAAAACATTTGGACAGGTACATAGACATAGGAAAGGTTTAGAGGGATATGGGCCAAATGCAAGCAAATGGGACTAGCTTAGGTAGGCACTTTGTTTCGCATGGATACTCGCTGTATAGTGAGTAATAGGGATGGCTAATAGAATGTTGGCTCTTATTTCAAGTGGGCTGGAGTATAAAAGTAGGGAACCATTACTGCAACGGTACTTGGCACTAGCAAGACCACATAAGGACTACTGTGAACATATTTGGTCCCTTATTCAAGGAAAGTTATTATTATATTGGAGGTGGTTCAGAGAAGGATCACTACAATGATCCCAGGTATGGAAGGGTTGTCCCACGAGGAAAGATTAAACAGGTTGGGCGCCACTCATTGAAGTTTAGAAGAATAAGAGGCAATCTTATTAAAACATAAGATTCTAAGGGGTAAATGCTGAGAGGGTGCTTTGTCTCATGAGAGGTTCTAGAACCAGAGGACATGCTCTGAGAATAAGGGAATGCCTTTTAAGACAGGTGAGGAGGATTTCTTCTCTATGAGGATGACGAGTCCTTGAACTCACAGCTCCCTGTGAAAAGGAGCTTCAAAGTCCTTGGATATATTTAAGGCTGAAATAGATACATTTCTAATCAGTAAAGGAATCAAGGGTTATGAGGAAAGTGAACTTGAGAAATGGAGACACAATAGCCTACAGCGGGACATAGACAGGATGCAAAACTGGGCTGAGAAGTGACAGATGGAGTTCAGCCCAGATAAGTGTGAAGTGGTTCATTTTGGTAGGTCAAATATGATGGCAGAATATAGTATTAATGGTAAGACTCTTGGCAGTGTGGAGGATCAGAGGGATATTGGGGTCCGAGTCTATAGGATGCTCAAAGCAGCTGCACAGGTTGACTCTGTGGTTAAGAAGGCATACAGTGTTCATCAATCGTGGAATTGAATTTAGGAGCCGAGAGGTAATGTTGCAGCTATATAGGACCCTGGTCAGACCCCACTTGGAGTACTGTGCTTATTTCTGGTCACCTCACTACAGGAAGGATGTGGAAGCCATAGAAAGGGTGCAGAAGAGAGTTACAAGGATGCTGCCTGGATTGGGGAACATGCCTTATGAAAACAGGTTGAGTGAACTCGGCCTTTTCTCCTTGGAGCGATGGAGGACGAGAAGTGACCTGATAGAGGTGTATAAGATGATAAGAGGCATCGATCCTGTGGATAGTCAGAGGCTTTTTCCCAGGGCTGAAATGGTTGCCACAAGAGGACACAGGTTTAAGGTTCTGGGGAGTAGGTATAGAGGAGATGTCAGGGGTAAGTTTTTTTACTCAGAGAGTGGTGAGTGCGTGGAATGGGCTGCCGGCAATGGTGGTGGAGGTGGATATGATAAGGTCTTTTAAGAGAATTTTGGATAAGTAAATGGAGCTGAGAAAAATAGAAGGCTATGGGTAAGCCTAGTAATTTCTAAGGTAGGGGCATGTTCGGCACAACTTGGGCCGAAGGGCCTGTATTGTGCTGTAGGTTTTCTGTGTTTCTATGAAAAGCATCTGGCCCACATCCTGCACAGATTAGCTGGTGGGGGTACTTGCAGACATTTTTAACCTCTCCCTACTTCAATCTGAAGTGCCCACCTGCTTTAAGACCACTATCATCCCTGTACCAAAGAAAAAATAAGGTAATGTGCCTTAATGACTACTGCCTGGTAGCTCTGACATCCACTATCATGAAGTGCTTCAAGAGGTTGGTCACGGCCCGCATCAACTCCAACCTCACAGGCAACCTTGACCCACTGTAATTCACCTACTGCCAAAACAGGTTCACTGCAGATGCCATCTCCCTGGCCCTACACTCACCTTCGGAGCATCTGGATAATAAAGACACCTACGTCAGACTACTATTTATCGTCTACAGCTTTGCCTTCTATACTGTAATTCCGAGCAAACTCATCTCCAAACTTCTAGACCTGGGACTCAACACCTCCCTTTGCAACTGGATCCTTGACTTCCTGACCAACAGACCACAATCAGTAAGGATACGCAGCAATACCTACATCACAATTAACCTCAACAAGGCTGCCCACAGGGCTGCATCCTGAGCCCCCTACTTTACACTCATGACTGCGTAGCCAAATTCTGCTCTAACTCAGTTTACAAATTTGCAGACATAATTGGAATTGGTTTATTATTGTCACATGCATCAAAGTACAGTGAAAAACTTGTCTTGCATACCGTTCATACAGATCAACTCATTACACAGTGCATGAGGTAGCACGAGGTAAAACTATAACAGAATGCAGAACAAAGTGTCAAGTGCAGTGCAGGTATAGAATAAGGTGGAGGGTCATAATGAGGTAGTTTGTGAGGTCAAGAGTCCATCTTATTGTACTAGGAAACTGTTCCTTTTTTTTATAACAGCGGGATAGAAGCTGTCCTTGAGCCCAGTGGTACATGCTTTTGTATCTTCTGCCTGATGGGAGAGGGGAGAAGATAGAATGTGCGAGGTGGGTGGGGTCTTTGATTATGCTGGCTGCTTTACCAAGGCAGTGAGAAGTATAGACGGAGTCCATGGAGGGGAGGCTGGTTTCTGTGATGTGTTGAGCTTTGTCCACAACTCTCTGCAGTTTCTTGCGGTCATGGACAGAGCAGTTGCCATACTAAGCCGCGATGCATCTGGATAGAATACTTTCTATGGTGCATCATTAAAATTGGTGAGTGTCAAAGGGGACATGCTGAATTTCTTGAGCCTCCTGAAGAAGTAGAGGCACTGGTGAGCTTTCTTGGCCATGGCATCTATGTGGTTGGACCAGGATGGGCTATTGGTGATGTTCACTCCTAGGAACTTTAAGCTCTCAACCCTCTCGACCTCAGCACCATTAGTGTGCACCGCTCCCTTTCCTGAAGTCAATGACCAGCTCTTTTGTTTTGCTAACTGAGGGAAAGGTTGTTGTGTCATGACACCATGTTACTAGGCTCTGTCTCCTTCCTGTACTCTGACTCATCGTTATTTGAGATATGGCCCACAATGGTCATATCATCTGCAAATTTGTCAATGGAGTTACAGCAGAATCTGGCCATGCAATCATGAGTGGATAGGGAGTAGAGTAGGGGCATCAGGCGTCCCCGCAGGTCATGCCTCGTATCTGGTCAAGCCTTGGACACTGGCCCCTGCTGCCTCTGTGTGTCGGGCCTCGGCCTCCTTTTCCTTCGTGGGTGACACCATCGTAATGGGCCAAATCTCAAATAATGCTGAGTCAAAGTACAGGAAGGAGAAAGGGAGCCTAGTGACAGCGTGTCATGACAACAACCTTTCCCTTAACGTCAGCGCAACAAAAGAGCTGGTCATTGACTTCAGGAAGTGGGGTGGTGCACACACCTCTGTTTACATCAATGGTGCTGAAGTCAGGAGGGTTGAGAGCTTAAAGTTCCTAGTAGTGAACATCACCAATAGCCTGTCCTAATCTAACCACGTAGACGCCACGGCCAAGAAAGGGCACCAGTACCTCTGCTTCCTCAGGAGGCAAAAGAAATTTGGCATGTCCTATCGACCCTCACTAATTTTTATAGATGCACCGTAGAAAGCATCCTATCTGGATGCACCATAGCTTGGTATGACAGCTGCTCTGACCGAGACCACAAGAAACTGCAGAGAGTTGTGGACATAGCTCAGCACATTACGGAAACCAGCCTCCCCTTCATGGACTGTCTGCACTTCTCGCTCCCTTGGTAAAGCAGCCAGCATAATCAAAGACCCCATTTGCCCCGGACACTCTCTCTTCTCCCCTTCTCCCCAACCCCCCCCCATCAGGCAGAAGATACGAAAGCCTGAAAGCAAGTACCACCAGGCTCAAGGACAGCTTCTATCCTAGTGTTATGACTATTGAACGGACCTCTTGTACAATATGATGGATTCTTGACCACACGATACCTCATCATGGCCTTGCACCATCATGGCCTTGTCTACTTGCACTGCACTTTCTCTGTAACTGTAACATTTCATGCTGTGTTCTGTTGTTGCTATTATACTACCTTGCTGTACTGATAATGAAATGATCTATATGGATGGCACGCAAAACAAGGTTTTTCACTGTACCTCAGTACACGTGACAATAATTTACCAGTTTAGCCAGAGTGTGGAGTTGTAAAGCCACCACAACAGTTGTGGAATACAAGTTCAGATAATAATCTGGATTTTCTTTCAAAACTAATTATTAGTAACAATGACCACAAAACTATTGGATTGTTGCAAAAACCCATCTGGTTCACTAATATTTCAGGACAGGAAATCTGCCATTCTTACCTGCGCCTATATGCAACTCCAGAGCCATTAATGTGGTCAACTCTTAAATGTCCCCTCTCAGCACAGCTTTGTGGGCCGAAGGGCCTGAATTGTGCTGTAGGTTTTCTATGTTTCTATGTTTCATGGCCTAGGAACCCATTCAGTTCAAGGGAAATGAAGAATGGGTAATAAATGCTAGTTTTGCCAACAACGTTCAGATCCCAAAAGATGCAGGATTTGTATTCATTTATCTTCAATGGACCCACAATACTATCTCCAATTTCAAGTTTAAATAAGATTATTACTCATGTTCTGAAGTTAGCCAAGAAATTAGACCTGAAACACAGAAAAATACACACTAGAGCAAGCCATTTGGCCCTTCAAGTCTGCTCCACCATTCAGTATGTTCGTGGCTGATCTCTATCTTAATACCAAATTTCTGCTCTCTGCCTATACTCCATGGTGCTTCGTGTTTAGAAATCCATCTGCTGAAATATATTCAGCAACTTGGCCTGCACAGTCTTCTATGGTTGAGAATTTCACAAGTTCACCTCCCTATTAATGAAGAAATAGACCCTTGAGAGTAATCAAGCACAGAAACTGGCCCACTAAGTGTATGCGGACCATCAATCATCCATTTAAACTAATCCTGTTTTATTCTCTCCACATTCCCATCAACTTCCCTAGATTCTACGACTCACCTACACATTAGAGACAATTTACAATGGCCAATTAACTTACCAAGCAGAGAACCTGAAGAAAACTCACCAATCACAAGGAGAAAATGCAAACTATATGTAGACAGCACTGGAGATCAGAAATGAGCACGTTGCTGGAACTGCAAGGCAGCAGGTCTACAGGCTGTAAAACTTGTGTAGGATCAAGTACAGGAGATGAAATTTGCTGGATAGTAGCATTTCCTTGCTGGGACAATAATGCTGAAGTTGCTTGGAAGGACGTAAACTCTTTCCACTTTGTTCAGCCGTCTTTGGATACATTTACCAAACTGTAATTGTCACATTATTAACTATCTTTCCAAAAAGGAATTAAGTAATTTATTACAGAATTTTGTTCATTACCTTGAATAGATACAAGTGAACATTTGCCTAAGTTTTGCAGTAAGATAATAAATAACCATTTGTTTATGTTTTCTGAACAGCGTACACATATCAATTCATGAGAGGACGATGCAAAAGCTTATGAAGTAATCTACAAAAATTGAGAGCTGTTATCCTAATTTTGTGATAGACTCGAAATCTCCCCTTTTGGGCACAATCACCAGCACAAGCCATTTACTTTGCTTTGAAGTTAAACAAATATGAATGGATTCCAAGAGTTTTAATATAATTGGCAATATAGATTATTTTAATTTTTATTTTAATTCCTTTTTATAGGTTGATGCTTGCTGTTTTACATTCAGATGATACTATATACTAAATATCAAAGTTGGGGAGGAAGTTAATTCTTCAAATGGGTTTTTGAGAGCGCTTGTGCTTAAGCCAGAAAGGGTAGTGAGTGCTGTGGAGCCAGCTTTTCAGAAACCATTCAAACTACTTTTGCCTGATCTTAAAATAGAAACAACTTTTTTTTAAGCAAACCAAATGCAACCGAACTGCACCACTGTGTCATTAAGATGAAGAGCGTGAACCTACCCGCCAGGGAATCAAACCAAGATCAGTATTGGAAGAAAAAGGCCCAACTACCTTCCAGCAGTCATTGCAGCTCAGTTTAGTTTGAAACCAATTACACCCTGTACCTCTAAAATTTAATTCCTATGTAGAAATGGGACAATTTTGCCAAATCTTCCAGAAGCTTAAATCTTGTAAATATAAGGCAGTATGGAATTAACACTGTTGTTTACAGACTGATGATAATAAGATACACAGTTATGTGAATAAGAGACTCAAATCTAAAAAGAGACTGCGTAGCAAGTGAGCTGTCTAGAAAAGAAAGTAGTAGTGTGGCGACCCACCTTCGACGCAAGCGAACCCGCTCGGGAAACGCCGCGCACGTTGGCAGAGAGGCCAGCCACAAAATGGCGCTGGGCCTTCTTCTTCACCAGCGAGGGGAGAAAGCCCACGTGCGGGAAGAGGTTTTCGTGACGCACCTCTGACGTCATTGTCACCCGGAGAGGGCGGGAACTTGACTGCTTAAAAGCCAGCGCGGCAAAGTGCTAAATAAACCAGTCTCAAGTGCAACCTACAGACTGCGTGTCATTATTTCTAGCTCAGTGCGTAGCCCATCGCTACATCGGTGACCCCGACGGTCCAAACGGGATTTGGACCAAAGATGATTGACTCTTCATCTGTTCATGCAGTTTCGCTAAAACTGCCAACCTTCTGGACGCTGCGACCCCGCCTGCGGTTTGACCAAGCAGAGACCCAGTTCCAGATTCAGCAGATATCTTCCGATTCCACGTGTTACTATTACGTGGTGAGCTCCCTCGACCAGGAGACAGCCACCCAGGTTGCGGATTTCATACAGTCGACCCCGGAGGAAGGCAAATATGCAGCATTCAAAGAGCTGCTCATAAGGACCTTCGGCCTCTCACGGCGGGAGCGAGGTGCCCACTTGCTGCACCTGGACAGTTTGGGAGCCAGGCTGCCGTCAGCATTAATGAACAAGATGCTGGCCCTGGCTGAAGGACACAAGCCCTGCCTCATGCTCAAGCAGGCGTTCCTAGAGCAACTGCCCGAGGACATACATCTGCTACTGGCCGACGCAGATTTCAGTGACCCCCGGAAGGTAGAGGCCCGGGCAGACGTGCTGTGGAAAGCCAAGAAGGAAAGCGGGGTGTCTGTCGGACAGATTACCAAGCCACGTGCCCAACGGCAGGCCAGACCAGGCCCGGCAATAGAGCGCACACAACCCAGAGGCAGGAGTGAGGAGGCCAATGAACAGTGGTGTTTCTACCACCAGCAATGGGACACAGAAGCCCGGCGGTGTCGCCCGCCCTGCGAGTTCCCGGGAAACGCCAAGGTCAGCCGCTGCTAATGGCTACGGTGGCTGGCCACCAGGACAGCCTCTTGTACGTCTGGGACAAACAGTTGGGACACCGCTTCTTGGTTGACACCAGAGTGGAAGTCAGCGTCTTACCCCCGACAGGGTACGACACCCGCAACATGGAGCCGGGACCGACTCTGAGGGCCGCAAATTGCAGCACGATATGGACCTATGGCACCCGCACAGTGCAGCTGCAGTTCGGCGCTAGCCGGTTCACGTGGGACTTCACACTGGCTGCTGTGACCCAACCACTCCTGGGGGCGGACTTCTTGCGAGCTCACAGCCTACTGGTCGACTTGCACGGGAAGAGGCTGGGCTATGCCAGGACTTTCCAGACGTTCTCCCTGGATGGAGCCAAGTTGCCGGCCCCACACCTGGACTCCCATCACGCTGTCGGGCAACGAATTCACCAGAATCCTGGCGGACTTCCCATCGGTTCTGGCACCACAGTTCATGGCAGCCATACCCAGACACGGAGTACAGCACCACATTCCGACCAAGGGACCACCCCTCCACGCCCACGCACGACAGCTTCCCCCTGAAAAGCTCCACCTGGCGAAGGAGGAGTTCAAGAGGATGGAGGAATTGGGGATCGTACGGAGGTCTGACAGCCCATGGGCCTCCCCCCTACACATGGTGCCCAAAGCAGCTGGGGGCTGAGACCATGCGGCGACTACCGTAGACTGAATGAGGCTACAACCCCAGACCGCTACCCCGTGCCGCACATACAGGACTTTGCGGCAAACTTGCATGGGGCAAGCGTCTTTTCCAAAGTGGACCTCATCCAGGGATACTATCAAAGCCCGGTACACCCTGAAGACATCCCCAAGAATGCACTCATCACCCCGTTTGGCCTGTTCGAGTTCCTCCGAATGCCGTTTGGCCTGAAGAATGCCGTGCAGACATTCCAGCGGCTGATGGATGCGGTGGGACGTGACCTGGACTTCACGTTCATCTATTTGGACGACATCCTCATAGCCAGCAGTAATCGTCAGGAGCATCTGTCCCACCTCCGCCAGCTCTACTCCCACCTGAGTGATTTTTGCCTCACGATCAATCCGGCCAAATGCCAGTTCGGACTCGACACCATCGACTTCCTGGGCCACAGGATTACCAAAGACGGGGCAACACCCCTGCCCGCCAAGGTAGACGCGACCCACCACTTCGCCCGGCCCAACACAATCAAAGGCTTGCAGGAGTTCGTTGGTATGGTCAACTTCTACCACTGTTTCCTCCCCTCAACAGCCTGTGTCATGCGCCCTTTGTTCACCCTGATGTCGGGTAAAGGCAAGGACATTGCTTGGGATGAAGAGGCCGTGGCTGCTTTCGTTAAAGCCAAGGAAGCCTTGGCAGACGCCGCAATGCTGGTGCACCCCAGAATGGACGTCCCAACCGCCCTCACAGTGGACGCACCCAACACGGCAGTCAGTGGGGTGCTGGAGCAACTCATCGAGGGGCGCTGGCAACCCCTAGCGTTCTTCAGCAGGCACCTGCGGCAACCCAAACTCAAATACAGTGTTTTCGAATGGGAGTTGTTGGCACTATATCTGGCAATCCGACATTTCAGGTACTTCTTAGAGGGCAGGCATTCACCTCGTTCACGGACCACAAACCGTTGACCTTCACGTTCACGAAGGTGTCCGATCCCTGGTCGGCCCGCCAGCAGCGACATCTGTCCTACATCTCCGAGTACACAACGGACATCCAGCATGTCTCGGGAAAGGACAACGTCGTGGCAGATGCACTCTCCAGACCAGCTATCCAAGCCCTGTCCTGGGGGTGGACTATGCAGCACTGGCGGAGGCGCAGCAGGCAGACGACGAGATGCCCAGCTACAGGACCACAGTCTCAGGTTTACAGCTGCAAGACTTCCTAGTAGGCCCAGGTGGGAGGACCCTCCTGTGTGACGTGGCTACCGGCCAACCTCGTCCCATCGTCCCTGCAACCTGGCGGCAGCAAGTTTTCAACTCCATACACGGCTTAGCGAACCCATCTATCAGGACAACCATCCGGATGGTCTCCAGCAGGTTCATGTGGCACAGACTTCGCAAACAGGTCAGTGAATGGGCCAAAACGTGCGCACAGTGTCAAGCAGCCAAGGTGCAGCGGCGCACCAAAGCCCCGCCACAGCAGTTCAAACCCACCCGCCAGAGATTCGACCACACTCATGTGGATATCGTGGGGCCCCTGCCAGTGTTGCGAGGAGCGCGGTACCTCCTGACTATGGTAGACCGGTTCACGAGATGGCCAGAGGCAGCCCCGCTCACTGGCACCACTGCCAATTCCTGCGCCCGAGCGCTGATTGCAACCTGGGTAGCACGCTTCGGGGTACCGGCCCACATTACCTCCGACGGAGGCACCCAGTTCACCTCCAGCCTGTGGTCGGCTGTGGCCAGCCTGTTGGGAGCATGGCTACACCACACAACTGCCTACCACCCACAGTCAAAAGGACGAGTGGAACGTTTCCACCGTCACCTGAAGTCGGCTCTCATGGCCCGCCTGAAAGGGCCTAACTGGGTGGACAAACTTCCCTGGGTCCTGCTCGGAATCTGCACAGCACCCAAAGAGGATCTGTACACCTCTTCGGCCAAGCTGGTGTACGGCGCACCCCAATCATCCCAGGAGACTTCATGCCCACCTCAAAGGGGCAAGAGGAAGAACCTGCGGCAGTCCTGGACAGACTACGTGAGAGGCTCGGCAACCTGGCCCCCGTAACGACTTCACGGCATGGACAGATCCCGACCTACGTACCCAAAGACCTGCAGAACTGTAAGTTTGTATTTGTACGAAGGGGCGCACATCGAGCACCACTACAGCAGCTGTACGAGGGGCCATTCAAGGTGCTCAGGAACAACTGATCCTTGTACGTTCTGGACGTTGGGGGGGGGGGGGGGGAAGAAGAGGTTTTCACGGTGGACTGGCTCAAACCGGCCCATGTGGACTTGGCACAGCTGGTCGAGGTTCAGGCTCCATGGCGCGGAGGCAGACCGTCCAAACAGCGACTGATCCAGACTGTGGACATTGGGGGTGTATCGCCGGTTCTGGGGGGGCGGGGGCGTTATGTGGAGACCCACCTTCGACACAAGCGAACTGGCTCAGGAAACGCCGCGCGCGTCGTAAGAGAGGCCAGCCACAAAATGGCGCTGGGCCTTCTTCACCAACGAGGGGAGAAAGCCCGTACATGGGAAGAGATTTTCGTGATGCACTTCTGATGTGATTGCCGCCTGGAGAGGGCAGAAACTTGACTGCTTAAAAGCCAGCGCAGCAAAGTGCTAAATAAACCAGTCTTGAGTGCAACCTACAGACTGCGTGTCATTATTTCTAGCTCAGTGTGTAGACCATCGCTACAGTAGCTTCTCAATTTGGCAAATGTTCCACAAGGATCAGTGCTAAGACCATTGTCCATCACTATATACATAGGTGTTACATAGACTCCACAATCAGAAATCAAATTTTCAAAATTTGCAGGTGACACTAAATCAGAAGAAGTTTGTGGAAAAATGGATACAAGCAATCTTGTAGAGTGGGTATATAATTAATAAACAGATTAAAATAATGTTAAGTAAGAATTAAGAACATTCAAATTAGGAACAGGAGGCAGTCATCTGGCTGATTTTCTACCTCAGCTCCATTTTCCTATTCCTATATCCCTTGATTCCCTTAACATTCTGAAATCTATTGAACTCTTGTTTTGAATGAATTCAATGAATGAGCCTCCACAGCCTGCCAGGGCAAAAAATTCCAAAAATTCTTCCTCCAAGTGAAGAAATTTCTCATCTCAGTCCAAAATGCCAGAAATTTGAGAGTCAGAGCAGAAGTGAGTGTAGTCGCTATTACTAAGGAGAAAGTGCTTGGGAAGCTGAAAGGTCTGAAGGTGGTAAGTCACCCGGACTGGATGGACGACACCCCAGGGTTCTGAAAGAGGTAGCTGAAGAGAATGTGGAGGCATTAGTAGTGATCTTTCAAGAATCACTAGATTCAGTACTGGTTCCGGGAGAATGGAAAATTGCAAATGTCACTCCACTCTTTAAGAAGGGAGGGAGGCAAAAGACAGGAAATTATAGGCCAGTTAGCCTGACTTCAGTGGTTGATAAGATGTTAAGAGTCCATTATTAAGGATGAGGTTTTGGGTCACTTAGAAGGACGTGATAAAATAGGCCAAAGTCAGCATAGCTTCCTTAAGGGGACATCTTGCCTGACAAATCTGTTGGAATTCATTGACGAAGTAACAGGCAGAATAGACAAAGGAGAGTCAATGGATGTTGTTTGCTTGGATTTTCAGAATGCCCTTGACAAGGTGCCACCCATGAGGCTGCTAAACAAGATAGGAAAGGTACTAGCATGGACAGAAGATTGGTTGACTGGCAGAAGGCAAAGAGTGGGAATAAAGGGGGCCTTTTCGGTTGGCTGCTGGTGACTAGTGGTGTTCCGCAGGGGTCAGTGTTGGGTTCGCTACTTCTCACATTATATGTTAATGATCTGGATGACAGAATTGAGGGCTTTGTGGCCAAGTTTGCAGATGAAACAAAGAAACGTGGTGGGGCAGGTAGTGTTGAGGAAGCAGGGAGTCTGCAGAAGGACTTGGACAGGTTGGGAGAATGGGCAAAGAAGTGGCAAATGGAATACAGTGCACTTTGGTAGAAGGGATAAAGGTATAGATTATTTACTAAACAGGGTTAACGTACGAGGAGCATTTGATGGCTCTGGGCCTGTACTCGCTGGAGTTTAGAAGGATGGGGGGGGGGTCTCATTGAAACCTACCGAATATTGAAAGGTCTGGATAGAGTGGATGTCGAGAGGATGTTTCCAGTAGTGGGAGAGTCTAGGACCAGAGGGTGGTGAATCTGTGGAATTCGTTGCCACAGATGGCTGTAGAGGTCAAGTCATTGGGTATGTTTAAAGCAGAGGTTGATAGGTTCTTGATTAGTAAGGGCATCAAAGGTTATGGGGAGAAGGCAGGAGAATGGTGTTGAAAGGGAAAAATAAATTAGCCATGATCAAATGGCAGAGCATACTCGATGGGCCGAATGGCCTAATTCTGCTCCTATGTCTTATGGTCTTAAATGATACTACTTCTATGACCCTTGATTCTAGACTCTTCAGCCAGGGGAAACATTCTCCCCACATTGATCCCTACAAGAATTTTCAAAATTTCAATATTACTTCTCATTCTTCTAAACTCAAGAGAGTACAGGGCTAGTTCACTCGATCCCTCCTAAAATGGCACACCTGCTCTCCTAGAAACCAGTCTGGTGAATCTTTGATGGACTTTCTCCATGGTACATACATCCTTTTTCTGACAAGGATACCAAACTTGTGCTCTATTGGTATTGGTTTATTATTGTCACTTGTACCGAGGTGCAGTGAAAAGCTTGTCTTACAAACCAATCGTACAGGTCAGTTCATTACACAGTGCAGTTACATTGAGTTAGTACAGAGTGCATTGATGTAGTACAGGTAAAAAACAATAACAGTACAGAGTAGTGTCACAGCTACAGAGAAAGTGCAGTGCATTAAGGTGCAAGGTCACAACAAGGTTGATCGTGAGGTCATAGTCCATCTCATTGTATAAGGGAACCGTTCAATAGTCTTATCACAGTGGGGTAGAAGCTTTTTAGCCAAAGGCTCTACACAACTGCAGTAATAATAATAACACAAAATTTGGTTGAAAGGAAGTAGGGGACTATACTGGCTAAAAGAACAGAATGATTTATAGATGGTTACACAAATCACAATTAGTGTCATTTTAAAAAAACCTAAGTTCTTAAGGTCACTTCTAGATGAACATTCTTGAAAAGCAAGAATGTCAAAGACCATATTTGTACTCAAGGTCCAAGAAAAAGTGCAAAAAAGATTTACAGAGATGATACCAGCATTGAGCAATAATACGTATCAAAGATTAAACAAGTCTAAAACTGCAAAGGCGGAGTTGCAACCTGATTGGTTTGGGTTGTGAATGGGTTTAATAAGAATACATGTACACATAATGTTTCCCCTTAAAACAAAACCTGGGGCCTTAAATATCATGTTATCACTATTAAACCCAACAGGGATTTCAGGAGAGTCTTTTTGGTTAAAGTGTGGAACTGGCTACAGGCGTGAAGATTGCTGGGACTCTGGCTGAGATTTTTACATCTTCACTGGCTACAAGTGAGGTACCAGATGACTGGAGTTGAGAAATGTGGGTCCCCTTTTTCAAGAAGGGCAGCAGAGATAAGACTGGAAAGTACAGACCTCTGAGCCTAACATGACCAGTAGAGAAGTTATTGGAAAAAATTCTGAGGGAACGGATTAAGATTAATTGGAAAGGCAGGGACTAATCAGAGATAGCTTTGACAAGGGCAGATCTTATCTGACCAATCTGATTTTTTTGAGGAGGTAACAAAGTGTATTGATGATGGCAGTGTAGTAGATATGGTTTACATGTACTTCAGTACAGCCTTCAACAAGGTCCCACATGGGACACTGGCTCAGAAGGTTGGGCCCCATGGGATTCAGGGCAAGCTGGCAAATTGGATCCAAAATTGGCTTGGCAGTAGGTGACAGAGGGTGATGTAAAGTTTTGTTTTTGTGATTGGTTGCCTGTGACTCCAGTGTTCCACATGTATCAGAGCTAGGACACTTGCTGCTTATAATATACATGAATGATTTGGATGTGGTAGGTGCCATGATCAGTAAGTTCCCGGATGACACTGAGAGTTGTTGACAGTGTGGAGGGTAGTATTAAGCTATAGGGTGATATCAATGTGTGGGTGAAATGGGTTGAGAAATTGCAGATGGAGCTCAATCCTAATAAATATGAGGTGATCATTTTGGGATGAGTAAAAGCACTAGGATGTACACCATGAATGGCAAAGTCCTTGAGAGTATCGAGGAACATAGGGATGTGGTGGATAGCGAGGGTGTCTAAGGCTACAGCGGGATTATAGATTAGATAGAAAGTTATGCAGAGCATTGGCAGATGTAATTTAATCCTGACAAGTGCAAAGTGATGCATTTTGGGAAGTTGTATCGGGGTTGGACATATACAGTGAATGGTAGGGTGCTAAAGAATATTGATGAACAGAAGGACCAGTTCCCTAAAAGTGGCATCACAGGTAGATAGGCTATGGCATTGAATTTAAAAGTTGGGATGTTATGTTGCAACCTAGACCACATTTGAGTATTGTTTGAAGTTCTGATCGCCACTCCATAGTATGCGGTTGTGCTAGAGAGAGAGTACAGAGGAAATTCACCAGGATGTTGTCTGGATTGGAGGATTTTAGTTACGTGGAAAAATTGGAAAGGCTGGGTTTGTTTTTCCTGGAGTGAAGAAGGCTGAGGGATGACCTGATAGAGGTATATAAAATTATAAGAGACATAGACAGGGTAGATAGTCAGAATCTTTTTCCCATGGTAGGAGTATCAAAACCAAGAGGACATAGATTTAAGGTGAGAAGGGAGCTTTAAAAGGGATTTTTTGGGGGAAGTTTTTGTTTTGCACAGAAAGTCATTGATATCTGGAACCTGCTGCCAGAGGAAGTGGTGGAGTCTGATATCATCACTACATTTAAGAGACATTTAGACAGGCACTCAAATAGGCAAGGCATAGAAGGATATGGCAAATGGGATTAGTGTAGATGGACAAAAAGATGGTCATGGATATGGTGGGTCGAAGGGCCCGTTTCTGTGCTACACAACTCTATAACTTTTTGGATTTTCAAATCCTAACTTTATTTCCTAACCATAAAGGAACATCTGTAACATCTCAAGTTTGAGGTCAACATCAAGCCATTAAATAATTTGAAGACAGCTCCTAATGTTGAGTGACTAAACTTCTAGGCACATGTTCAAAAAGAGATGGCATCCCTAGTCAGAAGAAATAATACACAATGGAAGAATAAAACAGCAACAGGAAGTACAAAATTTTTAGCTTAAATTTCAGTACCTTATACTAATAACATCAGCATTCTCCACTAAAATGGGGACCAGTCACAAATCTACGATTGCCACCATTCCCAAGAGCCGAGAGCAACACGCATGAAGTAACAGCCCAAAAATAAGCAATGGTGTAAAGATGATACTGGTTTCGCAGCTCAAACAACACTAAGCTAACTAATTTAATTTTTAAGCATGTGCAACTGACTCTCCGCACAGCTCATGAAGACCTGATGCTAAACTGAATACCCAACTGATGACCAGCAATAAGCCACAAAAAAACTAAGCCAAAGCCCTTACCCAGGATGAGACCTAATGAATGGGAAATTGGTCTTACCTGTACCCTCATTTGACTGCAAGGTACGGAGATTGAACCTTTGTTGAAAGTATGAATTCTGTGAAAAATTTTGCACGCCAGACACTTAGTATAAAAATACATACTGCCTCTAGTTGTTTCAGCTGTTACAAAAAATACCAACTCTGTAGGACTATATTGTTAAATATCCTTTTTTCCAAGCAACTAATCCATGATATTAGCAATATTTGGCTGCACATTTTACTTCAGTGAAAACAAAGTGTGCAGCATATCTGGCACATTAATAGCATGTGGACTTGCAATGACACTCCTTCACTATTGTATTCAATCTAGTACATGATCTATAAATCTCTCAGCTGATCAATCATTACCATATCTGCACAAGCTTGGGCCTCCAGCAGAAAACTGGATAACCTGGGTTTTTCTTGGAGCAGAGGAGGCTAGGGGAAGCCCTGAAAGGGTTCTGTTATGAACTGGGTTACTATTGGTGAATGTCCCTTTAAGATAGATCATAGTGGTGTGTGTGTGTGTGTGTGTGTGTGTGTGTGTGTGTGTGTTGGCGTGGTTACGACAACAGAAGATAAAGGACGTAATGACGTTTTTGAAGCAGTCAGTTGGGGTCAGTCAGAGGAGAGAGAGAAAGAAAGGAGAGAGAGACACCAGCCTGCTAGTCTCTATCGATGGAGGAAAAACAGTAACTGTGCCTGTCACTACAATCCACGTATGGATTTTTAGAGTAATCAGGTGGAGTCCACTTTGTCGTTAACCTGTGGAGAGAAACAGGTATTTGTGTGGACGGCCATGATTCGGATGCCTTTCGGGGTGGCAGATACTTCAGAACAAAGCAGTGGAGTTCACTTTGTTGTTGACCTGTAGAAGGAAACAGGCATTTGTGCGGACAGCCACGATTCGAGAGCCTTTCGGGGTGAGGAAGATGCGGTGGAGTGGTCACTGCTGAGTAAACACTGAATTTTCGTTTGGGTTCCATCGTGGAATATTTGGATTTCATAATTACTCTCTATTTTCTCTCTACATCTACGTCTTCAGTCAACAGTGGTTGTTGAAAAAGCCTTTGATCACATTTCACCTTATGGCTTGTTGAGCTGAACTTTAAGAACCATTCCCGGACTTGGAGTTTGGGAGTTTGCCACACACACACACACACACACTATGAATTTAGTTTTTGGGGTTAATGTTTAAGATTTAACATTTTTTTTACTTCTAACAATCTAACATTTTTACTTTTATTTTTCTTATTGTCATAAGTAGTTATTAATAAAGTAGTTTTAAATACTTGTACATGACTTGGAGTGTTTCTTTTGTTGCTGGTTCATAACAGTTCTCCAAAGTTAGGCGTAGATGGGGTAGATAGTGGGAAACTTTTTCCCATTCCAGAGGTTGTCAAAATCTGGAGGACATAGATTTGGGGGGTGGGGCGGGTGGACAGATGTTTGGAGGGGATCTGAAGAAGAGTTTTTTCCACTCAGGTTATTTGGAATCTGGAATGCACTGCCTAGAAACAGGTACTCTCAAGACATTGAGCACCTGAATTGCAAATGCATAGAAGACTACTGTCCAAGCATTAGTAAAGGGGATAAAAGATGATAGGTAATTGATGGTTGCCAAGGGATTTGTTTCTGTGCTGTATCACTCTTCTGTATCACATGGAGTCCCAAACTTCCAGATTGCTCTTTATTGAATCCAACAGAAAAAACACAAATTTGTGGCAATTCCCAGCACCTGTGTTGAGGAAACTACCCATTGGATTTGTACCAGGTTAGACCTAGCTGAGGAACAGCAACTTCATTCACTTCAACGGGGGAAGAATGGTTATGAGGGATCAAGTACAAGTAATTTACATCTTTATGAATTGAGCTTACTTAAATGGTTTTCATGCCAATATTTTATTTTTTAATAGTTGTAGCTTTTCAATTGTCAATTGAAAAACATTAAAAAATTTTGATAATCAGGGCTATGGCTTAGCCTGCTATCAGAGTTTATTCGGGATTTTGTGGATGGCTACACAACAGTATCTACACAATCACCTCAATCGCCAATGATGAATGAGGTGGAGTGTATTACCTGCAAGGAGAGTTTGGACAAACTTGGATTGTTTTCTGTGGGGCTTTAGAGGCTGACAGACGACCTGATAGAAGTAAATAAAATTATGAGAGGCATTGATAGGGTAGATAGAGTCTTTCTCCCAGGGTGAAAATCTCAACTACTAGAGGCCATAGGTTGAAGATCAGAGGGAGAAGTTTAAAAGAGATTTATGAGGCAAGTTTTTTTTTTACACACAGAAGCAGTTGATGCCTGGAACACGCTGCCAGGAGAGGTGGTGGAGCAGATACGATAGTAACATTTAAGAGTCACTTAGACAGACAAGTGTACAGTCAAGAAATAGAGAGATATGGACCATGTGCAGGCAGATGGGCTTAGTTTAATTTGGTATCATGGTTGGCACAGACATGGTGGGCTGAAGGTCCTGTTCTTGTTCTGTACTTTTTTTATGTTCCTCAACATGTCTTGCTAATAGTCAGTACTCATGTTTCTTATCGCCTGATCTTTCTTAACCTATCACCATGTAGGCTTTTGTCTTGCACCTCATTCTCCCCACAGCTCTGCTTTGAAAACTGTAAACCCTCCACTCTCCCCCAAGTTCTGAGGTTCGCTGACTTAAAACATCGACAGATTTCTCTTTTCACAGATGCTGCTTGACTTGCATAGTTCTTCCAGCATTTTTATTTTTGTTTCTAATAAAGCAGATGCTTGTTTTTAAAAAGGGTAATCTCATCTGTTAAAGAAAACAAAAAGTGGAAAATGACCACTTCCTTTCTAGAATTAATCAAGTAAACTCTCCAATTGACAGGAATCTTTAGAAAAGTCAGTTTCAACAGACTAATTTCTTGGGAGATGCTTTCTTGGAGCCCTGTAATTGAAGCAACATCTAAACATTATAAAGACTTCATTATGTTGCTAGTATAAGCATTGTAAGCAAAGCAAGCTAAGTTATCCCCATGGATTCAGGTGGGCAGGTCCTGTTTGACAAACTTACTGGAGTTCTTTGAGGATATAATGAGCGCAGGTGGATGTTGTATACTTGGATTTCCAGAAGGCATTTGCTGAGGTGCTGCGTAAAAGACTTATCCATAAGATAAGGATGCATGGAGTTGGGGGTAATGTATTAGCATGGATAGAGGATTGCTTAACCAATAGAAGGCAGAGAGTTGGGAATAAATGTGTTTCTCTGATTGGCAATCAGTGGTGAGCAGGGTGCCACAGGGGTCAGTGCTGGGCCCACAACTGTTCACGATATACATTAACGATTTGGAAGAGGGGAATGAGTGTGGCATATCTAAGTTTGCTGATGACACTAAATTGAGTGGAAAAGCAAATTGTTCAGAGGATGCGGAGAGTCTGCTGAGAGATAGATAAGTTAAGTGAGTGGGCAAGGGTCTGGCAGATGGAATACAATGTTGGTAAATGTGAGGTCATCCACTTTCGAAGGAAAAATAGATCAGATTATTATTTAAATGGTCAAAGATTGCAGCATGCTGTTGTGCAGAGGGACTTGGAAGTGTTTGTGCATGAATCGCAAAAGGTTGGTTTGCAGGTGCAACAGGTTCTCAAGGCAAATGGAATGTTGGCTTTCATTGCTAGATGGATTGAATTTAAGAGCAGGGAGGTTATGCTGCAACTGTACAGGGTACTGGTGATGCCGCACCTGGAGTACTGCGTGTAGTTCTGGTCTCCTTACTTGAGGAAAGATATACTGGCTTTAGAGGTGGTGCAGAGGAGGTCCACCAGGTTGCTTCTGAAGATGAGGGGGTTAGCCTGTGAGGAGAGTCGCCTGTGACTATACTCGCTGGAATTCAGAAGAATGAGAGGGGATCTTACAGAACCATATAGAATTATGAAAGGGATAGACAAGATAGAGGCAGGAAGGTTGTTTCCACTGGTAGGTGAGACTAGATCTAGGGAACATAGCCTCAAGATTTAGGGGAATAGATTTAGGATGGAAATGAAGAGAAACTGCTTTTCCCAGAGAGTAGTGAATCTGTGGAATTCTCTGCCCAGGGAAACAGTAGAGGCTACCTCATTAAATATATTTAATGTCTCACATTCACCGCTGACTGAGACATTCACTGCTATCTTGAAATTCTGGAGATATCTATCATAACTCTTTTGCCATAGGTTTGGACTTGCCTTTGGCTGATCCCTGGCATGAAATTCTTGCACAATGACAGAATTATCTCCAAATTTAGCTTCAGTCATTCTCCCAGCAGGAACTTACGGAAAACACTAGGTGATTCTTCCATGGTCAGGCCCTGCATGCATAAATACCATCACATGAGGGGAAAGCAGAGCAAGCCACAATTTTGGACTCTGCTGCTGGTCTCCACAACGAATCCAACATCACATTGCACCCAGAAAAACACTGACAAACTGGTACCAACAAGTTTGGAAATTTCATCTTCATACATGCCCACATGGGAATCTTGAATCTGGTGGTGTTTTGCCATGAAATGTAACCAATGTCCTATTTTTCATTTACACTTATTGGATTTGGAGTTTTGGCGTTTTAAAGCATCAATTAAACGCAAGTTGTCTTTCATTATGTTTTGTATTCATGGTAAAATTGAATAAAACAAAAATAAGTATTCAGATAAATTGCTAGATTTAGATAAAACAAACAATACAGTGGTTCGAGAAATGAGAAGTTGCATTTATGAACATAAGAACTGAACACCTGGCATGTTCCTTTAAAGAAAACTGGCAAGCAGTGATATAAAATGTATGCCCTTGCACCTGGAATTGCGCTTTACAATTGGAAACAAAGGAATACAAGGGAGGGGTCATCCTGGATTATGATAAACCGGTGATGTATCTGGAAAATGAATACCACTGAACTAAAATGGAAAAAGAACACACTTTCCTTTATTCTCCCCGATTTTGATAAGCAAGGTACATAATTAAAACATAGCACAGTGCCAGATATTTACTGGTGAAGAAAAGTATACTGAGTTTTCTGGCAGTCCTCAGAAAGAGCTTTTCAATTTATGGACAACCCCAAAGCATTTTCACAACCTACTTTGCTGCCAAGTTACCATTTCAACTCAGGTATTTTTTTAAAACAAAGCTTTCTATAATACCAAAAAAGTGAAACCTTTGATGTTCTTGAACAGTGAACTCTGGCAACACCTTCTTTGTAGAACAGCACAGAATAATAAGCCAAAAAGAAATGAGAATAAGAGATGATCTGAGGTAGGTTTAGAGTGCATGTATATAAATGCACAAAGTGTGGTCAAGACAGGTGAGATGCAGGCAGCAATCAACCTGTGGGACTATACTATTGTGGCAATTACAGAGACTTGGCTAAATAACAGGAATGGGTTCTGAATTATTCCTGGATACCATATACTCAGGGAAGACTGGAATGAAAGGTGGGCGAGAGGTACTGTTCCATAGACCCATACAGCACAACACAGGCCCTTCGGCCCACCATGTTGTGCCACCCTTCAAACCACACCTAAGACTATCTAACTCCTTCCTCCCACATATCACTCTATCTTAAATTCCTCCATATGCTTATCTAACAATCTCTTGAACTTGACCAATGTATCAGCCTCCACCACCACCCCAGGCAGCGCATTCCGTGCACCAACCACTCTCTGGGTGAAGAACCTCCCTCTGACATCTCCCTTGAACTTCCCACCCATTACCTTAAAGCCATTCCCTCTTGTATTGAGCATTGGTGCCCTGGGAAAGAGGTGCTGGCTGTCCACTCTATCTATTCCTCTTAATATTTTGTATACCTCTATCATGTCTCCCCTCATCCTCCTTCTCTCCAATGAGTAAAGCCCTAGCTCCTTTAGTTTCTCCTCATAATCCATACTCTCTAATCCAGACAGCATCCTGGTAAATTCCTCTGCACCCTTTCCAATGCCTCCACATCCTTCCTATAATGAGACGACCAGAACTGGACACAGTACTCTAAGTGTGGCCTAACCAGAGTTTTGTAAAGCTGCATCATTAATTCGCAGCTCTTAAACTCAATCCCACGACTTATGAAAGCTAACATCCCATAAGCTTTCTTAACTACCCTATCTACCTGAGAGGCGAATTTCAGTGATTTGTGGATATGAACCCTCAGATCCCTCTGCTCCTCTACACTGCCCAGAATCCTGCCATTTACTTTGTACTCCGCCTTGGAGTTTATCCTTCCAAAGTGTACTACCTCACACTTCTCTGGATTGAACTCCACCTGCCACTTCTCAGCCCAGCTCTGCATCCTATCAATCTCCCTCTGTAAGCTTCGACAGCCCTCCACACTATCCACAACACCACCGATCTTTGTGTCATCTGCAAGAAGGCAGCATCCATCACCAAAGACCCTCACCATCCAGGACATGCCCTCTTCTCATCACCACCATCAGGGAGGAGGCACAGGAGCCTGAAGACCCACACTCAACAACCCAGAAACAGCTTCCCCTCCTCTGCCACCAGATCTCTGAACAGTCCATGAACCCAGGAACACTACCTCGTTATTCTTTTTTTTTGTTCATTAAGAAAAATATTCAAATTCTGTAGATTGAGGATATTGTGGAACAATCGGGCAGGATCTATTTAGAATTAAGAAAAATTAGAGATGTGATTACATTACTGGTACTATTGTCCATGAATCTGTCTAAATGTCTTTTAAACATTGTAATTGTACTTGCCTCTACCACCTCTTCTGCCAGCTATTCCATGTACCCACCACCCTCTATGTGGAAAAACTTGCCCCACAGGTCCCCTTTAAATTATTCCCCTCTCACCTTAAACTCTAGTTTTAGACTCACCTATGCTGGGGTTAGTCCTTTTTTTGCACTATTTATTTATTTTTGTAACTTATAGTAATTTTTATGTCTTTAGGTTATGCACTGTACTGCTGCCACAAAACAACAAATTTCACGACATATGTCAGTGATAATAAACCTGATTCTGATATTCTACAGGCTGCCTACTAGTGGGAAGAACATTAAGGAGAAAAGTTGCAAAGATATTGCAGAGATGTGCAAAAGCCATAAAGCAATGATAAAAAGGACTTCAACTATCAAAATATAAGACTAGGATAGCAATAGATAAGAAGCAAAGAGGGGGAAGATGGATTGTCACAGTCTTTTTCCACATAGGGGAGTCCAAAACTAGAGTTTAAGGTGAGAAGGGAATGATTTAAAGGGGACTTGAGGGGCAAGTTTTTCCACATGGAGGGTGGTGGGTACATGGAATAGCTGGCAGAAGAGGTGGTAGAGACAAGTACAATTACAATGTTTAAAAGACATTTAGACAGATTCATGGAGAGGAAAAGTTTAGAAGGATATAGACAAAATGCAGGCAAATGGGACTAGCTTAGGAAGACATCTTGGTTGGCATGGATGAGTTGGGCCAAATGCCCTGTTTCCGTGCTGTACAACTCTATGAATTTTTATGAAGTGTTTTCAGGAGAACTTTCTTGATCAGAACATTTCTGAATGATGATAAGTGAGCTTGGCTAAGTGGAGCAATTAGCCATTCAGAAATCAAATAGAATATCATGGAGATAGAAGGCTTGGCTGAGATATTAAATGAATACATCAGTTTCACCAAGGAAGACGATGCTGCCGGAGTAAGATGCAAAGAAAGATGTAGTTGAGACTTCGATTCGGTTAAGAATTAATAAAGAGCTGGTATGGAAAGGACAGCTGCACTTAGAAACTAAAACACCTGGACCAGACTGGGTACATCCAAGCTGTTGACAGAAAGGAGGAAACTGGAGAGGTCCTGGCCTTAATCTTCCTAACATCTACAGATTCAGGGGAGGTGCCCAAGGACTGGAAAAGGGAAAACCCAGTAAACATAGTAAATGGTGAGGAAATTTATGGGAAACCTCAATCAGGGTCGGTGTGGATTAATTAGAGAAAGCCAGCATGCATTTGTTAAAAATCAAAGGAAACATTTTTAAAATTGCAAATGCTGGAAATCTGAAAAAAAATCACTAAATTCTAGGAACACTCAACAAATCTGGCAGCATCTGTGGAAAGGGAAACAGAGGGAACACGTCACATCCAAAACCCAGGGTTTCTCTTTCTTAGTTTCTCTTTCCACAGAAGCTGCACAACTTGCAGAGTGTTTCCTGCATTTGCTGTTTTTATTTATCAAAAGCAAGTTATGTGTAATGAGCAATAGAATTGTTTTGATGGAGTACAGACAGAGTGATGAAGGAAATGAGATTGATGTGGCACAATTGGCCTTTTAAAAGGGTCTGTAAGGTGCAACAGGTCTACAGCAGACACAATCTCACTGGCTCTCCATTCTGCTTTGGAGCACCTAGACAACTGCAAGACATACGTCAGGCTACTGTTTATCGATTACAGCTCGGCGTTCAACACCATCATTTCCTCAGTACTAATAACTAAGCTTCAAAACCTGGGCCCCTGTACCTCCCTCTGCAGCTGGATCCTCTACTTCCTTATAGTGAGACCACAGTGAGTGCGGATCGGCAATAACATCTCCTCCTCGCTGACAATCAACACAGGCACACCTCAAGGATGCGTGCTTAGTCCACTGCTCTACATTCATGACTGTGTGGCTAAGCACAGATCAAACACCATCTATGAATTTGCCGATGACACCACCGTTGTTGGTAGAATCTCAGATGGCGATGAGGAGACATACAGGAATGAGACAAATCGGCTGGTTGAGTGGTGTTGCAACAACAACCTTGCACTCAATGTCAGCAAGACCAAGGAACTGATTGTGGACTTCAGGAAGGGAAAGTCAGGAGAACACACACCAGTCTTCATTGAGGGGTCAGCAGTGGAAAGGGTGAGCAGCTTCAATTTCCTGGGCATCAACATCTCAGATGATCTATCCTGGGCCCAACACATTGATGCAATCACAAAGACACACCAGTAGCTCCACTTCTTTCTGTATCACCAAAGACCATTACCAATTTCTATAGATGTATGGTGGAGAGTATTCTGACTGGTTGCATCACAGCCTAGTATGGAGCCTCCAATGCACAGGATTGCAGAAGGCCGCAAAGGGTTATAGACTCAGCCAGCTCCATCACGGGCACAACCCACCACCCCCATCATTGAGGACATCTTCAAGAGGCAGTGCCTCAAGAAGGCAGCATTCATCATTAAGGACCCTCACCACCCTGGGACATGCCCTCTTCTCATTACTACCATCAGGGAGAAAGTACAGGAGCCTGAAGACTCAACTCAATGATTCAGGAACAGCTTCTTCCCCTGTCTTCAGATTTCTGAACGATCCATGAACCCATGAACACTACTTTGTTATTCTCTTTTGTTGCACTATTTATTTATTTTTGTAATTTATAGATTTTTATGTCTTGCACTGTAGTGCTGCCACAAAATAACAAATCATATGCCAGTGATAATAAATCTGATTCTGAGGCTTGTATTAAGATTTAAAGCCACAGAATGAAAAGGGCTGTAGAAGCAAGGATAAGAAATTAGCTAAGAAATCAGGAAGAGAGTGAAAGATTGCTTTTCAAACTGAAGAAAAACATACTGTGATCAGGGCATAATTTCCAAATTTGCAGATGACAAAGTTTGGAGGCACAATGAACTAAGAGGACAACAGTGATAGACTTCAAGCAGATATAGACTGGCTGTTGGAATGGAAGGGGTGGGGGGAGGGGGGAAATCATTGGCAGATGAAATTTAGTGCTCAGAGATATAAAATATTGTATTTTGGAAGAATGAGGAATTATAAACTGGAGGGTGCAATTCTAAAGGGGTACAAGATAGAGATTTGGCAATATACAGTCTGTGCATAATTCATTGAAATTGGCAGGGTAGGTTGAGGAAATGGTTTAAAATGTCTATGGGAACCTGGGCATTATAAACAGAGGCACAGAGAACATGAATGCAGAAGGTACGATAAATCTTTATAAGATACTGGTTTGGCCACAAATGAAGTAATATGTCCCATTCTGGGCACTTCACTTTAGGAAAGACATGAAAGCTTTGGAGTGTAAAGACTTTTCTGCAGAAAATATGCAGCAAGGGACTCCAAGGCTAAGGAACTTGAGTTACGTAAATAGGTTTATATATATATATATTACACACACACACACACACACACACAACACACACACAGAGTAAGTGGTTTAGGTATAGAATGCACTTCCAGGAGTAGTGGAGGCAGATTTCATTATAGCTTTCAAAAGGGAGCTTCATAAGCACTTCAAAGAATTTGTAGCATGAGCAAAGGGACTAACTGAATTGCTCATACGTACATACAGTTCAGTCCCTCTGTGCTGGAACCTTTTTGTGATTCTGTGAAGTATTTTAGATACATTTTCCAAAACAAAAATTGTGCACTGGCACAATTATTGCATAGTTTAACCCAAACTCTAATGCCACTCACTGCATAAAACATAAGTACATGGAGGTATTTCTGTTCTTAAACTTAGCAGCAAGCACCTTGAATTTCTTGACTTAAATACTGCTGGAAGTGTCTAGAACTCTGACTGACAATCAGAATGATATTTGATGGCAGACATGCCATTAAGAAGAAATTAGAAGCTCCTGGTCAAATGACCAGCTCATAAGCAAAGGCAGGTATCTGAAAAGATAGAGGGCAGCACTTTCAGACTGCAGATCCTTGCCACAATATCACTATATTTGAACTGTCAACAGCTTATTGCATTAAATGAAATAATTTATTTCAATATGTTAATTTATATTAGTTGAAATTCTCATCCATGAGACAGACCTTAAACAGCACAGCATGGCTTTGGTACTACATTTTAATGTCAATATAGATTGCGTGCTCTTTAGAAAAGTCTTCATGCTTAAGTACATGACTTTCTGATTGAGAGACACGAGTGCCAACACCAAATTAAGGCTGACATCATTAACAAAAACATGAAACAACTGACAGATTTGTTCTACAAACAAATCCTAAAGCACTAGCTTTGGTTTTATTTCTCTAAGACACAAACTATTCCATGCAACAGTGACAACTCTGGAAACCTTCTAAGACTCCAATCATGGTCATCCACCAACATTCCTTCCACCTAACCTTCAGTTATGCACAGCCCCAAACCCAGCCTTCTCTCGAGGCTCCCGATGGGAGCACCAATTACCCAATTCTTGACCTGATTTCATGCCCCAAATCATGACCCAAACACACCACCCTTTACCACCAGCCATTTGCACAATTGCTAACCCAACCCCCCTATTTGTGCTATGACTGCCAGCCCAATCCTTTCTTGGGTGCTACTTAAATTTTATAGTGTTGCATCCCATACTGTAACATTTCTGGCATGCTGCTGTTTCCCACCGCCTCCCCCCCCCCAAGCCAGCACATCCATTGGGTCACATCAGACCTTGTGGGTCACATCAGACCCTCAGGTTCCTATTTATCTCTCCCCTCCCGCCTTAAACCTATGCCCTCTTGTTCTCAATTCCCCAACCCTGGGAAACAGACTGTGCACATTCACCCTATGTATGCCCCTCATAATTTTACACACTATAAGATTACCCCTCATTCACCTAGGCTACAATAAAAAAAGTCCCAACCTGCTCAACCTCTTTCTACAACTCAGTCCCTTGAGTCCTGGCAACATATATATGAGGATGTCCTCTGCACTCTTTCCAGCTTAATGGCATCTTTCCTGTAGCAGGGTGACCAATATTGAACACAATATTCTAAATGTGGCCTCACCAACATCTTATACAACTGCAACATAACATCTCAATTTCTATACTCAATGCCTCAAAGAAGGCAGCCAGTGTGCCAAAAGCCTTCTTCACCACCTTATTTACCTGCTATACCACGTTCAGGGAACCATGTACTTGTACTCCTAGGTTCCTCTGTTCAACAACACTCCCCAGGGCCCTACTGTTCACTGTGAAGGTCCAACCCTCATTTGTCTTCCCAAAATGCAACATCTCGCACTTATCCAAGTTAAACTCAAATAGCCATTCCTCGACCCACTTCCTCAGTTGATCAATATCCCTCTGTAAATCCTGATAACCATTTTCACTGTCAACGACACCACCTATTTTAATGTCATCTGCAAACTTACTAACGATGCTTTGTACATTCTCATCCAAATCATTGATATAGATGACAAATAGCAACAGGCCTAGCACCGAGCTCTGGGGAACACCACTAGTCACGGATCTCCAGTCCGGAAAAAAAACCTTCCACCATCACTCTCTATTTGCTACCATCAAGCCAATTCATTATCCAATTAGCTAGCTATCCCTGGATCCCATACGATCTAACTTTCCATAGCTGCCTATCATCATGTCCTCATTGACCTTCTTGGTTACTTCTTCAAACAACTCAATCAAATTTGTGAGACATGATCTCCCACGCACAAAGCTATGCTGACTATCTCTAATCAACCCCGGTTTTTCCAACACGCTTGTATATCTTATCCCTCAGAATCCCCTCTACTAACTTGCCTACCACAGATGTTAGACTTACTGGTCTATAGTTCCCAGGTTTTTCTTTGCAACCCTTCTTAAATAAAGGAACAATATTAGCCACCCTCCAGTCTTCTGGCACTCCACCTGTTGCTAATGATGATGCTTACATCTCAGCCAGGGCTCCCGCAATTTCTTCTCTAGCTTCCCACAGTGTTCTTGGATATACGTGATCAGGCCCTGGAGACTCTACCTTCATACATTGTAAGGTATCCAATACCTCCTCTGCTGTAATGCAGACTATTCTCAAGACCTCCCCATTACCTATCTCAAGGTCCGAAGTCTTCATGTCTTTTTCCACAATAAAAACAGAGGAGAAATACGCAGAGGACATTGCCCATCTCCTGCAGCTCCACACAAAGAAGTCCAATTTGATCTTTTAGGGGCCCTATTCTCTTCCTAGTTACTCTTTTTCCTTTAATATACTTAAAAATATTTTTTTGGATTCTCCTTAATCTTTTCTGCCAAAGGAATCTCATGCCCCCTTTTGATTGCATCCCTCAGTATACTCCTACAACCCCTTTACTCCTTCCACAATTCACTTGATCCCAGCTGCCTGTACCTTACCCATGCCTCCATCTTTTTCCTAACCAGAGCCTCAATATCCCATGTTCCCTACTCCTGCCAGCCTTGCCCTTCACTCAAACAGGAACATGCAGATCTTGAATTCTCGATATCTCACTTTTAATAGCCTCCCACTTGCCTGCAGTCCCTTTGCCTGCAAACAACCTACTCCAATCAACTTTTGCCAGTTCCTGTCTAATACTGTCAAAATTTGGCTTGTCCCAATTTCAAACTTTAACTTGTGGACCAGACCTGTCCCCTTTCTATAACTAATTTAGAACTATGGTCACTGGTTTCAAAGTGCTCTTCTACTGACACCTCATTCACTTGTCCTGCCCCATTTCCCAAGAGTAGGTCAAGCTTTGCCCTTTCCCTGGTAGGACCTTCAATATATTGTGTAGGAAACTTTCCTGAACATACTTAACAAATACCATTCCATCTAAGCCCTTAGCACTATGGCAGCCCTAGTCTATATTAGGAAAGTTAAAAATCGCCTACTATGACAACCCTATTATTCTAGCAGCTTACTGCAAACTCCCTGCATATTTGTTCCTTTGATTCCCATTGACTATTAGGGGGCCTATAGTACAATCCCAACAAGGTGATCATCTCCTTATTTCTCAGCTCCATCCATAAAGCCTCATTGGATGATCCCTCAGTGATTTCATCTCAGACTACTGCCGTGATGTTCTCCTTAATCAGAAATGCAACTTCCCCTACTCTCTTTCCTCCACCTCTATCCCACCTATAGTACATGTACCCTGGAACATTTAGCTGCCAGTCCTGTCCCTTCCTTAACCATGTTTCCGTATTGGCTATAATATCCCAACCCAACGTAGCTACCCATGTCCTGAGTTCATCCACTTTGCCTGTCAGGCCTCTTGCATTGAAATAAATGCAATTTAATCCAACAGTCTTTCCTTGCTCCCTGCCAGCCTGCTGCCCGTCTTGTCTACTGACCTTACTATCATTTAATTCCCTCTCAACTTCCAGCCTCCAATCTGCCTCACTTCTGCTTTGGATCCCACCACCCTACCAGTCTAGTTTAAATCCTCCCTAGTAGCACTAGCAAATCTGCTCACTAAGATATTGGTCCCCCTCTAGTTCAGGTGCAACACATGCCTATTGTACAGTTCATCTCTGTCCCAGAAGACAGAGGTAGAGGAGATTAGAGTTAAGGCCAAAATCAGATTTGCCACAGTTTCAATGAATGGTGGATTGGGTTTGAGGAGCCTTATGCCCCACTTGCGTTCTTATGATTAATTATCCTTGTGCAAACTTTATATGCAAACCTAGCCCACCAGTGGTACACCTTATTTGCATGGCATACAGAAGAAACATTACAAAGTTCCTTTGAAAGCTTCTTTTGAGTTTAATTTGGATTAAAACACACCAAGATGAACACCAAGTATTCATATCTTCATAACTCGTAATTCATTATTGCTTAAAGGAAGAAACATCTAGAAAGGATATCCTTTGAGCTGATGGTTTTGAGGGTTTGGAGACATGATGAAAAATTTAAGTCAGAGGTTTTAGGGCATCCAAGAGCAAATATAGATCAGCTTTGAAAGGATAGAAAGTAGACAGAATTTGGCAGAGGGCAGAATACAGACAGAGACTTGTATGAACTGAAGTTTGCATAAAATGGAGGCTGGATTTGATCTGCTGGGCTTGGATTTTTTTTAAACATATACGAGATTGAAGTTTGTGGGAGATGTTTCATTGAATCTTTCAGTGGGTGGGGATGAAATGGTGGTGGGGAGACATCACTTACAAAGGCTGATGAAGAAAACCATTTATGTCTACAAAGGTTTTGCTAGAATGAGTAATTAATAACATAAACAGACAACATAAACAAAGCAACACAGTCTCAATAATGGAGCAAAGTGTGAAGGTAGTTTAAAAGTATCTGGGTATGCATTGGCTTCTGACATTTACAAGCCAGAGTAAAAATGGCATAACTTTGAAATAAATATCCTCACTACTATTGATCTTATTCTTAAAGTGGGCTGCTGAACTACCTTGATTATCCCACTGCTTCCTTAGGATATATTCCATAAGACAGTCCAATTTATCCACAATTTTCTTTTAGAACTGCACCCAAATTGTAATGACAGACACACCCTTTTTAATTAATTTGTGCTTAAAATTGCAAGCACAGAGCCAGTTGATTTCTGCTGTTCTTTAAGAGTGAGATGACCTGATTGATCTGCCCCTCCCTCAACTAACACAAAATATCTCTTCCCCATGTTTAAAATTTCCACATTCATTATGACAAACCTAAATTATATGATGTAATTTGATCAATTATTTCAGATTTTAAACCCAGTTAAACATTGGATAAATCAGTTGAATGTGACAGGAAATTGGCTGTGCCTATTATGTACAAATCAGATGTTTAAAATTTTAGAAGCCATGCTGTTCTGGCTTTTAACTTGATGTTACTGCTTCATGTTGATTACTTGCTCCTCTGTGGATATCACCCATTCTGCGTTGGAGGATTAATGTAGCTGATTGCAACTCAGTTGAATTCTCCATGCTCCCAAATGGGAGCTTAGTTGTGGGTCGTAATTAGGGCACAATTTCTTCTGGAGCAACACAAAAAACTCTGGAGGAACTCAGCACATCAGGCAGCACCTACGGAGGGAAATGAACAGTCGATGTTTCAGGCCAAGACCCTTCATCAGGACCGTCTTTTTCCCTCTATAGATGCTGCCTGACCTGCTGAGTTCCTCCAGCGTTTTGCATGTTGCTCCAAATTTCCAGCATCTGCAGTCTTTCTTGTATCACTATTTTTTTTCTGGTATTGATCATCTTTATAGATTTTTAATATTTTTCTAAATATTCATTCAAATTTGTAGGAATGTCTCTGGAAACTTGCAAAGCTATACAAATCATTTTACCTAGTGTACATTCAAGCTCATAGCCTATCAATGACCACGAAGAAAGCAACACACAAAGATCTAATGATCATCATGCCTTCAAATTTTCATTTTTTGAGCTTGCTTTTGTCAGGCATCATTTCTTGGGGGAATCCCTGATGTCGAGGCAACGGTGATGTTGCCATGCAGGCTGAGCAACCAATGTCATTGAAATATCCTCTCATGTAGGCAACCAGCAAGGCAAAAGCATAATTTTTTAAACTTTTTTTAAAATATATTTTAAAGAGTGTAAAATCTAAATGTTGTAATATTTTGAGATTAAGGTAAAATCAGAATATCATAAAGAAGCTTTTCAAAAATTAGATAAAATAAGAGCATAGGACTTTGAATTATCTGAGGAATGAAAATCCACATGTGTAAAATTAGTTCTTTAGGATGAGAAACTTAGCAAGCAGTAGTGTGCTATTAAAAAGCTACATTTTATGCAACAAAGCATTATATTTTTAGGTAATTCCCCCCCCCCCCCCCCACCACTCCTCACTAAAATGGAAAATAATTGAAGTTCTTGGAGAGAGCTGCAAAATACTGCACCATGTGAAGGAATAAGGAATCATTGGCACTGCTTCCAGATTTCACATGTGCACACTCTGGAAGTTGTGGTCAGATTTCCTCCACTATAACAGTGAGCGCCAATTCCAGGCTGTATCACTTGAATTAGCTATAGGAATCGTGTCTGAAAATTCATTCTGCGGCAGTGTTCCCCAGAAACCTATTACGGTTTCATCTAAAATTTCTATTAATGTTTTTGGCAAATTTTCTTCAAATTCACTTTACCTTTAAGAGACTGAAAGTACCTGCAGCCATCCATGGCGGTTTATGTTAAAGAGGAAATTGGACAATTCAATTTGGTTCTGATATTTAATTTGTAAAACAAAATAAAGTAAAACTCCAATAATGCAGCAATCTTGGACTGGCACATTTTCCCTACTATTGGATTTACTCCATTTAAGACACTAACACACTTTTGGTTAGATGTTACATGGCAGTATAATAAATTTATAAAAGGATGGAAAACAGGGAGCCAGTTTGTTTAAATGGAACGTGGGAAGCAGGGCCCTGCAAGTTTTAAAGGAATGCAGGAAATGGCCCTAGAGCATTATTGAAGGGAGTGCAGAAACCAGGGGCCCTGTGAATTTAAAAGGAGTGTAGGAATGGGCACCCAGTGAGTTAGAAAATATGAGAAACAGGGCCCCGTGAATTTAAAAGCTGTGTGTGAATGGGTCATGTGCATTTAAAAGGAGCATGGGAGTCAGGGCCCCTGTGCGTTTAAAGGAAGCATGGGAACCAAGGCACCAGTGTGTTGAAAGAAAGTGCAGGAAACAGGGCCCCAGAGTGGTTAAAGAAAACGTGGGAAGTAGGGCCCCGGTGTGTTTAAAAGGAGTGTGGGAATATGACCCCAGTGTGTACTTAAAGCAAGGGAATTGGGCCCAGAATTGAAAAGGAATGTGGAAAGGGACTCTGGTGTATTCAAAAGCTGCATGTACCTCTGCTCTGATGGTTTAAAGGGAACCACACAAACCAAGGTTCTGGTGTGTTTAAAGAACCGGATGAGCCAGGTGCTGAACCATCAGAATTTCTGAATAATAGGATAGCAGATTATCAGAATTTACTTGTTCCTGCATTTATTTGGCATCTTGTCACAGCTAGAAGCACTTCAAAGCCCTTTTGAAATGCACACATTGGTGTTATTCAGAAATTTGTACACAGGAAGATCCCTCCAAAAAAAACAAACAAGATAATCAGCTTTTGAGTAGCAAAAGTAGTTTTTCTAAGCATTGGTTAAAAGCCAGTTCTGGCTAAGAGCACACTCTGCTTTTCACATCGTGCTCTTGGATTGTTTCCAACCAGATGAGCAAGCCAACATAGCATCCTTTTATTACTCATCCATTGCAACATACCTTCAGTATTGTACTGAAGCATTAGACCCGTTTATGTGCTTGAAATTTAGTGCAAGCCTCAAATTCTCAACCCTCTGTGTTTTCCATCTGTCCCAAATTGATAAACTATTGCTTTGGGGGCAGCCATCAAACTCTGAACCTACCGACAGAAATCCACTTAAAATCTAGATAAAACAGACATGCAAAATAACTTCAAATAAAATTTAGCCTACTAGTTAGTGCTAATAGCCAAAAGTGAAATTTGTTTTGGATTCATAGACTGAAGATAGGGACTTTTTTAAAAAAAATATGCCATGTACATGACTAGGTAGTTCTGACATGACAGCACTGACCCCTGGCAACAGTAGTTGCCGAACATTCCTTCTGAATTCTGTAACCAAGATATGCCAATCAAACGGTGATTACAGCTTACAGAAGTGGAGCAGTGGAGGTCCACAGCAATCAATGTGTGTCAGAAAGTTCGCAGCCCAATTAACATGTGAAGTATTGGTTGTCAAAAATAGCTCTTGCTTTCAGGTGCCTGGTCACCAATAGCAATGACTGAGATCCAAGTTGTCCACAGTTTACTTCAATGTGAACGCAGCTACTTCATCACTGGTTAAACTGATTTACTAATTACAAATTAATTCTTTGAACATGTAATTAGTAGGTTATTTACCATAAACTTTTAATTTGTTGCAGTGAATTAGACTAGCTTTTTTTTTGAACATTACTAGGGAAACATGGACAGTTGTTGAAAGATCATGGACTCCAGGATTGGGTAGGTTTTGCTATACTCCAGTGGGTTATTTCTTGAACTATTCTAAAATACTTGGATGTTGGTGTCAAGAGACAAATAATGCAATGAACATGGTTTTGCAAAAACTATAAATGTCTGTACAGCTGCAAGGACCATGAACATTCATGCGGTTGAAGTGTTGCTAACATTGCAGTTGGAAATGTTACTACATCTGTAATATATAAATTTGTACTCTTCACTCCTCTCATGCGCCACAATGCTTCTCATGATTATGATCAAATTTTTAAAATCAAATGCAAGTGCAGCTTTAATGAAACACTAGCAAAACTTATGAATAAATGGTAGCTTTCCATTTTGTTGACCTATTAAGGTTAACTGCCATCTTGCCCGATTCAGCTTGGTACATTTGAGGCAAGGCTCTTGTTGACTTTAGGGAGTTTGGCAACAGTTGTTTTGGAGCAAGTATGAACAAGTGTACTGGGAAATCACCCAAGTACCAAGTCATTTCAAACAAGAAAATTACACAATGTCCTAGATTTTCCTTAGATCTCAATTATAGAATCGATCTTAGAAATTTGCTTCTCAAAATGCTCAAAAATACTTGCTCAGGAAAAATGAATTCAACAGTGAATTGTTCTAATTTGCCTTGGATTCAAAGTACCACTTACAGATTTTTTTGACGAGCAGCACCAGACCACAATTTAGATCAGAAAGAACCATCTTTCTCCCACACCACCTCACCCCCCCCCCCAACATTTCATGCATACAG
Organism: Pristis pectinata; assembly: GCF_009764475.1. Classification (NCBI taxonomy): domain Eukaryota; kingdom Metazoa; phylum Chordata; class Chondrichthyes; order Rhinopristiformes; family Pristidae; genus Pristis; species Pristis pectinata. The sequence continues at coordinate 56,548,164 of NC_067414.1, read as the reverse complement.
ATCTAAAGATCTGACAGTCTATAGTGATAAAAACATGAATGTTCAGTACATTATTGCTTTTTGGTATAAAACCTGCAGTTTCCTATGCAAGACTCCATTTCAAAATGCAAGGCAATACAACACCCAATTGAACAATTAATCAGACATGCATCAAAATATTGACATGCATGTTCAAATTTATAGAAAAATTATAAAAATCAATGTATAGAGCAACAACATAATTCATCACATTCAACAAATATTCTTCCGTCACAGAAAGATCAGAATTCAAAATCCAATCAAATTCTGAACTAACTGAATATCTGTTTTATTAACTGTAAAGCCAGTAAACACATCAATTGGATGTTACATTGCAGCTGCATTACAATATTGTGATACTGTATTAAAGGATCTCAAATGTTTTCTACAAAGATTATGAATTTTCACCATGTTTCTTAATGCAGGTTTATAGACTTCCTCATATACAAGAGAGCAGTTAGTATTGCTGCCTCACAGCTCCAAGGACCTGGGTATGATCCTGACCTCAGATGCTGACTATGCAGCGCTTGCATGCTCTATGACTGCATGAAGTTCCTCAAAATGGCCCGGTTTCCTCCAGAATCCCAAAAGATTTGCAGGTAAGTTATCCCTTAGTATCGGTTAATGGCAAAAAGAATCAAAAAGATGATGAGTAGATGCATAAGTTGCAGGGGTACAGGGACACAAGAAGAGGTGGAAAGAGAACTAATGGGATTGTCTCCCTGGGATCTGGCATGGAACAGGCTGAATGACTTCCTTCTGTGTAGTTATGAGTAAAATTTCTAGCCTATCCCTTCACCAATCTTGCCCTTTACAGGAGTCCATTATATTACTTTACAACAGTTTTGTCAGGTCATACCCATAGCTTTAATACTGACAAATATGCTGGGTTTTGCTCAGGATTCAACTACCAAATCCTATTATTCAACAGTGCAAAGCTAATAAATGAAAGTCAACCCTACTGCAATCACTTTCTAACTTTTACTAATCATGCAGCAATTGTTGTGGCACATAAAAAATCCCATTAAATTTAAAACAGTTTAAAAAAGCATTTATGGACATCTTAGGAATTCTCCAAGGAAGTAAACTTCCCACCTTTCCATTACTTTCTTCCCTATAATTTATAATCCCACTTGCAAATGGTAGAACAGAGAGCAAAGTCAACAAGAAAGGGAATTTCCATCTGCAGCTAAGAGGCTCCACATATTTGAGAACAGTGGTTGTGTTGAAGGAACATGAACATGTCAAGCTTTATCCTAGATATTTTCAGCTGTCTTTGTTACATTCTGGCAATTTACCCATTTATACAAGTTGTCGTATCATTGCTAAATCAATAACAAATAAATACTAAGAAAAGGAAGCAAACATTTCTAATATCTACCTCTGCAATGTAGACCTGATTGTTAATTCTATGGATAAACTGACTATACCTGATGTTTTATGCAGCCTCTCCAAAATTTTATGGAATTAAAAATCAGAGACAGAAAATTGCTATAGGAGTGCAAATTTTGTAAAGCTCGCCCAGAATTGCCTGGAAGTATCATGGGTACACAATGTTTTTTCCCCAAAGCTTTAGAAACCAGAAGGAAGTTCCATTTATACCCAGCAGTAGCATCTTTGGCATCCACAGAAAAGGTCAGGTAACTCACCAGAGACAGATGGCAAAGACATTAACTTCCTGATCTACTTGACTCAGTAGGTAACAGAAGCAGAAGCAATCATTTATTTTCTGTTAAGTTATATATGGACTATAAAAGGTTTAGTTTTAGTTATTTTGCTTTTTTTTAAAAAAACATTTTCTCATAAAATGTAACAAGCAAAGACTTTCCATTTTATCAGATCATACATAGATTAACATACTTTTTAAGCTACTTACTCCAGCTCCTTTTAACTAATTCATGAGATGTAGAAGCCACCGGCATTCAATGCCTATCCCTGAATGCCCCTAGGTGGAGTCCTCACGGGGAAGACATTTTGTGTTAGATAGGGAGTTCTCAGCTTTTGACTCACCACTGATGAATGACTGGCAATGCATTTACAAATCAGGATGACAAGTGCATTAGGCTAGAATGTTAAGCACATTCTCTAGGAAGCAGAGGTCATGGGTTTGGGAGGCACTGTCCACTGCATGATAATTTAAACCACAATGGCAATGCTGTTTTACAGAGCTGCCAATGAACCTTCTTTCAAAAGCAGGTCAGAAGCTAGCTTGTTGTGGGACATTTGGTAGATGGTACTTACTGCAGCCATGGGGAAGAAAGTGAATAATACATGTACCTTGCTTTGCTGTGTTTTGGAGCTGTAGTCTCGAGGCACATGTAGTATACAGCTTCACTCTCCACTTTGTATATTCTAGGTGGCTGAAATGCTCTGGGGAGTCATGAGGCCAGTCACTTGCCACTGGATATCCAAATTAAAGACAGTTATACACACAGAAACAGATGCTTCGACTCATCACGTCCATGTCGATCTTTTTGTCCAGCTACACTAATCCCATTTGCCTGCATTAGGTTTGCATCTTTCTATGCTTTCCCTATTTAAGTGCCTTTCTAAATGCCCCTTAAACATAGTGATTGTATCTGACTCCACTACCTCCTCTGGCAGCAACATCAACCACTCTGTGTAAAAACTTTTCCCCCTAATCCCCTTTAAAATTTCCTCTCATATGAAATCTAGGCCTTGTTTTTGATACCCTAAGATAAGAAAAAGATTATGGCTATCTACTCTATGTCTCTTATAACTTTATGTACCTTTATTTGGTCATCCCTCAGGGGAAAAGAAGCCCAGCCTATCCAATCTCTCCCCATAACTAATGGCCTCCAATCCAGGCAACCTCCTGCTGAATCTCTTCTGCACTCTCTCCAGTGCAACCACATCCTTCCTATAATGTGGCAACTAGAACTCCACATAATACTCCAAATCTAATCAGTGTTTTGTAATATTGCAACATAATGTCTCAACTTTTATACTCCATGCCCTGACCTATGAAGGTAAGCATGTCATACTCCTCCTTCACCACTCTGTCTACCTGTGTTGCCACTTTCAGGTAACTATGGACTTGAACCTCAAGGTCCCTCTATGCACCAACATTTAACTTTCCAAAATGCATCACCTTGTACTTGTCAGGATTAAATTCTGACCTGCTTTTGGAAGTTACTGAAAGCAAGTTACATAGGCAGTTTTGTAAAACAGTATTGTCACTGGTTTAAATTATCATCCAATGAACAGCACATCTGACATCTTTGCTCTCTCAGTACAGCACTGAAATGTCACTCTAGATTATGTGCTCAGGTTCCTTATACACACAGAGCTCAGAAGCCTGGATAATAAAGAGAACATATGCAGTAAAATACTATTAGTCAGATAAAGTCATCTCCTTTCCCTACAAGTTGCTGAAATTTGATGACTAACCCAACCCAACTCAAAGGTCTGATATTTCTGCATTCAGCAAAATCACAAAGCCAGAATTATTTAATCACAAGCTTATACCTATTTGACTGTCAAAAATAATTAAGCTTGCACTCCTACTGCTCATCACACTTAAACTTAAATAACCCTTTTTTGGATGAGTAATTACATTCCATTTTTTTTTTAAAAATGAATCATCTGCCAAGTAGTTGTACAGGTTATTCTGGTGACAGAAAAAATTATTCTGTGCATCAGTTTATACTCTAACCTTTGGAAAGACCAACACACACCTGATGAGACTTTGAAGCTCATTAATTAAGGCACAGGCTGCTTCATCTGCTGAGGAGCTGCAAATGGAATTAAACATTGGACCTAAGACATTGCCCCGAACCCCTGCAATGACATCCTGGAAATGGAAAGATTTACCTTCGACAATTACAACCATCTTCCTTTGTGCAGATATGACTCCCACTTTTGGAGTTTTCAATGGCCATTGACTTCATTTTCAACAGGGCATCTTGATGCCAAACTCAATCAAATGCTGTTTTGATGACAAGGCCTGTCACTCTCACCTCACCTCTAGAACTCAGCTCTTTGGTCCATGATTTGAACGTGGCTGATGTGATCTGGAGTTGGGTCTTAGCAAAACCCAGACTGGGCATTAGTAAGTGGATTATTGGTCAGTATGTGCTAATTAATAACACTGCTTGAGAATCCGCCTGTCACTGCTGGTGATTGGGCAGTAATTAGCTAGATTGAATTTGTCTTGGTTTTTGTGGGCTATTTTCCACAGTGCCCTTGGCAGTGAAAAGCCCTACTGGTGGAATTTTCGAGGGGAAGGTTCTTTGTTTTAGATAGGAAGTTCTCAGAACAATTCAGGGACAGTGGTGTAGTGGTTACCATAATGCCATTACAGTGCCAGCAACCCGGGTTCAATTTCAGCCGCTGTCTGTAAGGAGTTTGGATGTTCTTCCCGTGCCTGCGTGGGTTTCCTCCGGGTGCTCCGGTTTCCTCCCACATTCCAAGGACGTATGGATTAGGAAGTTGTGGGCATGCTATGTTGACGCCGGAAGCGTGGCAACAATTGCAGGCTGCCCCCAGAACACTCTACGCAAAAGATGCATTTCACTGTGTTTCGATGTACACGTGACTAATAAAGAAATCTTATCTTGTATGTTCTGACGAAGGGTTTCGGATTTGAGATGTTAAATGCTTCTTTTTACACACGCTTCCTGACCTGCTAAGTATTTCCAGCATTTCCTGTTGCCCACCACAAAAAGGAGCACTCCCTTTCAACTTGCCTTAAAAATCATCTCAATTATGGTATTGGAGGTACTGCGGTTTATGGCTTGCCAGATGTGGATGGCATGAATGCTGATTCATGACTGAAGCAATCACACCATCCACACCTGTCAAGCCATAAAGCTTTAAAACTTCAGCCTAGATACCGTCTGCTCCTGAGGTCTTGATGTTTTTAGTTGGGATATGGCCTTTTCTACTTTGTCAGATTTGATTGGTAGCAAAGCGGACTCAAATAAGCTGCTAAAGTTTAAAGTCAAGGGCATTCACATCAAAAACAGTCATGGTTGAGGTGGCTTTTGGTGTTCCTTCCAGTGGGTGTTGACCGTCTTTCTCCCTAACAAGTTCACCACCATTCCGTGGGTCTCAAAAGGGTTTAGTGATAGGTATTTGGGTCATAGATGGCCTCAACTGGCTGAAGAACCTGTACACATTGTGACTGTCAGTAAGTTGCTGAGCCTCCTATGCTCCCTCCATCATCTGTTCTTTAGGTCTTGAGTTTTCTGCTGGACCTCTATCTTTAGATGCCTGTGGAGATGTTTTTCCTTGAATAAAGAAAAAGCTTCCAACTCAAGAATGCCTTATCTTTGCAGTTAATTAGCTCCTCAATCTCCTTGTCAGTTCTGATTCTTCTTGGTGGATAAAATGAAAGTCTCATCTCATGTTCCAGTTATGGTGGATTTCAGGGAAGCCCATAAGATCTGGGCAATTTGTTGTTCCTGCAAGCTGGGAGTTGATGGGTTGTCTGAGATGCTGTCTGAGAAAGCCACTTTTTGAGACAATTGGGAGCTTGGTCATTGATCATCACTTATGTTGATCCTGTTGCTTTGGAGCCAGTTGATGGAGATAATAGAATAGATTAGGCAGGAGGGGTTTCGTTAGTACTTTTACCTCTGATGAAACAGGATCTTGGTTATGACAGGGCCATGCTCCAAGTATTTTGTTAGGAGAAGGACACTTTGGGAGTTAGCCCTCCCTACTCCTTCCTGGCCGATCATAGCTTGCCAGAGGCTTGTGTCTCCTCCAACCCAGATGTTGAAGTTTCCCAGGAGGATCAGTTCATTCTCATTTTGGGATATGAAGCAGGATCTTTTCGAAGCCCCTTTGGCTTCATACGAATAGGGCACGTACACTGATAAGCATAGCGTGTTGGACTGAGCCAAAGAGTATTCACTAATGCTGCAGGGTGGGTCGTTGAGACATTATTACCCCACTCTTAAATGGCAAAGCTCACTTTGTTAAGATGGGGTTCCTCTTCCAGTTTACCCCTCCTTAAGAAGATACACCCATTACCTTGTTCTTTGAACTGGCCATCTTCTGCTGATATATGTCTCACTCAATGCAGTGACACTGATGTCAAAGTATCTGCATTTCCGAGCTATGATTACAGCAGCATTTTGTCACTATTGGGATTGTCCATGAGTATCCCAATAGTCCAGGTGCAAAAGCTCATACACGGAGTGAAACTTGTCCATCTGCGATTTCTTTTAATATGGGGTAGTTGTTGCACATCAGCCAGCACATGGGCTTCACAGAACATGGTCTTGATCTAGCAGCAAGGGGAACCATGACAACTGGAGACCAGGCTCTGCCACAGGGGTACTGAAGCTTGTGCATCATGGCCATACACAAGTACACATGCATGTGGATTTCTGCATCTTAGCACTTAATATCAAACTGTTCCCCCCTCTCTATTCAACTGGTTGGACTGTAAACAAAAACCCATGAATATGGAATGCAAGCATTTAGCAGCAAATCTCTTCAGAGAAGATACTTAAATAATTTTCCCTTCATGTGGCATCCCTATTTCTAAGTGTGGCAAGTTCACTGAATTAGAGAAAATGTCACCTTGAATACAGGTCCTCCCCAGGTTATGAACACCCGACTTATGTACAGCCCGTACATACGAGCAAGCACCTGGGAGATTGGCAGGACAGATTTGTTAGCTGCTGCGGGGCTACAAACATCTTCTGCTGTGTGGGAACTCAGTTCACGGCAATATCATGGCAGCTTACAGAGAACTCTGAATGGTTGAGTTAAAAACCCTGGTTTAACTGAATATTGTCCTTAGTTGGCCTGCTCTAATTTAAGTACATTGCCAGGCTGTCACACTTCTGACTTGCAAACTTCAGGTTACACAGTTCTCAGGAATGGAACCCTGTCATAACCTGGGGAAGACCTGTACAAAAAAAAACTGATACAAGCACAAATGCAAAATACTGAAAACACTGGAAGTTTGTGATTAAAAATGAGAATACTAGAGGTTCTCGGGCAGCATCAGGGGAGAGAGAAATAGTCATGTTTCTGGTTCTGGTCACTGTCCCTTCATCAGAAAAATCTGGAAAAAAAGTTTTGAGATGCAAACAAAAAGATGCAAGGAGAAAAAATGGTCAGTGATAGGGTGGAAGGCAGGGCATTAAATGTTAAAGGTAAATGGTACAAGGCGAAAAAGGCATGGTAATACAAGAAAATAGTGATGGGTCTTAAGGGGATGTAAATGGTAACAGAAGATTATCTGGTTACTAAATTCAAAATGGAGTCTGGAATGTGTCCAGCCCAAAAAAATGAAGAGCAGTTTCTTGAGCTCACACTGAGATTCCACGGAGTTCAGAATGGAAGTGGGACAGTGAAGTGACTGGTAACTGGAAACTCAGGATCATGCTTGTGTACTGAACAAAGGTGCTTTGGAAAGCATTCCCATAGTCCACATTTGGTCTCCCCAGTGCAGAGCAGTCTGCTTTGCCTAGAACAAATGCCTGGAACCCTGGACAATTTGAACCTAGACAGTATGAAGGAATAAGGTAAAGTGGCATTGATAATGCCACCATCCATATTGGCATTCCCAATGTCCTTTTTTGCTACTGTGGTTAATAGGGATGGGTATGGCACATTGATAATAATTCAAACATGAACCAGGTTTTGTGAAGGAAACATTTCTTGGGAATAATGACAGTGGAGATGACCAGTTTAGTACTGGTACCAAACTGGAGGAGGATCTATTGAATGTGGAGACTGAGGTCATGCAAAATGTGGGCATGGGTCCTGAAGAGGAGGGTAAGAGGTGAGAGTAGAAATGCAGGAAATGAAGTGGACATGATTCAGAGCCCTATTAACCACAGTAGCAAAAAAGGACATTGGGAATGCCAGTATGGATGGTGGCATTATCAAAAAGCATGCCACAGAGACAAAGAGACTCAGAGAATCTCATACGGTTCTTCCAGGAAGTGGGTGGGAGAAAGTGCCAAGGCAGCTGTAGCTGTCAATAGGATTTTAAGAAGATACTAATTAGTAGTCCACCAGCAATACACATCATAAAGGGAAAGGAAGTTTCAAAGATGGACCACATGAAGGTGAAAGATTGGAAATTCCTGGAGGTGTTTCCAACTTCAACAAAATAGCACCAACATTAACACCAATTGTTAATGTAGCAGAAGAGGTTGGGAGCTGGGGAGGGCTGAAATAAGGAATGTTTCACATTTCACATGAAGAGGCTGTCACAGTGAGCGTCTATACAGATCCCCATAGCAATATGTTTTTCATTTGGAGGAAGTGAGTGGAGTTAAAATAAGTTTTTCCAATGCAAAAACAAGTTCAGACAAGCAGAAGATAGTGTCAAATGGAGATTGATTTCAGCTCTATTCAAAAAAGCAGAGCGCCTTGGGCTATTCCATTCAGGGATGGATTTGGAGTAGGATTGGAAGTCCAGAGTAAAAATGAGATGATTAGAGCCAGTAAACTGGAAACTGTAATATTGGAGTGTCCCAGATATAGATGACAAGATAGATGTTTACTATAACACTTAATTCTGAAGTAGATAATGCAAAATTTATTCTGCTCTGAATACTTAACCTGTTTAGGTTAAAAATGCTGATACCATTAAAATAGATGGGAGGGGATTTCATAAGTGCCCTTTAACTCTTTCACTCATGTAGGAAAAAAAGCGCTAAAAATCACTACAATCACAAACGTCTGTTTGACATATCAACAGTACATTCAATGTTACTGGTACACCTTACAGTACACATAGTTGCTGAAAACTGCTTTAATCCCCAGTTACTATGTTTAAAATGTGCATTTCGGAATATGCTTAAACCTTTTTAAACACAAGTTTATTTTGCAACAAATTAATCTGTATTAGCACATGGGATTAACACAAACACAAAATTAACACCTTAATCTCATATGTCTATTTTAAAAGAATACAATTTTAAAAATGCTTTAGTTTCACACTATAGTGTTAACCAAGTGGGTAGATTGATGGGGGAATGAGCAGGGAGGGAAGGGTCAGGGCAAATGGGAAAGAAAGAGCAGTTAAGGGAGAGGATTTTGAGATTAATAGCTATATTTTTATTAAAGCAATTTTTATTAAACGTCTTTGGAAATCTTATCTATGGAAAGAGGAATAGAGTTAACGTTTCAGGTTAATAACCTTTCATCAATATTATCACAGATTTACCTTTCTGCTGAAAAAGGTCCATATTTACCCTTCTGTTGAAAAAGGTCCATATTTACCTTTCTGTTGAAAGGTCTGTTAGCCTTTCTCTCTCCATAAATACTGCCTGACCTGCCAAGTATCTCTAGCACTTTCTAGTTTATCTATGGGTTGTAGGACCAGAAGAGGTCACAGAACTAGGGAGGGGAAATCCAGAGATTGCAAAGGCAAAACATTTTCCACTGGCTGATTCAAACTTAAAAACAAAACACTGTCAGTATTGTTAACAGTGCGATTAAAACAGCAATGTACTTGCAACTAATTTTTCTTTTAAATCACTTTGGGAGTCTGCACTCACCAAGGTTCTGGTTATTTCACTCCAAGTACTGAAGCATTGCTGATTTACTCACTCAGCCTCCATCATTACTTTTTTCTACACACTCACCCAGAGAATTATCTAGGCCACAGCTAGCAATCAGCAGAAATACATGGTGCCAATGTTCTTAATCAAATAAATATTCAGGATAGAAATTTAGTTTTAGGATTGTGTGGAAGAACAACACCTTTATTGTCTTGGCAGGAAATACATTTTGTATTAACAGTTCAAGACCACAAATTCAGCCCAATCCTCCAACATATTCATCAACCCATTTCAAGTTCCCTTATGATCAATTACAGCTTTCTTTGGATTCATAATCTATAATACAACATTTTTATTGCAACTCTGAAAAACAAATCCATCTTCTCCCGACATTCCTCTCCAAAAACATTTGTAAATTGCAGAAAGTCTTCTATTGAAAATCCATTTCTTAGAAAAATATTTTGTACCTTTGACTGGCATGAGTCTGAAATACAGCTACTTAATGTGCAAATTTTTTCATTTAAAACAAACTATAAATCATCCACATTTTTAATTTGAAAAATATAGCACTGTTTGCAGGGATCAAAACCAATGTGAAGTTAGATCACATTTGCAGCTGAAACATTGAAATGAATACAGAAATTGACAAGTGCAATAGGAAAATTTCTTTCACAAATATCACAAGCTGATCAATAAGATTTATAGTAAATCAATGCTTTAAAATTTACAAATGTCACATTTCTTGTTTGGCTCAGAAGATAACACACCTAAAACTTACCCACAGCACTGATGAACATCCTAGAGAGTTTAATGGATGGATAACACAGCCCTTGAAAATTGTAACTATTAATAACTTAATGTTATCTCATTTAAGGTACCAACACATTATCGATAAATGTATTTGCCAATTAACTACAAGTTACATGAAGTTTGAACACAAGTTCAGTGGAAGTGTTGTGGCATCAGTTTTCCTGCTGTACCTATAGTTCATTGTAGCAGCAATTTAATAACAGCAGCAAAAGGGAGAAAGCATCATCTGCAATCTGCCTTCACACAAACTCAGGTAAAAAATTACTAAGTATTTGTGATATATGAATTCGGGAACAAACCATTTATCAATAGGCTGGTTTACCTCTTCAGCCTGGTCCCTCAAGCCAAGCGCCATGTCATTCCCCTTTGACTGATTAATTAACCAATCACAGGACATTTTTCAAAGGAAGCAGGATGGTTTATTTCAGCTAATGTTCAGTCTCTAATGGCGACACGTTACAGCCAACTCTGCTTTCTGGTCGGATAAACTGACGGAACAAAGGGCTGCCGATAAATCAAAGCCTCTCCCTTCAGCTCTGCAGTGGAGCTTAACAAAGCCCCAAGGAGCAAGTACCAGGGCAAGACTCCGCCAAAAAACCGCCACAACTGTCCGATTAAAAGTGGGTTTTTCCTAGGCTTTCAGATGTAGATCAGTCATCTACTGTGAATAATTGTTACTATAAAGAGTAGAAACCAAGAAAAAGTTCAGGTATGGCTCCTCTCGCCATGAACAGAAAGGGAGTGAAGCATTTCAATATTTGTCAATGCTGAGAGAAATGCTGCTGACCATTGCAGCAAAATGTGAGGAGAGGTTAATTTCACTGTCTCAATGAGACAATTTGGGCAGGAAATGCCACCAATACACCAAGCAGCAATGAGGCCAGTAAGTGAAAAGTTAAGGAAAGAGTACACCTAGAAAGTTAGTTGATGCAATTGGGTGAAAGGTCCCCCAGGTTTTCCCACCTGGAAGGCACCATTTAAGTCCAGAATGTTAGCTGATTTCAGTGGCTGCTTCAAGCATTTGCCACATTGCTCAGCCTAACTGAAAAGCTTATTCCTCATTACTGATTCTGCTGTTTTTGCAGGACTCCTTTCCCCACCCCTCCATCCAACATAACTTTTTATTACCAAGCTCACACTTAGGCTCCAGAAATATTATACAGAGCAAAAATAATTCAGCCCTCCCCCAACAAACAGAGCCACAAAAATTTAAAGCAAAATTATCAACTGAAGTGCAAATAATAAAATATTAACTGAAAGAAATTTATAAGTTCTAAGAAGCTAAAACTGTTTGTGTAGGAAGGAGCACAACATACTGCAGGAGGACTCCAATATGTAATTTATGTGAATTATATGAACAGGCTGCTGCACTGTTTCTAGATATTGCAGATATTAACAAGAAACAGTACAAAAGCAGCAGATTACAAATGACAACTACCTCACACCACCCATACCCCACCCCAACTTGCTCTGCTGTTATCACTTCAAATTGTTTCCTCTGTGATGCTATTCATAACCTATTTGATCAATAGCAGTTAAGCCAACTTTAAGAATGTGATTCACTTCTATACTGATAAGTTGGCAAGCTTTCGCAAGGAGTTGATGTTTACTTAATAATGAAGATGGGTGCATGTTCATTCTTCTCTTTTCCTTCCCCCTCCTTGTGAAATTTTCCTTTCTCCAACTGAAGGTTTTGGCTTCTTGCTGCAGTATAGTTCAAGCAGCACATCAACCAAATGGTCATTAGATACATGAAATCTGACATAAATGTCATTGTTTAAACAAACTGTCATGGCTGAGTCTACCTCTGCCAGACAAGATGATATGGTTGCTTCTTGCCAATACTAATAAAAACAGAAAATGCTGGAAACACTCAGGTGGCATCTGCGTAAAGAGAAACAGTTAACATTTTAGGTCTAGGGCCCTTCATAAGAACTGAGAAATTGAGAAAACAAGTTAGTTTAGGTAGCAAAGGTGAGGGAGGGGAATGGGTGGAACAAAGGGAATCTCTCTGAAAGGGTGAGACTGGATGATTTAATGTGACAGTTAAAAATCTGATTAAGCTTCTTTGCTAATGGCAAGGCTATGGTACATGCCCAGCATGTTCTCTTTTGGTTTCAGATTTCCAGCATTTGTTTATTTAACTTTCTTGCCAGGTCTATCAGATAAGACTGGTAATTTTATTTAAGCTGCAGTTATTTAACAAATGAAATATTCCAAATTAATAATCAGTTATGTTCAAGAATGTTTTATTTTTCACATGGTATGTAGGTTTACTATGTTGCTGATGTTATGGCCAACACTACTCTCAAATCCAAAAATATACATCTTCAAGCAATATTAGTAAGGCAGCCAGCCAACATTCCTGATAGATGAAAAATGAACTGCAAAAAAGACCACATAAGTCCTGCGCTTTTAAAATTTAAAAAACCACAATCATCTTCAATCTGCTTGTAAAACCCTTGGATTGAGGAAATGGCTCCCTCTACTGCTCAAGTCAATATGCACTAGAAAATCGACAAACTAAGTTCATCTTTGCAAATGTACGAAAAGGCTAAAACACGAAATTCAGTAGCAATCCATTCTTGCATCTTCCTCAATTAATGGCCAGTATTGATCAAACTAGCTACTGGTACAGCCAAATAGTACTTTTAAAAAAAAAGAGCTATAACAATGATGGAAAAAAATACCAGACACCAGGGGCTTACTAAATACTCTGAGGATAATCCATTTTTTGCTACACACATACACCAACTCTATAATGAAGGAACACATCAAGTATTTTGTTTAATTCCATTAAGCATCAATCTAAAAATAATAATACATCTACATGGATTACAATCTAGGAAACAATTTTTTTTATTGCATCGCCAGTTCTAATACATCTGTTTCACTTTTCTCCTACCCACAAATAAAATTTAAACTTGATAATGGAAAAAAGGTTGCTAGTGTTATTTTTCTTGTCACCTGGGCCACAAAACTGACATAAGAACAATCAAAACCAAGGACCACTTCTGTCTAAACCAGTTGCTTCTGGTCCTCCTTCAATGTGTTCTGAACTGCCAACAAAATCAAAGTATGTCTACCACCATGCTACTCACGAAATTGCTCTTTACCAGCAGTAGCTAAACAAAATTGTGCCCATGCTCAATCCACTTAATATGTATCTAATCAATTCTGTGCAAGACTAGAAATAAACGGCAAAAGGTAGAATGATGTGAAGTGTCTTACAGATTCTGTCTAGATGCTCTCCATCCAAGTTTCATGAAAAAGTAATTGTATACTTTGCAAATGGAATGGCTGATAATATGGTGGCCACTCAAACTTATTTATTCAAAATTTGATTAAATATACCATTACCTTACCAAGGAATGCAGACTACTTACCACAACAAAAATCTCAAAAGGAATGTACAGATTTCCTAACTAAAGAACATTATTTCACTAAAGAACAATATCTTCCAGTCAAAGCTATTACACATTCCCCCAGCTTATGAATGCTTGACTTACGTACAGCCATACATACGATCAAGGCAGGCAGGATTTGCTGGTTGCTGTGGAGCTGCAGGCATCATCTGCTGTTTGGGAACTTGGTTTGCGGCCACGTTTCCAATTTGAAAATGGTTTGGGTTATGAACAGTTCACAGGAACTAAACCCTGCCATAACTTGGGGAGGACCTATAAATGTTCAACGAGCTCTTCTCATGCCAATCATTCTCCACTTACAAAAACATAAGTGAGTCAAAGTAGTCATCCGAACTGAGCTGAAGTTTTATTGCTCACTTCTACAATTACTTCCTGATTATTTTGAATAATCAGCTCAACTTGATTGGAAATGACTCCATGCCACTGGAAACTGATTACTATACAGAAAGAATAACTTGAAGACTGGAAAGTAAAACAAAAATGTAAATAATTTTGCTCAAGTACAAATATCATCTTGATGGGGAGATATGTCACCATAACTGCAGCAATGGCACATGCAGACTTAGCACTATTCCACACTACCACGTTTCATTATATCTACCAAGGTTATGAAACAATATTTCTCAAAGTTAAATGTCAATTTTGTTTTATTTACATAATGAATGGATAGCCACTCAGTCCTGTGCATGGTGAATTCTTAATTATTTGATGACCCTTGGAGCATTTCTATAGTTTATAAGAGCAATATGTACCAACCACCCATTCTTTTATAAGTTCATTAATTCCACTACTACAATAATAAGTTCTACCAGAACATTCCCAAGAAGCATAGAAATTTCACGGTTCAACCACATTTCTGGAAGTTGAACAAGACTGATTCCTTCCAAGTGCATACCATAGCAACCCTGATGCAGCAAGTGACCTATTCACACAAAACCTCCACATAACAAGTTTCTGGAAAAGAGCCTTGTGGTAGGAGAAACAGTGTGTGACTATTTTAGCCTATTGCAAAACATTGAGACAGCAATATTTGTATTTCTGAGGTACTGCTCCAGAAAACTGCAGGGCAGAGTAGGAAGAGTGGTTTGCAGAGGAATACACATCTTAATTTCTTATAAATCAAGTCAGTTAATATAATGATCCAAGGGCAAGTGGAATCTAAAGAAATGCAATAATGATACATTCAGTTTTTAAAGACAATAGGATATTGAAATATGTACAAAAAAAGTCAAGTGAATGGAAAGACATATTTAGAAAGCCAATTATCAGGGCATTTGTATTTGTGCATTAGAGAAGTCAAATTCAGATTTTTAAAAAACGTGGAATTTTCTGATATTTTGATGATTGTATTCCTTTGATTTTCCATTTTCCCACAGAAACTATAAATCATTGGCCACAGCAATAATTTCTCTTACAATAAATAGGAAGCTAGCATGACTTATTGTAAGAATGCACAGCTGAATTCCTCACATTTGGAGGGCTTGTATAGAAATTAAAAATAAAAACATAACACTTTATAACCACAATTCCTTGCTTCCTTCTTTCCTTTTGTTTCAGTTGGACTTGTTATTGAATTTGAAAATCCTTGCAAGGATATCACATACAATTTAAAGGGGATGTCTATTTAAATAAGGTGTAGATTTATTCGTCAAATATTTTTCAATTTACTTCAATAACAATAATGGCTAAAGTGGACATTTCCTGCTGTCCCATTTTTTAAACAGCTTACTGTAATTTTTCTACAACATCAGTGAACATCTGTGCATCTCACACTGACTGCACAATCAAAATGAAAAGTGTCACATAAACCAAGATTGTTTTTCCACTTAAATGAGAAACAGAAGAGTTTTTTTGTTTGCTTGAGCTTTAGCTGTGTTTATTCACCACAGTTGGAGAAGGGTTAAAATATGCTAAATGCTTCTGATTAGGGAAGAGAGGACAAAAAAAGTCAAGCTGAAACAAACATCAGTTGTCGAGCTCAGTCGTTGGCTGAAGAGCTTGCTGACTCAGATGCAAACCTTGTCAATTTTGGAAATGCACTGAGAAGCAAACAGCTTCCAGCATTCCTCAAAGTGTTGCCAAGGGAAGCAGGATAAAGATGATCTCAAAGCCATTGAGACAAGATTAACAATACAGGTTTGTGATATGAATCATCTCAATATTGCAACAGTCTATTGATTAATTTCAGATCAACATTAAATCTAAAACTTGTGATTAAAACCCCCATACAACTTAAAACTAAGTACATTTTAGTATATGGATATTTAAACTCAGAAATTAGATAAGTGTAGAGTTCAGTTATGTGACAAGACTAGAGAAGCTGAAACTATTTGTCTCAGAGCAGAGAAGACTAAGAGGAAATCAAAGAATATTAATTTTTTGATGGAATAAGGAGTAAATCGCTCAGGCTGTACATGTTTATATCCGAGGCCACAGAATTAAAAGAAGAAATTTCTTCCTAGGGTGGCAAAATCCGATTCCATAAGAACATGCAAGGGAATCAAACTTTGCAGGGCTGGGAGGACTAATTTGGATAGCTCTTTCAAGGACGTGGCACACAAGCACACAACAGGCTGAATGGCCTCCTACCATGTTGCAGGATTCATATGTTTCAATGTAATGATAGGATTGGGGGGAAATTTGAGATGGTGCAAAACTGCTCCCCATTTAATTTCACCATTTTTTAAAATCTTGGTCAAGTGACCCAAATTTGGTGGGTTACTGCTCTTCATAAGAACTCTTGCAAATAAAACAGAAAAACACTGCAGATCAGTTTTTGTTTGATTCCTCCAGTACCGTGGACTTCCAAAACAAAAGCTGCTATTTATCAAACTGAACTATCCAATGCATTTAGATTTTATTTATTAATGCTTATATTCAGCTGATGAATTTTACCACCATTTATTCTATACTGATTAGATCCTTTGAAGATTTGATACAGCAAAACATCAGCTATTGCTGTTTTTGCACGATAAAACTAGGTGTCTGGAAAACCAAGATGAATTTCACAGCCTATTATGCAATGAAGTTATTTTCCCACCAGCTAGTTTTTTAAAATCATCTTTTATTGACTCAGCTATGTTGACCTCCCATACTCAGCTCACACAAACTGCTTCAATACAATTTATCCTGTTAAGAAGTTGCTTTTTATAGTCTTGTATAAATTGGTAATATTTGTTAAATTAATGGAATATGCCATTATTGTGTCCAAATATTTTAAAATAAATCAATAATGAAAGTACCGATCTTCATTTGTTTTAACGGTAGGTTTCACCTGCATGACTCCCTTACCAATGAACTGATCAATCTTAAGTGTAACTGGAGAGTCAGAAGATTGAGCACCTAGGCCAATTATTATTTCAGTACTACCTGTCCACTACTAACAGAATAGAAGTGATTGTAATGTTTTAAACAAAAAAAAACAAAGTCAGGTGCAGTCAGTCAAAAGTAATAAGACAAGTAAGGGAACCATGCCGTTGAAAACTACTATTAAAATAAATTACGACTTGTACTTCCACTGTAGATTTATCTTAAAGTGTTTAGACTCAAAAATAATGGCATATCATTCTGTCAACAAATATTACCATGTTACATAAAAATAAAATGACTACATGAAAATTACCTCCATGATAAATTATGTTAAAGCAGACCGTGTGAGCAGAGTATAGGCAGCAACAACATGACAACATTCACTGTAAAGAAAAATAAACATCAACATAGGACCAATGAACAAACATTGAAAAATCAGAAATGCTGTTGTTCAAGATTCAAAATCTTTAAGTCCAATAAAGAGAAAGATGACCAGAGTTGTTTAAAATGGATAAAAGAGGATCAAACCAAAAAGGGTTCATGTTTCAGTTCTGATCAGTGATCAGTCAATTCATCTTAAGCAGGATGACTGATAGATGGAAGGAGAAGGTCAATGTTCCAAAATATCTCATGTCTTTCCTTGAGAAACTGTTTGCCATTTAATAAGAACAGATTAGCACTTAGCTATGTTGTCTTAGCCAACAAACAGCGTCAGTCTCTACACTCAAATTATCACAAAGCCCCTAGCAGCTTTAAAACCTACATTAGTACCTGTTGAACTGTACTTTCATGCATCATATTAAAGGAAGAAATACCCCAAATCAGAAGTGATAACATACATTTTTATATAGTTTATGTAATACAAAATATAATTGTCCCTTTCATGATTATCCACTTATAAATGAACACTGTTGAGGACAAAATTGCATGGCACCATAATAGATGAATAAATAAAAGCTTCAGCTTCAGTTTCAGTTTACTTCAGGTGAAAGAACTCCTCTGCCATAATGTGATTTTACTTGGTTAGTGAGATTTTAACCATGTATAGCATCAATAGATTTCAACATAAGTCTTTAGATGAAACCACAATTAAATAATTCATACAGCCAGTCAGAGCTAACATACTACTCATCAATCATACATTATACAGCTGGATTTAAGTGTTTATTGAGATTATAATTAGATTGCGTTATTGACAGCATTTCACTTCAACAACTAATGCTTTGCCAGCAAGATTAAGTGGAGTAGACCATGGAGGAATTATTACAGTCCAGTTTGCTTGTTTTTGTTTCTAAAAAAAAACACTTCGTCTCAGCTGAGTATTGAATGTTGGTTGCATTCTTCCAAAATATCATATGGTTCAGAGCGATAAGATGCACTGTACTTCTTGAGTTACACCAAGACATCACAGTCAAATAGTTTGAATCAAATGAACTCAGTGCACCCAAATCTGAGAAGGGAGCCCCTTCCCAGACTCAATCTTTTTTCAGGAACATATTGTTTAGTTGTAAAGCTTGTGACTGGTCTATGCCAAGACCCTGTCTATCCTATATCATTTTCTGCAGTGATAAGGCCACATCAGGAAACACAGCTGTAAGAGGAAGGAAATGGTGTCTGAACCAAATGGGAAAAAAGCCTAAGAGCTTCAGGATGTTCAGTTTGATAGAAAGCAATGGAAGCTGTACTTTGTATTTTCTCATTCTACACAAACACGTGAGCAACAAGAAAGAGAAAAAAAATGTGGAAATTTGCAGGAGGTGCAACTGTAATTTCAATTCAATATTTTCAAACTTTTTAATCAACTTTTGAGAAAATTGCAGATGTTTCCGGAATGTATTACAGTATACAAAACATATTTAAATGCCAGAGGTCTCATTTGTCTTTAACGACAAATAAAAATAAGCACTGCTTAGATGAGCACGAAGATTACTTCCATAAGATTAGCTACTCTTCAAGGAGAAAGTAATCCATTAAATCTAACTGCAAAGCACAGAGGCTGGTCATTCAGCCAATGAAATCTGCACAAGTATTTTTCCTTTTTATGAGGCATCTGGTCTAATGACACTCTTTTTGTTTCCGACATATTTTAAGACTGTACTTTCAAACAATTGTGTTCTCCAATAAAATTCAAATATACTGCTTTAACATGTTTATAACAGATGCTACATCTTAATTACACTCAATAATAGATAGTTTCGCTTCTAAGTTGCCCTTTAATTTTAATCTTAAAAGTTATGAATTCATCACTTCACCCTCTTACAACCTATCACATGCTTCATAACTAATTTCATTCCACAGCATGCACTTCAAGACAGGTGCATTTGTAAGTCTGGAATTAACTCTAAGTATCATATGTGGCTGCAAATAATTTTTCAAAGAAGAGTGATGGACAAATGGAAACAATCAATTCTACTATTTTACATTTTAGTTTAATTAGTACAATCAATACATGTAAAAGCCTCACCTCTGTTCCCTTTTCATCATCTCTAGATCCTTTAGCTCGCTTGATCCGTTTTCCAAATACACAGGCAAGATCATTAGCACTTCGAGAAGAGAGGTCCTTTCCTATCATCCAATTGCAAACAAAAGGTGTTAATTAGAAATTACACGGAAATTGCTCAAACTCAACTGAATTAACCAGAACTCTACCAAAACTGATAGGCCAAAAGTCACTTTATTTGAGCATAAGCCAAGATTAATGTAACATATGAACTACACTTATTACTTCCAGCTCCAAAAACAATAAGTTTCTGCTGTATACTGCAGTTATAACATTGTAAAAGCCCATACCATTGCACTGACATGTAATATGATTTGCTGGATCACAGGTGTTTAATAGCAAGACAACATTTTTTTCCTGTCACTAATTTTGTGCTCCTGACATTGGAATTGGAGAAAAGATGTTCACAAGGACATTATTCTGTATACTGGGTAGGGCTCACAGAAACATTGACATGAAAGCAATCTAATCAACACGGGTAAAAGGACCTACAAACTCTAAAAGATTAATCCAACTACTAATGTAAATTATCAAAAAGTTTTATTCTTGCTTTTAAATCAAAATCTTAGGCCTGACTATCAAATCACCAGGCTACCTTCTGCAAATGAGTTTCACTATTTCCTGACAGCAGTAGCTTCAAAACTGGAGGGCCACTCACCCTAGAACATGTATTAAGTGGTCAAGGAGACAAGACACTGTGGATGCTGTAATCTGGAGCAAAGTAGAACCTGCTGTAAGAATTCAATGGGTCAGGCAGGGATAGTCGATGTTTTGGGCCAAGATGCCGCATTAGCCCTCTCAAGCTGAAGAACAATGGGGGGGGGGGGGGGTGTAGGTGTAGGAGCGGTGGAGTGGTGAACTAAACTGCTTCCTGCTTGCGACCACAACTTAAAAGTATCTGCATGTGCACGTGAGACTAAAATGAATCATGGTCTCAGTTCTAATTCTAAAAATGAGCACTCTGGGCAGTATAAGCTTTAATAGGAGTTAGTAGACAAGCAAACTCATTTAAGAAATGCTTTCACACTCTAATAATATGATCAAGAGTAACTATCACAGAACAATGAGATCGAACAGGCTTCAGCAACTTTTTCATCTTAATCCAACTTGTGCAAAGCAGAGGGAAACTAATAGCACATCAATCTAACTATAATTTCCTAACAAACCATAGGCAACCTTCAGCTTAAAGTTAATATTTCTAAAGCTGACTATTCCATTGTTGAGGTGGATCCCTAGAGGGGAAACTGGAAATATGGATCCCCATCGGCACAGCAGTACTATGGAGCTTTGACTTATTAGTTGGATTGAATGAATGATTTGATGTTTCTCGTTGAGATTACAGCTGAGCACAAAATAGCAATCTAAGACTACAGATAGTGTGAAATGATTTATCTGCCTCAAAATTTGAGTAGCTTCTTCTCAGACTATATCCTGTTCTCATGTCAAACTATATATTTATGAAATATACTTTGTCTGGTTTTTTATGACTTATGTCCATCTACTTTCTGCTTTAAACATCAACTCAAATGAAACATCAAAGTAGAGATGATAGAGGAAAATTAATTGCTTCAGAAAACATGTCTTTTGCAGGAGCACTAGTATGCTTCATATTTCCTAGGAAAACTATTGCAAGATTGCAACTCATCTTAATAGGGTATGCCCCTTGGAGAGATGTCCAAGCTGAAAAGTTTTTCTACACAGGTTTCTATGAAAAAAGGTGAAAAACTAAGATTCCAATTAACATAAATGTCATTAAATATAATCCTTTACTTTTCCAGCTACTTTGTGTTTTGTTTAAGTTTACCCAATACAAAAAGCCATTTTATTCAAAAATATTTATCATTAGTTGAAATGAACAACAGTTGGAATTTTCAAGCCTTGTTCAAGCCTCAAGTGTTGCTTTAACTTCAAAATTATAGCAGGTGCTCTAAGTCGCATGGTAAATACCAATAGGTTAGCACACTTACAGCAATAATTAAGTTCTAGGGTTAGGGCAAGAGAGGAAAAGCTGCCTCAGGTACAAGGTCTTTCCAAACATTTTGTAATTAAAAAACTAGCTATTGCTATATACATTTTTCTTGCAACAAATCAAAATAATCACGTTTCCTGAACATGCACTAATACAAGTCATAACACTGTTAGCAATTGTTCTGGAGTTATGAAATGATGGATAGCATTCTTATGGATTAAATAAGATGAGAACCAGTCTTCAGGAAGTGGAACCTGTTCACAATTTAACTTTTAACTGATGCTTTGGGGTCACTGAAACAAATCATTGTGCATGGGATATCCTGATTCTGTATCATTGAAGCTACGCAGGGGAAGACAACAGATGAATGTCCATGTTCATTGGCAGTCACTGAACACTTCAGGTGGAGAGCAGGAAACGCATTACGTAGCCATCTCCTGTACTAACACATTGTTAAAAGCGTATCCCCTGCTACTTAATGGGCAGTTCAGGACAGACCTGATCTGTCACTTAATATTCTGGCTAGTTGTATACTCAAGGAGCCATCCCTCAACACTAACTAAAGCAGTATATTTTGGGTGTCTGGAGTTTGTGCTCAGAAGCTTTTGGACCAGCCACCTTTAATAGAATACTCAAAGGGGTTCTGCTATTTGGAATGTGCTACCACTGTAAAGATCTAACTCTGGAGTTACCTGTCTATATTCCAAATGTTAAAGTTAAGTAGATGATTATAGCCATTGAAACCGTGGTTAATCATTTATTGTTGTGTTTGTGTTCAAAAAGTATAAAACATTGTGTCGGGGGAGGAGAACTAGATTCTCTCCAGAAGATCTGCTGCATGAAATAAAAGTTTTTATTTATCCCAGTTACAGCTTCTGTGTAGCTCAGTTCAGTCAGTAACAACAGCACACACAAATCATCCACCTAACTAGGAAATATCATGCTGTAAATATAGATATCCGAGTCTAAATTGCAAGTGTCAAAATTTGGATACGTATTAATATCAACTACAGAATACTGCATACAAAGTGCTACAACTCACCTTTGGTGTATTTCTGATAATGGACTCGTTTCTTGGAAGATTTAGATTTCTCTTCCAGGCTGAATACTGTTTTATCCTCCACCACAGTCGAGCCTGTTAAAAACAAAAGCTTGTCAATGTTTAATTAGGAATAAGACCATTGCTAAAGTTAATTGCTATTAATACAATTTTGGCATCAAAGGGAAGGTTCAGAGAACTCCAATTTGTGGAATTTTATTCTACTATCCAGCCATGGTGGTTGGGATGACACAAAGACGAGTACCAATTACCAACTATTTTAAATCAGGCCCACGGTCAACCACCAAATCAAGTCAGTTTTGCAACAATACAGCACTGTCTGAAAAGGCAATTCAGTATATGCAATTAATATTAATTTTGCTTTCAATCAATGATTGATCAAAAATTTTATGCCATATTCCACCAGCTGATTTGAGAATAGTACTGTTGTGCTTCTTAGTATATTAAATATGTATAATACAGACACCACAATTTATCTCTTAACCTTGATCTAAGCAAGAAACCCAATTAAAGATCACTAAATACAACTTCTGTGAACTACAACTAAATCTCAAAAACAGACAATAATCACAGCAGAATTGGAGCTGATTAAGTTCATGTTTTCAATGGCCAGATCATGCTGCTTTTTTCTGACCATTCCTGTTGAACCATCGGTTTTCTGGTGTAGAAACTGAAGCAAGAACCTAACTTTAACGCATGCATGGTGAAACCCACAGGACTGGTAGATTCGGAAGGCTAAATCTATCAGCCAGCTTTGCCAAAGGACTCTGCGCATAGTCTATGGGTGAGGCACAGTGTTGTTAAGAATCCCCAGCATTATGCTGGATAAATCACTAGGACATAGCACAGGATCCAAGACCCACCGATTCCAATGAGAATTGAAGGGCAAAGATTAAAGGGAAAGGGAAGCAAATTTCTTGCTTTAATTATTTTTCTTTAGTTTAATGTATTTAATCATTTAAATGTTTCAGTTAACTTTTGTTCATATATTTATAACTTATTTATACATTTCTAATATTGTAATAAATTTAAATTTTCTGAATGCATCAGATATTAAAGAAAATTAATGTCAATGGCAACTTTTATAGTTGGCAAATCTCTGCCCCCAGCAATGCCCGATGCCCTGTTGCCAAATTTCAGGCTTTGGAGGCCCAGCAAGGTATGCCCTCTGTATCTGGCCCAAGTGAGCGTTCACATAGAAGGATCAGGGGCCACAATTCAAAGTTAGGGAGGCCTCACTAACATGATCTGGCCCAAGTTACTCCATGTAAGATTTTATTGTTTCTTTACAAAAAACTATTTTCTTGCTTTCCAACGTTCAAGCCTAAACTCCCATGGCATCAATTTCAGAATCACAGAATTCAAATTCAATAAGGAATATATCAATGTCATAGCTCATCAGATTTACAAATGTTTGTTGTACCATTTTTTCCACAATTAATAACAGAGTTTCTGGTCCCTACTCCACTTTGACATCTCCTGAGGCAACCAGCATCAGTGCTAACTGGCTGCAGGCGAATATAAAAAAATTATGCCCTGCTGCTCTGGGTCTCAAGGACCCCAGCTCTCTATTTGTCCTCTACCAGTCTCTGGCCCCAACTTTCAAGCACATCAATGCACTGCAGTGTTCACAAGGTCAGTGATCCTACTACTAGACACCCTCCACCTCATATTCAAAATATCCTTGAGGTCTTCAATTTTCTACACATTGCACCAACTGTGCCCCCGGGGTTAGTGTTCTTCTTATCCAACCCTCCAACTTTATATGATACTTTATATGACCTCAGAAAAGGGGGCAGTGTACATGCACCTGTCTACATCAACGGTGCCGAGGTCGAGAGGGTTGAGAGCTTCAATTCCTGGGAGTGAACGTCAACAGCCTGTCCTGGTCAAATCACGTAGATGCCACGGCCAAGAAAGCTCACCAGCGCCTCTACTTCGTCAGGAGGCTAAAGAAATTCGGTTTATCCCCTTTGACACTCACCAACTTTTATCGATGCACCATAGAAAGCATCCTATCTGGATGCATCATGGCTTGATACGGCAACTGCTCTGCCCAGGACCGCAAGAAAATGCAGAGTTGTGGACACAGCTCAGCACACCACGGACACCAGCCTCCCCTCCCTGGACTCTGTCCTTACCTCTCTCTGCCTTGGTGAAGCAGCCAGCATAATCAAAGACCCCACCCACCCAGGTCATTCTCTCTTCACTCCTCTTCCATCAGGTAGAAGATACAGGAGCCTGAAGGCACGTACCACCAGACTTAAGGACAGCTTCTACCCCACTGTGATAAGACTAT
This sequence comes from Pristis pectinata, assembly GCF_009764475.1. NCBI lineage: Eukaryota > Metazoa > Chordata > Chondrichthyes > Rhinopristiformes > Pristidae > Pristis > Pristis pectinata. The sequence goes on along the minus strand of NC_067414.1, from coordinate 56,523,274 downwards.
TGAACAGTTCCCTTATACAATGAGATGGACTATGACCTTATGATCTACCTTGTTGTGACCTTGCACCTTATTGCACTGCACTTTCTCTGTAGCTGTGACACTTTACTCTGTACTGTACTGTTATTGTTTTTACCTGTACTACATCAATACATTTTGTACTATCTCAATGAAACTGCACTGTGTAATGAATTGACCTGTACGATCGGTATGCAAGACTAGTTTTTCCATTGTACGTCAGTACAAGTGACAATAATAAACCAATACTCTTCACACATGACCCCCAAAATACTACAGAGCATGTGATCTCCTTATCCTATTTCATCTTAAAGACATACCTTAAAACCTGAACATGTATTTAGTCACCTGCCTTAATCTGTTTTTTTATCTATATATCTATCAGTAGGACAATCACACAAAGATTTTCCAATTTCTGCTTTGGAATCCTTCCTGTGAGAAGGAAGTTATTATCTAACTTGCCCCTTAACTATGATTGTTATTGATAGCCTCACCACTGCTACTGCAAAGCCCAGACTATAAATTTACCAATTTGGCAGTAAGCCCAAGGATCCATTCCCACCCTTAACTATTTTATATCCCTCATGTTCTCATCAATTCCTTGCCAGATTCTACTCACTTACATACTAGGGGAAGTTGCATTGTTCAATTAACCTACCAATCTGCACGTATTTTGGATGTGGGAGGAAACCCACATGGCTACGGAGAGAATGTGCAAAGTTCACTTAGACAGTACTGAAGGTCAGAAGTGAACCCAGGTTACTGGAGCTGTGAGGCAGTGGCTCAACTAGCTGCACCACTTTGTCACCCTGACTAATTTTTGATGAGAAAAACCCTAGAGGATTTATGTTATAACTTTTTAAAGCAGAAAAAGAAACATCGTAGAGGTAATCTCTGCAAAATTTAAGGCACTACTCTTGCTAGGACAGGAGTGATGAGTACAATAATGATTTTATATTTTGAAAGAAGCAACTAATTTCAGAAGTTGACAAATTCAGTTGACAATCAGATTACATTTGATCCCATGAACAAGCACCATAACCCTGCACAGTTACTGAGAATCAGCCTACTTGTCCTCTACAAGAAATATTTATTGCACTAGGGCCTATTTTGTAACTTATTAGAAAATCACCAGTGATTTAGAAACTGTATTCTGAAATCTTCCCAAAGAACTGACCAATACAAAATGCAGTATTGATATTCTTATGGAGCCCAAATACCAGATAATGAGGAGAGAGAGTGGGACAGCCACCTTTCAATAGTTTGTAAATGTTTTCCACTGGCTGTAATTAAAAAATAATCTGGTGGAATGCCCAAGTATTATGGGAGTATCCACTTAAGTTGATGCAAACCACTTGCCAGAACATGTAGCTACATTTACTCCAAAGAGTAATGTCACATTGACCTAAAATGCATCAAGAATTGGCCTAGATTGAAGAGGGAAGTGAAAACCAAATGCTATGGGGAGGTGGCAGTACAAATGTCAGACAATAAATGATATGGCCCACAGCACATCCTGTTCAATACATCGAAACTCCATTGACACTTCTCCATCAATTCACAAATTATTCCACGGATACTGCTAACTTTACCTGACTAGCATCTCAGGTACCTCAAGTGAAAAGTGTAATAACTTCAAATAATAGTTGCTTCCTAGAATCCATTCCATCCAAAAGGAAACAAAGTGTTGTCTCCAACATGAAATCTGTAGGAGGCAATTCCTTATTTCCTTCTTTCAATTTTAATTATGTAACAGATAACATAGTTTCAATCTGACTAATGAACCTTTAACAGAGGGAGCAGAAATAGTCTATTTAGCCCCTCCAGTCTTTTCAATGGCTAACCTGTTACCTAACTCCACATTTTCTGCCATTTCCATATATCCCTGGTTAAGAAAAATCTATTATTCCCAATCAGAAAATTTACAACTGAACCAGCATCAATTGCCAAATGGAAGAGAAATCCAAATTCCACCTCTTTGGGAAGCATTTTCAAACTTCAGCTAATGGCCTAGCTATAATTTTTAAGACCACAACTCCAAATTGTCCACTTCCCATATCAGGGAAATAGTGGCTCTTTATTTTCCTTTAATATCTTCTTTAGTCATCTAGGTTTCCTAGGAATACCACCAAGAGTAACTCATTTGTACAAGTATCATTCTGCAAAATCTAACTTAAATTAAATTTTTTAAAATTTTATTTACAGCGTGGTAACAGGCCCTTCCGGCCCAACAAGTCCGCGCCACCCATTTTAAACCCAAATTAACCTACCCGTACGTCTTTTGGAATGTGGGAGGAAAACGGAGCACCCGGAGGAAACCCACGCAGACATGGTAGAACATACAAACTCCTTACAGACAGCAACGGGAATCGAACCCCGATCGCTGGCGCTGTAATAGCGTCGTGCTAATCGCTATGCTACCGTGCCGCCTACAAGGTCGATCCTTAGTAAAAGGCAAAAAGCAAAACCTTTATAACTTGTACTCCATTCTTGAGGAAGTAAAAGCTAGCATTCCACTGACATTTTTGATTGAGTTCTATGCTAATTACTGTTTTATATGAGAACGAGAGCACAAGAGTGAAAATCAGAAAATTCTGAAACTTCTGAGACTGTCATCTGGAAAAATGAAGCTCAAGAGTCCTGAGATAAAGTTTTTTTTAAATTATGAAAGGATCTGAAAAAGATAGATGTAAATGAAAATATTTTAATTTACATGCTATGAAAATCTGTGTTACAAAGACCTCTATGTCTCTGTAGATTGGAGATACAAGAGACTGCAGATGCTGGAATCTGGAGCAAAATATAAACTGCTGCAAGAACTCAGCGGGTGAAGGAGCATCTGTGGAGACAGGAATAGTCGACATTTCAGGTCGGAACCTTGCATCAAGGCTGACAGTGTAGAAGGAAAATAGCAGTATATAGAAGTGAGAGGGAGGGGTGAATCGGAGGCTGGTTGGTGATAGGTGGAACCAGATGAAGTTTAGAAGTAAATCTTTTCTATAATTTTAAGAATCTCTCCTAATGTAGCCTTTGGTAGTCTAATTATTATTCTGGTAGATCTGAGTAGCACTTCCTCCCACTATATCTCAAGGTGTGATCCCCAAAACCCTTCACACTACTGCTGATGTGGTCACAAAAGAATTTTACATAATTGTATCATATATTCTATCCAGTTGTACTCTAGTCCTTTAGATGTAAAGTCCAGCAATCCACCGAGCTTATTTTTGTACCTGCCTTTCACATTTTCATGATCGATATGCATTGACACAAGTGTCCATGAGCCTCCACCACTTCTAACACACAAAATGTTGGAGGAACTCAGCAGGTCAGGCAGCATCTGTAGAGGGCAATAGACAGTCAACATTTCAGGTTGAGACCTGTTACGTACCAGCAACAATAGAAACACACCGAGTCATGTATAAGTGTTAGAAACTGTTTTATTAATAACTACTTGTAATAATAAGCAAAAACATTAGATATTCAACAGTAACCCCAAAACTAATAAACTCAAAGTGTGTGCGTGGCAAATTCCCAGACCCCAAGTCTAGGAACAGTTCTCAAAGTTCAGTTCAGCAAGTCATCAGGTAAAACGTGAGCAAAGGCTTTTACAAAACCACCGACTGAAGAGAAAATGTAGAGAGAACGTAGAGAGAAATTACGAAATCCACATGTTCCACGATGGAACCCATACGACACATCAATCTCTGATGATCTCCACTGCTTTGTTCCAAAGTATCTGCCACCCCGAAGGCATTTGATACGTGGCCACCCACATAAATAGCTGTTTTCCAGTACAGATTGACGACAAAGTGGACTCCACTTGATTGCTCCAAAAATCCATACATGGATTGTAGTGACAGACACAGCTATTGTTCTTCATCCATTGATACAGTGATCAGCAGTCAGTGTCTCTCTCAGACTCTCCTCGACTCACTGAGCAAAACAGCAAGCTGGCTGTCTTGATAACACCACACACACACACTACTACTCTACTGTCCAGGTGCCTTAAAGGGACATTCGCCAAATAGCAACCTGGCTCGTAACAGACCCTTCATCTGGACTCCAATATAGAGGGGAGATAGCCAGTGTAAAAAGGTGCAGGGAAGGGGTGGTGCAAGAGCTTGCAAGTGATAGGTTAGTCCAGGTGAGGAAGGGTGATAAGCAGATGTGGGAGGGGAAACTGGGAATAGCACCAGAAACTGGGAAGTGATAGGTGGAAATGACAATGGGCTGAAGATGATGTAATCTGATAGAAGAAGGTGCATCATGAAATTAAGGTAGGGAGGGCAGATGGGAATAGTGGGGGAGGGGAACTAGTGGGAGGAGTGTGTGGGTGATGGACAGATGGAGAAGGGGGCTGAACAGATCAGGGGGAGAGAGAAAAGGGACAGAGCAGGAGGGGCTACTTACCAGAAGTTGGAGAGTTCAATGTTCATGCCACCAGGTTGTAGACTAGTTAGGCAGAATATGAGGTGCTGTTCCTCCAGTTTGAGCAGAGGCGTCCAAGGACAGGCATAACTGTGGGAATAGGTAAAATGGCTGCACCTGGGAGGTTCAGACGGCCATGGCAGACGGAGTACAGGTGCTCAGCAAAGCAGTCGCCCAGTCTGCATCCAGTCTCACTGTTCTAGAGAAGGCCACACCAGGAACACCTGATGCAATAAATTAGGATATGCAAGTGAATGACTGCCTCACCTGGAAGGGTTGTTTAGGGCCTTGGATGTTGATGAGAGAGGTGGTACAAGGACACCTCCTTATACCTCTTACGAAGCCATTTTAAATCCGCAGCAGCTGCTCCATATTTTGACAAAGGCCCACACTCACCATGCTGGTCAGGTTCAGTCCTGAGCCCCATACCTCAGCACTAAGCACCCATGCCTGCCAACTGTCCTCACAGACAGCCTTTACACATTGCCCCAGTGGCTTGCTGCACACCAGTCCACGCAGTACCGAGATTACCATTTCAATGTGATGGGATTACCAGCAGAAAGCAGGCATTCACAAAAGATTCCCACCAAGGCAACATACAGCCTGGGTGGGGATGTCTTTTGTTTTAAAAAGTATACAGGAGTTCATATTTGTGATTGTTCAGACAAGAGCGCCAAAAATAATCAGTGGTCTGCAGGGTAGAGCTAAGCAATGTATATGCCATCTGCCAAATTGACTGTCTATATCCTAATGTGAAATTCACCCTGCCCACATCTGTATTTGTTCGGTTGTGCTACAGCAGGATTGAGCAATTTTTACTGATCAGGAACAATGCATATTAAATACTGTTTGACAGTTGAGTGTGAAATTCTCTTCACTCAAATAGGTGAGAGAGCAATCTGTCAATTCTAGCAAAGCAAGATTCTGGGAATCATACAATGTTCCATTTTATTTTGCATATGAAACACTAAACTGACATGGTTTACAGGAATTACAGGTCTCTTTAACGTTGAATAGTTGGTTTTTGAAAGCATCAGAGTTACATCATTTTATTTGAAGAATGTGCATTTTGTTTTACTTTCATCACATACTCATTTTTCTAAACAATACACCAGAAACTAGTTGTCTTGTGATTTCTAAGGTAGCACTGCAATTTATTAACCTTCAGGTCAGCAGACTGTGAAAAATCAAATAAAAGTTTACTTTTAGAGAATAATAATTGCTTTTGGGGAGTTAACCTAAAAAAAGTAAAGAAATCAAGACAGATTAGATGCTAAAAATAAAAAAAATACTGAAATCATATCCAAATCAAGTTTGTGCACCGTAAGGATGACTGTCATTAAAAGGAATCTTAAGTTTGAAAAAATAAAGCAACTAAAAATACACTCCAATTGCACCTTCAAGTAAGGTAGTCCTTGTATTGAAACATGTAACAAAATTTCTTGACCAAGGTATCACAATCCTGCAGATTCTCTTCACAGAATCCTTCTAAAAGTTGTAGAAGTTTTAATCACTGAGAACAAAAGTTAGACAACAGTACCCTCTAGTGACAAATACCTTACACCATGTTTGTCACTGTACCATACCACATGCATTCATTTGAAGATGAAGAACTCAGAACGTCAAGCTTTCTCTTTCACCAATTTTGTGAATGTTTAAAAATGTTTCACAACACTATGAAACACAAATGTTTCAAACTTTGCCAAAACTGCAGCTGAAAAAATATCCTGCTTTATAAATAATACCTGAAATATATTCCATTCCCCAATTAATGAATGGGAATGGTGGGTGGTAGGCTTGGGTCAGTGTCAAATGTGAGGACACAAAACACAAGGAATTTTCTATAACGTACAGAGTGATCAAACACTACAAAAAAAGCAGCAATTTTTCATCTTAAAAAGTTATTTTTCCACAAGGAAAATATAATTCAACTGCTTCTCTGTAAAATCATATTCATTAACTATCAGATACACATGATATATATCATTCAAGAGACTGTTGTACTCAATTATACAACAAATTAACCTGACCAAACAAAAGACTGAAGTGACAAAATATATTCCATGGAAGTAAACACTTAAATACAAAACAAAGTACTAGTATCAAATTTGTATAAAGTAGAATTGACTTATTGTACTTTATTGTAGAATATTGTAGGCGAGTTACTGAAATTCTTTAGCATAAATTCTATAATTAACATCTGTAGGGAAGTTGTGAACCTTTCACCATCACTAAAGGATCATCCAACTATGCTGTAACTCTTCTTCTATTTACTCACAGAAAGATGGCCTGATGGCCAAGGCCAGCATCTTCTGCCATTCCTTGCATACACCGCACCAAAGACAGTGGTAGGCCCTAATCTTGAACCATTGCAAATTATTCTCTATAGTAGTTGAATTAAACCGGATAAAACATTTTGGTTCAAACTTAACCTTCCCTTGGAGTGGAACCAGGGTCTTACACAGCCTCAACCAGAAACAAACATCATTTCTCTGGGATAAAGAGCCAGATGGCAATGAAAATATTTCAGGCTGTAAGCAGATAGAAGGCAAGCTACAGGAATTGTATGTTGTAGCAATAGGGAGAATTGGAGGATTAAAGGACCCAGGACAATCAGGAGCAGTGTTCAAGGTGTGAATGCAAGCGTCACACCATATGGAAGAACTTGCGCAAATTTAATGAAAGTACATGTTGGATTTTCAAAATCCAATTCAGGATACAAAAATCTCTTTATTTTCTGCAGTAACAAAGGCAGAGTACCTAAGCAGAATCATCAACAGCTCCAATCAAACGATTCTGAATTTAATTTAATATGCAAAATGTCAGCCAATGTCACTTCAGCAACAATGTTACACAGTGATTTTGAATAGATTAAATAGAAAGGAAACATTGCACTTACCATTCTGCCGATGGCAATCATTTAGTTTAGATAAGAGCTCATTAAATTCATCTTGGTGCGCAATCCAGTTGTCCTAATCAAAAGTAAAAGGTCACCAGTTAAACTTTTTTCCCCCCATTTATTAGTTAAATGAATATAGATAAAAGCAGAAATGTGAAATAAAACAGATCAAGTAAAATGTAGCTTAATCAATATACAAAAAGAGAAAAGATGATTAATATTTCAGCTGGCATATTTCCCAAAAGCAAGATCTTCACCATTCATAGAATCAAAGCACTGAAAGGGGTCTTCTGGCCCATGGAATCTGTGCTGACGCTTTATAGAACAAACTAATCAGTGCCATTCCATTGTTTTTGCCACTGCCATAGGGGAGACATTGTGAACCTGCATGACCTATTGACTCTAGCAGCAAGGACAATAATTTATGTACATAAGTTAATTGGCAGAGTAAAGGGAGTCTAGAAAACACTGCCTGAAAGGTTGACAGAGGCAAGAACTCTCAACACATTTGGCAAGTGCCTGGATGAGCATCTAGGGCCATAACCTACAAGGCTATGGGCCAAAGGCTGAATGGCAAAATGCCAACAGCTCATTTCCCTCCATAGATGCTGCCTGACCCGCTGAGTTCCTCCAAGCAGTTCATTTTTTTGCTCCAGATTCCAGCATCTGCAGTCTCTTGGTCTCGTGTCTTCAAATATTTATTTATCTAATTCTCTTTTGAAAGGCACAAATGATTCTGCATTCACACCACTTTCAGGCAGCATATTCCAGATCATAACTACTTACTGTCAATTTTTTCTTCACTTCAGCTCAGAACATTTGCCAGCCTTTTTAAGTCTATGTCCTACTGCCCCATGACAACTTCACCAATGCAAACTGTTTCTTTCTATTTTCTTCTAAATTTCAAGATTTTGTCCACTTCTTTTAAATCTCTTCTCAACCTTCTTTACTGCAAGGACAACCCTAGTGTCCATGCTTAAACTGACCCCCTCATCCCTGGAACCATTTTTTGGAACCTAAGGATGTCACATTCTTTCAGGTACAGATTATGCATTTATGGCATTTATTGATTATTTTAAATTCTTTATTGTTTATAATCCATATATCATTTTTATTTTTAAACATTTAGAGTTTAAGATTTAAGATTTTTCAGCTTCCACTTTAATCATGTCTTTTGTAACTATTTTTGTTTAGCACTCTAATTAAAAATGGTGCTTTTTGCTTCCTGATACACTGAGACTGGCTGCTCAACAATTTGATGATATCACAGCTGCTGCATATCAGGGATGCTGACAGAGACAAGAAAAGAGGAAGTTCTCATTACGAGGGATTCTTTGATGTCAACTGCAAACACAGGTGCTTTGTCACCAACTAAAATCTGTGGACCACTTATCTTTCCAGTGCAACTCCCATGCTGAATTGCAGTATGTCTGAATACACTGTTGTAGTGCAGAAGGGCAGGGAAGCTACTTCTCACTGGGCACTTCCCTCAAGGCAGAGTATATTTCAACCACATACATGTTTCAAGAACAGACAAGAAAGAATCAGAATTTGAACTTGAATTTTTTTTTACGTCAGAATAATTTTCTTCATTAAAGTAGACAAATTATTTTTTTCCAATCACAATTCCAGAAAGCTCGTTTTAACATTTTATCAATGATCACTTGACAATTACTTGAAAATTTAAATTAAGTAAAACACTTGAACTTGGTTGCATTCTCGGTTAGTGCTCAAAAGTGAAATGCGATTTTACAGCACCTGTCAATAGAATCAGCTGAAAAATAGGAGGTGATTTTCTTTTTACAGTTTAGATTGGAAGCAAAATTGCACATCTACTAATTGAATATACTCAAGATATTTATACACTTAAGTACCACCTTATTCTAGATTCATGACAACCAGAAATTTCATGCATTTCAAGAATGGATTTAATCTATGTAGTATCACAAAGCTCACTTCATGATTCTTGGTTGCTCCTAGACCCACTTTGTTGTTTTTGATTTGGATTTTAATGTTTTCAGTTTCCCCCTGTTCATGAGCTCCAAGTCCCTAGAAAAGACAGATAAAAATCATTGTTTTGTAAATTAAATGTGTCAAAAGCCCACATCTAACTTTAATTGTTTGCCTTGGTTAGCTTATAAACACATGAAATATTTCAAATGTTAATAGTTACAGAAATTTGCTAATAAAATTTAGGACACTTCCCTCTATATAATAGTCTCTCCAGGTAGCTCTAAAATATTGATTTTTCCCCATGTTATCCAGCAAGTTAGAAGCTCCAAATCAAAACAAAAAAAATACTGCTGCTATCCATTTTGACAACTATCTTTTTCACAAAAATTGATGTTGTAAATAGCAAGGACAGTTGCCTAAGGCTGCACCACAATACAAGTCAGCTAGAAAGTTGGATGGAATGGCAGATGGAATTTAATCCTGACAAGTTGTAGGTCAACTAAGAAAGAAGCAGTAATGGATTGAGCATTGGAGAATGAAATTGTTTTAATGGAAGAGGTTTCTTTACAGGATTATTTTGGAAAAGGTGATCACAACAGGATTGGATTCCTGTGTAGTATCATGCAATGATTTCAAGTACACAATGCTGTAACCCCCAGACTACTGCTGCAGATGATTTAGCCAACTCAGCACCAAACAAGGGTAGAAGCCCTAGGGAGTGTTGAAGAACAGAGGGACCTTGGGATACAAGTTCATAAATCCCTGAAAGTGGCAGCACAGGTGGAAAGGGTGAAGGCAGCACATGTGATGCTTGCCTTCATCAGCCATGGCATAGAATACAAGAACTGGGACATCATGTTACAACTTTATCACACATTGGTTAGGCCACACCTGGAACACTATGTACAGTTCTGGTCACCACACTATAAGGAGGATGCAAATGCACTGGAGAGACTATAGAGGAGATTCACTATAAATTTGCCTGGATTGGAGTATTTCAGTTATAAGGAGAGATTGTATAGGTTGAGTTAGTTTTCTTTGGAGCATAGGGAGTTGAGTGGTGATCTGATGAAGGCATAAAAAATTATGACGGGGATAAATAGGGTAGAAAGCAAGAATCTTTTCTGCCCCATGGTGGGGGTGTCTACAACAAACAGCATAGCTTTAAGATGATAGGTAGGAGGTTTAAAGAGAACTGGAAGGGGAATTTTTTCACCACACAGAATGTGGTTGGAATCTGGAATGCACAACCTGAAGTGGCTGCCAAGCAGATGCTTTAACAACATTTACGCAGCATCAAGACAAGCACTTGAATTGTCAAGGCAAAAAAGGCTACAGACCTAATAATGTAGGTAAATGGGATTAATAAAGACAGGTCAACATTCAGCACAGACATGGGGGGACAAAAGGTCTATTTCTACGAATCTGTTTAGGATTTGAAACAAGTAAACACATTCTGAAAGTCATCACCTTGAAACATTGACTAGTAACCTAGCTTCTCGACCACCAGATAAAAAACAGTAATAAAGCACAGATTTGGTACAATGTTGCATAAATAATTCATCTCACTGAAATAGCAACTTCTGATTATTAATAGCATGAAAACTATCCTTTGATGGATGGGACAGGGGCATGAAAAGATATCTTTCTGCCCTCAAGACAGGCCAAATTACAGTCTGGATTACTTCTGATATACAGTTACTGTGACAGTGTCACAGCTATATGTCTCTGGTTATGATCATTCCTGGCACACTTGTGGTACATTTATGACAGTGGTGCCCTACATACCAAGAAGCACTCCTTTACATGAAATTAGTAGAAAAGAAAAACATTTTTCTGGAACTAAAGTACACTCCAGGAGCAGTAAATTATTTAAACAATAGCTTTCTTCACCCACCATTTTCATCACCTTCACAACTCCTGCCCACATTTGGTCCCCTTGTCACTCACCCAAAAAAGTAGAATCTACATTGTCTCAAATGACACATACACTTCTAGCAACTACTGCCTAAAAGCAAACAGGAGACAACTGCTGGCTGATTTGTACTCCATAGATGGCTCGGGAGTGAATGATGTAAATGCACAGCATGCTTTAAATAAGGTTGGTGACCTGCAAGCCAAATAGTGGTTTGATATAGTGGCAATAGCAGTGGAGGATAGATGGAAACTGTATTCCTGGCTACATGATAAGAAGGCAAAATAGGGAAGGGAACAAAATGGAGATGATGCTATTGATACAACATACTGTTGCAACATTTCAGAGGAATAATTTACTTAATTCTCTTGGATTACAGAATTAGGGGAAAGTGAAAGAGCCATTATACTATAGGACGTATACTATAGGATATCAATCAGTGGAAAGAATGTACAAGAACAATAAAAAAAACAGAGCATCCAGAAATACTTGGCAAAATACAGAAGGAAGCTAATACAAGAAATGCTAATGAGGGACTATAATTACCCTAATAAAAACTGACAAACTAACAATGTAAGGAACAAAGAGAGAGGAATTTCTGAAAGGTGCACGAGAACTATTCCAATCAGCAAGTTGTAGGTCAACTAAGAAAGAAGCAGTAATGGATTTAGCATTGGAGAATGAAATTGTTTTAATGGAAGAGGTTTCTTTACAGGATTATTTTGGAAAAGGTGATCACAACAGGATTGGATTCCTGTGTAGTATCATGCAATGATTTCAGGTACACAATGCTGTAACCCCCAGACTACTGCTGCAGATGATTTAGCCAACTCAGCACCAAACAGAAATTGGGCACAAAGGAGAGACATAACTTTTAACATATACTGTCTATATTTAGACAAATTGCTCAAATATAATTTACACATCTGACCCTCCTTTACAATAGTCACCTTGCAAAGGTGACTATTGTAAAGGAGATATAGTCTCCAATACAATAGTCACATATACAATAGTCACCTTTCCTTTAGACCATCCCATTTTTTCCATCATCTTTAACCCAAATCTGGATTCATCATTTTTCCAGTTGTTATTCCTTGGATCCACAGACCACTTCTGCTTCCTACGGGCTAAAAAGAAAACAGTTAGAAAAGCATCTGGTACAGAAAATTCTTTGTTTCTTTATTCAGTCACTGAACGTGGATATCACCAGCAAAGTCCTTCCTAAACATATTTGAATGGGCGTTGGTGAGCCATCTAGTTAAATTACTGCAATACTTTTGGTGAAGGTGCATCCACACTGCTGTTAGGGACAGAGTTTAAAGATTTTGACCAATGACAATGAAGTAACAGTTATATATTTCCAAGTCAGAATGGTGTGTGGACTAAGGCAACGTCGCCCTAGGCAGTAGAGGCTGTGAAAGGAAGCCACATGTGAGTGCACACGGCAGCCTCTGGGCACTAGTGGTGAAAGGAATAAATCTTCACAAATATCTGTTCCTCTTCTCCTGGCACCTTCCCATACAGGAGGTGTAAGCTTTCTTATTGCCTTCCTTCCCACTGGCCTGGGATCTAAATAACATTTAAGAAAAGCATAATAACCCATTTGCAAATCTTTTGCCCACTCACCTAACCCACAAATATCTGTAAACCCTTTGTATCCTCCATGTAACTTGCCTTCTCACATACTTATGCATCATCTGCAAATCTGGCTACTATACATTTGCTTCCTTCCTCTATAAGGCATAGGAACAGTTGTAGGCCGTTCAGATTCTTGAGCCTCCACCATTCTGAACTCTCCCATGAGAGGCAGCATCTTCTCACCATTTATTTTGTCAAGTCCCCCACATTTCAATTTGATCATCTCCCATTCTTCTAAACTGGAAAGAATAGAGTTCCAATCTGTTTAACTTTTCCTTGAAGGATAACCCCCCCATATCCAGGAACATCCTCACGAGACTTCTCCAATGAAATATTTTCGAAGTAATGTATTTCCAAAATTAACATGCTTTGTAAACAGTTGTGGTCCTAACAGTGATCTGTGATACCCCCCCACCAGTCACAGGATGCCAACCTGAAAATAATCACCTTTTCTCTACTCCCTGCTTCCTGCTAATCCTCAATCTGTGCCAGTATATTACCTGCAACATCATGGACTCTTATCTCATGATTTAAATGCCTGCGATTCTCTACCTTGAATATATTCAATGGCTATCTCAACAGCTCTCTGGGATGGAGAAAAAGACTACCAATGTCCTCTAGCTCTAGATATCCTAACTAGGGGAAACATCCTCTCAGCATCTTATATGATTCAATAAGACAATGCCCCCTTCTTTTATACACTAATAAGTATGAATCAAAACAGCAAAAGCTTTCTTCATTCATCAACCCCTTGATCCCAGTAATCCACTTAGTGAACCTTCTCTGTGATGCCTTCAATGTAAGCACATTGCTTCTTAAATATGGAGACCAAAACTGTACGCAGTACTTCGGGTATAGTCTCTCCAGCACCCGGTAAAGTTCTAGACTTTTATTCTCCATACCCCTGCAATAAAGGCCAACATTCCATTAGCCTTAATTACTTGCTGTACCTGCTTGCTAAACTTTTGTTTCAATGCACAAAGAACCCCATTTCCTTTGGTATCATAACATTTTGTAGTCCAACTTCATTTAAATAGTTTGCTTTTTCATTCTTCCTTCCAAGGTGCATAACCTCACATTTTCCCATATTACACCAGAGACAGAACCAGTCCCCTTCCACTAACTCTCCTCTGCCTGGCTGAACTTGTCCTCACCCTAAACAACTTCACTTTCAATTCCTCTCACTTTCTACAGACCAAGGGCGTAGCTATGGGCACTCACATGGGCCCCAGCTATGCCTGCCTCTTCATTGGCTACGTTGAACAGTCCCTGTTCCAAGCCTACTCTGGCCCCATTCCTCAACTCTTTCTCTGCTATATCGATGACTGCATTGGTGCCACCTCTCGCACCTGTGCGGAACTCAACAGTTTCAAAAATTTCGCTACAAATTTTCACCCTGCTCTCCAATTCACTTGGACTATCTGACACCCCTCTCCTTCCTCGATCTTTCCATCTGCATCTCAGGAGATTCCGTATACACCGACATCTTCTACAAACCCACTGATGCCCACAGCTACCTCGATTACAGCTCCTTCCACTGTCTCTTGCAAGGACACTATCCCTTATTCTGCCTCTGCTCCCATGAAGAGGCTATCCACTCCAGGACATCCGAAATGTCCAACTTCTTTACTAACTGTGGCTTCCCCCCCACTGTGGTTGAGGGAGCTCACACCTGCATCTCTGCCATTTCCCACACCTCTGCTCTCACCCTCACCCCTCCCAGACCCAACAGGGATAGGGTCCCCTTTGACCTCACATTCCATCCTACCAGCCTACGTATCCAACACATCATTCTTCACAACCTCCAACGGGACCCCACCACCAAGCATATCTTCCCCTCTCCACCCCTTTCGCAGGGACTGCTCTCTCCACGACTCTCTGGTTTGCTCCTCCTTCCCCACCCATCCTGCTCCCACCCCAAGGACTTTCCACTGCCCCTGAACCTAACACCTGCCCCTACACTACCTCCATCAACTCCATCCAGGGACCCAAACAGTCCTTTCATGTGAGACAGAGATTTACCTGCACCTCCCTTAATATCATCTATTGCATTTGGTGTTCCAAGTGTTGGTATATTATCACTTGGACCGAGGTACAGTGAAAAACTTGTCTTGCATACCGTTCATACGGATCAATTCATTACAGTGCATTGAGGTAGTACGCGGTAAAAACAGTACAGAATACAGAGTAAAGTGTCACAGCTACAGGGAAGTGCAGTGCAGGTAGACACTAAGGTGCAAGGTCATAACAAGGTTGATTGTCAGGTCAAGAGTCCATCTCATTGTATAAGGGAACCATTCAATAGTCTTGTAACAGCGGGATAGCTGTCCTTGAGCCTGGTGGTGTGTGCCCTCAGGCTCCTGTTGCCTCCTCTACATTGTTGCTTCCTCTAAATTGGCACGACTAAATGCAGACGAGGTGACCATTTCACAGAACACCTGCGCTCCATCTGTAACCACGATCTGCATCTCCCCATTGCCAGTCACTTCAACCCCCCCTCCATCACAGATATGTCAGTCCTCGGCCTCCTCCACTGCCAGGAGAAGTCCAAGAGCAAACTGGAGGAACAGCACCTTATTTTCCATCTTGGAACCTTGCAGCTTCATGGCATGAACATTGAATTCTCCCACTTTAAGTAATCCCACCCACCCGCCCCACCATGCTTCTTCTCTTTCCTTGCCTCTCTTTCTACCCCCCCCCCCTTTTTTCCTCCTTACCTTTGACCCATCCGTTAGTGGATCTGCTCTCCCCTCCTGCCCCACACCTGCCTATCACTATCTCTTACCTGCATCTACCTATTACCACCTTGTTCCCACCCCGCCTCCCCTCCTTTGTCCACATCACTGCTCTGCTTTTCCCTCCTATATATTGGGCTTCCCCTTTTCCTATCTTCAGTCCTGAAGAAGGGTCCTGACCGGAAACGTTGACCGCCTGCTTTTCTCCATGGATGCTGCCTGGCCTGCTGAGTTCTTCTAATATCATGATGTTTTTCATCCAGATTCCAGCATCTGCAGTCTCTTGTTTCTCTTGGTGTCACGATTAGTAAGTTTGCAGATGACACCAAAATTGGTGGCATAGAAGAAAGTTTTCTAAGATTACAAAAGGATCTAGATCAACTGGGGAAGTGGGGAAAGGAATGGCAGATGGAATTTAATTCAGGCAAGTGTAAAGTGATGCAATTTTGGGAAGTTAAACCAGGCCAGGACATACAAAGTGAATGGCAGGGCCCTGGGACATGTTACTGAACAGTGAGACCTTGGGGTACAAGTTCATAGTTGCCTGAAAGTGGCCACAAAGATAGAGTGAAAAAAGCATAAGGCATGCTTGTCTTCATCTGCTGAGCCATTAAGTACAGGAGTTGGGATGTCTTGTTCCAGTTGTACAAATAGTTGGTTAGGCACACTTGGAGTATTGTGTGCAGTTCTGGTCACTGGGCTATAGGAAGAATGTGATTAAGCTAGTGAGGGTGCAGAAAAGATTCACAGTAATGTTGCCTGGATTGGAAGGCTTGAGTTACAAGGAAAGATTCAATAGACTGGGACCATTTGTCCGTGCAGTGAAGGAAGCTGAAGGGTGACCTTATAGAGGTTTATAAAATTATGAAAGACATAGATAGTCACAGTCTTTTTCCCGGGGTAGGGGAGTCTAAAACAAAATGGCATAGGTTAAAGGTGAGTGTGGAAAGATACCAGAAGGGCAGGGTTTTCCCCACACAGATGGTGATGGGTATATGGAATGAGCTGCCAGAAGAGATGGTGGAGGCAGGTACAATTATATTGTTTAAAAGACATTTGGACAAGTACATGGATAGGAAAGGTTTAAGAGGTTATGAGCAAAATGCAGGCAAATGGAATTAACATAAATGGGCATCTACGGTGTTTAGGGCTGGCGACCCAGAGTCATACAGGAAGGCCAGGTATGACCTTCAGAAGGCCACTGCTTGTGTAAGGAGGTAATTTCAAACTAAACCAGAATCACAGATGCATGCTTGACAGCATGGCAGGGCTTGCATGATATTACTTCCTACAAGGTGAGATAGTTTAGCATAAAGGGCAATGACCCATCCCTCTGGGATGAGCTCAATGCCTTTTATGCACGCTTTGATAGGAATAACTATGACACACCCACATGAGCCCCTATATCTCCAGATGACCCTGTAATCTCAGTCTCCGAGGCCGACATCCGGGCATCCTTCAAGGAGGGTGACTCCACAAAAGACAACTGCTCCAGAATAAAATCAAAGCTTGCCAGCCTAGTTGTTGTGAATAGTTAAACAATTAACAAGAGCTGGAGGCTCAGTAAACATCCATGTCTTCAACAATGACACTGACAGCACAAGCATATAAAAAGACAAAGCAGAAGCATTGCAATCATTTTCAACCACCAGTGGATCCACGTCACCCCACTCCCAAGCTCCCATCCATAGTTTCAGAAGTCATCTGCCAGCATATTTAGCCAATTATCTCAGCTCCAAGGCATCACTGCAGGAGTCTCTCATGTTAGTACCCAAAGATCAAACATCTTCAGGTACTCCATTCATGTCCTTCCCTTCATCATTGTGCCAGCAGTGAGAATATTTGTTGACGATCACATTCACAACTATTCAGAAAATGATGCAACCAATGGCTGCGTACAGCAAAGAGCTGGGCAACATTCAGGCATGGAAAATCTACAACACTGAGGGAGACCATCCAGCCACCTCCCTTTTCCAACATCTAATATAACACAATTCAATCATTTTTCTTTTCAAATTTCTCACCAGTCTCACCCTGCGTGTGTAATCTCTTACAACTGCATAAGGTGCCAACATACCCATCTTTCTCTAATTCTGGCCCATCATTCCTCAATGTAATCATACAAACTTCACTGGCATATTTTCAGTTGGCAAGACCCTGGCTTCTGGTATTTCCTCTCAAAAATCACAAGAAATAGCAGTAGTAGTCTATCCAGCCCCTCATACCTGTTCTGCCATTCAATAAAATGATGACAAATCTTATACCTCAATGCTACTCAGCAACTCACCCTCCACAGCAGTAAATTTTAAAGATTCAGTACCCTCTGGGTACAGACATCTTTTCTCCTGTTTCTGAATAGCTAACTCCTTATCTTGAGACTGTGACTCTGATTCTAGACACTCCAGCCAGAGGAAACATTAACTGTTCACTTACTGTCAAACCCAAGAAATATTGTATGCTTCAGTGAGATCTCCCCTCATTCTTCTAAGCTCAGGAGAGTAGAGTTCTGTATTGCTTAATTTCTCTTTGTAGAAAACATTTTCCTTCCCAGGAATCGATCTGATGGACCTGCACTCCCTCAATCATAAGTTTATCCTTTTAGATACTGAGATCAGACCCATTCACAATATTTTAGGTATGGTCTCACTAGGGTTCTTTCTAATTAGAGCAAATGTCTAGACTCTTGTATTAAAATCCTCTTGCAATAAGGGCCAGCAAACTATTTGTTTTCCTAATTGCTTACTGAAACTGCATATTAACTTTCAGTGATGTGTGTTCAAGGACATCAAAGTTTATCTGAACACCTTTCAATCTCTCTTCATTTAATTTTGCCTTTCTTGCTTTTGAAGGGAACCACCCCAGTTTTTCTCACTTTTTGTTCCTTTAAAGCACTCCATATAACTTAGTCAAGTTGGCCATCTGCTCCGTGTAACTCAGTGCCAAACTTTATTTGATATTGCTCCTCTAAAACAGTGGACTTTGTTTAAAAGAACGGAATAAAATGGAAATTGTGCGAATGGGTAAAATGCAAAATTCTCCAATCACTGAAATGTGCTTTCAAAAGCAGCAGCCAAGGGAGAGCTGTGGTATTTTCAAATCAGATCAAAACAGCATGTTGAGAAGCAATACACAAAAAGTGCTGGAGGAACTGAGCAGGTCAGGCAGCATCCATGGAGGGAAATAAACAGTCGACTTTTCGTGCCCAGACCCTTCATCAGGACTGGGAAGAAAGAGGACAGAAGCCAGAATAAGACGGTGGGTGGAGGAGTGATTTTCGTGCAGTTTGTAAGCGGGGATGTCGGAAGCATTTTAATAAAAGGCCTTAAAAGGATGCACGACGCACTGGACGCTGCATCACAGTGTCAGCCCTGCCGGACGGAAAACAAAACCGCAGGCACCAGAACCGGCGACAAAATCATAAATGCTGGAAGATCTGCGCCAGTCTACAGGAGAGACCGGGAGTAAAAGAAAACAGCGGGTCGGGCAGCATCCGAGGGGACAGGTGGAGACACTGCATCAGGGCGGCAGTGGGAACCAGCCCAAGGCGCCCGGCGACCCGCCGCCCTGACCCGCTGCCCCGCCGCCCCGGCACCGCTCGGGCGCACGTGCTCCCTCGCACTCACGCTCCGCCAGCATCGCCATCCGCCCGCCACAGGCCCCTCTGAAGACCAGCCAACTTTTCCTTCTGTCCGGCCCAACTGAAACGGATTGGGAAGAACGGCAGGAGTTTGCCGGCTGATATTAAAGTCGTTTTTTGTTATTTATCCACGTTCCCGGGCCTCCGAATCCACGTTTAATCTTCCATCAGGCAGAAACAAACCTACTGCGCATGGGCAGGAGAGCAGACCGTGAGTGCGCATGCGTACCACTCCTCCGCCTCCCCGGGAAGGGAGGGGTTTTCAGAGGAGGCGGCGCAGGGGAGGGGAGGGGGGAGGGTGGGGTGGGAGGAGGGGGGAGGGTGGGGTGGGAGGAGGGGGGAGGGAGGGAGGGGGGGAGGGGGGGAGGGAGGGAGGAGGGGGGAGGGAGGGAGGGAGGGGGGGAGGAGGGAGGGAGGGGGGGAGGGGGGAGGGAGGGGGGGAGGGGGGAGGGAGGGGGGGAGGAGAGGAGGGGGGAGGGTGGGGGAGGGGAGGAGGGGGGAGGGTGGGGGAGGGGAGGAGGGGGGAGGGTGGGGGAGGAGGGGGGAGGGTGGGGGAGGGGGGGAGGGAGGGAGGGGGAGGAGGGAGGGGGAGGGGGGAGGGGGGGAGGGGGGGAGGGAGGGAGGGAGGGAGGGGGAGGGGGGAGGGAGGGAGGGAGGGAGGGAGGGAGGGGGAGGGAGGGGGAGGAGGGGTGGAGGGAGGGAGGGGGAGGAGGGGGTGAGGGAGGGAGGGAGGGGGAGGAGGGGGAGAGGGAGGGAGGGGGAGGGGGGGGGAGGGAGGGAGAGGAGGGGGAGGGAGGGAGGGGGAGGAGGGGGGAGGGTGGGGTGGGGGGAGGGTGGGGGAGGGTGGGGGAGGGAGGGAGGGAGGGGGAGGAGGGGGGAGGGAGGGAGGGAGGGGGAGGAGGGGGGAGGGTGGGGTGGGGGGAGGGTGGGGGAGGGTGGGGGAGGGAGGGAGGGAGGGGGAGGAGGGGGGAGGGTGGGGTGGGGGGAGGGAGGGAGGAGGGGGGAGGGAGGAGGGAGGGAGGAGGGGGGAGGGAGGGAGGAGGGGGGAGGGAGGAGGGAGGGAGGGGGGAGGAGGGAGGGGGGGGAGGGAGGGGGGGGAGGGAGGAGGGAGGGAGGGGGGGGAGGGAGGAGGGAGGGAGGGGGGGGAGGGAGGAGGGAGGGAGGGGGGGGAGGGAGGAGGGAGGGGGGGGAGGGAGGAGGGAGGGGGGGGAGGGAGGAGGGAGGGGGGGGGAGGGAGGAGGGAGGGGGGGGGAGGGAGGAGGGAGGGGGGGGGGGGAGGGAGGGGGGGGAGGGAGGGGGGGGAGGGAGGAGGGAGGGAGGGGGGGGAGGGAGGAGGGAGGGAGGGGGGGGAGGGAGGAGGGAGGGAGGGGGGGGAGGGAGGAGGGAGGGAGGGGGGAGGAGGGAGGGGGGGGAGGGAGGAGGGAGGGGGGGGGAGGGAGGAGGGAGGGGGGGGGAGGGAGGAGGGAGGGAGGAGGGAGGGGGGGGGAGGGGGGAGGGAGGGGGGGGAGGGGGGAGGGAGGGGGGGGAGGGGGGGGGGAGGGAGGGGGGGGAGGGGGGAGGGAGGGAGGGGGAGGGGGGAGGGAGGGAGGGGGGGAGGGGGAGGAGGGGGGAGGGTGGGGTGGGGGGAGGGAGGGAGGAGGGGGGAGGGAGGGAGGGGGGGAGGGAGGGGGGGGGAGGGGGGGGGAGGGGAGAGGGGGGGAGGGGGGGGAGGGGAGGGGGGGAGAGGGGGGGGAGGGGGGGGGGGAGGGGAGGGGGAGGGGAGGAGGTGGGGGGAGGGGGGGGAGGAGGGGGAGGAGGTGGGGAGGGGAGGGGAGGAGGGGGGAGGAGGTGGGGAGGGGAGGGGAGGAGGGGGGAGGAGGTGGGGAGGGGAGGGGAGGAGGTGGGGGGAGGGGGGGGAGGAGGTGGGGAGGGGAGGGGAGGAGGTGGGGGGAGGTGGGGAGAGGAGGTGGGGAGGGGGGGAGGGGAGGAGGGGAGGGGAGGGGGGGAGGGGGGAGGGAGGAGGAGGGGAGGGGGGAGGTGGAGGGGAGGTAGGGGGAGGAGGAGGGGGGGGAGGAGGAGGGGAGGGTGGGGAGGGGAGGGGAGGGTGGGGTGGGAGGAGGGAGGAGGTAGCGGTGGGGTGGGGGGGAGGAGGTAGGGGTGGGGTGGGAGGAGGGAGGGGGGGAGGGAGGAGGGAGGGGGGGAGGGAGGGAGGGGGGAGGGAGGGAGGGAGGAGGGAGGGGGGGAGGGAGGGAGGGAGGGGGGAGGGGGGGGAGGGAGGGGGGGAGGGAGGGGGGAGGGGGGAGGGAGGGGTGGGGTGGGAGGAGGGGGGAGGGAGGGGTGGGGTGGGAGGAGGGGGGAGGGAGGGGTGGGGTGGGAGGAGGGGGGAGGGAGGGGTGGGGTGGGAGGAGGGAGGGGAGGAGGTGGGGAGGAGGTGGAGGGGAGGGGGGGAGGGGAGGAGGTGGAGGGGAGGTGGGGAGGGGAGGAGGTGGGGAGGGGGTGGGGGGGAGGTGGGGAGGGGGGAGGTGGGGAGGTGGGGAGGGGGGAGGTGGGGAGGGGGAGGTGGGGAGGGGGGAGGTGGGGAGGGGGAGGGGGAGGTGGGGAGGGGGAGGGGGAGGTGGGGAGGGGGAGGGGAGGTGGAGGGGAGGTGGGGAGGGGGGGAGGGAGGTGGAGGGGAGGTAGGGGAGGTGGAGGGGAGGTAGGGGACGGGGAGGGGAGGTGGAGGGGAGGTAGGGTAGGGGGAGGGGAGGTGGAGGGGAGGTAGGGGGAGGGGAGGGGGGAGGTGGAGGGGAGGGGAGGCGCTCTGAGCCACTGCGAAACTCCGTGCAGGTTCATTGGAAGAAAATTGCAGCGTCCTTCAATTCTTATATACTGTTGCTCAGGAAACCAAGTAACAAGAATAGATTTTCTAAGCAAACAACACTGGCTGGGTTTGGTTTCCTTCCAGTGGAGGAGGCGGGGTGGAATTGTGGTGTATAAAGTTATGAGGGTCGTAGATGGAATAGCCGGTGAGAAACTTTTGCCTCTAATAGAGATGTCTATAATAAGATGCTATAGGCTTAAGGAGCAGGAGATTAAAGGGGATTTGATGTTTTTTTTTCATCTGGAGCGTGGTGGGGATAGGTAATCTCCCAACATTTAAGTAGTATTGAGATGAGTGCTTGAAACAACACCAACACGTAGAAGGCCGTGGGCCGAGTGCTGGGAAGTGGAATTAGTTTAGATAGGTACTTGATGACCAGCACAGACAAGATGGATTGAAGAGGCTGATTCTGTGCTTTATCATTCTAACATTCAGCTTAATGGTTGTGGCTAATGCAGTAATGCATGGTACATATAATTCTTAAAGATATATACACACAATATACACTACACAATTTTATTGTGATTAATTTGTTACGTTTTTAAGAACAATCTGTACATTACTTCATATTGTCAGTTATCGTTTACCTACACATAATAAAGTTTTGAATATTTAAATATAGCATATAGTCAGCAGTTATAAATCTGGTCAATCTGCAGGTTTTCTTGACCTCTGCAATATCCAAAGAAATGGATCATTTCTGTTTGGCAAGATGATGCATCATAGAACCAATCCAAATTCATACTTGATCATCTTGTGCATTATGTTCTCAATCACCATCCTCCTGAGCATTATTTCTATGTGCCAACTGATTGACTTGCACCTTTCAGCATCTGTCATCCATAGAGTTATACAGCTGGGAAAAAGTCCTTTGGCCCAACTTATCCATGCTGACCAAAATGTCTATAAGAGCAAATCCCACTGGCCTGAGTTTGTCCCTTATCCCTCTAGGCATTTTTTATCCACACATCTGTCTAAATGTCTTTTAATCATTGTGATTGTACCTGTCTTTACAGCTTCCTCTGACAGCTCATTCCATATACCCACCACCCTCTATGTGGAAAAAGTTGCTCTTTCCTTTTAAATTTTTCCCCCTCTTAAATCTGTGCCCTCTAGTTTTAGACTCCCCAACCCTGGGACTGTGACCATCTGCATTATCTACTGCCCTTACGATTTTATGTACCTCTATAAGGTCACCCCTCGACATCCTACTCTCTAGGGAAAACAGTCACATCCTGTTGAGATTCTGTTATAACTCAAGCCCTCCAGTCCCAGTAACACCTTTTCTAACCCTTTCCAGCTTAATGACATCCTTCTTATAGCTGGGTGACCAGGACTGCACATAATACTCCCAAGTATGGTCTCACCAACAACTTGTACAATTGTAACATAACATTCCCAACTCCTGTACTCCAATGCCCTGACCGATGAAGGCAAGCATGCCAAACATCTTCACCACCCTGTCCACCTGAGTCACCATTTTCAGGAACTATGTACTTGTACCCCTAGGTCTCTCTGTTCTACAACTTTCTCCAGGGCCATACCATTTAATATATCCTGGTTTAACTGACCAAAATGCAACACCTCACACTTGTCAAAGTTAACAGTGTAATTCCTGACTTACAGTATTTCTGCAAAATCTCCCATGGCTCCATCTTGATGCTGCCCCCAGCCCTGTTGCTCAGAATATTCTTGCTGTCTTCCCCAGCTGGAACTGTCTCTCTCAGTTTTGCAGCTTGTGCCATCTCTTCTGACTATTCTTTTTCATCCAACCATTTTTCCAAGTTAGGCTGTATTGAACTTAGGCAAACCATTACATCTCACTTGGGGAATATGGAGTGCGATGTGCTCCTATACATAATGAAAAACAATGCTAGCTGATGAGTCAAGAACCACTTGGAATCTGTGTCCAGGAATTGTCACTTCATTTTTTTGCTTACTACGTAGGTGGAATGTTCAGCCTCCCCATTAGAAGCTGGATATTAAGAAGCCAAGGGTATTGCAATTATAGAGTAGAATGTTCTAAGAATACAATATGCAGAGAAAAAATTGCTGGAAATATTTAGCAGATCAAGTAATACCAATGGAGAGAGTAGCAGAGTTAATGTATCGGGTCAATTATCAGGTCTTTTGTCAGAAAGCGGTTTCCCTCTCCACAGATGCCGATTCCTCTACTGAGTAATTTTCTGCTTTTTAATTTTCTGTTCTTAGTTGTTACAGTACAGAGAGTTATTCATTAGGAGTTTAAATGACTCCTTGTAAAATGATATACATACATCTTTAATGTGACTTCTTTTATAGAAGTGTCAGTCAATTTAATTTTATCAGTTTTTAGAATAACCTGTATGTATCTTTTACATTTTAAAATCGTTTAGTGATTTACTAGTCTTGCAGCATGTCTGAAGGACACATGCAGGTGTCACTCTTTACATGTAGTACCTCACATGCGTAGGTGTCAATTTGACAAATTTTCAAAGATAAGCAAGTACTTCTAAATGATGCCAATTACTGACTGATAGCATAAAGTTTAAAAAAATACCAGAGAGGGAGCATTAAATGCAGGCTCATGTGTGGCCACTAGGTGCTGCTGCAGAGCAGTCTGTTAACCAGCTGCCATGTTGGTATAGAAGGGAGGCACAAGAGACTGCAGATGCTGGAATCAAGCAAAAAAAACCAAACTGCTTGAGGAACTCAGTGGATCAAGCAACATTTGTGGAGGCAAAGGAGTGGTTGACTTTTCGGGTCTTGACTCTGCACCAGTCCTAGGTTTGGGTTCAAGTCCTGCTCCTTGAATACATAAATCATTTGCAAGAAACTGCAGAAGCAATTCGTTACAGACAGCACTGTGATGAGGATCAGATTATCTGTTGCCTGTGATGTTGCTGAAGGGTAAATATTGAACCAATCACCAATATAACTCCAGAAAAGAGAGGTGACCTGATGGAGATCTTCAAACTTATGAAAGGGTTCAATGAGATTGGGTGGGAGATTCTGAAAAAAAAAGAAAATATTTTTATAGTGGTTGGGTGGAGGATTCTGAAAGCTGAGGCCATAAATATGACATAGTCAAATTAGAAATTTAGAAATTCCTTTATTCATAGAGTGGTGACTAATTGATGTAAATAGAATAGATATAAGAGGAAGCTAGGTAACTACAGAAGGGAGAAAAGAACACATACTGTAAAGGAAGTTTATGTGAGCATAGATCTATTGGGCTGAATAGCCTGCTTCTGTGATGTAAAATGCTATTTAATAATAGTTCTTTATATATGGATCTCTGCCTTTCAGCGTTTTCTCATAATACTATCTTCAAATTAGACATATTAAAGTTAACACTTTTATATGTTGCATCTTATAAATCAATGCTAACCATGCTTATTGAATCCTTTATGAAGTACCTCCTCCATTTAGTTCTCATATAAATTCTAATGCATTCTCTTTGTTAGGTTCTTGGTTTTAAACATGCTGTAATAACTACATGTTGTAATAACTAAATTACTAGTGGACAGCAACTGATTTTGTTTTTCATATTTTTGTCAAGTAGATCGGTGATCTAGTATACAATCAATTAGGTCAGTTATCTCCCTTGTTCTGAGTGACAGCCATTCGTACATAATATACAGTTTAAAATGGTGGACTGAAAATTAAGTCCACTTGAACATGCTGTGACATTCTCGCTGACCTGTAAATGTATTCCAAACATTTCCTTGATGTGAAGGATTTTGTATTTATCCATCTATTTTCTGGAATTGAAATGTAATCATGACTGCAAATGTTATTCAAATGTCCAGTTGTATTTAGTTTGTAATTTTAAAATTGTCAGGATCTTGACTTTTGACTTGTAGGACATCGAACAATTACAGCACAATTCAGGCCCTTCGGCCCACAAAGCTGTGCCGAACATGTCCCTACCCTAGAAATTACTAGGCTTACCCATAACCCTCTATTTTACTCAGCTCCATATACCAATCTAACAGTCTCTTGAAAGACCCTATCATATCAGCCTCCACCACCGTTTCCGGCAGCCCATTCCACGCACTCACCACTCTCTGACTAAAAAAACTTACCCCTGACATCTCCTCTATATCTACTCCCCAGCACCTTAAACCTATGTCCTCTTGTGACCACCAATTCAGCCCTGGGGAAAAGCCTCTGACTATCTACCCTATCAATACCTCTCATCATCTTATACACCTCTATCAGGTCCCCCCTCATCCTCCATCTCTCCAAGGAGAAAAGGCCGAGTTCCCTCAACCTGCTTTCATAAGGCATGCTCCGCATCCCAGGCAGCATCCTTGTAAATCTCCTCTGCACCCTCTCTATGGCTTCCACATCTTTCCTGTAGTGAGGCGACCAGAACTGAGCACAGTACTCCAAGTGGGGTCTGACAAGGGACCTATATAGCTGCAACAATACCTCACGGCTCCTAAATTCAATTCCCCGATTGATGAAGGACAATACACCATATGCCTTCTTAACCACAGAGTCAACCTGCGCCGCCACTTTGAGCGTCCTCTGGACTCTGACCCCAAGATCCCTTTGATCCTCCACACTGCCAAGAGTCCTACCATTAAGACTATATTCCGCCAACATATTTGACCTACCAATTATGTGTAATAATGTATTAAAATGAATTTTTCCCTGACCTGGAAGGGATGTTTAGATCCCTGGATGGTAGTGAGGAATGAGATGTAGGGACAAGTGCTGCATCTACGATTGCAGGGGAAATGCCGGGGAAGGGGATGGGTGGATGGGTAGGGATTAGTGAACCAGAGAGTCATGGAGATGGTGGCCCCTGCAAAAGGCAGAAAGGGGTGGGAAGAGAAGATGTGACTGGTGGTGGGATCCAGTTGTAGGGTGACATTTGAGGACCAAGGGGACTCTGTCTCTGTTCTGGCTTGGGGAAGGTGGGATGAGAGCAAAAGTCCAGGAAATGAGAAAATGCAAGTGATGTCTCCATCCACCACAGAGCAGAAGTCATACTTCTTGAAAAATGATATTTCAGATATCCTGGAAAGGAAAGCCTCATCTGGAGAACAGATGCAGCAAATTTAGAGAAACTGAGGGAAAGATATGGCATCCTTACAAGAGACCAGGTGGGAGGAGATGTAGCCAAGGTAGCTGTGGGAATCAATGAGTTTGTAGTAATTGTCAGTAGACAGTTTGTCTCCTAAGATGAAGACAGAAAGATTCAGAAAAGGGAGAGAGGTGTCAAATTGCCAGTGATGCTCAGCAGGATTAGGCAACAAGCTTGGAGAGAGAAATAAAGTTAATGTTTCAAATCAATGCATTTTCATCAGAACTTTCTGGTGCCCATGCCTTTAACATGCAAGGCCCCAAGCTCTGGTGGAAAGATTAACATCTGGCATTCCTAAGAAACAGAATTACAGGAGCAAAGCTATCTCAGAGGGTAAAATGAGAGGAGTTAATAATGGTAAGGAGAAGCAAAGCCAAGGTGATATGAAAACAAAGGATAAGAATCTTATTTTCAGCACTTTGTTTCATTTAAGGATTTTGAAATCAATACGTTACTTAAGTTGGAGCTGTTGAAGGTCAGTGAATTGCAGAGATGAAGAGTCAACAGATCAACAACCACAATGGGTATTTTCCACATGGGAACTTTTTTAACATGCCTTTTGTAAATTGAGCTGCACTAACAGAGTCTTCTGCAATCCACTCAGACTGTCACCTACTCAATGGCTGGTTTGACAGAATCCTCCCTTCCTGAAACCATTACTGACTGCTGTTTATTAGGCACTTCTTTATTAGTTGACATTGAATGTCGGAACTCACTGAGTCAAAGTTAAAGATGGAAAATGCTGGAGATACTCAGCATGTCAGGCAACATCTGTAGATAGAGAAACAGATCTACTGTTTCTGATGTAAGGTCTTTAACATTTTGTATTTTTGTTTCAGACTTCCAGCATCCGCAACATTTTATTGTTTGGATATGGCATATCAGAAGATGCAGTGGTGGCTCTCTTACCTGGCAGTTGTCTTTGTATTGCTGTTGCTTTTCTGTTTCTGCACAGTTGTGGTTCTGTGTTTTCCTTTGCATTTGTTATTACCAGTCTCTACTTTTTTTTTCTCGCCTGTTTCTCTTTGCCTGCATTGGTTTCCTTTTTGGGTGGATGGTATGGTGTGATAGGGGAGGGAACTAGAATTGGTTAATTATTGTCACTTGTATTATTGTCACAGTGGAAAAACCCATCTTGCATACCGTTCATACAGATCAATTCATTACACAGTGCATTGAGGTAGTACAAGGTAAAACTACAGAATGCAGAGTAAAGTGTCACAGCTACAGAGAAAGTGCAGTGCAGGTAGACAATAAGGTGCAAGGTCATAGTGAGGTAGATTGTGAGGTCAAGAGTCCATCTTATCGTCCTAGGGAACCATTCAATAGTCTTATAACAGCGGGATAGAGCTCGTGGTACTGCTTTCATGGAATGATTGTTTTCATCGCAAACATGAAAGTAATGAGGACAGACAGCTGAAGAATGACATTTCTCTTTCCACCTGTCTAGGTTCCTATTCTTTGCCCACCTGCTGTGCACTCATGCGCTGCGCTCCTCTCACCCAGTTACTGCCACCATTGTCTTCAAGGCTCTGTCACCTTTGCCTCATTTCCTGAACTGTTCTCATCTATTCTACTTGCTTCTCTTTTTCATCCACATGCTCTGCTGTTCATTACTTCAGTATGCCCTGCGCACATAATTACGCCTCCCTACACTACTGCCTGACCTCTTTTAACCTCTTCTTCCCCAAGTTTCCTTGTGTAGCTGTGTATTTCTCTCACTCCTTTGACCCTGCTACACTTAATGCAATCTGCTCCTTTCATTTCAGCAGTGAAACCAGAAACTTCAGATAAAACACATGATATTGGAAAGACTTGAAAATATTTTGCATCTTGCCACTTTGTCGAAATGGCTTAAAGACATGTGCCAAATAGCTTGTTGTAGTAAAACCACTGTTACTGTATATGGTTCTCCAAAGAGTGTAACCTGATCATGACAGGAAGAAATCGAAACAGTTTTGCTTTCCATTCAAAACAGGTAAAATATAATAAAAAAAATAGATATGAATTTATTTTGCATGCAAAGCAACTTAACACTTAAAAAAATATAGCTGAACACAAATATTGTCAGAAACCTCATCGATTTAATACTGGTTATTCTATGAAATCTGCTGTTTAAGATCCAAGTTCTTGTCTGATTATGAGCAACAAGTAGCTGTTCTCCTTCAACTTCAGATAACAGGAAAATCACAAAGGTAAAAGTTCATGAATATTTAATGAACTCAGCTTTAATTATAGAGTGTTACTCATGTGCTTTAAAGTTTTCTTTCCAAGACTTTATTGACTTTGAAGATGTGTAAGGGTTTGCAGGTCGATAGGAGGGTGATGTTAGTGCTCCTACTCTCATCTTCACAATACTGTCCATTAGGATAGCTAGTTAAACACACACCAAATTATAAGGTGGGGACTGCATACATTTCCCACCCCCCACAAACACACTCACAGTCAAAACTTCCCCAGCTGGACCATCACCCTGGACTCAGAGCTGGAACTGCTTCTGGAGTGTATGGACTAATGTTCAAACCATGCACCTTCTGACTTGAGTAAAGCCCGATTTGTTTTACCTATAGCAGGTGCTACTGTTTGTGGCTTTGGACATGGATCTCAGTCAGCTGGTTGCTACTCCAGGGAAAACTGCCCATATTTGTCAATGGCATGGGGAGAACTTGTTTCTCTTCATTCCTAGATAATCTGCAAAATTTACTCTGGATTAAAACTGCTGTTGTTTCACCTGCTTTTTTGATGCACAAGGACAGCCATTCATGACGAAAGCATGAGTGGCTGCTGTAAGGAAACCCAACAATAACATGAAATAATGGATGAAATCCATTAACTATTATGTGGTTGCTTGATGCATGTCGTAAACAAATTCCCATTCAGTAAACAGAATCCAATATGTTAAATGGGTGTTAAACTGTAGCAGAACTGCTTAGGTACTGATTATATTATGGGGCCAATATTTTCTTTACAGTGAGCCCGAGTGCCACAGGTTCTTCCCCACTTCATTGTACCATATGATGTGTAGGAATACAACAGGCTCCCAGGCTACAGCAGCAAAAAATGCAGATGATCAGGGTGTCACATATTAAGCAACCTGAATGAATATTGTCATTATTATTTAGAGCCTGGATGCAGAAGTGTGGATATTATTGTCTGTTACTTCTCAGTGAATTAATCCATAATGCTGAAGCTAGCACATATACTGTGCAGTTCTGTTCCATTTTCAACATTAATTTATGATAAAGGTTATGACTTCAGTGAACTACTAATAATATAATTGGCAATTATTAGCCATAGCAGGTTATTTCATTGAGGTAAACAATGTTCTAGATTTGTCAGGAAATATGGTATGGTTCACTGGTGTTGCTGAATTGCAACACTGAATTACGTGCATGCTGTTTCTGACCTTTAGCTATTGAACGTCTCTTCAATGTGACATGAGAGCACATAAATGTATTATGGGAGTCTTTCATAAGGCTCAAAACAAAATTGCACTAACTTTTTTTTATATTGATCTTTGCTAGATAAAACTTATCTGTCAAAACATTGAAAATATTGTAAATATTGTATTGTAAATATAGATATCCGTTATCTGAACTAACATATAATTTATGTAGTTATGAAAGCTGATCTTTCTAAAATAAGATGTGTCATGGAAAACACAGAATATTTTGGTTACCCTTGAATACCAAAGCTCTGTACCCACCCCTTTGGTCTGTGCAATAGCAAGTGGAGAATTCTGTCCTGCCCTCTTGCATATTGGCTGTCATTCAGTGTCAGTAATTTAAACCTCGTTCAGGAGACTCACATCAGGAAGAAAGATAATCAACATTTTTTTAGATTTTGGAGGGGTCAACAGTTCCATTCAAATTCACAAGCAAAGGTGAAAGGAGCTTCTATTTTTATAGACTCCTCAATTTTGTTTGTTCATCATGAGACAATATCAGACCCAAATGGTAGATTTTTATTAATCACTGGTCTGCTTCATAATAAAAAAGTTGTTATGGTTACTGTTTATGCACCCAATGTAGATCACCCTGAATTTTTTAAACATTTATTTGCATTTTTTCCTAATTTAAATGAATACACTCTGATTATGGGTGGAGATTTTAACTGTTGTCTAAACCCTTCCATGGATAGATCTGTATCAAATCCTGCACTTCCAAACAAATCCGCTGTCTTTATTAATTCCTTTTTAGTTGAATCTGGAATTTTAGATGCTTGGAGATTTCTACATCCGTATGATAAAGAATTTTCATTCTTTTCTCATGTTTACCATAACTACTCAAGGATTGATTATTTTTTTATTGATGCTAGATTAGCTCCACTTACTATGGACTGTAAATACGATGCAATTGCCATTTCTGATCATGCACCATTGATTTTATCAATAAAATTACCAGATGTATCCTTTGATGTCAGACAATGGCAATTTAATCCTTCTCTATTACAAGACTCAGATTTTATCCAATTTATCAAAGAACAGATTTCATTTTTTTCTTTTTAACTAATTTTACTGAAGAAATTTCCAGTGGGATAATATGGAATACTTTTAAAGCATATATCCATGGTCAAATTATTTCATATTCCGCTGGCTTGAAAAAACGAACTAATAATGAAATACGTATATTGGTTGACAAGATTAAAGAAATCGATAAAAAATATTCTGATACTCCGAATCTGGAGCTTTTTAAAAAGAGAACAGAACTCCAATTACAACATAGTTTATTATTAACGTCTTCAATTGAAAATCTACTACTTAAAAACAAAAGTCAATTTTATTTTGTCACAAACCAGCAACAAAAGAAACACACTGAGCATGATTCAGTGTTAAAAACTATTTTATTAATCACTACTATTGATAATACGTAAAATAAAAGTAAAAATGTTAGTATGTTAGAATTCAAGAATGTTAAACCTCGAACGTTAACCCCAAAACTAAACTCTTCGTGTGTGTGTGTGACAAAGTCCAAAACTCCCAGTTCCTGAATGGTTCTTAAAGTTCAGTTCCGCAAGCCATAAGGTGAAACATGAGCAAGGGCTTCTTCAACAACCACCGTTGTCTGAAGATAAGATGTAGATGTAGAAAAACATAGAGAGAGTACATACGAAATCCAAATGTTCCACGATGGAACCCAAACGACACTTCAGTGTTTACTCGGTAGTGACTTCCTCACCCCGAAAAGCATCCGAACCGTGGTCGTCCACATACAAATACCTGTTTCCTTCTACAGGTCAGCAACAAAGTGAACTCCACCGGATTACTTCCAACTTCCATACATGGATTTCAGTGGCAAACACAGTTATTGTTTCTCATCCATCGATAGAGAAAACAAGCAGGCTGGTGTCTCTCTCCCTTCTCTCTCTCTCTTTCTTCTTCTTCTGACTTCTTCAACAACGTCATTACGTCCTTTATCTTCTATTGACGTAAGCACGCCCCACACACACATACACACACACTCTCTATCTTAAAGGGACTTTCACTGAGTCCGTAACACCTCCCACCTAAAAAAAAATTTTTCCAAGAAAATTTTAACCGCGCATACAGTTAGTAATGTTAATAATTATCATGCTACACAACTACAGACTATCAGATTAGTACAGATACATGTTTCCCATTTAACATCGGGAAAGACAATCAGCAATCACATTATCTTTGCCTTTAATGTGAGTTATCATGAGATCAAACTCTTGCAAAATTAAACTCCAGTTTAACAGCCTTCTGTTCTTGTTTTTGACTCGGCTCAGAAACACCAATGGGTTATGATCTGTATACACAGTCAATGGTTTCTGAGCGGTGCAAACATATACACTGAAATGTTGCAAGGCTAAAACAAGCGACAGTAATTCTTTCTCTATGGTGGAATAATTCTTTTGATGCTCATTAAATTTCTTTGAAAAGTAAGCTACAGGATGGTCAATATCATCAAGGTCACCCTTCTGCAATAACACAGCTCCTGCAGCTTCATCACTGGCATCTACTGCTAATGAAAATGGCTTTTCAAAGTCAGGTGTTCTGAGCACAGGATGGTAGCATAAAATGGCTTTCAGCTTCTTAAATGCTTCTTGACAAGAATCTGTCCAAACAAACTTTACTCCCTTCTTCTGAAGATTAGTTAGGGGAAGAGCAATATCAGCAAAACTTTTACAAAATTTTCGATAATATCCAACCATTCCCAAAAATCTTCTAACAGTCCTCGTACCTGTGGGAATAGGGAACTCAGATATTGCTTGAACTTTTGCCTGAACAGGAGCTTGCTTGCCTTGACCTACAACATAACCAAGATACGTCACAGTGGCATGGCCAAATTCACTTTTAGCCAAGTTAACTGTAAGGTTAGCCTTGGAAAGTCTTTCAAACAACCTTTCTAACGCAGAGATGTGATCTTCCCAAGTATCATTCCCAGTCACTAAGTCGTCAATGTAGGCATCTGTATGTTTTAACCCATGAATCACTGAATTAATCATTCTTTGAAATGTTGCCGGAGCATTTTTCATTCCAAATGGCAAAACATTGTATTCATACAATCCAGAAGGGGTTACAAAGGCTGAAATTTCCCTTCCTCTATCTGTTAATGGAACACACCAGTACCCTTTTAATAGGTCAATCTTTGTAAGAAATTTTGCCTTTCCCACTCTGTCTATGCAATCATCCACTCTAGGAATAGGGTAAGCATCTGACTTTGTTACAGCATTCACTTTCCTGTAATCTGTGCAAAATCTAACAGTTCCATCAGGTTTAGGTACAATAACACAGGGCGAACTCCAATTTGAAGTAGAATGTCTAATAATATCATTTTCCAACATGTATTTTATTTCCTGATCAACAAGTTTACTTTTTTCCACATTCATTCGATATGGGTGTTGTTTGATTGGTTTTGCATCCCCAACATCAACATCATGGGTAATTATCGATGTTCTGTTTGGAACATCTGGGAACAGATTTTTAAATTTTAAAATTAATTCTCTCATCTGTTGTTTTTGTGAAACTTGTAAATGGTCCAACTTCGTTTCAAGGTTCTCCAGGATATTTTGGTTTTTCAGTTTCGATGGAACAATATTTGGTCTAAATTGGCCTTCCTCAACATCAACATCAGGCATTCTAGAAACAACCTTTTCACCATCCACCAAGGCCACAACTGAATCCCTCTCATAATAAGGTTTTAGCATGTTTACATGACAGAGTTGTGTTTTCTTGCGTCTATCTGGTGTTTTGATTATATATGTTAGATCAGTCACTCGAGATTCAATAACATAGGGTCCAGAAAAATGAGCTTGCAAGGGATTATTTTGGCTAGGGAAAAATACCAACGCCTTTTGCCCCACTGCGAATGTCCTAGGCCGAGCACGTCTATCAAAATATGTCTTCATTCTTATCTGGCTTGTTTTCAGATTCTCTCTCGCTAGCTGGCAGACTCTCTCCAACCGAGTTTTAAATTTTTGGACATAGTCCAACAGACTCAAGTGAACTTCCTCATTAACCCATTGCTCTCTTAACAACTCCAAAGGTCCTCTCACCCTATGTCCAAACACAAGCTCAAACGGACTAAATCCTATTGACTCCTGGATCGATTCTCTAACGGCAAACAAAAGTAAATGGATACCTTCGTCCCAATCCTTGGTGTTTTCAAAGCAATAAGTCTTCAGCATATTTTTGAGAGTAGAATGAAATCTCTCCAGAGCTCCTTGAGATTCTGGGTGATATGCAGATGATACAATCTGCTTTGCTCCCAGCTCATAGACTATTTGTTGAAAAATTTTTGACATAAAATTACTACCTTGATCAGATTGGATTTCTTTTGGCAAACCAAACAAGGTAAAAAATTTTACAAGAGCCTTTGACACCGTCTTGGCCTTAATATTTCTAAGGGGTATTGCCTCTGGAAATCTAGAAGTGGCACACATGATGGTTAACAAATACTGATTTCCAGTCTTAGACTTTGGTAAGGGGCCAACACAGTCCACAATCACCTTCGAAAAGGGTTCACCAAAAGCAGGAATTGGTTTCAAAGGAGCCATAGGGGGTTTTTGATTTGGTTTACCTACCATCTGACATGTGTGGCAGGTTCGACAAAACATCACCACATCTTTTCTCAAACCAGGCCAATAGAATTGTTTCAAGATCTTCCCTACAGTTTTATTCACACCAAAATGACCACCCAAAGGCATACTATGGGCCAGGTTTAAAATCTCATCCCTATAAACTTTTGGAACAACAACCTGATGAATAACTTCCCATTCCTCATTAACAGGAACATGAGGAGGTCTCCATTTCCTCATTAACACTCCATTTTTGACATAGTATCCAGTTGGCACTTTTTCAATCTCCTCACATGAGAGAGCTTTTTCTTTCAATTCTGTCAACTCAGGGTCCTTTGTCTGTTCCACCATAAAATCCTTCCTTGACAAAGACAAATCTTTAAATTCAGGCTCACTGTAAGGATGTTGATCCTCCAGTGAAGACAGAAAAGTCTCAGATAAGGCATCAAAATTTTCTTCCTGTTTAGGACTGTCACAAGGAACTACATCAGACTGCACCGGACTGTCTGTCTTGGCTAATTCTCTAGCTCTAGCTCGAGTCACCGCACATGATGGGTAAACATCTGGATCATCCTCAGACTCATCAATCCTTGGTTTGGTCGTTAACCGTACCACAGGATCACTTTCTCCATCTGCAAGGTCATTTCCCAATAACAAAGAAACTCCTTCCACTGGCAAACTAGGTCTTATCCCTATCTCGACTGGTCCTTCTACGAACTTTGACTTTAAAATCACCCTGTGAAAAGGGACAGACATGGTCTCACCTGTAACGCCTCGTACTAGATTTACTTCACCAGTGTCACTTTCTTCACCAAAATTTAAAACACTGTCCAGCAAGAGAGATTGACTAGCCCCAGTATCTCTAAGAATTTTCACTGGCACCTGGGGTGACTCATCATTCAGTGAAACAAAACCCTCTGATACATACGAACGGAATTCTTTTCTCACCTCCTCCAACTTTTCCGCTTTTCCCTCTTGCAAGGACTGATCTTTAACAGCATCTCCTAAACCTTTTTGATTTTTAATTGCCTGAAAGCAAGCATTGGGCCCAGCTTCCTTCTTTTTCTTCAAAAGGGCACAATTAGATATCACGTGGCCAGGTTTCCTACAGTAATAACAAGTACGCTCAACAGGTTTCTCCAGCCCTGGCTTCTTTTCATCCTTTCCTTTTTGATTACCTCCCAATTTAATCTCCGGTTTCCCTGGATTGTCTTTGTAACTCCTTTGAAAGGTTTTAGGTTGTCCCCATTTGGATTTATGGGTTAAAGCATAATCATCTGCCAACCTAGCAGTTTCTTGTAAAGTTTCCACTGCCTTTTCATTTAAATATGTTGTTAATTCAGCTGGAACACATCTTTTAAAGTCTTCCACCAGTATCAATTCTGTCAATTTATCGTAATCCCCATCTACATTTTTAGCCAGGCACCATCGTTCAAAACATATTCTCTTTCCATTGGCAAATTCCATATAAGTCTGATCTGCAGATTTCCTCAAGTCTCTGAATTTTTGTCTATAAGCCTCAGGGACCAATTCATAGGCCTTCAAAATAGCTTGTTTTACCTTGGTATAATCAGCTGCATCCTCAACAGACAAAGCAGAATAAGCTTTTTGAGCTTTACCTTTAATCACACTCTGTACCATAAGAGCCCATCCTTTCCTTGGCCAGTTTGAACTCACAGCAACCTTTTCAAAATGTTGGAAATACTGATCAACCTGATCTTCTTCAAACGGAGGGACTAATCGAACCTCCCTGCTGGCTGAAAAACCATCATCAGAATCAGATTCCGAACTCCTACGCTTCATTTGTAACTCATGCTGCCTCTGTTTCTCCTTCTCCTCACTATCCAGCTCCATCCTCTTCAATTCCATCTGCTTCATTGCTAGATCAGCCTCTATCTTCATCTGAGTTAGCTTTTGTTCAGCCTCTAATCTCTTTTCCTCTCGTTCAGCTTCTATCTTTAACTGGGTTTGCTCTCGTTCAGCTTCTATCTTTAACTGGGTTTGCTCTCGTTCGGCCTCTAATCTCTTTTGTTCTCGTTCAGCTTCTATCTTTGCCAGCTGCACCTGTGCCTCAGAAATTGCTATTTCACTGCCAGGAAACTGTTTTAACACTTCCTTCTCAAACACCTTCTTTTCCACATAATGGCCAGCTATCAATCTCTGAATATCTGCCTTTCTCATAGACTGCTTTACTTCTGTAAGGTTTAACCTTGTAGCAATCTTTGTCAAATCATCCTTTTTCGCCACCTCCAATCCCTTTCGGGTTGGTGACTCCAAAAATGCCTTAATATCCATTGCTGCTGGTTTCCACACACACAAGCCAATTAAAAAGAATTTATCAGACCTCCCTCAAAAATCTTTGGATTGA
Organism: Pristis pectinata; assembly: GCF_009764475.1. Lineage (NCBI taxonomy): Eukaryota > Metazoa > Chordata > Chondrichthyes > Rhinopristiformes > Pristidae > Pristis > Pristis pectinata. Next base: position 56,485,730 of record NC_067414.1, on the reverse strand, counting down.
ATCTCGAACAAATCTCGTCAATCTGGGGTACAATCCCAGACGACACTCGTTAACCTTGGGAACTATCCCGGACGAGCCCCCAATTTTGTCACAAACCAGCAACAAAAGAAACACACTGAGCATGATTCAGTGTTAAAAACTATTTTATTAATCACTACTATTGATAATACGTAAAATAAAAGTAAAAATGTTAGTATGTTAGAATTCAAGAATGTTAAACCTCGAACGTTAACCCCAAAACTAAACTCTTCGTGTGTGTGTGTGACAAAGTCCAAAACTCCCAGTTCCTGAATGGTTCTTAAAGTTCAGTTCCGCAAGCCATAAGGTGAAACATGAGCAAGGGCTTCTTCAACAACCACCGTTGTCTGAAGATAAGATGTAGATGTAGAAAAACATAGAGAGAGTACATACGAAATCCAAATGTTCCACGATGGAACCCAAACGACACTTCAGTGTTTACTCGGTAGTGACTTCCTCACCCCGAAAAGCATCCGAACCGTGGTCGTCCACATACAAATACCTGTTTCCTTCTACAGGTCAGCAACAAAGTGAACTCCACCGGATTACTTCCAACTTCCATACATGGATTTCAGTGGCAAACACAGTTATTGTTTCTCATCCATCGATAGAGAAAACAAGCAGGCTGGTGTCTCTCTCCCTTCTCTCTCTCTCTTTCTTCTTCTTCTGACTTCTTCAACAACGTCATTACGTCCTTTATCTTCTATTGACGTAAGCACGCCCCACACACACATACACACACACTCTCTATCTTAAAGGGACTTTCACTGAGTCCGTAACAATATACATGGTGACAAATCCGGTAAATTATTGGCCAACTAATTGAAAGCTACTTTATCTAAACGTCAGATTAATAAAATTTATAAACCAGATGGTACCTACACGATAGACCCTGTTCAAATCAACAAATCCTTTCAAGAATTTTATTCTTCTTTATACCAGTCAGAATCCCCTGAGGATCCTACATCAATGTATGAATTTTTAAGAGATCTGAAGATTCCCCAACTATCTTTAAATGAATGTTCTACATTAGATGCTCCCATTTCGGAGGAAGAAATAAAGAAAGTAATATTTTCAATGAACTCGGGTAAAGCACCCGGCCCTGACGGATATACAGCTGAATTTTTTAAATCCTTTTCTGATATTCTTGTTCCCTGGTTAGCCAAAATTTTTAAAGATGCCCTATCAGTGGGTAAACTACCACAATCTTTCTATGAAGCAACTATTTCTTTAATTCTTAAAAAGGATAAAGATCCCACTGATTGTGCATCTTATAGACCTATTTCTTTATTAAATGTAGATTCAAGAATATTTTCCAAAATATTGGTCTTTAGACTGGAAAAGGTTCTCCCACAAATTATCTCTGAAGACCAGACAGGACTTATTCAGAATCATTATTTACATTTTAATATCAGGAGATTAATGAATATTATATATACCCCTTCATCCCAAATTCCAGAATGTGTTGTTTCACTAGATGCTGAAAAGGCGTTTGACAGAGTCGAATGGGAATATCTATTCACTACACTTCAAAAATTTAATTTTAGACCTAAATTTATATCTGCGATTAAAATGATTTATTATACACCTATGGCTTCAATACTTACTAATAATCAAAGATCTCCTTTGTTTAGGCTTTTTCGAGGTACTAGACAAGGTTGCCCGTTAAGCCCTTTATTATTTGATATTGCTTTAGAACCCTTGGCTATTGCACTTGGGGACTCTTCAAATGTATGTGACATTACTCGCGGACAGATGATTCATAAGATATCTCTCGATGCCGATGACCTGTTACTTTATATTTCTAATCCGGGCGAATCTATCCCCGCAGTACTATCACAACTAGATCAGTTTAGTGTTTTTTCTGGCTATAGATTAAATCTTAATAAGAGCAAACTTTTTCCATTGAATATGCAAACCCCAATTTATAGCCAATTACCTTTTAGATTGGTAACTGACTATTTTATGTATTTAGGTGTTAAAATTACCAAGAAACATAAGGACTTATTTAAAGCTAATCTATTGCCTTTAATTGACCATGTTAAACAATTATTTACTAAGTGGTCTCCACTGTCTTTATCATTGGTAGGCCGAATTAATGCGATTAAGATGAATATTTTACCAAAATTTTTATATTTATTTCAAGCGATTCCAACTTTTGTCCTGAAATCCTTTTTTGACACTGTTGATTCTAAAATTCTTTCATATATTTGGCAGAATAAAAACCCAAGGTTAAGTAAGAAATATTTACAAAAATTAAAAAAGGATGGTGGTTTGGCCTTGCCTAACTTTAGATTATACTATTGGGCAATTAATATTAGATATTTAATTTTTTGGATACAAGATTCTGATGTAATTCAATGCCCCAAATGGGTAGGCCTTGAACACCAATCAGTTCTTGACTTTTCATTAGTTTCTATCTTAGGTGCTTCACTCCCTTTTGCACTTACCAAGTTAAGTAAACGTACGACTAACCCAATTGTTAAACATACAATATGAATATGGTTTCAATTTCATAAATTTTTTGGATTGAACAAATTTAATTTGTCAAGTCCCATTCAATCTAATTTTTTCTTTCATCCATCCATCCAAAGCTGACTCAGCTTTTTCCATATGGAAAAGGAAGGGAATAGTATGTTTTCGGGATCTATTCATTGATAACTGTTTTTCATCTTTTGAACAATTGTCTAATAAATATAATTTGCCTAGATCACACTTTTTTTGATATTTGCAGATTAGAAATTTTTAAAAAACTACTATACCCTCTTTTCCGACACCTTACAAAATTGAAACTACGGAAAAAATTTTAGGTCTTAATCCTTATCAGAAGGGCTTGATAGCAATAATTTATGATTTAATTATGAAAATACGTCTAGAATCATTAGACAAAATTAAGAATGAATGGAAAAGTGAACTCCAGACATCTATACCTATAGAGACTTGGAAGAAAATTCTTCATTTAGTCAATACCTCTTCAATGTGTGCCAGACACTCGTTGATACAGTTTAAGGTAGTCCACAGGACCCATATGTCCAAAGATAAGTTAGCTCATTTTTATAACCATATAAATCCCATATGTGATAGATGTAAATTGAATGTGGCTTCTTTGACACATATGTTTTGGTCCTGTCCCTTTCTGGAAAAATATTGGAAAGATTTTTAACATTATTTCAAATGTATTGAAGATTGATTTACAACCTCACCCTATCACTGCAATTTTTGGATTACCAAGGATAGAGTCTGGCCATTTATCTCCTTCCGCTAACCGTATGATTGCTTTTGTTACATTAATGGCCAAACGATCCATTCTGCTTAAATGGAAGGATCCAATACCCCCTACTACTTTTCAATGGTTTTCTCAAACTCTATCATGTTTAAACTTGGAAAAAATTAGGAGTGGTACTGTTGATCCTTCGCTTAAATTTGAAGGTGTTTGGAGTTCATTTATTCAATATTTTCACATGATGTAGATCCCCTTTCAATAACTTTCCAACTTGGAGGAACGGACTTGACGACATAATATTGCTCTGTTTCTACTGAGAAATTTTAGCCCAGTTTTTCTTCGTTGTTTGTGTTTTTTAAAAAGTTTTTTTTGTTTAGTTTATATTGTTTATAATTTTTTTTATTGATTTGGGTTTTTTTTAGATTTATATAATAAATCTTTTTCTTTCCTTTCTTTTATATTATATTCATTTACTGAGAGATCATTGGATCTACAGATTTTTATATTTTATTGTTCTTTATGATTATATATGCTATGATTGTTATCCTGATCTCTTTGTATTACATGTATAAATATTCATGCTATATATTAATCTGTATTAATTTGAAAACTAATAAAAAGATTGAAAAAGAAAAAGTAATTTAAACCAAGGAAAACTAACGGTAGTGTACACTGTGTGAATGAAGCTAAAATATCTTACATTATAGCACACTGAATTATTTCTCCACACAAATTGTGACAAGTAATAGTTGAGGAATTGAATGCAAATTTGTCTTTAAAGCCTTAAGGATCTGAATTCTGATTTCCCAGACTCAACTCTGAAACTATTGCCCTTTCTTAAATGTGCATGGCTGGGCGGCAGCTCCCACCAGCTGTACTGTAAGGATAATTCATTACTTGCAGATCAGCTGGTGTTAGATTTCTTCTGGCTATTGCTGTGATCCCATGTGTTTGGTAATTTCCAGAGTTCTTTCGGTTTGCAGAGGTCTACACAGAGTTATGTGGTGGGGCTAAAGGATTGTTTGCTGCACTTGAAGCTTTAGCACAAATCAGATTGGGTGCATTAGTTTGCAAAACGCTTAGAATACAGCATGACTGGAGTACAGGCCATCCCCGGGTTATGAACACCCAACTTACGGACGCCTGTACATATGAACATATTATTGTTAAATTCAAAAGTCCGACGTACATACATATATTCTTTCCTACCAATGGCAGAACTAGTTTCATCTCTCTCTCCACTTTAATTGTTCTTTCTTATCAGTCTGATGTGTTTTAGATGCCATTCATTACAACACTGTGGAGGTATGGTTATCACATCGAGTGATTTCTGTGTATTTTCCGATTTATGGACAAAATGGACCTCAGGATGTCTGTAAAAACGGAACCTGTTCATTATCCAGGGATGAATGTATGAGTAGAGGACAAACAGAACAGGACAGGCTGCTGGAAGGCAAAGTAGTGGGACTAATAAAAAGGATCTCAACAGGAGGCCATTTCTTTGAGGATGTTCAGGAGCAGTTAAGACCCAAGAGACTGCAGATGCTAGAATATGGAGCAACAATCTACTGGATTCCTGATGCAGGGTTTCAACCCGAAACATCAACAATTCCTTTCCTCCCATATATGATGCTCGACCTGCTGAGTTCCTCCAGCAGATTGTTTGTTGCTTCAGGAGCAATTCTCCTCAATGAGGAACTGTGTGTGAGACATTAGTGTTCTTTCACTAAAACCTGTCACTTTTTCCAGACTCAACTGCACTTTAGACCAGGCTAAGGAGTGCTGTCTAGGTGATCATGCCAAATGAATTTTATGCATCTGGATCTTCCAGGCTTGAGCTGGAACATTTTAAATACCTTGTTGCTTATTATTCTTTGATGCAGGAGGGACGTCACTGATGCTCTCTATTCGAAGGTCACAGAGCACATTCCATTCATGAAGGAAGGTGTGAGGTCATGCACTTTGGTAGAAAGGTTCAAAAAGCAGATGATTGTCTAAATGGAAAGAAACTGCAAATGATGGAGTAGGGAGGAATCTAAATGTTCTTGTGCATGGAACACAAAAGTGAGCATGCAAGTGCAGCAAGTACTTAAGAAAGGGAGTCACGGTAGTGTAGTATGCTCTTACGGCCCCAGTGACCCAGGTTCAATTTGGCCACCGTCTGTAATGAGTTTGTATGTTCTCCCCGTGTCTGCGTGGGTTTCCTCCCACATTCCAAAGACGTACGGGTTAGGAAGTTGTGGGCATGCTATGTTGGTGCTGGAAGCGTGGCGACACTTGCGGGTTGCCCCCAGAACACTCTACGCAAAAGATGTATTTCACTGTGTTTTTATTACATATGACTAATAAAGATATCTTAATCTTATATTGGCCTCTTTTGCTTGGTTGGAGGTAAACCCAGCACTTCCCAAGCTACCCACCTGCCTGCCTTATCAATAACCTCCAGCCCTCTCATGGCTGAGTCAGTGGGTCGCACATTGGCCTCATCAGCCACCTCATAACCCACAATGGAGTGGAAGCACAGACCTACCCAAGAAAGTTATTGTTGTGCCTGGTTTATACTAATTGGTCTGGCAAATGCTGACTTATGTTTTTCTTGTGAATACTGCTTATATGATGCTATGTGCCTGTGATGCTGCCGTAAGTACGTTTTTCATTGCACCTCTGCATATATTTCCTTGTGCATATGAGAATAAACTTGACTTTGAAATGCATATTACATGTGTATAATAATAGTTATTGACTTGAGCAGTAAGGGTGACACATTATTTACAATCTTGAGTATATGTCATTAGATTTTCATGTAGCACAAAAACAGCCCCCTTTTGCCCACCAAGTCAAGGACAATCAGCAGGCACCCATTTGCACCAGTCTTACATGAATCCTATTTTATTCTCCCCATATTCCCATCACTTTCTCCAGATTCTCCCATTCAGCCATACATTAGGGGCAATTTACACTATCCAATAAACCTAGCAACCTTCCAATAAACTGTAATACTGGTGGCAAAATAGTCAACAGCAACTCCCTCTTGTTATGATTTGCATGGTCGACTAATGGTATTAGGAACTGGTATATGAGATTGAGCAAAAAACAAACTGCAGTGAATCAAAGGAATCTGTGGAGGCAAAGGAACGGTTGATGTTATGGGTTGGGACCCTGCATCAGGACAGAGTACAGAGGAAAGATGTCACAGAGATCCAGGGCAGATGAATGGCATCTCCATGAAATATTTGTCACTATTTCACCAACTGCTTATCCATAATTTTTTATTTTACCTGTGGATATGAAATCCTTTCCTTTTTTAACCCAGAACAAGCATGGTATGATACCTTATGTTGCTTTATTGGATTTAATGCAATAGAAAGCCCATGAAATGCCTTACAGGATCATTGTGTGATATTTGTCTCTGTGCAAGCATGTTTATCCCAGAGGTTATAGGATAAAGCCGCATCTTAGAAATTGATAACATAATCATGGCTGCTCTTTTAGTTTGACTACTGCAGGAGTGATGCTTTGTTGAAAGTGTTTTTGTACATCTGCCTGTCTAATTGCATTTAGTTACAGATTTGTACACCACAGAAACAGGCCCTTTGGCCCACCATGTCTATAGCCTTTTTGCCCTTCTACATTAATCTTATTTGACCACATTATGCCTGTATCCTTTTAGTTCTTGACTATTTAAGTGTCTTTCTAAATGTCTCTTAAATGTAATGATTGTACCAGATTCTGCCACCACCTCTGGCAGTGCATTCCAGATAGCAACCACTCTGTAAAAAAACTTACCCCTCAGATCCTCTTTAAAACGCCAACCTCTCTCTCACCTTAAAGTTATGCTCTCATGTTTCTGACACCACTACTACGGGAAAAAGATTTCAACTATCCATCCTTATCTATGCCTCTCATAATCTTACATACCTCTGTCAGGTCACCTCTCAGTCTTCTTCCCCCTGCAGAAAACAAGCCCAACCTATCCAATCTCTCCCCACGACTAAAATCCTCCAATCCAGGCAAGAATCTGGTGAATTTCTTCTGCACTCTCCAGAGCATTCACATCCTTCCTACAGTGTAACTAGAACTGCACATAATACTCCCAAAGTCAAGTTTATTGTCATATACACAAGTACATATATGCACAGGTGCAATGAAAAACTTGCTTGCAGCAGCATCACAGACACATAGCATCAGATAAGCAGCATTCACAAGAAAAACAAACTAAACACAACTGCTAAAAGAAAGAACATAATTAGAACAACAAAAAAAGTCCAGTTTAGTGCAAAGCGATCAAAGCGGTCATGGTATTGCTAAACTGTAGTGATTAGGATTTTGCCAGCTGGTTTAGGAACTGGATGGTTGAAAGGAAGTAGCTGCAGTCTAACCAGTGTTTTGTAAAGTTGCAACAAAATGTCCCAATTCTTTTATGCTATGCCCCAACCTATGAAGTCAAGCATCCCATATGCTGCCTTCACCACCCTATCCATTTGTGTTGCCAGTTTTGGGGAACTATGGACTTGGTTTCCTAGGTCTCTTTCATCAGCATTTACTGTAATGTCCTACCCCAATTTGACTTCCCAAACTGCATCACCTCACACTTCCATCTGCTAATGCTCTGCCCAACTTTCCAACTGGTCTGTAGCCTCAAGTAACCTTCCTCCCTTTCCACACTACCACCAATTTTCACGTAATCCAGGAACTTACTAATCATGCAGTCCTGATGCAGTTTTGACTCGAAACGTCTACAATTTATTTCCTCCCACAGATGCTGCTCGACCCATTGAGTTCCTCCAGCAGTTTGTTGCTCCAGATTCCAGCATCTGCAGTCTTGTGTCTCCAACTTACCAATCATACCTCCTGCATTCACATCCAAGTCATTAATATATAATCACACACAGCAAAGGTCCTAGCATTGATCCATTATTATTATATGTTTATTCGAAGAATATTGTGTTCTCTTAGTTTTCTGGCTAAAATTCCCTTGCATCACATTATCTGATCATTCATCGCACTAGCTATTTATGCAACCCGACTTGCGTTTGTTCACAAAACATGAGACAACAAAAGAATTATCTTTGACACATTATCTCTTTTGTTGTTAAAGATGCTAAAAGTGAAAATTCTATCACATTTTATTTCTGATTCACAACTCAAGAGTTTGTAAATAAAATGTAGCCATTTCATAAGACTTGCCTCAAAACATAGCTTGCCCGAACTTAGCATCAGAAGATGCCGGTGCTCTGGGGTCTATCAACAGAAACTTGGAACACCTTGTGGGTTCAGCTTCCCAGCCTGCTGCATTACTTGGTCTAAGGTGGCATGGTTGATCCCAGAGTTATGCAAGCCAGTGCCATAGGTGAGGCAACAATACTAATCCACAGCACATCCAGGATAAAGCAGCCTTGAACATTTATTTCTTACATTCATTTCTCCAACATATCATAGCTGAGCCTGTACCATTTACAAGATGCTTTGTAGTGAATCACCAAGGATTCTTTAATACCCAGACAACAAACTGCAGAATTCAATGGGTCAAGCAGCATCTAGAGGACAAAAGTATCGTTGATGGTCCTGATGCAGGGTCTCCGCCCAAAATGTTCACCATCCCTTTGCCTCCATAAATGCTGGTTGACTCACTGAGTTCCTCCAGCAATTTGTTTTTTTTTGCTCCAGATTCCAGCATCTGCAGTCTTTTGTGTCTCTGCTTTTGTTTTTTTACAAACAGCCTATTTGAAATGTACAACCTTGTATCACTTAGAACAATGACTTGGAGAGGAACTGGCAGCCGATGGTACTCCCAAGCTAAACAACATTCCGAAATGAAATATTAATGTTCCTTTATTGTAATTGGGTAATGAATGCTGACCTTCCCAAATAAGTACACATCCAGTAAATACATAGAAATATGGAACTGTACTTGTCAAAAAGATATCCTCTCTCTGTACCGTACCCTAGTTTTTCTAGCAACTTTTCTCATCCCGCCACAGCTCTTCTGTGGTGTTCCTCTTTCCCCATAAGAGTCAAGTATTCAGTGGATTTCCCTTAACTCTACTTCCTTCAAACATCAAATAATGAATTGCCCTTGCAAGCTTATTATCCTAATTTCTATTTTGTTTTCTCTTGCTATTCGCAAACCCATTAAATCAACATTGCAGGTTTTGTGAATGGAAATTTAAACACAAGGGTTTAAATCACTTTTATTTTCTAGATGTTTATAAAGCAGAAAAAAATGTTCACAAAATAGGAACTGCAATAAAACCTGAAACTTAAAATACAATATGAAATTTAATACAGATATTACTTATTTCTTGCAAAATAAAAACCAGGCATCATTTTGCAATGAAGTTGACAACAGTAACTTGTGCATCACCTTTGAAGTTTGGAAATGGAATCCACAGAAGAGTATCCAACCTTCATTTTATCCATGACTACTTTAGAATAGAGCAAAAACAAAACATTGGCTAAACTCAAGCATGTTCATGCTAAGACATCTCAGAAGCCATTGCAAAAACAACTGATCATGAAATGCGATGACAAGAAAATTACAACCTCAACACAAAATATATTCAGAAGCATGTGCACTACCTCCTATATTTCTACAATGATGATCATTCATCACTGTAGTGCATGAGAGTATAATTCTAAGCAACAGCGAGTTCAAAAATTCTATAAATGTTAATTCTGTCAAATACCAATCTGTATATCAATATTCATTTTGAATATTAAAAATCTTAACTTTTTGGAAACAGCATACAATTCATAATATCTTAAACAGAATGAAATAAATAAACTGCAACCAAAGTAATGATGAGACTCAGCTCAACTGCATCAAAAATATTGATGGATCAAGATTAATTCATGAACTACATGGATTTTTTGTTGGGACAATAAAACTGAGGATCCTAATTACACTTTCTTTAAAGATTGAGTGAATCTTCACTTTCCCTTATCCCCCCACCATACATACCTTACCCCAGGGTAAATCAAACATCTGAAAGTTTAGAAATAAAACCTGAAATAAAAGATTTTGACCTAAATTTTGACTGACTTTTGGTAGCAACACTATCTGCAGACCAAACACATCAGCAATGCCTTCAGCAGCCTTGATGAAGTTTGAATCAGTTAAGCCAGTTTATCAACGCTAATTATTACTTGAATTTTCTTTCCATGAGATGTACATCAAATCATAGCTGTCAGGCCAGTTCAAGTACAGATGAAGGATTATTTACACAAAGTGATCAAAGTTTTACAAATTAACTACCGCAGAAAGTTCTATGTACATTGGATCCCCTTGAAGATTCTGGTCCTTCAAAATTTTCACTCTTCCTTTTCTAACTTGCTTGCATCAGCTGTCTGTCAGTTGTGCTGAAATTTAGCATAGTAAACACCAGCTCAGGAAGATCATATTCATGCTTCCATCCCCAGTCTTGCCGAGCATTGTGGTCATCAAATTCCATTGGCCAGCTATCAGCTAAGAACAGAAACAGCTTTCAACATTTTTAATATTCTTCATGCTATGACCAGTAAAATTATCTCACAGTAATATTAGGACATTCATCTCTTGCCTATACAGTAAGATTCATCTTTTAAGCTAAGTGCAAACATTTTAGAAAATATTTTTGAAGTACAGGACTAGTAAGTTGCTGTTAAAAGTACAAGACCCTGAGAGGCCAAGAAACTTCCTGAACTTTTATATAACTGTACATTATATACTCAGACTCAATAGCAAACTAAACAGAGCAGAGTTGGTACAAACAAAAAAGACAACCAACTTGTTGCAAGTCACTAATCCATGATAAATAGTATTACTAAATATTAGCCCAGGTTTTATACCAAGAGTAACAGTGAGGCTAAAAGCACTCTGTTATTATGGAGTAAATCAAGTGGCAACTTCCAAAATGGGCAAAAGAACAGTTAAATGCCAAAATGTAAAGCTTAAGTTACCCTGCTACTCCACAGGCTGTACTATGATGGTTCTGCCGATAGACTTACCAATCTCCTGGCGAGCTTTATCAACTTTGTAAGTAACCTTAAGGTCAGACAGGTGCTTTTGGACTTCAGCCACCAGCTCTTCAGGAGTAAAACTCATAGCACTGATATTATAGGTTCTCATTCTGAGCTGCTCTGCTGGTGCTTCTAGGATTTCCAGTGTTGCACGCAGACAGTCATCAATGTACATCATGGGGAGCTTTGTGTCAGGCCTCAGATAGCATTCAAATTTTCCTGTTTTTACAGCATCATGGAAAATTTGAACTGCATAGTCTGAAAGATAAAATAAACATCCAGTAATTGAACAAAGCCAGCAACCTTTCACTCTTCAGTTAAACTACAAAACATTTACACTCATATCTTATTGTATGGATTTGAGCTTGGAAAACTGCTGGTCATTTTAAGTACTCAAGCTGCAAAATTCAACAATTAACTTCTTAAGAAGGTGAATCCAAGTACTTTTCAAAATAGCTCTAAACTTGAACTAGAGTCATACAACACACAAGCAGGCCCTTTAATCCATCATGTCCATGCCGACTATCAAGTACCCATCTACTATAATCCCATTTCCAGAATTTGGTCTGCAGCCTTCTGCACTTTGACAATTCAGGTGCTCCTCTAAATACCAAAGTGTTGTGCAAATACTGTCCTCTACCCCCAAACCTCCTCAGGCAGAACATTCTGGACTTCAACCATCCTAAAAACAAATCTTCCTTAGATACCCTCTAAACCTCATGTTCTCAGTAATCTCTGCCCCTCATAATTTTACACATCTTTATCAGGTTCCCCTCGGCTTCTTCCACCAAGGAAAACAAACCCTCTCCTTCAAACTAAAGGGCTCCAAGCAAGGCAACATCCTGGTGAATCTCATCTGTACCCTCTCCACTATAATCACATCTTTTTTTTTACAGTGTAGTGACCAGAACTGCATACAATGGCCTAACCAATGTTTTATAAAGTTGTACCATAACTCCGCTCTTATATTCGATGCGCCAGATAATGAACCCTTATGCCTTTTTCACCAGATTATCTGTCTGTGTTGCCACCTTCCAGGATCCTTGGAGTTATACACTAAGGACCTTCTGTTCCTCAATAATAGAACCCCACCATTCATTGTGTATGTCCTATCCTCATTAGTCCTCCCAAAGTACATCACCTCACATTAGGTTAAATTTCATCTGCCAGTGTTCTGCCTATCTTACCAACTGATTAATATCATACTGTAGTCTAAGGCCATCTTCCTCACCAATCTACACCACCACCAATTTTTGTGTAATCTGTGAGTTTACCACATTCATATCCAAATTGTGAATTTACCTAATTGGTCATAAGCTTCATATAAACAACCTCACGCCATCACCCTCTGCCTCCTATTACAAAGCCAATTTTGGATCTTAACAAAAGATCAGAAATCAGGGTGATAAGATTTTTAGACAAATAAAACATTAAGAATTTGGTATTTACATTTTCTAAAGTAAAGTAAAAGAAATGCATATTTGAGTGATATCTGAGTATGCAGGACAAAAAATACAGAAAGCCACTTGGAATAAAAAACCATGATGCTCTTTGGAATAGTTTGCTAATTTGTAATCACAGCTCTAACCAATTTCATCACGGTAAGCCGAAATAGAAACTAAAATTAATTTAAATGAAAACACTAAAATATGATGCACTCTTGATTGGATTGATAAGTTCCCAACATGTGTTTGCCTTTATTCTCTAAGATCTTTGATTTTAAGTTCTGGATGTGAATAATAGTGTTGATTATAATTAAAGTAAATACTATTGTATAGTGGGTACTTAATGCACCAAACTGTTATTAAAATCTTCCCAGAAATACAGATCAGGAGAGTCCTAAACAGTGTCTCCAAACAATACCAAATCGATCCGTCTGCCAGTGGTACAATTGGGTTCTGTAATCTTTGTAATGGGGGAAAGAGGAGGAGCCTGGTTACCTTCTTCTGATCGTTGGCAAGCCAAACCCTTCCAGAACTCCGTCAACCAAACCCTCCCTATGTTTCTGCCTGACTGATCTGTTTGATATCTATAATATTTGAATAGGCTGATACTACTCACAAATAAGGTTAACAGTGGAATGACAGTTGAGCATGTAAGTGGACAACAAGCTTTCAAAATAATGAGAAGATGGAATTAAAAGGCAAAAAATTTAGTTGAAAGGAGATGGTTCTGTTAAAATGATTTAAAACTCAAAGCAGTTTCACATGTATAGCCTTTTGAAGAACCCCAGGAAAGTAAAATGACAATAAAGGAACAAAAGGATAAGGCCAAACTTCATGACCATGAAGCTACACAAAAAATATGAAGCACAACAAGTGAAGTTTCTGCACATAGGATGTTTTGTAACAGATTCCCAAAATAACCAAAACATGCTCTGCCTTCTTGGGAAACCTAGTAAACTTGAAATTATGTAGTAATTTTAGATTTGCATTGTGTTATGTACAAGAATACCATGTGCTATTCTTGTACATAACACAATGTACATAACAACCTTGTATGTAGGTTTTTTTTATCTATTTAATATTATGTTCACCGTTTACCTACAAGGCAAATTCAGTTTTATTATGTACTCAAAATGTATGTAATTATTTTAGTATTGAACTCCACAATATTCCTACAATTCTGAAAAACCCAAGACTAAGTTCTAGGTTCAATGCAGTTTTGCAGCATTTTACTAAAGAATAGCTACAATTTTTATTGAAATTGCTAAAATTACAATCATGTTGATAGTGATTGACAAACTTGCATTCAGCATCTACATTGCAAGGATCAAGGAGCTTTATAAATCAGGGCAAATAAACCAGACTGAAATCAGTTAAGAGTGACTTAAAGTATGGTTGAAAAATGAGGGTTGATTTTGTTTTACATTGATGAAGGGTGAACTGAAAGGGGAGGAAAATAAGATCCATTCACAAAGTGCTTTGCAGCTCAGGTGTTTCTTGAGTTGTTGTCACCATTTTGTTGGAAACACGGCAGAAAAAGTGTACCTAGCAAGCTTCTTCAACTTGATAATGATCAGTGTATGTGGAAGTCTAATTATTGACCAAGAGATGGCAGGGCAGGCAGACGGTGTAGAGGTAACCCCTCTGTTATGTATCTATAACATCCTTTGCATTCACCTTAAAAACAAACAAGGCATCAGTTTAACATCCTCCAGCAATGAAATGTGCATTGTTGCTTTGGAATATAAATCTAACTTTTGTACTTAGATAGAACCTGAACCCACAAACTTCTGGTTCAAATCCAGTTTAATTACTAACTAAAACAATGGCTAAAACCAATTTAATAATAGAGGGCAGTTTAGAATAGCAATGTCCACTTAGTTTATGGAGGAAAAATAGATAATGTCTATGTATTGAATACATCCTGTGCTTTTGTCTTGCTGAAAGTTGAGATGATGGAGGAACTTGCCCAGTTGATTTTTTTTTGAAAAAAGAAACACGATTTCTGAACAGCTTTTATTGAAGGCAACAACTTTCACCTAAACTGCTTTGTGGTACAGCAATAGACATCAGTGCCACTGGTAATTTCTGCTGCCTGGACAAGGGTTTAGTAGCATCTGGAACGCAAGAGCTAGAGTCCCACTTTACTTGAAAGAGTTGCTCATCAAATTCTGGCTGCACAAGACCTCCTGGTGTGGGTGGACTGGTGAGCTGGTCAAGGGATCTCTGTATTAGTCAAATCCTGGATGGAGGGAAGATGGCCAGCAGGCTCTTTGTCCACTTGTTCCGACTGCCTAGCCCTCTTCCTCAGTTATCTTTAATCCCAATAATTTGCACCACAAACTCCTATTGAAAGAGATGGAAATAGCCTTGTGCCTTCTGTATGTCAGGGATCAGAGAGCAAATAACTTGGCTTGTTCCAAGAAGTTTTAATTGTCAAGTTTATCTAAGAAAATTCTCTTTACTCTCAACCTATTGTTGATCTGTTAAAATGATTGCAAAATGAATGGTGCAAGATGTGCAAATTAATGGGTGAATCAACACTGATTCAGATTCAAGGAGGGGAAAAATTTTGAGAAGTGCCTAT
Source organism: Pristis pectinata (assembly GCF_009764475.1). Taxonomy (NCBI): domain Eukaryota; kingdom Metazoa; phylum Chordata; class Chondrichthyes; order Rhinopristiformes; family Pristidae; genus Pristis; species Pristis pectinata. The sequence continues at coordinate 56,470,459 of NC_067414.1, read as the reverse complement.
TTAAAATCTCAATTTGAAATTTAAAGTCCTTCAATTAAAGCTTAGTGAGGCTCCACACTTGTAATGATTGAATTTCAAGTGCCAGAGAGGCTGACTAGCACAAAATAATAATTAATTTCCTGTTGAAAGTATACTACCACTTGTAAAAAAAAGATATCTTTACTAGTCACATGTACATCAAAACACACAGTGAAATGCATCTTTTGCACCAAGTGTTCTGAGGGCAGCCCGCAAGTGTCACCACGCTTCCGGCACTAATATAGCATGCCCACAACTTCCTAACCCATACGTCTTTGGAACGTGGGAGGAAACCGGAGCACCCGGAGGAAACCCATGCAGACATATAGAAAATAAAACTTACTTCAAAAGCAATTTTTGGGCAATTACATATCAACTGCATAACTGTTGGTTGGTTCCTACATTTTAATTTTCTATATAGGGGCCATCATAGGTACCATTGTCATCAGCCCAAGTTTAGCAAAAGACAGACTGAGACCCTATTTGATTTGTATGAAACAACTTATTAATTTATCATTTCTTACCAGTGTTTTTAAAGAATCAAAATCAGGTTTATCATCACTGACATGTTGTGAAATTTGTTGTTTTGCGGCAGCAGTACAGTACAAGACCTAAAAATTATTTTAAGTTACAAAAGTAAATAAACAGTACAAAAGAGGAATAATGAGGTAGTGTTCATGGACCGTTCAGAAATCTGATGGCAGACAGGAAGAAGCTGTTCACTGCCATTAAGATTGAATAGGGTTGAAAGATAGAAAGTGTGAGCATGAACCTCCACATTTGTGCATGACCAGAGTGACCTGTGTGTTCATGGTGACATCCACATGTGCGCCAGGTCTACGCAACAAAGCCTGGTCTCCAATCGTGGACTTCCTTGCCAAGGACCAAGGACTCATTCCATTAATTCACTGATGATACCCAATGGCAATGAAAGTAAGCCATCCTCAATCCCACAGGACACCAAAAAGCAGTAGAAGCAATAACAGGTTTGGAGAGAAGGGTGGTGGAAGTCCCAGAAAGTGAAACAAGTTTGTTTGTGCCTTATCACTAAATGACAGTGTTTGCACAGCAGCCTGTGGTCAGAGATAAGGAGCTTTTGAGGAAGGAAAAAAAGATGTACAGATCTGGAAATGCAAACCATGAAAAGAGTCAGAAGACAGCAAATATCTTAAAGTTAATACGCCACATAGTCATTTAAGAGGACAGAGTTGTAGAACAGGTTATTCTCATGCTAAAAAAGCCACACAAATAGCACAAAAAGCCAACAATAGCATGTGTTTTGTTCTAACAATAGACAAGCTAATATAGGCAATGTTATTGGAAGAGGAAATAACAGCTTTTCACAGGAGTCTCAAAAGTGCATCAAGTCTGCTTCAGCCTTGAGTAGGGCTGCTGGGTAGCTGAAAATATACTTTTTGTTCTAATGTTGAACTGGAAGGTACCTACTCATTTAGGCCTTTTGAAGTACATTAGGATTGGTAATGCTTGTTCTTAATATATGCATGTTGACTGTTGTGCAGTGGACAGTTTTATAAAGCAATATGTGGATAAAAGACAACCAAGGAGAGATTCTTGGAATTCTGGAACAATGCCAAGGAAACAGAAGCCATTGCCCATGATTCACCGGCTATATTTACAGAACCTGTGCAATGTTTGAAGGAGCAGATCCACCATGTACACTTTAAACTACTGTCGTACCTCAGTACCATCATGTGCAGTCCCTTAAATGAACAAGCACAGTAATGATAGGGAGAAATGTAAAGTATGAAATAGTAGTAACATTCAGTCACTCAACAAATCCCAGTTAATAAGCAATGTAGAAGGGTATGGTGGGAAAAAACACCAGGTGTACCTAAGAACTGCTGAAGAGGACTGAATGTGCATCATACAACAAAAGCAGCATTTGCCAGGCACAGCCAAGGCAACCCTGCAGACATATACAAAAACTCTAATCCTGCCACTACCAGTCATGAATGGTGATGGACAACTATAATGGCTAAATGGAAGAACTTTAAGAACATGTCTATCCTCAAAGGTAGAGCCCACCAAATGTCTGCTAAAGACAGGACCAAAGCTTTTGCAACAATTTGCCAGAAGTGCCAAGTGGACAATCTATCTCAATTTGCTCTTCAAGACAAATGAGAGCATTGTATACAGAAAACTCTTTTGGACCAAGCATCACCCTGGCTGTGGCACTGAATACAAAGAAATAGTGGTGTTACATTGCTGGCACCCTTCCAACAACATGGAAAATTGCCAGGATATATCCAGTCTACAAAAGCTAGTACTAATCAATCTGATTAATTACAACTAGTCTATTCTCAATCATTAGCAAAGCAATAGAAAGGGTTATTAACAGGGCTACCAAGTGGCACTGACTGACAATAATCTGCATCCCAATTCTCAATTTGGCTTTTGCCAAGATCACCCATCTTCAGCCTTGGACTAAATCTTGAGTAAAGAGTATTCAAAAAGGGGAGATGAGAATGACTAATCTCAATAATCAGGATAGCATTTGACCAAGGGGTGACATCAAGGAGCTTGGAAATCAAGGGGAAAACTCACCATTGGCTGGGGTCACACTAGTTGATGATGGTAATGGAGTCACCTCAGCTGCAAGAGTTGCAGACAACCTTCATATGCGAGGTTAGTCACTGAAGATTGCAGTTTGTTTTTCTTAGAATTCCATTTGTAATTCCTTAGAAATTGAAGCAGCTCATGGCTGTGTACTGCAAGACAACCTACCCCATAGTTCAAAGGCATTACTATTGCCATACTCCAACAGCTTTCTGGGAGGTTACAATTGACCAGAAATTCCAACTGAACAATCCATAAATCCTGTGGCTTGGAGAACAGGCCAGGAACTGGGTTTCCTGCAATTAGTGAATCAACTCACCAATGACTTTCTATTTTCTTAAATCCAAAAATCAGGAGAATGATGGAATACTCTTCCCTATCCTGGGTAAGTGTACTTCTAATGACATTTAAATAGCTCAGCACCTTCCAGGACAAAGTAGCCCACTTGACTGGTACAAAATCTATTCAAGCATTCAGTCCCTCCACATTGAAGAAGAAAGCTAATGCAACATGGCTGCATCTGAATAACCTACAAAATGCACAGCAGTCGCTGAAGAACCATTCTGCATCAGGTTTCCCTGATCCAAACATGCAATCCATAACTAGGCAAATACAGTGATGCTTTCAAAAAATAAAAACAAAATCCTCCAATAGGATTTAAAAATACAAAGCTTTATATAATAGCAATGCAGCATTAGTAGCAAGCACGTCAGACAGCATATAGGTAAATGTGGATGGTACAAATTTCTAGGATCAGTTGCAATTTGCTGCAAAGGTCAATGCAGCAGAAACTGCATGAACTAAACTACTGAAACTCAAACTCTGAAATATGCTTTATCTGACACTCCAATTCAGGTCTTGCTAACCGTGTAGTGGTTAGCACAATGCTATTACAGCTCCAGCCACCAGGGTTCAATTCTGGCAATTGTCTGTAAGGAGTTTCTACGTTCTCCCTGTTCCTCCGGGTGCTCCGGTTTCCTCCCATATTCCAAAGAAGTATGGGTTAGGAAGTTGTGGGCATGCAAGTGTGGCAACACTTGCGGGCTGCCCCCAGCACACTGTATGCAAAAGATGCATTTCACTGTGTGGTTCGATGTACATGTTATTAATAAAGATATCTTATCATCGCCTTCAGTCCAGCAGGAAAGTACTGCAGATGCTGGAAATCTGAAATACAACAAAATACTGGAAATACTTAGCAAGTCAGGTACCATGTGTGAAGAGAGAAGCAGTTATCTCTCTGGCTCTTTACAGCATTTTTTTAAAAAACGTAATCTCATTTTAAATGTAAGCCCATTTTAACCTTAGTGCATGACTTGAGCATTGACATATAAACAACAAAATTAACAAACCTGTTGTACCCCCACCAGGCTGGGTGTCTGCAGAAATTATGCCAGGATACCTCAAACATCGGAAGTCCAGGCCATACTTGTGGTGGTAGTACTAGTGAGCAAACACACAATGCATTATAAAATCAATATATACCCAAGTACAAAGAAAAATGTTAAATGAGAATCAAAACTATTCCACTTAAAAAAAAACCCACACAATTAGTTAAGTGCCAGAATTCAGCTGCGTTTGACCAAAGCTGCTTTGATTGCACTTCTGATTATTCCAGTTTCTCTTGCTATTATAGTATCTTAAGTCTAGGATACTTATCAAGTTTATCTTCTAAACATTGTTAAAAGACTATACCATGCAACAGTTTGCAGATGATTTCAGCTATTAGTAAATGAGAAAAAGTTAAATGTTAGATTAAAAGGATAATTGAGGACTGAGATATTGAACAGATGAACATAGTATAGAATGAAACATGACTATTAAGCCATTCTGCTATGCCTTCCGTAATCCACACGAATGCTGGTTACGTCAGATCGTGTGGAATTCAAATCGATTGTGTATAAAATTAAACTATTAAGTCCCTCCTCCAAAGCAAAAAAGCAAGCAAACTTTCATAATTCCTATCTAACGTACTAAATAAGTTACCTTTTTTAAAAACATTCCTTCACGTATTCTATACAATGTACAATTCCCTTTCTACAGACCTTTACATGAAGAAAAGCAATCAACTTGTAATACATGTTCTTGAAACCCCTCTTTCTTTCCCTGTAACTTGTATTAACTTGCTAATTATGAATTAGCAGATGTCACAAAACTGCTCTGAATAATTCCCACACATTTTCCTATTTTCTCCCTGTGCACCATTGCTAATGTAGTTCTAAATCTCATCAGCTGACTTATTGTTAATTCGAGGGCATACTTGAAGCTTCCTTGAAGAAGTTCAACATTCCCACTGACTCCTGGGAATCTTTGGCCCATGACCACTCAAAAAGAGTAGCAGCATTCCAGAGGCATTGAAAATGAAGACCATGTGTCAGGAACACAGGAAGCTCCACCTAAGTGGTGGAAGGAACATAGCCCCTCACAAATTCAAAACCCCCCTCCCCCATCTCCTGCTCCATCTATGGAAAAGTCTGCAATTCCCACATTTGTCTCATTAATTTAGTGGGTTCTGAGGTGGTTAAAGTGAAAGCAAGTCATCCTTGATCCTGGAGGGACTACCCAAGAGGAAGAATTCCATGTTTTTTTTAAGAAAGTTCGATGTGAAGCAATTCAGCACTAAAATCGACCTAAAAACCATGCAGATATGCAATGGATTGCTCATTAATTTAGTCACAACAGTCAGAACTAACAACAATTGAGGTCAACAGCAGATCAACAACATTAAAGCAACAAAGAGTACAGCATGGAAGGAGGTCACTTGGCCCAATGAATCCACAAAAACAAAAGTAATCTGGCCAGTCCCATTTCTATGCTCTCTCCCCAAAACCCTGCATTCCCCACCCCCCCCCCCCCCCCCCCCCCCGAGTAGTTATCCAGTTCCTTTTTGAAAGCAGCTAATGAATCTGCATTCATTATCCTAACACCTGCTATGCATTCCAGATCTTAACTGCTCTGCATAAAAAGTTTTAATTCACAGTATTTTTGAAACTTTTAACAGACTTCCTTTGTTCTTTGTCCTCTTGTTCTTGATATTTCCACCACTAGAAACTTCTTTCTATCTACTATCTAGATCCTTCTTGATTTTAAACACCTCCATCAGATCCCCGCTCAACCCTATCTGTTTCAAGGAAAATCCCAGCCTCTTTAATCAAGTGAAGCAAAATAAAAAATATCATGCAACAGATTTAAGTATGTGTACAGCTGTGAACATTATCCTGGCAAAGAGGCTCATGGAACAATGCATTCAAGGTTAAGGACAATGGAGGAAGATAGACAAAAAGATCAATGAGTCGATTAACATTTTCTTTTCTGGTCCCAAATTAGAATGAAGTTGAAAAATAACTTTTGCCCCAGCGTCAACAATTAATGAACGATGTATATTCAACTAAAACAGTAAGTAGTTTTGTGTTTTATTAGGAGGAATTTCTTCAAAGGAGTAGAAAGATCAGGAGAGAGTTCTTTTGAAAAATTAAAATTCAATCTTGAAATGCTACATACCTCACCCATTAACTCTGCATGAACCTTAGAGACTCCATAGATAGTCCTAGGTCGCTGTACACAGAGATCAGGAGTTGGATTTCGGGGAGACGTTGGTCCAAATGCACCAATTGTGCTGGGAACAAACAAGCGAAGATTATGTTCAGCTGCAATATCCAAGACATTGTGCAGACCTACAAACAAAAGATATTTGTAGTTAACATCTGAAAAGCACAATTGATAAAGTATTTTTGTTATGCTTAAGTGAAGCCTGAAGGGTAAATGTGTCTACAAACATGGGTTAAGTTATGGTGAATCTTTTCAACAGAGTAAAAATACTTGTAAAGACATAGGTGCTTTACAGAAACCATAACTGTCACATACTTCTTACCTATTATATTGACACTGCGCGCCAGAGGTACATTTGCTTCCCCGACAGCACTCAACAAGGCACTGTAGTGAATCAGCCATGTAATACGATTATTGACAACAATTTCACGTAGATTCTTGTAGTCCAAAATATCAGAATATATAAATGGCCCTGAACAAGGAAGACAAAGTTTCTTAAAATTTTATGTTATCTTTTCAGTGCTGAAAGGTAAACAATTTTTAAATTATTGAGTGCTTACCACTGTGAAACACGTGATCTGGGGGTTTTCTGATGTCAGAGAGTATTACATTGTTTTTACCAAAGTGTTTCCTGCGGAAATAATTAGTAAACTTTTTTTGACAAATGTTGCAAAATGAAACTTTAGCTTAATTAATGCAAAAACCCTTCCCCCACCAATACAAAAATGATCTGGACTGAAGATGTTTTTCTACCCACAAGATCTTCCTTGTTTGAATAAAATATGTTGCCGTATGTTTACAAGTTCCAGGTATACTTCGCCAAACAAGTAGTTTCACTCTAACACATGTGGAAGTAACAACACTTTGCTTCCACAAGAAACTTTTGTATGGTATGGTCTTTAAAAATTTTTGTCACTTTTTTTGTTAATTTGCAATATTGAAAAATAATGAAGTGAGCTTCAAACACTGCAGTTTTGACATACTTATTATTTGTTACATATACATCATTTAGCCCTTTATCATTCAAATGTAATGTTACAGTTACGTACCTTAGCAATTTAGCAAGCCCTACACCAAGCTGTCCTAACCCACCTGAAAAACAAAACATATTATGATTATCTAACTGAAACATTGCACTGAGGGGCAAACACCATGAATCCAGCGTGGTCCTGATTGCTGCACGTTGATAAGGAAAAAAACTCTTAGCAAGGCAGCTCTGGGTGATACCAGTGAGTACATGCAACACTCTCTTGATAGAACAATATCCATATATACGAGCTAACACCCTATTACATACCGTTAATTAAATTGCTCATAAAATGCAAATATTTTATTTGCCTAATAATGCAACAGAGCAACCACACAGAACTGCAGTGGAAACTACTGCAGTAACCAACGTATTTTGAAGCCATTTAAATGAATTAGCAATACTATGAACCCCAGACAGCTTTCTTGTAAAAATCATGTACGAGTTATGTTTATGTTTTTCTTGTGAATGCTGCTTGTGCTGTGTGCCTGTGATGTTGCTGCAAGTAAATTTTTTATTGCACCTGTGCATACATGTACTTATGCATGTGACAATAACCTCAATTTTGACTTTGAATTTTGCTGTGAACATTTTACAGGTTGTTGGGCAGCAGAGCAATCATTTGTCAGATACAACAGGATTACTTGAACATTGGAATGGAATAATAACTTAGTCATGCCATGACTACTATTACACAATGCCAACTGCAAGTCCTTTGTAAACAAGTTACCTTTGTAAACAGTATACATAGTCACACCTGTTTGTCAAAGACATGACAACTGCTCAGGGAATCTCATATCTTTGTTCAGGAATAGTGAAAACAAATTTTTATTCAATTTGTTTTAAATTGGTAAAACACAGATCTGGATTGTTTATGTCAAATACACATGCATAACATATAGTCTCTGTAATGTTAATCCAAAGCAAGTGAGGCATTATCATAACTTGTACAATAGTAAGTTGTTCTGCACTTCATGAACTGTTGCATTTTAAATTTGAAACAAACATACACAAGAACACAAAAATAGGAGCAGCAGCTCCCTCAAGCCTGTCCTGTCATTTAATATGATATTGGCTGCTATTTAAATATATTTTTGAAACAACTCTCTTATCTTTTGATTATATATTGGCAGCAGTATTCTGCAGGTCAGTGCTGTTAACAAGGTTATAGATATCTATTACTGTGGGCATGAGTTTACAAAGGTTTAGAATGAGGACAACAGCAGATCTGGATTAAAAACTTTACAGTTGATAGCTCATCAACATTATTTTAGCCATCTCTTGTCTGGGTTGACAGAAGGGCTCTTGCAACTACACTTAAGTGTCACTGAGATATGCTTAAAATATTAGTGGAGCTTTGGCCTCAATTATTCAGTGACTCATACCAGAAATGCCCACAAGGATCTGGCACATCAATCAACTTGTACATGGCAATAAGAATGTTAGAATCAAATATCCTAATGGCATTCATAGCTACATTTCATACTCGAGCACAACTTGACCAAGTTGTCAGTGGGTGGTGCTGACTATCATGAAATAATTTAGTCATGCCATGACAAGGTCTTCAGGAGAAAAAAAGTCAAAAAATAACTAAATTTGTACCCAAGTTTTAAATTCTTTTGATTTGTTCATTTCTGTCCATTTTCACTTTTGTTAAAGTTTAGACATACTTTGGGAGTTTCTTTCCCACAAAGTCATATCATCAAGTAGATTAAATTAGTGTCTAATTTCACATGGAGATTACCAAAAGACTGAAGATACATACCAGTGATAAGAACACGGGGGTGATCCGATTCAGTAAAAGATACCGAGTGAAAGCTAGCATCTGCATTTATTTGTCTGGGGCTCCAGCTCATCAGCCTGCAAGTCACAGCAGGAATCTGGCAACTACAACCATTGCTTAGTAGTGCCTGTTTGGCAACCTTGGTCAAGTTCCTAAAAAGTGGCATAATTCACACCTAAACAAGAAAGGATGTAAAGTTTAGTTATGAGTAATTCGGCACTACATTCCAAATATGCTCATTAATTTCTAAAACAATCTTCATTAGCACACTCATATTTGAGTCTACAACAGAAGTTCAAGCCCGTCAGTTTGTGTCAGTGTTTCTGTCCAGTTCATCCCTTATTACGTCCTTCTATGCCTTTCCCAATGAATACTTACTTATCTGGTTCCACCTCAGATGTATCTATTACTACTCACCTCAACTACTCCTTAATCACAGTATACAGTATTCTACATTCTAATTACTGAGTAAAAAGGTTTTCTCTTGAATACCCCGACCTCCAATTTTGGACTATGCTCTTAAATTCAAACTTTACTTAGTCAGAACAATCTAAACATTATACTTTCTTTTGCCTGCTCATCTCAGCTGTAATCAAACCAAATTTTATTCCTACATGCCTGTGTAGATAGGCAGCAAAAAAAAATTATCTTAGCAAAGACATACATTTCTCATAACCCTCCATTTGACTCAACTATACAAGATTTCAATCTGTAAAACGGTGCATACGTGCACACTGTCAGTCAGGATTACGATTAACATTTAATGGTCTGAAAAATAAGTCACGAAGACATAAATGATAACATGCAATGGTAGTTCAAAGTGAGAACAACGTCAATAAATGTCTTTTGTTACAGTAGAACAATATTTACCTCACTTTACTGCCAACTGATAACATAGACAGCATCACTGCAAGCTGACACTCTCCTGAACTTTTTGAATGCTCACCAAATTATTGCCTGACGCAATGCAATTCCAGTTGAAGTAAATATTTTTCATAGAGCAAAGCCAAAAGAAACTGATCAAACTATGTCATGCACGTTTAAAAAAAACTGCAGCCTATCCTACATAAAATGCAGCCCACACAACCATTTTCAATATTGATTTTTCCCAAATTTCTTTTTTCCCAGTCAAAATGCAACACGTCAGATCAAATTGGAAATGACTGACAACAATTTGCCTACACCATGTTAATGACTTAACCACAGTAAATGAAACAATACAAACAAACCATTGGAAATATATCATCCAGGTCAAGTATCTTCATTCTAGTTTTCTTTCTGTAAAAGAACCTTTCAGTAGCACAATGTAGTCAGACCTAAAGATCTGCAGACACTGCAAATAAAACCCAGTGAAATAAATTGTAATTTTAAAAGCTTTTAAAAGAATCAGCAAGAATGTCCCTGCAGGGTAGGTATCAACTCCAGACAGTTCCACAGAATGAAGCCTCCCCTCCAAATACTGGTTACTCTCACAGTTTAATTTATTGCTTTTCCCAAAAAAAATGCTTCACTGGAAGGGCCAATTTGCACAAACACTTCGGCAAATTTATACTAATTGAAACGAAAATTGCAGTTCTGGAAACCAGAGATAAAACAGAACATGCCGGAAATAATATGACACCATTTGTGGAAAGAAAAACGGAGTTTTAGGTCGATGACATTTCATCAGATTGGCCATTGTCCTAAAACGTTTGCCGTTTCTCTCCTCACGGACACTGCTGCCCCGCTGGGTATTTCCTGTACTTTCCGTGGTTCGACAAGGAGAAGAGGGACGGGGGCGGGGAAAGCTTGACTTTGCAGTCGGCTGACATTATGACCAAACTGCACATAGATCCCTGCGTCACACATTCGTGTCTCCGCGTCACCTTGGTCCTGCATTCCAAGTTTAGTTGTGATGGAAGTTGTTTAGCACATGTTCAAGCGTTTAAAGTTACTGCAAAGGTTCCCTGCTCCAGCCTGACTTTAACGGTATCTCGGCAATGTCCCGTCCAGTTCAATTCCCAAACAGTGGGCTCTGAAAACAGCCGGCGACTTAAACAGGGACGAAACAACGGGAACCCCGAGGGCAAGCACAGGAGGTGGACGTGGTACCAAGGAGCCAGCAGCACCATCACGGATGAGTCCGGCAGCTCCAGACCCGAGCCCAGCACCGGCGCAAGTGAAGGGACCGTTACCCGCCGGCCCGGGCCCCGCTCAATCGCACCCTGCGCTGCAGCCATCTGCTATGCCATCCCCCTGGGAGTCGAACGCACTTCAACCCGCTCCAAAACCAGCGCAGGTCCTGAAGCGGATCGAGCCCACACGTTAACTCCCTTCCTCCCTCCCCGGATGCTGCCCGACCCGCTTTGCACTAACAGCTTTTTCCCCTTTTTTAAAACGTCAGATTTCCAGCATCTGCTTTTACATTTTTGTTTTCCCGATCCCTCGCAGGCAGCCAGATCCATTGGGGAAGGAGTTGTTTGTAATGGATGCTCTCCTGATCCCAGCTTGTGCCCAACCCACCGCCTGAGGTTCCGTCCTACCTGAGCAGGCGACCTGCCCAACTGCCCTCCACCGCCTCGCGACTTGGATTGCATCAGCCGCCTTCACGCGTCTTTTATCCCGCGGAACTGTGCGCCCGTCTGAACTATGATTGGCTCCTTTTGCCGAAGCCTCAACGCTCATTGGTCCCGCTGGAGAAGCCTCGATGTCAATCATCTGGCCGTATCCCAGCGACGTCGATCCACCCGCAGTATCCTAGCAATCCAAGGGCAGGTCCCCACGTGGCGCAGGTTGATGGATTTGCTCTGACTTTTCCACGTCGTTTTCATGGCATTCCGGCTGCCGCGATAGGGACATTGCTCCGTCGCGTTGAGCACAGCCCTAATAAATTTCACATCGTGCAGGTACAATTAACAGAGACGCCATGTGACGTTACAATAGGTTAGAGAAAAAGTACTTCCCCTTTTATAAGTGATTGTTTTATTAGCATTCGACTGAAAAAGACCAATTTTTACTAGACTTACGCTCCAGAGTGTAGTTTGTTTATATCAAATAGTGCAAATGCGTAAGAGTGACCTACGGATAAACCAAGTTAAACAAACTCGTCACTAATAAGGATATTAAGAACTTCTCGAACGTGATTTCCTCTACAGGAAAGCTTGCCGAAGGCCGGGTTAATACCTTGCAGACGACCTCAGAACCATCCACAAGTGTGATCCTGATCTTCAAGTTGCTCATTACTTCGTTTTTTGCCCATCCCACGTATCTTCTATCTTCTACGCTGCACTAATAAAGCTCAACAGCTTGGAAAAATACCTTATCTTCCAACCAAACACTTGCGGCGAGGGGTCAGATCAAAGACAACTTCAACCCCACGATGGCATAAATCATAACCACTAAATTCCGGTGCGCACTCTTTAAACACATGAGACTTCCAATATGAGGTCGGTGGGCTTGGAACAAATGTATTCAGCAATGTGACAAGAGCTTGAAAATGGCAAGCATTGCCATGGATTATTTTAGTCTGGACACGTCAAACCCAATAAAACCCGGCAAAAGCCAAGCAATAGAGCCGAGTTTATCCATGGGTGATTCAACCTTTAATAGTAGCAGGATTAACAAAATGAAGGGGAGTGTTTGGCTGGAGTCGAATTGGGAATGAAAATGACTCAGGGATACAGCAAGATTGCATGACAGATAGAGGGGTCAGGGCACCTAATTTAAAAATATTACTAAAATCACTTCATGAACTTAACAAATCTGGAAATAAAAATGTTTGGTTCATGATATATTCATAATTTCATTTCCAACGGCTGAAGTATTCAGAATATGATGGATTACCCAGTGTGGTAATCTCAAATATGCACAATCATGCGAAATTGAAAGTTATCAAATCAGATTTAAAAGACTACTATAAACAAACCAGTCATTCCCGAAAGGCAAATATTGCAATTACAAGTCTGAAATTTAAAAAAAGGAATGCTGGAAATACACGTCCAACAGCATTTATAGAGAGAATGTTAACATCTCTGGTCAACAAGTTGGTTTGGTAACATCATTTTCTTACATACTCTCCAGCAGGATTTGAAGGGCGGTTATCAATTCTCAACCAGAGGACAAAAGGATTTTAATACTGGTTCATCAAGATTACTTGAAAATGGTATTATAAGGTGATACTGCCACCCCTATAACTGTTGCATTTTAATCTTCAAGACAAATCACCAAAATAAACAAGTTATCCCAACGAAAAAAATCATGGGATTATTAAAAAGTAATGTTGAACACTCAATAGTTACAGCATTGAACATGTTTTTATTTGTCTGACAGTCAATTTTTAAGTTTCATTAAAGTATCAAATTGAAAAAAATATTAAATAGATTAGTTATAAAAATACATTGTATACTTTTAGTTAGATTTATACTGGCAAGACCCTAAATTGCAGGATGAACCTTTTAAAAAATGATTGTTGACATAACAACAGCAAAAATGTTGACATTTTAATGGCAGTAATTTTGCAAAAGTGAGTAGGCATTTGGGGCAACAAATTTTATACCTTGTCATCTTGTGCTTTCCATTGTGAACCAACTGTTATCTTTCATCTGCCATTAGCCATCATTCTTCAGCAAGGACCAATCCATTCCATTGCACAACTGGGCTGAAGGAGGTATGCCCCTTCCCCAAACACTTGACTTAACCCAGTCCTGCGAGCAGGTTCCACCAAACTGCTGACTGCCCTTCGATGGAAGGGTAGGCTAACCCCTACATCCCCATAGGCAGTCCACCACACAATGATGGTTGCCCACCTGTGACCCAAGCCCACAAGCTGAAAATAACACGCACTTTTCCCTCGTGTCTCATTGCCATTTTTCTCTCCTTTCCTGACAATGAAAGTCAGTACTGAGTTAATCAATGTGAGAGGGAGAGAAGAGCGGCATATGTTACAAAACTGCAATTTAGGGAGGGCCTTTTTGAATAAATACAATTGTAACTTGCAAGCAGAATACCAAAGGTGGTTAACTGCAGTATAACTTAATTATAAAAATGTTAATTCAATTTTTGTATAAAAATTACTGCACAAAGCTAGCAGTAAATAAGTCTCTTCCTTACCACAACCTTGACACATATAGTTTTAGATTAGGGCCTGCAAGTATGTTAAAATATTTTTTGCTGATTTGCTAATATTCAGCATAGTGGATTAATAATAGGCATTATAGAGTCTATGCTGAGCTCCGACAAGAGGAGCAATTATCAGGCAGGCAGAAGATTCATGGATATGCTCAAAGCCTTCTCAAAGAAATGCCTCATCCACAGTGACTCCTGGGAATCTATTGCCAATGAGTACTCAAAGTGGAGGAGCATTGAGGAGGAGACTGAAAACCTTGAAATCATGCATCAGAAGCACAAAGAGGCCCAGGGCATGTAGCAGAAGCAGAAGACAACTTTATAAATTAACATCTGTGGAAGAGTCTGCAGCTCACACATTGGCCTCATCAGGCACCGCAGAAATGACAAAACCAGAGTGGAATCAAGTCCTCCTTGATCCTGAGGGACTGCTGAAGAGGAAGGCAGCTTCTTTCATTGTTCTGATTCTTCACTATATCAACAATGAATGAGCAACATGGTTTTTGAATATTTAAAAGAAAACCTCTTATTTACAAAAACAAATTTTTTGTAAACTTTCATTCCATCTTATTCAGCTGTCAACCTCAAAAAAATACTTCACTTCAGTTGGAAAACAACTTGTAATGGAGCGTATACAATCTCTGAAAATGCTTAACAGTACAAACATTTCCATCACATTTAGCTTCTCGTAAAGGAAAAGATTTTTTCTAAATAAATAGCCCTTAATAAATGACATGCCACATTGGTTCATTGGTTCTTATGGAAGAACAAGCTGAATCAGGTGTCTAAACTTTGCTTTTGTAGACTATCATAAAACATGAGGGCCATTAAGTTGAAATTACGTCATCAAATTTACAGATCTAATGCAATGATTTAGAATTTATCCAACAATTATGCAGGTACCTTCAAAATACAAACACTTTGCAAAGATAATAGCCAAACTATTGTGGTCTAATTATTAATAGAACTGAAAACTCCCACACTGCCAGAGTTAGGACCCAGAATCCGCTCTGTGCGTAAGATGGTCTGCATTGAGTTCTTCAACTGCACTTTGAAAAAATGATTCATAATAATTTCAACAGAATTATTCTTTGATTAAACTAGTAAAGCAACAATTCAAAATAGGATTTAAACAAAAAAAATTGCAATCCCTGATCATAATTTTAAATTTTATTTCAAAATGTCAAATTAAAATAATGCAAGGATGATGTTATTGGATACAAGTGTGAATGAAGACAGCAGATAGGGTCATGTGTATTTAAAACATTTAATGTCAAAAGAATTACATTTCAAGCCAATGCATGCATTGCATAATTTAGACAGGACTTAACCAATGATAACATTTCACACAGCATAGCTTGTATTTTGAACAAATTTCATACCCTTATATTTTAAATTTTCACATAAGTGAAGTAAACACCTGGTTGAATTTGCAGAAAGACTGAATTTGCATGAGTTTCAAATATTGCATTACCTACATATCATCTGGTTCACATAATCAGATAGATTGAAGTCAGCTGTTTTCATATACATGTACTACATTGGCCATACAGTACTACAAAATGATTTAAACAGGATTTCTGAATTTAGCACAAAATGCTTCACAACCATAAATATTGACAGAACATTTAAATGCTAATTACTCCAGTCCATTAGAGATTAATTATTGAAAAAAATTACATCCTTTTAAAGATTCTCTATTGACACTGATAAGCAAGCTTCAATTATGGAAGAAAGCCAAAGGGGCAACCATCAGAACAGCAAGTGATATCTTCCTGAAGCAATCTAAAAGAATCAGCACTCACATCATCAGTTTCAAAATCACGTTGCCATTGGCAAAAATTACATACCCATCAGTACTTGAATTGCATCTATCTTTAATTGAATATAAATGGAGAACTTGAAGTTATTTTGTAAAAGCATTAATGCAGTTCCTCACAAAATTGTATCAGCAACAGTCACACTAACTTCAAAAGTTACCTGGCAGTAGACTACTGTGATCTCAAAACTGGCCTCAATTGAACTGGCTCCACGAAGGAAGAGGCTATTTTCCCCCTTGGATGAGGTGGTGGGGTTTCAAGGTGAAGGGGGTTGTTTGTAAATAAAAAGCCACTCGCCTTACAGTTGAGGTTTGAAGATGTTATTAATATCTCACAACTCTATTGATATGACCACATTGGTACTATCCCATGCTAAAAATGGATCCAAACTTTCTGGAACTAGTCAAGCATTTATCCAATTCAGAATTTTCAAAAAAAATAGTAAAGGTAATAGACTGGCCAAAACAATTAAAAACATCCAAGGACATCTGATATCACAGACTTTGTGTTAACCTCCAAAATATCTAATTTTAATAATGTAGTGTAACAAAGACATAAATATACTTTTAAAAAGCTGCCCTAATTATTTCATCCAATGATCAGCAAAGTATCCAAACAAGCATCTGCACAGATAAGGAAGGATGCATTGTGTCATAATTTCCTACACCAACTTCTCTGCTTTATCAGCAACAATTACTTCAAGATCATTTCAAATGTTAATTTGTACAGGAACGATGCCAACAAAGAATAACAAGCATATGCAGGTTAAAATTTCAGTAAGGACTTTTCTGTTAGAACGTTAAAGTGCTAGTTCAAATAAAGACTGGAAATGATTGTTTGGTAGAAGTGGGCATATAGTGTATTTTCAAATTCACTTAACTACAGTTCCTTCAGCAAAAAATGACATACTTGAATTGTGCAACTCAGTGGTCTGTTATAAATAAGCAACCATTAAGTCTTGTGAACATATTCTACTTAGTAGTTATAATTTCTTGGTATACATTTAACATGAGAGGTTAATTTCATAGAGTAAAGTTACCACCTGACAATGATATAACTGAAGTATATTCTTCATAAAGTGCAAACAATGGTACCACAATCCAGAAATAGATTACATCCATGTATGTAGATGTTTTTGCCCATCTGAAGAAGTGTTAATATTCTTGGGAGGTATTTTTCCTGCATAATTTTAACATTATTTTTGTCTGTTAAACAAAAACATTCCAACTTTGCAGCTAGATTGGTCCTCTTCCATTTCAAATCAAAATAAGCTGATCATTTCATTATAAATGCACTTAATAATAATAATAATTTGCATAATTCACTTTGCTCAAAAAAATTTTACTTGCCATTGAATAGAATCAGAATCGAGCTCATCATTGTCTCTCATTTCTTCCATATTTTAGTATAATAAGCATTAGGATGAGTGTTTCTAAGGCTTCAAGTGATAACAAATAGGCCTGCAGATCTATTAATAGCAATCTGGCACTGTTAGCAGAAATCATTACTCGTGACATGTAGTAGGTGCAATGTTTCCACATGAGTAAGTTTCAGTAGCTTCTGGTCAGGTCATAATTTCCAAGGAAAGTAGTTTTCTTTCAACCAAAGTACAGATACATCTAAGTGCAATAACCGATGGCAATATTAAACTAAACTTAGTAATTTCCTCTGCATCTGCCAAAGATTCATGGCCTGAAGTACATTAATCTACTTTAAATTACACGCTCCCATTTTGACATACGTTATCGCATGTGAAAATACATCTCTAAAAAAAAGATGCTATTTCTGAATGTTAATTTTTAAATTATACAATAGCAGACTTTGACAAATTCTCAATGTGTTACAAAATTCAATAAATGCTTCAATAATTCAGTCATCCTTCTAATTTAATAATTTGATTATTTAACTGCTCCCACAATCAGTGATTTGCTCACACCTTCCATAAGGATAGGGCCTAGTAAACAGCAGCGACAGTACAATAAGACGGAGAGTGGAAATACACAGGCAAGGTTATATAAGGAATTATATTTCAATACTTGTGCAATATTTTTCTGATTAATCCATCCTGAAATTGGATGGTTAGCAGCTTGATTTGCAGATTTTACTTTAAAACCGTACTGAAAAATATTCCTCCTCAAAAGCTGTTTTCGGGGCATCTGAATTATTACCATGTAACTAATAGCAAGGATTCGTCTAAATTTCCTCCTACTGGAGAGAACTTGATGTTCAAATATACTTAAGGATTAATACATGCACAGCATCATATACAAAATGTTACTTTTTTTCAATGGAGTAAATGTAATAATTTATAAATCTGCAATATTTTTCAAGGACTTTCAAGATCTCCATCTTCTGTTTGTAGCTCAGCTAGCTGACGTCGAAGTGCATTTACTTTTGCCTGCAAATCCTTATTATACTCAATAATATGAATTATTTCATCCCAGGCCTCATCCAGGTATTTTGAAGAACGATTCCATCGGAGAAATACACCTATAATTAAAAATGCAGATAACTAACTTTCAAGGAATCCCAAATTTTCTTTATAACCTTTGGTTCAAGTATCCACAGCAACTACATCAGGAAAATACACACTATAATTGACTTCTTGTTTAAAGAAAAGAGCAAAGGTACCTGGCCAGGAGAAGGAGTCTATGGTGGAAAAAGAGTCCATGGTGGGAATTGAATTTATGTTGCTGGATTGATACTCCAGGCTTCTAGTTTACTAGACCAGTATTAAGTACTAGTACCAGCAATCCCAAACCTGGCATTCAAACTCACATGAAATTTTACTTGAAGTGCATTACACTTGTGAATATCAGTAGCCTAATTAAGCGAATTTAATCTCATACCCCATTAAATCCAAAATAAATGCAATGTCATAATACTAATTTCAAAACAATTGCGAGCAGGGTGTTCATGAAGAAGTGAGCGACTATGTTTAATCTACACAAGCCCATCACAAAAATATAAATATAGCAATACTATATTATGTTAACAAGATTATTAGTATGCAAATTAAAAGAATATGTGCTGAACACTCCCAGGAAGTTGGCAATCTTGAAAACAGAAAAATTGGGGGGAAAAAAAAAAAATCACAATTTCTAGATGAATAAAATCACCTTCCCAAAGCTGTAAACTTTGTGGTGCCACTGAAGGCCAGATGACTAAGCTGTTTGCTTCATAGAGAGGGTTCAAGTACTTTTCCAGCTCTTTTGGTCTATTCACCCAAGACCATAGAGAGACAGTTTTCTGCTGAAGCTTTAGTTTGCGCCTGGAACAACAAAGAAAAATACGTCTCAACATTCTTTCTTTGTAAGTAATCAAATAATACAAATTCATGTTTACCAGCGCTTAGCTTTAATAAACTCAGGTACTAATTCAATCATGTCACACAAAACAAATCAAATCACTTGGTGCTCCAAGACATTCAATCATACCTCAACTACAGCATGTTTTATATCAAACATCTGAAATTGTTCTCTGCCACAACCTGATATGGTTTGTATTTAAGTTACCAAAAGTAATCCAGAGGCCTGGACATACAATCCATACAAACCCACCAGAGGCAACAGCTCTCTGGTACACCAGTGGAAAGGAATATCCCTGGGAGTTCTCAACAACGATTCTAGATCCAATGTAGCCTCACATCATCAGGTCAAGTATGAGCAAGAATACCTCCTGATTATCAGAGCTGTCCATCCTCAAATGATGAGCTAGTGCTCCATATTGAAGAACACTTGGCAGCATGGAAAGTAGCAGGGGGAGGAAACTGCAATGTCCACCACCAAGAATAGCTTGATAGTGTCATTGCTGGCCGACCCCTGAAGGCCTTTTGTTCCCAGACAGGGTATGCAGCATGAGGGCTAAACCATTTTGACCTCATTCCACCAATCCATCTGTAACAGATGCATCCATCCACAACAGCATGAGAGAAAGTGATTACCACGTAATTTGCATTGTGCTCCACTACAACTGTACCAACGGAATAGACTCAGAACAGATCTGGTGGCTCAGAACTGGGCATCCAAAATTGGGATCCAAGGCATCCAAGTGTACCACCATAACCTGTATACTCATGCCCATCATATTCCTCACTCCACCATTTCTATCAAGTCAGGAGATCAACCCTGGTTCAATGGGGAATGCAGAAAGACAAGCTGACAGCAGCACCAAGTAGACCTAAACTCAGGACATGACAGCTTACTGAGCTGCCAACTGGGAGTAGATTTAAAATAAAAATTAAAAAGCCTCTACCCTAATCTTAAATGTATTTTCCCATCTGTATGTACAATACATATAACTACACTTTTTTTTCCCCCCCTCCCACTACATGTGAGAATTCTTCAATGTGATTGCATGATGAGCCAACTTGATGATCTTCTGCTGCAGGTCAGGGATTTCCTTGAGTTGGGGCTTGAAAACAACTGACATGAGAGAAAAGATGTCCACACCAGACAATGTGCAAGATTGCTGTGGATATTTATTTGAGGTCAGCAACAGATGCATTTGCTTCACTGCCAATTGCAAAATCTAGAGCATTACGATATCATAAAATTAGATAAGGCTCACTGAGCTTTGCCAATAATATATACATAACATCAAAGTAACAAATATTTCATTTGATGGATTGCTGGATTATCAGTTAAAAAAGCAACTTATTACAGTTCTATGCATTATTTTTCATTACTTAATATCTTGGGCATTTTGGGTAAATTCTGCAGGAGCTTCTGGAAAATTAGTTTAACAGCAGTTTCTAAATCTTAACCAAATGACTCCCTCCGGAGGAAAGAAATAATTACATTTTCTTCCACTGTCCTGATACACTTCAAAACCAGAGAGAAAATTTAGTATAGCAAATGCTAACATTCATTACATTCTTCCTCTCTCTAAATAACTCAACTTAGTACAGATCAGAATTGAATCACATATTTGGAGTTTCCTACAGTAAAGATAAAAAGCTATTATAGTGTTTAGCCTAAAAATCTCTAGACCTTCTTTAGGAATATTTCCAATTTCAACTGTTTAAAAATTATAATTCAAGCCCAAGTACTGGAACCATTTCAGCTGCTTAAACTATATTGAAAGGGAAAACATTGCTCAAAATTTCTTAAGTAGATGTGAATTGCAATATTTTTGAATTAATATCATACATTTTGCTAATGGCCTCTGCTGCATGATCAGGTTAAATGCCATTGAATGAACTGAAGAGGAAACGAAATGCAAGGTTTCCTAGTATGACGATCATGTGAAAATAGGCAGAAGGGCGTGTTGCGATGAGGTCATTATATTATATCCTGTTGCATAATCAGAGTGATTGGGCAAAAACCTGTCAAATGGTGTGCAATGTTGGGGAAGTGCAAGGTTATGAACTTCAGTAAGAGAAACCAAAAAGTGGATTATTTTCTAAATAGAGGGAGATGCAAATAAATGAAGTTCAGAGGGATCTAGGTGTTCTAGGTCCAAGTAGTTAAGGTGGCAAACAACATGTTGGCTATTATTGCAAAGCTGATGGAGTTTAAGAAAAGGGAGGTTTTATTACAGTTGTGCAGGGTGCTGACGAGGCCACACCTTGAATAGTGTGCAGTTTTGGTTCACTTATCCAAAAATGGATATGGTAGCATTGGAGGCAGTCCAAAGGAGATTCACCAGGCCAATTCCTGGAATGAGAGGGGTGTCGTACCAAGAGAGGCTAGGTAGCTTGGGTCTATATTCCTTGGACTTTAGAAGAATGAGGGGTGACCTTATTCAAAAATACAAAATCCTAAGGGGGCTTGACAGTAGACATTGAGATGCTTCTACTAATGACAAAAGTCACGATCAAGGGGACATAGCTGCAAAATGAAGTGCGTAGAAATTTCTTCTCTCAGAGTGCAGTGAAGCTCTGAGAGAAGAAATCCACATCCTTCCCCCCCCCCACACCCGGAGGGTGGTGGAGGCCAGATCATTACATATATTTAAGGTGGAAATGGATAATTATTTGAAAGAGTGAGGAATTGAGGCTCATGGGGAACTGACACAGAAAAGGAATTGAGGCCAGCATAGATCAGCCATGATCATATTGAATAACAAGACAGGCTTGAGGGACCAGGTGACCTACTCCTGCTCCTAGTTTCTTGTATTCTTGTGAGTGTTCTCAATGGAGAGCTTAAAAAGCAAATTATATTTTGGCCCAAGTTGGGGATGGACATGTTACAACTGCTGGAGGTAGCAAGGAACAAACAAATATTGATTTCTGGTTAAATGCAAACTCCAATTCTGGAGCCAATTTTCCCCTTTAGGATCACATGCTGTCTGCATATTACTATTGTAAACCTCACAAAAAGACCTACAAATGTGTGCACATAGTTATTCACATAGTGTGCCGCCAGAGGGAAAAAAAATTAGCTTTAAGAAAGGAACAGGTTACATTATCTGGGCAAAAAGGAATGGTGATATGGCAGGGCAATGAGATCACAGAATTCTCAGAGCGAAAGGGCTAAATGACCTTTCTCAATGCTGCCAAGTTCTAGGATTCAAATTTTACTTGCCTGCTCCACCACTCAATAAGATCACGGCTGATCTCTCACTCCAATGCTACTTTCCTGTCTTTTACTATGAAGTCTGTTCCCATGTGGACCCCAGTGAATGGGACTGAAGAGATGTCCTTCCACAGATGCCAGGCAACACAGCCGTCAGACTCACACTTGTGTATGCAAATGAAAATATTAAGTCTCCCTAAATATATTGTCTCTCATTACCACTACATTCCTTTTCACTTCCCGGACTTGAATGAGCTCCTATACTATAGTGCTTTGGTCAATTTGTTCATCCACTCTGCAACCTCTGCTCTCATCCATAATGGCTGCAGGAACCTCAAGCTTGTTGGAAAAGTACAAGGACTTCAGCTGTTGCAAGACTAGCTTCTGGATTCCTTTAATCTGCCTCATTTAGTCACACCTGCCTCTCTTAAGTGACCAATTCTGCAGTACTAATCCAAAGAGCATGACAACTATCCTGGAACAAAGTATCCAGATAACCTTCCTGCTCTTTGATGCATCAACTATCCTAATCTCACTTCATCTCATCAACCGAGAGCTGAAGTTCCTTGAGCTACAGACAGATATTCTGCAGATGTGAACAAATGGATCTCAAAGGTTTCCATCAACTTTGTACAATAGCTGCAACAACATCTGACCTGTCATGTCTGGCTTAAAACTTTATTTATTTAATTCTGTCACCATTGTCCTCATCTCCCCAAAGTCTCCACCTCATGATACTGTGATCAC
The DNA here is from genome assembly GCF_009764475.1 of Pristis pectinata. Lineage (NCBI taxonomy): Eukaryota > Metazoa > Chordata > Chondrichthyes > Rhinopristiformes > Pristidae > Pristis > Pristis pectinata. The sequence goes on along the minus strand of NC_067414.1, from coordinate 56,447,317 downwards.
CGGGTGCTGTGCTAAAAACACGTTCATCTGAAAGATGGTGTCAGGGACAGTGCTATCCTCTCCTTCATGGGATTTGAATTCAACTTCTTTATCAATTTCAAACTCTGACAAAAGTATGTTACCAACTGAACCATAGATAACACCTATTACAACTTTGGATAACTTTTTTTTAAAAAAATGTGCATGCCTAACATGTCTTAGTAGAGGATCTACAACAAAATGTATATACTTACACATGGAAAACAATTGCAACTATCCCAAAACTACTCAAAACATTAATTACTTATAGCTATAAAATCACTGGATTAATGCAAAAATATGCTCATTTTGGGTCAACTTTAGAAACCATACACATTAATGATTACATATTCAGGATTAAAAATGTAGTGTCTCTGGTAACCCCATGGACAGAATGCCATAATTACAAGTCTGAATTCTAAACTAAATCCAATAAAACTCATCCAATTACTTTAAATACATCCTGGGGAGGACTTAATGATGTCCGGCACAGCTCAAAGTGTAGTCATGGATGGATAATAAATGCAATATTCAGTAATGCTCACAACCCACGAACAAAAATAAAGAACCAGAAGGGGAAATGAAAACTGTCAAAGCCAAATTCACTCCACAAAAGATACATTGATCACTTGGTTACCAACAATGGAGAAGTTTGGCTTTCTTGTTCTCTCAGCTAGAAGAGAATATGAAAATTGGAAACAGGAGATGATTCACAGTTGAGGGAAAAGCTACTCATCATCTTACTTGGGGAAACCTACAATGCAACAAAATATTTCTATCTCAAGTACCACTCACCTTTCATTTTCATTATTACCCAAGAAGGTCCCAAATTGAGAGGCATAAGCGTGTTCAAACAACACGATTAGGAACTGTTCATTAAACTCAAACGAACATGGAAATTGGCGCTGGATCTGCCAGCAGCAATCTAAAAAGAGGAGAAATGCAGGAGCTTCATTCTTCTGCTTGGAATTGGAATAGGCTGACTGAGCACACCGTTGCTGGAATGGATGGCCAGCCTAGAACAAATAAGCAATTTGAATACAATTACTTCAGTTTAAAAAACATTCCTTTCAATACAGAAGTTGATAATGACATTAAGCAACTGGCATTCATGAAAAACAAAGAGGAGACAAGTCTGCCTTTCAATAAGATCATGGATGACCTGATCTAGGCCTCAACTCTAGAACTTCAGTTCCACTATAGACAAAAATCTATCTCAAGTTTGAACATATTCAGTGATTCAGCCCCCACAATTCTCTGGAAGAGAGAATTTTTAAGATTCACAACCCTCAAAAGTTCCACAGCTGTTTAAAAGGGAAACCTATTATTCTGAAATAATGTTCCCTAGTTCTTGATTCCCGCATTAAGATTTCTACATTAAAAACAATGCAAAAGCAATTACTGACATGTCTTTCGTCCCACTTCCCATCCCAGTAACGGAAAAAACTGTGCTTGGCTTTATTCCTCCCAATGTCGTCTCCCCGGTCCAACACTCATCTATGGAGCATTTGGATAATAAAGACACCCATGTCAGACTGCTATTTATTGACTACAGGTCCACCTTCAATACCAAAATTCCAAGCAAACTCATCTCCAAACTCAGACCTGGGGCTCAATACCACCCTTTGCAACTGGATCCTTGGCTTCCTGACCAACAGACCACAATCAGTAAGGATAGGCAGCAACACCTCCGCCACGATTATCCTCAACACTGGTGCCCTACAAGGCTGTGTTCTCGTCCCCCTACTTTACTCCCTATACACTCACGACTGCATGGCCAGATTCTACTCTAAATCCATCTACAAATTTGCAGATGACACCACCATAGAGGGCCGAATCTCAAATAATGTAACAGGAGATAGCGAGCCTTGTGGCATGGTGTCATGACAGCAGAATATATAGGAACAGGAAAAGGTGGATCTGGCCGTGGACTCAGATCCACCTTTTCCCTATAACCCTTAATTTCCCTAATATGCAAAACTCTATCTAACTGCGTCTTGAATATATTTAATGAAGTAGCCACTACTGCTTCCCTGTGCAGAGAATTCCACAGATTCACTACTCTGGAAAAAGCAGTTTCTCCTCATCTCCATCCTAAATCTCACCTACCAGTGGAAACCACCTTCCTGCCTCGATCTTATCTATCCCTTTCATAATTTTGTATGTTTCTATAAGGTCCTCTCTCATTCTTCTGAATTCCAGTGAGTACAGTCCCAGGTGACTCAATCTCTGCTCATAGGCTAACCCCCTCATCTCTGGAATCAACCTGGTGAACCTCCTCTGCACCACCTCTAAAGCCAATATATCTTTTCTCAAGTAAGGAGACCAGAATTGCACACAATACTCCAGATGTGGCCTCACTAGTACCCTGTACAGTTGCAGCATAACCTCCCTGCTCTTAAATTCAATCCCTCAAGCAGAGGCGGCCAACATTCCATTTGCCTTCTTGATAACCTGTTGCACCTGCAAACCAACCTTTTGCAATTCATGCACAAGCACTCCCAAGTTCCTCTGCACAACAGCACACTGCAATCTTTCACCATTTAAATTTTTTAAATAACCTTTAAGAGTAAACATCACCAATAGCCTGCCCCACATAGACGTCATGGCTAAGAAAGTGCACCAGTGCCTGTACTTTCTCAGGAAGCTAAAGAAATTTGGTATGTCCCCAATGACCCTCACCAATTTTTATAGATTCAATAGTCTTATAACGGCAGGATAGAAGTTGTCCTTACCAACAGGCTCAAGGACAGCTTCTATCCTGCTGTTATAAGACTACTGAATGGTCCTCTTATATGGTAAGATGGACTCTTGACCTCACGATCCACCTTGTCATGACCTTGCACCTTATTATCTGCCTGCACTGTACTTTCTCTATAACTGTAACACTTTATTCTGCATTCTGTTATTGCTTTTCCCTTGTACTACCTCGATGTAGTGACGTAATGAAATGATCTGTATGGATGGCATGCAAAACAAAATTTTTCCACTGTACCTCGGTACATGTGACAATAATAAACCAATTTAGAAAGTATTGTGTCTGGATCCATCACTGCCTGGCAACTGCTCTGCCTAAGATTGCAAGAACCTGCAGAGAGTTGTGGACACAGCCCAGCACATCATAAAAACCAGCCTCCCCTCCACGAACTCTATCTATGCTTCGCGCTGCCTCAGTAAAGCAGCCAACATAATCAAAGATCCCTCCCACTCTAGACATTCTCTCTCCTCCCATCGAGCAGAAGATATAAAAACCTGAAAGCACAACCACCAGGCTCAAGGACAGCCTCTATCCCGCTGTTATAAGATAATTGAACAGACTTCTTGTACGTTAAGATAGACTCTTAACCTTACATCTACCTCATCATGGCCTTGCATCTTGTTGTCTGGCTGCACTGCACTTTTTCAGCAACTGTAATATTATATTCTGCATTCTGTTATTGCTTTTCCCTTGTACTACTTTGATGTACTGATGTAATGAAATGATCTGTGTGGATGGCATGCAAAACAAAGTCTTTCACTGTACCTCAGTACATGTGACAACAATAAACCAATTTACGACATCCTTCCAACCTTTTGGCTTTTTAAGCTAAATTATTAGCAGCTGTTGCTTTGGTAAAGTAGTACAAAAAGAAACTGCGTTTACACCTTGTGTATATCAATCATGCAAGGATGGCAAAAAGACGACAAAGCTTCTAAAGATCAGAGCATTATTGCTTCTACCTGTATTTCCTTAATATGTACAATAGCCAGTAACATTGTTATTGCACAACAATGGACTTTTTTGTTCTAATTGTGTTCTTTTTTGTATAATTTGTATTTTTCTTGTGAATGTTGTGCATCTGATGCTATATGCCTGTGATGCTGCTGCAAATATTTTTCAATGCAGCTGTGTATACATACAAAAATAAACCTAACTTTGCCTTATTTTTTCTCACTTCCTTAACTGCAACTCAATCACAGCAACAATATTAATCAAATTCAATATTGTGGTTACATCTTTTAAAACAACACTTAGTTAGAATTTAATTAGCAAAAGCAGCCAAATTAGATCCATTATACCTGCAACCATTCACGCTCAATTAAGGCCTCAAATCCATTAATTGTTCTCGACTGTGGATCTAGGATAATGTGGGCAAGAGAGGTGACTTGCAAAGTAGAGTCAATCCCTTCACTGCCATGAACCAATACAGATGCACCTTCCCTAAAAGAGGAACAGAAAGAATGTTTCAAAAGAATGTAGGTTGTACTATGAATTACCTCAAGAAAAGCACAATGTTGAATACCAAGGATCAATATTCACTGAGCCCAAAAAGAATCACATTGCTTCCCCCTATGTTTTGTATAAAGCACGTTACAGTTCCACATAAAATGTTCCTGCTGTTAAAATTATTTTAGTCTCTACTAGAATTGATCCCAAGCAAAATGAATTGAGACTTTCAATGTTGTATTTCATAAACTCAAATTATGACCTGGCATTAAATACTGCAAGAACTACAAAGACATTTTCTGAATGATTAACAAAGTTAGGAGTAATAATATGTATTTGAAACATTTTGCTGACAGGCAAATATTGGAAAGCAAATACATTGATAATTTATTAGAATGAGGAAAAACAGCTTATAGTCAGAATCACTAGAGAAAGTCATGAATTAAATACGTCACAGAACAGGTTTGTCAGTTGATAGGCCCAATTAAAACATAATAAAAAAGTGTTCATCTGATATCAAAAAATGCTTCATTATTATAAACAGAAAAAAATCTGAAACAACAACAAGCAATGCTGGAAAATCTCAGGTAAGGCATTTGTGGAAAGAGAACAATGTTTCAGGTCTGTGATTCTTTGGCAGTTCTCGAAAATAGAGATACAAATTAGTTTTCAGTAGGAGAGAAAATGAGGAGGGATGTGTCACAAACCAGCAACAAAAGAAACACACTGAGCATGATTCAGTGTTAAAAACTATTTTATTAATTACTAATTATGATAATACGTAAAATAAAAGTAAAAATGTTAGAATGTTAGAATTCAAAAAGTTAAACCTCGAACGTTAACCCCAAAACTAAACTCTTCGTGTGTGTGTGTGTGACAAAGTCCAAAACTCCCCAGTTCCGGAATGGTTCTTAAAGTTCAGTTCCGCAAGCCATAAGGTGAAACATGAGCAAGGGCTTCTTCAACAACCACCGTTGTCTGAAGATAAGATGTAGATGTAGAAAAACATAGAGAGAGTACATACGAAATCCAAATGTTCCACGATGGAACCCAAACGACACTTCAGTGTTTACTCGGTAGTGACTTCCTCACCCCGAAAAGCATCCGAACCGTGGTCATCCACACATAAATACCTGTTTCCTTCTACAGGTCAGCAACAAAGTGAACTCCACCGGATTACTTCCAACTTCCATACATGGATTTCTGTGGCAAACACAGTTATTGTTTCTCATCCATCGATAGAGAAAACAAGCAGGCTGGTGTCTCTCTCCCTTCTCTCCCTCTCTCCTTCTTCTTCTGACTTCTTCAACAACGTCATTACGTCCTTTATCTTCTATTGACGTAAGCACGCCCCACACACACATACACACACTCTCTATCTTAAAGGGACTTTCACTGAGTCCGTAACAGATGTGTGGAACAAATGTGATGAGTCAAAATGGATGAATGACAGTCACTAGTACATTAAGTTTCTTGGGTGGCATAATGATTTGTTAATGGTAAGGTGGTGGGATCTGCTTGGCAGGAAGGATTTAACAAGTCAGATAAAAACCAAACTGAGCCCACAAGATAAAAACGCAGAAAATGGAAAATGCTGGAAAAACTAAGTCAGGCAGCATCAATGGAAAGAGAAATAGTTAACATTTCAGACAAGGGAATCCATCAGCAGACCTGAGGAAGAGAGAAATAGTTTTGTTTAGCTAGCAGTAAAATGGGTGAAACCAAGAGAAAGAATGAAGCCATGTGGCTGGTGGGATAAGGTTAAGCTACTATGGCTGTGTAATTTGTTGCTGAGGTAGTTCTGACATAGCGGGATATGCCCAGAAGGCCAGATTATACACACGGAAGAAAACAGAAAAGAATGGCAGGCAGAAATAGACAAGAAGAAAGAAGTTATCTAAAGTTAGAGAATTTGATATCAAGCCTGGAAGATGAGATGCTGTTATGAACATACAAACAGTAAACAGTTAGTAAACGGAAAGTACAGAAAGCATAATTTCAAAGTTTGCTGATGACACAAAAGTCGTCAATAATGGGGCAGATAAGAGAGGGAGAGAGCATTTTCTGAAAAGGCAGACACATAACAGAAGAAATTTAGCATAGAAGTGGTGTGCTTTATTAGGAAGAATGATGAGAGAAATACGACATTTGAGGATATAGGCACAAAAATCCTCGACGGAACTTTTTTCTAAATATCCACTGAGTAGTTGTGATCTGAAATGCATTATTTGAAAAGGTTGTGGAAACATGATCAATGGCTGAAAATATGAAGTCAGATTAACTGGGTAAATTCACCCAAGAGTTAGTTCCCAGCATGATGTGCAGTGTGTCATTCTGTGCCTTTATGAAACAAGATCTTACCTGTCAATACACTGTGCAGCCAGGCAAGCAGTGGTTAATATTTCTTTTATGTGGGTCAACCAGCTGGAAGCCTCCAGTTTGCTCAGCCATCTATCCATGTTGTGGGATTGGTCATTAGAAGCTTCAACCAGTTTAATTAAACTTTCCTGAAGAATGTGGTACCTGATTAAAAGAAACACATAACACGCAACCATGAAAGTTCCTTGTACTTAGGATACATAAAAGCCATGCACAAGGCACTTAAGGATCTGTGTGACAAAGTATTTTTGCACTATCCCAAAACAATCAACAATCAATAAAATTGATTCACTGTACTTGACTCTTTTGTGCAAGAACCCTACTATAATATTTACCAGTGCATAACAGCTAGACATTAAATTTTCCACTTTTCTCTCTAAGCACACTTTAAATAATACAATTTTAGCTAGGTTTCAGAGCAGGAGTGATACTGGAAGCTCAGCCTTCATTTTTGCACAATTTTAAATTCCAACTACAACCATCTTCTGACAGATACTTAGCAGATATAGTGTGGCCAGTGGCTCAAAAATCTATAATACTTGGTTTCAATACTGCTAAAGTATCCCTTTTTATTATTAAGTACAGCCAGATTTTGTTTAAATGCAAGCACCCTTTGAGCAGCAAAAGAGGAACGTTACTCAGAATAAATACAGTCAAACTCTGAGAATACACCATCCAACCATTTGGAAATCTCAATGGCTCAGCAGGCGGTTTACTGTGCTCCCCTGAAACCAATCATGTCCATGAAGCTGTTTCAGATCTGGATGCCTTATCAATAATTTACAGTGAGCTGTTATTTCAACCATGCCATTTATGTTTTCTTTCACGTCTTTCTTTCAGCTGAAAGACAACATTTTTCCATTTGTGGTAAAGCATTGTTACAAACCTTCCCTCTCACCTACCTTATTTTTCCCCCATTAGTCTAAATGTATCCAGTATGAGGGAATGATGTCACATTGTATTAATAATGACATTGGGAAACTACTAGTCACAATTAAGACAATTTTATCCTTCCAGTTTTTATAATCTTGTCAATTTTATTTGCACATTTCTAATAAAAGAATACATAGCAGTGAAAAGTAGTCAAAGTGAGCAAAAGTGCATGGTGGACAATAGGTATAATAATGGAAACGTCACACGTACTACAGAAAAACTCCACTATCCCATTATTTGGAAATCTCAATGGTTCGGCACCTGGCTCATCAAGGCCGCCTTCCCACACTCATTTTAACACACAAAGGCCTTGTTACTATGCTCCTTTAAAATACTATGTTTTGTTTCCCACATTCCCTTTAAACTCATTCTGTGTACTAGGAAATTTATCAATACCACTGTGTAATATCTAAAATAAAAAGGGCAAATTAAAAGTGTGTTGGTATATTAAAAGGAATAATATTCAATAGCTTACAAATCTGCCTACCTGGCACCAAAGTTCCAAAGGTGCCAGATTATCTCAGTTTTACTGTACTTCACTTGTTGCCCCTAGCTATTGCAAACCTAATCTCTTCAAAACTGCCATAAGCCTTGTACTTGTCTAGGATCTAGCTTAGATGGGAATTTTGGTTGGCATGGACCAGTTGGGCCAAAGGGCTCGTTTCCATGCTCTATGACTCTATGTCTGTCATAAGACATTTGCTCATCCCATTAGAGAAATAATAAAAAAGAATCACCAAGACACTGGACTAGCTCACTCTCAAAGATGAATCCTACCCCTAGAATCCTTCTTCCAGTTTGCCACTACTTAAGGTGTACCCCTACCTTGTGCTTTGAGCAAAAAAAAAGAACTGCTGGAGGAACTCAGTAGGTTCAGCAGCATCTGTGGAGGGAGAGGAATTGTCAACATTTTGGGTTGAGACCTGCATCAGGACCCAGATGCCAGCATCTGCAGTCTCTTGCATCTCCACTTTGTGCTTTGAGCTGGATAGTTCCCACCTGTCATGTCTCACTCAGGATATAAATATTTGTTAACTGTGTTTTAAAAGTTATTTGGTTTCTTATAGATTCCAGTGTATATATGGGAAATGAGTAAGGAGGGTACTGCCTTATCAGATGCCAACAATTACTGTGGGACAATCAATGTTGACATATTACTTTTCTCACAAGTAGCGTGAACATTAAAAAAACTCAAAACTCAAAGTATGGTTTATATAATCATAAAATGTACATCATATGTAAGAATTAGTACTATACTGTATATATTACATGGAATAAAGCGGGTTGGTTTTCTGTTTGATTACATCTTTTTACTTCTTTAAAATACTCAACTGGATTCTAGTTTTCAGAGCTCAGGAGGCAATATTTTATTTAGTGGTCCTTTTTAAAGAACTCAGACCAACATAATTTTGATCTAATTAAGTATTTAATTTTGATTGTAAGCTTGCATTTTTAAGTGTTTTAGCCAAATTGTTCCAAACAAAAACAACATCCTTCTGCACACCATACAGCATGAACAAATGCTTATAAAATCAGTATAAGATGAACAGCTGTGGTGCTTACTTACCTCTCAATGGACTTGTGAATTCGTCGCCACTGAGGATAATGTGCTTCCTGTTCAAAGCCACCTCCTTTGGCTCTCGCTTGCTGAGCAGTAGTAATTGATCTGGTGTCAATTATATAACCACGTTTCCCTGCCCGTAGAGTGGCATTAATCAATCTCTCATCTTCCTTGCACCTTCTTCCATTGGTTCCAGTCAATGGTTGTGCACTGTGCATCATTACCTAAATAGGATTCATTATTAAATTTAAAAAAATGAAAAACTGGCTATGGTTAAACAAATAACCTTATTTTAAGACTGTTAATCAGAAGTAAAATCATGAATTTGATTCAGTTTGCTAAAGATACATTTGCCCCAGTGTTTCAGAAACAATTTTTTTGGCTGCACATGCAACAAAATACATAATGACTTGGGATTTTATAGTCAGTAGCACTAAAGCTCACTGCTGACCTTAACGAAACTGCCCAGTAAATGAGAGTTGGAATATGCCATGTTGGTTGCATAGCCAATCACTGTAGTTTCACAGACTGTAAAGCAAAGAGTAAATAAGCATCAACTGTTAAGCAACTTTTTTTAAATGTAATTAAGAGCAAGATGAAATAGTTGAGACCACCAAGAAATTATGGTACAAGCTAAAATGTCAAGTTAAAAAAATTAGATTTGTAAAGGCAAGTAATTTAAAAATAAACTGAGGTTATAACAATCCACATACTTTTTTTTATATATAAAGTTTTTTAGGGCCAGAAGGGCAACTATGCCATAATTATGATTAGTATGTCATTAAAAACTGAGCTGCTTCACATTCTTCTATGGCTTTTTTTTTGAAAACAGGACGAACAGTTCATGAATTAAGTTTGTCAGTTTCCCCCAACTACACCGAACATTCAACAAGACATCCTATGAAGCTACAGGGAATTATTAACAGCAAATTCTGGATTCCTAAGCAGTAACTACACATGGGCAAACTCCATTGCAAGCTTTCGTAGCTTCTCTATTAATGTCACTGCAAATTCCAGACAATATTACATTATTCTAGCATTATATTTAAATGTTTTTGATCTGTTTTAATTTGCTAACATTATGAAAAAAGTTCATGAGGAAAACTCCCAGATCTATGAATGTCAGATTGCTATTTAACATGGTTCACCATTTCACCAAAACCACCACTCCAACGCTAAAAATTCCTTTTAGGACAAATGGGATTTACTTAACTCCATACATCAGCAGAGCAATACTGATAGAGATCAAAATCCTCATGTCATACTTCACATCCATACTCTACCACAAGCACAGTGCTTTCTGCACAATTTCCTACAAGTTGGTGATTAAAGTAGGTTAGGTCTGTTTCCACAGAACATGCATTTCCAGATATGAAACATATGTTTTTTTAAAAAATAGGTACTTTGTTTCAGATATCCAACAAATCATAGAAAAAGCACCCAAATTCAACAAGACTAAACATCAACACAGACAACATATTTTCAAGTAGGCTGCTTGCGAGACCATCCTATAAATGCCCCAGATTTCTTGGTGTTATCTTCCCTCTTACTTCCAATGATCGGAAGAAAATGTTGGCATTTTGATTTCACTGGCTGAGTAATATTGCCTCTCAAAAATTAGTGAAGTTGACTGTCCACCAATCCAATCCACCCCCTACCCCACAAAGAAAATGAAAGAAAAAAATTGAGACTTCCTCCCACCCAGTAGACTTTAAATAACTGCTCTTCTGCACCATGATCGAGTGACCCCTTTCTATTGGCCTCTGCTCCAGCATTCTTACCCATTTCTAATGCTCAGGTCTCACAGTCTGGGACACTGCTGGTTTCAGTCCACGTCAAAAAGTGCCAAGCTGCTTCTCGTCTGAAGCCCAATATAAGTGCTATCTTTATTGCATTAGGTAATTTCAAAACTCTTAATAAATGTATTAAAAACTTCCTGCCATCTTTTCTTGGTGATTGCCATATTGAAATTTTACCTGACCTGCAGCTGAAAACTATTAAGCCTCAAAAAGTGTTTTCTTAAAGCTATTTAACATTACGTTCCCAGAAATACCATCAACTCTTAATGCACCATTTACAATTAAGAGAAAAAAAATTAGCAGTTTGAAGAGGCTATAACCCCATTCTCTGACCTATTCCTTTGCCCATACTGAGAGGGCATCCTGAAGGAAAACATTACAGGCCCAGTCTGGTTGTGCTTTGAAATGCAGATTAACAAGCAGCCCTTTTTTGATTGAAGTTCCTTATACACAGCCGGGTGGAGTATTAGTCGATTCTGAACTGACAGTGCAACTGACATGATCCTGATGAAGCAAAACAAATGGCAGCATGTGACCCAGGAATGTCTATGTCAAGTGCTGCTCAAAATACCTAATAGTTTCAGCTCCAGGACAACCTCCCACTCAAGAGAACAGAACAGACATCATTTGGATATAATTTGTTCAGCCTTGTCCTCTTCTGAAAATCAAAATTGGGCATTTTTTTATTATTATACAAAACTCAAACTGCCACTTTCTTTCCACCTGGAAAACCTCTCAGCTCCAAGCAAAAAAAACCATAGCCTTGAGCACTTAATCTCAACTGTGACTTTCACAGAATTCCAAATCACATTCTAATCTGCATCATCTATAGTAAGAGAACTACATAAGCACATCTCTCCCTCACTCAGAAGATAATCAGCTTTATAGCTGCCACTATATCCACACAGCCTATTCCTTACTCCATCGGTTGCTACTTATCTACTTTTCCCCTGCCTCTTCCCATCCTCACTCTTCTATCTTTGCATCTCCACTCTCCACTCCATTTTTTGCCCTCAGCTGCCACTGCAATCAGTCCATCTCTTCTCCCACAAACTGCTTCCCATCCATTGTGGAAATATTTAAATAATAGTATAACTTTAAAATGGGAACTGAATGACATCTTCATAACTTGATCTAATTAGCTCCCAGCACTTAAAGCTCCTTCACCGGAAGACTTACGTGATCAGCTGGGACACTTCTTGCATACATTCCATTGAAAACTGCGTAATTATTTCCAAAATGAAAACTTTCTTAAAATGTCTACATGTAATATTTCCCTGGACAGGTAACTTTGATAGGAGTTTACATTTTTACCTTGTCATTCAACCACAACTGGTTTTTCCCAACTCTTCCCAGTAAAATGAATCTGCTGTTTTCTGCCATAGCCGTTCCTGTACCTTTCCATTTGATGGAGTGTAAGCAAATGAGAATCTCAAATTTTAAAATGTATTACATTTGAAAAATTAGATGACTCTTGTAAAATCCCACTTCTAACCCTGGAAGATTGATCTTTGGTCCTACAAAAATTTTCAAACACACATTTCAAATGGAAATTAAAATTTTACAGCAACAAAAATCTGAACTCTAAACAGAAAAAAGTTATAAACAGATGTGTAGCAAAGTTAAAATTTCTCTCAGGTAGAGCTTGGTTATTATACAGATTCTTGGCAAAATCTACATGGCAACACAAACTGTTATTAGCTTAAATATTTCTAACTGTATCATCTTTCACCGTGTATTGTTTATTTTTGGCTGAGAAATTAATATTGCAAATTTGGCAGATATAATCCTCCACTTGAAAACAGATTTCAAAGAGACAAAGGCACTTACATCAGATAGACATTATTAGATGCTTGCATCAACTATCATATTGTCACTGCAATCAAACATGTCACACTAAGACAGCCATGATGGTGAAGGAATTTCACAAAAACACCTTCAAGAAAATGTCAGATTTTTTTTATTCTGATGTGGAAAATAGAGCAACTATAGGACTAACTGCAAATCCACAGATTATGGACAACATTAAATTCTAACTGTTGCCAGGACTGCAGGGCTTGAGCTACAAGGAGAGACTGGATAGTCTGGGGCTGTTTCCCTGAAGTGTAGGAGAGTGAGGGACCACCTTATAGAGACATACAAAATCATGAGGAGCATAGATAAGGTTGTTTGTCACTGTCTTTTGTCCAGGGGGAGGGGAGTCTAAAACAGGAGAACAGAGTTAAGAATAGAGGGGAAAGATTTAAAAGAAACCCAAGGGGAACTTTTTCACACAGTGGAATGAGCTGCCAGAGGAAGCTGCAGAAGCAGGTGCAATTACAATGTTTAAAAGACATTTTGACAGGCACATGAATAGAAAAGGTTTGGAGGGAAATGAGCTCAGACAGACATCTTGGTCAGCATGTGCCGAAGGACCCATTTCCATGCTGTGTAACTATGACTCTGTAACTAATTTTAATGTGACTTCTTATTCTGTTATGATAGCACATCATAATTACAGTACTATTAATCCTGTTGCTATGCTGTGAAGGTGATGATGCTATTTTCAAGTTCACTGCAATTATACCCATCTATAAATTCCTGCCATTGACTGGATTCCAGCATACCAAAATGGATTTGCCCTGGGCTAAAGAGCTGTACTTGCATTTCCTGTAATTTTATAGGTTTATAATGTGTATAATTCTGAGAATACTCAGTGCAGCAATAGTTATTTTTATGTCTTGATATTTAAGCACTTATTTTCTTCATTAAGTCTTGTACCATATTTTGTTCCTTTAAATGATTTTTTTAAAAAAAGAGTTTCAGTTTGAGTCACATTAAAAAAGAGGTCCTTCTACAAATGCATTCTTTAGCATTCTCTCCTTAACATGCATGATTCAGAACTCAAAGGAATACATAGCCCAAATTCTGCACTCTCTTCATCCTCAAAAGCAAACAGAAATAAAATCTTCTGAAGTAAACTAACCAAATTGCTTAGAACAATTCCATCACTGATGATAATTAAATCAGATTTAATCTAAGCAATTAACCTCGAGAAATTAAAGTATTTTTTGAAATGAGTTAAGTATAGCTTAACAGGGAAATTTTAATTAAGGATTCCCTGAAGACTGAGTATTTGATATAATTGTTTTAATATAGATTTCTGAGTGGTCTTAGAAAACTATCATAATCAACTAATGTCTTTAACCTACTGAAATCAAAAGAAATCTGATGTTCTCCTGTTACACAAAACCACAAGAAAGGTAAATTTTCATTAAATTATTAAAAATACTGAATAAAACCCAAATTTAAAAATCAAAGATATTAGAGGGAAATCTTCAACACTTAATCTGCTTATGTTAGAATTTGTTCAGAAATATTTCCTTTATTTAAAATGTTCTCAGTCCTCCCTCTTTAACTGGATACTTGGACTCTTAGACACCTTTGACCAGGAAGAATAGCCCTGAGATGAGCAATATTCATCTGCAAGGTACCATTACTGTCATAGTTTGGAAATTAAAATAAATATCTGAGCTTTGCTGTACTCACTGATTTTGAAACATATCTCCACTCCATAACAGACATTCCTTTAATTCTCTCCACTCCTCATGATTTCTGAACAACTTAGTATTGTTGGTTTCTAATTCTTCCTAGTTCTGATGAAAGTCTAATCATAAGCGATTCCCATTTCTCGCTCCACAAATGTTGCCTAAACTGCTTAATGCATTAGCATTTTCTCTTTTATTATAGGAGATATTTAAGATGGCAGACCAACAGCTTGGTTAAATAAACAAGATTTAAGGAACATTTTAAAAGGAGAACCAAGGTAGAGAGATTTTGGGTGGCAATTCCAGAGCTTGGTGTGTTAGCAAATGAAGGCACAACCAGCAGAATGATTGTGATGCAAATTCAGGAAGTACAGTATTTCGAAACGTAGCCTGAGTTAAGAGGCCCATGTAATTGTTTTCCCATTAAGGATGATGCTCACTCCACGAAGTGAAAGCATTAATGTTTGGAGCCAAGAATTCTTCACAAGTCTTCGCAGCAAGAGAAAGCATCCTCATTGTTCTGATTTAATATATGCTGAACCAACAGTCAACCTACTAGCCTGCAGAGCACTTGGGGGAAAAAGTCCAGCAATGTTGTAATCACATTTCTTTTGCTGTTTTTACATTGAAAATTTGGAATTTTCTAAATGTATTTTCAAAAGGTGAACCTGTATTTCACATTAAAATGCTCTGGAATTCATTTTGAATCTAATATGATTACAACACAAAATTGATAAAATGTAATTCTTTCCTCAAATTCAGACTTAACAAATAGATAAATGATTGAACACTGGAGACAGGAAAAACAAATCCAGATATCTCCAACAAAAAAAAACAGATAAATAATTGAATTCTAGGGCAAGTACCAAAATGGCTGTGCAGAAAGTGAGAAGATAAAAGAAAAAGGCAGGAAGGTATCACAGCCTGATCATCTCATTTTTAATGCACAAGCTATTAGACTGATCAATAAATGACCAGCAGACAATAAAACCTACAGGAGGTTTTAGACATGATCTCTTCAGAAACAAAAATATCAATTGGACTGCAAAATCTTACATTCTTGTAACAATACCAGAGCTTACTTCAAATTTTAGCATTAACTATAATTAGGGTGGATTTATAAGCATTTTATAAAATTGTTAAACCTTAGTCTAAATTTCAAAACTTTGTGAGTAACTATTGAATACTAAAACCCAACAGCTAAATTAAATATTTATAGAATTTCACAACTGCAGTGACTAATGTGTAAGTGCACATATCTTTTAAAAGCTGGATACACCCAGTTTCTGCTTAGCAAACACAATGCATTTCATTATCAGGACTTTTTATATCAGCTATACCCAAATCAGCTTTTAATTCCTCAAAAACTGATGTATCCCTGAACCCAGTATTTTTGCAACCTAGATATATTAGTAATTACCATTGTACAGAAAAATGTCTAAGTTACAAACTAGATTTTATACAAGTGATGAATCTGTTGGAAGAAATTCAATCTCAGAATGGTATATAGTCCGGAAAAGCATACTGGAAGAGCACAATAGATTCTGCAGATGTTGGAATCTAGAACAACATAAACAAAATGTTGGAGGAACTCAGTAAGTTAGGCAGCATCTATGGATGGAAATAAACAGTCAACGTTTCGGGTCGAGACCCTTCATCAGGACTGAAAGCAATTTGGAAGTTAGATTAAAGAAAACTTTTCCTAGTGACACATTATCTTATGAAATTTGTAAACGTTTGTAGAGCCCAAGTCTTTTGATAAATGCAAGACGTACGTAGGTATAGTTGGAACATGACCGTCCCTAGTGTGCTTTCAAGCTTACTTTTCTATACAAAAGCTACAACCATCTTAGGTGCTCACCATTCCGTTCTTTTTATGATAGTAGCTAAGGACAGGGAAGCGACCACCTTGACGAAATGTAGCAACTTTTTTCAGAACCTCGTCATCAATTGACTTTGGCACCGTGACAATGGGAGGATAGGATGGACAGACAGTGAAATCTTTGTTAACGTAACTAAGTCGCCATTCATCTGTCTGATAGAAGGAACAGCAAAGTTAGTTTTAATTCAAAATGCTCTTTTTTCAAATTAAAAAACTCAACTGCAACATTTAAAAAGATTCACATCAATAGACTTTTATATTTCTGAAAGATTACACATCTTACATTTTGCACAGTGAATGTTTTTGGAGAACACATGTTTGCAAAGAAACAGCTTTGAATTCATGCAGAAAAATTAGCATTCTTTATAGCTTTAAAAGTATTATGCAGGTTTTCCCTCAACCCAAAAATTTAATAAAAATAATCCTTTTGAAATAAAGAGTCAAACCAAACTTGGACAATCCAACAAAGAAGCTCCTGTCCTATTACCAAGATCACACTTCTTTTTAAAAACAATTTCATGACTAACTGCTTATAGAAGCATGCTGGTGGCAAACAAAGCTTAAAAATGCTGTATGCTTTCAAAAGACAGCAAAGCTTCATCTATTTCAGACAAATAGAACAACTGGGCAGAAACATTCTCTTCCCATACTTGGCAGCAAAGAATTTATATCACAGTAACATTACCAGTGGTATGTGCAATTCAGCCACTTTTGGAGCAGCTGCTCTGCCTAAGCCAGGTAAATGTTGAAGTGACATTAAAAACACTTAATTTCTTTTGATCCAGTACAAAGGCCTGGAACTGGGTTCCATCTTACAACTTCATTTATTTTTCTTCCCACTGTATCACGCACATCTCCTAACTCACCCACAAACATGCCTTTGTCCAATTACTGAAACAGCAACCACCACTGCCTACGGGATACATGCTGCTCTCATTCCTTCAGAGGGAGATCCTCGCAATCATTTCCCCATTAGTCCAATTATTCAGCAGACTCCCTAGCCAGCACTTTCCAAGAGCCAAACCACCACCCTCTTCCACAAGGTCCCATAACCCAAAAACTCAGTCCATCATGATCCACCAGGTCTTTGCCAATTCTCCACAATAGACCAACATCTTGTACCTGCTTCCCTATACAGTTCTACATTCTTTGCTTAGAGTTTTCACAGAAATGTTCGACTTCCCACTCACTGCTAAATAAACATGGAGATAAATTTGAGAAGGTTGGTGAATACAAAACTGAAAGTGTTATATTTGAATGCACACAGTATATGAAATAAGGTAGATAAGCTCATAGTGCACTTAGAAATAGGCAGTTACGACGTTGTGGCCATCACAGAGTCATGGTTGAAAGAAGATCACAACTGGGAGCTAAACATCCAAAGATACACATTCTATTGAAAAGACAGACAGGTGGGCAGAGGGGGTGGGGTGGCTCTTTTGGTAAAAAAAAATGAAGTCAAATCCTTCGCAAGAAGTGATATAGGATCAAAAGATGTTGAATCCTTGTGGGTAGAGTTAAGAAACTGCAAAAGGTAAGAAGACCATGATGGGAGTTTTATATATATAGGCCTCTGAATAGTAGCCAGGATGTGAGGTAAAAATTACCACAGGAGATTGAAAATGCATGTAAAAAGGGCAATGTTACAGTGCTCATGGAGGACTTCAATATGCAGGTAGACTGGGAAAATCAGATTGGTACTGGATCCCAAGAGAAGAAATTTGTAGAATGCCTACGAGGTGGCTTTTTAGAGCAGCTTGTCGTTGAGCCCACTGAGGAAAAGGCAATTCTGGATTTGGTGTTGTGCAATGAACCAGGGAGCTTAAGGTAAAGGAAACCTTAGGAGGCAGTGATCATAATATGACAGAATTCACCCTGCAGTTCTAAAGGGAGAAACTAAAATCAGATGTATCTGTATTACAGTTAAGTAAAGATAACTACAGAGGCATGAGAAAAGAGCTGATCAAAGTTGATTGGATGGGGACCCTAGCAAGGTTGACGGCACAGCAGTAATGGCAGGCATTTCTGAGTAATTCGGAAGACCCAGGATCAGCTCATCCCAAAGCAGCAGCATTCTAAAGGGAGGATGAGGCAACCGTGGCTGATAAGGGAAGTCAAAGACAGCATAAAAGCAAAAGAGAAGGCATGTGATGTTGCAAAAATTAGTGAGAAGCAAGAGAATTGGGAAGCTTTTAAAAAAAAACAACAGAAGGCAACTAAAAAAAGCAATAAGGGGAGAAAAGATGAAATATGAAGGTAAGCTAGCCAATAATATAAAAGAGGATACCAACAGTTTTTTCATATGTATAAAGAGAAAAACAGGCAAGAGTGGACATCGGACTGCCAGAAAATGACACTGGAGAAGTAGCAATGTGGAACAAAGAAATGGCGGATGAACTGAATAAGTATTTTGCATCAGTCTTCATTGTGGAAGACACCAGCAATGTGCCAGAAATTAGTGAGAGTCAAGGGGGCAGAAGTGAGTGTAGACACTATTACTAAGGAGAAGGTGCTTAGGAAGCTGAATGGTCTGAAGGTGAATAAGTCACGTGGACCAGATGGACTGGGTTCTAAAAGAGGTAGCTAAAGAGATTGTGGAGGCATTAGTAGCGATCTTTCAAGAATCACTAGATTCGGGAATGGTTCCAGAGGACCAGAAAATCACAAATGTCACTCCACTCTTTGAGGAGGGAAGGAGGCAAAAGACAGGAAATTATAGGCCAGTTAGCCTGACTTCAGTGGTTGGTGAGATGTTAGAGTCCATTATTAAGGTTAAAGTTTCCGGATACTTGGAAGCACATGATAAAATAGGCCAAAGTCAACACAGTTTCCTTAAGGGCAAATCTTGCCTGAAATCTGTTGGAATTCTTTGAAGTAACAAGCAGGATAGACAAAGGAGAGTCAGTGGATGCTGCTTACTTGAATTTTCAGAATGTCTTTGACAAGGTGCTGCACATGAGGCTCCTAAACAAGATAGTAACCCATGATACTAGCATAGATAGAAGATTGGCTGACTGGCAGAAGGCAACGAGTGGGAATAAAAGGGGTCTTTTCTGGTTGGCTGCCAGTGACTAGTGGTGTTCCACAGGGGTTGGTGTTGGGTCCACTACTTTTCACGTTATATGTTAATGATCCAGATGATGGAATTGATGGCTTTGTGGCCAAGTTTGCGGATGATACAAAGATAGGTGGAGGGGCAGGTAGTGTTGAGGAAGCAGGGAAAGTGCAGAAGGACTTGTACAGGTTGGGAGAATGGGCAAAGAAGTGGCAGATGGAATACAGTGTAGGGAAGTGTATGGTTATGCACTTTGGTAGAAGGAATAAAAGGCGTAGACTATTTTCTAAACGGGGAGTGAATTCAGGAATTGGAGGTGCAAAGGGACTTGGGAGACCTAATGCAGGATTCCCTAAAGGTTAACTTGACGGTTGAGTCAGTAGTAAGGAAGGCAAATGCAATGTTAGAATTCATTTAGAAAGGTCTAGAATATAAAAGCAAGGGTATAATGCTGAGGCTTTATAAGGTGCTGGTCAGACCACATTTGGATTATTGTGAGCAGTTTTGGGCCCCATATCTAAGGAAGAATATGCTGGCAATGGAGAAGGTCCAGAGGAGGTTTACAAGAATGATCTCAGGAATGAAAGGGTTAACGTACGAGAAACATTTGATAGCTTTGGGCCTGTACTCACTGGAGTTTAGAAGGATGAGGGGGAGAGCTCATTGAAGCCTACTGAATATTGAAAGGCCTTAAACTACAAATTTTCCTAAATCGTCGTCATATCCGTTTCCTCTTTGAACTTTTTTACTTCTTCCTGTTGGTAAGATCTGTATATACCAAGATTAACCCTTTACATACCATGTTTTTTAATCTGTTAAAATGGATAAGACTTTTAATTTTATTTCATGGAATGTTAACGGCTTAAACAATTTGCTTAAACGCAAGAAGATTTTTAAAGTTTTTCATAGATTAAATGCTCAGATCATTTTTGTTCAGGAGACTCACACCAGGAAGAAAGATAATCAACATTTTTTTTAGATTTTGGAGGGGTCAACAGTTCCATTCGAATTCACAAGCAAAGTTGAAAGGAGTCTCTATTTTTATAGACTCCTCAATTTCGTTTGTCCATCATGAGACAATATCAGACCCAAATGGTAGATTTTTATTAATCACTGGTCTACTTCATAATAAAAAAGTTGTTACGGTTAATGTTTATGCACCCAATGTAGATAACCCTGAATTTTTTAAACATTTGTTTGCATTATTTCCTAATTTAAACGAATACACTCTGATTATGGGTGGAGATTTTAACTGCTGTCTAAACCCTTCGATGGATAGATCTGTGTCAAATCCTACACTTCCAAACAAATCTGCTGTCTTTGTTAATTCCTTTTTGGTTGAATCCGGAATCTTAGATGTTTGGAGATTTCTACACCCATTTGATAAAGAATTTTCATTCTTTTCTCATGTCTACCATAATTACTTGAGGATTGATTATTTTTTTATTGATGCTAGATTAGCTCCACTTACTAGGGACTGCAAATACGATGCAATTGCCAGTTCTGATCATGCACCATTGAGATTATCAATTAAATTACCAGATGTATCCTTTGACATCAGACAATGGCGATTTAACCCTTCACTATTACAAGACTTAGATTTTGTCCGATTTATTAAAGAACAGATTTCACTTTTCTTTTTAACTAATTTTACTGAAGAAATTTCCAGTGGGATAATATGGGATACGTTTAAAGCATACATTCATGGTCAAATTATTTCATATTCCGCTGGATTGAAAAAACGAACTAATAATGAAATATGTACATTAGCCGACAAGATTAAAGAAATCGATAAAATATATTCTGTTACTCCTAATCTGGAGCTTTTTAAAAAGAGAACAGAACTCCAATTACAACATAGTTTATTATTAACATCTTCGATTGAAAATCTACTACTTAAAAACAAAAGTCAACTTTATATACATGGTGACAAATCTGGTAAATTATTGGCCAACCAATTGAAAGCTACTATATCTAAACGTCAGATTAATAAAATTCGTAAACCAGATAGTACCTACACGATAGATCAAGTTCAAATTAACAAATCCTTTCAAGAATTTTATTCTTTTTTATACCAATTAGAATCCCCTGAGGATCCTACTTTAATACATGAATTTTTAAGAGATTTGAAGATTCCCCAATTATCTTTAAATGAACGCTCTATATTAGATGCTCCCATTTCAGAGGAAGAAATAAAGAAAGTAATATTTTCAATGAATTCGGGTAAAGCACCCGGCCCTGACGGATACACAGCTCAATTTTTTAAAATCCTTTTCTGATATTCTTGTTCCCTGGTTAGCCAAAATTTTTAAAGATGCCCTATCAGTGGGTAAACTACCACAATCTTTCTATGATGCAACTATTTCTTTAATTCTTAAAAAGGATAAAGATCCCACTGATTGTGCATCTTATAGACCTATTTCTTTATTAAATGTAGATTCAAGAATATTTTCCAAAATATTGGTCTTTAGATTGGAAAAGGTTCTTCCACAAATTATCTCTGAAGACCAGACAGGATTTATTCAGAATCGTTACCTACATTTTAACATTAGGAGATTAATGAATATTATATATACACCTTCATCCCAAATTCCAGAATGTGTTGTTTCACTAGATGTTGAAAAGGTGTTTGACAGAGTCGAATGGGAATATCTATTCAGTACACTACAAAAATTCAATTTTAGTCCTAAATTTATATCTGTGATTAAAATGATTTATTATGCACCTATGGCTTCAATACTTACTAATAATCAAAGATCTCCTTTGTTTAGGCTTTTTTGAGGTACTAGACAAGGCTGCCCGTTAAGCCCTTTATTATTTGATATTGCTTTAGAACCCTTGGCTATTGCACTTCGGGATTCTTCAAATATATGTGGTATTACTGGTGGACAGAAGATTCATAAGATATCTCTTTACGCAGACGACCTGTTACTTTATATTTCTAATCTGGAGGAATCTATCCCCGCAATACTATCACTATTAGATCAGTTCAGTGTTTTTTCTGGCTATAGTTTAAATTTTAATAAGGGTGAACTTTTTCCATTAAATATGCAAATTCCAATCTATAGCCAATTACCTTTTAGATTGGTAACTGACTATTTTATGTATTTAGATGTTAAAATTACTAAGAGACACAAGGACTTACTTAAAACTAATCTACTGCCTTTAATTGACCATGTTAAACAATTACTTACTAAATGGTCCCCACTATCTCTATCATTGGTAGGCCAAATTAATGCGGTCAAGATGAATATTTTACCAAAATTTTTATATCTATTTCAAGCGATTCCAACTTTTGTTCTGAAATCTTTTTTTCACACTATTGATTCTAAAATTCTTTCATATATCTGGCAGAATAAAAACCCAAGCTTAAGTGAGAAATATTTACAAAAACTAAAAAAGGATGGTGGTATGGCCTTGCCTAACTTTAGATTATATTATTGGGCAATCAATATTAGATATTTAATTTTTTGGATACAAGATTCAGATCTAATTCAACGCTGCAAATGGGTACACCTTGAGTCCCAATCAGTACTTGAATTTTCATTAGTTTCTATTTTAGGAGCTCCACTCCCTTTTGCACTTACTAAATTAAGTAAACATATGATTAACCCAATTGTTAAACATACAATACGAATATGGTTTCAATTTCGTAAATTTTTTGGATTGAATAAATTTAATCTATCAAGTCCCATTCAATCTAATTTTTTCTTTCATCCATCCAGAGTTGACTCAGCTTTTTCCATATGGAAAAGGAAGGGAATAGTATGTTTTCGTGATTTATTCATTGATAACTGTTTTTCATCTTTTGAACAATTGTCTAACAAATACAATTTGCCTAGATCACACTTTTTTCGATATTTGCAAATTAGAAATTTTTTTTAAAAGCTACTATACCCTCTTTTCCCATACCTTACAAAACTGAAATTACGGAAAAAATTTTTGGTTTTAATCCTTGTCAGAAGGGCTTGATAGCAATAATTTATGATTTAATTATGAAAATTCATTCAGAACCACTGGACAAAATTAAGAATGAATGGGAAAGTGAACTCCAGACATCTATACCTACAGAGACTTGGAAGAAAATTCTTCATTTAGTTAATACATCTTCAATTTGTGCCAGACATTCTTTGATACAGCTTAAGGTAGTTCACAGGACCCATATGTCAAAAGATAAGCTAGCTCGTTTTTATCATTATATAAATCCTATATGTGACAGATGTAAATCGAATGTGGCTTCTTTGACACATAAGTTTTGGTCCTGTCCTCTTTTGGAAAAATATTGGAAAGATATTTTTAACATTATTTCAAATGTATTGAAGATTGATTTACAACCTCATCCTATCACTGCAGTTTTTGGTTTACCAAGGATAGAATCTGGCCATCTATCTGCCTCCGCTAACCATATGATTGCCTTTGTTACATTAATGGCTAAACGATCCATTTTGCTTAAGTGAAAGGATCCAATACCCCCTACTACTTTTCAATGGTTCTCTCAAACTATATCATGTTTAAACTTGGAAAAAATTAGGAGTGGTACTGTTGATCCTTCGCTTAAATTTGAGGAAGTTTGGAGTCCATTTATTCAATATTTTCACATGATATAGATCCCCTTATAATAACCTTTCAACTTAGAGGAACGGAGTTGATGACATAATATTGCTCTGTTTCTATTGAGAAATTTTAGTCCAGTCTTTTTTCTCTGTTGTTGTTTTGAATTTTTTTTTCTTTAGCTTAGTTTGGTTTGATATACTGTTTATAATTTTTCTTATTGTTTTGGGGATTTTTTTCCTGTTATATTTTATAATAAATCTTTTTCTTTTATATTATATTCATTCACTAACAGATCGTTGGATCTACAGATTTTTTTTATACTTTATTGTTCTTGATGATTATCCATGTCATTGTTCTCCTGATCTCTTTGTATTACATGTAAAAACATTGATATATTAATCTGTATTAATTTGAAAACTAATAAAAAGATTGAAAAAGAAAGAATATTGAAAGGCCTGGATAGAGTGGACATGGAGAGGATGTTTCCAGTTGTGGGAGATTCTAGGACCAGAGGGCACAGTCTCAGAATAGAAGGATGTCCCTTTGGAACACAGATGAAGGGGCATTTCTTGAGCCAGAGGGTGGTGAATCTGTGGAATGCATTGCCACAGATGGCTGTGTTTGCCAAGTCACTGGGTACATTTAAAACGGAGGTTAATAGGTTCTCTATTAGTAAGGGAGTCAAAGGTTACAGGGAGAAGGGGGTTGAGAGGCAAAAGTAAATCAGCCACAATCAAATGGCAGAGCAGACTCGATGGGCTGAATGGCCTAATTCTGCTCTGTTTTATTGTCTAAATAGAATGTACAATCCAAGGTTAGTATCATTTGTTACAGGTTTTTTTTAAATATACAAATATCGTTATAGTGGCCGAGAAACACTCATCTTCCATTGATAATAATTAAATATTTAACAATTCTATAATAAATTAGATCACACAGCATATTAAACAATGTTATAACGCTGCAATATTAATTTTCAAATTTAAATTCAATCAAAGAACAATCCTGCATTGAAGTCTCCATCAAAAATCTCTTTACAAATGCCACAGGAATCCACACCTTGGAAAAATCTCAAAGCAGATAAAAAGTTACAACAAATGCATATATTGAATATGTAACCAAACTTTCTTTTGAAAGTGTGAACTCACCATCGCAGAAAGCAAAGTGAACTCGTGCTCTGGAAGGAAGGAATGCCATCCATCTTCCAAGACCTCAAACATCGGTCGATAAAAGAAAGGATACATTAATGTAGTGGAATCCAAAGTGGATAAAGCCTGGATTAAGAAAAACAAGGAAACACAATTCAGAAATTCAATCAGCAAAACAATTCCATAGTGGTCTTACAACATTTTTTTTTAAAAACTCAGTTGTAAACAAAATTTACAATTGTATTTCCTTCTCTAAAAAGCAGTAAACGCTTCTGTCACAGAATGCTACAAGCTCTTTTTTAAGTAACACTGAAGTACATTTAAATCACTTGCATATTTCTGCAGATGTCACTACAGGTTAACCACGAACAAAGGCCCAGCTGACTAGCCCTTAAGCCCTCAAGCCAACTGCAGCATTCCAACACAAAATACCTTACTTCCATCTCTTAGCAAGCATAAACTAGGAACTGAAGACTGAACAGCACACTCTGAGAGTTGTCTCACAGGGTTAAGCTTTGGACCACTTATCCGCTCTGATTTCCACCTATAAAACATTACCTGACTGTATGAAATCATCTGCAAAAACCCATGACACCTTCTTCCTCCTTGAGATTTCCAATGAATTCCTGGGCAACCTCTCATTGACCAACAAAGCCTGCCAGTTAAACAAAGCTTCAAATTTAAAGTCCTCACTCCTGTTTTCAAATCATTTTCTTGTCTCAACCCTCCTTGTATCTAATATCCTCCAATCCTTGAACCCAAGATAACAGCACTCTTCTAATTCTGGCTGAATGATCATCCCCACATTTGAATTGCCCCACCAAAAACAGCTATGCCTTCAGTTATTTAATCTTGGAATCCCTTCCCTGAACCTCTGTTGTTTCAGCTTTCCACCTTCAAAACATTGCCTAAGCCTACCTCTGGCCTTCCGCCCTAATATCAGCTCATGTGATACACTGCCACATCTTTTGATAATGTTTCTGTGAAGTGACCTGTATCATACGTTAAAGATAACATTGATGTTAATTATTTATGCACTATCATGGGAAGTTCTCCTTACTTGTCATCTATTTAAGTTGCACGTGTTGGATGAGGTATTAAACACTGCAGCCACCTCTCAGAATTGGAGCAGCAGCAAATAATTGCCTCAAGTGCTAAACTGTCTACAAAATCACAACATTCTATGATGCTAAGGCAAATGTGTTTGCAACTGAGCCAACCAGACAAGATAAATACAACAAAACTTAATTCCTGTTTATGCTTCACTGACATAACTGCTAATTTTTTTTATTGTTGCAGATACTGGCAACGAAGTAAGTTTATTATGTATAATGACAAAACCAAGTTAGTCTCCTTTAGCTTGGGCCAATCACACTTGCATTGTGCCCTAGAAAAACATGAACATTTTTATTAATATGAATTAGAAAGTAGGATCAGAAGGCCATGTGGCCCCAAGATTGCTCAGTCATGCAATAAGATAATGGCTGAAATCAGCTCCATTTTCCTACCTGATCCCCATAACCCTAAACTAATGCACAAAGCAAAAATGTCTAATTCAGCCTTAAATACAGTCAAAGAATCTGGCTCTCCAGCACTCTGGATTAGAGAATTCAAAAGATTCATAAGTCACAAAGTCATGAAGTCATACAGCATGAAAAGAGGCCCTTCAGCTCAACTGGTCCATGCCAACCAAGATACCCCATCCAAGCTAGTCCCATTTGCTTGCATTTGGCTCATAACCTTCTAAACCTTTCCTATGTCTATGTACCTGTCCAACTGTCTTTTAAAAGTTGTTATTGTAGCTGCATCAACCACTTTCTCAGGCAGCTCATTCTATATACTTATCACCCTCTATGTAAAGATAAAGTTGCTCCTCAAGTTCCTATTAAATCTTTCCCCTCTCAGCTTACACCTATGCCCTCCAGTTCTTGGTTCCCCAACCCTGGGAAAAAGACCAACTGCATTCAACCTATCTATGCCCCTCATTATTTTATACACATCTGTAAGATCACCTCACAGTCTCCTACACTCTAAGGAAAAAAGTCCTAGCTGGTCCAACCTCTCCCTATAACTCAGTCCCTCAAGTCCTGGCAACATTCTTACCCTCAAAGAAATTCATCCTTGTCGTCTTAAATGGGCAACTCCTTATTCTCAGTTTTCAACACACCTAGTTCAACACACTCACCCCACGGTAAACACTCTTTCAGAATCTATCCTGCCAAACCCCTTTAAAACCTTAACTATTTCAACAAAATTCCCACTCTTTCTCCTAAACTCCAATGAGTACAGCAAACCTTCTCAGCCTTCCTTCGTAAGCCAACCCCTTTATCCCAAGTTCAAAGAACCTTCTCTGAACTGCCCGCAGTGCAATATATTCCTCCTTATAAAATAGATTAAAATTGCACAGTATTCCAGGTCTGGTCTGTCTAACACTCTGTACAATTGCTGCAAAACTTCCCAATATTTGTACTTCATCCCCTTGCAACAACCTATTCGTCTTGCTATTACCTACCATGTAATATATGCTAACTATATGCAAACTTTCTCTATTACTTGGAGGATAATGATAGCTTTGAACACAAGCACACAACAGCCTCATTTGTTAAGCAATATTCATTTCTATGTTACCTGCTAAAGTACTCCCTATTCCATCTGCCATTGTTCTGCTTACTCACTTAACCTCTCCTTTTACTGCCTGAGTCTTCCTTGTAACTTTCACACCTTCATTTGTATTGACAGCTAAGCACCAAGTACTTTCATCCAAAGAATTATCATAGGAATGATGTTACAGGCAACTATTCAGCCCATCACATCCACACCGGGCCCCAGCACTGATCCCCATGACATCCCATGAACACCAACATGAAAATTATTTCAGCCCAATTGCATGGCCCAGCATGACAAGGGGCTGAACCTTTGGAGCTTCTTGATAGCCAATATCAATATTTTAAAGTCTACCATTTGAAGTTATATAATACTCACAAATTTCTGATTAGAAAAATTTCTCATGCAATGCTGTTGCTATTCTGCTATCACATAAAGTCATTCCTCACGACCATTCAGTTGGATTTCAATTAATCCATGCAAGGCAACCTCTTGTTTTAGAAAATATTCAGGGCTAATCATCCAAAGCTGGTCTTAAATTAAAGATGATCCCGACAGATGAGCCTGCTTCTTGCCAAATCCCTGGGGCTGTCCACAGAAAATGAATAATGTAAAATTAATGCACCTCATTTGGCAATAGTATTTTCTAATACTGGCAAAAAATGTGAACTATGCCAAACTCAGCTTGAAAAGAAGGATAAACAGAAGGCTGATGGTGCTCTGTTGTACCAGTGCAGCTCAGATTAGTCATTTGCTCTCCTGATGCCTGATTAGATGCAGCACATGAAAGAGGAACCCCTTTTGTTGAATGAACATTAACTCTTTTCAAACTAAGACATTACTGAAGTAAGTATGCATTGAGATTGCAGTGGTGTCACGAACCAGCAACAAAAGAAACACACTGAGCCTGATTCAGTGTTAAAAACTATTTTATTAATCACTACTTATGATAATACGTAAAATAAAAGTAAAAATGTTAGTATGTTAGAATTCAAGAATGTTAAACCTCGAACGTTAACCCCAAAACTAAACTCTTTGTGTGTGTGTGTGACAAAGTCCAAAACTCCCAGTTCCGGAATGGTTCTTAAAGTTCAGTAAGCCATAAGGTGAAACATGAGCAAGGGCTTCTTCAACAACCACCGTTGTCTGAAGATAAGATGTTGATGTAGAAAAACATAGAGAGAGTACATACGAAATCCAAATGTTCCACGATGGAACCCAAACGACACTCCAGTGTTTACTCGGTAGTGACTTCCTCACCCCGAAAAGCATCCGAACCGTGGTCGTCCACACACAAATACCTGTTTCCTTCTACAGGTCAGCAACAAAGTGAACTCCACCGGATTACTTCCAACTTTTCCATACATGGATTTCAGTGGCAGACACAGTTATTGTTTCTCATCCATCGATAGAGAAAACTAGCAGGCTGGTGTCTCTCTCCCTTCTCTCTCTCTCTCTCTTCTTCTTCAACAACGTCATTACGTCCTTTATCTTCTATTGACGTAAGCACGACCCCACACACACATACACACACATTCTCTATCTTAAAGGGACTTTCACTGAGTCCGTAACAGTGGTAGAAAGTCACCTTTAGCAAAGTCACTCTTAAGGTTTGCTCCCAGCTTGAAAATCAGGATTAAAAGATTTCTTTTAACACATACACATATATACCAACTAAATTATGTTTTCATGGTATTAGTGGATTTTTTAATGACTGGGCCATCAGTGCCAAGTGCCACCCTACTCACTGCAGCATACATCAACACTCTTTCTTTCACATGCTGAGCCTCTGATATAGACACCCAACCCGGAAAGGAGACACACAGCTGGAGGAGTGCACATAGGGATCAGCATGCATAGACCTGGCATTTAAATCTGATCTCATGTGTTGTCAATGTGGAGTTGAATGTTATACTTGTGACCGTACAGGCTTCCTTGGGGTACTCTGGCTTCTTCCTGTATTCGAGTCGGCTGGTTAATCAGTCACTACTGTGTAGTGAAGTGGTAGAATCTGGAGGGGGCGCGGGGGCTAAAGTTAATGGGAACAGTGGTACAGGGATTGAATAAAATGGAATTAGTGTAGGATGAATGTACAAGGATGCTTGATGATCGGCACAGCCTCAGTGGGCTGAATAGCCTGCTTCTGTGCCATACAACTCTAAAGCTAACAGTCTTTCGTTTTGAATGAACTAAATGACTGAGCCTTCACATCCATCTGGGGTAGAGAAATTTATCCTCCTCTCATTCCTAAATGACCTACCCCTCATTCTGAGACCGTGACCTCTAGTTCTCAACTCCTCAGTCTGGGGAAACATCCTCCCTGCTGAGCTTCAGGAGTTTTTAAAGTTACAATGGCATCTCCTCTCATTTTTCTAAACTCAGGGGAATACGGGCCTAATCTATTCAATTTCTCCTTAGATATCAAACCTCCATCCCCCCACCCCCTGTCCCATCACTAGAACTAGTCTGGTGTTTTTTCATTGCACTTCCTCCATAAGTATATCCTGCCTTTAGAGAAGAAAACCAAAACTGTACATAATACTCTAGCTAGGGTGTCCATTGAGGCCCAACGTAATTGTAGTAGGATCTCTTTACTCCTATACTGAAATCCTCTCAGAATAAAAGGCATACCATTTCTCCTTTTAACTGCTTACTACATTTCCATATTAATGTTAGTGATTTGTATTCAAGGACACCCAGGACTTTTTGAACATATTTCCCAATTTGTCATCATCTAAAAATATACTCTTTTTCTGTTTTCTGCACCAAAGTAGATGACCTCGCATTACATTCCATCTGCCATGCTGCCGTCCACTTATATAACTTATCTTCATGAAGCACTTTTACATCCTGCTCACTACACTCAGTCCTGCTAAGGTCAGTATGAGCACAAACCTGGATACATGACATTCAGTCCCCTTAGCAAAATCATTGATATTAATTGTGAACAACTGGGGCCGACACACCAATCATTGCAGTAACCCACAAGTCACAGGATACCACTCTGAGAAAAAGCCAAGGATGACGGTGGAAGGTTGTTTCTCGGACTGGAGGCCAGTGACTAGTGGTGTGCCTCAGGGGTGGGTGCTGGGCCCATTGTTGTTTGTTATCTATATCAATGATTTAGATAAGAATGTACAAGGCACAGTCAGTAAGTCTGCAGATGACACTAAAATAGGTGGTATAGTGGACAATGAAGGTGGTTATCAAAAATTACAGGGGGATCTTGATCAGCTAAGTAAGTGGGCCGAGGAATGGCAAATGGAGTTTAATTTGGATAAGTATGAGCTGTCGCATTTTGGAAAGTCAAATGCTGGTTGGACTTTCACAGTGAATGACAGAGCCCTGGGAGTGTTGTAGAACAAAGGGACCTTGAAGTACAAGTACGTGGTTCACCGAAAGTGGAGTCACAGGTAGACAGGGTGAGGGCAGCTTTTGGCACGCTTACCATCATAAGTTAGGGCATTGAGTATAAAAGTTGGGAGGTCCTGGTGAGATTGTGTAGGATGCTGGTGAGGTTGCACTTGGAGTGTTGTGTTCAGTTTTGGTCATTCTGCTATAGGAAAGATGTTATTAAACTGGAAAGAGTGCAGAAAAGATTTACAAGGATGTTGCCAGGACTGGATGGACTGAGTTATAGGGAGAGGTTGGACAGGCGAGGACTTTATTCCTTGGAGTGTACGAGACTGAGAGGTGATCTTCTAGAGATTTATAAAATCATAAGGGGCACAGGTAAGGTGAATACACTCAGTTTTTTTTCCCCCCCACAGGGTGGGGAATCAAGAACTGGAGGGCATAGGTTTGAGGTGAGAAGGGCAAGATTTGATACAAACAAGGGGCAACTTTTTTTTATATATACACACACACAAAGGGTGGTATCTACATGGAATAAGCTGCCAAACAGTGACAAATGGGACTAGCTTGGATGGGCATCTTGGTCAGCATGGACCAGTTGGGCCGAAGGGCCTGTTTCCACACTGTACAACTCTAATCTTGTTGACCACCCTCCTGTGTGGGACCTTGTTGCAAGAGTGTTGATGTATATTAAGCTGTTCGTTCCCTCCCCAATACAGAAAGAAATATGCCTACTAACTTTTGCAAATTTCTGCAATTTTGTCTTATCCACAATTCAGCCACCATTTTTTTTTTGAAGTTCATAAAGCTATTTTCTTTCACCTGTTCAACTGAGGTGCTAGAAAACAGCAAATTTCAAAAATTAGGATAGGTAAAATAGCCCAAAAAAAGCACACCCATTTTTGAAACATATGGATTCTATCAAAACAGTCCAGAAACATCTCCCACTGATCCTGACCACCTCACTGGACTTTTGTAATCGTCCCCTAATCAGATGGCCACAGCTTTACACAATACTAAAAGTAGGGGTCAAACCCAAGTACAGAACAATAAAAACTCCAGGTATGTAAATATTCCAAACAAAGATATTTGGGATATTTGCAAATATCTCAATCAGAAAGCCAGCATTAAGAACTGATTCCAAGAATAACTTACTATATGCCAAGTACACTGTACATCTTTTAAGACTTTTGTTAAAAGGCAAATTGACATCAAGAATTAATCATAAAATTTAATATGTTTAATGTCCACTGGTTATGTAGCTCAACATTTTCCATAGTAAGTAACTGAGAGGAAATATTTGTGTTACTTGTTCAATCTATCAGTCTGCCTGATAAATGAATTTGAGGTCTACCCTCTAAAATGCTGCCTGGTCAACCCCTTAAAAGGTTCTCTTTGATTCCATGTCTATTGGTGACAGTTTTATCTCCTGTAGCATTATCTACCAAATGTAGAAGGGTAGTTTAACTACTCAAGATATAATCAAGATAGAGAAAGATCATTATCCATGGATCCCACTCCCAAAAGTTTTTTTAGAAAACAAAAATACCTTAAATTTCAATTTTTCCCCCAAGGGATAGCAACCACAATCCTGCTCTTTTTGAGAATGTTATAACTTCTCTGTGCCTCTGGATTCTGCAACCTTTTATCACCTATATGTACATCATGTGGATGGGTATACCATGGCTCTAACTTGGACTTCTTGCTATTCCTATATCTCTGGGTTGAAAACCTAGAGCTTCCTTCCTAGGGTGGACAGCAATCCAGTGCCATCTCTGGAGCAGAACCTGGAAGAGGCAATGAATGCTGGACCTGACTGCAATGTCCGAATCCCAGGAATAAGTTAAGATTCTTTGAAAGAAATTTCCTATTTTTATTTTCCTCATAAATGTAAGTATCTATGTGTAGGTTTAGTTGCAGTGAAGCAAACAAAGGAAACAGAGGGTCAGTGAGTTGGAAAGAAGACTAGGAAGCCAAGGCCTAGTGAACTCGACAGGAGTACAAGCAACAGAGGCTAGGCAAATTTGAAAGGAGAATGGAAAGCAGAGGTGCTGGAGAGTTTAAACAAGCACTCTAAACAAAACCTTCACAGCACATAAAACAGGAAGTAACCTAGACACGAGAGATTCTGCAGATGCTGAAATCTGGAGCAACACACACACAAAATGCAGAAGGAATTCAGCAGGTCAGGCAGCATCCATGGACGGAAATAAACAGTTGACGTTTCAGGAGTCCTGATGAAGGGTCTCGATTGGAAATGTCAACTGTTTATTTCAGCTCCATAGATGCTGCTTAACCTGCTGAGTTCCTCCAGCATTTTGTGTCTGTTGAGTAAGTAACCTAATAGTGATTGTACTTTAGTATATTCTGTTAGTTGAGTCTCTGTAATAAATAGAGACATGGCAGGGCGTCTCAGATTTGTGGAGTGCCCATCTTGCACCACGTGGGAACTCCAGGGTACTTCTATATGTTTTGCACAATTACAGATGCAGGAAGTGTCGTCATTTTAAGGAGCTTGAGCTTAGAGTCTTAAAACTTGAAAAATAGCTAATGTCAGTGCAGTCCATTAGGAACAGCATAATTGAGAAGATGCTCATCCAGCAGGTCAAGAATCAGACAGAAAAGGAATTAAAACAGACAAGTAAGCAGGTAATTCAGGAAATCCTGAGGTCATCAAATTCAGAGTATTGATGAGGGAAAAGTTTTCCCCAAGTAAAGCCAGAGTCAAGACCATAGCATCAACTTGTACAGAAACAGAGCAAAAAGATCAAGAGAATTATAGGGGATTCTATTACTAGGGGAGCTGACAGGCATTTCCACCACCGTGATTCCAGGATAGAAAGCCTGATTAAGATTAAGGATATCACTAAACACCTGCTAAAAATTCTGGATGAAGTGGATGATCAGGCACAAGTCATGGTCCACGTCAGTACCAATGTCATAGTAAAGAATAAGATCCACAAAACTGGAGTAGGAAAGCAAGAGGTCAAAAGGTATTAATCCCTGGGCAACTGCCTGCACCACGTGCCAATAAGTTTTAAAGTAGGAAGAGCACAAAGATAAATGTGCAGCCACAAAAACAGTGCAAGAGAGAGGGCTTTATGGTCTGGGGCACAGACCATTTCTGGGAAGGAGGGACCTGCTTAATCTGGACAGAAAGCACCTTGGAGCCAAGGCCAATAACCTTGCCGGAAGGTTTGCTAATGCTATAGGGTTATCAAACTAATTTGGCAAAGGAATTAGGCAAAGGAAGATAGCACAGAAAAGAAGAAAAATGGTGCAAATAGGAATGGGTAATAGAAATTGCACTATAACAGAACCAGAAGAAGACAGGTTTATAATGCGTGTACGTAAATGGAAGAAGCATATCTAATAAGGCTGGTGTTGTGGGAAAAGGTTCTTTGGGGTCTCAAAGGTAGAGGACTCTGGACACAGTCTTTGGATTTTAAAAGGGAATTTATTTACAAAATCAAATGCAGGAACAGAATGAACAGAAACAGATGCACACTCACACACACTCGGGTGATCGCGAAACGTGAGGGGAGTTGCAACGGGGGTGAAGTGCGCGCACACACACACACACACACAGTGAACTAGTTACAAACAATCAGGGAAAACGCAATACGGTGCCTGAACCCCCTGACTCTGGACAAGCATCGGCTGTACACTACTGGGAATCTATTTAAGACTCTCCTAAACCCCTGTGGAAGCGCACACTCTTACCAGTGGTCCCTTGGTGTGGTTTCGACCCTGGCAGCAATCAAAAAGAGAAAGAGCCACGCACGTGTGGCATTCTTTATAGTGCTGGAGAGCTGGGTGGAGCTAGCACAGGTAATTCAACAGGTCCAATAGGTCATGGCCAGGTACAAGAGGTATGCACGGGAACTAATGATCAAGAGTGTGTGTTAATGAATGGGTGGAGCCCGACCTTGATTGACAGTGGTGTCACTTTTGACCAGTACTCGATGGTGTCACATGACTGCCATGACCCTTCACACTACAGTGAGCTGCAGCTACAATTAACTATGTGGGATTATGATCTTGTGGCAATAACAGATCCAAGGGAAGGACAGGGAAAGGTTCAAAATATTCCTCAATATAAGAAGATTCAAAAAGATCAAGGAAAAGGAGGGGACCAGCTGTTTTCATCTTGAAGAATATTGCAGGATGGCTTGGCACAACCAAATGTAGAATCAATCTGATTAGAGCTACGAAAAAAAAGTTATTTTATAGCACTGGGACAAGGGTATTCTTTGTCTCAAGATTGTTTGATATACTGTATAAATTTGCACTATAATGCCACTGATTGTTTGACATACTTGTCTGATTTGCAAATCTATTTCTGCCACATGAAGAGTGTGCTACTTTCCATGCATAAACAAACAATACCAAAATACCCATAATGCATTTCACTCAGCAAAATTTCACTTAAAACATTTTCCAGGAACGCATCTATTTTGTTACTCAAAACTAGTGCAAATTTGTAAGAAAATTGCAGAGATGTGCTAATAAAGAACTTCAACTATCCAAATGTAGGCAGGGATAACAATATTTATGGACCAAAGTGGGGGAGGAGTTTCTGAAGCAGCTCACAAGGACTTTCTTTTTCAGTGTTTCTGGCTAAACATTGAACTTGGTTTTTGGGGAATAAAACAGGACAAAGGGAGCAAGTATCAATGGGGTAACATCTAGAAAACAGTAATCATGATTTCAATAGTCTAGCTATGGACTATGATACAGATCACTCTAAAGTAAAAACAGTCATTTGAAGAAGGGTCAATTTCAATGAGAACAGATCTGGCCTGGGTAATCAGAATCAGTTTGGCAAGTAAAAATATAATTGAACAAAATGAGACCTTAAGTGGAGATGTTCCAGATGAAGTCTAGGTATATTCCCATGAAGGAGAACAGCAAGGAACTCAAAAGCCAGAGCTCCATCATGACAAAATGAAAAAGTAAAATGAGGCAGAAAACAACACAGGCCAGGCTGTTAACACACAAGAACGAGGCTAATCACAGAAAGCTGAAGAGGAAGTAAAAAAGGAAATCAGAGGTAAAGAGAGCACAGAAAAGGGCTGACAGCAAGCATATAAGGAAATCTAGAAATATTCTAAATGCACATGAACAGGAAAAGGTTGAGAGGCATTTGGGGCTGATCAGAGACCGAAACGGAAATTTAGTTCTAAATGCAAAGGATGTAGTTAAGGTTCTAAGTAACTTACATCAATCATCACCAAAGATGATGATGATGTTAGAGTTTCAGCAAAGGAAAATGCAATTCAGATACTGCAAGGAGCTAGAAAAATCTATGAAGGAATGGTACTGGAAAAGCTAGATGTACTTAAGTGGATAAAATACCTGGTCTAATCAGAATACATCCTGAAAGTTAATAGAAAGGCTAAGACCATTAAGGGTATAGAAAGAGTGAATACAGGGGAATTGTGAAACAGTCGGGGAAGGGAGGAGGATTGTTGCAGAAGGCCTGGTGATAATCTTCCAGACATCTATGAAGTTAAGGTACTTAATGATTGTAAATTGCAAATGTTAAGACACTTGTTTAAAAAGGTACAGGCAACCCCTGCATTACAGCTTTTTGGATACAGAAATTCACCTGTACAGAATTCACAAATCACTACCGAAAAATTTGAGTTATGGAATAAAATTCATGCTCATTAATTTATGTGCAATAAAAAGTAAATAAAGTAAATCTCTAGTGCTGCTCCGGGGGGTTTAAACTAGATTTGCAGGGGGAGGGGAACCAGAGTGTTAGAGCAGAGTGAGGTGGAGGAGGAAAAAGGTCATGTGAGGACTGCAAGTATAAACAGAAATCAAAGGTTTGTACGTGATAGAAATGTTCTCAGGTGCATCTATTTCAATGCAAGGAGTATTGTAGGTAAGGCAGATGAGTTTAGGGCGTGGATTGACACGTGGGATTATGACATTATCGCTATTAGTGAGACTTGGATGCAGGAGGGGCTGGACTGGCAGCTTAATGTCCCGGGGTTCTGTTGTTTCAGATGTGACAGAGGGGGAGGGATGAAAGGGGGAGGAGCGGCATTACTAGTCAGGGAAAGTATCACAGCTGTGCGGAGACAGGACAGCCCGGAGGGCTCATCTACAGACGCCATATGGGTGGAGCTGAGGAACAGGAAAGGTGTGGCCACACTAACAGGGTTGTATTATAGACCGCCCAATAGTCAGAGAGAATTGGAGGAACATATCTGTAGTGAGATAGCAGACAGATGTGAGAAACAGAAAGTTGTGATAGTAGGGGATTTTAACTTTCCACATAGTGACTGGGACTCCCACACTGTGAAAGGGCTGGATGGCTTGGAATTTGTCAAATGTGTTCAGTGTAGCGGTTGCTACCGCGAAATAAAACAAGACGCTAGTCGGAGGATTGTCGAACAGAAGTGGTTTATTTTCCCGCCTTGCGCGGGCCCTTTAAGGGAGACTGTTCCCGCCCAAAGCAACCGGCAATGACGTAAGTACTACGTCATCAAGACTTTCCCGCACACGGGTTCTCCCCGTCGCTCGGGAAAGACGAGGCCCGCCGCCATCTTGGGCCTCGTCGCTCCGACGCCACGCGACCCGACTGCCGAGCCGGTTCGCCCGACTAGACAGTGAGTCGCCACACAACCCACCCCCCCCAGAACCGGCGATACAGTCCCCAAGGTCCGCGGGCTGTGCCAGCTGCCGCTTAGGGGGCCGGCCTCTGCGTCGCGGCGTTGCAACCTCGACAGGTTGTTGCAGATCCAAATGGGCCAGTTTGAGGCGGTCTGCCGTGAAAACCTGTTCCCTGCCTCCAATGTCCAAAATAAAGGTGGATCCATTATTCCGTATGACTCCAAACGGTCCCTCATATGGTCGTTGCAATGGCGCCCGAGGTGTGCCCCTGCGAACGAAAACAAACTTACAGTCCCGTAGTTCCTTGGGCTGGCAGGATGGGGCTTGACCGTGCCGTGAGGTGGGAATCGGGGCCAAGCTGCCAAGCTTCTCGCGCAGTCTTTGTAGGACTGCTGGGGGTTGTTCCCCTTGGTCCCGAAGGGCAGGTATGAAATCCCCGGGGACAACTAGGGGCGCCCCGTACACAAGCTCAGCTGACGAAGTGCGGAGGTCTTCTTTGGGGGCAGTGCATATGCCGAGCAGGACCCAAGGCAGCTCGTCAACCCAGTTAGGACCCTTCAGGCGGGCCATCAAGGCTGATTTCAGATGGCGGTGAAAACGTTCCACCAACCCGTTTGATTTAGGACCCTTCAGGCGGGCCATCAAGGCTGATTTCAGATGGCGGTGAAAACGTTCCACCAACCCGTTTGATTGAGGATGGTAGGCCGTGGTGGTGTGCAGCTGCATCCCTAGCAGGTTCGCTAATGCAGCCCAGAGACTGGAAGTGAATTGGGTGCCTCTGTCTGAAGTGATGTGGGCCGGAACACCAAAACGTGAGACCCAAGTTGTGAGCAGTGCCCGGGCGCAGGAATCAGTTGTGATGTCAGTCAGGGGGGTTGCCTCAGGCCACCTCGTGAACCGGTCCACGATGGTAAGGAGGTACCGGGCTCCTCTTGAAACCGGCAGAGGGCCCACGAGGTCGACGTGTATGTGGTCGAACCTCCTACAGGTGGGCTCGAACTGCTGTGGTGGGACCTTGGTGTGTCGCTGGATTTTTGACGTCTGGCAGTGCGGACAAGTCCTGGCCCACTCACTGACCTGTTTGCGCAGGCCATGCCAGACAAACTTGCTGGCGACCAGTTGGACAGTAGATCTGATGGACGGGTGCGCCAACCCATGTACTGAGTCAAAAACGCGTCTCCGCCAGGCTGCAGGGACTATAGGGCGGGGCTGACCAGTCGCAACGTCGCAAAGTAGGGTCCGCTGACCTGGACCAACCAAGAAATCTCTGAGCTGCAGATCCGAGACTGCGGTTCTGTAGCTGGGCAGTTCGTCGTCGGCTTGCTGTGCGTCAGCTAGGGCCGCGTAGTCGACACCCAAGGATAGGTTGTGGATGGTTGGTCTGGAAAGTGCATCAGCAACGACATTATCCTTTCCGGAGACATGTTGGATGTCAGTTGTGAATTCGGAAATGTAGGATAAATGTCTCTGCTGACGAGCTGACCAGGGATCAGAGACTTTGGAGAAGGCAAAGGACAGAGGCTTATGATCAGTGAAAGCGGTGAAAGGCCTGCCTTCTAGAAAGTATCGGAAATGCCGGACCACCAGATACAGTGCTAGAAGTTCCCGATCAAAAGCGCTGTACTTCAGTTCGGGCGGTCTAAGGTGCTTGCTGAAAAATGCCAAGGGTTGCCAGCGGCCTTCGAGTAGCTGTTCCAGTACCCCACCCACCGCGGTGTTGGACGCATCTACCGTGAGGGCAGTCGGGACGTCAGTCCTAGGGTGTGCAAGCATCGTGGCGTCTGCCAGGGCGTCTTTGGCCTTAACGAAAGCAGCCGCAGCCTCGTCAGTCCAGGTGATGTCCTTGCCCTTACCAGCCAGCAGCGAGAACAGAGGGCGCATGATACGGGCTGCTGCAGGGATGAACTGATGGTAAAAGTTGACCATCCCAAAGAATTCCTGTAGGCCTTTGACTGTGTCGGGGCGGGCAAAATGGCGGATAGCGTCCACCTTGGCGGGTAGGGGTGTTGCCCCGTCGCTGGTGATTTTGTGGCCGAGGAAATCAATAGAGTCAAGTCCGAATTGGCACTTGGACAGGTTGATCGTGAGGCCGAAATCGCGGAGGTGGGAATACAGCTGGCGGAGGTGGGAAAGGTGTTCCTGGTGGTTACGGCTGGCGATCAGTATGTCGTCTAAGTAAATGAACACCAAGTCCAGGTCTCGGCCTACCGCGTCCATCAGCCGCTGGAAGGTCTGCGCAGCGTTCTTAAGGCCGAACGGCATCCGAAGGAATTCGAACAGGCCGAATGGGGTGATAATCGCAGTCTTGGGGACGTCATCCGGATGGACCAGGATTTGGTGGTATCCCCGAACGAGGTCCACTTTGGAAAAGATGCGGGCCCCGTGTAAGTTCGCTGCGAAGTCCTGGATGTGAGGGATGGGATAGCGGTCCGGGGTGGTAGCGTCATTCAGCCTGCGGTAGTCGCCGCAGGGCCTCCACCCTCCGGTGGCTTTGGGGACCATGTGCAGGGGGGAGGCCCAGGGGCTGTCTGACCTGCGAACAATCCCCAGCT
The DNA here is from genome assembly GCF_009764475.1 of Pristis pectinata. Taxonomy (NCBI): domain Eukaryota; kingdom Metazoa; phylum Chordata; class Chondrichthyes; order Rhinopristiformes; family Pristidae; genus Pristis; species Pristis pectinata. Next base: position 56,407,117 of record NC_067414.1, on the reverse strand, counting down.
CCTCCATGTGACGGAACTCTTCCTTTGCCAGGCGGAGCTTGTCTGGAGGTAATCGTCGTGCTCGGGCATGAAGGGGTGGCCCTGTAGTAATGATGTGGTGTCGTACCCCGTGTTTGGGCCTAGAATTCGTAAACGAAGGTGCCAAAATTGATGGGAATTCGGCTAGGAGCTTGGCGAAATCGTCGCCAGGAAGGGAAATGGAGTCCAGGCGCGGGGCTGGTGTGCTGATTTCTCCCAGGGGATAGGTCTGGAAGGTGCTAGAGTGGACTAACCGCTTCCCTCGCAGGTCGACTAACAGGTTGTGGGCCCGAAGGAAATCAGCTCCTAGGAGTGGTCGGGCGACCGTGGCAAGGGTAAAGGTCCAGGTAAAACGGCTGCCGCCGAATTGTAATTGAAGTGTACGGGTGCCGAAAGACCGTATCGTTGTACCGTTGGCGGCATTGAGTAGAGGACCGGGTGGCCTGTTACGAGTGTTGCGGCCGGTCGGGGGCAAAATACTGACCTCCGCTCCAGTATCAACGAGGAAACGCCGTCCAGATTTCTTGTCCTGAACGAATAGGAGGCTCTGTCGGCGGCCAGCTGCCGTAGCCATCAGCGGCGGCTGGCCCTGGCGTTTCCCTGAAACTTGCAGGGTGGGCGGCGTCGACGGGCCTCCGCACCCCACCTCTGATGGTAGAAGCATAGCTGGTCACCCGTGTCGTTGTCTGCATTCCTGGTGTGTGGTTGCTCAGTTGCTGGGGCCGGGCGAGGCGGGCGTTGGGCTCGCAGCCTGGTGATTTGACTGACGGACGAGCCGCTCTCACGCTTGGCCCTCCACAGGACATCTGCCCAGGCAGCTACCTCACGGGGGTTGCTGAAGTCGGCGTCAGCTAACAACAGGTGGATGTCATCGGGGAGCTGTTCGAGGAAGGCCTGTTCGAACATCAGGCATGGCTTGGGTCCCTCGGCCAATGCCAGCATCTCATTCATTAGGGCGGATGGGGATCTGTCCCCCAGGCCGTCCAGATGAAGCAGGCGGGCAGCGCGCTCACGACGGGAGAGGCCGAAGGTCCGAATCAAAAGGTCTTTGAAAGCCGGGTACTTATCTTCCTCCAGAGGCGACTGGATGAAGTCTCCAACCTGGGCAGCTGTCTCTTGGTCCAGAGAGCTAACCACATGGTAGTACTTCGTGGAGTCGGAGGTGATCTGCCGAAGGTGGAATTGCGCTTCGGCCTGGTCAAACCAGACGCTGGGCCGAAGTGACCAAAAGGTGGGCAGCTTGAGGGCCACTGCGTTGGCTGCTGTGCTGTCGGCCATTGCGTGGGTCCAAAATCCGTTTGGACCGTCGGGGTCACCAATGTAGCGGTTGCTACCGCGAAATAAAACAAGACGCTAGTCGGAGGATTGTCGAACAGAAGTGATTTATTTTCCCGCCTTGCACGGGCCCTTTAAGGGAGACTGTTCCCACCCAAAGCAACCGGCAATGACGTAAGTACTACGTCATCAAGACTTTCCCGCGCGCGGGTTCTCCCCGTCGCTTGGGAAAGACGAGGCCCGCCGCCATCTTGGGCCTCGTCGCTCCGATGCCGCGCGACCCGACTGCCGAGCCGGTTCGCCCGACTAAACGGTGAGCAGCCACATCAGGAAAGTTTTCTAAATCAATATATAGAGGTACCAACGAGAAAGAATGCAATACTTGATCTCCTATTAGGGAACCAGACAGGTCAGGTGACAGAAGTATGTGTAGGGGAGCATTTTGGGTCCAGTGACCATAATGTCATTAGTTTCAAGTTACTTATGGATAAGGACAGGTCTGGTCCTTGAGTTGAGGTTCTAAATTGGAGAAAGGCCAATTTTGTGGAAATGAGAAAGGATCAAGGAAGAGTGGATTGGGATACATTGTTTTCTGGCAAGGATGTGCTCAGTAAGTGGAAGGCCTTCAAGGGCGAAATTTTGAGAGTGCAGAGTTTGCATGTTCCTGCCAGGATTAAAGGCAAAGTTAAAAAGCATAGGGAACCTTGGTTTTCAAGGGATATTGGCGATCTGCTTAAGAAAAAGAGAGAGGTGTATAGCAGGTATAGGCAACTAGGAACAAATGAGGTACTTGAAGAGTATAGAAAAAATAAGAAAATACTAAAAAAGGAAATCAGGAAGGCAAAAAGAAGACATGAGGTTGCTTTGGCAGATAATGTGAAGGTAAATCCGAAGGGTTTCTACAAGTAAATGAAGAATGAAAGGATAGTAAGGGACAAAATTGGTCCCCCAGAAGATCAGAGTGGTCGTCTACGTGTGGAGCCTCAGGAGATGGGGGAGATCTTAAACAATTTTTTGCATCAGTATTTATGCTGGAAACGGGCATAGTGGATATGGAAGGAAGGGAAACAAGCAACAGAGTCATGGAACATATAGAGATTAAAGAGGAGGAGGTGCTTGCTGCCTTACAGCGAATAAAGGTAGATAAATCCCCTGAGTCAGATATTTCCTCAGACATTGAGGGAGACTAGTGTAGAAATTGCAGGGGCCCTGGCAGATATATTTAAAGTGTCCTTAGCCACGGGTGTGGTGCCGGAGGACTGGAGGGTAGCTCATGTTATTCCGTTGTTTAAAAAAGGATCTAAAAGTAAGCCAGGTAATTACAGGCCGGTGAGCCTGACATCAGTAGTGGGTAAATTATTGGAAGGTGTTCTTAGAGATCAGATATACAAGTATTTGGACAGCCAAGGGCTGATTAAGGATAGTCAGCATGGCTTTGTGTGTGGTAGATGGTGTTTAACGAATCTTGTAGAGTTTTTCGAGGAGCTTACCAAGAAAGTAGATGAAGGAAAGGCTGTGGATGTTGTCTACATGGACTTTAGTAAGGTCTTTGACAAAGTCCCACATGGGATTTCACTAGGTTCAGACACTAGATATCCATTGAGAGGTTGTAAACTGGATTCGAAGTTGGCTGTGTGGGAGAAGACAGAGAGTGGTATTGGCTGATTGTTTCTCAGACTGGAGGCCTGTGACTAGTGGTGTGCCTCAGGGATCTGTGCTGGGGCCATTGTTGTTTGTTGTCTATATCAATGATCGAGATGATAATGTGGTAAATTGGATCAGCAAGTTTGCTGATGACACTAAGATTGGAGGTGTTGTGGACAGCAAGAAAGGCTTTCAAAGCTTGCAGAGGGATCTGAACCAAATGGAAGAATGGGCCAGAAAATGGCAAATGGAATTTAATGCAGACAAATGTGAGGCGTTGCATTTTGGAAGGACAAATCAAGGTAGGACATACACAGTAAATGGTAGGGCACTGAGTAGTGCGGAGGAACAAAGGGATCTGGGAGTTCAGATACATAATTCCCTGAAAGTGGCGTCGCAGGTAGACAGGGTTGTAAAGAAGGCTTTTGGCATCCTGGCATTCATAAATCAAAGTACTGAGTATAGGAGTTGGGATGTTATGGTGAGGTTGTATAAGACATTGGTGAGGCCAAATTTGGAGTATTGTGTGCAGTTCTGGGCACCTAACTATAGGAAGGATATCAGTAAGATTGAAAGAGTGCAGAGGAGATTTACTAGAATGTTGCTGGGTCTTCAGGAGTTGAGTTACAGGGAAAGATTGAACAGGTTAGGACTTTATTCTTTGGAGCGCAGAAGAATGAGGGGAGATTTGATAGAGGTTTACAAAATTATGAGGGGTAATAGAGTTAATGCGAATAGGCTCTTTCCACCTAGATTAGGAGAGATAAGTATGAGAGGACATGGCTTTAGCGTGAAAGGGGAAAGGTTTAGGGGGAACTTCTTCACTCAAAGAGTGGTGGGAGTATGGAACGGGCTGCCATCTGATGTAGTAAATGCGGGCTCACTCCAGTTTTAAGAATAAATTGGCTAGATACATGGACGGGAGTGGTCTGGAGGGTTGTGGACTGGGTGCAGGTAAATGGGACTAGCGGGATAACATTTCGGCACAGACTAGAAGGGCCGAGTAGCCTGTTTTCTGTGCTGTAGTGTTCTATGGTTCGTTACAAAAACAATTATGTCAATAGGAAAAAGGGGGTTAGCACTAAACAGCTTCAAACTCACAATAACAAAGTTACTTTTCCCCCACAAGATTTTCAAAAATAAAAGGTTTTTAATAACTACAAGTTTATTGTTACTGCGAGGTAAGAATAAAAGCTGTACGTTATATTGTTTGATAAAGTATCCTTACACAAGAATCAATGGAAGCGATTACTTGTCAAGATCCAATGGCCTCCCATGGTGAAACTAGCAGCCTGTGTTCTTAAGAGACAGTGGTGTCTGATTACTGCAGGGAGGTTACATGGAAACAGGTTTTTTCCCTCCAAAACTGTCTCCCCCCACCCTACCCCAAGACAACTTTTTCTCTGCTTGTCAAATTCCAACGTAACAGTTAACACAATTGAAATTGTTATAACCAATTCAGCCCACTTAATACAAATAGTGTTCCCTAATTTATCTATTGCGTGTATCCAATTTGTGTTATAGAAACACGCAGTATTGCAGCGCTGCCTGTACTTAAAATCAAAGAAAGAGTGAATACAGAGAAACTGCTCCCATTGGTGAATGGGTCAAAAACCAGGAGATACATAAATAAGGTGATTGGCAAATAAATCCAAAGTGACCATGAGGATTTTTCTTCTTTATAAAGCAAGTGTTAGGATGAGGAATATTCTGCCTGAAGTGTTGTTCCAAAAATAGCTGGAATCACATTCAAAAGGAAATATGCAGTGCTGGGACATGCAGATAGGGAATGGGAGTGATGCTCTTACATAGATCCACAGTCTCAGAGTGAATAGTTAAGAGATGGAGGTGACCATTCTATTAATATAACATAGTCAGTTAAAAACAATAGTCGCCACCCTGAAGTTATTTTCCCTTTTCAAACATTGGCACATTTGACTATTTGCATCAATTCCCACAAGTGCAAGGAAAACTCTCAATGGTCTCAAAAGTACGACAATATAATACTTAATATGGTATTTAACGTCATTTTGAACAATATAACAGTGCCAAACCAGCCTTTCAATCTAGTGAAATCACTAGCCTATCGATTTTACACTTTAATTTGAAAGCAGTATCTATTAAGCCTTATTTCACATTGTTCAACTTTTTTTTCACCGAGATATATTTATGCAATTCCTTTCAAAAAAACTATCATAGATTCTGCTTCCACCAATATGGGTATCCATGTTTGAACAATCCACCCAAAATAATACTTCTATTGCTTTGATGCTCATTTTAAAATTTAAATCTATTAACTTTCCCTTTATATATCCATATGTTAGAGAATAATATATTTTGGACGTCTATCTGCCAAAAGTTGACGCTATCATAAGAAACATATGTTTTTTTCTGCTTTAAGTACATTGCTTTGATTTCAGCACAGACTGACTGCCCTCAAACGTTTAAAGAAAGCCAGAAGACTATGGTACTGTAACCTTTTAGGTTGCCCCAAGTCTGAACATTTTTTCAACTACACAAGAGGAAAGTTGGATTATATTCTGAGGAACAGAAGTGCTGAGACAATTAGAACAACAAACAGTTGCTTTATTGTGGTAGGATCAGTCAATAATGCAGACTCTAAACCGAACTTGGAAGTTTTTTTTTGCAACACTGGATTTCTACCAACTTGAAACATTTAAACTATTTATCAACAGAAAATCCAAAAAATGATTTTTGAAATATTGCTACAACTAGTAAATATCTTCATTTCCAGCACATTCTATTGTGAATTATTTTTTACTCCTGATTGTTATTGACATTATCACTCCCATGAAGTATCAGAGTCCAATTTAATATTATTAAGTGGAACTTGAAATCTAAATTCTACTAAGATCAAAGTATCTAAGCCACACAAATCCTAAATGAAAATGCTTCAGCTTTCCCAATCCACTTGGATACATTCAAAGTTTAACCAAAGCTATCCATAATTTTGAGGTTATTACTTAAACAGACTTAAAACAGGGCTGAAAAAAATCTGAAAGATCCACCAAACTGCAATAAGAGTGAGCTGAAGTTAGATCCAAGGTAAACTTTGGACCAGAACAGAGAAATATTCATCTTTCATCAAATCCATACCACATCAATCAGCACTAAAATTAATTCTTTATCTAAAGTCATAATGGAGAAATACTCTTTCAATAATAATTGGAAAACAGTAATAAGAATAAATCTCACCTCAATAGAACTAGCAATATTTAGACATTCATCCATGCCAGGGATGTCCAGCTGGATAATACGCAGATCTTTGCATTTAATCGTAATTGTACCTAATGTTCCCACAAACCTAAAGATAAAACAAACACATTTACATAGAAAAAGCTTTTTGTAATTTTTCAGTTTTCTTAATTGATGTACTTTTGACTATTAGATCTCACTAGCACTAAATGTCCTTAACTCTAGAATTTAAGATTGTAAGATTTATGTTGAACAATTGTTAATGCCAACATCATCCACTCAATTATCATACTGCATTTGGTGGGACTCTAACTGTGCTCAATTTGTCATACAGGGAAACGTGGCAGATATTTCAGGTCAGAATTCCCAAGCCTGAAATAAAATTACATGTAGTAAAGAAATTGGTTCTGAAAAATAGGAGCAAAACACATGTCATTGATCCCTGTTAAAATGCACCATTCCAAAAGTGACATTCAATGAAAAAAATATTGTGTATAGATTTCCAGATAGTTCCTAAAAGACACATTACACCATTTATGTATACAGTACAAGAGTAAATAGAGCAACACGAACAAAGCAATAGGTTGGAGGCAAAACTGGAAAGGTTTGCCAATGGTGTATCATAGGTGAAAATTCTGGGCTCATTTTTATTCTTGACGTTGAAAAGTCAACATTTGTTGATGAAGCAAAAAATTTGTTTAGATGAACTACAAAGAAGACTTCTTTTAAAATTCAAGTGCAGGATACAGGAGTTTCCAGCAATGCCAGCATTTACCGAACATCCCCAAATGTCTTCAAAATTGTGGCAAGCCACTTTTTAAGAACCTTCAACTTCAATGTATATGGTGAAAGTACTCCAACAGTGAAATAAAGTTCATTTGGACCAAAGACGAAGGAACAGCAAATACTTCCACATCTGCATGGATAGAGTGAAACTTGCCAGTGGTCTTCTTCACATGTCCATCACTCTCGTCATGCCAAATGGTAAACCACATGGGTTGGTGAGGTGCAGGAAAAGGTGTGTTGGTGAATTGCTCTAATGTATTTTATAGATGACATGCACACCTATAGATGGTCTCAGGAGGTGAGTCACCCACCATACATTTTAACAGGAATGCGACAAAAAAAACTACTTTTGCTGAAGGGATTCGTTACTTTCGAGAGAGATTTATTATAAGAAAGGAGTAGAAACAGGAGAAATTAGCTCCTTGACCCTGTTCGGCTATTCAGAAGATCGAGGCTGATCTGCAACCCAACTCCATACAATCTTTAATGTGTTAGGTTAACAAAAAAAAATTATCAACCGCAGATTTAAAATGAACAAGTAGCCTTGCGAGAGAATTCCGCATTTCTACCACCTTCCATGTGTAGATCTGATTTCTACCTTCAGTCCTAAAGGGTGTGTGTGTGTGTGTGGTGGTGGTGGAGGGAAAGGGTGGAGGGAGAGGAGGCCGGCAACGCTGGGGGTACGTGACAGATTCCTGGAAGGAGCCGGGCGCTGGCGAGTGGGGACAAGGACCAAGGACCAAGGACCAACCTCTTCTCGATGGCGTCGATGTTGCTGAGCAGCAGCCACAGCTCCTCACTGTTGTCCTGGCGGGACGACAGTATCAGGTGGTGGCCGGTCAGGCAGAGCGTGCCCTCCACCCTCGGCAGGAAGGGTCGGTGAAGGATGGCACCATCGACCCGCGGAGTCTTAATCAGCTCCGCGAACTCCATCTCCGGGCCGCCGCCGCCGCCGCCAAAAACCGCGCCGCGCCGGACCAAAACAGGCCGCGCACCACTCAACCCACAGAAATGGCGACCCGTGCAACACACCCAGCAGCTCCCCCAGTTGCGAGATCCGGGAGAAATCGTTCCGCCCAGCACCTGAGCTGGCGGTGACGTCACGGAGCACCTGTCGATAGATTGCTGGTTGACGGTCGATGTCCGCGCACTGCTCCGACCTGAGCAGAGTTTTGCTATCAATGTTGTTATCTTCTCCCATCAAAGAGAAAAAGAGCTCTGGGGTGATACAGCTCTTTTGCCCGTTCCCTCTCTCTTCATAATTCAGCCTCCAAATCCCAACACAACTCTATCAGAACTGCAGCAGTATCTCCACCATCAGCAGCAGGCTGACCTGCCACTGCGAGCATTGTCCCGCACTGGGAAATGTGCTTGGGCTATCTCCTTCAGACGGGCCGTGGAGTTGGTGCATCAAAAGGTAATGGGGCATTTCAGTGCCTCTTGACCCAATTACTGCAAGCGCTCTTCCAATAAATCTATTTGTTCTTTTTTAATTAACCACATACTCTATTGATAGGGACAAATGAAAAAAACTCAAATTAAACCAAATGTTATCCCAACATCCTGTGCAGACCTTCCAGTACTCACCAGTCTCAGACGAAGTATCGGGGTACAGTATTGGTCATAAAGACTGACACATAATTGTCATCCATTTAGAGAGCTGTTACCCTCTGTGCCTTCTCACGAGCACTTTCCGGCACGTTCCTCAGGCATGCCCATCACTTTTCTGAAATGATTCTGCACCTGCCTTTACAGTTCACACTCTTGGCCCAGTCAGATTGCTGACCTTCCACCAGTTTTACCATACCATGGAGGAAGAATCCATTTTTGTAATTTCATCTGTCTATGTGGCTCAGTCCTGCTTAATGGTTTGTACCAGATCTGCCAGATCTAGCTTTGTCAGTTGATGATCATTCTGCCAAAATGCTCTGCAATTTCACAATAAACTGGTGGCAAAAGTAACAGGAATTCCTTTTTTTCTGGTTTCTATTACCACTCCCTTTTTACCGTCACATCTGATGCAAATGACTCCTCAGTTCCAAAACTGACATTATTTATTTAGTTGTCTCTGATCCTTTGGTTTCACCACTGCCGGCCCTTCACATACCACCCCATTCACTGTCTCCTCCCATTTTCTCCAATTCTGATGAAAGGTCATCAACCAGAAATGTTAAATCTGTTTATCCCCTGTACAGATGCTACATGACTTGCAGAATATTTGAAACATTTCCAGTTTTCATTTCAGATTTCCAGAATCTTCAGTACTTTGCTTCTCTTTTATTGGAGATGGCCATCACCTGGAGTTTCTGTTGCACAAATGTAATTTGCCATTTATCAGTCCAAACCTGAATGAGACAGGAACACAAGAGATGCTACAGATGCTGAAATCTGGAGCAACACACACAAAATGCTGGAGGAACTCGGCAAGCCTCCCCCTCCCATGACCTTCTTATTCTGTCTTCAGCCCTCTTCCTTTCCAGTCCTGATGAAGGATCTCAACCCAAAATGTTGACTGTTTATTTCCCTCCATAAATGCTGCCTGACCTGCTGAGTTCCTCCAGCATTTTGTGTGTGTTGCTGAATGAGACAGGAGTCGCCTCAGCTTCTGAGAAATGGATTTTTCCTTGTCAGCTAAACTCCCTATTATTGAACCCATAGTGGAAAGCAGGTGCAAATGGGTGGGTCTAGGATACTGCTCTGATGAACTGCCAGCAGCAATGGGGATAAGATGATTGACTTATTGAACAGGAGATAGAAAAAGCACGCAAGAAAGGCAATGTTACGGTGGTCATGGGGGACTTCAATATGCAGGTAGACTGGGAAAATCAGGTGGGCACTGGATCCCAAGAGAAGGAATTTGTAGAATGCCTACAAAATGGCTTTTGAGAGCAGCTTGTGGTCGAGCCCACTGGGGAAAAGGCATTTCTGGATTTGGTGTTGTGCAATGAACCAGATTTGATTAGGGAGCTTAAGGTAAAGGAACCCTTAGGAGGCAGTGATCATAATATGACAGAATTCACCCGGCAGTTTGAGATGGAGAAGCTAAAATCAGATGTATCGATATTAAAGGTAACTACAGAGGCATGAGAGAGGAGCTGGTCAAAGTGGATTGGAAGGGGACCCTAGCAGGGTTGACGGTAGTGCAGCAATGGCAGGAGATTCTGGGAGTAATTTGGAAGACACAGGATCATTTCATCCCAAAGAAGTAGCAGTCTAAAGGGAGGATGAGGCAACTGTGGCTGACAAGGGAAGTCAAAGACGGCATAAAAGCAAAAGAGAGGGCATGCAATATTGCAAAAATTAGTGGGAACTTAGAGGACTGAGAAGCTTTTAAAAACCAGCAGAAGGCAACTAAAAAAGCAATAAGGGGAGGAAATAAGCTAGCCAATAATAAAAAAGAGGATACCAAAAGTTTTTTCAGATGTATAAAAGTAAAAGAGAGGCAAGAGCGGACATTGGAATGCAGGAATAATGATGCTGGAGAAGTAGTAAGAGGGAACAAAGAAATGACGGACGAACTGAAAAGATATTTTGTGTCAGTCTTCGATGTGGAAGACACCAGCAACATGCTAGAAATTCGAGAGTCGGGGGGCAGAAATGAGTGTAATTGCTATTACTAAGGAGAAGGTGCTTAGGAAGCTGAATGGTCTGAAGGTGGATAGATCACCTGGACTGGATGGACTACACCCCAGGGTTCTGAAAGAGGTAGCTGAAGAGATTGTGGAGGCATCAGTAGTGATCTTTCAAGAATCACTAGCTTCAGGAGTGGGTCCAGAGGACTGGAAAATCACAGATGTCACTCTTTGAGAAGGGAGGGAGGCAAAAGACAGGAAATTATAGGCCAGTTAGCCTGACTTCAGTGGTTGGTAAGATGTCAGAGTCCATTATTAAGGATAAGATTTCGGGATACTTGAAAGCACTTGATAAAATAGGCCGAAGTCAGCATGGTTCTCTTTATGAGAGATCTTGGCTGATATATCTGTTGGAATTCTTTGAGGAAGTAACAAGCAGGATAGACAAAGGAGAGTCATGGATGTTGTTTACTTGGATTTTCAGAATGCCTTTGACAAGGTGCTGCATTTGAGGTTGCTAAACAAGATAGGAGCCCGTGGTATTACAGGAAAGATACTAGGCATGGAAAGAAGATTGGCGGACTGACAGAAGGCAAAAAGTGAGAATACAAGGGGCCTTTTCTGGTTGGCTGCCAATGACTAGTGGTGTTCCACAGGGGTCGGTGTTGGGTCTGCTACTTCTCACGTATATGTTAATGATCTGGATGACACAATTGATGGCTTTGTGGTCAAGTATGTGAATGATACAAAGATAGGTGGAGGGGTAGATAATGCTGAGGAAGCAGGGAGAATGCAGAAGGACTTGGACAGGTTGGGAGAATGGGCAAGGAAGTGGCAGATGGAATACAGCATAGGGAAGTGTATGGTCATGCACTTTGGTAGAAGGAATAAAAGGCATAGACTATTTTCTAAATGGGGAGCGAATTCAGAAATTGGAGGTGCAAAGGGACTTGGGAATCCAAATGCAGGATTCCCTAAGGGTTAACTTGGCGGTTGAGTCAGTAGTAATGAAGGCAAATGCAATGTTAGCATTCATTTCAAGAGGACTAGAATATAAAAGCAAGGATGTCATGCTGAGGCTTTATAGGGGGTTGGTCAGACCACATTTGGAGTAGTGTGAGCAGTTTTGGGCCCCATATCTAATGAAGGATGTGCTGGGGTTGGAGAGGATCCAGAGGAGGTGTATGAGAATGATCCTGGGGATGAAAAGGTCAACGTATGAGGAGCGTTTGATTGCTCTGGGCCTGTACTCACTGGAGTTTAGAAGGATGAGGGTGGGATCTCATTAAAACCTACCAAATATTGAAAGGCCTGGATGGTGTGGATGTGGAGAGGACATTTCCAGTAGTGGAAGAGTCTAGAACCAGAGGACACAGCTTCAGAATAGAAGGACCTCCCTTTAGAACGGAGATGAGGAGGAATTTCTTTAGCCAGAGGGTGGTGAATCTGTGGAATTCATTGCCACAGACGGCTGTGGAGGACAAGTCATTGGGTATATTTAAAGTGGAGGTTGATAGGTTCTTGATTAGTAAGGGTGTCAAAGGCTATAGGGAGAAGGCAGGAGAATGGGGTTGAGAGAGGGAATAATAAATCAGCCATGATCGAATGGCGGAGCAGACTCGATGGGCCAAATGGTCTCATTCTGCTCCTATGTCTTATGGAATTTTAACAACCACAACCATCTTTTTGTGATGTGCATAAGCCCAAGATATGGAAAATCTTCTGTATTCCCATTGATTTTACTTTTTCCGGGGTTTTTAATGTCACATTCTGATTCTTTTCTATAGTGTATTCCTCTCTTGGTCAATGGACTCTCGACTGCTTCATTTGCCTTTTCTTCTCCTCTTCTATTCGTCCCAAAATCTTTATTCGAATTTATCTTTAGTGATTCATCCACAGAAATTGGGTTGATTGACTGGGTTGGTAATGAAAAGTATAAGAGGCATAGATGTGAAATGGGGCTGACTATATACTGTAGATATGCAAACTCTCCGATAATGTCCAGAGGGGGAAGGGGGAGGTGAGTGCAGTATGTTGACAGATATTGAGGTGCGCAGGCCAAATCATTTTGATCCTACTGCAGTGCAACTTCAGTGAGATAAGGCTAATCTTCTTGGTGGCAAATGGCATTACAAGTTCCTATGCAATAAATTCTTCCATGGCTGACAAATAACTATTTAAAAGAGGTCCTGTTGAATAAATATTTTTAGTTCATGCTACTCCTCTTCTGCTTAAACATTGAAAGAAATTGAGTAAATCAAATTATCTTCAAAGATTGTTTCTTTTTCCACAGATGCTGCCTGAGCTGATGAGTGTTTCTCAGCATTTGTTGTTCTTATTTTAGGCAAATGGAATGTTGGCCTTTACTGCAAACAGGGTGAAGCATAAAACTAGTCAAACCTTGCTACAATTGTTGATTAGACCACACCTGGAATATTGCCTACAGTTTTGGTCTCCTTATTTAAAATGGGATATATTTACTTTGGATACAGTTCAGAGAAAGTTCACGAGCTTGATTCATAGAATGAAGGGGGTTGTCCCTCAAGAAATGATTGAGCAGATTGGGTCTGTACATATTGGAGTTTTGAAGAATGAGAGATGATATCTTAGAAATACATTAGACTCTGAGGGGCATGAAAGGGTAGATACTTTGAAGCTATTTCCCTCACGTGGGGCAATCCAGTATTAGGAAAATGAATTTCAGTGTAAAGGATTGACAATTTAATCTGGAGATGAGAAGTAATTTCTTTTGTCAGGTAGTTATGAATCTTTGAAATTCTCATCCCAAGAGATCCGTGGAAGACAAGACATTGAATATATTCAATTTATTCAAGATTTTGGACTATGGAGGAGCCACAATTTATGGAGATTGGGCAGAAATGTGAATTTGGGACCACGATCTGATCAGCTGTGATCCCATTGAATGGTAGGGTAGGGTTAAGAGGCCATATGGCCTATTCCTGCTCTGATTTCTTATGATACCAGGCATAATGTTATAGTCATGAAAATATTCCATTTTTTTTATGAGAACAATAATCCTCTGTTCACTGTCCTTTATCAAATTACACATTTTTCAAATATTTATCCATTACTTGTTTTTAAAAAATGTGACGAATTCTGTTACTGTTGCAAGTGTTTTTATGGTGTTCATACTTCAGAGGTAAAAATTGCCAACCACTTTGTTGCGTGAGTCTATTTGTGTTGTGGAACCTACTTCCATATTGAGCAAGGCAAGTTCTGGATTTGTAGGAGCTGACATATAAACTTTTTGTTGAAAATTATGAATATTCTTATTGGGCTTTGGTATCTCTAACACAATCTATGCTATAGACAGGTGGTCGCTTCCTACTTGTTTGCATCTTATGTTCTGATCTTCAGCAACCTGTTACCAATTGTATTGCTTTATGGTTGATTTCAAGTAGTCCATTACTTTGTCCACCTCTTGACCATATATCTTTTAAAGATTCTGGGAAGGAAATCATCTGGAGTTTTCACTGCATGATCTGATCATCACAGTTGTGACCATGGCACCCTCACATGGCATCCTTGCACATGGAGGATTTCTGTGTCTGGGATTTTGTCTTGCTGTTTTGTTCTTCCGAGGCACGTTATATGTAAATAGTTGAATTTCTTCAGATGGCAACTGTATGCTGTCCAGGTCTCATTTACAGAGGGCCACAGCTTTAGCAAAATTCAGCTTGGTATTTAAGCTTCAATGTATTCAATCCCAGAGTCATCTTCTGAGACTCTCGAGGCCAGTACCTGCTCTGGCAATGCTATTTACAATCTCTTCTTCAATGGTAACATCTTTTAACAACGTGGTTACCATTACAGTTTGACAACTACTTTTAGAGAATGGTCATTATCTTTTCTAGCAGGAGGTTCAATGCTCTTATATATATTTGTTCAAAAAAAAATCTGTTTTTCCCTTCATTCCTTTGGTGACAATGATAAGTTTATACGAACTGTCTATGTTACTGAGTGATAATCAGGCACTTACCCACAGGGAAGGATATATCACCAACTCACCTTGGTCACATTTTTTACTTCTGAGTGGCATGTGGACAAAATATGGAATTCCTTTTGTGAAAAATTGTACGTATGGATGTAATTGTTCTTTATGTATTCTGTAATCATTTATGAATTAAATATTTTCTCTCACACTCGAATGGAAATTTAATAGCATCTTTCTATCACATTTTCAGGTCTTTTCAATATGTTGTGAGGGTAGCAAGACAGAACATCCCAAAAGTCCTGTGCTACACCAACATAAATATTAATCAGTTTTGTGAATGTTCAAACTCCAAGCCTTTAATATTTAAGTAAAATCTGTGTGAGGAATTAAGTGCCAAAAAGTATTCACTCCTATTCATTCCATGTAACGTATGCTGTTGGTCCCCTGGTATCTACTAATTTTCTGCTCCATATCCTTCACATAAAAAATCAATATCAAGATTTGGTTCAAATTATTTACAATATCAAAAATTTCTTCTGTTATCAGCAAAACAATTTAGGGATGCAACAAGAATGACAATTTTTAAGTTTAATATAAAAGGAAAGATTACAAAACATAACATATAACGAACATCAGGAATTGTGACTGCAATCCATTTGGATTTTCTAAGACTTTTAAGTGCATACTTTAAGACTCAACCAGTACACAATATATTATTATTTCTCATTTTTAGGCTGTCTCTTGGGATTGAGGATGTCTTGTTCCCACTCCAGTTTTGTGGGTTCTGAACTGCCAAATGAAGCCAGTGTGGGAACCCCAGACTGTTCCACAGGTCGGCCAGGAGGTGGCCAAAGGTGTGAGCGGCTGGGTAGTTTGTGAGGTGATGTGCTCCTTCCACTGCTTACACGGGGCTTCTGTGCACTCTTGGCGCATGGCCTCAAGTTTCTCAATACCATAAGATAAATGTGCAGAATTAAGCCATTCAGCTCATTGAGTCTGTTCCGCCATTCAATCATACCATCCCAAATGAACCTTCTCCACTTTTAATGTTCATGGGCCATAGGTTTCCAGGAGTCCATGGGTTCTTGCACCCTCAAGAAGGCTTTGAGAACATCTGTGAATCTTTTTCTGTATCTGCCTGATAATCTCCCCCACCACAGAGTGTTTCTGTTTCAGGAGTCTGGTATCAGTCGTGTGAATTACATAGCCAGTTCAAAGCAGCCAACTGAGAGTAACTAGGGCCTCAATGCTCGGGATGTTGGACTAAGATGCTGATGTTGGTTCATTTATCCTTCCAGTGAATTGGAGGATTTTGCAGATACAGCATTGGTGATATTTTCATTGAGCTGTCTGTTGTCGATAACCCAGGTCTCAGAAGAATATAAAAGAGCAGGGATCACCATTGCCTGGTAGACTATGAGATTTGTGCCGGGTTCAGGTTTTCAAATACCTTCTTTATCAATTGACCAATGGCAGTGCGAAGGCAGCCATTGATGCTGAAGTTCAATATGCCTGCACTTTATCTCTGTTCAATAGTCAATGAGGTCACACATCACTTTTTTCCAATGTGGTAAAAAAGGTATAGAAAAAGCCAAAATAATATATTTGTGATTCTTCATCATTTGTATGTGTGTCATGTGCAATGCTTCAGAATTTACTTTTAAAGCTGACTCAGGTAATGTTATTAAAATAAACAGAACACACTCAGAAAGCACCTGTAGTGCATGTCATACCTCAGACTCTGAGATTTCAACAATTATTATTTAAGCATGAAGATCAGTACTGTATCTTAATTCAAAACCAACTCTTCGAACTTCCCACACGCAGAGTACATGTAAATAAATGTCAACACACCTGATTTATGTGGGCTGATTTATGTGGGAAGCCAGGGGGAGCCAAAGATCTTCCCCAGCCAATAGTCTCTGAAAGAGGCCTTGGCCGATTTTAATGGTAATGATTAATTTACATCCTAATGCCAAGCTGCCTGTCCGAATGAGGTGGAAAGAAAACAGCTAGTTAATTTCAGTGCAACTGAAAATCATGCAGCTCAGAGGCAATCTATTGACATCAAGGAAAGTTAAGAAAGAACACAAGAAAATAGGAGCAGGAATAGACCACCAGGTCCCTGAAGCCTGCCTTGCCATTCATTATGATCAAGGCTGATCTATGCTGGCCTCAACTCCTCTTCTGTGCCAATTCCCCATAGCCCTCGATTCCTTGATCTTTCAAATATTCATCCATCTCCACCTTGAATATATCTAATGATCTGGCTGCCACTATCCTCAGGGGGCAGAGAATTACAGAATTTCACTATCCTCTGAGTTTTAAATGACTGGTCCTTTATTTTGTGGCTATGCCCCCTTGTTTATGGCTCTCCCAATAGTAAAAGCAATGAGAAGGAATCAAGACGAAATGAAAGGATTCTGTATGATCATTTTGAAGCAAATTTAGGGGACATGAGGTTGGTGAGCTAATTGGTGGTGGTGCTGGTGTTGGTTGGGAGGAGGGATGGTGGAATAAAGTCATACAAGAGAGACTGCAGATGCTGGAGATCTGGAGCAACACAGACAAAATGCTGGAGGAACTCAGCGGGTCAGGCAGCACCTATAGAGGTGAAATGAACAGTCGATGTTTCAAGACGATGGAATAATGTTGGGGAGATTCAATCCAGTCCAACATCATAATTTTTTTATAGCATGGAATTTACTCACATCCCACTATAAATATTCCAAATGGATAAACAAGACCAGTGACCAGCATCCAGCAGACAAAAGGACACTTTCAGATGTGTTGAATTTTATGCTTATATTTTACATTCTGTTGTAGATATCTAGAGAATGGATTTCTTTAATTTATGTTTCTCTCAGTGAGAACTGAATAAAAGATAATAAAATGGTTAATATTAGCATCAAACTTCTGAATCATCCCTAGCATTCCACACTCATAACAGAGCCTTTGGGGCGAGACCACTAAGTACAGAACTGCAATCCACTGCTCCTGGGTTTTGAGCTGCTGGTCATTTGTCTCCTGACCTTGACTATATCCTGCTTTTCCATCATTCTCATTGATCATTCTGCTCACCACCATTGATTTCCTGGATCATTCTTTTTCCCCTTGGTATCCTTGGTGCCTCCATCTCTTGTCTCCTGCGTTTTTCTTGCTCTTGATTTCTTCTTTCATCACTCTGTTCTCCTTATTGCTGGCCTTGACCACTCTTTACTTTGATGGTCCTTAAGGGTCCATTGTGGACTATAGGCACTAGCTAACACTCTGTTCCTTTGGCATCTCCCAAAGTAGTGTCTCTTAGTAACACAAAAAATTGGGTTACTTCTTAACTGATAACTGCTACAAAGTCCCATGATCTATTCTTATTCAGCTGTTACTACATGCTTCTCTGGATGTGGAATTAACTGTTCTCTTCACAATCCTCAGCTCAAGATCTTCATTTAGCTTGGTTGGATTTCGATCTTGTTTATGTAATTCAATTCAATTCTTTCTGCTTGAACTTCTGATAATGTCAGAGTGGTCTGATCTCTGAGATTTTCCTGATGAGCTGCATTGGTGTTGACGTTGGGTGGCTGCAGTCCACTGTCCTGATAATAAGGTCTGAGGTTCAATGTTATGTGCTCCTCAAGCCTTAGTCATCTTTGGGCATTCTTCAATTTCTAGGACCTTGTATTAACCTTGCCTTATAATGAAACATGAACATTTAAATTATATTCTAGTGATTATTTATATTTATTCATTTGCTGTGAATTTTGTATTCATTAAGTTAGCACTAATTTACTCACTGGAAAGAAAGTTAATTTATTCTTAATGTCAAGTGGTAACATCAACCATACCCAAATCAGTAAAGCAGTATTATTCCAGTGTCACTTAGCTATTTTTACTGTGCTGATATAATTTGTTTTTTTTAGTTCACTGCAGACTGCTATTTATTTCTGGAATTTAATTCTTGGTTTCTCCATCAGGACTTTGTGTGTACTTATTTGTTAATTAAACTGCTTTTATGTATGAACTGCATTCAAAGAAACATTGGTACATATAAGTGTACCACCCATGCAATTACCAGTAAGTGCCTTGCAGTGAAACGGGGAGAATTAACAGTAGCGCAGACATGTAATTGGGAAACAAATCTCTAATCTACTATTAAGCCTGTCAACAGGCTTGCTGAAAAAAGCCACCTTCTGTGCCTTCAGATGGCAACATAACAGCAGTTGCTGTTTCAGAATTTTTTAACATGAATCAATTGCTTTTACTTTGGCTGGAAACTTACACCTGATAACTTACTACCTTTTCAAAGCTGAAGAGTCGCTGCTCCTCCATGTTGAATGTGAAGAAACACTAATGTTTGGGACAGAACAGAATGCAATCTGGCTGGGGTTGAGGTGGGGGGACCTCAATGACCATAACTAAAAGCAACTTTGTAACAATTCAAATAAGTTGGCCAAGACCTATAAGAGCCAAACTGTCACACTGAGCTTGCAGCAGATTGTGAGTAAACCAACATACTGGCTGAACATTCTTGAATATGTCCTCAAGATCATGATCCCATTACCATCATCCTCACGATCTGCTTAAACTATCTGATAGAATACCTCTGTCCATGATAGTAATGGGATGAGTGGCCTCTGAGGGTGAAATCCTGTCTTCACATGGTGGGCCGAAGGGCCTGTTTTGTGCTGTATGGTACTACAACTGTGCCAAATGAAATAGCCTCTGAATAAATCGAGTAGGTCTAATCCAGGTACAAGTACATAATTCCATGAAAGTGGTAACACAGGTAGACAAGTTGGTGAAGAAGGCAAGTTGGTGAAGAAGGCATATGGCATTTTTGCCTTCATCAGATGGAGCATCGAGTACAAGAGTTGGGACATCATGCTACAGCTGTACAAAACATTGATGAGACCACACCTGGAATATTGAGTGCTGTTCTGGTTGCCATACTATAGGAAGGATGTGATTAAGCTACAGAGGGTGCAGAAAATATTCACAGGAATAGTGCTGGGACCGGAGGACTTGAGTTATAAGGAGAGACTGGATAGGCTGGGATTATCTTCCCTGGAGAAAAGGAGGCTGAGGGGTGACCTTATAGAGATTTATAAGATCATGTGGGGTATAGATAAATAAGGTGGATGGTCACAGTCTTTTTCCCAGGGTAAGTGTGTCTAAAATTAGAGGGCTTAAGGTTAAGGTGAGAGGGGAAAGATTTAAAGGGGACTTGAGGGGCAGGATTTTCCACACAGAGGGTGGTGGGTATATGGAACAAGCTGCCAGAGGAGGTGGTAGAGGTGGGTATAATTACAATGTTTAAAAGACATTTGGACAGGTTCATGGATAGGAAAGGTTTAAAGGGATATGGGCCAAATACAGATAAATGGGACTAACTCAGTTCAGCACCTCGATTGGCATGGACAAGTGTGGCTGAAGGGCTGTTTCAATGCTGTATAACTCTATGACTCTATCCATGAGGCAATGTAGGCCATCAGCAAGAGAAAAATTGTATTCTTTTCCAATACGAAACCTCATACCTGGCTAATGTATTAATCAAGGAGACAAATTCTAGTTCAAAATGCAATGTAGGAAGAGCACATCGAGAGAAGCACCAGGCATACCTAAAAATGCGGTGGCTTCAAATGAAACTATAAAACAGGGCTTCATACATGCTAACCAGTGGAAACAGCACACTACAAAGGGATCAGATAACTAATGTATTAGATGAAAGTTCTGTAGTCATGCCACATGCAGCGGGAAATTGTGGTAGGCAACTAAAATAGTGGAAGAAGGCAACTCCATGAATGTTCCTATTCTCAATGACAGCATGATAAGGCTGAAACTTTCAGAATCTTTAGCCAAGTGGATGATCCATTTCAGTTTCCACTGAGGAACTGACCATTTCAGAAGTTAATCCATTGGAAAAAGTGACAGTAACAATGGCTTAATGCACTGGATACAGCAAAGTCTACAGCACCCAACAACATCCTAGCTATAGTATTGAAGATGTCAAGGCAAATTGTTCCAGTACACCCACAATACTGGCACTAACTTGGCAATGTGGAAAATTGCCCAGCTGTATTGTGTCCACAAAAAAAAACAGGATAAATCCAATGTGGCCAATTACCTTTCATAGTTTTCTTTCAACCATCAACAAAGTGATGAAAGTCATTGTCCACATTGTTATTGACTGGCTAATAACGTGCTCCAGACTTCATTAGTCTAGACATGGACAAATTAATTTAGTTTCAGAGATGAGGTAACAGTGATTGTTCTTCACATAACCATTCAAATGATTGTTGCTTGAGGACAACAAGCAAAATTGTATTCAAAAGGAATCAGCAAGAAAGTTTTCCACTGGTTGGAATCATATCTTGCAGATTGTTGTGGTTCCTGGAGGCCAAGTATCTCAGTCCCCAGGACATTGATGCAGGAATTCCTCTGGGAAGATCAACCGTCTTGAGCTGCTTCATCATTGAGCTTCCTTTGATCTTAAGTTCAGAAGTAAGAATATTTGCAAATATTCACTGTTCTTCAGATAATAAAACTGTTCATTCCTATCTGAGACAAGACCTAAATAGTACCCAGGCTTGGACTGATAATTGGCATTCAAACCACAGAAGT
Organism: Pristis pectinata; assembly: GCF_009764475.1. NCBI lineage: Eukaryota > Metazoa > Chordata > Chondrichthyes > Rhinopristiformes > Pristidae > Pristis > Pristis pectinata. The sequence goes on along the minus strand of NC_067414.1, from coordinate 56,386,033 downwards.
GTTAGGAAATAACCACCAGAACCTTCCATAAGAGAGGGTCCAGCCCCCTCACTTGACATTCAATGACATTACCATCACAGGGATCCCCTCCCCAACCCCCAACAATTTTTTTGATGACTGTCGCTCCAACAATATTTGGCACTGTCCAGGAGAGAGCAGTGTACTTAAGTGGCAGCCCATTCATTACGTCAAACATTAACACCGTCTACAACCAATGTACCATGTGTGCATCAGGTATCATCTACAAGCTTGACTGCAGCAACTCACCAATGCTTCTTCAACAATACCTCCTAAACCTAAGGTCAAGAAGAGCAGGTGGATGGGAACATCAAGACATCCACTTCCTTACCATACAAGTTCTTGACTTAGAAATACATCATTATTATTTCATTGTGGCTGGGTCAAAATCCTACAACATTCAGTCTAAAGACTAAGGTTCAACAAAGCAACTCATTACCATCTCAGATGCAATTAAGGGTGGACAGAAAATGCTGGCCTTGGCACCGATACTCCGATACTGAATGAATGAATAAAAATAAACAATCATAAATTCAGTTAGGGGAACACAGAAACAGAAGTTCAACAGCCCATTTTCTTCTTTATTGATCATGTGACTGCTTGGTTATTGTTCTCAGGAAAGACCCTGCCCCTTTGTGAATTTTTTTCTCTGCCAATGTAAATCTTAAAATTATGGCAAGATAAACCTGTACAAAATAAATCATAAAATAGATGTAAATAATTTTATTCAAACATTGCAAAACATTGCAACACAGTTCATTTTTAAGCCCGACCTTAATTTTGCAATTACTCTTTATGTGATTAAATACAAAGAGAAAATACTGACAAGTTCCAGCAAGACAAACAACATCTGAAAGAGAATGATAATTAGGGTTTCTTTCATTGGATCTGAAGAAAAACCACAGTAGAAATATTAATCTCTCGATTTGAGTTGCTGACTTGCATTGCATTTCCATCTTTTGTTTCAGTTTATCAGTAATTGCTGTTTGTTGTCTCATATATATTCCAGTCAGTAACAAAATAGTAAATGTAAATCTAGCTAATTATGAGCGGTTTATATTCTTTGCTTTTTTTTCTGGATACTTTGCAGACTTTGCATTGGTGGCGTTAACATCATGATCTTCAGGTATGGTGTCCAAAACTTGAATTAGAATTACAAAAGCACTGAATGATGTCCACTTAACAAATTAACAAAAGAAACCCTGTACTAGTAAGGACAGCAGAAAATAGGTAAAGTAGAATAAATAGAGATACAAGAGACTGCAAATGCAGGGATCTGGAGCAAAAAAAACTGCTGCAGGAACTCAATGGGCTGAGCAGCATTTGTGGAGGCAGAGGGATAGTCGATATTTTGGGTCGAGACCCTGCATCAGGAATGAGAGTGTAGAGGGAATAGAGCTGGTACAAAGAGGTGAGACAGAAGCTGATAGGTGATATGTGGAATCGGTTGAGGTGGGGGATGGGGAGCAGATGGAGCCAGGTGGGGAAAGGGGAGGGTGGGGTTTAAAGGCAAGGGCTGATGTGTGATAGGTGGGAACAGATAGAAAAAATACAATGGGCAGAAAGAGCCAGGTAGGGGGAGGGGAGGGGGAAGGTGGCCTCCATGATAAGTAGAACTAGAGGAATGATTGGCAGATGGAATCAGATGGGGGTGGGGATAGGAAGGGTTGGCCAGGGGAAAAGAAACCCAGGTAGATAGGTGAGTGGGTGATGGGCAGATGGAAATAGGAAAGGTGAACAAAGGGTGTGAGGAACTTGGTAGCGCAGTAGAAGTAGGAAAGGAACACAAGGGGAGTAGTTTACTGAAATTGGAAAATTCAATGTTCATGCAATTGGGCTGCAGGCTACTCATGGAAAATGGAGTGCTGTTCTTTCAGCTTGTGTTTGGCCTTACCATTGCAGCGGAGGACAGATAGATGAGATGGGAATGCGAAAGGGAGCTGAAGTGACATGTAACCAGAAGCTCAAGATGGCCGTTGCGGAGAGTGCGCAAGTGCTCCGCAAAACAGTTACATTGTCTACACCTGGCCTTGCCAATGTAGAGGAGGCCATATCAAGAGCACTGAATGCAATTGACGAGGTTGAGAGAGGTGCATCTGAACTTCTGCCTCATCTGGAAGGGCTGTTTAAGTCCCTGGATAGTGGCGAGGAAGGTGATGTGGAGACAAGGGCTGCACCTCCTACAGTTCCAGGGGAACGGAAGGGGTGGGTGGGGAGAGATGGGTGGTCAGGGAGTCACGGAGAGAGCGGTCACTGCAGAGAGCAGAAAGGTGGTTGGGGGGGTGGGGGGGAGAATAGGGGGAGAATAGGGAAAGATGTGACTGGTGGTGGGATCCTGTTGCAGCTGGTGAAAATAGTGAAGGATGATAAGCTGAATGTAGAGCCTAATGGCCAAAAGGTGACCTGTTACTCTTCCATTGTCTCCATACGATTAGCTGTTAGTTTCCTTGCTCAAGAATATGCTTACAATACTTCCACCAATACCTAACTGATTTCTCTACTCTTCCACCTGTACAGCCCCTTATGCATTTTCCATCTTTTCAGTTGTTTAAAAACTTGTATTCTTGAATTATATTTTTCAGGAGGGAACTTTCATTTACTCATAATATATCTTGTTTTAGATCATTATCCAGGAAGTCACAATAAAGTTCGTTAAAAATAAAGCATTTATATGAATTCAGTTGAACCAGGATGGCTAATTAGAAGACAACGTGAAGATGATCCTTTCCGGTACTAATTTCATGCAAGTCAACAAAGCCACAAGTTACGTCAAAGTTAACTGCAAAATCCCACTGCAAATGGAATTCTGATTTCCAGAACCAATGAGGGAATGATTTGTTTCAGGTGTAGGATTGCAAAATGAGAAATGGTTGAAGTTTTAAGGAAAGACTGGAGAGAATGGGACTGTTTTCCCTGGAGCAAAGGACATTGAGTGATGACCTTATAGAAGTTTATAAAGTTATGAGGAGCATAGATAGGCACAGCCTTTTTCCTAGGGTAGAGGATTCTAAAACTAGAGGCCACACATTTAAGGTGAGAGGGGAAAGATTTAAAAAGAATCTGAGGGGAAAATTTTTCCTCATAGAGGTAGTTGGTACATGGAACAAGCTGCCAGAGGAAGTGGTAGAGGCAGCTACAATTACAATATTTAAAAGACATATAGACAGGTACGTGGATAAAAAAGGTTTGGAAGGATATGGGCCAAAAGCAGACAAATGGGACTAGGATTATGAATCTATGATGTTATAGTTAGGGAAGAATGATCACAATACAACAAAGTTTTATCTAAAAATTGAAAGCAATTTAATTCAATTATAAACTAACGTCTTAAATTGGGGAACTGCATTAAGAGGTATGATAGAGAACTAAATTTAAACAGTCAGTACACAGCTTACAACTAATATAGATCTCTTTACGGCAAAAAAAATCCAACAGAAAAGGTGGTCCTATCATAGCTATTGAGAAAAGTTAAAGACATTATTTGTTAATGGAAAAGATAGGCGAACATTGCCAAAAAAATACAGTCAGCTTGAGGACTGGGAACATTCCAGAATTCAGCAATTTATTGATAAGGAAGATGAAATAGGCTAGTGAGGAACATAAAAACAGGTCCTTTATAGTTTGTGACAGCAGAAGTTATATTGGGGAATGAAGAAATAGCAGTAAAATGAAATAAAATATGTTTGTCTTCACAGAAGAAGACACAGAAAACCTCCCAGAAATAGTGGAAGACTAGAAGTTTAGGGTGAATGAGAAGCTCAAAGGATTCAGCATTGGTTAAAAAAATACAAACTGGAGAAATGAATGGAACTGAAAGGCAGTAAATCCCAGGGCCTAATATAGGACCCATAGGGTTTTAAAGGAAATGGCTGTGGAGATGGTGGATACACTGGTGGTGATCTACCATAATTCCTTGGCAACAGTTCCCACAGGTTGCAACATGTAACCCTACTATTTTATAGAGGAGGGAAAGAGAAACCAGGAAAATATAGTCTGACATTAGTAATAGGAAAAATGCAGGAATCTATTATTAAGGAAGCAGCAGCAGGGCACTTTGAAAATCATATTAAATTTGGACAGGTTCAACATGGATTAATGAAAGGGAAATCACATTTGATAGTTTCTGAGATTATAACTAGCAGATAAGGCTGATGTGGTGTATTTAGAGGGCTGTCCATAAGATGCCACACAATAGATTATCAACAAAATTACCATGCAATTTATACTGGCAAGAATGTAAGATGAGTAAATGAACAGAAAACAATGGGAGTAAATGGGTCATTTTTGGGTTGGGAGGCTGTGACTAATGGGGTGCCTGGGGCCCCAGCCCTTCACACTCTACACCAATGATTTAAACAAGAGTAGAATACCTGCATTTACTGATGATATAGAGCTAGCTGGCTGCAGAACATGAGGAGGATACAAAGATGGTTCAATGAGATACAGAAAGGTTAAGTAAATAGACATGGCAGATAGAAAATAATGTGGAAAATGTGAGGTCATCCACTTTTGTAGAAAAAAAAAGTTGGAGTATTTTTAAATGGTGACAATTTGAAAGGTATTCAAAAAGACCCGAGTGTCCTTGTACATGAATCACTTAAAATTAACATCCAGATGCAGCAAGCAATTAGGAACACAAATGATACATCAGCCTTTATTGTAAGAGAATTTGAGCACACAAGTAGAGATGTCTTGCATTTAATCAGACAGAGGGCCCCACTGGAGTTTGGCTTCCCCACTCCTTTGTCACTGATCACTGCTTGCCAGTGGGTGGTGACTCTTCCCACTCTAGCATTAAAGTAGCTCAGGAGAATTTGTGCATCTCGAGGGTGTTTTTCAAAATGTCATCTGGCGATAAAGGCTCATGGAAAATATGGACCACTGGAAATTATGGACCACTTCTTAAACTTTGGAAGCTGCTTCTCAGTAAAGGCAGACATCAACAATAAACTTCATTGTAGCCTTCAATGCGCCAGGACAAATGAGAAAAAGGATGTTTGAAGATCAAGATCTCAAAGTCTGCACACAACTCATGTTCTATTAGGCAGCAGTGATCCACGCCCTCCTATTTGCTTCTGAAACCTAGACTACATACAGCCGAGACCTGAAGGAACTGGAAGAATACCACCAAGTGTGCCACTGCAAAATCCTCCAAATCCATTGAAAGGGTAAGTGAAGCAGTGTCAGTGTTCTCTCCCAAATCAACACCCCCAGCATTGAGACCCAAATCACACTCCATCAGCTACATTGGGTAGACTACATGTTCTCATGCCTAACACCAGACACTCAAAACATTCTCAGCTTTGTGATGGGAAGAAAATACCAGGTGGACAGAGGAAAAGATTCAAGGATTTGCTCAAAAAGCCTTCTTGAAGAAATGCAACATCCCCACTTGACTCCAGGGAATTCCTCGCATTGAGAACCTTTAATCCATACATCAAGAGCACAGAGAAGCCCTGTAAAAATGGTGAAAGGAGAATGCCACCTCCCAAATCATCCACCACCACCTTATCAGACACCCTGGCCCCATCTGTGGAAGAGTCCCACATCAGCATCATAAGTCACCTCAGAACCAACAGACAAAGAATGGAAACAAGTCATCCTCAATTCCCAGGGGCTGCTTAAGAAGAAAACTGTGTATATTCAAGACAGAGATTGATGGGCTTTTTAGATATTAAGGGTTGGTGCAAGAAAATGCTGCTGACTTAAAGATCAATCATGATTTTATTGAATGGCAGAGCAGGCTGAATATCTGAATGACCTACTCTTGCTTCTGTTTCTTCTCTTCAGAAGTGTGGGATGGGCACACAAACTTTTCAGTCACTTTTATAAAATAGAGTTTTTAAAAACATTTTTGCCATGCTGTGTACAAATGTCGTGTTATGTAATAAAATGTCCAGATCCCTGTTTTAAATATAGAGAGTCTGTTGCAGGCAGGGATGATCTGGAAAGTCATCCCTAAGAATATACTTATGTCGCAGTGCATATTTTCTGCAGATCTCTTTAGTTTTCCCCTATTAATAGCACCAGAAAATACAGATTGGAACACTTAAAAAAATACATTCCATCAGCTATTTACTTTTCATGTACAATCTGATTAAATTATTTCTTGCTTTTGAAATTATCAGTAGGTTAAATGTCCCCAGAATGAAGTCCTCCAAATCTAAATGGATTACTTTGGAGCAAATGTAATTACTGTCATTCTGCATGCTAACCACTACTGAAACTATCCTTTTTGCTGCTCAAAAAATATAATACAATTATTCTTTAACTCCTTACTGAGTGTATTTCACAGCTTTCAAAATATTCCTTTGTTGCCTGGTATGATATTATGCATATATAAACTAATTAAGGTCACATTGGAACTGGAAATATGTGAAATAGTCTGAAGATATGGTGGGAAGGCAGTAATTTTGAAGAAAAACTTCTGAATATAGTTAACTTTCATCATCATTGAAACCCTGACACTAAGGGATCAATGTAGTGTAAATTAAAGCAGGGGAGGAGTTAAAATGGCAATGGCTACTTTCTTGCAATCAGCTGCTTTTCCTTGATCTCAACCTATTTCTAATGAGGGATCACAACTTGAAGGAAACATTAAATTTTCAGATGGCATCTGTGGGGTCAAAGTTAAGTTTGTCACATGTACAAGGTGCAATATTACATATGCACAGGTGCAATGAAAACTTACTTGCAGCAGCATTAAAGGCACATAGCATCATATAAGCAGCATTCAGAAGAAAGACATAAATTTCAACCATCCAGAATCGACTTAGCTTTATCTTTATGAAAATGAAGGGAATAACATGTTTTTCGTGATCTATTCATTGATAACTTTTTTTTAATCTTTTGAACAGTTGTCTAATAAATACAATTTGCCTAGATCACACTTTTTTCGATACTTACAGATCAGAAATTTTTTAAAAGTTACTATGCCTTCTTTTCCGACTTCATATAAAATTGAAATTATGGAAAAAATTTAAGCTTTAATCCCTATCAGAAGGGCTTGATAGCAATAATTTATGATCTAATTATGAAAATACGTCCAGAAACACTTGATAAAATTAAGAATGAATGGGAAAGAGAACTCTAGATACTTTTAACCACAGAGACATGGAAGAAAATTCTTCAATTAGTTAATACATCTTCAATGTGTGCCAGACACTCTTTGATACAATTTAAGGTGGTTCACAGGATCCATATGTCAAAAGACAAGTTAGCCTGTTTTTATCACCATATAAATCCTATATGTGACAGATGTAATTCGGAGGTGCCTTCCCTGACACATATGTATTGGTCCCGTCCTCTTTTGGAAAAAATATTGGAAGGACATTTTTAACATTATTTCAACTGTATTGAATATTGATTTACAACCTCACCCAATCACTGTAATTTTTGGGTTACCAATGATGGAATCTGGCCACTTATCTGCTGCTGCTTGTTGTATGATTGCCTTTGTTACATTAATGGCCAAGTGATCCATTTTGTTTAAATGGAAGGATCCAATACCTCCCACTACTTTTCAATGGTTTTCTCAAACTATATCATGTTTAAACTTAGAAAAAATTAGGAGTGGTACTGTTGATTCTTCGCTTAAATTTGAGGAAGTTTGGAGTCCATTCATTCAATATTTTCATCTGATATAGATCCCTTTCCAATAATCTTTGAATTTCGAGGAGTGGAGTTGACGACGTAATAATGCTCTTTGTTCATCGAGAAATATCAGTCCAGTTTTTTTTTCTTTTGAAATTTTTATTTTTAGTTTGTTTCACTTTATTACTTACAATTTTTTTTCAATTGGGTTTTTTTTATATAATAAATCTTTTTCTTTTCTCCTTTGATTTTTGTTTTGTATATATTCGTTACCAAGAAACCGTGGGGCCTAGAATATATTTTTTATTCTTTATGACTATATATGTCATGATTTGTCCTCCTGATCTCTTTGTATTACGTGTATAATTACTGATGTATTAATGTGCATTAATTTGAAAATTAATAAAAAGATTGAAAAAGAAAGAAAGACATAAATATAATTAAACACAAGTTTTGCAAGAAAGAACACAACTAGAACAAAAACAATACTAAGTCCATTTTAGTGCAAAGTGATGGAAGTGGTCACGGTGTTGCTAAACTGTAGTGATTAGGTTGTGCCAGTTGGTTCAAGGACTGAATGGTTGAAGGGAAGTAGCTGTTCTTGAACCTGATGGTGTGGGACTTCAGGCTTCTGTACCTCCTGCCCGATGGTAGCTGCGAAAAGATGGTATGGCCAGATGGTGGGGATCTTTGATGATGGATGTCAGGTTTGTAGTTTTAACCAGAAAGCTTTGTGCAATCAACATTTTTAGGAAGAGTACAAAGTTGCAGAAAACTGCCAATAGATTCCAAAAGCTCTTTTGCGATTCACAAACTGGAAATTCCACCACTCTGCAGACCAGTAACAATAGTCTATACTGTGAGAGGTAAGTTAGATGATGCTCTGTGACTGAATTGCTTTTCCTCTAATGGTTGTCTGTGATGTCAATCACTGATAGTTTGCGCTACTAGGCTGGCACTGCTAAGGTTGTGGCATCTATAAATTTAGTGATTTTAATCTGCCTGCCTACGTCCAAGTCATAAAAACCTTAACAAAAATAAACCAATGGTGCCAGCACAACCCCTGAGGAACACCACTGCCTACCATATTCCACTTTTCCCTTTGAATTTTCAATGTTCTTTTTAGTTCTCACATTTAATCAACTTGGCATCTGTTCCATCAGCCAGCTTCTTATCCATGCTGCCATCAATCTTTTCATTCTATTGGATTCAATTTTGCTAACCTACCCTTTCAATGGGACTTCATTAAAAACATTTTAAAAAGCTTTATAAAATAAAACAATGTATACATTTATTGTGCCACCCTCAAACATTTGTGTTACATCACCAAAAGCATACTTCTCCTTCAACAACCTGTACTCAACATCCTTTATTAATTCAGACCTTTCCAAGCATCTATTACTTTTATTTTCCCTGATAACCTACAAACTTCCCCACCAGTGAAATTAAATTGACCAGTCTGTAGTTGCCAAATTTGTCTTATGCTCCAGCAAGTTTTCCATTTGCCAATCCTCTGACATCTGCCTCATATCCAGGTAGGATAGGAAGATCATGGCAAGCTCTTGCAAAATTCCCACTCCACCTTCTCTCAGTAACCTTCCGGAACAGATGGTTCATCCATTTTTACCATACCCAGCCTTTCTAGTACTTCCTCCATATCAAATATTACCCCATCCATTAACTCTGCTACATTTTCTTACACTGACTCTTTCGCAGCATCCTTCTCCTTGGTGAATATAGATACAGAGTACTCATTGAATATTTCAGCCGTGCCAACTTCATCCATCAATCACCTTTTGGGTCTCTAATTGGTTCCACCACACTTCTTACTATCAATTTACTATTTATTTTGCCTCTTAAAGACTTTTTAGTGGTCCTATCACTATGCCTCCTGTTTATTCTTATATTGTCTATTTTCTTTCCCTTCCCCCCCCCCACTTTTCCTCTAAATTTTCAATATTCTCTTGTTCTTAGACATTACCAACCTGCATCTGTTTTGCACATCATTTCTCTGTTTCACTGTACTTTCTATCTCTTGTGCTAACGGGGGAGCTCTGGCTTGGTTACATTTCCTTCGGTAGGAATGAACCCAGGCTGCACCCAAAACAGCTCCTCTGTAAATGCTACCCATTGTTCAAATACTGTTTTTCCTGGCAATCTTTTCATCTGATCCAGATTCTTACCCATCACATTGCAGTTAGCCCTTCTCCAATCAACAAGTTATATTTCAGGTTGCTCATTGCCCTTTTCCATTGCAAAACTATGCATTATTATACCATCTATAATCCCTGTCCCCCCTAGGTGTTCCCCCCCACTGATAATTGGTCAGCTTGCTCCACCTCATTGCCTTGAACCAAATCAGCTATATTTCAGTCCTTGTTGGTTTGCAAACAAGCTTAAAATTCTCCTAAATACACATTTGATATTCCTTCCACTCTTTGCCTTATACTCTAATACTACTTCAATCAATATTTTGATTGTTGGAGTCTCCCAGTCTCAACTCTCTATAATTCTTAAAACTCTTTAATTTCCTCCTCTACCTCCTCTTCTCCATTTGTTGGCTTATAGAAACACACAGTGGTGTAATGGCACCCCAATTATTTCTTAAACCTAACCAGCTCTAAACTTGTTCCAGGTTAGAAAGTAAGGACTCCAAGCTATGTACAACCCCTTGAACTAAGTTGGTGTGGGATTCCTCCATGCTTCTTGACAAAGGAAAAAGCTTTCGCATTGTACCAAACATATGGTGTATAAACTGCCAAGATTTTTAAAACGCTGAAATCTCCATCTGTATACATGTTGCCTACAATATCCTTGCCCTTCGTGAGGTGGCCATGTGGTTCATCAGCCACATCAGTGCTCTCTACCTCAATTCCCACCAAAAGTTCCAGTCAGGCCTATGATGTCTGATCCACCGAGGATTTGCAGATAAGGTATGCACTTGACTTTAGACTTAGTCCAGCCTGTCTGAAAACTCTTCCTTCTCACCTTCTCCTCTCCAACCAAAAATCAAGACTCATTGCAGATGCTTCTTCTTTAACTAATTCATTTCCATGGTAGGACTCCATAGCTCTTTCAGACTGAATAAGCAAGCAAAATCAGTTCCAATACTTGCTGATTTACCTAATCCTTCTGTTTATCAACCACAGTGCTGTTTGTCACTCTGGACTTTAGCTGATTCAATTTTCTTTCACAACAGTAAGAAAACTATCTCATAGATTAATTATTATCTATTCTGCAAATTTACACTGAAGAAGACATTTCACCGTCTCTAAACAGATAAAGTCCAGGGATATACGAGAATGTCAGCCAGTGCTGAAGCAGGATTTGATAGTCTTAATTTCTTTGAAAAATTTAGATATTTCTTTGAGACTTTATGGACTTTCTGATTAGACAATGGTTCTATTGAAAACAATAAATGCACAAAGTGGGAAATAAAAGCAAGCACAATAAACTGTGGGTAAGTATAAAACTATTCCAATGTGCAATGCACTTAAGGATCAAATTTGCTAATGCATGTAATTATCACACACATAGCAGGTGATCCTGCAAGCGGTCATGATGGTATAATGCGGTGGAATCTGAAGTAAATGACGGTGTAATGTGATGGGTTGTGAGGCTGTAATGATGTAATGGGTTTGGGTTTGATATGTTCTGATATATAATGGAATTGTGCGAGGAATAATGCTATAATGGGCAGGTCTGACAGGTAATAATGCAATGGGATGGAGTGTGATCATGGTAGTGACGGTGTAATGGAATGGAGTGTGTGGTAATGATGGTGTAATGGAATGGAGTGTGAGGGTAATGACAGTGTATGTAAAAGAATGAGGTAAAGCGAAGTAATAATAGCATAATAGGAAGGGTAGAAAGAAGTAATAATAGTGCATTGGGGTGGGGAAGCATACTAATGGTGCAATGGGGTGAGGTATAATAATGATCTAATGGGGTGAGACAGTGAGGAATAATGATTGTGTAATGGGCTGGGGTGGCGAGGAGTAATGACAAATTTGTTGGGATATTGTATGCTGGATATTCTCTTTGTCGTTTGATCAGAGAAACAGATCGATACCCAAGATGAGATCCAGCTCCCTTACTTCACATCAACTGCAACTTATTGTGCTGAGAGTCATGCTGGTTTACCAGTTCTGTAATGCAGGTAAATATCTTTATTACATTTCATACAACGGTACTGATCATCATCTGCAAACATGTGGTTTTCTGAATGTGCCTGTTCACATGCAGGCTCAAATGTGAGTATATACTTTATACATTTTACTTCCCTTTTATGACTTCAACCAAAATAAATTCTGGGAGAGGTGTGAAACAAAATGGAAGTGTGCTGGAAAGACAGTTGCTCAGGCAGCATCAGTTGAATGAGAAACATAGTTAACATTTGATGTCAATGACCTTTCATCAAAACCAGGAAAAGTTATAAATAAAACAAATTTAAGTAACAGAAAATGGGGAGGGAGCAAAGGAAATATCTGTGGTATGGTGGAGATCAAGTGAAACTGACTTACAAATGGTGGCTGTGCCAGCTGAGAGAGGATGAAGGCTTGTTAACAACAGATCATCCAGTTGCTTATTACTTTAATTCCCCATCATACTCCTACTCTGAAGTCTGTCTTTGGCCTTCTACACTACTCCAACAAAGCACAACATAAACAATCTGCCGGAGGAACTCAGCAGGTCGAGCAGCATCTGTGGGAGGAAAGGAATTGTCGACGTTTCCGGTCGAAACCCACCGTCCTGATGCAGGGTTTTGACCCAAAACATTGACAATTCCTTTCCTCCCACAGGTGCTGCTTGACCCACTGAGTTCCTCTAGCAGATTGTTTGTTGCTCCAAATTCCAGCATCTGCAGTCTCGTGTCTCCAAAGAACCAGATAAGCCTGGAGAACCACATCATCTTGCGACTTGGCTCGTTACTGCCCAAGAATTGAAATTGAATTCAACGATTTATGTAACCATTTTGTATCAGAATTGGCCAGTTCTTGTACAGATTCAACAACCTGAAAAGTTAACCGTTTTTCTCTCCCCACTGGCAACTTGGTTGGCACAGATGAGTTGGGCCAAAGGGCCTGGTTCCGTGCTGTATAGCTCTATGACTCTGATATTTCTAGCAATACCTTTTATTTCAGATTTTAGGTTTTGGACCTCACTGTTCCTGTGTATTTTTTTCTGCTTTCTTCTCACTCATTTTTCTCAATTTCCATCTCCAGCAGTAAGATCGGCTGTGATTAACAAGCATTCATCACCCTGTGTAAGCTGGCACCATCACCATTTGTATCATTCAGTCACTCTGGGTCTCCACCCTACCACATACATTACTTTTGCCTTCTCCACCCCTCCCTTCTCTGCAACTGCAACCAGATTGATTTTGAACTTTTCCTACTTCTGATGAAAGGGATCAACCTGAAATGTTCACCCTACAAAGACAAGGTGTGACCTGCTGAACATCTGCACTATTTTCTATGGTTCTCTTTTTTTCCACATTTCCAGCATCCACATATTTTGATTTGAAATGGGAAACAAACTGCTTTCTCCTTTCATCCATTTTACACAATTGTACCAAATCAAAATGTACTTACCTGAGAAGGGTAACGCTGCAAAGAGATTTGATCCCAATATCCTGCAAAAAGATGTCTTGTATGTACTCTATGCAGTAATAATGTAAAATCATTGAATAGAGTCTTACAATTTTACTGTATCACTCACAGAAGAAATCAATTGCAGACATAGAGTGATAACAAAAACCACATGGGGTAACTCTGGAGCGTAAAATTCTGATAAGCAACAATAAAAGGGAAGCTGGCTGGAGAATGGTTGTGATAGGGAGAGAAAGATGTTCCAGTATTAGTAAGATTTACTCTCAGTCCCAGCGTACTTATGGGGTTATTAATGCTCATTTTCTCTCTGTATCAGCACCCTGGTATTAATAAAGCACTAAAGGGTGACAAGCTCCCAGAATCAAATGGCTTCCATAACAGCATGCAAAAGTAGGCACCAAAAATACTGTTGTTCCCATCTGTAGCCTTCCCCAATTCCCTTAGTTCGGGAAACATTTAACTAAATTGGAAAAATCGCACTTGTCACTCCATTATTTAGGAAAGATGATAGAAGGAAACCAGAGAATTGTAGACCAGTTATCCTAATATCCGTTGTTTGGAAATCACTAAATACCTTAAAAAGCTTCAGTTATTCACAAAGTGCTGGGGTGGATATGTGAAGAGTAAATCAAGCCAGATGAACCTCCTTAATTTTCTTGAACATGTGAATATAATGGACAGGGAAATGTCCACGAACATTATTTACAAAGGAGATCAAGGTGGTATTCAATGAAGTTCCTTTGGTTAGGAAATTAGCCAATCAGCAGGAGAAAGGGCTAATGGGCAGGCATTCAAATTTTCAGGATATATTGGGGCCTCAATTATTCATTTTATGTATAAACAATTCAGATTATGGGATGGAAGTAACAAATTCAGTTAAGCAGTGTGGATGGAAATGTTAAATTAGTAGAGGATGGACAGAACTGTGCTAAATGAATTTCAATGAAGGCAAATGTGTGACCATCCACTTTGTACCTCAAAAGATTTAGAACAATGTACTTCATAAATGGTGAAAAACCTAAAGCAGTGGAGCTCCAAACAAAAACTTTGGAGGTCATAGAGTCATAGAGCAATACAGCATGGATACAGGCCTTTCGGCCCAACCAGTCCATGATGACCACAATGTCCACCCAGTTAATCCCAATTTCCTGCGTTCAGCTCACATCCCTCTAAGCTCCGCCCCTCCATGTACCTAGCCAAGTGTTACTTAAATGATACTATTGTACCTGCCTCAACCTCTTGTTCTGGCAGCTCGTTCTATATACTCAGCACCCTCTGTGTGAAAAACTTGCACCTCAGGTCCCTTTTAAATTTTTCCCTTCTCCCCTAACCCTGTGCCCTCTAGTTTTGGACTCCCCTACCCTGGGGAAAAGACTATTACTATCCACCTTATCTATGCCTCCCATAATTTTAAACACTTCTACAAGGTTTTCTCTTATTCTCCTACATTCCAAGGAATAAAGACCTAGCCCGGCCAACCTCTCCCTATAACTTAGGCCCTCTAATCCTGACAACATCCTTGTAAATCTTTTCTGCACTCTTTCCAGTTTAACCACATCTTTCCTACAAAAGGGTGACCAAAACTGTATACAGTACTCCAAGTGTGGCCTCACCAACAACCTATACAACTGCAACACAATGGCCCAACTCCTATACTCAATGCCCTGACTGATGAAGGCCAGCATGCTAAACGCCTTTTTCACCTGTAAGTGCCTGTCTACCTGTAGTGCTGCTTTCAATGAACTATGCACTTGTACTCCTAGGTCCCTCTGTTCTATTATACTCCCTAGTGCCCTACCATTCACAGTATAAGTCCTACACTGGTTTGACTTTACAAAATGCATCACCTCATATGTATCTGTATTGAAAACCATTTGCCACTCCTCGACCCACTTCTCTAACTGATCAAGATTCCCTTGTAATCTACAATAACCTTCTTCACTATCAACATCTCCTAATTTCATGTCATCCACAAACTTATTGATCGAGCCTTGTGCACATGCATCCAAATCATTTATATCGATAACGAATAACAAGGGTCCCAACACCAACCCCTGCGGCACACCACTAATCACCGACCTCCATTCTGAGAAACAACCTTCAACTACCACCCTCCGCTTCCTACTTCTGAGCCAATTTTGAATCCACCTAACTAGTTCCCCCTGGATTCCATGGGACTGAACCTTCCAGACCAGCCTACCAAGCAGGACCTTGTTGAAGACCTTGCTAAAGCCCAAACAGACAATATCCACTGCCCTACCCTCATCTACCCTTTTGGTTCCCTCTTCAAAAAACTAAAAGATTCGTAAAGCGCGAGTTTCCACGCACAAAGCCATGCTGACTCCTCCTAGTCAGACTGTCTATCCCAAACGCTGGTAGATCCTGTCCTTCAGAATTCCCTCCAGTAACTTCCCCACTACTGATCTCAGGCTTACTGGCCTGTAGTTCTCTGGCTCGTCCTTGCTACCCTTCTTAAATAATGGAATGACATTAGCCACCTTCCAGTCTTTGGGAACTTCACCAGTGACTGAGAGTGAAGTAAATATCACTACAATTTCTTCTCTAGCCTCTCACAAAATCCTAGGATGCACTCAGTCAGGTCCTGGGGATTTATCCACCTTAATGTGCTAAGGTTCTAAATACCTCCTCCCTGGTAATGTGAATGCCCTCCAAAACATCTCCAATTGTTTCCCTTATCTCTTGGGCAACCTGATTTTCTCCTCAGTAAACACCAAGGAGAAATATTTGTTAAAAAATTCCACCCATCTCCTGTGGCTCGAGACATAGGTGGCGGCCATGCTGATCTCTAAGGGGACCTACTTTCTCCCTCACCGCCCTTTTACTCTTAATATAGCTATAGAACCTCTTGGGATTTTCCTTAACCTTATCTGCCAGATCCATCTCATACCCTCTTTTTGCCCTCCTGATTTCCCTCTTAATCTTATTCTTAATCTTTTTATAGTCATCAAAGGATTCACGCATCCCTGACCTCCAAAACCCAATGTATACTTCTTTCTTTTTGTTGACCAGAGCCTCAATGTTTTTTTGTTAGCCTGGGTTCCCTGAACTTGCCAGGTTTACC
This sequence comes from Pristis pectinata, assembly GCF_009764475.1. Lineage (NCBI taxonomy): Eukaryota > Metazoa > Chordata > Chondrichthyes > Rhinopristiformes > Pristidae > Pristis > Pristis pectinata. Next base: position 56,369,728 of record NC_067414.1, on the reverse strand, counting down.
CTTCACCCTAACGGGAACATGCTGCCCCTGGACTCTTGATATCACACTCTTCAAAGCCTTCCTGATATCAGGGCCATTTGTTCCTTTCCCTTCAAACAGGCTCACCCAATCAACCTCTGCTAGATGCTTCTAATTCCCCCAAAATTAGCCCTACTCCAGTTTAGGACCCTGACCTGTGGACCTGTCCTATCCTTTTCCATCACCATCTTAAAACTAATAGAATCATGGTCACTAGTACCAAAATGCTCCCTGACTGCCATTTCAGTTACTTTCTCTTCCTCGTTCCCTAAGAGAAAGTCCAGTATTGCACCCTCCCGAGTAGGACCCTGTATATATTGACTCAGGAAACTTTCCTAGACACACTTCACAAATTCCACCCCATCCATGCCCTTAACACCCTGGGTGGCCCAGTCAATACTGGGGAAATTAAAATCTCCCACTAATACAACCCTATTATTCTTACAACTGTGAGCAATTTCTCTACACACCTACTCCTCAAGTTCCTCTTGACTATCGGGGGTCTATAACACAGCCCCACTAGAGTAACCCTCCCCTTCTTGTTTCTAAGTATAACCATATGGCTTCACTGGACAATCCCCCAAGAATGTCATCTCTAAGCAGTACTGTTACGTCCTCCCTTATCAAAAAGGCTACAGCCCTTCCTTGCTTACCTGTACCTCTGTCACACCTGTAGCATCCGTATCCTGGAACATTGAGCTGCCAGTCCAGCCCTTCTCTCAGTCATGTTTCTGTTATGCTATAACATCCCAGACCCCAGAGCCAATTGAGTTCATCCACCTTACCTGTTAAGCCTTGTGCATTGAAATAAATGCAGTTTAACTGAGTATTCTTTTCCCTCCCTTTAGTGTGCCCCTGACCTTGACTATCTGATTACTAAACTTGCTCTTGCTGGCTACTGCTTTATCCCATGTCTTGCTCCTGCTCAGAGTCCCACCGCATCCCCCCCCCACCAATCTAGTTTAAACCCTCCTGTGTAGCATTAGCAAATTTCCCTGCAAGGATATTGATCCCTGTCTGGTTCAAGTGCAACCTGTGTTCATGTTCAGAGATCACTAGAATCTCAGGGTCAGGCATAAGTAATAAAAAGCTCATGGAATCCTGACCTTTATCTCTACAGAATTATAACACAAGGGTTAAAATTTGCTGTGCAAAACCCAGATTAGATTAGATTTGGAGTACTGCAGTCAGCTCTGGGCACTAAATTTTTGGAAGGATGTATTAGCCAAATGCAGAGTTGATTAGATACCTGATCACCAAGGATTAAAATGCAAGATTACGTAAAGTTAGGTTATTTTCCCTGAAATTTAAAGTTTACGATATTGAGCTGTATGGATAGGATAGTTAGAAGTCTAGTTAGTCAGGAAGTCTATTACTAGGGAGCAGGTCTAAAGCAGCAAATGGCTTTTGATACTAGGTCAATGGTTCATTTTAAATCTGAGATTGAATTTTATGAAATGAATATATTGAGGAATACAAAACAAATGTGAATACATGAATCATGGTCACAAATCAACCCTGATCTCACTGAACAAGTTAGGTGAAGGGGGAGGAGAGGGATTGGAAGGTAGGTGGTGGGAAGTGACTTACCGTTGTTCCAGAGGATGAAATTTAAATACTGCAGATCTGGAAATCTCAAATAGAAGCAGCAAACTGCTGGAAGTACTCAGCAGGTCAGGATCTGTGCAGGCAGAGAGAGCATAAATTTGAGGTTAATTACCTTCTCCCAGCTTTTCTCTCCACATATGTTGCCTGCCCTGCTATTTCCAACATCTTTTGTTCTTATTCCTATATGTTCTTCTGATGCTCCCCTGCCATAATGTGCCTGTGATGTTAATAACAACTTTTACTTTTGGTTCTATTACATCTGTGGTGTCATCATGACTTCTACTTGTGATAGCCATTTAGCCATTGTGGAGTTGTTAATGATTTTTGCCCTCGGTCCCAATGTGCCTGTGGTGATTTTGTTTTGCCATTATTCCCTGTGTATATGCAATATTAATGTTGATTTTTAATTATAGTTGAAGAATACTTTTGGTGGTGTTAATGATTAATATGGAGACATAAGAGACTGCAGATGCTGGAATCTGGAGCAACAAACAAGTTGCTGGAGGAACTAATCAGATGAAGGGTCTTGATCCGAAACGTCAACTTTCCCTCCACTGATGCTGCCTGATCAGCTGAGTTCCTCCCATATCTTGTTTGTTGCTTGTTAATAATGAATATGCTCAGTTAATACAATGTTACTGAAGATTCTTAATCCTTATGCCATTTTGCAGTGATGTCACAGTGCAGGATTCTCAGATGCAATTCTCAGTTTGTTTCTGCGACATCCCATCTTGAAGATTCTTTGAATGAAGACTTCTGTATTGCCTTACGATCTTACTCACGCTGTACCCAACGAACTTCTTGGTTCTGCCGAGGAGACCTGGCTTACCATTCTGCTGTGCAAGGAATTGAGGATTTAATGATCCAGCATAACTGTTCCAAGGATGGAGAAGTCTCATTACCACGACGCCGTGTGCCAGCAGATAATCAAGAGAATCTACACCTGCCAGACACTTGCAAATATGAGAAGAGTTTCTACTACAAGCAGCGCCAGAAACCAACCTACTTGTACTGTGGCATCTTTGGGAACCTCCACATCCGCACATTTTACAATGACTTTCAGACATGCCGAGTTCAGGGGGCGTGGCCAGTGATCGATAACAATTACTTATCCCTGCAATTGACTAATGCACCAATCTCATCACATCATAACATATCAGCAATCAGCAAGGTAATGTCCTTTGGTATAGCTGATGGATTTTGTGGTCAGACATCACTTTTGCTAGTATAGTACAATGGAAAGTTGGTTCATTTAATTAGCTTCAAATTTGCTTTACTCCAATGTTCACAAATTAAGTTACATAACAGTCACTTACAGAATGCTATTAATGTTCTGTAACAAAATAGTGTTAATGCCAGTGATACCCACATACTGCCAATAAATTAAAAATGCTAACAATGATGTTAATAGTCAAAAGTGAAATGTTGCTAATACAGTACTCAGTAACAGAATAGTCATTAAAAGAATAGCATTAATTATCACCACAGATGTTAATTTCCATTGATGTGGTATTAATGCTGAATGAAATTGCTTCCCAACAAGAAGGTGACAGTGTTCACCACTGACATACAGAAGGATGGGTGAATTTGCCTGTTACAAATCCCCCAAAATCAACTTGCTCATAAATATCATCCCAAACAGCAAGGTCCTGTGTGGCATGTGGTCAGGCCAGAATAAGCCATCCCTCTGAAATAACTTGAAAAAAGCCTCCCCAGTCTGGAAGGCCTTGCCCCAAGCATTGCTGGCTATTGAAACAGTCAAGGGCTTTGAATGCTGTCAGATGTTCCTGATGTTCAGAAACATACAAAAGTGATTAAAAATCAACTAGACAATTTTTTAAAAATTACATCAGTGGCTGGTACAGTCTCTCTGAAATGTGCTGACATGACTATTGTGTTTAGAGCAAATGACTGGGGATTAATAACAGCTCTGCTTATCAGGCTGCCCTTTCATTTTAAAAGATTAAGATCACTGAAAAAGACTTTTAAACAATTATAGAATAGCTAACAATAAATTCAACATTGTACATTACCTTACATCTTCCTATGTCCTTCACAACCATTCCCCTCCATTCCACAAAACAGGCATGCAGTTCCTGCACCAATTCCAACTCACCCTTGTTCAACAGATGGATTTCCCAGCATAACTACCGGAGAATTCAGCAACTTTGTGTTCTGTCTCTGAATTCCATGTGGAGCCCAATACAGGAGTGCAGCAGGGAAAATTGCCTTCAAGAGTTTGACCAGCAAGTTCAGTACTTCCTGACACATACAGGAAGTAAACGCTGGCAGCTTGGTATGGGATTTCCCAACAAGTTCCAGGCCATTGATTGCCAGTAGAGTAATGAGAGGGGAATGGAACATGACTGAAGAGCACTGAATATGTGAGTAGCAGTGCAATTGCACTGAAGATGGAGAGGAACAAAGTAAGAGAGAATAAGATTGGATTGCCTCAGTGAACGTGATTGACAGAGAATGTAAAATTTAGAGATAATGATTTTTCTTTCATTGGTTTACAGGTTACAGCTATTTTTAAGAACTCCAAGGAATGCATTGACCAGAAAGTGTATCAAGCTGAAATTGGCAATGTTCCTGCTGCATTTGTTGATGGCTCTGTAAATGGTGGTGATAGAAATGGGGCAAACAGTCTGGTTATTAAGAAAAAGTTGAATGCCAGCCACGTGGAGATCCAAGCGAGTTACATTGGCACAACTCTGATAGTGCGGCAGGTGGGTCAACACCTGAGCTTTGCCATCCTCATGCCAGAGGAAGTGGCAAGTTCACATACAGAGGAGCAGGACCTACAACTCTGCTTATCAGGCTGCCCTTTAGTAGAAAGGCTTCCCTGGAACTCCCACCTCCACAATGCACAAAGGGCCAAAGCCAAATGCAAAGAGGGTCTTCTGGTAGAAGATGCCTATTTTGAGTGTTGTGTCTTTGATATCTTAGTGACTGGTAATCCTAATATTTCACTAGCAGCATTCAGGGCTGTGGAAGATGCAAAAACATTACACCCGGATAAGGAGTTGCTGCATGTGTTCAAGAACTGCATGCCTGGTAGGCCAACCCCTTGCTGCCTTCCACTGTTGGTTTCCGTGCTGTGGATGCTCTTCTGCAACAAGAAGATTTTCTTCCAAATCCTGGGTCTCTAAAAACTAAGTCAGTGCATGATGTTGCACCAGGAATGTATTGTATTTACCCGAAATGAAAACCCACCTGAGATGTGGACCCAGCCTTGCAGCCTTTTACTTTATGGTTTTGAAATGAATGTAATGCTGCCACTTCAGTCATTCAGCCTCTGAGTATCTGATGTTTAACCCATAAACACTTGACTGTAGCTCCAGTTTTAGATTTACATTACCATCAATGTGGCAATGCACATAATTATTTGAGTTTACATTTACATGCAAACTCAGATAATTATGAGCATTGCGATGTTGTTGTAGTCAGGTTGCCTTCTATATCCACTTTTCACAGTCTTGTCAGATATCTACTCTGCAGTCCCGTCCAGTATCCACCCATACACAATCCAGTCAAACGTTCACTAATGCCTATTTTCATCTCAAAGATACAGTCCTGTACAGTTTTATCTTGTACACCGTCATGTCAGACAACCATCCCTACATAATTCTGTAGGATATCCACTGTACTGATCAAATGTTCACCACTGCATGGTTTTGACTCAAAGTTGCCTGTCCAGTACACAGCCCTGTATTGTCAAATATCAATTTATAAATACACCTGTAAATCAGGTATTCACTTGTAAGCAATCTGTACAGTCAGGTATGTATCCATTTGTGATTCAGTCCTGAAATTAGTCTCCCACAGATAAACAATCCTGTAAAACCAGCCTTGCCCTGAAGCAGGGCATTTTTTAAAAAGAAGTGTGGAATGACGAAATCAGCAGCATTAAAATAGATGAAGACTCTTCAATGATGGGATGGAAGGAGAGGGCTGACGTCAGAGGAATAACGCACTCAGAATAGGGGATAAGAAGGTCACAGAGTTAAGAGGGGAGCAACCAAAATATTACAAATGGTGGAAACCCAAAATAAAGTCAAAAATGCTAGAAATGCTCATCAGGTCAGGTAGCATCTGTGGAGGGAGAAAAATGAACAATTGTGTTGAGCAGGTTGTGTGTGGAAGTCTTAGGCTTAATACTGCGACAGATCCATTCAAAATCAATTACATTAACCAGCGAGATTCATCCTAATAAAATTTCTGCAATTTCATGAATGGGTGAGGATCCAAGCTATGTTAAGACATACAGACGTATTGATTCTGTTATGTATGCAGCCATAAGACATTTTTAAAAATTTGTTGGCAATCCTTCAAATTCAGGGATTTTTTTTGTTACTTGTTACTTATGGAGTTGAGCTTGTCTGAATTTGACTGAGAGGATGATTTCACATGCACATAATCAGAACTGCTGTTTCAATTGGATGGCAACGGGAAAGTTTAAAGCAATAAACAGCATGAAGGTACCTTGACTCAGCCAACTGCAGCTGATAGATTTCAGTCAGGCAAAATGAACCTTTGTGTAAAAGCCCCAGTAAAGGATGGTGTACCAAGAATGTCATTAAGGCGACCTCGACCGAGATGTACAAAACCCTAGTCTTCACTAATTCATGAGTGCTGGATGACTTCTTGACATACTGGAAATCAACTGTGATTAAATTGTTTCACAAATCAGGCAAGACTCTGAGGACTCCGTTAGTCTATTCAACAGCAAAGTTCACCAAATTAACATATTAGCAGAAGGGGAAACTGATCATTCACCTGATTACTGGCTGTGGAACATAGTTGTGAATAAAATATGTTGTGCTTCCCATTTTAACACAAGTGCCCTTCTACACAAATTGTTTGGAATGATACTGGAGGTGAATTCCATGGCATATGTGCTTTAGTGCTATGTCGAAATTTTGTGTTTTTTTAAAAAAATACAATTGTTACTTTTAACAAGACCTTCGAAACCATGAACAGGCAGTTCATAGAATGTTCACTTTTGTGTTTGTTCATCCATTAATTTCACTTCAGCAATTTAACATTCAGCATTTAACATTCTAATACATGTCCCAACAATCTGAATAATCTGCAATACCAGTGGCTGCTCTTTGTTGACAAATCCAGAATGCACAGAGAATTTTCGAAACAGGAATGCACAGAGAAAAAAAATTGAAAAGATTACACCCATTTAAAATCAAAGGATATTCTCTGTCATTTATTCATAATCAAAAAAATTGCTGCAACTTCTGTAGCTCTGCAGATAGTTCAGAATGAATGTATTCTCCATCAATATGGTATTCTCTGCAAAAGAATGTAATAACTCTCTACAACACCACATGCTTTTATAGTTTTTGTAGCTTTACATTCTTCCCTCAGTTAATAATGTTAAATAATAGAAATGTTTGCAAGCTGTTTAAAAGAGTAACAACAAAAAAGCTTTCAATGACTGTGACCATCTTCTTAAGAAGATTAGTCTAATGGAACGGCTGTTGAATGGTTTCTATAGGCTCCCATAGCCCTGACCTAGCCACTAACACAAATATCCTAGAATTCAAAGCTGGAACTTTCATCTCCACTTGGTAGAACTGCTCAAAGCAGTGTTCACTGGCTCTCCACTTGGTTTTCAAGCACGTAGACAACGGCTTCCCAGGCTGCTGTTTATCGATTACAGCTCAGCGTTCAACACCATCATCCCCTCAGTACTAATCAACAAGCTTCAAAACATGGGCCTCTGTACCTCCCTCTGCAACTGGATCCTCAACTTCCTTATCAGGAGACCACAGTCAGTACGGATCAGTAGCAACATCTCCTCCTCGCTGACAATCAACACAGGCGCACCTCAAGGATGCGTGCTTAGCCCACTACTCTAGTATCTCTACACTCATGACTGTGTGGCTAGGTACAGTTCAAATGCCATCTATAAATTCACCAATGACACCACTATTGTTGGCAGAATCTCAGATGGTGATGAAGAGGTGTACAGGAGTGAGCTAGATCGGCTGGTTGAGTGGTGTCACAAAAACAACCTTGTACTCAAACGTCAGCAAAACCAAGGAATTGATTGTGGACTTCAGGAAGGGGAAGTCAGGAGAACACACACCAGTCCTCATTGAGGGGTCAGCAGTGGAAAGGGTGAGCAGCTTCAAGTTCCTGGCCAACAACATCTCAGAGGATCTATCCTGGGCCAACATATTGATACAATCACGAAGAAGGCATACCAGCGGCTCAACTTCATTAGGAGTTTGAGGAGATTTGGTATGTCACCAAAGGCTCTTGCAAATTTCTATCGACTTACGGTGGAGAGCATTCTGACTGGTTGCATCACTGCCTGGTATAGAGGCTCCAATGTGTAGGATTGAAAGAGGCTGCAGAGGGTTGTAGACTCAGCCAGCTCCATCACGGACACAACCCTCCCTGCCATCAAGGACATCTTCAGGAGCCAGTGCCTCAAGAAGGCAGCATCCATCATTAAAGGACCCTCACCATATGGGATATCCCCTCTTCACGTTACTACCATCAGGGAGGAGGTACAGGAGCCTGAAGACCCACACTCAACGTTTCAGAAGCAGCTTCTTCCCTCTGCCATCAGATTTCTGAATGGTCCATGGACACTACCTCATTAATCCTCTTTTGCACTTTTTTTTTTTAACTTATTGTAATTTTTATGTCTTGCACTGTACTGCTGCCACAAATCAACAAATTTCATGACATATGTCAGTGGTAATAAACCTGATTTTGATTCAGCTCTGCACCTTCTAACTCAGTGGTGAAATTGTGACAACAAAATCGAAGTCTTTGACATGATGGTTGAAAATGTAATTGAAAGCTTCACCAACTGTGGGCTATTCCTACTGACGTAATTCTCTTCATATATCTAGTCAGAAATCTTGGCCAAAATTTTTTGGATAATTGATGGTGAAGTTATTCCATACACTATCAATTGAAAATTAAGTAGAATTAAAAAGAATTGAGTAACATGGGCAAATGATGCACTGCAAGTTATAAATTACCATGAATTGCTTGGTCTCTGTATCATTGTATCAGTAGTCTTGTTAATTGACTGATGCAGGGTTTTAACCCAAAACATCAACAAGTACTTTCCCACACCCCAGATGCTGCTCAACCTGCTGAGTTCCTCCAGCAGATTGTCTATAGGTCAGACTGTATGTTTATCTTTAGTTGACGGTCCCAGAGAATCACAAGGTATCCTCCGCTAGCTCTTCAGCTTGTTTCGCTTACATCTGACTTTCCACTCCTCTGATGGTTTCACCATTAAGTCCAGTGGTAGAGCACAACTGTAGCAAGCAAAGCTGAATAATTGGATAAGAATTATATTCCATTCACCTGAATAGGGTTGCTAAACTAACTAAAAAACTAGGAGGATGCATGGTTTATTTACTTTATATATTTTTTTTAAATCACTTGTACTTTAAAACATTTTAATCAATCTTTGTCATTTTTATTTTAAAATTATATTTTTGCAATTATTTAAGACCAAGTTTCGAAACTTTCAAATTTCTTTCTCCTGCTTTTAATGTCATTTAAAATTAGCTTGTTTGGGCAGGTGGCCTTGAGGAAGCAGTTTACTAAAATGCAGTCTGATCTGAAATCTGGATTTAAGATGAGATGTCTTTATTAGTCACATGTACATTGAAACACACAGTGAAATGCATCTTTTGTGTAGAGTTTTCTGGGGGCAGCCCACAAGTGTCGCCACGCTTCCGGTGCCAACATAGCATGCCCCCAACTTCCTAACCTGTACGTCTTTGGAATGTGGGAGGAAACCCACGCAGACAAGGGGAGAATGTACAAACTCCTTATAGACAGTGGCCGGAATTGAACCTGGGTCACTGGTGCTGTAATAGCATCATGCTAATCGCTACACTACCGTGCCTGCCCTTTGCTTGTCAGTGCTCTTCATGTCATCTGACCACCAGTAAGCTTTCTCTCTTCTCATCATCCACCCTACCTGCTAGCAGCAGGCATTACATTCCCTATAGCCATACCTTTGAATGCAACTATAATGCACAGCAGCATGGTACAATTAGACAGCATTAATGGAGGGTGTTGCAAATTACGTACTATTCCCCAAGGGATATAACAATAGTGCCATTATGAACCTTACCACTGCTTTTCACTTGGAACAACAAGGAAACTCTGCTGCTTCCTGCATGAGAACCAATGGCCAATGTTGGTTGCTTGCCTCACCCTCACTGATGTAAGTTTTGGTTCTGGCAGATTTGCCGCCAGAAGTTCGGTAATCCGTGTCTGATATTAATTTCCTTCAGGAAGACGTGCAGCCCCAAGTGTGTGAAATAACAGCACATCCTTCTCTGCCTCTGCTTGCTTTGACGGAGTTGTACTTGTTGACATTCATGCAAAATATCCAAAAAAGATCAGTTACCCAAGAATAAACAACATTTATATTATAGCACCCTATATGTAGTGAATGTAGCAAAATATTTTGAGGAGCTATATTGGGCAATTAGTTAATGATATTTCACATCTAGTTGTGAATAGGGATAGTCAGACAGATGATCAAAAGCTTGGTCTAAGAGGTGGGGTTTAATGAGCATCTTAAAGTAGAAAAGAGGTACACAGGCCCAGTAGGTTAGGGTGAGAATTCCGCTGTTTTGGGTCTTGAAGCTGAAAGCCGAGCTTCTAATGATGGAGAAAATTGAACTCACTTTGTTCATAAGGGCAGTTTTAGAGAAACACGAAGATCGCAGGTGGTTGTTCATCTGCAGGTAATTGCAGAGGTAGGGACGGCCCAGTCAAAGATTGATTTGAAAACATGAATGATAATCCAGTGAATGATTTAACAACTGCTCCTTCATCTTCTAGTAGTCTCCCACTCTGTTGGAGCAGTATTATCCTTTTAAAAGCTGCCATCTAATTTCCATTCACAGCAGCAGATTACACACATTTTCCAGGGATAAATGCCAGTCACTGCTAACTTTCTATGTAAATATGCTGACCCAGGAAACTCACTTGTAAATGATCCCCAGACCACAGGCAGGAACAAATGCTTTCATTGGTATAAGAGCATCGAAATTCACCCCATTAAAAATTTTATTCACTCACTCCCCCGATCTCATCATTCTATGGCTGGAATTCCACCATTGTACTTTGAAAAGCATATGTTTTAAACATTGAGACATTAATTACTAAACTACAAATCAGAATCAGATTTATTACAGTGACTTAGATGACATGAAATTTCGTTGTTTTCCATCAACAAGGATGATTTATGATCTAAGCAAACATCTCTAATCGTCAGTCCTTAACTGCGTGGCTTCTAAGATGTGGGTAGGCAGATATAGATGAAATTCATCATAATCAGGGTGCCAGCACAATCTTTGGCCATTTCAGAAAAAGGGCATTTGAACATCAAGACCCACCCAGCAAAAAACTCATGGTTCTGCCTTCCTACGTGCTTCTGCAACTTAAACCTACATATGGTAGACAATTCAAAGCACTGGAGCGATACCAACAACACCATCTCTACAAAATCCTTCAAATCCACTGGAAGAATAAGCAAATCAACCTCAGCATACTCCCCAAGCAACATTCCCAAGCACTGAAACCCTAATTACACCAAGTAGTTTCCATTGGGCTGTCCACGTCAATTGTATGCCTGACACTGGACGCCCAAATCAGACATTCTATTCCGAGCTTTGACAAAGGGATGAGATTACCAGATGTTCAGAGGAAAAGATTCAATGTTCTCAATTTCCTTGAAAACAATGCAACATTCCCATCAACTCCTGAGAATCCATTGCTCATGATCACTTAAAGTGGAAAAGAAGAATTCAGCACAGTACTGAGAACCTCAAGTCCACGCGTTGGGAGCACACAGAAGCCTAGCGCTAACAGCGGGAGTGTGAAATAATTCCTGCCCTCTGCATCTATTATAGAATCTGCGGTCCCACATTAGCCTCATAAATCAGCTCGGAATTCAGAGAGCAAACAGACATTCTTGATCCTGAAGGATTGCCCAAGAAGAAAAGGACAATTGCATAATTAGGTTTGAAAACAATCTATTTCATCATGACAATTATTTTTCCATTTCCTCATTTTTAAATACTGTCCCAAGACACACTGTTCTTTGGCACAGTTAAAAATCCAGTTAACATTACTTTTGAAATAAGTGCCAGAAATTGGAGAATGAGTTTTAAAAATAAAAATCTTTCATCCAAGTACTTCCTATTTTCAACAGAAGTGTCTGAACTCAAGGCTCAAAGGGAGTGTAAATGCTGGCAAAGAATGGTTGGGCCAAATGGCCTGTTCCTAGGCTGTATAACTAATATAATCTTGTGCAAACTCCATTCAGTATACCTTCAGTTGTCTGGCCGTTCTTTAATAAAATCTTGCAATACAATTACAATCACATGGTGACAAACTGCAGACTTCTCAACTAGTTATACAAATATTGTATATAGAAAAGACAAATGTTAGAGATGCACAACAAATCAATATTAAAGTAATTGGAAGGAACAGAAAGATTAATGCATGAATATCTCAAGTACATTCAATGTGCTCTTTTAGCACTAAGCAACATTTTACATATAATTAGTAATATTTTCATTTTACAGTACACTGATTCAAAGCAAAGACAGTAACATATATTGAAACTTTACATTAACTTTTTTTTAAAACCAGCTGGTGCTACCTACTACTTTTTAGCATTTAAATTTAATGTGGGATGCAAGTAGATTTGTTGCAGTGGAAATAATTGTTGGTTTAAAATAAAAATATAGCATGTTAATCAGTTTTGTTTTGTAACAAGGCAAAACACAGATTAGGAGGAAAATGGAAATTGTATTAGCAAATTTGCACATTGTCATTCAAATTACTTTGCATTTTCTCTGCAGTCTGTATTCAAGATAGGATGTTTTGCTAAAGTAACTAATTGCTTACTATGTAGTTTAATTGAAATCTCAGAAATTGGAAGGAAAAGTGTTAAATATATCAAGGTACAATTTTTCAATGTGTTATTTTGCTTTTAGCCACAATGTGTTCTGAAGAACAACAGCATTGTTGGAAGAACAGCCACTTCAAACTATTCATTGTTGCACCATGCACCACTGGCTGCTTAGTAACAGTCACCAAATATAATGATATATTATTACAACAGAATATGTCTTTCAATTCATTCCATTTGATAAGCAGTACTTGTGATGAATTCTCCTTTTCAAATGGAATCACCTCAGAGGAAAGTCAATTCTAACAATGATTAGTACTTTGCCAAATCTTTGCAGAGTGGTAGATCAAAGTAATAATGTGGGTATTATCAGTGACTCACCATCCAACAGCAGTTCAAGACATTAGTGATAGGAAGGACAAGTGCATCGCACATTGAGACTGAAATCAATACAATCAACCTTTAAGTAACCATGTCTTCACTTCAGACCAGTACAGCAGCAATAAGTAGTAAGAGTTTCACATCTACTCAGTTTAATAGGGTTAGCTATTTCAGAATCATCTTGGAGCGATTCAAATTCATTTGATCCCAGTAAATAAAGCCACCTGAATGTACATTCCAATCTGTGGATTATGACTTTATATGCACGTCAACCATTTGACCCAAAAATGTTTAGGTGCAGTTAGTTTTATTTGTGCAAAAAAATTTAACATGCACATGAATTAAAAAAAATAGGTATATATCATGTAAGTCAGCAATTTTTAGAGACTGAATTGAACATTTTCCAGATAATCCTGGTCAGTGCTCACTCCTTTACCTGATTTGAAAGGAGAATGCTTTTGTTTCTCAGTTACAAAAATGATGCCAATTTGTACTAGTGTCTGTGTAATGGTACCCTAAGTAATAAATTTACAAACATATTTTTCCCTCTCAGCATATTAAGATAAATCTGATGTCTTCATGTTTTTAGTCAATAATTTTCTTCTGATTTGCTCTATAAAGATGCTTTTTTTTGTACCCACCCTACTACCTGTAAGGACTCCATTCCCTCCATCTCCATCACACTTACTCTGATGACATTCTGCACAGGTGCCTCTGGAATGTCTTCCTTCTTCCTGAACTATGGCTTTTTTCTACCTGCATCTCATGTATTTCCCATATCAATGTTCTTACCCCATCTCCTCTGGTGCAGTGTAAGAACAGAATTCTGCTGGTCCTCATGTTCCACCCCACCAGACTCTACATCCAACAGTTCATTTTTTGCAATTAATGCCAACTATTACAAGATACATTTCTCTCCCCTTTCAGCATTTTGAAGGGAATCATTCCCTTCACAATTCCCTGTTCTGCTCTCTGTACCCACCAATTAGTTCCATCCAATGGCACTTCCCCATGCACCTGCAAGAGATACAACCCCTGTCCATGTATCTTTTCCCTTCCGACCATCCTGGAATCTAAACAATCTTTCCAGATGAAGCAATGATTAATTTGCATTCTTCCAATCTAGTTTATACAATGTGGTCACTTCTACAATGGAGAACCCAAACACAGATTGGATTATTTCTTTTCAGACCATCTGCATTTAGTCTGCAGGAGTGATTCCAAGCTTCCACTCATCTGACACTAATTCATTATCCCACTCTGACCTATCTGTCCATAGCCTCCTGCACTGTTATACCAAGGCCTGATACAAGTGTTACGAACCAGCAACAAAAGAAACACTGAGTCATGTATAACTGTTTAAAACTACTTTATTAGTAACTACTTATGACAATAAGAAAAATAAAAGTAAAAATGTTAGAAGTAAAAATGTTAAATCTTAAACATTAACCCCAAAAACTAAACTTGTAGTGTGTGTGTGGCAAACTCCAAGTCCAGGAATGGTTCTTAAAGTTCAGTTCAACAAGCCATAAGGTGAAACGTGATCAAAGGCTTCTTCAACAACCACCGTTGACTGAAGACAAAACGTAGATGTAGAGAGAAAATAGAGAGTAATTACGGAATCCAAATGTTCCACTCTGGAACCCACATGACACCTCAGTGTTTACTCAGCAGTGACCACTCCACCGCATCTTCCTCACCCCGAAAGGCTCTCGAATTGTGGCCGTCCACACAAATACCTGTTTCCTTCTACAGGTCAACAACAAAGTGAACTCCACTGCTTTGTTCCAAAGTATCTGCCACCCAGAAAAGCATCCGAGACGTGGCCGTCCACACAAATACCTGTTTCCCTCTACAGGTTAACGACAAAGTGGACTCCATTGGATTACTCCAAAAATCCATACGTGGATTGTAGTGACAGGCACAGTTACTGTTTTTCATCCATCGATAGAGACTAGCAGGCTGGTCTCCCTCCCTCTCCTCCTTCAGACTGACTGCTTCAAAAACATCATTACGTCGTTTATCTTCTATTTTTGTAACCACCCCAACACACACACACACACACACACCCCTATGGTCTATCTTAAAGGGACATTCACCAATTGTAACACAAGTTTAAGGAACAACATCTCATCTTCTGCTTGGGCATATTACAGCCTGCAGGACTCAATAACTAATTTTCCAACTCAAGGCAAAACAAAAGTCACTTTTTCTGCCTTTATCAGTGCTGGACGTTTCTATCCATCATCATTTTGGCTCAGTTTTCACCCCCTTTTCTATTTGTATATTCTGGTCTGCTGGCATGTCCCACAGTTTATTGTTAGCAACACATTACACAAAGAAGCATAATTTGATTCTAACTACCCTCCCCCATCTTCTCTGCTGTCTCTTGTTCCAAGTTCTGATAAAAGGTTCCCCTGAAACATTAACTGCTTCTCATTTTTTTTTGTTAATTGTTCTTTTTTATCTTGTTAAAGTTGTGTATAATTTTTGCTTAATTTATGCTTTTCTTATGAATGTTGCTGATATTATGCAATGTGTTTGTGATGCTGCTGCAAGTAAGCTTTTCATTGCAACTGTGCAGATATGTACTTGTGCATATGACAATGAACTCGACTTTGACTTCCACAGATGCTGTCTGACATGCTGAGCGTTTGCAGTTTTCTGTTTATAAATTGCATGTTTATACATTTGGCACATGATGTCCATTAATATACTCTATCTATTGTTACTAACATTCATAGTCTCACGGCTTTTAATTCAACCATCTGATCGTTTTTAATAGTAGCCTCTTTCCGCATTATTGCTTTCAATTATTTCCAATTTGGGTCCACTAAATTATTTAACTTTCACACAAGACATTGCACGTTCGCACAACACTTCCCCAGCGAGAGTCCCGCTTTAATCCGAAAGGCTTTCACGGATTCCCGATACTGTCAGCATTTACGAAGACCATTAAAGGTAATCCAACCGCTGCGGGACACAGGTCTCCAGTCGAGACATCATTGGAACGACTTGAAGAAACGACCACCCAGAACGCCAACTACCCACAGAGACAGAAACTGGAACTGAAAAGTCACTTTTTGCACATGTTGATAGACATTAGGGCAGATCTTGTAACAACTCTTACTTAAGCATCGACCCTATAACCGTCCTTTCACTGAAACTACATTTCAAACAAGCTTTGCGCCGGATTTTACTGAGTGAAGCGCAGCACCCGCACTCCCCACTGGAATCGATGCAACGGTTGCAAACGCTTCGCTTCGAAAGACAATCCGGGCAGACGCCCCGCCCCGCCCCGCCCCGCCTCGCCCCGCCCCGCCCCGCCTCGCCCCGCCCCGCCCCGCCTCGCCCCGCCCCGCCTCGCCCCGCCCCGCCCCGCCCCGCCTCGCCCCGCCCCGCCCCGCCTCGCCCCGCCCCGCCCCGCCTCGCCCCGCCTTGCCCCGCCTTGCGCGGGACTCCGAGCGACATCATGTAGGTCAAGTGGGCGGCACACAGCCAGCCCCGCCTTCGCTGTCTTATAAAGCAGTTAAATTTTTCAACACTTTTGAAACTTGTATTTTTGAGACCATTTTAATAGATTATTAAAGATAAAAACGAATCGTATAAAACATTTTGAACTAATTAAAGCATTGTGGCAAACACAAATAAATTTAAAATGTAGCAACATTTTCTTATCTCCCTCAGAAGCATAAAATCTCCAAGTGAATTGATTTGTGGATCTTGCGACGGGTCTAATTTATGAACGAATTCCTAGAAGCTCCTGGCACACAAGCGGCCAGCAAATCGCGAGCAGAACTTGGTCGGTAGGTTCCAAACATCCGCAATAGTGGGGGAATTCCTCAACGTAGGAAATCCTGAACTTACTGGCACTTAAAAGAATAAACGTTGGCTGTTCTACGTGGAACTATCACCAAACCTCAAAAAAATCCAGCTCTTTAATGTTGCGCTGAGCATTGGTACAACGCTGCCACAAGGGGGAAGACTTCTTTGTAATCAATTATGTAATCAACCAAAGATTAAACAAATCTTGTGTCTGTTATGCATCAGCGCAGGATTACTTATGGGAATGCTATCCATTCATATTTGTCATTAATCCGTCTTCCAAAATTCTGCTATGTTTTGAAATTTCTTAGGACAAGTAATATTTCATCCCCATTTGCTTCAGAAATATTATAGACGCATACAATGGGTTCCTCGTTTTACGAAGACAAAAATGTTATTGCTCCTCGTTTTACTATTAAGTTTTATCCCTAAGTGTTGTGAGTACGGGGTAAGCGCTGTTAATACAAAAATACCGATTGTGATTTCTTTGCGAGTGGACCCAATATTGATTTAACGCGGCAACAAGTACAATGTGAATTTTCTGTTGTTGAGAAATTAATCAAGCGAAATGACTGTGTGATCCAATCCTTACATTAATAATTTGGAGAGGTAGAAGCTTTGTAATGGATGTGAAAGCCATTCAAGTAAAGTGAAAAGTGTTTAAAATTATATATTGTCTTTCATCAATTCATGAATATACTAGCAGAACTAGCAGAATGGATGAAATTGATAATTCCCGTTCCTGTGTTTCTAAGGACCAGTCGCGTTAATTATATCTGAATATATCTCTGATCATCATTAGTTCCATGCTGAACGAATACAATGCAGATTCTTTAAATCTGTAAATTTTAAATAAAAGGATAAATTAGGTGCTGTCATTATCAGGATTGTTAGGTGATTGTTGGATGTTGATACACATTTCCTTACCTAACATGGAGAAACAGGGATTAGATCGGATGCAGAAATCCAATGTTTGACACGATTTCAATTTTAGTTGATAAAGATTGCTGAGTGTGAAATTGTTTTTTGGTAATATTATTAACAAAAACCTCCGACTACTTCCACAGCAGGTAAACAAATGATTTGCTTTCGCTAAAAGGCAATGAATCATACAGTTCAACAACATTTGTTTTAAACTTTAATATTATTCACCTTGCAACGTATGATGCAGAATCTAGGATTGCCACATACAATAACCAAAGTTTAGAAGCAGAATTGATGACTATTTTTATCAATTCTGTCAATTTAGCTCTCAATAATCCTTTTTGGTGCAGAAAATCTGGCATTAATGAGAATTAAGTGACATTACATTTTTGATAATCATTCCTAATGTTGCATTGGTATATTCTGATTCATTGTTGTAGAGAATATTGGAATAAATCCCTTTAATGTTTGTACAGCTGTATCTGCTGCCAGTCATAATACTGACACTTTAAATAGGGAATTCTAGCTTGGTGACTGCTCCTTTAACAAAAAAGGAACAAATATGCATTTTAATCAAGTCATTATTTTGGTTCAGATTATGCAAAAAGACGATAAATGAAGGAGCAGATTTTGTAGCAGGATTATTCCCTTTGTTACCCTGAACGTGACAGGTTAAAATTGTATACCAAAATGTCCTTGAATACTGAATGTTCCAGGTTAATGTATTTGTCAAAGCCTCAGAATAAGCTCTAAGGATCTTCTAAATTATGGAAAGAATCTCTGTTCTAGGCACCGATGCTGTAATAGTGCATGATGTCTGATTACAAAAATTTGTTCTGATGCATATATGGAAATTGGAATTGGTTTATTATTGAGGTACAGTGAAAAACCTGTCTGGTATGTCATTCATAAAGATCAATTAATTACACAGTGCATTGAGATAGTACAAGGTAAAACAATACAGAGTGCAGAATAAAGTGTAACAGCTACAGAGAAAGTGCAAGGTCATAACGAGGTAGACTGTGAGGTCAAGAGTCCCACCTTATCATATTAGGGAACTGTTCAAAAGTCTTATAACAGCAGGATAGAAGCTGTCCTTGAGCCTGGTGGTACGTGCTTTCAGGCTTTTGTATCTTCTGCCTGATGGAGAAGGGAGAAGAGAGAATGTCTGGGGTGGGTGCGTTCTTTCATTATGCTGACTGCTTTACCGAGGCAGTGAGAAGTACAGACAGATTCCATGCAGGGGAGGCTGGTTTCTGTGATGGGCTGAGCTGTGTCCATAACTCTCTGCAGTTTCTTGTGGTCACGGGCAGAGCAGTTGCCATACCAAGCCATGATGCATCCAGATAGGATGCTTTCTATGATGCATCAATAAGAATTGGTGAGGGTCGACGGGGACATGCCAAATTTCTTTAACCTCCTGAGGATTAGAGGCGCTGGTGACCACTGATCTAGACAGGAGCATGTGCACTGCCCCCCTTCCTGAAGCCAATGACCAGCTCTTTTGTTTTGCTGACATTGAGGGAAAGGTTGTTGTCATGATACCACATTACTAAGCTCTCTCTCCTTCCTGTATTCCGACATCGTTATTTGAGATACAGCCCGCAATGAATTTATTATATTAATTGCTCATATGGGCTACAAATACCAGGAAAGTCTCAGTTGTCTCCAGTCCAAAAAGGTATTTTTTTATACTGCATTTTATGTTAAAAATATGTTATCAAATGTTTATGTCTCATATACCGACTTTAGCTAGTTTGCTGGGGTCATGTAAAAAGGTAACATCATTAAGATCATAATAAAGACTTGATGGTACTTGGCATCATTACTGCATGTTACAGTATCATTTAGGACTAACTACATACTGTATTAGGGAACTTTCAACCATGTTTCTTCAATTTTGCAGCCATTAAAAGTTCTATTCCCATAAGGAAACTTCCAGACATTTTGTGAAGAGTAAAATTTAATGACTATATAATCAACAGCTGTACTGCATGGTTAACAATGCAGGTTATTATCTAAATATTTCAAGTGGTACATCAGTTTATTTTGCAAGATATAGCACTGATTCATATTCTGTCAGTTTCAGTTTTGCAGTATCAAAATTAATTGCTGGAGAAACTACCTGCAGCACAATAGTTTATGCTTTGTCCTATCGATATTGTATCCAATAAGTAGAGATGGCTTAAAGAATTATCCAGTGAAAATAAGAGAAAGATTTTGTATTTCTTTAGGGAAAGAAATACATTAGCTCAGAAAAGCCAGTTAAGAAATAGAAAGTTCCAAAAGATTTCAATGCCCCAAAATCTACACCATCTCATTTAGTTACCATAGCAAGAGTTTGGTACTATGTTCAAAGCTGAGTCTGGTACTGATAACTAAAGCATTAATCCTATTGATAAAAGCAGCATTGTCATTTTTTTGGCAATGGTTTATTGATTCAACAAGTAGTAAACTCTTTGTGTATCTAATCAAATCCAGAATGTATATTGACAGGACTTGCTCAGCCAATGAGTTGGAACGAAGGAGGATTTATGGAACTCCCGGCAAATAGTCCTTTTCACAGTGAAGCATATGTATTTACTCAGCAAACAAAATCTATCTGATCAGCCAATACAGCAGCAATCTTTAAGAAAGCCTCTTCAAATGAGAACAAGTACCAGCAATACTGCTGAAAAGCAAGACAATCACAAGTACAGTAAATGGAGGAAAACTAAATAATACAAGGTGATTGATTAATAATTTGCGTACTTGAAACTAACCCCAATCATCTAGATTAGTGCATTTCCTAGGCAAGTTTAGAATGTAAGAAATAGAAATGAGGTGGCCATTCAGCCCCTTGTGCCTGGTCCACCACACATGATTGTGGCTGGGCTTTCACCTTGGGTTTCATCTGATCTTTACCTGCATTAAGATCTTTACCTTTATTAGTGACGTGTACATCGAAACACACAGTGAAATGCATCTTTGCGTAGAATGTTCTGGGGGCAGTCCACAAGTGTCGCCACACTTCTGGCGGCAACATAGCATGCCCACAACTTCCTAACCTGTATGTCTTTGGAATGTGGGAGGAAACCGGAGCACCCGGAGGAAACCCATGCAGTCATGGGGAGAATGTACAAACTCCTTACAGACAGCGGCAGGAATTGAACCCGGGTCACTGACGCTGTAATAGCGTTATGCTAACCGCTACACTACCGTGCCTGCCCACAACCCCATAACCCATGATTCCATCAATATCTGAAAATTGTTCTCAATGTTGAATATATTCAGTGACTGAGCCTCCATTGTTCTCTTGGGTAGAGCATTCCAAAGATTCTCCACTGTCTTGGTGAAGAAATTTCTATCTTTTTCAACCAAAATGTGTAACCTCACATTTTTCCACACTATATTCGACTGGCCATATTCCATCACTTAGTACCCTCCTCACATTAGAACTCAGCTTTCTATCACCAGAAAACTTGGATGCATCACATGTGGTCCCATTATCCAAATCATTAATACAATTTGTGAACAGTTGGAGCCCCAGCACCAATTCCTGTGGTACCCACTGTTCATTATCTGAAAATTATATTTTTATTCTTGCTCTGTGTTTCTGTCCATTAACCATTTCTCAATCCACACCTGTATATTAATCCTAATGTTGTGCACACTAATTTTGTTTAATAATCTCCAATGGGACCTAATGAGAATGTCAAAATATGCCAGATCAAATGTTTCCTCCTTATATGTTCTGCTAGATGGAATTTCAAAAATGTCAACAGATTTGCCGAACATAAATTCCCTCTCATAAGTCTATGTTGACATTGCCCAGCCCTATTATTATTAACTGTCCTGTTATTTCCACTTCCTTAATAACAGATTCTGACATTTTCCCCAATACTGAAATCAGGCTAACAGAGGATTGATTACTCAATCACCAAATGTCAATATATGTCCAAGGAAGAATGTTGTATTACTTGGATATGAAATTGTTTCAGATTGCCAGCTGCCTTCTCCTTCTTAGTGGTACAGATCACAAGTTTGCAAGGTGATGTTGGAATAATCTGAGTGAGCAGCTGTATCCATTTTGTACCTGTTATGCACTACAGCCATGGTGCAATAATGGTGGAGGGAATGAACATTTGGGATGGTGATTGGAATTCTAATCAAGCATGCTATGTTGTACTAGATGGTGCTGAGCTTCATGAGTGTTGCAGGAGCTGCACCAATCCAGGCAAGTAGCAATTATTCCAACACACTCCCGATAGCCAACTGTAGATGGATGTAAATCTTTGAGAAGTCAGATGATAAGTTATTTGCTACAGGAGACCCAACTGTTCTATTACCTGTAATGTATGTGTGTTTATATATATAAATTTGCGGTCATCTGTAATCCTCACAAAATCCCTGACTGTGCCAAGGAAGTCAGCAGGAGGTGGACAAACTCTCTTGTGTTCTTTTGTTGGAGATTGCCAATGCCTGGTACTTGTGTGGCATGAATAATACTTGTTACTTATCAGCACATGTATTCTTTAAAATAAACTGTTCCAGTGTAGTTCCCAGCAATGAAGGAGGAAGTGTATTTCTGTTCAGCAGCTGATGTCTGTAATATTTTGAAATCGTGGATTTAGCTATTAAATTAGAATTAATTGTCACTGTCAAGTGACAATTTGTGAATATATTCAATAATTAGTATTCACCAAAGAAAATATCAGTGCCAAATTATTCTTAAAAGTCAACTTCAGATTAGTAAGCTTCCATGGTGATCCATCTGCTCCTTTTTCTCACTTGTATCTCTTTTCCTTGGAACAGTTTTGTGTTTGTGTTCTCAGCTTTTGCCTCACTTTTTGATTTGTTAATCTGTCTGTGGTTTAGCTTCATTTCTCTTTTCTCAGCCATCTTCCTATGCAAATAAAACAATAAACAAA
Source organism: Pristis pectinata (assembly GCF_009764475.1). Lineage (NCBI taxonomy): Eukaryota > Metazoa > Chordata > Chondrichthyes > Rhinopristiformes > Pristidae > Pristis > Pristis pectinata. Next base: position 56,347,132 of record NC_067414.1, on the reverse strand, counting down.
CACAATAAGAGAAAACAGAGTTTTCTGCTCAAATTGGGTAGATACAATGCCTCATAGCATCAATTCCCTTTATTTCCTTAAGAAGACTGTTCAGATCACAGGTTTTTACCCTTAGTGTTTTAAATCAACAGAAAGACTGCTCAGTTTTTTATTGATTATTTACAGGCACAATTTATTGTTTTGTAAGCTGTTTCACAACCTATCATGGATGGAGGTAAATTCAGCAGTAAATAAGCACAGTGGGTGCTGAGAAAGAAGTGATAATGCCTTTCTCATAATTAGTTCAAGTGATGGAACTGAGATCATGATGTCAGATTTAACAACCAATTGCCTTTTTTACTGCAAATTTAACATAGAAAAATGTCAGAAAACGTTTCACTGAGGCAGTTAAAAATTGGACATGAAATCAAAGGTGAAATTGTGAAAGGTATCCAAATGCTTGCTCAGGGCAGAACGTTTCAAGGAATGAGTAAAAGAAGTTAGTGGCAAGGAGCAAGTTTAGGCAGGGAATTCAGAGCCTAGAGGCAAACCTGGAACAAAAGGTAATGGAGATACACAAAATGACAAATTGAAATAATAGTGATCAGGAATTGCAGGGCTGGAGATATGGAAGATCAAGATCATGGACAAATCTAAATACATGGTGAAGATTTTAAAGCTTTGACTTTGGGAGTCAATTTAGCACCATTGGGAATGATGGGAAGACAAGAAAATGCTGAGTAAAATACAGACAACAGGGTTTGGAATGAGTTTAGATTAGTGGATTGTGGAGAAATGGAGGCTGGGCTGGATACTCTAGGAAAAGTCAAACTGGAAATAATCAAAGGATAGGTGAGTGTTTCACTGGGATGGGCAATGGTGGGAGATCTCACAGACATGGAATTAGCTAAAATCTATTCTATTTAGCTAGATGATGAAGAGGCATTTAGAAGATAACAGTAACTGCTGGAAATACCTGATAGGTCATATAGCAGCTGAAATTTAAAAACAAGAAATTAATATGCAGTTGGTCTGACTGAAGAATTACATACATTATGTTAATAAAGTGATTCTGTAAACATTTATTTTTTCAGTAGACGGCATGACAGCATGGTATTTCTAGCATTTTCTGTTTTTATTTTGGACTTCGAGCAGTTGCAGTATTTTGCTTTTGTATATTTCTAGCATTTGTATTTTCTTATAATACATAAAATCATAATTTGAGTGGCAATTGTGTTGTTGGATATTTCAGGAATAAAGTCTGGAGACTATTGAGAAGTGTAGAAAAGTCTGAAATGACTCAATGCAAGGTACTACAATAGTGGGAACAATCATGGAGATTTTTTACACTCCGCTTTATTTCATATCCTTGTTCTTCAGTCTTCACAGGTTACACTATTCCCATCTAAGTTGCCAAGACATCAATGGCCTCTCACGGTTATCTTGTAACCAATTGCAAGATATGGAATCTAAGATCAGAAAATCTGTGTGAAAATCCCGGAATGTAACTCGGCACTTTAAGTAGTTGGTTATATTTTTTCAGCTAAACTCGATGATACTTGACTTTTGCGCCGCTCCCCTCTTCTAATGTGATTCTATCACTACTTACTTGTGCTACGGGAGACCGGGGTTAACTATTACTTCAAAATGACAATTAAATCATTAACTATCATTACTTGGAAGATTGTGACTGCAACATAATGGTCCTGGGTATCACTGTCAAGTCTTGCTTCATAGGTATAGTTTCTGGATTAAAATAAAACACACAACACCCTTTGCTGAAGGGGTTCAGGGAGTCTTGTGTTAAAGAGACCGCATTTTCCCGGGTGATGGAACGGAAACGCTTGAGGCTGGAGTGGAGGACTGGTCGAACAGCCACAAATGATGTGCTGCGGCAGGCTATCTGTCACTGTCCGGACTTGCCAGGGGAACCGGCAGCTTGACTTCGTGCGGGACTGCTTGTGCAGGCGGCGGGGCATGGCCGTGCTCACCGCAGGTGTGCGCTGACCAGGCGCCGTGTCACCGCCCCCGAACGGGTGCACATGCGAGGCGGCGTCACCGGTGGGCGGGGCGTCACTGGCCCCACCCCCTCCTTTCCCTGCCCCGCCTCCTCCCTGCGGCATCCAGGAAGTGAGGTCAGCTCCCCGCTGTCCCTCCTCCCCCCCCACACCCCCTCCGTTTCACTCCATTTCTCCCCTCCTCCTCCTCCTCCTCCTCCCCCCCCGCACTGACAGCCCCCGCCCCGCCCCCCTCCACATTTCCGCGCGGCCGCCGTAACCCCGGAAGCTGAGCGTGCCAGGCACCCGCCAAGATGGCCGCGAAATCCGACGGCGTTGGGGTTACCGGTTTCGCCCAGCTACACAACCTGGACGAATCGGTGACCGAAGGGGGCGACGAGCAGCAGCAGTTAGACGGGGGGCCGGAGGCGAGCAGCTCCTTCCACATCTGCCACTGCTGCAACACCTCTTCGTGTTACTGGGGCTGCCGGAGCGCCTGCCTGAGGAGATCGCTGTGCAGCCTGAAGGGGGGCGACCATCCGGTGCTCGACTGCCTCTGGATCGTGATCGCGCTGCTCATCTTCTTCTCGGACGTGGGAACCGACCTCTGGCTGGCCGCCGACTACTACCTGAAGCAGGACTACTGGTGGTTCGGCTTGACGCTCTTCTTCGTGCTGGTGCCGTCCGTGCTGGTGCAGATTCTCAGCTTCAGGTGGTTCATGCAGGATTACGCCGGCGGGGGGCTCGGGGGTGTGGAGGGTCTCAGCAGCAGGCGGCCCGGCGTCACCGGCTACAACCGCTGCTGCAGGACCTCGGTGTGGATTTGGCAGTCGGTCATTCACATCTTGCAGCTGGGACAAGTGTGGAGGTATTTTGTGTGTGTGTGTGTGTGAGTGTGTGTGCGCACCGGCGGGCGAGGGCGATATTAAAATAAATGAGTCAAAGGTATCCCCTTCCTTCTCCCTGGCTAATCCCTTGGGTTTAAATTTTCGTTGGAGGGTAAATCGGAATCAAGATCATGCAAGATTGCCTTGGCAGGATCTTTGGGCGTTCGTGTCCCGCAGTTGGAGCAAGTGTAAGGGTACAGTGAAAGATGACTCTTTAAAATATCTTTTTCCTCCCCGCAAAGATATGTTTTAAGGAGTCGGTCTGCGAATTCGTTGGGCATCAGAAATGGTATTCGAGTTTGTAGTTGATCAGTTATCACTACAGGTGTTGTACGGTCTGCGGATAGCAGAAAAATGGCGCAGCGGTGAGAGTGAATCATATAAGATGATTCGTGGCTCCCGTACCAGCTTTTGGAGTAGTATGGGGTGACCTCCATTGAGAAATGCTCATTGATCCATGCAATATTAATTGAGTTTACAGTAGGTGGGTATTAATAAATCCTGCAGGTGTGATGAATATGAAAATAATGCAAATATGTAATACAATGTTGGTCTGCCTTTTAGAAAATGGAGCGTCTATATTTCAAATGGCCCTATTGGAAATATTCATTTGAAACATGAACAATTATTTTGTGGACGACTTGGGCAGATTTAAAAAAAAATCACTGATCATTGTTAATGAATTTACTGTCATAATTACAGTGCATTATTCGCAGTGATCGTTGACAGCATGCTATTAGGGCAAGAATAACTTCGAAAAATACAATTCATTGCTGCATATTTGGAGAAGCATAACGCACAATACTGAAATTTGCATCAAAGGTAATCATTGTACACAGAAATTGGAGTAGTTATTAAGGTTTTATGAAATTGTGTTTCAATGTATTAATTCTGGTTGATCTTTTGGAATGTGTGGGTGGCACAGCCATTGAAACTAAATGAAAGAGCACTGCTGTTATGTTCTTTGAAAAATTCATCGTATTTGTGGAATGATTGTGTGGGAAGAATTTTGGTAAATCTGACAAAATGTGTTAGTACTAAATATTTGAAAAAAATCAAGGTCACCTCTTTGGAGGAGAGCTGTGATATCCACCTGTCAAGTTACATTTGTATTATGTAGTGAGTAGAAAGACTCTGGTATAAATGTTTAAGTTGTCAGACTTCCAGGAGTAATGATCATTTTTATCAATCGAATGGTGGAAGGCAACCATACCGGGAGTAATTGATGGTATAAAACAGGTGCATCATCTACACAGTATCTAGATGGGGCATTTAACTTCTTAATTGCAAGTGTATTGAACATTACTGGCCTGATGTTCCATATATATTGCAAAATTTAGAGAAAATGTTGCATTGCTCATGTATCCTTCTGCTTTTACTGAATTATGTGATGTTGTCAGTCTATTTGTGTGAAAATCAAGTGTTGGATTGTGCATTGTGTCCAGAGATAGAATGATCATAATGAGTTTGTTAAGAATTCCATATATTTTCTTCCCATTTTAACTACTGCACATTAAAAACAATGCTGTTGGTAGGGTGATTTTTGGGTTGGGTTGGGGGGGGCAGCATATTTGCTCCTTTTCTCCATTAGGGTGGACAGATCATTGTTCCTGTGGCCATTACAGATTTGCGAAGGTGTTTTCTTTCCTCGTGTCAATCACAGAAAATCTCTTTGGGTCTTTGATTGTTTTAATTTAAAAATTAAAGCATATAGTTGTTGTGATATCGGCAGTCATCTCTGTCAGAATTGGAGATAGAGACATGGAGGACATTTTATTCTCTAATGTCCTACAAATCCTGCTCAGAGCAGTTTGAGTCTGGTAATGTGCAGTCGTCATTTTTGTAAATTCTGTATGATTGGAGGGCTGCTGGAAGGAGGTATAATGGGTATTTATACATCCACTCATATTTGTAAGTTTTTCTAGTTTATAGTACAGTTCATATAGAGTACATTGTTTTTCAGTAATGTCTTTTCAAACTGGTACCTTTTTCATAATTTAACTTTTTATACCAGCATGTTGTTTTTAAGTTGATGGATGATGATATTGAAGGTCGGTTGAGAAATATTTTAAAATAATTTGCAGGAATTATCTTTGTTACCACTATGTGAGTAAGCCTATCATTCTTCATGGGAGTTCCTCTTATTGCTTTTCTACTTCTCTCCCTTCCATCATTCATGAATTTTGGTGAGTGCAGTGCAGTCTCACTCAATGTGACCATCAAGTTGCCTTCACTTGGCTTCATCAGCTATCTCTGCCCCATGCTGATCATTTTTCGAATCAGTTCGCAAACTCACCCATATTAAGGAAAGTTTATGGGCTCTGACTCTGAATTTTTGTTGGTTTTCAGCTGCTTCAGTATTGATGGACATTCATCCAGCTATTATGCTCTAGGTCATGTGAATTCTCTTCTAAAACTACTACTCAAGCTATTTATTTTCCCCTCTTTCAGAGCTTAAGGAAAGAGTTACAGTCATGTTTAGTCTTTTCTCTTTCCCAAACCCTTTTAATTTCCTTGAATAGTTTCATTTCCTGTGAAATATGGAGATAATATTTTATTCAAGGAGCACTTAATGGGGGGAAAATATCACTAGGTTATTGGTCTGGTTCAAAGGATTCATTCCCCCCCCCCCCCCCCCCCCCCAAATTTGCACATTACTGGCTTTATTAGCAAACTTAGTCACTGTCTTCACTTGCAGTTATTGAAAATTAGGATGTAGAATGCATCTGCTCTGTATAGAATGATTGTGTAAGATCTTAATAGTTTTGTATTACAGTGTGCTAAAATATTTCTGCAGTAAAAGTAACCACCTTAGCGAGTAAATACCATGAAATGGTTGTTATGTGTTTAATGTTCAGCCTGCTACATTTTGGTTTCTGTACAAATCTGATATTTCATCTTGTCCACACCAGTCTTAGCTACAAAGAAATTTTGGCCTGGTATGTGTACCTCGACAAAGAAAATAGTGTATGCATTTGTTGAAAGTTAATCAGTTCTAGCGTTCCTTTGTGTTTGAAAAGTTACTAAATTACAAAAGCACATTTTAATGAGATCTACCTGGCTCAGTCACGTGAAAATTGACACTGAACCAAAGGATGTATTTGGGTGACTATAAATATGGCCAACTAAATAAATTTTATGGAGGGTCTGGAGGCAAAAGGGTTGAAGGCTAAAAAGTTCACTTTGGGTTATCTAGAGGTTGTTTGTAGAAATTATTGAAGGCAATGATGGGGAATATTACTGATGGTCAATGTTGAGGGACTATAGAGATGGAGAATTGGAGGAAATTATAGCAATAAGATAGGCTATGAACACAAATATATGTTTTAACAAAAGAGGAAGAAAATTTTAAATTCAAACATTTTGGTTTTCACAGAATGTAATTGGAGGAACTCCCGTCTGTTTTGGGGGTAGTGATTGGATAAGTAAGAACTGAAATGAGTGAGGATCATCCAATTCAATGGGGACCTCAATGAGTGAGGATGATGTAGACTTAGAGACAACGATGAAGATTGTACTAGGAGGAGTTACTTTGATCAGGGTGCTTGGGTACTGTGGTAGAAGTGAAACCTGATTGGAGAGTTTCAACACATTGAATAAAATGTGGGCACTAATTTGGGTGGCAGCACTGCATCCAAGCAAGTTTGGACTGGTTTTTTAAGGTGAGTCAGAGACTGTTGATGTCCTCCTTTTCTGTGGTTTTGTGGCTAAATGTACAGATTTTTGATACAGTTGATCCAGCAATTAGGATTCTTTGCTTATGGAAGTACACTTTCCTATCCCATTGTACAGTGTATGCTCTGGAATTTCCTCTCTAAACCTTTCTGTCAATCTTTTCTCCTTTTATACTATTCCTTAAAACCTACCATTTTACCAAGCTAGTGGTATCTCTTGTAATAGCTTATTTTGTGGCTTGGTTTGATTCGCACAGTAACATTCTTGTAAATCATGGGATGTCTCATTTAAGGAATGCCAGTGGCTGTATTGTGCTTTTTTTTATTAGCGCATAACATTGAAATCATGTTGATCCTTTTGTGTCATTGTAACAAGTATCCTGCTTGAAACAGCAGTCTATTCTTGCCTAGGGCTTAAGATTGTACATGTTCCATTATTAGGATCTTTTGAATCACTATCACCTTTCTTTAGCTATTAACTTTTCTCCAAGCTTAAGTTTGAAGACTAGGACTTGTCTTGGGTTTTGCTGTCAACACACTGACACATAGTGTTTGTTGAAAGGATACTCTTGTGCAGTCACATGTTATATTGACTTTGAGGCCAAATAGTAGTGCTGAAGATGGTACTTTGGCAATTATGTTTAAAGGACATTATGTTAAATTTTGGAACTAAATCTATATAAGGTCATGTATGTTGTGACAGGCCTCTATGCCACAATCTTCAATTACGATGGTAGCATTATTCTGTACAGCACCCAGTTGTTTTTATCCAGAGTTATATCTCTTAAAGTTTTGTTAGCGCACATCAGGGCACTGGACCAATTCTAGGGCCTAGAATTTGGTTGTTTTTTTCTTTGCTGAAAAGTCTCTTGCGTCTACCTGATCTTGAGTAATTATATCTTACTCATTAGGCATTTGGATCTGTCTATTTTGTTTTACTCCTGCACCCATGATTTGACTGTTCTTTTAAAGTCACTTTTTTTAAATAATTGATACTGAAGTGCCATTGATGTTGATTAACGTTGTTGATAAGGGGATTTTGCAAATGAGGAAATCTATCTTTTTTGAGAGAACCCATCATTAAGAGGAATAATTTCATATCATTTCTGGTTTCAGATTTTGCTTTCCATGAATGTTCAAACGCAACCTGTCTCCATGTACACCCTTTAATGCTTATTTCAGGATTTCCAGTAGAGATGGTGTTAGCTGAATCTCTGCTTGTTGGCATTTGGGAGAGGTTCTAATTTAGATTATTTGAGTCTTGATACTTGATGCACCCTCTTAAGCAGACCTTATAGATTTATGTTGTCTATCTATATGCCATACACTAGAACATGGAATCCTGAATGGGTTTGGGTTTTGGCTCTGGCTCTTGTACCTGTTTTTGTGTCTCAGGTTTTGGAGATTCCCTATTTTGTTGTCCAGAGATTTGGGATTATGGCCATGTTTTCTTTTCAGGCCAATATGCTTAAGTTTATCATTTTTTTGTTTTCTGATGTGAATTTCTTTGTAGAAAAGGGAAAAGGCATTAGTCTTTACTTTGAAGTAAATGTCTAATGTCCAAGCTTTTTGTTTTGTGAGACACTTCAGTACATGCACCATGGCATCTTGCACACTGCGTAAATTTTAAATGGATATTCCTGTTAATATATATGTCCCAAACAGTCAGCAGGCTCCAGTTGATTTTACTCTATAGTGTTTGTTTTGGAGTCTTTGACCACATTGGTGCTGATCTTGAGCTCACTCTCTTGACATCATGACTACTTTCTCTGCCTTGGAAGCTTCAGATGTATGTTTTTGGAGATGCTTCCATTCTCTTGTAATAACTATTATTCTGTTTCTCCTGAACTGTAGGACTTTTTGATGTTAGTTGTGTTATGTAAATTGTTGTATAGACTAGGTTAGATTTATGGGCTGCATTACTAATGCATATGGACCATAGTTTGGATACCTTGTTGAGAATATTTGTTTTGGCAGGAATTTAGTTGTTTTGCTTTTTTCTGTGAACAAATTCATTCTGTCAGGACAGTGCTGAAACTTCACTTTGTGAACAGATGCACATGGAAAGTAACTTGGCTATCTTCTCATCAAAAGAATCAGAAATTTGTTTTTCAAAGATGTAAGTTAACAGTGTTTGTTAATCTTGGTTCTCTTTTTCTGTACCTTTTTTGAATTTCATCTGCTATATGAAATGCTTTCTGAACGTCCGTATAAACTACATACGTGTTTATCTTTCTGTCTACAATTTTACTTCCACAGAAAAATCATTAAATTTGTTAGACCTTGTTAAATCCACATTGGATCTCTCTAAATAACAATTTTCTCTAGTGCTAAATCATTGGGATATATATTCTAATAACTTCCCCGCAGTACATATTAGACCATCAGATCTATAATTTAGTTTTCTTTCCCTTGCTTTTCTTAAATACTAGGCTTACATCTGCCATCTTCCAATCAGTAGGAACAATTCCTGAATCAAGTGATGAAGTATCTAACTAAAGAATCCTCTGTTTCTTCACCTGGTACTTTTACAAACAAGGGTGTCAGCCATCAGGTCCTGGAAACTTTACTCTTCACTCTTTAGATTTTTTTTCTGTTTTTGAACGTATTTTCTTATGGTGGCTGTGATTTGTTTTAGTCCTAAATTCAATATTGAGTTTTTTGTATTATCTCTTCCTTCAATTGTGAAAATTGGCATAATTATTGAATAAATGTTGTTTTTGAGGCTACAATCATTTATTCAAGATTCAATTCTATGCCCCAGCTAGGGCACTTGATTTGCCCATGTCATTGTAAGGGATTGGGGTGGGGAGGAACCTTGAAGAGGCTGTTACAAAATTTGTTAAACTTAAAATGAGAAACAGGTTTGCTTATTGAAATAAGTTTGCTTATTAAAATAAAGTGATGACAGTTTCAGGGTGAAGAAGATTGTACACTTTGAGAGGAAAGAATGAAGAATTTTATTTTCGTAAGTTCAGTTGTAACAATGCAGCAAATGTGTTTTGAGCAGTGCAAGGGGAAATAATGTATAAGGCGTTTCCAGCCCAATATCTCACGGGGAAATCCTTCCCCATCGGTAGTATCTACACGAGGTGCTGTCTCATGAGGTAACACCCATTATCAAAGATCCCCACCATCTTCTCGCAGCTACCATCGAGCAGGAGATACAGAAGCATGAAGTCCCACACCACCGAGTTCAAGAATAGCTACTTCCCTTCAGCCAGCCAGTTCTTGAACCAACTGGCACAACCCTAATCACAAAGACTGCAGATGCTGGAAATCTGGAGCAGCACACGATGCTGGGGGAACTCAGCAGGTCAGGCAGCATCTATGGAGGGAAATGGACAGTAAACATCTTGGGTCGTGACTCTTCATCAGGACTGAAAAGAAAAAGGGGAGATAGCCAGTATTAAAGGGTGGGGGGAGGGAGTGGAGCAAGAGATGATGGGTGAATCCAGGTGAGAAGGGGAAGATAGACAGGTAAGGGAGGGGGAGAGTGGGAATGATGCAAGAATCTGGGAGGTGATGTAGGTGGAAGTGACAAAGGGCTGAAGATGTTGGAATCTGATAAAGACAATGGACCATTCAATAAAGGGAAGGAGGGGAACTGGAGGGAGGCAGGTGTGGGTGATGGGCAGATTGAGAGGGCAGGGGAGGGAAAAGAGAAGAGGTGATGGGGCTGGTGATTTAAGGGAAAGTAAAGGGGGGGGGGCAGAGGGGAGTGGTTACCGGAAGTTAGAGAAGTGAAAAGTGATTTCTCTGCACTTTGATCTGCACTGTCCTATTAACTGTGTCTGCTGCTTCCTTTTTCAGTTTTTTTTTAATTTAGTGGGTATAACGCCTACTTGTTTGCCCTAAAAATATTTTTTAGTGGATTTATTCTTTGAAAAAGGGAATTATGCCTTCAATTCTTTTTCTGTGTACAATCTATGACTTCTCATTCACATGCAAATCATCCATCAATTTTGGCTCTAGGTGTGATTCGCCTTGGCATAGTGCTCTATGAAACTCCCTGTGGTATTTTTTTTATATACTGTTTATGTAATCTTTGTAACCTTTTTGTTTTAATCTTTCATCTAGTGTTTGACTGTTACAAATTTGCCCTTAATTTTGCCATCATTTCCAGTGGAGAGAGTGATTGAGAACGGAGGTGAAAGAGGATGATTGGATTGGTGCTACAGAACATAATTAGGGATTGCAGAAAGATCAAAATTAGTAGTACAAAGTAGGGTTTTGCACTTCAGAATTGGGAACTGATCAGAATCAGATTTATTATCACTGACATATGTCGGGAAATTTGTTGTTTTGCAGAATTGATTCACAATTAGGAAAAAACTGGGAACTTTTTTTATTGTTGTCAGTTATAGGCTTGGCTCTTGGCTTTCAAGGTGGAGCTATAAAGTAAGCTGGTAAGAAGTAGATTCTTTTAGGACATAAATATGAGTGAGAGGATCAATGGTTTTTTATAAGCAAGGAATTTGCAGAATGTCCCTGTTGTGTTACATTAAGCACATATGCTGTGAGTCACTAAACAAATCTATACCATGAAAGCGAACCACATAAAAATGATCTCCTCTGGTTTGTTAATTCCTTTGCCTTAGTACAACTTGCAACAACTTTTATTTATTTAATTTGCTTTTGATTGCTGATTCTAGCTAAGTGCAGTCCTCAGTGGTGTGAGGAATTATTCAAGGAGGGGCTTAAATGGCAATTTAAGAAGTGAAATTTTGCAAGAGGCAGCAATTGACATAATCTCCAGGTGGATACATTCTCTGTGTCCTCTGTTACGAGTCAGGTTGCTATTTGGACCTGGACAGTAGAGTAGTAGTGTGTGTGTGGTGTCATCAAGACAGCAAGCTAATAACAACGTGCTGGCTGTTTTGCTCAGTAAGTCGAAGTGAGTCGGAGAAGAGAGAGAGAGACACTGATTGCTGGTCTCCGTAACAATGGATGAAGAACAATAGCTGTGTCTGTCACTACAATCCATGTATGGATTTTTGGAGCAAACAAGTGGAGTCCACTTTGTTGTTAACCTGTACTGGAAAATGGGTATTTCTGTGGGCGGCCACGTCTCGAATGCCTTTGGGGTGGCAGATACTTCAGAACAAAGCAATGGAGATCATCGGAGATTGAGATGTCGTATTGGTTCCATCGTGGAACATGTGGCTTTTGTAATTTCTCTCTACATTTTCTCTACATCTTCTCTTCAGTCGGTGGTTTTGCAAAAGCCTTTGCTTACGTTTCACCTGATGACTTGCTGAACTGAACTTTGAGAACTATTCCTAGACTTTGGGTTTGGGAATTTGCCACACACACACACTTTGAGATTATTAGCTTTGGGGTTAATGTTTAACATCTGACATTTTGCTTTTCTTATTCTCACAAGTAGTTATTAATAAAATAGCTTCTAACACTTATACATGACTCGGTGTGTTTCTGTTGTTGCTGGTACGTAACACCTCTGATGCTCAGAGCTCTGTGCTTTCAAACAGGCAATCGTAATGACCCACATCAACCTTTCTGATTTGAACACTGAATCCTTAAATTGACCACTGATTTTAATCAGCTGTCAATTTAAGAGATTCAGTAGCTATACAAGGATTTGCTGCTTTGGTTGCTGATAATCTACTGACATTTTATGCAGACACTGGTTTTATAAATTGGTCTATCCACAGGACTTGTAGAAATATACAAAAATAAGAACAGTAGGCCATTTGGTCCTTTTAGAGCCTGCTCCTCCTCTCAGTCCCATCATTGCTGATGCCATCTTTCTGCTCTCTCCCCATTCCCCTTGACGCCGTTTGTGTATAGAAATCTATCACCTTCTTAAATATATTCATCCACTTGACCACCACATCATTTTGTGGGAGAGCGTTCCACAGGCTCCTTACTCTGAGTGAAGAATTCTTTCTGAAGGTAGAAAAGAAACTCTGTGGTTGAACAGTAATTCTAAAGCTAACCTCGTGTAAGTACATGAATAAATGGTGTTGGTTTGATAGTTATTTGTTTAAAAATCTTCAAAGAACATTGAAATATTTTTCTGCAGACTCGGTGGTTTGTGTGGATGACTGACTGATTCATCAGATCTTATGTAAGGTCATTGACCTCAAATGTTGACTTTTTTTTTTCTTCGCAGAAGCTGCCTGAATTATTGAGGACTTCCAGATTTTTCTCTTGATTTTAGTTTTCCATTGTTGGCAGTACTTTTGTAGTATTTTGTGAGTAGTTCTTCTCATGAAGATAATTCCATCAGTGTTAAGGTCCTGCCAGATTTCTTCTTCCTTTTGAACTCTGTATACATCTACAATTCTTCTCCCTGTGCTGGAAAAAAAATTGTCTCCATATCTCACACTCAAATCCTTTGTCAACATCTCATTACTCTGGAGTTCCATGCCCCTGGTTTATTCCTGTGTGGATTCTCAAAATACCTTGTGCATACTAACACAAAACAATAGGCAAAGTCAATTGTAGTGCATTCAACTTGCAAATAGTGGCTAAGTGTCATAAGATCCAGTCCAGGAATGGTCCAACGATGGTTTGCAACTATGGAATGAATGTGTAATGTTATTCACAGAATAATAGAGTGGATTAATTTTATTGTGGCATTAAGATCCACTTTGATGTCTCAATTTATTTTTCAAGAGAACATTCAACCTTTTGAATCTAACCTTCAAATCCTGTTTATGCAGTCTGAATCTGCCCTATAGTGTAAATACCATCAGTGCAACAAAGAAATAGTTTTATTACTGAAATGGGAAAATTAGCAGCCAGGAAAAACTTGGGTTTTATCCTCTGTGAGTTAAGGGATAAAGAAGTTAATGACCAGTTGAAATAAATGCGAGACCCTTTTACATTCCAAGGTAAGCAATTACTTCCACAGCATGTTTTGTAACAATCCAGAATCATGTCATATGAGGGTCATGTCAACAAAGGTTATTCTTGTATGTAAATGCTGAAAGAGTTTGTTAGTATTACTGCAATTAGTTTTAATTACAGTAATTATGTGAATTAGGTTGCTCATGATATTCCACTGTGACAAACATTGTTACTTTGGTAAATAACACATACAGAATTGTTTCTTTATGGCAGAAATAATTCTTGTTGTTTTTTCTATGTGCACATTTGTAGTGACTGATTTCTGTACATTTCAAATTGCTGAATATGATAAGTAATGCTCGGCTTTAAGGAGTGCAAATGATCAAGATATCTACCAATAAAATTAGCAAATTGTTTTATCTGATTTTTTTTTCTTGTTGTTTCTAACGTATTTTTTTTTCCTTTACCGGTAAAATTTTAATTTTAAGGGAAATGGTAATAGTTATGAATTGCTTGGACTAGCAGTAAGACAATGAGTTGGTTTTGTTTCACTTTGTTGCCTTTAATTTTTTTCTGTTCAATATTTTGTTTAGAGGGAAAATAAACCCACTGATAATAAAAGGTGTTCATATTCTTTGTTTTAATTGCTCTAGAAGTATGCATTTAATGACCCTTCAGGAGATGAGTACTATTCAAATAGGATTCCCAGAGGTTTCAAACACAGTGCAAACATACTGAGATTTCTAATTGCATTGATCCATATATTACAAAAAGTATTTAATAGAGGTGTTTCTAATTTTATTCCATTGAGGATGCACTTTGCATCAGTAAAAGTCTTCTCTAGTCAGTCCCAGTAATTGAGCATTACAAACTTATCGAGCTGCTCTTGTTAAGACACTGAACGGTTGGCAGTTGAAATAATATTACGTTGTCTCTGCTACACGTCCTCCACATGGTTTCTGTGAGGTGGCATATGCAAAGAGAATGCCTGGCTGCATTTCCCAGTAGGTTCCTTTTAAAGGATGTTTAAGGATCTTTTTGTGTCGTGGAAGCTGCATAAGCCGGTCACTATGCCAAATGCATATTGGGTTTTCCTGGGGATGCAAATACAAAGCAGTAATTAGCTAGTTGGTTCTTGGTAACTATCATGCCAATTCTTGCCTATGATTATGTTCCTTTTGAGTCCAGAAGATTAAGTCTTGCCCTGATTGAAGTGCTAAAGATGATTAAAGGATTTGATAGAGAAGATGCAGTGAAATTATTTCTTCTGTGGGAGTTCAGAGCAAGGGAATGGGTATGGTGGTTTAGTACTGGTTTATTACTGTCACTTGTACTGAGGTACAGTAGAAAAACATGTCTTACATACCATTTGTACAGATCAATTCATTACACAGTGCATTGAGGTAGTACAGGGCAAAACAATAACAGAATACAGAATAAAGTGTCACAGCTACAGAGAAAGTGCAGTGCAGGTAGTCAGTAAGGTGCAAGGTCACAACAAGGTAGATTACGAGGTCAAGAGTCCATCTTATCATATGAGGGAACCGTTCAATAGTTGTATAACAGCGGGATAGAAGCTGTCCTTGAGCCTGGTGGTATGTGCTCTCAGGCTTCTGTATCTTCTGCCTGATAGGAGGAGAGAAGAGAGAATATCTCAGGTGGGTGGGGTCTTTGATTATGCTGGCTGCTTCACCAAGGCAGCGAGAAGTGAGTTACTGGACTAACAGCCAGACCCAGACCATTAATCCACTGGCATGAGTTTGAATCCCACTATGGTAGCTGGGGAATTTAAATTAAAATAATTAAATTTTTAAAAAGTGGAATTAAAAGCTGGTGTCTGCACTGGTAACCATGAAGCCATTAGGTTATCTTAAAAAGCAATCTGGTATACTAGCATCCTCGAGAGAAAGAAGTCTGCCACCCTTATTTGGTCTGGCCTCAATATGATCCAGATCTACCAATGTAGTTGGGCTTTAACTATATAGTGCTTTTAATACACAATCTGATTGCCCAGGAATTGAGAAATAAAGAAAAGCCAATTAAGGATCAGCAAAAGAATGCCAGAATTGCTAAGGAAATCCACAATCTGTGAACTCATAAATTTAAAAAAAAACTCTGCTGGGAGTTGAGGCTGGTCATCTGCTAGAATTATCCTTGGTAGCCTAGAGCTTCCTTAAATTTCACTTTGAGTCATACAACACAGAAACAGGCCCTTTGGCCCAACTCGTCTATGCCGACCAAGATAACCATCTGAGCTAGTCCTATTTGTCCACGTTTGGCCTAAATCCTTCTTAACCTTTCCGATCCATGTACCTCCGGGTGCTCTGGTTTCTTCCCACATTCCAAAGATAAGGGTTAGGAGTTGTGGGTATGCTATGTTGGCGCCAGAAGTGTAGCGACACTTGCGGGCTGCCCTCAGGACATTCTACACAAAAGATGAATTTCACTGTGTGTTTCAATGTACATGTGACTAGTAAAGATATCTTACCTGTCCAACTGTCTTTATTGTACTTGCCTCAACCACTTCCTCTGGCAACTCATTTCATATACGTACATACCACCTTCTGCATTTAAAAAAAAGTTGCCCCTCAAGTTCCTATTAAACCTTTCCCCTCTCACCTTAAACCTATGCCCTCTAGTTCTTGATTCTTCAACCCTAGGGGAAAGACTGAGCGCATTGACCCTATCTATGCCCCTCATGATTTTATACACCCCAGTAAGATCACCCCTCAGTCTCTTAAACTCAAATTTTTTCCAGAAACTGAAATTTCTAATATTCTAAAATAAAAGTTCAAATAGAAAATATATTTCAGTTTGCTGTATTTTGTCTTTTAATATGTTTATTTAAGTTTATGGCATTGCTCATCGTAAGTTTGAAGTGATTTTCTTTCTTGTCTGCCATCTTCCTGTTGCAGATTTTTTTTGGTTCTTCTCTCTCTCTCTCTCTCCCTCTCTCTCTCTCTCTCTCTCTCTTTTTTCCTTGGTGTTATTTTCAAGTTCATTACCCCGTTTTACTTTTATCTGATAAGATGTCTTTGCCTGTACATTGTCTTTTCTTCCTATTATTTCTGTAGTGCTTTTAGTTTCACCCAGTCCCTTTTTGCTTTTAGACTACTTCATTACTTGGAGCACTTGAAGTATGTTCTGAAATGTTTTATTCACTATTGTGCCTTGCTTTGTTGCTGCTGATTGCTTTCTGCCTAACATCCTTTTTGGCTATCTGCATGTTATGAAGGAAGGTGGCCTGAAGTTGCTTTCTTCTAACTCTCTACTGCTTATTCTCCTAACTAAATTCAGACCATCTTCAACAACCTTGTTATTTCTCTGGCAGGGTCATATCTACACTATCTTTCTACTCTTTGGGAGATCCTGTCGCTATCATTGGTGCCTATTCATCTTCTTACCATTTGGCATGGTAGGAAGGCCAATTTGCATTATGATTCCATGATTGAATGTTGTACCTCTTACCACAGCCTCTTTTGGCCAACAAAGTTTTTGCCTCCAGTGCATTTTCCTATACATCATGCATCTGGGAAAATCCTTGTGAGTCTTCCTTGGGTAGTGGTAGATGTAAAATAGTGAAAGCAAAACTATGGTAGTAATGGCAATGATGCTGCAAGTACATCAGAGATTTTCTCAGTATCCTTTACTTTAATACAAAATGCATATACTATCTGGATTCTTGGACTTGGAAGGAGCTATTGATAAGTTACAAATTTGTCACTCATTCCTCATAACTGATTATAAACTGAACTTAATTCCATTCGTGCTGCTATCTTTCAACATAAGTGATTTAAAGCGAGATCATTATCAAAGTGTAACAATTTCCCACTTTCTAAGGAATTTTAATCAAACAGCATGCTTTGGTCTGCTCATGCAATGGTGCTTGATATAGTTAGTATACTTGAACAGTTAATTGATTATAAATCTGGTGATTGAGTCACATTGGAGGTACTATGGAAGGGATTTGTTCTGTAGTCATCTACATCTGTGGACGACCGCGCTAATCTTAAGTAGGTATCTTTCCTAAGATGCTCTCCTTCTGGAAAAGGGAAAATCTAGGTCACTTTGAGCTGAGGCTTGGATTCACATACGCCTGAAAGAATATGTGATTCAGATTACTTACGCAAGCATTGTTGCTAAGTGCCCAGACTGGGAAAGTAGCTCCATTTCGATGGGGGAAAAAAAATTAGGCGCTAAATGGATTGAATATGTGTTAGTAGATTTGGACATTTTTATTTGATCTCTATCTGATTCACAGCTCTTTAGGTAATGTCACAAAAACCAGCATGTCTGTGGTTTCCTATTGAGTTATGACTGCTTCCTAGCAGCTATTCTCAGCAGGTACCTCCTTGCACATCTTTGCTTACGACACAAGGCCCCTGTGGAGAGCATTTTTCAGTTGCCTGGTGAGATTCTGCAGTATGTTTTCTGCTCTCTAACACTGGCAATGATGAAGATCTGCTGCTCATTTTGTATGGGTTGAGTTTCTGATAGCTTTTGATGCTTCCTATCATTCAGGTTTGTTCTAGACATCTCCAAGAACAATCCTTATCAACAGAAAGTTTGTACTAAATTCAAGGTTGAAGTATTGGTAAATGTGTTCAGCCACCAGTGCTAAGTAGATAATCCATCTTGTCTTCCTTTTGGGATCCCCACATTACAGAAGGCAGTCTTAAACAAATTCTGTTCATTCCTTGATGTCAAGAAATAGCTAGGAGTACTGGATATGGCAAAGGCTTTGGGACCAGGCATCATCTCGGATGTTATACTGAAGATCTGCCTCCAGAACTAGCTGTACCTGTAACCAATCTACTGTTGTAAATATGGATCAAGGAGCTGAATTTTGAAGATGAGGTGAGAGTGACTGCTATTAGATCAAGGCAATGTTTGACCAATTTGGCATCAAGGAGCCTAAGTTAAAATGAAGCCAAAGTAATGGTTGGAAATGTACCTTGCATGAGGCAAATTGGTTGTTGTTTTTAGAGGTCAATCATCCTAACCCCGGATATCACTGCAGGTGTTCCTCAAGATGGTGTCCTAGGTCCAACCATCTTCAGCTGCTTTATCAATAACCTTTTTTCCACCATAAGATCCGAAATGGGGATGTTTGCTATGATTGCATTATGTTGAATTTAATTTACTGCAACTCAGTAAATTAGCCAGTCTATACAGTGATCTAGACAACATTCAGGCACCTGCTGAAAAGTGGCAACTTTTCGTGTACCAAAAGTGCCAGACAATGCCCTTCTTGACTTGAAAATATATCTTTGTTCCTTCATTGTTGCTGAGTCTAAATCCTGGAACTTCCCATCAGCAATATGAGAGTGCCTTCACCAGAAGTACCTGACTAGTATAAGAAACTTGCTCATTATCACTCTGATAGGCAGTAATGGCTTGCCTTGCTAGCAACGTCTAGATCTGGCAAAAATGTATAAATAAAACAAGACCTTTCAAACCATTGCTTGAATAGCCTCCCTGGTCTGAGTTGGACTTGTAGTGCAAATTTGTAAGTATAGTTGACCTTCGGTTAGCCAGAGTTATACAGGGAGTGCTTCTATTGTTTGCACAAAACTACTCGAAGATTTCTCAACTGTGAGCAATTCAGAAGATTAGAATAATTAAATGTGTTCCTATGGGAGGTGATGGCCTGTCTTGGTGGCTCTGAGATGTGGCAATCTACCCTGAGGGCTTCCACTAGGATAGTGGCACTCTGCCTGGGACTCCAGCCTCATTGAGGCAGCATACCTTGGGCCTCCAGACCAGAGAGGATCCAGTGCAGATAATTGGAGTTCAGGTTCAGTTCCAGTGTTTTGTGTGTATGGAAGATGGTGTTGTTTGGGACAGCATAGTTGATCCATCAACAAGATAAACCACTTCTGGATAATTAGGGGTTGACTGTAAACTGTATTGTTCTGTCTGTTTTGTGAATGAAATTTAATGACATATGCCTAATCTTGCTGGGATTAGACAAGTGACTATACCTCAGCTGTTTACCCTAACAATTTTGGATTTTGAAATTCTTAAGAAAATAAAAAGCTAAAGTAGTGGAAATTTTAGTAAATTAATTGCCAAGCTTGGGCGTTGCTGACATAGTTGCCAGTCAATGAAGGAGGGTTTAAATTAGTGTGGATGATCAAGAGGCCAGAATTGAGGAAAGTGAAGTATCTTGGACGGGTGCAGGGTTTGATGAAATTACAGAGATGAGGTGGTGAGGCCATGGAGAGATTTGAAAGTGAGGAAAATAATCTTAAAGCAACACACAAAATGCAGGAGGAACTCAGCAGGTCAGGCAGCATCTATGGAGGGAAATAAACAGTTGACAGTTCGGGTCGAGACCCCTCATCAGGATTGGAGAGGAAGAAGGTAGAAGCCAGAATAAAAAGGGAGGGGGAGGAGCACAAGGTGGCAGGTGATACGTGAGTCCAGGTGAGAGGGGGGAGGTAGGGTTTGGTGGGGGAGGGGGATGAAAGGGAATGATGGGAGAAGCTAAGAGGTGATGGGTGGAAGAAGCAAAAGGCTAGAGAAGAAGGAATCTGATGGGAGAAGACCTAGACCATGCAAGAAAGGGAAGGAGGTGCGGAACCAGAGGGAGGTGACGTGCAGATCGTGAGGGCAGGGGAGGGGAAAGAGAAGGGGTGTGGGGGCCACAGGAATGAGGGAAAACAAAGGCAGGGAAGGAGGAAAGCTGAGGGGTTACCGGAAGTTGGAGAAATCGATGTTGATGCCATCAGGTTGGAGACTACCAAGATGGAATATGAGGTATTGTTCCTTCACCCTGCTTCTGGCCTCAATGTAGCACTAGAGGAAGCCGTGGATAGACATGTCAATATGGGAATAGGAAGTGGAATTCAAGTGGCAGGCCACTGGGAGATCCTGGCTGTTAGAGCAGATGGAGTAAAGTGCTCGACGAAGTGGTCACCCAATCTGCAACCAGTCTCACCAATGTAGAGGAGACCGCATCGGGTGCAATAAATGACACCCTCAGATTCACAGGTGAAGCACTGCCCCACCTAGCTTCCCCCTCTCAGCTGGACTCGCCTATCACCTGCCAGCTTGTGCTCCTCCCCCCACCTTTTTATTCTGGCTTCTGCCTTTTTCTCTCCAGTCCTGATGAAGGGCCTTGACCCGAAACATTGTTTATTTCTGTCCATAAATGCTTCCTGAGCTGCTGAGTTCTTCCCGCATTTTGTGTGTGTTTCTCCAGATTCCAGCATCTGCAGAATCTCTTGTGTCTCCAAAATAATTTTAAAATTGGGTTGCTGTTTAGCCAGGTGCCAGTGCAGGCTAACAAGCACGGCAGCGATGAGTGAATGGGAATAGATGCAGTTCAGGGGTATATATGAGTCTGAAACTCAACTCTAGGTCAGAAATAACAGCAAGGTTACTGACAACTGGTTCAGTTTCAGACTGACAGCAGGAAAAGAGATGCTGTAAGGGTGCAGAGTTCAATAGGAAGAAATATTTGCCTACCTATTGCTGTCACTGCCAAGGTATCTGACAAGTTGGACGGCCAAGAGAGATGGTAATGATTTGTCACCATGCATGTGGAAATTTATGTCATGTTTTCAGTTACTGCTGATGTATACTAGGTATATGAGAAATAGGAGGGGACCAGGCATGGATCTTGGGGGAGACAACAGGAATAACTTAATGGACAGAAGTAGAACTCATTTCAATTGATTCTCTGGCTGTGTCTGAAAAGTTGAGAAAAGATGCTTGATATTGGTGGTCAGCCATGTTTAAGACTGCAGACAGGTGGAGGAAGATGAGTATGGGGTAGTTTACTTTTGTCACAGTAGCATGGAATGTCATAAGTGACTTTAATAACAGCCATTTGGTAATGTGCGCACTGCAAAGCTGACTGGTAGAATTCAGACATGGAGTTATGGGAAAGAGTGGCATGAGCCCTCATGTTAAATTGAAGCAGGAGGAGAAAGCGTGATAGGATTCCACCTACACTTTGTGTGGTTGTGTTTGCAATAGCACATGAAGCCCACACCCTCCAGCTTGGTTGTAATATGTACTATCTTAAAGATGTACTATCTTAAAGATGTACTGCAGGTGTCAAGGTTTCTTTGGCAGGAGTTCGCAAGCCACCTGGAAGCTCTTGGGAAGTATGTGCTTGGAAACGCTATCACTTTCAGATTCCTCACTGGTCTGTTTTAGCCATGCATATCGTCTTCATTGTTGCTGGTTAATATTTTGGAACTTCCTGACGTACAATAGCATGGCAACTCTTTTGTGACATGGATTGCTATGATTCATCACTGTCTCCTTAATGCAACCAAATATCCATGTTAATAGTTAGACCTACCCAACCCAAGCCCATTGGGACTCGGCCAAATGTATTAGGTTTGGGCTGGATTGGTCCTATGTTCTGATCCTCCATATGGATTTGAGTTGAACCAGTTGAATACTTTTTATGAATTGCAAGTATAGTTTTCATGTTTTTTTTACAGTTGCCTCCCCAAATTACTTCCGGTTTTATTGGAATTACACACCATGAGCATCAGCCCCATGTTTGTCTTTGTATTTACAGTGATAGTCATGCAAAATTATAATCATGTTGTTTTGATTGACGGTGGTTAGGTCAGGTTTTAATTTTATATTTGAGCAGCCCATTACATAGCCTGATAATGAAATAAATGTAGATTAGTAGCCTAAATTATTTCTTGCAGGAATGCATAGTTATGTATCACTATGCATTTTAAACTTGTGAAGTAAAACTCTCATAAACTCTGGTACCTGATTTGTTTTCTGAGTGTTCTATATGAGATCAAAGCAAGAATTTATACCATTTTATTGGAATTCCACTTGCTTTCTTTGAAATTGAAAATGTCTGAAATCAAAACCCGCAACAGGTGTTGATGGGCAGTGACCGAACCAAAGAAATTCTAATTGTGGCTCTGGTGAATGGGAGTGATCTATGTTCTTAAAACATACAATTTGTTCACATAATTATAGTATTTGAAAAGCAAAAGTACTGCAGATGCTGTGAATTAGAAACAAAAAACAGTAAATGCTAGAGGTGAATCTGCTCCAGGCCTTCAAAGTCTAGCAAGGAGAAGTTACTTACCATCTAGTCCAGGGGAATCCACTTCAGGTCTTACAGGTCTGACCCTTAACAATAATTTACCTGGTGGCTCCACTTCAGGACCGAAGAGTCGTCGCTGCGTATCTCGGAAATGTGGCAAGAGGGCTGGGCTGCAGGCAAGGCTGAAACAACGTGTTTACAAGACCCCCTCCCCAGCATACCACTAGCTAACGTCCAGTCCATTGAGAACCAAGATGATGAACTAAGGGCAAGACTGACTAAGGGCAAGAAAGAGAACTGAGGGACCGTTGTGTACTATGTCTCACTGAAACGTGGCTCACACCTGCCTCACCTGACTGTGCTATTCAACCTGAGGGGTTCTCAATTCATCGAATGGAATGTGCCGCGTCCTCAGGCAAAGTTAAAGGCAGAGGGGTCTGCTTCTTAATAACTTATGGTGCTCGTACGTGACGGTTCTGGCGAGCTCCTGCTCACCTGGCCTGGAATATCTAACGGTGAAGTGTTGACCATCCTACTTGCCAAGGGAGTTCATTTCAGCTATCCTGATGGCAGTCTACATCCCACCACAGACTGATATGAAGCCTGCACTCAATGAGCTATACTCTGTGGTCAACAACCTTGAGACAGGATACCCTGAGGCCCTCTTCTTCATCGCAGGGGACTTCAATCAGGCCACCCTCAAGAGTGTGTTACCAAAATACTATCAGCATATTTCCTGCTCCACCAGGGGCGCCAACACTCTTGACCACTGCTATACAACCATCAAAGGTTCCTTCCAAGCCACCCCTTGTCCCCACTTTGGGAAATCAGACCACCAGGCTGTGCTCCTTCTCCCTGCATACAAACAGAAACTGAAATGGGAGGATCTGGTACAGAGAGTAGTGCAGTGCTGGTCTGAGGAAGCAGATGAGCTCCTACGTGACTGCTTTGAGACAGTGGACTGGTCCATGTGCAAAGACTCAGCTGCCAGCCTTGATGAGTATGCCGTCACCACCATCACAGACTTTATCAGCAAGTGTGTGGAGGACTGTGTACCAAAGAAGACAATACAGATGTTCCCAAACAGGAAACCATGGATGAACCAGGAGATCCACTCCCTACTGAAGGCGGGGACTGCTGCACACAAATCTGGTGATTCTGATCTGTACAAGAAATTGAGGTATGACCTTTGGAAAGCTATCAGGGATGCCAAGAGGCAATACTGACTCAAAATAGAGTCCCTGACCAGCCGTCAGTTATGGCAGGGCTTACATGCCATAACAGGCTACAAGACGAAGTCAGGCTGCATAGTTAACAACAGTGCATCCCTTACTAATGAACTTAATGTATCCTATGCGCGTTTTGAACAGAAGGGAAGTGGATTGTCACCATCCACCCTGACAGCCTGTGATCACAGTGGAGGACGTAAGATCAGTCTTCCGGAGAGTGAACACGAGGAAAGCATCTGGCCCAGATGGTGTCCCTGGCCGTGTACTCAGATCTTGTGCTGACCAGCTGGCAGAAGTATTTGCGGACATATTCAACCTCTCCCTGCTTCAATCTCTGGTTCCCACCTGTTTTAAGAAGACCGCTATCATCCCGGTACCGAAGAAAAGCAAGGTAACATGCCTTAGTGACTACCGACCAGTGGCTCTGACATCCACCATCATGAAATGCTTTGAGAGGTTGTTCATGGCACGCATCATCTCCAGCCTCCCAGACAACCTAGACCCACTGCAATTCGCCTATCGACGAAACAGGTCTACAGCGGATGCCATCTCCCTGGCCCTACACTCAGCTCTGGAGCATCTGGACAGTAAAGACACTTATGTTAGACTATTGTTTATTGACTACAGCTCTGCCTTCACCAAACTCCGAGACCTAGGACTCAACACCTCCCTCTGTAACTGGATCCTTGACTTTCTAACAAACAGACCGCAATCAGTGAGGATAGGCAGCAATACCTCCGGCACGATTATTATCAATACTGGTGCCCCACAAGGCTGCGTCCTCAGCCCTCTACTCCCTATACTCATAACTGTGTGGCCAGATTCAGCTCTAACTCCATCTACAAGTTTGCAGACGACACCACCATTGTAGGTCGTATCTCAAACAGCAATGAGTCGGAGTACAGGAAGGAGAGAGAGAGAGCTTAGTGGAATGGTATCATGACAACAACCTTTCCCTCAATGTCAGCAAAGCAAAAGAGCTAGTCATTGACTTCAGGAAAGGGGGTGGTGTACATCGAGAGGGTTGAGAGCTTCAAGTTCTTGAGAGTGAACATCACCAACAGCCTGTCCTGGTCAAATCATGTAGATGCCACGGCCAAGAAAGCTCACCAGCACCTCTACTTCGTCAGGAGGCTAAAGAAATTTGGTTTGTCCCCTTTGACTCTCACCAACTTCTCCCGATGCATGATAGAAAGCATCCTATCTGGATGTATCACAGCTTGGTACAGCAACTGCTCTGCCCAGTACCTCAAGAAACTGCAGAGAGTTGTGGACGCAGCCCAGCGCATCACGGACACCAGCCTCCCCACCTTGGACTCTGTCTTTACCTCTCGTCGTCTTGGTGAAGCAGCCAGCATAACCAAAGACACCACCCACCTGGGACATTCTCTCTTCTCTCCTCTTCCATCGGGTAGAAGATACAGGATCCTTAGCGCAAGTACCACCAGCTTAAGAACAGCTGCTACCCCACTGTGATAAGACTGTTGAATGGTTGCCTTATACAATGAGATGGACTATGACCTCATGATCTACCTTGTTGTGACCTTGCACCTTATTGCACTGCACTTTTCCTGTAGCTGTGACACTTTACTCTGTACTGTACTGTTATTGTTTTTACCTGTACTACATCAATGCACTCTGTACTATCTCAATGTAACTGCACTGTGTAATGAATTGACCTGTACGATCAGTATGCAAGACAAGTTTTTCACTGTACCTCGGTACAAGTGACAATAATAAACCAATACATTGATGACCTCATGTAGCATCTTGAAGCAAGAATGCAGTTAATGTTTCATTTTAATGTATTTCAAGAGCTGTGACCTGCAGTCTACAGCCAAATGCTGGAAGGTGGGATTGGGTTGGACAGCTGTTTTTTGACTGGCTCTGACTTGATGGCTGCCTCCCGTGTCAAAAATTTTCTGAGGAGAGGTCATCAATTGAAGTGTTAACCATGTGTCTCTCCATGATGTTGCCTTGACCTGTTGAGTATTTCCATCTTTTTCATGCATTGATCATACTGTCTAATTGTAATCCAGCGCCATGCAAATCCACATTTCAAGGTGAATCCCTCTGAGCCACAGCTAAGTTACTGCTTTATAAGAGGCCTGGCATTATCTTCTGAATTAACTATTATATCAGTCAGACTTGTTTTCTTTACAAAATGTAAATAGACAACATTATTCCTATGCCATTTGTGATCCGTGATGTTTCTAGTTTGTTTTGGCCAGTGTTACTTTTTTTAACAGGTTTCCATTTGATGTTGATGCAATATAGAAGGTATTTTGATATGCTTCATGTCATTATAGTTACAGTATCAAATAACCTACTAACATAATGTGTATAGGGAAGTTACACTTGTAGTTGAAAGTGTAATTTACCTTTCATTGACAATTATTAAAATAGCTCGGTATCCTTGATTTGAAATGGTTCTATGTGCTTCAAAAGAACTTCAATCCCTCTTCAGGAGTTGAAAGCCACTATATTAATTATGTTTCTTTAGTGATTGACACACTTGGGTAACTTTGGCAGGGGCAAGGATGTGCAACACCTTGGGGGTACAGATGTTTTTTTTTGCTACTGTAGACAATACAGGCCCTGTGACATCTTGTTTTAAGCAGTGATCCAAACTTTAAACTACTTTTGAAATGTTACTCAATGAATTCTCGTGTTCAAAAGAACAAGATCTTTTTTGCCCAGCATATATGGTGGGATAAATGTTTGCTTCCTTTGCCATCCATTTTTTTATATAAATCTATGATTAAGGGCCCTATTTGTATGGGTAAATTGCTATACATATTGAATGTATTTGACTGGATTATGATGGCATCCAAAACTTAACAAAAGTGACTGTTAACATGGAGCTAATCATGCTAAGTAATTTTGCTTTATTTATCTTCTTTAAAGTATAGGTTATGAATCAAATCTATCTAACCTCCACATTTGGAAGATCAGAAGCGTGTGATTTTCTGGACTTCACATGTGAGAAATAAAAAATGCCACTGAAAGTTATTCCATCCACTGTTTAAAATTGTCGCAAAATGATGTGTGTTGGTTTTGCAGTATTCAGGGAAGCAAAACAAACTGTTTTGTCATATAGGGTGCATTTTATTCTTTGAAGTGCATGTGTAGCTGGAATATTTGATGAAGCAAGATGAATTGAGAATCAGAATCAGAGGCAGATGGAAATAAGATGATGCTACTTTGAAGTTAGAGCTGCCTAATAATGCACTGCAAAGCTGTAACAAACTATTAGCTAGGATGTCCTCAACAGAATGTCTTGTGCTAACACTTCAGGGGAAACACATGATGCATTTGGGGCAGTGGGTCAGTAGGTTCCATGTAAATGATGCATAAAATAAAAAAAGTCAGTGTAGGTCATAGCCACTGTGCACTTGTCAGCAGGCTTGATCTGCATTGTAATGTTAAATCTGCTGGCCAGGATCTCCTTCCTATGATGATCAGAATTTGGATTAAAGTAACTTTGTCACTTGTAGTTAAATTATCAGCCTCGTGAAGTGTTTGGGATAATGAACTATTCTGACAAGCTTCTTTTGAGAGCAGAGATATTTGACAAATATTTGCTCTAGTTCACTGCCCTGTGCTGTTTCTTTTTCATTGTATATCTGTATCATCACCTTTCCTTGAAAGTGATGATCATCCTTTTGTTATTGCTAAATTGTTGTGATGTTTGGCATATTATTTATTGTTGCCATACCAATGTGTCTTAGTATTTATTTTAATATACTTATTTGCACTTAGTTTGTGCCACAGGAACAATTATAATGAAAGCACCTGATCAATGAGAAAAATTCCCTTTTCCCTCATCCCACATTCAAATTGATATTTAGATTTCATCCCTGGATTGGAGGGAGAATGTAGCTTTGGTAGGGATTCTAAATGATAAAACCAAAAGCAAAATTCTGAGATGCTGGAAATTTGAAATAACAAAGGGCAAAGGTCATCACCCTAAAGCATTAATTCTGGTTCTCTCTTCACAGTGGCCACGTAACCTGCTGAGTATACCAGCATTTTCTCTTTTTTTATATAAAAAATGAAAACCTAGAGTTGATTTTCACAGATAGTTATGATAAGGGAATAGGGAAGCTTAAGTAGAATAATTTCTGATCAGGAATTTAGTGGGAAAACAAAATCCTACATGGATTCAGGAATGAAGGATGTCAAGGAGGAGATGACAAGCTATGATGTTTTTAAGTAACCTTGGATATGCAAGTGATGTCAGTAGTCTAATACTTGCTAATATAACTCTGCTCAAGGACTAAGCAAGCACAAAAATACAACTATAGTCCATCAACACAGCATTGGAGTAGTAAACTTCTGGAGACTTGTTACATGGTTACATGTCTTTTTAACAACTAATTTAATAATGGTGTGTGGTTTTCAAATGCTCATATAAACTACCGAGTAGTAACTTTTTTTTCTGTGGGACTGGTTGGTAGTGGTAAAACGATGATGAAAAAAGCTTAAAAGGACAGGAAATTATTGCAAAAACAAAATGTTCATGATTGGGTGAAAGAAAATGAAGATATTGTCAAGGAACTAATTAAGGTAAAGCTTGAACTAGTCTGTAATTGTTATTATTACAGATTTCAATTTAATTGTGCTTTATGCATCTTT
This sequence comes from Pristis pectinata, assembly GCF_009764475.1. Lineage (NCBI taxonomy): Eukaryota > Metazoa > Chordata > Chondrichthyes > Rhinopristiformes > Pristidae > Pristis > Pristis pectinata. Next base: position 56,318,875 of record NC_067414.1, on the reverse strand, counting down.
AATGAAGTCTATTTTAATAATGACAAATATCTGATTTCACCGAACACTAATAAAAAAAAATGAAAGAAATCCTCACACTGATAAATTTAAAAAAAATTACAAGCCCTAATTATGTTTGAGTGCTCACTGTTTTAATTGACAGATTGATGTCCATTTCCTTGCCATACACCTTTCAGCTTGGAGCAACTTATTGTCTTAATGAATGGCGATCAACTCAGTTACTGTGTGTAACCGGGTTTAAAAGGAAAAGAAAAACATGTAACAAAGCTATGTATGACATGCTTTGGTAGATGACTTGAGCAAAGTTACCAAGATATTGGTAAAAGAGCATCTGCCAAAGGGTAGTTTGATTAAAAAATTCTGTATTTTAAGTAATGAGAGTAAGGCTTGAAATAACACTGAATCCCCATCATGCTGTTTCAATCAACATCTTGAAAAGCTTTGGGTGGGAGCTGAAGTGGAATATTTTAATCCTGATATCAACTTTCTGTTTGGGTTATGATTGCTTATAATTAGGGAAATAATTTGAAGGTTTAGCTTAACCAATAGTCCACTTGAAAGAATGAAAGGTTTTGTTTCCCATATTCATTCCAAGATTTTTGCATGTAAATGTGTGTTGTGCAGTGATTTGCAAAAATCATTTGATCAAATTTGAATATTTTGTGCTGATTGTGGGATTTCCCTTCTTGTAGACCATGCAAGCTAGTTCTGGGGGAACCACAATAGCATAAAAACTCTGCATAATGACTAGTTTACCACCATAACTGAAAATGCATTGATTTCTTTAGGGTATTCCAGGCTACCTTTCTATCGGACAAAGATTTCTTCCAGAGATTATTTTCTTCTAGAGCTGTTTTATTTTTCTGTGTGAGAAGAAATGTTGAGTAATTATTTAATCATTTTGTCTACAGATTTTATATGTATGATGTTTGTTGCCATCTTTCTCAAATAATCTTTCAAACTGAATTATACCCAATCCTTTAATTGTTTCAAAAATTTTGGTCATAATAAACAAACAGAGGTCTTGGCAGGATAGATCCTGTGAGAATGTTTTTCTCGACTGAGGAGTTGAGAATTATGAGTCATTATCTTAAAATGGGTCAGCCATCTAGGATTGCAATGAGGAGAAATTTCTTCACTTAAGTCTAGTGTACCTTTTGGGCTTCTCAATCCTGGAAGTTTAGTGTATGATTGCATTCAAAACAGAAATCAATAAATTTCTGGATATCAGAGGAAGTGTATGGAGGTAGGGCAGGAAAATAGTGATGAAGTAGAAGATCAACCATGATCTAATTGAATGTTGGAGCAGGCCTGAGGGCCAAATGGTCTACTTCTGTTCCTAGTTCTTGAGCTCTTGTCACCTTTGTAAGTCTGCAGTTTTGCAGCAAATTATTCAGTCTCTCAGAAGGGGGCCTTGTAGAATGACTCCAAATGTATCAAATACAAACACACCACTATGTTACGTGGGCTGACAGTTGTACTCTTTTGTTTTATATATATACAATTCTGGCAGGGATAGCCTAGATCTAATTTGCTTTACTATCAAGCACTTTTAACAAACTATCATTAATTAAACCTGTCTTTTGATCCATTACTACTAACAGATTCCCATGCAGGTATAAATGTACTTGGAGTTTTACAATTTAAAATGAACAATACTGCACTTGTCTACACAAATTGTCATCTTGCACTCTGGGTCTATTGACCTAACCTATCTAAATTGGCCAGTAGCTTACAGATTCGAAGAATTCATCTCATGCATGTTTGTGTATTGCATGTTATTTAACATAGTTCTGTTTAAACCTTTCATGCAAAAAATGAACAGCTCCCAGAACAGATCTGTGTGGAATTCGACTTATAACCAGACCCCAATCTCTTGCATTCCCATTAGTAACAGGTCTCTGCTTATGTGCTTTCATCCAACTAATTATTAACCACAACAGCTGCTCTATAATTTGCATATGATCTAATTGCTTCTAATGACTGTTTATGGAGTATTTTGCGGAAAAATCCAAAGAAGTCAGTGTATCAGGTCAACCATCTTCATCTGTGATTTTAGCTATTTTCTTGAACAATCAAGTGAGGTATAACTTGTGTATTTTTAAGCCATACTGGATGATCTTCATTATTGCCAGACTCACCAAGTGATCAATAACATCATCGGTGCTGCCTGTGACGGATCACTGATGAATGCTGCCTAGCCTGCTGAGTTCCTCCAGCATCATAGTGTTTTGCATCATCAGTGTGTTGCTTGCCAACAACTTGTCTACCACTGAAATTAAACAGGGACAGAATTTTCAGCTACTGATTTCAGCTACTGTTTCTGAAATAATAGGGCACCTTGAGCCCATCATTCTCTCCATGAGAATCAATCCAGAAAGAAAAAGGGATAAAAACATTGGTTATTGGTGTCATTTCCTGCACTTGTCCAGCACTGGAAAGTTGCATCTGCCATGCTTCCAATTTCTACCCTTCCCTCATCTTCAGATGGTCCATCTCTGACTCTTCCAATCCCTTCCTTGACATTTTTATTTCCATTTCTGGGGACAGACTAACGACCAATATTTTGTGGAAGTCTGCTGCCATAGCTACCTCTGTTGTACTCGCTCCTCTCCTGCTTCTAGTAAGAACTTTTTTCCCGTCTCTCCAAATATCTCCTTCTCTGTGAAATATTTTAAAATGATGGCAGACAGTGTTAGCATATCCACATGAGTGCTTTTGATCTTTCTCCCCTTTTTGTTTTGTTCAACTGAGGGAGTCTTCTCCAATGTGGTTAGAGGACCTTCATCATGTTTCAGCTAATTCCTTTATTTATGCTTCCACTCCTTCCTCTTGCCCTCAAACAATGATACGATTTGCTTCACCAGCAAATCAGCCTCCACATTCAACTGGTCATTCTCTGCAATTTCTCACATTTGTATGAAGACATTACCTAACGTATCACAGGCTTCTTATCCACAAACCTCGCATGCCCCCTCCAACTGCATTCCCAAGGGGTTATGAGGGGCCATTCCTTCTATGAAACTTTGGGGCATTCTTTGGTCTCCTTTTCCTCTTTCACCCTGTTATCACATGCAAGTTCAATAGAAAAAAAAACTTCTTATTCCTCTTGTTTCTCTCTTCCCACAATCCAAGGGTACAAAAACTTATGTCAATTTATTTTATTGTGTTCATTCCTCACAATGTTGTCTCATCTTCACTGAGGAGAGCAAGTACAAACTGGGTGGTCACTTCGCAGAACATCTCGTTTCAGTCTGCATATGACTAAGGCTTGCATTAATTCTATGCTTCACTCTCTCATTTTGACCTTCTGTCCTCACTTCACCATACAAGTTGTTACTTGATTCTACATTGAGTTCAGTAATTCCAGATAATGATTCTGCATTTCCAATTTTTCTTCCTCCTAGGCAAGTTTGTTTTTTTACTGTTCCAGTAACTATTCCTTTGCTATATAATCTCCATGCCTTCTTTTGTATCGCATTACATTTCTTATTGCTAGAAACCTACTAAATTCCTAATTTATGAAGAAAGGTCATTGACCAGAAACACACGGTTCTTGCTCTTTGCAGGTGCTACCTGATCTGTGTATTTCCAGGTCTTTGGATGTTTTCTCAAAATTTCAGTGTTCATTTTATTTTGCTTTTTAAAAAGTGGATCCTTGGTAGGCTGTTTTCCTGCTTGGAATGCCCTTCACATGGACAAGTGAATTCACCAATCCCTTCAGGCCCTGAGAATGTAATTCTTTTTGAGGGGTGGGTTTAGAATTTAATCATTCTGATAAAGATGCCAGGGAACTATTTTCAAGTTTCTAGATTTATGGACATTAGAGTCTTCACTGAGAAGTGGAGATTATAACATTTCCTGTTTTCAATAAAGGAATGTACAAGCCATAGTAAGTAGAGTGGAGCAACAGTAAAGGAGGGGGAAGAGGAACAAATGGAAAAGTGTGGACTTTGATTGTAATTGTAAAAGAATAGGATTATATTTGATCTGTGTGGATGGGACACGTGGATTTACTTTGGCTATTGTTGACGAAGAAAAGCAAAGTAACATGCCTCAATGACTACTGACCAGTGGCTCTGACATCCACCATCATGAAGTGCTTTGAGAGGTTGGTCATGGCACGCATCAACTCCAGCCTACCAGACAACCTGGACCCATTGCAATTTGCCTATCGCCGAAACAGGTCTTCAGCGGATGTCATCTCCCTGGCCCTACACTCAGCTCTGGAGCATCTGGACAGTAAGGTCACCTACGTTAGACGATTGTTTATTGACTACAGCTCTGCCTTCACCAAACTCCGAGACCTAGGACTCAACATCTCCCTCTGTAACTGGATCGTTGACTTTTTAACAAACAGACTGCAATCAGTGAGGATAGGCAGCAATACCTCCGGCACGATTATTCTCAACACTGGTGCCCCACAAGGCTGCGTCTTCAGCCCTCTACTCCCTATACACTCATAATTGTGTGGCCAGATTCAGCTCTAACTCCATCTACAAGTTTGCAGACGATACCTCCTTTGTAGGTCGTATCTCAAACAATGATGAGTCAGAGTACAGGAAGGAGATAGAGAGCTTAGTGGAATGGTGTCATGACAACAACCTTTCCCTCAATGTCAGCAAAGCAAAAGAGCTCGTCATTGACTTCAAGAAAGGGGGCGGTGTACAGGCACCTGTCTACATCAATGGTGCTGAGGTCGAGAGGGTTGAGAGCTTCAAGTTCTTGGGATTGAACATCACCAACAGCCTGTCCTGGTCAAATCATGTAGATGCCATGGCCAGGAAAGCTCACCAGCACCTCTACTTCATCAGGAGGCTAAAGAAATTTGGTTTGTCCCCTTTAACTCTCACCAACTTCTCCCAATGCATGATAGAAAGCATCCTATCTGGATGTATCACAGCTTGGTACGGCAACTGCTCTGCCCAGGACGGCAAGAAACTGCAGAGAATTGTGGACACAGCCCAGTGCATCATGGACACCAGCCTCCCCACCTTGGACTCTGTCCTTGCCTCTCGTTGTCTTGGTGAAGCAGCCAGCATAATCAAAGACACCACCCACCCGGGGCATTCTCTCTTCTCTCCTCTTCCATCAGGTAGAAGATACAGGAGCTTTAGGGCACATACCACCAGACTTAAGGACAGCTTCTACCCCACTGTGATAAGACTGTTGAATGGTTGCCTTATACAATGAGATGGACTATGACCTCATGATCTACCTTGTTGTGACCTTGCACCTTATTGCACTGCACTTTCTCTGTAGCTGTGACACTTTACTCTGTACTGTACAGTTATTGGTTTTGCCTGTACTACATCAATGGACTCTGTACTAACTCAATGTAACTGCACTGTGTAATGAATTGACCTGTATGATTGGTTTGCAAGTCAAGTTTTTCACTGTACCTCGGTACAAGTGACAATAATAAACCAATACCAATACATGTGGAAGAGAATGTTATTTTGAATAGTGAAGTCAGATTCATTGTAGATATTCAAATATTAACACTGCCACTATTACAACATTTGGTGATAAGCTGCATATTGGAGGAATTTTTGTAGTCTTTTGCGTTGAAAGAATTTGGCAGAGTTTTTGTTGTTTCCCCTTGCAATTCAAGACATTGTTCTCTCTCTAGTGGGTGGAAAATAATGTAAGTATAGTCTAAGTTATGTAAAAGTTGTATCATACCAGTTTTGCATAGGTAGTTGGACCATGGTCTTTTTCCTTTTTTGCATGTTTACTTTCAGGTCAAATAAACTGTCAGAAAGGCTAAAGTGCTAAAGCAAAGCCTATGTATACAGAAAATCAGAAATACAAACAGAATACACTGGAAATATTCAATGGATCTGGCAGTATTTTGAAGATGCATCAGATCATTGACTTGGGATTGGAAGAGTCAAAGATGGACCATCTGAAGAAGAGGGAAGGGTAGAAATTGGAAGCATGACGGGTGAAACTTTCCCGTCCTGGAAAAGCACAGGAATTGACACTAATAAACATCAATGTTTTTATCCTTTCTTCTTTCTGCATTGGTTCCCATAGACAGAATGGTGCATTCAAGATACCCTATTATTTCAGAAATGGTTGAAATTGGTGGCTAGAAATTCTGCCCATGCTTAATTTCAGTAGTAGACAAGTTGTTGGGAAGCAATCCACTGATGATATTAAACATTAACTTCTTTTCTAGGCGTGCTGCCTGTCCTGCTGATCATTTCCACATTTTGTTTTGTGTCACGATAGCAATAATTAATTGTCTTCATTCATATGAGATCATATTCCAATTTCATCTCTCTGCTCTGTGATAATCTTTGATTGTGCAGGCTCTTGACAGCAGGTAATTTCAAAGGTAAATCACAAAATGATGGGATTTTACAAAATTTTAGCTTGGTTGTTGGTGCAACAAGAAGTAGAGTGATTATGCATCAGGTAGCCTATTATTGGAATATTAATATCAAACTCCTAATGTTATTAGTTTTTAAGTATTCAACTAGCCTGCGCCTTACCATGCAGCTCCATTAAGTATAATCTAAAATTCAGTGTTTGAATGAAGGGTCTGTCTTCAGCTATTTTGTAAGTTTGAACCTAATTTGTGGACTCACTGCAATTCTTCATGTGTGGTCAACTTCTGTGTAGGTTTGCATTAATTGAAATTTAGACCTGCTCTGGGTCAGTTTCCTGGTGCACAAGAACAGGTGGTTTCACTCCAGATTCTGCCAGCACCATTTAAGGTTTTTTGCATAAGGCGACGTAGCTGCTGAATTTGGGTGACATTCAATTGATGTGTTGGTATGAAAATGCATGATCCACTATTCTGTACATCAGTTATCATAGTAACATTGGGCTTAGGGAAAGCCTTTCCCTTCCCTTCTGAGAGTTGCAGTGTAGATAGATTGAAATTGTCTTTTTTTTGTTATTTCTAAACAAAATTGCACTTCATATGTTGCCAGTCTCATTACGGTGTGCTGCACTTCCCTCACTGGTTGATAACTTCAAGCGGCTCAAAATTGTGGCAGACACTTTGTAAAGTTACTTAAGTAAGCTTAAACCCTAAGTCCTCTCGAGAGAGATAGATGGGCACCAATGTTCTACTGGTAGTTAATATTTGCATTCTTAAATGTTAAAGTGGTCTGCACACATTCACTAGTGTTTACAATAATTGTGTCAGTCTAAGTGTGTTGTAATCCAAGCTATGATTTCCTCTCATTCATTGGAGAATTTTCACCATGTTTTGGGTCACTGAGACATCTTTAGACAGAACCTTAACTTTTTGATGAGGCATTGTGTTAGGATCAAATTTTGAGCAGCTTCACAGTTTAGTTCATCAGTTTGCCAATTGTGAAGGGATGAATACCAAGAGCCTATGATGATTTAAGTCTTTAGGACTGGAGTGCAAAATCTGCATTCACAACCATCTGTCAGCACAGTTGAGTGTATGTTAACATGATCAAAGTATTTCTGCATGCCATTTTATGAAGGCTTTAGGCCATTTTTTAAAAGTGAGGTCTGTGGCAATGGGCATTTTACTGAGCGCTCAAAGCAAGACAGCTGCGGATACTGGAAATCTGTAGTAAAAACAGTGCTGGAAATGCTGATGAAAGGCCATTGACCTGAAACATTTACTTTCTCCAGAGGTGCTGCCTGACTTGTTGAGTGCTTGCAGCAGTTTGTGTTTTCAATCCTTGCTGAGTTATTTTTGAACTTCTAAATGCTAAATTTCAAGAAGAGACATGGAAGTGAGGGTGAGTTTGGGTGTTGGGTTGTAAAGATGCTTGAAGATGCCAAGATTTTGAAATTCTTGCATGTTAAAGCTTTGAAACAAGCTAAGGAATGTGCTTTTGCTAAGACATCTACATTTTTTAGCCATTGTCACTAAAATTAAGTTTTGGTGCAAATTGACTTTGTAGAAACATCTCTCATTATGCCATTTTCAGATTTTGGTGTATAGCAGTTTTATTAACAAATTTCAAATCTTGGTGTAATTCATAACAGCTCATTGAATAGATAACAAATATTTGGGACGCATGTGTTAAGCAAGAGCTGTTCAATGTAGATACTGAAGGAAAATGAAAATCTGTTTCCCTCGAGGCGGCTCCTTCATGGATCCCCTTTTCTGTGTTTTGCTTGAGGCATAGAATGATGAACATTACTACAAATCTGAAAAATAATATTACCTTTTTGTCTGGTGATTTACCACTCGAAATGAAAATGTGGAGCTGAAAATCCATTTGTCTTTCTTGACTCAATTTGGTTTTCAAATTTTTAATGATTATTAACAGAATGCAAAATTAGGTTAAACCAAGATGAGCATTTTTCAATTTGATCAGAAAATTCTGGTATTTGCTGCTTAATCGACACAAACCCAACTACCTCTTGTTTCCCTTTACCCACTTATACCCTTACCTTTTGTTCTTCTATACTTTATATATTTCATACATTTTCCTGACATGGTGAATTTATAATAATAAATCACTCGTATATAATTGATTAATAACTAAAACTCTTAAATTAATTTTTTCCTATTGAAAATAAAGTTTACTCGCAAGATGCTGTTGGATTTTTCAGTTTGCATCCTGTCATAGCTACAGAAAATATAGATAGTAAGCTCTGCATTGCTAGCTTTTGAGAATAAACGTGGCAGGCCTTTTAAGGGATGTGCGTTATTGCAGAAACTTTATTATGTTGAATGTTATAGTGAGAGGCTTCTGTGTTATTAGGAGATGTTATTAAGTGGTGTCATAATTCGTCCATTTGTTTTTCTACAGTAGCTCATCAGAGGAGTGATGGCAGCGATATAATGGTCAGTGTCTGTAGTCTAAAAGAAGCTGATGTCTAGCAGTCTCTGAGATGCCCACGAGTGGGAGATGAACTCTACAGTATGAATGGTAATGGAGAAAATGCTAAAGACTCCAGACCAACATGTGACATTTTTCTCATCCCCTGGCTACCTCACACCAGTGTGCTTGGCTTTTCCAGTTTCTCATTTTAATGCTGTCTTAAGACTTAACCTCCACAATAGTGTATTAAATTTAAAATATGGAATTCACCCCTCTGGTGGCAAGTTCAGTTTTGTAACATAAACTGGATTTTGGATTCTATTCTTGTTGGGTGATATGCTTTGTGGGTAGCAGAGTGTCACATCCTGCATTGGGGTGCTGAAGTGGGTTTGCGGAGGTGGAGTGGGATAGAGAGATGGGATTTAAAAAAGATTTGTTCCAGAAGCAGCTGCGTTAGTGCATGACTTAACATGGGTGATTATGATGTGACTTGTATGTTAGGTTTAGAGCTTGCATGTCTTGCTTAGCTAGGTTACGTAGAATATGGAGAAGAGGGATGGATAAATTTGGCGGATAAAAAGATTTGATTGAGAATTTTATAAATTGATAGTCTTAATGCCCTAAGTATGAGATATTTGTGTAAATAATTTACTTAATAATATAAAGTTTAATTACTGTTTTTATTATCCATTTTTAAGTTGATTATTAAACTATTTATGATGGGCCCTTGTATCAAGTGGAACAGAGTTGGAAGTGATAGCTGAAAGCACTGATCTTATTTTAAGACAAAATAACGTAGTTTTATTTTGGCACCGAATAAATGGATAATGCTAACAGCAAATTGCTGGTCATAAATGTTTTTCAGTTTTAACAAATGACATTTGGTTCCATTAGAAACATTATATGACTTAAGTATATGCATTCATAAATCTTAATTTTAACATTAGTTTGATTAATTTTGTTAAATTCATCTTTGTGTTGTTTTTCTGTGCTGAATTCATTTTAATTAATATTTTTGTTTTTCCTTTTATCTCCTTATAGGTTTTACAGAATTTCAGTGATGTCCACTCATAAGAACATGATGGCTATATTTATTTTACAAGTATCAGAGATTCTGATTAAAATTATAGTAACATTTCACTGCAATATGAATATTTAGTGCTTGTGCGATCGGTAACAGAAACAACATATATAATGAACAATCAGAAATTGTATTTTTTTTTACATTCTACCAACAAAATAATGTAACAATCCGTACAAGTTTTAGTCTATTAGTTCAGAGGTATAAAGAACTTCACAATTCAGCCAGCTATTCCAGTTTTTCAACATTATTGATTTGATTTTACTTTTTGACCATACCCAAGCATTTTAGAAGTGCTGGCACCTATCAAGAATTTTTTTTCTATCGACTACAAAACTATCCTAGCTTTCAACATGGTAGAGAATGATGGCACCAGCATGGTATAACTAATTAAGTGTTCAAAACTTAAATTCAAAACCATTCCAGTCTATTATTTCAGTATAGGTTCTGATTGCTGCCTCCTGCCTCACCCACAAGCCCCCGACACACATTCTCTGATTTTTTTGATTCTTCCTCTTTCATTCAAAAAACAATAAATGTATGGACAGAGTAGTATGGGAGAAACTGTTCCCAGTGGTGGAGATGTCAAGAACTGGGGTGTTTAGAATGAAGGCAAATGGCTAAAGATCTATAAGTGATGTGAGGGGAAAAATACCTTACAGGCTGGTGAATATTGTGTTAGTGGTAGGGAAATTATTGGAGAAAATTCTATGGGATAGGATTTATGTACATTTGGAAAGGCAGGGACTGATCAGTAATAGTCAGCATGGCTTTGTGTGGTGAAAATCTTGTCTCACTAATTTGATTGAGTTTTTTGAGCAGATAAGTAAGAAGATTGATGAAGGCAGGGTAGTAGACATTGTCTATATGGACTTTAGAAAGACATTTGATGAGGTCCCAAGTGGTATTCTGGTCCAGAAGGTTAAGGCACAATGGATCCAAGGCAAACTGGCTAATTGGGTCCAAAAATGGCTTGGTGACAGGAGGCAGAGGGTAGTGGTCGAAGGATGCTTTTCTGATTAGAAGTCTGTGATCAGTGGGACATCGTAGGGATTAGTGCTGGGCCTCTTGCTGCTTGTGATATATATTAAAGACTTGGATATGAACATAGGAGGAATGAGTAGTAAGTTTGCAGATGACACAACTATCAATGGTATTGTGGATAGCATGGTAGGTTGTCTAAGACTACAGCAGGATGTAGATCAGATGGAAAGTTGGACAGATCATTGGCAGATGGAATTTGATCTTGACTCATGCAAGGTGAAGCATTTTGAGAAGTCAAATGCGGTAGGACATGCAGAGTAAATGGTAGAGTGCTAAGAAACGTTGATGAAAAGAGGGTCCTTGGGGTTCAGTCCATAGTTCCTTGAAGGTGACAACATAGGTAGATAGGATAGTAAAGGCATGCTTGCCTTCATAGATTGGAGGATAGAATATAAAAGTTGGGACTTGTATTGCAACTTTACAAAACGCTGGTTGGACCACACTTGGAGTATTCTGGTCACTGCACCAGAAGGAAGATGTGGTTGCACTGGAGGGGGGTGCAGAGGAAATTCGCCAGGATGTTGTCTGGATTGTAAGACTTTAGTTGTGGGAAGAGATTGCATAGGCTGGGCTTATTTTCCATGGAGTGAAGAGGTGACCTGATCAAAGTATTTAAGATTGTAAGAGGCATCTTTTTCCTATGGTTGGGGGTCTCAAAAACAAGAGGGGAAAGTTTTTTTTTAAACAATAGAGAGTGCTCATGGCCAGAAGGGGAGGTGGAAATGGATGCAAGGCATAGAAAGTTATGGACCTAATGCGAGCAGATAGGCAAAACAGCAAGCCGAAGAGCCCATCTCCGTGCTGTACAACTCTAGGACTCTATGAATGTGTGGTTTGGATTTAGAATGCATTGAATTTGTATGCTTCTAAAAGAACAAAATAGGGAGATGTGGAGGAGTGATGCCAACTGGATTGCTGTTACATAGTACATAGAAACTTGTCAGCAAATGGCCTCCATGCTGTAATGATCCTGTGACTTAGCATGGAAGCTTACTTAATTGGAAGTTTTGTTTCCTCTTCTGGAAATTACTTGGATGGCAACTTTTAACTTGAAATGAGATGATTACGTGGATTTCTTTCCATTGCTCAGAGCCACCATATTGAACATTCAGGCAGTTTTGTATAGATTTGCAGTCTGTAGTAAAGTGATTTTGATTGGTTTGAAAGAAATTGCCTCTGGTTCATTTTCATTGCTTAATGTTTGCAAGACAATCTTACAAAGAGGGAGAATGATAGGCATATTAAAATATTGGATGTCAAAAAAGTAGAGAGCAGAATAAAGCATATGTTGGTTGTTAATGCAAGTAAGAACCAGGCTGATTACACAAAGTTCAGAGGCAAAGTTTAAAAAAAAATTAGAAAAAGCAAAAAGAGTACAACAGTAGCAGCAAACCTGAAAGGGAATCCAACAATTTTCTGTAGATATTTGAAAAGAAAAGGGTTGGGAGTGGAGAGGTGGGATTGTTCAGAGACCAAAAAGAGAAACTTGCTCATGAAGGCGTATTACATGGATGAGGTACTAAATTGGTATTTTATATCAGTCTTCATTGAAGAAGATGGTGCTGCTCGATGTAATTTAGATTATGAATAGACTAACTGCATTTGGTGGATCCATCACCTGGTTTAGAGGGAGGCATCTGAGAGAAATAAAGGAAGAAGTTGCAGACATCCTGCTCATAATCTTCCAAACGTTGATAGATTTAGGCTGACTATGGGTTGAAAATTGCAAATGTTACCTACCCCTTGTTCAAAAAGTATGTAAGGATATACCCAAAACTTGCAGACCAGTCAGAATAAATTAGTGGTGGGGAAAGTTCCAGAAACAATAATCAGAGACCATCTCAGCAGTCACTTGGACAAGTGGATTGATTTGAGAAAATAAGCATGGATTTTTAAAAAGGCAAATAGTGTCTAACTAATGTGATTGTGTTTTGATGAGGTAATAGAGAAAGTTGATCAAGGAATTGGTGTGGTAATATATTGACTTTCAAAAGACTTTTATAGTGAATTTGTCACCAAGATTGAAGGTTATGGAATAAGAGGGGCTATAGCAGCACAAATAGAATATTGACTAAGTAACGGGAAACAGTAGTTGCAGCAAGTCAGAGTTGAGTGCAGTATATGGAACACAATTTCCAAACTTGCAGATGACACAAAGTTGGAGACATAGTGAACTGCAGGAATAGGTTTTAAGAAGATATACAGTAGGTGGAATGGGCAGATAAATGGTAGATCAAATTTAATGATGAGCAGTGTAAAGTTTTATATTTTGAAAGAAAGAAAGAAAGAATGAACAGAGGCAATATAAACCAGAGGGCACAACTCCAAAAGGGTACAAGATTGGAGAGGTCAGGGTTCTTTGGAAGTGGTGGGGCAGATTGAGAAAATGGTTGAAAAGGCATGCAAGATCCTGGGCTTTGTATACAAAGGCATACAGAAAAGACCAAGGAAATTGTGATGAGTTTTGATAGAGTTCTGGTTTGGCCACAACTTGAGTAGTTTGTCTAATTCTGGATGACGTACTTTAAAAAAAGATGAAGACCTTGGAAAGGGAGTGGAAGAAATTCACCAAAAATGATTTAGGGTGCCAATAGACTGGAGAAGCTGGGATTGTTCTTCTTGGAACAGAAGAGGTTGTGGGGAGATCTAACACAGATATTTAAAATTATTAAGGATACAGACAAAGTAGATAGAGAAAAATGTTTTCCCATTAGTGGAGAGCCTCAAGAATTAGGGAAACATAAACTAAGGTGATTGGCGAAAGAACCAAAAGTGAAACAAGAAAAAATTATTTTACACATCTAGTTGTTATGGTTTGGAATGCATTACCAGATTCAATTGTAGCATTTAAAACAGAGTTGGATAAATATCTAAAAGGAAAGAATATTTTGGTCCACTTTGAATGGGTGAGGGAATGGGATTAACTGGATTGAGCTGGTATGTACTTGGCAGGCTGAATAGCTGTCACAATTCTGTGATTCTGAGCACAAGTTGTGGTTATTTGAAGTTGTGTTTTACTTAACTGTTGCAAAATTATTTTAATTGATTCAAAAGTGATTTGTTGGAGGGGTTGTCATGGATTTCATCTGATCAAACATATTTTGGGTAAACCATTTTGCATTGTCAGAAGTCATCTGCAAGACCATGGAGTAAGGAGATTTTGAAGTGACTACACATTTATAAAATGCCTTTAAGTTGAATCACTAGTTATGAAAGACATTGTCATATGCAGAATAAGCCCTAAACATTATCAAAATTATTGTGTTCAATAAGAAGTATGCAATACTGCAGGCGTTCAGCTTTAATAATAGCCAATGTAGTCACATCTGAAGGTATGTTTTCTGTCCATTGGTGAAATGTAAAACTTGGCTCTCTTCACTAAGTTGTTGGCAATCACAAGAAAAATGGTGAAAGGAATTGAAAATGAATCAGATGGATGCTTGCTGGTGTCGACTATATTTTTGTCAGCGATATCAGAGACAGATGCCCTTAACTGAAGAAACTTAACTGGATGCTGTTCTTCTACATGACATTTATTTTTAAATTTACTTTCTTCCTGAATCACCAGCTGTTTTCCTCCATTTGGACAGTTTCATTAATTTAAAAAATATGTGGAATGCTTCTGAGTATGTACTTCCCATTCCTTCTCAACTGCTCTAGCAGAATGCTTACATTGAACCTTAAATGTATAGGACTCCGGTTAGTTGGTAATACATTTGGTGTTTCTCATCTATTACAAAGATTAGTTGGGAGATGTATTTGTACAGATAAATTTTAACTTGTATGTATGTTTGTTTCTCTGAATTTTAGTTAAAACTTTTATGAAAACTTACTCCATTTTAGAGGCATTTGATGTTTGTTGCATCTGCACAAGTGTTTTTGTGTATATTAAAGATAAATCAATAAAGATTATAATTCTCTTTAAACTGTTAGGGTGCTGACCTGATGGCATAAATATCAGAATTTCAATTTCACACAGCCGATCTCAATAGTTCAAGTTTCCAAGGTTAATTTTCATATTATTTGATGTATTGTGTAGTTGACAAGGTAAGTGTTATTTTAGCTTTGTACACAGTCAAACACTTCACAAGTGTTATTCTACCTTTTAACACCTCAATTATTTTGCTTGAATCCTTTGATAGGTTCATGCAACTCTGGCTTCCCTCTGCGTTCTTTTGCTTTTAGTGCCTCTGCATAACCAAGTCCATTATTTGCAATTCTCTTCACTTTTTTTTGTAGTTTGCTCTAATTCAGTCGTGCGGCTGTACCATTTTTCACCTCCTTCACTAAATAAATTTCCTTTGAATCTTTGTTCCTCCAATATTCTTCAGCTACTTTCTGCTTTGATGGCCACATTCAAATTTCTCATGAATAAATGCACAGATTGCCTTACTGCTTTCCTTAGGATTCTCTGTGAAGGGATTGTAGCATGTATTGCTATCCAGAATGTAGAATAATCAGAAGAAGCAGACACTTCAGCTCGACAGGTTAATGTTGGTATTTGAACATGCTCTCTTTCCCCCTTTATATAGATCTATTAGCATATCCCTTATTCTATTTTATGCTGTTGTCTACCATCGACTAAAACACGTTCATTTAATTTGCCTCAATAATAGGAGTTCTGCATTTTCTCACCCTAAGTTTATTTGTAACTTTCGTATACTTTGACCCATAGTATTTCTTCCTTCTGCAACATACAGAAATTTTTTTTGTCTTCCCTGTCAAAAGACTTTTGCATTTTCAAGATCTTTATTAGTTCGGCCTTTGCCTTACATTCTGAGAAGGAACCAGCCAGGTAGTTTAATGTAACTTTTTTTTTTGCTCTGCAGTCCTTCAGGACTACCGTGCTTTGCTCTCATGGCCCATATTAACTTGTGTCACTATTTTTAGTAATTTGCAAGTCCCTAATCCCTTTCATCCTCTATCTCATTTAGTCTCTTATTCTTCTACCACCTATCTATATTGCCAACAACACCCCCAGTTCAATAAATTTGGTATTATTCTTTTGCATTTTGTTGTAATCTTTCTTCAGTGTTAACCAAAGCACTCTCTTCCATCCCAATTTAGGTTATTTTAAAGTTGTATTTCTGAATTTGTCATATATTTAAATTGCCTATAGATGATCCCAGCATCAATCACTGTGACATAGCAATTTCTGGCTTTTGCGATCTGAGCATCTACTCTTAAAACCCCTATTCTAATTCTGTTTTATTTGTTCCCTGACTGCACATGTATTGACCCAAGTTATGCATCTACTATGTGATACCTTGTTCAAGGTTATTTGAAAATCCAGATGTCTTGCATTTCCTGCATTTTGCTGTTTTACTCTTTGTTACTTAATCAAAAGAATTAACTAGGGATGGTCAGGCTGATCAAATCTATGCTGATTTTTCTTTATTGTATTTCCAATTTCAAGATTTTTTCTGTTAACTCTCTAAGATATGATTCCACTTTTTTCTCCTTTTTATCTCCTGCTTTATCTCTATTTTTGAATAAAATTATGTGTGGCACATCTATGACACCATATCCTTTTCTGAATACTCCATTATCCTTTTTTTCTGGATCTGGACAATGTTGGCAAGGCCAGCGTTTATTGTCCTTGAGAAGGTGAATTGCTGCAGTCCACTGGTGAAAATACCTTGGAGTACTGTTGGATAGGGACTTATAGAATATTGACAATGCTATCATTTCTCCACTTTACTTTAATTTATGCAGGTAGGTGTTATCTTTTTAAAATTTGATTAGTTTATCGATTAACTCTCCTCTTCTACTTTATAGTTCTTTTTGAGCAACACTGCTGTATCTCTACTTCCACTGATAATTGTGTCCACTGTTTCTCCTGTAGTTTAATTTGTCCCACTTATTTATTTCTTTCACCTCTTTCATTACTTGCCATTTTCCCCTCCCTTATGCTGTTGGCAGATCAGCAGTTGTTTGAGCTTTTCCATATTTCACTGGTACATTTATTCCCACATGAATAAGATTACTAAAGTCCAAGACATCATTGTACATGATTATGGCGACATATTAGCACTGACCCAAAGTCAGCATTTCTTTAAAGAAGTCTCAAGATATGACTGCACTTTCTGCAACCTACTTTGCCTAAACTGCACCAGAAAAACCTGGCCCTCATTTCCAAGTTGCACCTTGAGTATCTTGCTCTATGCCAGTCCTTCTCACTTTGATTTAAATTCCTCATCTGTGCTGACTTCCTCTGAGCTTCCTTTATTCCTCCTTAATCACAGCTCTCTTAGCTTCTCATCCTCAGTAATTTCAGTCCAAAAATCATGGTTAAGTTCCCAATATGTTAACCTTGGCATGCCTCTGTATAGAATGAGCAGCTGACTTTTAGGCTTTGTATCTGAAGAAAGATATACTGGCCCTGGAGACAGTCCAGAAGAGGTTCACAGGAATGATCCCAGGGATGAAAGGCTTAAAGTATGAGGAGCAGTTGATGGCTCTGGGCCTGTACTTGATGGAGTTCAGAAGGATGAGGGGGGATCTCATTGAAACGTACTGAATGCTGAAAGACCTGGATAGAGTGGATGTGGAGAGGATATTTCCATTCGTAGGAGAGCCTAGGATGCAAGGACACAGCCTCAGAATAAAGGGATGATCCTTTAAAACCAAAATGAGGAGAAATTTCTTCAGCCAGAGGGTGGTGAATCTGTGAAATTTGTTGCTACACACAGCGGTGGAGGCCAAGACATTGGGTGTATTTAAGACAGATTGATAGGTTCTTGATTGGTAAAGGGTTTAAGGATTATGGGGAGAAGGCGGGACAATGGGGTAGAAAAATTAATCAGCCACGATTGAATGGCAGAGTAGACTTGACAGGCCGAATGGCCTGATGCTACTCCTATATCCTATGGTATCATTGTGGCAGGTGCTCTACAGTTAACCCATTTAACTGCATTCACAGCATTTTTGACAGGAATATATTCATTTTCTCCAACTTTTCCCATTCTTACAATGGTGTCCATTCTTTCCTTGTCACTGGAGCAAACTGTACATTGTCTGGTGTTCAACTGGGTGCTAGATCTGATTGAGCCTGAATGCATCTCACATATCTGTTCATAAATATTGGCAGCAGTGTTTTAAAAAAAAAACTATTTCTTCATGTCACCACTGAGTCTTTTGCCAATCACATTAAATGTATGGTTTTGGACTGCTCTGCTAATAGGAATAGTTTCTTTCTATTTATCACCTAAACCTATCAAGATTTTGTGTACCTCTTTCAAATCTGTTCTCAATATTCTCTGCTCCAATGCCAACAGCCCCAGTTTTTTTTTGTTAGTTTATCATTTGTAAGTGCAAACTACTCATCTCTGGAACTATTCTAGTGAATCTTTTTGTACCCCCTCTACAGCCACCATGACTTTCCCAAAGTATAGTCACCAGAATTTCAGATTCAGTACTCAAGCTGTAACATAACCAGTATTTCAAATGGTTCAACATAACCTCCTTGGTTCTGCACTCTAACTCCATTTATGAAGCCCAGGGTAAAATGTACTTTGTCTGCCATCTTTAAAGATTTATGCACATTGGTCTCTGTTCCCTCGCCTCTTTTTTTTAAAAAAATACTGTTTAGTGTGTATTGTCTCTCGTTTTTTAAATGTACTGCTCACTCTGACTTTTTTTCCTGGCTTTGCACTATGTTTCCAGACATCTATTTGTGAAGATTGTTGAAACTTTATTTTATCTTGAATGTTTTGTATAAATTAAATGATTGTTAATTTTACCTTACTGCTCTTCTTTCTCTTATCAGTGGTACTGAATTAAAATAAAACTAGGGAACTTCAGATGGACATTGCACACATGCTATAGTTTAGATGAGAACAAGTGGAAGGAAATAAAATTGTAAGCTTAGAAATAATCTAATGGATGAAAAATGTTAAGTATTAATTCTAGGTATTAATTTTGAGAAGTATTTGGAGCAAAGGTGTGAAGAAATTTAAGACAACGGGGACAAGGGAGAAATTAAAATTGGATTATTCTAAATCCATTGTCTGAACATATTTGATTTTCAAGGATGAAGCTTCTCTGAACAAATATCAAGTATTGAGGTTCACATGGATGGATTTATGTGGGAGAAATATGAAGTTACATGGAAGACCAAAATTTCAGATGTATAAATAACTGGCATGTTATTTTCAGATCAGAATTGTTTATCAAGAATATAATAAATAGTCATTTAGCAAAAGATATTAGAGGAAAAAGAACAGTGAAATTTTTCATTGTTAGGGTGTTTATAAGAGAGTTCAAGATGGATTATTATGCTGAATGTATTAGAAATAAAAAGTCCCCAGGCACATTGTTTCTTTGCTTTATTTTATTGCATTGGAAAATCTAGGTTGTATGTTTAGAAGTAAATCGAGAACCAAGACTAAGCCATTGAAAAGCAAAATAGAAGTGAAAGATGAAGTAGATAAAATGCAAAATTTAAGATAAAAGATGGCTGACAATGGAATTTAATTTGTTCTTCCTAGATCTCATGTAAATTGTGCTTCTGAATGATGATTTCATGTCCATATAAAGATTACTTAAAGTTTTATATTCTGCTACATTGTCTAACATAAAGGTGAAGAAAACTTGCTGATCAAAATTTATATAAAAGAACTTTCAGGTAATCCCATTCATTGTGTCACATTTATGCAAAAGGCCTTTTAAGGCCCTTATCTTTGGATGGAATCTTTTGTATTTCACCCTCAACTAAAGAAACCTAATGAGCATTTTTAATCTTTGCAATCTGTAAATCAGTTTAATTTATTGGCTGAAAATTGACATGAAAAGGTTCAGTAACATACAGGCCCTTCCTGGGTTTCGAATGCCCAATTTATGGACACTTTGTACAGATGAACAAGTGTTTGGAAGATTGGGCAGGCATCTCCCGCTATGTGGGAATGGGGCATTTCTGTATGCCTCCCCGCCCCCCCCCCCCCCCCCAAGCTGCAATAATCGGGGGCTGGGTAAAGCCAAGCAGATCTGGGAGCACTGAGCAGACTCACTCACTCAGAGTCAGTGAGGTAGGCTAGTGGCCATTCTTCTGAAACCTGTTCATTCTCCTCTCAGCTGTTTCTGTGATCCTCTCCCACACACTGTTTCTATTCATTTCTGACCTACAAACACTTCGGGTTATGAACCATTCTTGGGAATGGAACCCTGTTCTAATCTGGGGACTGTCTGTATTCCAAAATTCTGAACAAAATGAATAATAATCATACCATGTGAGATATATTAGAGTAAATCTGCATGCAGTTTGGTACACAAAGATGCAGGCTGTCATGCCTCTCATTTTCTTGACTGTTTTTCTCCATTTCCTAATCCTACTTATGAAAATTCCTTAGATTTAATCATGAACAACTGAGACTTGTGTGTTCTGAGCTTGGCAATAGTTAGGGGTACTACAGTTGGTCTCAATACTTTGGGCTTGGTAGGCAGTGTGTGAAATTACCAGTTCAGCCTCCTTTGTTCAAATATCCATGGGCGACAAATAGTAATCTGTACTAATCACTTTATACCAGTATTTTGTTTTGCATGTTGGATTCTGTTATAATGGTGAAAAGAGAATACTTGGAGTCTTTTGGAATGGTTATTTTAGTGATAGCTCTTGGAAATACATCAAAGTAGCTTTCATTGGCCAAGAAAACACTTTTTCGTCATGAATCATGACTGTTGCACTTACTGGAAAATTATATAACTTCTGCAGTTATTACAACTTTATTTGGAAGAGTTAGGTTGCAGTTATAATTATTGGTGACATATAATGTGCAATGTTACAATTGTCCACAGGATAGAACAGTTTCTTGGATTGTCTTAAACTATATGTGCGATGAATTATAAACTTCAGGTCTTCGCCAGGTGTTGCCGAAGACTAATCCCATACAATATGTTCTCAGGCTGTTGCATTGTGGAATTTAAAGGTGTGAATTAGCACCTGCATTTTAGTTATATTTTAACTAAGTTTTAATTTTAATTTTTTGGTAGTATTTGATGGGAGGGCAGGCATTTTTTTTTGGAGGAGAAAACTTCTTTTATCATGTTCTTTTGTGATATAGAATGATAATGTACATTGTGTTTTTTTTAAATTCTTTAGGGGACAAAAATAGGAAAGAGGCAGTAACTTAACTAAAATGCAATGATTAATTGTGGCCTAATGTATATTGAGAGGAAGAGTGTATATGGTTCTCAAGAAATATTATGAACACCTTTGCCTTCTAGCAGTGCTTAATTTATCCATTACCAGGCAACCTACCAACTGTTCCACTAAGGAAACTCATCGAGTTTCTTTTTACAACTTTATCTGTGTTTGATTCTGTTTTTCTTCAATGTTCACTTCCTTCTAGTGGACTCTTCTGCTTCCTATTTTTAAAATTTTAATTCCCAAATTGATCTTTCTATATAAAATGACTTCATACTTTCTCATGTATCTACAGTGGATGTTTTTGTAAACTAATGTGGACAGTTGACTTGGGTATGCTTTATAAAACTCTTATTGCATTAATGCAACTAGACATATTTCATAACATCATATATAATTGTGGTAACACTTATGACTGTTTCAACAAAAATTTGCCATTCATTTCTTGCCCCTGCATGAAGCTTAACTTCCTGATGTAGCTTGGAGGATGCTCAGTGTTTTGTGATTCTGTTATCTTCCAGATTCCTGAAAGATAATTGTAGAACTTCTTTGTAGTTGCTGCAGTAGATACCAATCCCTGCCATGTTACCTTAACCTCCAAAGCAGCAGTGTATCATTCACATCTAACTGCCTTTGGTAAGATGGCATTTGGAATATTTTAATGAGTCTCTTTTTACAACAGTTTTGGCTCACTTCATGTCAGCAGATCTTGTTCCTGCCACAAACTCAAAGCTGCAGCACAATGATTTTCTGCTCTTGTTGTAATCTTTGTGCCCTTCAGAACTTGTATCATCTCAACTTGCTCACATCTACTGTAGTTTGCATCTCTACAAGGCACTTGAGAAGTGGTTTTATTAACACAAAGCACTTGAGCTGGACTCAAATTCCAAATTAATTAACTGGATTTATTTACAATAATTAAGTGGGTGGTTACAGAATGATAAGCTGTGATGCAATAACTGGAATACAAGACATTATTTAAATCTGTCCTCTGTCCTTTTAAGACAGTGAGGCTGAGGAACGCTCAAGCATTCAGCTTTTGTTCTATTTTCTCCCATACCAGCATGTCATCCTTTTGTAATTTTTTTCCTACCCAAGTTTAAGTAGTCACTTTGTGTTTCAGTTGCCTTGATTGTATACTTAATGGCTTAATATTTTCTCTCGACAATCCCAGTTGTAGCATTAAATAATGCACAGGTCTGCATTCACCTCCAGGCTGTCTTTCTCATGAACCTCTTAATTCTGTTTGGAAGTTGAAAACACAAATTTTCAGGGGTCACTAATCTTGCTGCACCATGCTTATCTTTGAGAAATCTCTTCCTTCAGCATTTCAGCTGCCCCAGTCTTTCAGCTATTCCATGTATAAGTTAGTTCAGAGCGCATTATGAAATTTAGACTCTCAAATAAAACTCATCTCCCTCAATAGAATAGTGACAGTACTACAAAAACATACTATTAATTCTGCTAAATAAATGCAAAATGTCCCATGGCACATTACAGATGCATTTACAGGTAAAATTTAACAACCAAGTATAAACTAATATTGGGATGAGAGTTGAAGAACATTACAGAAACAATTCTGGAATTTGTGGCTCTAATGTGATGGGTGTAAAACTGAAATATCTGTTTGTGTATTTGTATTTCTGCAATCCCTTTCAATTTATCTGTGAAAACAGTGCTAGGAAGACACTTGAATACAAAGGGTTGAACTAATACCACATTTCATCTTTGGATGAACAATATTGCAAATAAATAGTTTAATTTTTCTGAATACTTTTTCTGTTCTAGAATGAAGCAGAGATCAATATAGATTAACCAACATCAAATGAATATGTTGCTCATTTTACCCTGCCACTGATGACCTGTTTTAGTATAGCTTTTATTTTGACCAGTGTTATTTTTTTTGAAATTTTGCAGTTCCTTTGTTTAGTAATACTGGCTGGGCTGCTTTTCACTAGGCACTTTTTTCTTGAGCAAATATTTTTTTGTCCAAAATATGCATTAAAAGCAGAAATTACAGAATGTAGTGTGCAATCAGCCAAGGTGGTTAGGAATATCATACTTTCCATGGTCATATCTTCAAATAATTGGAATCTACTCAAAAAGGTGATTGGAAATAAACACTATTCAAAACCATTCAAAAATAGTCCTAATTATTATACAAATATTAGGTCAGACAATTGAAAGCAAAGGCATGTACAGAAAACAATTTACAAAAGCTGCTGAAGAATGCATATTTTAATGGGCCAAATAGTGGTATTATTGGGCAGTATAGTGGCGCAGCTAGTTTGGGGAGAATTGATGGGAATATGGGGAGAATGGGCTGCAGGAAAAATTAGTGAGGCAGTGGGATTGATCTGTGAGAGTGTATAGCCCAGATGGGCCAAAATAGCCTCCTCCTATGTCATAAGAAAAATATGGAAAAAAATTTATGTGTTGAGACACCATTTGTAATACCTCACCTTCAGAGCACACCATGAATACATAGTCCAATTAAACTGAAAGAAGCTCGAAGTAAAGCTAAATCAAGATGCAGATATTTATTGTCCAATCAATGTGGGGTTCAAAATTTACTGCCAATTCCATATTATTTGATTTGTTTTTACATGTCCACTCAATAAGGGTTCCTTTGGCTGAATCCTATTGCACACTAAGATTGTCTAATCTTGTTATGACCTCCAAGTCGCTGGAGCTATGAATAGAAATTTGTTTGTCTCTGCCCCCCCCCCCTTTACTCTCACACTCGCCCACATGAAACTATTGGATTGTCATTAATGCCTTTTGGGGAAGAAAATATGTTGCACTTACTGGTCTGTCTTGTATGCTTGTGTGTCTTAAGTTTGACAGGAATGTGGTTGAAACTTCACTGTCCTCTGAAATGGCATTAACAGTCTAGCTTTATGTAGCTGTGAGAATGAAACAGATTATTGGCATCTGACCTGGCAATAATTTTTAATTTGACAAAGGTAAATCCACCCTGTCAAACCTACAAAGTCCTCCTGCAAACATTGTCACACTAATCCAACAACAGACATACTATGGAAATATTCCTTTCAGACATCACTGATCACTCCTCCATGATTCTTGGGTATGTTTTGTCTGGAACCAACTGATATGGTAGGACAGTAGCTTGGCAATGGAAGGGAATGAGCCTGAAAGATTGGCTGTGGGATCACCTAGCACTATGTGTCAAAGATCTTCATGCTGATGCACAATTAAGGACTAAAGGGTGAGGAGGATTTGGTAAAGGAGCCTGGTACATGTGTCCAAGTATCAAAAGCATTCTAAAAGGATGGGTCTTTTGGCTGCCTCCTGATGTTGCCACCATCACAGAAGTCGCATCTTCAATCAATTTGATTTGCATTCATCAGTCAAGAAACACCAGGTAGAGTGAAGACTATAGAAGCTAACAACATCCCAGTGTGGTGCTGAAACCGTGCCTCAGAACTATTTGTCTCAAAACTAGATATTCCAGTATAACTAAACCACTGGCATCTATTGGAGAATGTAGAAAATTGCCCAGATTTGTCCTGCCCACAAAAAGCAGAGTGCATTAAATTCCCTTGTTATGGCGTTGATGTGGTTTGTTACGTATAGAATGACATATGTTTCTTTTACAGTTTAGACATTCTTCATATTGACATCCACACTTCTTCCCTCATCTAAAAGTTGAAACTAGGAATGAAATCATATGTACTGAGTTATCAATGTTAGTTCATGATGAAATTCATGAATTATATTAATATTTACCAATGCAGGATTTTTACAGCTCTATTTACAGTTTTGAATATGAAATGCAGCAGCTTTAATATAGCCAGATTCGTGCACAAACAAATTTGTGATCATTTTATTGCCTTCTGTTTGAAGCTGACAAGTAATCGAAATGAACTTGAATCTCAATTGGGCTTCATCTTTTAAACTAGAAATGACTTTTTAAAAAAGTGGCATTTTATTGATTTTAGCTGAATATTATGCTTTTAAGCTCTATCATTGGACCGGAAACTGTTACTCAACATGGTTTTGTTGATTTTCGTTTTCAAAGCTATTTCATTTTGAAAACTTCATATTTCTGAAATGGTGTTGACTGAACAAATATGTTTACAAGATGATGATGGTTTGAAATCACTGCAGACTGGCATTCCTAAAGGGAAATAATCTGACTTTAGAGAGGCTCTAGGCAGCAAAGTGAAGTGGAATTGGACAATGCCCACCAATCACGTAACTCAATCTTTAGGGCACTTTGGGAAGCTGAACTGAAATATTGGTTCCATTAATACTTTTGTTCATTGAATGTACAGCTTAGAAGCAGGTTACCTACATTAACTTGTGGAACACAAAGACTGAAATGGACATGACCATCCTCTCAACCTCTCTGCAACTTAAAACCAGTCCAGACAAGGAGTTCTCACCTGAAACATGAACTCTGTTTCTCTTTCAACAAATGTTGCCTGATCTGCTGAGTGTTTCCAGCAATGGAAAACAAATAAAATTGCAGATGCTGGAATCTTAAACAAAAAGAGAAGTGCTGGAAGAACTCAGCCAGTCAAGCAGCATCTGTGGAAAGACAGTTAACATTTGGATCAGCAACCCTTCCTAAGAACCTGTGGAAGACTAGAACATTTATAGCTTACAGTTTTCTCTCTTCACTTTCCTCTGATCCCATATCTTCCCACTTTCTCACCATCCCTTCTGATCTCCCTCCACCTTCCCTCTGACTCCAAGCAATCATCCTCAGCAGTGGATGCAGCTTCGTACCCCTATGCCTGTATATTAATCGGTTCTGAGCTTCATATAATGTGGAACTCTTTCACCACTTTGACATCCATTTCTTTGGCCAAAATCCTCACCCCAGACCAATGATCTTCTGTCTCCAGTATTCCTGATTCACTTGGACCTCCCGCCAGCCTCTTGATCTTTTCATTGTGAATTGCCAGCATAACGGTGAACACCTTGATTTCTCCACTCTTGTCACCCACTCCAACCTAACCCTTTCTGAACATGCAACACTCTGCTCACTGCAGACCAATCCGGATTTTGTTATCAAACCCATCGATGAAGGTGGGGGGGGGGTTGCTGTTCTGGTCTGGTGAAACAGCTTCTACCTTGCAGAGGCCAAATTTCAGTTTTCAGACAGATACACATACCTCCCTATGAACCATGATCCCACCAATTGACATCAGGCCATTGTCTCCCAGACTCTCACAGATCTCATTTCAACAGGAGCTCTTCTTTTCATAGCCTCTAACCTGGTCATGCCCAACCCTACACTGTCCACTTTTACCTCCTATCCAAGATCCACACACAGGACTGTTCCAGTGCACCTATTGTCTTGGCCTGCTCTTGTCCTAATGAACTCATTTCTTTTGAGGTTGACTCGATCCTTTCCATTTGGTCCACTCCCTTTCCACTTGCATCTGTGACACTTCTGATGCTGTCTGCCATTTTGACAATTTCCAATTCCCTGGTTCCACCTAGCCCACCTTTACCATGGATATTCATTCCCTGTACACCTCCATCCACACCAGGAAGGTCTGATGGCCCTCTTTTTTTTCCTCAGGGATTCCCAGCCAGTTCCCCTCTGCCAACACACCCGTTCAACTGGTGGAACTTATCCTTGTGCTTAACAACTTCTACTTTGATTCTACTCACTTTCTCCAGATTAAAGGAGTAGCTAGGAGAACTTGCATGGATCAGAGCTATACCTGCCTTTTTGTTGGATATGTGGAACAGTCCTTGTTCCAGGCTTAGTCTGGACCATTCTCCCAACTCTTTCTCTGATACATTGACAACTGCTTTGCTGCCATATATAGAACTCAAATTTCATCACTTTTGATGTCAATTTCCACCCTGCTCTCACATTTACTTGGTCCATCTTTGACACTTCCCTTCCCCATCTCCATTTCAGGATTAACATCTTTTACAATTTCACAGAGTCCTACAGTACCTTGGCTATACATCCTTTCACCCTGCCTCCTATAAGGATGCCATTTATTTTCCTGTTTTCTTTGTCACCATTGCATTTGTTTCAATAATGAGACCTTCCACTCTGGCGCTTCAGATACATCCTTCTCCTTCCTGAAACATGGCATCCTCTCTGCAATAGTGGACAGAACTCTCACCCACATTTCCTTTATTTCCTGCACATCTGCTCTCACTCCCTCTGCCCTGGGGCAGAACAAAGATAGAATTCCCTTGCTAACACTATATTCTGCATTCTGTTATTGCTTTTCCCTTCTACTACCTCAATGTACTGATGTGATGAAATGATCTGTGTGAATGGCACGGAAAACAAAGTTTTTCACTGTACCTTGGTACATGTGACAACAATAATAGTAATAAACCAGTTAATAAACAACCCGAAACATTGACTGTCCATTTCTCTCCTTTGATGCTGCCTGACCCACTGAGTTCCTCCAACATTTTGTGTTGAACCAGTTATTTGCCTTCCATCCCACTAGCCTTTGCATTCAACACATTATCCTTTGCAAGTTTCATCAGTTCCAACATCATCCCACCACCATGCACACCTTCTTCCCTTTCTGCATTCCACAGGGACTTCTCACTTCATGACTCCCTAGTCCATTCTTCTGTCCCCACCCCACTCCCCATACCACAGCACCTTCCCATGCAACCAGATGAAATGCAACACCTGTCAACTCACCTCTTCCCTTCTCATCAGTCCAAACAATCATTCCAGGTCAAGCAGCAATTCACTTGCACATCATCCTGTCTAGTGTACTGCATTTAGTGTTAACGATATGAACTCTTCTACACTGGATGGGTGATCACTTCATGGAACACCTGTGCTCAGTCTGCAGGGGTGATCCTGAGTTTCCAGTTCAATGCCGCCTTAATTCTCAACCCCACTCTCTTTCCAACCTGTTTGTCTGTGGCCTCGTCCCACTGCCGTGGTGAGGCCCAATGTAAACTAGAAAAATAACATCTAATCTGTCTAAGAACTTTGCAACCTTATGGAATGAACATTGAATTCTCCATCTTCAGATAAGCTGCTCTTTCATTATTTCCTTTATCATGCTTATGGCCCTTTCTCATCCTGTTTCTTTTAAATGGCTTGGTACTCATACTCCTTATCATCCGATCTATCTCTGTATGGTCTTTGGTCTCGCACCTCACTCCTACCCCCAGCTCAGCTTTGAAAACTAAACCCTTTATTCTTCCCTTAATTCTGAGGTGGCATTCCTGATCCAAAATTTTGGCTTGCTTCTGTTCCAACAGGTGCTGCTTGAGTGTTTGAGTTCCATCAGCAATTATGTTTTTGTGTGTTTCAGCATTTTGTGTTTTTGTTTGAATGTTTACGGCATTTTCTATTATTACTTCAGATTTCCAGCATCTGCAGTTTTTTTTCCCCGAGTCTTCTCTCACCCTAATTCACTGAGGAATGTTAGCATTTCTCTCCATTCCTTTCTTTGTCATGTACTTATCCAGCTTCCATTTAAATATATCTGTGATATTTTCTATATGTACAAATTTCTATAGATTTACAGTGGAGGGCATGTTGACTGGTTGCATTACAGCCTGGTATGGAGCCTCCAATACACAGGGTCACAAGAGGCTGCACAGGGTTATAGACTCAGCCAGCTCCATCACGGACACATGAACCCATAAACACTACCTCGTTATTCCTTTTGTTTTTGCACTATTTATTTTTGTAATTTATAGATTTTATGTCCTTGCACTGTACTGCTGCTGCAAAACAAATTTCACGTCATATGTCAGTGATAATAAATCTGATTCTGATTCTCCAACTAAACTTTGTAGGAGAGTGATCCCCATTTTTATTACTCCGGGTGAAGAAGTTTTTCCTGAATCCCTTTTAGGATATATTGGTTAGCTGACATGGTCACAAGTTTCAAGCCTCTTCTAAAGTGGAAACAACTTTTGTGTCTTTTCTATCATTCATTTTGTTAAAGAGGAGCAACTTGGAGGAATTTTTGGATAGCATGTCAAAACAGTATGCTCTAAAGGGCTGTCTGCTCTGCTAAAGAGGTCTGAATTAAAAGATGAGAGATGAGGTGAAAAGACAGCAGAAATTAGTTGGGGAATGATGCTAAAGGGATATAGAGTTCTGGATGAAGTCATCCTTTTGATTTTTTGAATAAATGGGAGCAAATAGGCGTTGCTGAAGGATGTTTGGGGGCACGAGTTAGTACAAAGTAGGATATGCTCATTTTCTAGTTTTAGACTGGTTATTATGCAGTTAGGTTAGAATTTGGGGTGCTGCCAAGAACAGCTTATAAGAACCTAGAGAATTGCACTTGTGAGTGGAGGGGAATGGGGGCTGAGATGGAATTCCTTGAGAAGAAAAGTACTGGGAGTATTGAGGAGGAGGACTGGTTTAGGGGGGAAATAAAGCACATTGTTGCTGATGAGCATTGAGGCAAATGTTATTGTGCTGTGGGAAGTGAAACAAAGATGGATTGAAGCCCAGCGGAGAAGAGCAATTTCACGAGTGGAGGCAAAAGAAGCAGGTAATTATTCAATAATGGGGATATGCATGTGAAAAGTGGGAATGGAAGGGAAGGTTTCCTGCTGTGAAATTATCCATATCTTCTCAATTTATTTAGGATTTAATTATCCCTTGATGCAAATTCTTAATTACAGCATGTTCAAACAATGCAGTGACTGGATAGCAACATGGTACTTTCACTTCATGAAAGTGAAAATCTATGAAAAAGTGTTAAGTTTACTAAGTAATCTCCATTCAGTGAGTGCAAAGATTGGTAAAAAAATCCCATTGAATATAAATATTGAGAATGTAGGTATAACCACACTTTTAATATATTTCATTTTAAATTATATGTCTTCAGTAAATATAACAGGATCAAAAATTGAGTTCATTCCCATGGTTAGAATCACTTGCAGTATATTTACTCAGTGCTTCCTTGAATATTACAGCTTTCATGTACACAATTTTAGTGATATACTGAGTTAATTTTGCAGTTTGTAGTTTTCAGAAGCAAATGTTATGTTACACTGGAGATGAAGTGAGAAATAAAACCTGTAAAAGTCTTCCTGTTTTAAGACTCACTCATTCAGGCTTTATTTCTCAGTTATCAACTGACTCCTTAAACGTCTTTCTCATTCTCATTTCCATCAACAAATGTGAAGGGTTTATGTGTTTCCTTGTCATTAAGACTGAGACATCTATTGAGATGCTACTGTTGCTTCCCCAGTTCTCTCACCTGTTTAGTCAAAGCCCTTCTGTGTGTTGCTGCTTCCAAGTTCTTTGCTTTCTTGAATCCCATGTTCAAATCCTTTCCTGCTGTAGCAAAGAAATTGACTTAATCATGGTAATGAAATATTCTGAGATTCTGAGCCAGAGAATTCCCACTCATTCATCACTCCTCCTCTTGTTCACTTAATTTGGATCCAATTTCTACAGTGCCTGCAGACAGTTCTTAAAACTTGCTTTGGTATGATTTTTGTTTCTTTTTCTTAGCCACAGAGACAAAACCATTATCATTTAGTGGTTTTCCTCCCAGTGGCAAAGCTCTTCCTTTATTCCACTCTGACACATCCATTTCACTACAGCATCACCAGAAATGGATTTTCCTCTCTCTTTCTGTGCTGTAGTTTTCTATGGTTCTATGGTTCTCTGCACCATTACTTTTTATATCTCAGAATAATTTGCCTTTGGCCCTGTGCTCTTTATTATCTACATGCTGCCCTTCATGATGTTATCAATAGCCTTGGGAACCAGGTTCCACTTGTATGCCAATCTCCCAACATCTGGCTTTACCTTTGTGTAATCTTCCTTAGCACCACCACTGTCTCTGTATTGTTATGCCATGTGAGTATTCAGACTTGCGTAACATGCAGTTCCTTGAATTAAGTTGTGCATTGGTTTGGCCTCCAACATAAATACTGTACTTAAATTAATTGATTCCATGTTTCTTATTGCACCAGTTATTATCAACAATGACATTTAACCCTGAGCTGAACTTCAAATCCTCTGTTTCTCTAACTTAAAAGGCCAACAGCTTCCTCTTCCATAATATCCCTGCTATCTTGTTACCCTATCTTTCATCTGCTGTCCATCCCATATGCTTATATTTGCCACCTTCAAATGTGACTGTTCCAATATGTTATTGGTCAGCTTCCCTTTTTACAGAGCATAGGAAACTGAACAAATTGAAAATTCTATGCACATATCCTGCTTCACTCATCTATCACTCCTGTTCCAGTTCACTTAATCTGGCTGCAATTTCTATACTGCCAACAGGTATTGTTCAAATTTGTTTTTGTGCCATTCTTGTCTCCTTTTCTTGGATTGCAAATCTTTGTGTGTATGTCTTTGTCCCACTTTATGATGGATTCTTCCAAAAACATTCTATCAGTTTTCTAGATCTGAGAATGACCATTCAACTCTTCATGTTTGAGATGATTCTTTGTGGAAGTTACCAAATTAGTCTTCTACCAGCCCTGCAATTCTTGAAAGACTCATGTTGTTTATTTGAATACTCATGCAGGGTCTCGACCAGAAACCTCAACCATCCCTTTCCCTCCATAGATGCTGCCTGCCCTGCTGAGTTCCTCCAGCAGTTTGTTGTTTGCTCCAGATCCCAGCATCCACAGTCTGTTGTTTCTCCTTAGTTACAAAATTGCCTGCCAAGTTTTGATTCCTATTGAACCAGGCCAAATCTGTTCTCATCTCACTGAAACTGGCCCTCCTTTGATTGACTAATTATATATGGTGTGCTCCATATTCTCTCCCACAACTATTCTAAACCTCAAATTATAATCACGATTACTTAGAGTTCTCCACTTGACCTGATCCATTTCCCAGAACCAGTTCCAGCAATGCCTCCTTCCTCACTGGGGTAGAAGCATACGGATCAAGAAAGTTACATTAAAGAAGCTTTTCTCCTTGTTTGCCTCTCATTGCTATCCCTTCATTCCAGTCTACATTTGGATAATAGAAGGCATGATTATCACTGTTCAATAGCTTTTGCACACCTCTGCAATTTCCCTGCAAATTTACTCCTCTATATCTTTTTGCTAGTTGGCAGCCAAGAGAATAGTCTTAGTGATGTAATTGATCTCTGTGGTTTCTTAACTCAAAACATATGGATTCTGTCCTTAATTTTTTCAGGACGTACTGTCTCTTTCCAGCACTGCAGTATTTTCCTAAATCAATACTGCCACTCCTGCTTCTACCTTTCCCGAAAACCTTGTAGCTTGGAGTATTTAGAACCCATTTCTGCCTTTTTTTAAAGCCTGGTGTCTATTATTGCCACAAAATTATAACTCAATGTTGATAATTGCATCTGCAGTTCACTAGTCTTCTGTAATGCACTTCTTGAATTGCTTTGAGCATACACTGTAAACTTTGTACTTTTGCTTCGTCTGGTCTATCTGAAAAATTTTCTCTTTCAATTAGTTCTGAATCAGATTTATTATCATTGACTTATATGACGTGAAATTTGTTGTTTTGCGGCAGCAGTACAGTGCAAAGACATAAAATTACTATAAATTACAAAAATAAATAGTGCAAAAAAAAAAGGAATAACAACATAGTATCCATGGATTCATGGACCTTTCAGAAATCTGATGGCGGGGGGGAAGAAGCTGTTTCTGAATCATTGAGTGTGGGTCTTCAGGCTCCTGTACCTCCTCCCTGATGGTAGTAACGAGAAGAGGATATGTTCTGGATGGTGAGGGTCCTTTGTGATGGATGCCACCTTCTTGAGGCACCACCTCTTGAAGATGTCCTCAATGGTGGAGAGGGTTGTGTTTAGTGTTCCTAATCCTTTACGTGCCTTATTTCTTCTCTTCATTACTACTTTCCTATGCCTATTCTCTTGTCAGCACAGCAGTGTGAACTTCCCCATGAGGACATTGGTCCCAGCTCTTTTGAAATGCAAACTATCTGGCATGTGCAGGTCCTACCTCCCATAGTACTGATGTCTCAGGAATCTAAAGCCTTCCCTCCTGCATTATCACACTAACCACTTGTGCATCTGTGCTATCCTCTTATATTTTCACACAGGGAATATTTTGGAGATCATCACCTTTGAGATCCTGCTTGTAAATCATTTTCATTAATCCTATAAAATGTGCTTGCAGGGCATAACTTTTTTCCACCCATGTCACTGATGCCAATGTGGACCCTGACCTCTGCCTACTGTTGTGAAACAGATTCGAGGTTTCAGAGGCAAGGGCTCTGAACACAGTCTTAGAGATAAATGATTTATTTACAAAAGACAAACACGGGGAAAAGGTAACAGGAACAACACACGTGCACCGTTTATAGTGAGCATGGGGAAATTGCAACAAGGGTAAAATACACACACACACACACACACACACACACACACACACACACACACACACACACACACACACACTGAACTAGGTACAGACAAGGAAAAACAATACGATACCCGCCACCCCTTGACTCAGTGCAGGCACAGCTTTATGCTGCCAGGGGTAGTAACTGGAACGCTCCTAACCCTATTAACAGTGCACACCTTACCAATGATCTCTCCAGCGCCGTTCCATGGTTCCTCGGCCTGGAATGAAGCAGGGTGAATCCCTCGGAGCAGTCAAAAGAGAACAAACCGAGCACATGTGGCACTCTTTATAGTGCTGGAGGGCTGGTGGGGAGGGGTTCCAGCCCAGGTAATTTAAAAAGGCCAATGGTCCGGTGCCAGCAAGGACAAATCGATCACAAAGGCCAATGGCCCGAGCCCAAGTACGAAAGTGCTTAAAATTACCAATGGTCAGGTGTGCACTGATGGGTGGGGTGGAGCCAAACCTTGAGTGGCAGTGGTGTGTCTTTTGACTAGGTAATGGGCAGTGCTGTCAGATGAGAGCCATGACCCTCCACAATACACCTATTCAACTGACCTTCCAGAATTTTATTCAGCCACTCTCATATTCTTAACCCTGGCACAGTGTAGGAAACCCATCATCCTGGAATAACATGTAACCACATAAACAATAGTCTGTTCCCCTAACTATAAAATCACTTATAACCATTGTTATGTTCATCTTTTTTCCCCTGCAATTGCAGCTGAGCCTCCGATGTTACTGTGGTCTTGACTCTGGCTGCACTCCTCAGTAGAAATCTGCCTTCAGAGATTGGAATTCTGGTCAGGGAGCAAGACACCTTTAGAGGCCCATTGAACCATCTGCCTGTTTCATTTTGCCTGTCTGGTAGATACCCATTCCCTCTGTGCCTACAGACTTTTGAGCTGCTGGTGGACCTTCCCCTTAAACTTGCTTTCATGAACCCCTCAGCACTGAATGGACCACAGTAGTGTCAGCTGCTGCTCAAACCCCAAAAAACAGGGCTCCAGTAATAACACCTCCTGCACCTGCTGTCGTTTAGAACAGGCTGTGCACTCCTTGTGCCACACCACACAGTGCCTCTAGATTAACTGAACTAATTGAGTTTTAAAAAAATACTTACAATAATACCATGATTAAATTACTTACTGTTATACATACATTAAAGGAGTATTTTTTAGTTCATTGGCTTGTTTAAACTCACTAGGACTTTGCTTTCCACATTTTTTGCTCACTGGGCTCTGATTTCTGCACTCCTTTAACTTACCATGTTTCTTGTGCTCTTCTTACTCACTCAGGCTGTTCCCCATGCCCTTTTACTCATTTGACCCTTGATTTCCTTGCTCTTGGGTCTCTGTTTCCCGTGCTCTTTTTAAACTCTGTGTCTCTGCCTCCTGTATTCCTTTTACTTGAAGGCCCAATCCTAAATTAAGTAGATGAATAAGTCATTTTTACTGTTTCTCGTGGTGTCTATAAGATTCAACAGCAGTTTTGACACTGAAGCTAACTGTAAAATTTCAACTAAAATGATTGCTCTTGATTTTAAGAGACTCTCAGGAAAAATAGCAAATCCAAGTTCAGTGTAAAAGGGCATTTGTAGTATTGACACCTAGATTTTTGTTCTAAAATCCTTTTCTTGTAACATTTAACACTTATCCGTCAGTAACGTTAAATGGATTCAGTTGTGAACTTTTTAATAATAGTGCATATTTGGCTCCTTGTGCCATGCAGACTCTATGAAATCTTCCTAGAAATAGGGGTCCACTGGAAGAAAAAACAATTTTTGAATACTAACATCATTTCTTGTTGTGGTACTTTTGTAGCACAAATTGAATACTCCACTGCAACACAGCATGTGTTTTATGATTTTTTTAAAGAGTTTAAAATGGTCAAAAAAAAACCTGCTTGTTTTTTTTTTGCAATGTTTGTATTTATATAACAACTGGAAAATTTGCTGGACCTTGCAATATACATTGAATTATGTGGGGGAAAAATGTAAATATGAATTGGCATTTCATGCAATAACTGTCATTTTTTAAAGTTTCATTCATTCAGGTACCATTGGTTATTCTTTCCAGATTTCCTAACTTCCAACTCCTGAATGTTTCTTGGTGTTGAAGAAGACATTGTTTCATCTGGCCACCACGTTTGCCAAACTTAGGTCACTGCCATCCTCTGTAAGCTATCCCAGAATGCCAAAGCCCCGTTGGCTATCTTTAAAGCAAACCACTCTTGGAAAGAAACCCTTAAGCATGGGCATATTGAGCATCTTATTTGCTTATTAAAAGACCTAATCCCTGCTTCAAGCATGGGCACAGTACACTGATTTGTTTTAATACCCTTTGCCAAAATACCAGATAATGCACTTCCAGCTTGTAATTTAGTACATGTCCACTTTATTCTTCCTAAAGTATATCATGCCACATTTCTTCAATAAAATTTAATCTACTCTCTGCTAATCTAGTAACTTGTTTGCCTTCTGAAGCTGATTGTGTTTTTTTCAATGTTTACAGTTTATAGTCTGTCTGCCTGTATCAATGATGTGCTTCCTTTATCTTAGTCCTGACTATTCCTGTATATTATGAGCAATGCCCCTAATGGTGACCCATTACTGTTGAAGCTTTGCATCAGTGGGACTCCCTTTCTGCTAATCTATTCAAGGCATTTTAGTGTTCAGCTTTACTCATTAAATCTCTGTTTCCTATGCTCTCTTTAAACCCACTGGGTCTTTGCCTCCTGTATTCCTTTTACTTGAAGACCTAATCCTAAATTAAGTAGATGAATAAATAGTGTTTACTGTTGCTGACAGTGTCTGTAAAATTTCGACCATAGTTTTGACTCTGGACAACTGTATCTCTGATATCAGTGATTTCCATTCTTTCCTCAAATAATGGCTGACCTAAAGTCAGTGTTAGTATTTGTATACTGTACTGATATTAGGTGACTGGTTTATGGTTTTTGCCATTTTATTTGCCATTTCATCAAAGTTTTTTTCTAATATTCTTCCTTATTATACCTCTGTAATACCTCTACTATACCTATTGTCACTAGTGGAAAAATGAAGGGAACATTAAATATACTATTGATCTTTGCTGGGAGCACTTTATGCACATGCGTTACACAGATGTCGAAATCAACCCAAATTGATATCTCTCATTTTAGTTCTTTGATGAAGTAATGGAAAAAGTTGATGAGTTTGTTGTGGTTATTTTCATGTATTGGATTTTCAAAAGATTTTTGACAAAGTATCAAATAACAGCTAAACCAAGGGATTAAAGGGAGCAGTGTTAATATTTTTGATATAATTTTGTTGACCTGGGCTTGGGTAAACATAATATTGAACCTTGTGATATTGTAGACAATGCGGTAGATAATAGCAGACTATAGGAGGACTTTGGCAGGCTAATGCAATAGGCAGACACTTGTGAGATGTCATTTGGCGCACATCTGGCAATTAATTTTGATGGAGGTAATGAATTATAACTGTATAAACTAAGCAGTAGAAGTTTAATGAGATTGAATGTACACAAATCATTGAAAGTGATAGGGCAAGTGGAGAAGAGAAATCCTTGTCTTTATTGATACATGTGTGGAGTCCAAAATTGAGGAGATTATGCCAAACCTTTTTAAAACATGCTGGAGAATTGTGGTCAGTTTTGGGTGCTGGGTTTCAGGAAGGATGCCAGGCCTTCCAGAGGATGCAGAAGAAATTTACTGCAATTATACTAGAAGTGGGTTACTTCAGTTATTTTCAAGAGACTGGACAAGCTGTGGTTGTTCCCCTTAGACCAATGAAGTTTTGAAGGCATGAAGGATTTTCGTGGAATTACTAAAGAGAAACTACATTCCAGTGGGAGAAAGATAGTAGACTATTGGACACTGATTTAAAGTGATTGGGGGTTAAAACATCTGGGGGGAACATGGTGAACCATTTCTTTTATAAGATATTGCGATCTAGATCATCCTGCTTGAATGGTGGAAGTAAATTCAGTAGTAACTTTAGAAATGGTAGGAATAAGTACCTGATGGGACAAAGACAAAGGAACAGAACTAACTGACTAGTCCTTCAAGGAGCAAAAATTGCAGATGGTGGAAATCTAAAATAAAAAAAGTGAAAATTCTAGAAATAGTCAGCAGGTGAGGTAGCATCCCTCCACAGTATTTTCTAGCATTTTCTGGGGGTTTTTGCCCTTCCAAGGAGTTTGATGTATTGATTGCGCCCTTTCTGTCATGAATTATATACCCAGGATACATTTAGTATTGGTTTACTAGCCCCTTTATTGTCACATGCCTTTTCTTTCTTTTTGAGGAGCCCTTTTATTTTCCGTTGCTGTGGTCATCCATGGAGGGCCAGATTTACTTCATCACTTAGTTGTTGTTGGAATGTCCAGTCAATATGCTAATCACCTCTTATTTGAACGCTTCCCATTCCTTGTTCTGCTTTCTCATCTATCAATTTTCTTTCCAATTTATCTGAACTAGTTCGCTCTATACTATGATTAATATTTGATTATAACGGTCAAATTTTGACTGTTCTCCATTTCAGAGCTTATTACATGATTACTTATATATGGTCATCGTTTCCCTTACAATACTTGCTTATTCCAAACTATTTCCTCATCTGCATCAAGCATAAAAGTCTTCCCTGGTGAATTAAAGCTATACTAATCTAGAAAACAGCATTGTGCTTACATATAAACTTTTTCCCTCTATTGTCACTGACATTAACTTTAAGCCTTGGCTAATTAAAATCATGTGTTATGGATCCATCCGAGCTGCAGTGGATATTTTGTCACCTATTTCCTTTACATTATTTAGAAGGACATGTCTCCTTTATATTTCCGAACTTGATCTAATAGATTTGTTGATTCATCTCTTTTACCATCCTATATATATCACCTTTACATTTGAGTGCAAAAATGTTCATTCTCATTGCCCTCCTTTTTCTGTTCTATTTTGTTGTGAAGAACATTCACTCCTCCACTAACCTGAGCTGCATTTCTGCTGTTAGATCAAACCTTTCCATGAATATTTGTTCCACTGCCCTTTAATTTTATACATTATGTTTTACTAATATACATGCAGTTCAAACTTGGCCTTCCTCCCTGAAGAGAACCAAACATTTCAGGAATTTCTTTCCGACACCATCTTTCCAACCACGTATTCATCTGTGTGAACACCATTTGTATTCTAGTTGATAGCTGCAACTAGGAGTGGTTCTTAAGTTACTGCCTTGCCGTTCAGTCTATCTCTTTTACCTAAAAATCCATTTTGCAAGATTTCAATTCAATACCTTATAATGTTATTGGTTCCAACCTTAATCACAATTTCTGTTTGTTTCCCTTCCCTCCAGATCTTTAATGTTGATGACTTGTATTCTTTACCCTGTTAGTTGGGAGATGGCTTACAGTTCGGAATTCTCACCAGTAGCTTCAAAAGCACTTAATTTCTCTTGGACTGGGGCACTCTTAAATATCTTTCTCAGTCCATTCATATATTGCCAAAAAAAAGCTGACAATAAAGCAATTATTTTGTTCTCCTAATCAAATAATTTGGCTAACTGAAATGTTCATTGAGATAAAGGATGCAGACTAAAACTCAGTACTCTACCCCTTGACCTAGACTCATTTTTCTTCCCATCTTCAAGCTTGCTGATGTCATTTCTGAGTAAGATGATGAAATTAGTACCAATTTTATGGCACTGTGACCAAGGAACTAATTTTGCATAGATCAATTACAGCCACCTGGACCTGATCTGAATTCTGATTTCAGGTTCAGGGTCAGTGAACTTCTCCTCAGTGCCAGCACTTTTGATGGTTTCTTGCGGGAGACGCTGAGAGTGTTGATTAAGCAGCGATGTAAACAGAAAAATAAACAAAGAAAGAAAAAGAAATCTGAAAAATAAAATTGAGCTGTGACATCACAGGAAAGCAAAGGAATGAGTGGCTGGTTGAAATTAGCACAAGGGGAGGAGGTGATGAGTGCTTCTGGTAGTTTGTGGAAGTGACCATAATCCAGTTCAATTTGGCATTGTGGTGAAAAAGATGAAATAAAGGAGTAAAGGCTCTGAATTGGGGGAAGGCTAACTTTAGGCTGAGATGTGATTTAGCAACTTGAAGATAAATCAGTCTCAGAGCATTGGGAGTTTCAAGGACTTCAGAGTAAACAAGTTTCCACAATAGAAGAGAGTAGGACTGCCACATCACTAGCAACCACAGAAATGACCATCTGCTCCCCTAACTTTTAAAATCTCCTGTAACTATTGCTCTCTTGAACTTCCTCCTTCCTCCCTGTCCATCTGAACCACCTATGATACTAGGGTCTTGGCTTTAGCTGCATTCCCTGTGGAAAAGTTCTCCCTCATCAGTAGTCGGAACCAAGTACTGGTCAGTGAGTAAGATGCACTCAGGGATCTCTTGAGCTACTTGTCTCCCATTCCTCTCTTCTTATAGTCCCTTGAGCTCCTCCTGAAACATGCTTTCCTTTAAACACTCAGTGTCACGTTGTCACATCAGTTGCATTTACTGTGTGTTATTGTCGTTGTCTATCTGCAGTTTTCATCTGGTTGGGATTGTCAACTGCAATACGATTTCAATAATTTCAAGCTTTCACAATGCTTAAATTCTAGTTATCGTTCGCACTAGTAGAGGTACCAGCTATGAACTTGAAAGGGTAGGCCTGATAAATCTGGACTTCCCTTTATGATGAGGTGTATAGAGGATGAGATAAGGGAAAATAAGGGAAGCTTACTTCAGACACTGGGAGTTTAATATAGCAGGAAGTCTAAAAGTGCAGAGGGTTGAAATTAAAAGGGAAGTTAGGAAAGGAAGCAGAAGGCATGAAATACTGCAAGTAAAACGGGAGGAGATCCAAATATGTTTAATGAGCATCTGAGGGGCAAATAACCAACAAAGAAAAAATTAGGCCCATTCTGGAACAAAAAGAGGAGTCCGTATGTGGAGTGGAAGATGTCAGTAAGGTTATTAATCAATTCTTTGCAGCCGTCTTTGTGACAGAAACGTGGTGGTGATATTGTAGTTAAGGAGGAAGAATGTGAAATATTGGATTGGACAAACATTTTAGGAGGGGAGGTATTGAAGGATTTTAGCATCTTTGGAAATGGATAACACATCTCTATTAGTCACATGTACATCGAAACACACAGTGAAATGCATCTTTTGCGTAGTGTTCTGGGGGCAGCCCTCAAGTGTCGCCACGCTTCCGGCGCCAACGTAACGTGCCCACAGCTCCTAACCTGTACGTCTTTGGAATGTGGGAGGAAACCCACGCAGATATGGGGAGAACGTACAAACTCCTTACAGACAGTGACCAGATTTGAGGTGAAGTCTATCATTGTTCTTAAAAGAACAAAAATTGAGGAATCTCTGGCTGCAGGAGTGGTGTGAGAGGATTAGAGGACTGCAAGTGTTGTCCCATTGCTTTAAAAGAGAATAAATTGAGTAATAACAGACCAGTTGGTTTAACATTGATGGGCAAATTGTTGGAAACAGTTTTGAGGGGGAGAGTATAAACCTTCATTTAGAAACGATAGTCAGCATGGATTTGTTAAGAGAAAGTCAGATCTGACTGGAGTGACAAGGTGTGTCCATGAAGGCAGTATATTCATGCAGTCTACGTGGATTTTAGCTAGAGTTTTGACAAGGTCTCAAGTGGCAGGCTGCTCAGAAAAGTATAAGGTCCTTGCGTCCAGGGGAGAGTAGCAAATTGGATCCAAAGTTTGCTTGCTGGGTAATATTGATGAGATTTTTTTAATGACAGGAAGCCTGTTACCCCGGGACCCCAAAGAATTCTGTAGTCTGTCCCTTACATTTTGTAGTGTATATAAATGAAAAAGGGTTCCAAAAATTGGCTTTGTGATTGACAGAGAGGAGGAAAACCTTAGACTGGGGATCATCTGGTGAATTGGGAAGAAAACTGGTAAATAGAATTGTATTTTTGGGGACTGTAGGTTAATGCATTTAAGGAGGTGCAGCATTACAGGAGTGATGTTATTGCAGTGGAGAGGGTACAGAGGATGTTACCACAATTGGAGAATGTTAGCAATGAGGAAAGTGAATAGGCTAGGATTCTTAGTTTTGGAATGGAGGAGGCCAAGAGGAGACTAAAAACTGGGGTATATAAAGTTATGGAGGACATGGAGTAAATTGGAAGGACATATTCTCTTTAGCAGAGGGGGCAGAAACTAGAGGCATAGATTTGAAGTAACTGGTAGAAGGATTACAGGGGGGATGAAGAAAGTTACTGTCACCTAGAAGGTGGCTGGGGTCTGGAACTCATTGCTTTGATAGCTGGTCGAGGTAGAAACCCTCAACACATTTAAACAGTATATGGATTTGTACTTAATGAGCCAGGACCTCTGGGGCTATGGACCTAATACTGCAAAGTGGGATTAGGCAGGGTTGGACACAGGAGGAAGGTATTCGGCCCATTAGTTCCATTGCTCCTCTCTTTATTTCCTGCACGCTGTAAGTTATTGGCTCTCATGCATGCTCATCAACTTTCTACCATTGACCTACTCTGAGGGATAATTTAGAATAGCCAATCAACCTACCAGTGCATCTTTGGGATATGGGACAAAACTGGTGCAGTCACAGAGAGAATGTGCAACCTCCAGACAGACAGTACCTTAGGCAAGGATCAAACTCAAGTCCCTGGACGCTGCTGCACCACTACGTCACCCTGACTGACATGGGTTGAATGTTCTCCCTTCTCTGAAGTAAATTTACGGTAATTCTATGCTTGTTGATGATTTCAATTTGAAACTTCTCAGAAAACGTAGCAGCCTGTACCCACATATTGCAAGCGCTGGATAACATTTAGGCATGAAGTATCAAGTAACATTTGTGCCATACAACTGCTAGGCAATGACCAAGAAAGGGGATTCTAATCACCTCTCCTTGACATTCTTTAGGATTACCCATTGGCATGATCCTGACATCATTAACATCCTGTAGGTCTCCCTTGTCCTGAAACTGGACCAGACCTCGCCCATAAATATTGTGACTGCAAGAGTTAAGTCAGGGACTAGTTTTTGAATGGTGAGTAATACCATTTTTGACTCTCTGGTTGATAGACACCCAATCCACTATCTACAACAATCACAAGTCTGATATTCCCTGTTTGCCCAAATGAGTACTGCTCCAATCATACGTGAGAATCTCAACACCATCCAGAATAAAGCAGTCTGCTTAATTGCTGTAGGTTCAACACCACACCCACACCCACCCCACCAACCACTCATTTCACAACCATAGTGGATGATGGCTGCATCATGTACCAGCTATTCTA
The DNA here is from genome assembly GCF_009764475.1 of Pristis pectinata. Lineage (NCBI taxonomy): Eukaryota > Metazoa > Chordata > Chondrichthyes > Rhinopristiformes > Pristidae > Pristis > Pristis pectinata. The sequence continues at coordinate 56,276,217 of NC_067414.1, read as the reverse complement.
CAAAATACACTCCAGCTCATCACCAAGGCTTCTTTGATTTAATCTCCCAGATCCATGACCAAATGTGGGCAGCAGAAGCATAACACCTCCACCATTCTGTTCTGAGCCATGACATTCAGCCTTCCAAATCATTGCCATTGCCTCATTATTACAGGCTGAAGTACTTCCGGCTCAACTTTGGGAGTACCAACCCGGCTGTTCAATAAGAGCAGCTGGCGATGGGCAATAAATATTAGCTATTTCCCCAGCACCTGCATCCTGAAAATAAATAAGAACAAAAAGCAATGTGAAAATTAAAGTTTAAAAAAAATGACCAGGATAAAGAGAAATAAAAGTAGGTAATGAGGCTGAAACAAGATATGAAAAGAAATAGAAATAAAAGTCACAAAATGGCCTGTTTAAGAAAATGAATATTTTCTGTAGAAACCTTTTGACCTCTGATATTTTCATCCTTGGTTATCTTAACACACAGGCCAGTAACAGATGTATTGTAAAGGAAGTCCATTATGTTTAATTGTAATGTTCTGTTTCAAAATGTGCTCTGGCCAGTGACAGTCACAGAGAAAAATAACCAGCATTCTGAAACATCTGGTCCAATTAAGAAGATGGGCTAAGCGATGCAAATAGATTTTAATGTTTGTTAAATGTAGGATACTGCACTTTGCAACAGGAAATGTGTACATGAAAAAGCAGAGTCCATAAGCAGAGATGAGGAAGGATTTGAGTATGATTATGAATCTATGCATGAAGTTTACAGTCAGTGTTTAGCTTTTACCAAAGAATTAGTTAAATACTAACATGTACTTGGCTATAGTTTCAGCACAGACTAGAAGGGCCGAATGGCCCGTTTTCTGTGCTGTGGTGTTCTATGGTTCTATAAGGTGAGTATTCTATTCTTGCAAGAGTAGTTGGTACTGTCAATTTTTTTAAGAAAGTGAGGTAAATATTTGAGTGATAGATTTGGACTAAAATGATCAAATATGATGTAATTCTGGTGATGAGTCAGAAAGATAGCAGTAGGAAGATGTACCATCTATGGAGGGTAGATTTTGAATAACAGTGTGGTATAATCTAGCATTCCATTTGGTTTTGGAGTATATATGAATAACTTTCCATAGGTTAAATTAGTTGTGATAGCCTTTATAGGGTCTATTTTCTTAAAATTATTCTAAAAGTAATCTAAAGTGATTTGATGATTTCTTTAGTTCCTTGAATAATCAGCATGTCGTATTAATGTGTAATTATAATAGAGGAATCCTTCTTTTCATTTGAAGTAATGACAAGTTGATTTCCCCTTTCATGCCCACGTTCTACATGTCTTTATTGTCCTAGTTGTAAATAGTTAGTGTGTCAGATTGTCTTGAGCAGATTTCATATCTTTATATATTTTTCTCTCTCTGTATCATATGATTGTAGATCTTTTATTTTGATTTTTTTAGATGTTGAAGTAGTTTTAAATTAGCACACTTATTTTAAAAATATTGTGCGATGTTTCAGTTGACAACTGATTTAGTGGATGAGTACAGTTTACTTGGGAGTGCTGTATCGCTGGAGCTTGATGCAAAGCCATGTAAGATATTATAGGATATATGTATTGTTGTAAAAAAGAAAAAAAATGGAGAATCACATAAATTGCATTGAAGATATATTCAACCAGTAGCACATTAATAACATCCACTATGTGGTAATATTGAAATACAGTATTAAACTGGAAGACAACACATAGGCAGCATTATTTTCACTGAATCAGAAGGTTGTGGAGTTAAGGCTCATTGCAAGACTTTGCTATGTGTTATAGGTTGACTTTGGGCCCAAACAGGTAATGTGTGGAACCAGGTGATCTGGGTAAGGTTCTGAATGAATACTTCTCAACTATATTCACCAAGAAGAAGGACATAGAAGGCAGTGAGTTCAGGGAGGGTTATGTGGATAATCAGAAGCAGGTCAATATTAAGGAGGAAGAAGTGTTAGATGTTATAGTCTGCATAAGGGTTGATACATCTCACCAGGCCCTGGTTGCTGTGGGAAGTAAGGAAGGAGATGGATGGGGCCCTGACAGAGATTTTTGCATCTCTGTTAGCCGCAGGTGACGTGCAGAAGGCTGGAAGATAGCTAGTGATCTTTATTTAAAAAGGGCAGTGGGGATAAACCATGTAAGTAGAGGCTGGTGATCCTTACGTCAGTAGTAAGGAAATTAATGGAGAAAATCCTAAAGGATGAAATTTGTATACATTTGAAAAGGAACGAGTTGATCAGGGATAGTCGGGATGGCTTTGTTCGGGGGGTGGGGAAGTCCTGCCTCACTAATTGGATTGAGCTTTTTGTGGAGGTAACTAAGAAGGTTGATGAAGGCAGGGTGGTACATGTTATCTAAATGGACTTCAGTAAGATATTTGTCAAATATCTTACTAAAGTCCATATAGACAACATGTACCACCCTTTGATGAATATTTGATGGATATTTATCCCACGTGGTAAGGTGGTCCAGTAGGTTAAAGGCACATGAGATCCATGGTGAGCTTGCTAATTGGATCCAAACTTGGCTTGGTGATGGAAGGCTGAAGATAGTTGTGGAAGGACACTTTTCTGATTGGAGGTCTGTGACCAGTGGTGAACTGCAGGGATCATGTTGGGACTCTTGTTATTTGTGATATATATTAACGTCCTGGGTGTGAACGTAAGTTTGTGGATGACGCAAAAATTGATGGTGTTGTGGATACCTAGGAAGGTTGTCTAAAGTTACAGCAGGATGGAAAGTTGGGCAGGTCATCAGCAGATAGAATTTAATCCTAACGAGTGTAAGCTGATGCATTTTGGGAAGTCAAATAAGGGTAGGGCACAAAGGAATGTTGGTGAAAAGCAGGACCTTGGGATTCAAATCATAGTTCCCGGAAACAGGTAGGTAGGGAGGTGAAGGCATGCTTACCTTCATAGGTTAGGGCATAGAATATAAAAGTTGGGATGTTATGTTGCCACTTTACAAAACACTGGTTAGACCGCACTTGGAGTATTGTGTGCAGTTCTGGTCGCCACACTGTAGGAAGGATGTAGTTGCACTGGAGAGAGTGCAGAGGAGATTCACTAGGATTGGAGGACATTAGATATGGGGAAAGATTGGATAGGCTGCGTTTATTTTCCCTGGAGGGAAGGTGGCTGAAGAGTGATCTGATCAAGGTATATAACATTAGAAGAGTGATAGACAGGATGGATAAACAGAACCTTTTTGCATGGTAGGGGTATCATAAACCAGAGAGCATAGGTTTAAGGTGAGAGGAAAGAATTTTAAAGGGGACCTGAGGGGAAACTTTTTTTTACACAGAGTGTTTAATATCTGGAACTTGCTGCTAGTGGAGATGGTGGAATCAGATACAATTACTATGTTTAAAGAGACATTTAGACAGGTACTTGAAGAGGCGAAGTATAGAAACTTAGTGTAGATGAGCAAAAAGGTTGACATGGAGGTGGTGAGCCAAAGGGCCCACTTCAGTGCTGTACAACTCCATGACTCGATGCACACATTTACCGGAAAATATGTAGATAGTCCGAAGCATGTGTGCTCACTTTGCTGCCATATCCCTCATTCCTTTTCCTTTATTCATCTACCTAATCTTGAATGTTGGAAAAGTCTCTGTCCCATCCACTGTTCCTGGAAATGAAGTCCACAGCCTCGTAACTTCCCATGTAAAATTGTTTCTCCTGCCTTAAATCTCTAAATTGTGTATATAACTCCTTTTGTTTTAGATCCCTGCCTCTCACCCGTCTGTTCTGCCCCACCCCACCCTTTCATCATTGTAAATATGTAAGTCCGGTCATCTCACTAATTTTGTAGTTCTGACAAAAATAATTGCAATTTTAAGTTTTCCTATCCGTATTTCCATCTGCCAGATAGATAGAAAGTGTATTTTACACAAATCTTTTAACCTTCCTTTATTGCACACCCTTCGATAACTGCAGTCCTAAAAGTTTTATGTAGGCTCAACAGTACACTTAGTTTTATATTCTGTAATCACTTGTGATAAACTGAGAATTTTAGTTTTCTAAAAGGCTTGTCAGCCTCCGATATTTCCTTAAATGTCCTTCAAACTGATAGCCCTAAATCCCCATTTGTTTCGAGACATTGCTGAGGGAACACAATGTTACAGCTTGTGGTACTCCACTTCTGAAATTCAGTTTCATTAATTTAAGTGGAACCAAACTAAGAAAGCAGAGTATGATGCACAGACACTACTATGTATACATATTAAGTACAAATGACAAAGTTACATTTCAACGGCTCTATATTCCTGGGTGTGTACTAATTCAACTCATTGGAAAAGGTATCTCACTGAAGCAATTGTGCCACAACTTTCCCAGAAAAAAAAGTCCCTGAATGTAACACAGAGCTACCAATGGAACAGTTCTTCATGATGTTCTTCTCTCGCTCCCAGGTGATTCCATCCAGGTCACTCCACAGTAACACATATTCCCCCTTTCATTTCCTTCATCCATCCCTTTGCTCCTTATACCTAATTATTGCCACATTTATCTACACACTGTGATATCCCTGAAAGGAGAATTTTATGGCATATAGTTAGGTATTCTTTGTGCAAGCACTTTTAAGTTCACAGCTGCTACCTCTACTAGTGCAAATGAGAACTAGAATTTAGGCATCGTAAAACCTTACAGTTATTGAAATGGTATTAGCAGCTGACAAGCTCAAGCAGATGAAAACTGTAGGTAGACAATTGCAATAACACACAATAAATGTATATACAACAGCTGATGTGACAATGTGTGTTTCATGGAAAGCATGTTTCAGGAAGAGCTCAAAGGACTGAGAGCAGAGAGGGAATGAGAGACAAGTGGCTCGGGAGACCCCTGAATGCATCTTGCTCTCTGACTAGTATTTGGTTCTGAGTACTGAAGAACGACAGCTTTTCCACAGGTAGTGTAACTAGAGCCAAGATCCTAGTATCATGGATCCTTCATTTATTGAGGATTATAAAGTTAGATTCTAAAGGGGAGCAGATGGTCATTTTTGCAGTTGCAGAAGTGATTCCAGGATGGTATATTGACTCCCTGGTGTTGCTGAGCAGCTGCAGCAGACTCTGAGGAGGAGCTTGAATAGCTGGAGGTCATGGTCCATATCAGTACCAATGAGATAGGTAGAAAAGGGGCAGGCACACGGTAGTGTAGCGGTTAGTGTAACGCTTTACAGCGCTAGCAACCCGGGTTGAATTCTGGCCGCTGTCTGTAAGGAGTTTGTACGTTCTCCCCATGTCTGTGTGGGTTTCCTCCGGGTGCTCCAGATTCCTCCTACATTCCAAAGACGTACGGGTTAGGAAGTTGTGGGCATGCTATGTTGGTGCTGGAAGTGTGGCGACACTTGCGGGCTGCCCCCAGAACACTCTACGCAAAAGATGCATTTCACTATGTGTTTCGATGTACATGTGACTAATAAAGACATCTTATCTAAAATAAAAAGTATACGAGATCCTTCAAGCAGATTTTAAGGAGTAAAGAAAGAAATCAAAAAGCAGAACCTCAATTGTATGATCTCCAGGTTACTCACTATTACCACGTGCCAGTGAATATAGAAACAGCAGGATCGCGCAGATCAATGAGTGGCTGAAGAGATGGTGAAGCAGGGAAGGGTCTTAGATTCTTGGGGCACTGTGATCAGTTCTAGGGAAGAACAGACCCAATGGATTGCTATATGGACTGGAAGCTTTTGACCTGATGGGAAGGTTTGAAGGTGCTGATGATGTTGGTGGAGGCAGTGCAAAGTGAACTAATTTGGCAGTGGCGTGGGTATCATTGAGAAGGAAAGGGTGAAGAAAGGACTCCGAGAGAGAAATGGCATCAACTCTAGTATCAGAAATCTTTCAAACTGAACCAGTCGAAGTGAGAGTACAAGAAGATCCAAGATGCGTTTTTATAAGAAGTGCATTAAACGAGGTTGTTGAGCTGCCGGCATGGCTTCATGGAATTGTGATCCTGTGGCTGAAAAGAAGGACAGGAAAGTGTTGTAAGTATTTGAGTATACAATGTGGGAATATAGGGAAAGGAAATAAGGAGCTGGAGTGGCAATATTGATTTAGGAGAATATTGCAGTGCTGGAGAGACTAGATGTCTCGAAAAATCAAGGACAAAATCTATCTGTTTCAAGTTAAGAAACAACAGGGGTGCAATTACACTGCTGGGGTTATTCTCTTGGCTGCCAACCAGTGGGAAAGATACAGAGGAGCAAAGTTGCAGGGAAATTGCAGAGATGTGCAAAAGCAAGAACATGATTATAGTGTGTGTGTGTGTGTGTGTGTGTGTGTGTGGCTTCAATTATGCAAATACAGACAGGGATGGAAGGATAGCAAGAATATTAGAGGCAAAGAAAGGAAACAGTTTCTTTCATGTCCTCAGGGGAACTTTCTTGATCAGGTTGTTCCTGCCCCATTGTGGAAGGATGGAGTTGGAGTTGCTGGAATTGGTTCCGGGAAATGAACCAGGTCAAGTGGAGCAGGTGTCAATGGGGAAATATCTAGGTAGCAAACAGAAAGCAAAGAAAGAGCATGAAAAAAAGTGGCAGCAAAAACAAATGAGAATCCAAAAGTACTCTGTAGGCATGTGAATAGGATAAGTTTGAAAGAAAAGAGGTGGAGCCAAACAAAGACCAAGAAAGAAATCTATTCATGGAGGCAGAGGGCATGGTTGGGATTCTAAATGAATATTTCACATCAGTCTTCACCAAGGAAGGAAATGCTTTTGGAGGCACAGCAAAGGAAAATGTGTTTGAGATTCTAGATGACCTGGTGAAGATGAGATGCTAGACAGGCTAGTTACACTAAAGCGATAAATCACCTGGTCCAAATGGGATGGATCCTAGGTTGCTGAGGGAAGTAAAGTCAACCTGAAACATTAACTGCTTCTCTTTCCATAGGTACCGCCTGATCTACTGAGTGTTTCCAGCATTTTCTCTTTTTATTTCAGATTTCCAGCATCTGCATTTGTCCTGATTTCCATTATGTGCTGTCTGTCTGAAGAGCATGACCAAGTTGCCAGATAACACACACAATATGCAGTTGAAGTATATAGAAAAGTACCATTTGTCTTGAGAGCTAAATTCTAAACAGGGTTGTAGCACAGATCATCACTTGGGCATAATTACAAAGGTCGACAAGCCCATAAAATTGTTCACCATGCAGCATTCGTCAGATGTATATTTGTGTCTTTATCCATGCAATTTATAAAGCGAGAAAAAAGATTCTTGCAAATTATGTACATATGAAATTATATTCTATTGTGCCAACATTTTCTAAAATCAGATGAAGCTGGTAGATTTAACAACTTATTTCTTGCTGACACAAATTGGCATTGTTGGCAGTTAAGTGTTCTCAGCTTGACTCAATGATATATTTCTGTCTCTGAAAACTCTAGCCCACTCCAAGCCTTGAAATATTACGGGGAAGAGTTTTCACTTTGAGCACAATTGGAAAACTGGGTGCAAATTGCACTGCAAATTTCTGCCCAGATAAATTTGCATAAGCAAAGATGTAAATTCTTCATGGTAATTTTATTGGAATGTGATTGTTTATTTTCTCTTTGCCTTAAAAGTTTGCATTGATGCAGTTAAGAGCAGTAACTGCAGTTTCATTATTACAAATGAAAATGAATTTCTCAAAAAAAAGCATTTTAACTGCACGGCCCCTCATCTGTGAGAAACTTTATCTTAAGTGACTGAAAATGCCACAAAAACTCTGCTGAGCTATTAATTACAACACATACAAAATGCTGGAGGAACTCGGCAGGTCAGGCAGCATCTATGGAAGGAAATGAACAGTTGACGTTTCAGGCCGAGACCCTTCATCAGGACTGGAAAGAGAGGGCAGAAGCCAGAATAAAAGGGTGGGGGGAGGAGGAGGAGCACAAGCTGGTGGGTGATTGATGAGGTGGAAGGTAGGTGGGGGTGAGGGGGAATTGGGAATGATGTGAGAAGCTGGGAGGTGATAGGTGGAAGTGACAAAGGGCTGAAGAAGATGGAGTCTGATAGGAGAGGACAGTGGACCATGGAATAAAGGGAAGGAGGTGGGTAACCAGAGGGAGGAAGGTGTGGGTGAAGGGCAGATCATGTGGGTAGGGGAGGGGAAAGAGAAGAAGTGAAGGGGCCAGAGGGATAAGGGAAAACCAAAGGGGGGGAGGAGGGGAAAACAATAGAAAATGGGGTGAGTAGATACCAGAACTCGGAGAAATCAATGTTGATGCTGTCAGGTTGGAGACTACCAAGACAGAATACGAGGTGTTGTTCCTCTAATCTGCGTTTAGCCTTAACTTGGCAGTAGAGGAGGCCGTGGACAGACATGTCAGTGTGGGCCTCAGCCTGAAACATTGACTGTTCATTTCCCTCCATAGATGCTGCCTGACCTGCTGAGTTCCTCCAGCATTTCATGTGTATTGCTCCAGATTTCCAGCATCTACAGCCTCTCTTGTGAGCTGTTTATTAGTTTTATTGATGTACACTAACGATTTTCTTAGTAAATCAAATAATTTAATATACAAAAACTTATAAATCTACCTCCCTGTGCCTACATGACGAAATTGTGTAACTACTTCATAAAAGAAGTTAAACTAGTCTTTCTTTTCCTCTCGCTTTGCATATACAATTTCTCAGCTAAAGGGACAATTCCTAAATTAAGAGACGTTTGGAAGATTAGGTACCTGAAAATACCTTACCCACTTCCTTTAAAAGCCCAAGGTGGAATCACAGATCCTAGAGATTTGTCACATGTTAGTGCCTTCATTGGAAACAAATTAAAAAGTAACTGTATAGAAAATGTGTCCAGAACATCTCATAAATCAATATCAAATATTTCTCTAGGTATCTACCCAGTCCTTTCTCAAATGACCATCCTGCCTCCAAACCATGTCTGCACACTATAGTTAGGCAAGCAATACATGTTAACTGAGTTAAGTGTTAACTGAGGATACAAATATACTGCCTTGTGAGAAGGTTGCCAGGTCAAAATCTGGGGATTTCCTTGAAGATATGACCCTTGGATGATTTTCCATAGGCTGCTACTCCTAAGGGAAAATGAATCATCAGCTTTATGCTTGGAGGATTAAAGTGAAAGACTGGAGGATAAGAAAAATGAATATTGAAAAGAAATGTTGTGTACAAGTACAATAGAGTAATTTTCTGTTATACTCAATAAATAGTGTCTTGTGGCATCACAGACTTAACTGTTCTCATTATCATTTTCCATTTAGCTGTTAAGAGAATGCAGTGATGGAGTGTGTACATTACCTTTTTGGGACCTCTGCTTTTCTTTTATTAGGTGTGTTTGTGCATTGTTTCACTTCTGCATCAGCCATGTAGGATCTGTGAATATTGACAGTTCAATGTGCTTAGGGGCAATCATGGCAAGGAAGTTGCCATGGTTACAGCTGGCACTCATTGTGCAATGTGGTGAGAATGAGCACTCAGCTGTTTCATTTTCAAAGTGCTGGTGACTCAGAAGTATTTCTGATCAGCTTGTTAGATTGCAGATATGGAATAAATTCTGCACTACTTGTATAAAAGCAGCAAATGCTGGAAATGTTCAACAGGTCAGGCAACTTCTGTGGAGAGAGAAGTTAACATTTTAGGTTGATGACCTTTCATTTATTGTGTATGTCTAGAAAATGCTGTAAATCAAAGACTCTTGTCATAGTAGGTACTGAAATGCAAAAGGAATAATTTCTGGAATCACTCAGAAGACCTGTTCACCAAGCATAGCATCCAATCCAAACTTAAAAAGTGTTAGCCTTTGCCTAGCATTTGTACTCCAGGAATACAAAGAGAAAATGGATAAATATATAGGATTTTTACCTATTTTAATTATTCATTTTACCTAATAGGTGATATAAGGTTTTGTGATATGCAAAATTGAAATCTTGCTTTGATTTAAGTGAAGTGATTCCTTTTACCTCAAAATAATTCCATTAATTGCGGAAAGCTTGTTTATGCTTATGTTCATAGCTAAACAACTGCTGCCCAGTTTTAAATGAAAGTTTTACAAGCTGATTTTTCAGCTACACCAATTACGCCGACATCTGCATCCTCAGTCATCTTTGCTCCACATCAGCAGCCATGCATTCAGTTTACCAGAACCCTGCCATGTGGAATCCCCTCTCTAAACTCTTCACTTCTCTCTTGCTTTTTCTTCCATAAGGCATTCCTTAAAACCAAGCTTTGTATCTTCTGCCTGAAATCCTTAAAGTGGTCTGGTGTCAAATTTAGTTTGATAAAGCTCTAAACATCTTTTTTCTAAGTTTAAGGTTTAAATTCAGGTATTAATTTAATAGTTCCAATATACTGAAGCTATATCCAAGAAATTATACAGTATCTTGGTATTTTGTTAAAAAGAGTGATCCATAAACTGGTGACAATAAAATATGTTGGTGACTATAAAAAGATTAAGGATACACTTAGAGGTAAATCAGGAGGGCAAAGAGAGGGTTTGAGATGGATCTGTCAGGTAAAATTAAGGAAAATCCCAAGAGGTTCTATAGCTATATTAAGAGTAAAAGGGTGGCTAAGGAGAGAGTAGGTCCCCTTAGAGATCAGCAGGCTGCCTATGACTCGAGCCGCAGGAGATGGGTGGTATTTTTAACAAATATTTCTCCTCGGTGTTTACTGAGGAGAAAATCATGGTTGCTCGAGATAAAGGAAACAAGTGCAGATGTTTTGGAGAACATTCATATTACCAGGTGAGAGGAATTTGCAGCTTTACAGCACATTAAGATGGATAAATACCCAGGGCCCGACCAAGTGCATCCTTGGACTTTGTGGGAGGCCATTGTGAAGATATTTGCTTCATCGTTAGCCATTGGTGAAGTTTCTGAAGACTGGATGGTGGCTAACGTTGTTCCATTGTTTAAGAAGGGAACTTACAAGCCAGGGAACTACAGGCCGGTCGACCTGATATCAGTGGTGGAGAAGTTACTGGAGGGAATTCTGAGGGACAGGATCTACCAGCACTTGGATAGACAGAGTCTGATTAGGAGGAGTCGGCATGTTTTGTGTGTGGGGAGTCATGGTTGACGAGTCTTTGAAGAGGTAACCAAATGGGTAGATGAGGTTAGGGCAGTGGATGTTATCTATTTGGATTTTGGTAAGGCCTTCGACAAGGTCCTGCGTGGCAGGCTGGTCTGGAAGGTTAGGTTCCGTGGAATCCAGGGAGAGCTAGTTAGATGGATTCAAAATTGGCTTGGAGGTAGGAAGCAGAGGGTTTCTTGGAACGGAGACTGGTGACTAGTGGTGTGCCACAGGTGTCAGTGTTGGGACCCTTGTTATTTGTTACTTATATGAACGATTTGGATGTGAATCCACAAGGCTTGATCAGCAAGTTTGCAGATGACACAGAATTAGGAGGTGTTGTTGATAGTGAAGAAGGTTATCATAGATTGCAGGGGGATCTTGATCAGTTAGGGAAGTGGGCCGAGGAGTGGCAAATGGACTTCAATACAGATAAGTGTGAGGTGATGCATTTTGGAAAGTCAAACCAGAGCAGGACTTATACTATGAATGGTAGGGCACTAGGGAGTGTAATGGAACAGAGACTCAGGAATACAAGTGCATAGTTTGTTGAAAGCAGAATCACAGGTGGACAGGGTGCTGAAAAAGATGTTTAGCCTGCTGGCCTTCTTCAGCTAGGGCAATGAGTATAGGAGATGGGACATTATGTTGCAGTTGTATAAGTCATTGGTGAGGCCGCACTTGGAGTACTGTGTACAGTTTTGGTCACCCTGTTATAGGAAAGACGTGGTTAAACAGGAAAGAGTGCAGAAAAGATTTACGAGGATGTTGCCAGAACTAGAGGGCCTGAGTTATAGGGAGAGGTTGGCCAGACTAGGTCTTTATTCCTTGGAACATAGGAGAATGAGGGGCGACCTTATAGAAATGTTTAAAATTATGAGAGGCATAGATAAGGTGGGTGGTAACAATTTTTTCCGGGGTAGGGGAGTCCAAAACTATGGGGCATAGATTTAGGGTGAGAGGGGAAAGATTTAAAAGGGACCTGAGGGGCAACTTTTCACACAGAGGGCGGTGAGTATATGGAACGAGCTGCCAGAGGAAATGGTTGAGGCAGGTACAATGCTATCATTAAGAAGCACTTGGATAGGCACATGGAGGGGCTGGGCCAAATGCAGGAAATTGGGACTAGCTGGGTGGACAATGTGTCGGCATGGACTGTTGGTCCGAAGGGTCTGTATCCATGCTGTATTGCTCCATGACTCCATAGACCTTGGCATAATGCAAATGGTATTGAGGCAAACTTGTTAAGGACATTTCAAAGGTTCAATGAATACTAAGAACACAGACAGAGCAATAATTTAGAGGTAGTAAGTCACATTTTATAAAATTCTAGAAACTATTTTACGATATAGTGCATTATGTAGGAATTCAGAACAATCAGCAAAGGAATATTCATCTTGCTAAGAGTTTTGTGGATTTTCAAGAAGAGACTTGCTATTATTTGGCTTCTGACGTTCTTTATTGGGGAACTAAGGGGATTTAAATTAAATTTACATCATGAAGGAAACAAATTAAAGGCAGGGAAAGAAAATGGAAGGGAGAGAGAGAAGACAGGTAGAGAAAATAATATTTCAAACACAGAATTGTGAGAAACTGAGTGTCCACACTTGCAAAATTTTATATGTAGAACTGGAAAGGTTTGATTGTAATTAAGGTATTTCATTATTAAAGTTACACTTGTGCCAATGTGCATTAGATCCACTTGTTCTGCTATGTTTCATGGATAACTAAATATATATCAGCTTCACGCCTTAAATTGAATTTAATGGCAAGTCCATTGATGGGTTACATTGAATAAAAAACAGAAGCCTGTGGAGGAGCTGGATGACTGGGACCGTAACTTACAGATTTCTTTACTTGTGTAGTCCATATTACTCCAAAATAGAGTATTTTGTAGCATCTGTTCAAACCGAAAGAAGATATCAGAGGAGAAAAGAGGAAGTTGTACCATTTTGGAGAACATGGACTATGATTTGGAAGAGAAATTCACCCCTTCCTAGACAGTAAATTCAGGTGTGGGCATCATTGCCTGAGAACTCATTTCAGAAATATTAATATGGAGAAACTGAGCATATCTTCACAAAGATTTCTGATTTAAAGAAAAATAAAATAGTCTTATGGTCTTCTGCTTGTTTAAAAAGGGTAGCAAATACAAGCCAGGAAACTACAGGCCAGTGAGTCTGACATTGGTGGTGGGTAAGTTGCTGGAAGGGATTCTGAGCAACAGGATCTACCAACATTCAGAGAAACAGGGTCTGATTCGGGACAGTCAGCACAGCTTTGTGCATGGGAAGTGGTGTCTGACAAATCTCTTTGATTTCTTCTAGGAGGTAACCAAGAGGGTAGGGCTGTGGATATTGTCGATGTGGACTTTAGCACAGTTCATGGCAGGCAAGTCTGGAAGGTGAGATCACATGGGATCCAGGGGGAGATAGCAGATTGGATTCATAATTGGCTGAGTGGTAGGAAGCAGAGGGTGATGGTCGAGATTTTTTCTCGGACTGAGGTCGTGCTGGGACATTTGTTTGTAATTTATATAAACGATTTGGAAGTGAATGTACAAGGCGTGGTTAATAACTTTGTGGATGATACTGAAATAGGTGGTGTTGTAGATAGTGTAAAAGTTATGAAAAATTGCAGAGGGATCTTGATCAGCTAGGTATGTGGGCTGAGGAATGGCAAATGGCTTTCAATCCAGATAAATGGGAGGTATTGCATTTTGGGAGATGAAACCAGGGTAGGACTTGTACAGTGAGTGGTAGGGCCCTGGGCAGTGGTATGGAACAGAGGTACCTAGCAGTGCAAGTGCATAGTTCCTGAAAGTAGTGTCATAGGTAGATAGGGTGGTGAAGAAGGCATTTGGCACACTGGCCTTTATCACTTAGGGCATTGAGTTTAGGAGTTAAGAAGTTATGTTGCAGTTATATAAGACATTGGCGAAGCCACACTTGGAATTTTGGGTACAGTTTTGGTCGCCCTGTTATGGAAAAGAAGTTATTAAATGACAAAGAGTGCAGAAAAGATTTACCAGGATGTTGCCAGGACTTGGGGGAGTTACAAGGAGAGGTTGCATAGACTAGGACTTTAGTCCCCGGAATGTAGGAGATTGAGGGCTGACCTGATAGAGGTATATAAGATCATGAAGGGCACAGACAGGGTGAAAGCACATAGTCCTTTTCCCAGGGAGGGGGTGCTACAAACAAGAGGGTATAGGTTTAAGATCAGAGGCAAGAGATTTAAAAGGGACGTCGGGGCAGCTTCTTCACACAAAGGGTGGTGTGTATTTGGAATGAGCTTCCAAAATAGTGGTTGAGAGCAACATTTAAAAGCCATCCAGATAAGTACATGGATAGGAAAGGTTCAGAGGGCTATGGGCCAAATGCGGGCAGATGGGACTATCTCTCTGGGCAAGACAGTCCAGACGAGTTGGGCTGAAGGACCTGTTTCCATGCTGTATGACTCTCTGCTCTCACCCCATCTCCCTCCAAACAGAACAGAGATAGAGTGCCCCTATTCATCACCTTTCACCCTACCAGCCTCCATGTCCAGCACATCATCCTTTTTTTAATTTCCACCAGCTACAACAATATCCCACTACAATCCACACCTTTCCACCTTCCACAGGGACCACTCCCTCTCTGATTCCCTGGTCTGCTCATCTCTCCCATCCACCCCTCTCTGACCCCTGGCACTTTCCCCTACAACCACAGGTGGTGCAACACTTGTTCTCACACCTCCTCCCTCCCCACCCTCCAGGGACCTAAACAGCCCTTCCACATGAAGCAAAGATTCATGTGCAATTCCTCCGACCTCGTCTACTGCATTTGGTGCTACATCGGCGAGGCAAAGCGGAGACAAGGTGACCAATTCGCAGAGCACCTGTGCTCTCTCCACAGTGATCATGCTGAGCTCCCGGTTGCATTCCATTTCAATACCCCTTCCCATTCCCACGCTAACCTGTCCATCCTCGGACTTCTCCACTGCCAGTTTGAGGCCCAACGCAAACTAGAGGAACAATATCTCATATTCTGCCTGGGTAGTCTGCAACCCAATGCTACTCAACACTGGTAGCCTTTGTGTTCCTACTTATCACCCTCCTAGCTATCTCCACCTTCACCCTGTCCCTTCCCCTCCTGGCACTAACTTGCTCTTTTATTTGTCTGTCTCAATCTATCATCCATCTGCCTTTGTCTCCTAACTCCACCCCTCTCCCTCCCCCCCTCCCCCCCACCTGGTTTAATCTGCCCATCATCCTTCACTAATCACCACTCTCCCTCTCCTCTTTTTACT
This sequence comes from Pristis pectinata, assembly GCF_009764475.1. Lineage (NCBI taxonomy): Eukaryota > Metazoa > Chordata > Chondrichthyes > Rhinopristiformes > Pristidae > Pristis > Pristis pectinata. Next base: position 56,260,880 of record NC_067414.1, on the reverse strand, counting down.
GGCTATCTGCCCTCTCCACTCTAAGATCTCTTTATTAGTCACATGTACATCAAAACACACAGTGAAATGCATCTTTTGCGTAGAATGTTCTGGGGGCAGCCCTTAAGTGTTCCGGCACCAACATAGCATGCCCACAATTTCCTGGCCTGTACGTCTTTGAAATGTGGGAGGAAACCCACGCTGACATGGGGAGAACGTACAACCTCCTTACAGACAGCGGCTGGAATTGAACCTATGTCGCTGGTGCTGTAATAACGTTATGCTAACCGTTACACTACCGTCCCTGCCCTGACTCTTAGTCCCGATGCAGGGTTTCGACCCACAATGTGGGCATGTATCTCCAATAGATTGTTTGTTGGTCCAGATTCCTGCATCTGCAGTCTCTTGTGTCTCCTTTGTTTCAGTAATGTTTATTTAGGGTGAATATTGATCAAGTTGGCCCTCCTGCTCCTTTTCGAATTGTCTCTCAGATGGCTCTGGACCTCTGACAATATAGTTGTCACTTAACTTCTGGAGCAACACTTGAATTCACAATCTTCTGCCTCAGGTCGGAGTTCTACTATTGAATAATCTGGATTAAAGTGCAACAAAGGAGGATTAAAGAAAAACTGACCATGAATATTAACAGAGTAGTGATAACTATCATGTATTTAAGATACTTCTTACGAAAACATTAATTAGGCAAAATTTAAGGTTCCCTTATCATCCTCCAAATAATAAACATGAAAATACATTGGTAAATTGCTTTATTATTGTCACATGACCTGAGGTACAGTGAAAAACTTTGTTTTGCATGCCATCTACACAGTCATATTAGTGCATTGAGGTAGTACAAGGGAAAACATTAACAGAATGCAAAATAAAGTGTTACAGTTACAGAGAAAGTGCATTGCAGGTAGACAATAAGGTGCAAGGCCATAACGAGGTAGATTGTGAGGTCGAGAGAACATTTGATCATACTAGGGGACTGTTCAATATTCTTATAACAGCAAGGTAGAATATATCATTGAGCCCGGTGATATGAGCTTTCAGGCTTTTATATCTTCTGCCTGATGGAAGGGGGGAGAAGAGAGAATGTCTGGGGTGGGAGGAGTCTTTGATTATGCTGGCTGCTTTACCGAGGCAGCGAGAAGTACAGACAGAATCCATGGAGGGGACGCTGGTTTCCATGATGTGCTGAGTTGTGTCCACAGCTCTCTGCAGTTTCTTGTGGTCTCAGGCAGAGAATTTGCCATACCAGGCCATGATCCAGATAGGATGCTTTCTATGGTGCATCGATTAAAAATGAGTGAGAGTCAAAGGGGACATGCCAAATTTCTTTAGCCTCCTCAGAAAATAGAGGCACTGGTGAACTTTCTTGGCCAAGGCATCTACATGGTTGGACCAGGACAGGCTATTGGTGATGTTTCCTTCTAGGAACTTGAAGCTCTCAACCCTCTTGACCTCAGCACTGTTGGTGTAAACAGGAGCATGTGCACTGCCCCCCTTCCTGAAGTCAGTGACCAGCTCTTTTGTTTTGCTGACATTGAGGGAAAGGTTGTTGTCATGACACCATGTCACGAAGCTCTCTATCTCCTTCCTGTACTCCGACTCATTGTTATTTGAGATTCAGCCCACTACGGTGGGGTCATCTGCAAACTTGTAGATGGAATTAGAGCAGAATCTGGCCACACAGTCATGAGCGTATAGGGAGTAAAATAGGAGGCTGAGGACACAGTCTTGTGGGGCACCAGTGTTGTGGTTAATTGTAGCGGAGGTGTTGCTGCTTATCATTACTGATTGCGGTCTATTGGTCAGGAAGTCAAGAATCCAGTTGCAAAAGGAGGTGTTGAGTCCCAGCTCAAGGAATTTGGAGATGAGTTTGCTTGGAATGATAGTATTGAAGGCAGAGCTGTTGTTAATAAACAATAGTCTAATGTAGGTGCCTTTTGCTATCCAGAGATGAGTGTAGTGGCGTCCGCTGTGGACCTGTTTCTGCATTAGACGAATTGCAGTGGGTCGAGATTGTCTGGGAGGCTGGAGCTGATGTGTGCCATGACCAGCCTCTCGAAGCACTTCATAATACTGGATGTCAGAGTTACTGGGCCAAGTAAACTTCCATTTACACCAATAAATACTTTGTAATGTACCTTATTTGCATTTGGGATAAATTTATATCCTGTTATGACTGAAGTAGAAAGTTTTATACAAATGTCTATAATGATTATTGCTGATCTGCACTTGCACAACAGATGTTAAGAATAAAATATTAGATCTATTCTTCTATCCAGAATTTAATTTCATGCATGTTGACTGCCCTTTGTATGTTGTTTAATTAAATGCTCTTCATATGTGAGTAGAGACAAATGAATGTAACTTGAACAGTAATCAGTGTTGATTCTCTCCTTATGTGATGCCTTTACCATGCATTCAGTGGCAGGGTTAATTAAATATAATCAAGTATGAATATGGACAGTGAGTGCCTGGGAATAACCTTGATCCTATTTAAATGTGGTGATTTCTTTGCTGTTATTTTCCAATGGAACTTACTGCACAACAATTGAGATCAGCAACTGTGGTGAAAAATTTTCACTCTGTCCAGCTGATAACGTCAAGACCAATTGTTGTGCACCTATCATACTCCAGGTAACTCAGCACATATAAGGATCTGATCTGTGCAGTTCAATTGCGAATCATATGTAGCTGCTTAAGCATTAGAAGCATCTAAGATTTTTTAGTTCAAGATGCATTTGGATATTCAGCACTCAGTATATTGTAAATTAGTTTTCCATTGAAACAACGCTGCTTTAGATGTGTTGAATAGGAAGCTCTGATAATCTATTCTAGTTAAACAGGAAAGGAAAAGAAGGACCTATTTATCTGAGGTATTTATACATGATTCAGTTATGTTTAAAAGATTATGTACAGTAGTTTTATGCCTTAGGGTGACTTAGATATAATATGCCAGACAAAAATGGATATACACAAATCAAAGTGATACATCCCCTGACAGTTCTAATAGCTTAACATATTGCTGTTGTCTTTCCAGTGACGCTCTATCCTATTTTACCAAATGGCTATGAAGAATGTTATTTTGAAGAATGTCGTTTACTTTGCAGTAAATAGACTTAAAGTAAGATTGATTCTCTGCAATCCAATTATGTATTTTTTTGTAATCTTGTCTGTTAACCAGCCAATACCAAACTCCGATTGATTTGACTAATGCAACAACAATCTCACTCTTTTAAGGCAAAGGAAGAAACAAAATCAATTTAAAATTGAAGTCAAAATTATTGGTTACAATGGTATGTGATGCAAACTTGCTGGTGTTCCTGTTTTCGTTTCCCAGATCAAAATATGTATTTACTATAAGAGCAGAAAATGCTGGAGGAATTCAGCAGCTCCTTTTCACTCTCCACAGGTACTGCCTGACCTACTAGGTATTTCCAGCATTTTCTGTTTTTACTTCCGGTTTCCGTCTTATGCAATTTTTGCTTTTCTATTAATTTATTAAGTTGTTATACTACATGAACAACTGATTGTTACATATAATTATCTTATTACCATGATTATGTAATTAAACATGGGTGAGTGAGAGCCATTATAATTATTTTAAGAATTGTGATAATGTAAAGTGAATGCTAATACCATTATGGGTTCTTATGCATCCAGGGTAAAATTGTAATCCTTATTGTTGAATAGAATAACTTTTAGTTGTGTCTATATGTTCTTTAGCATTATGCAAATAATACTGAGTAGCCAAAATCATTATAACTGGGTCCTCGTAGATAGCTAATCAGTAAGCCAGTTAAACAAATGCAAAGGTTGACAGATTCAACTATTATTTATTTCTGGGTTTCCTTACAGCTTCTGTTGAATTATATAGTAAGGCAATAGTGCTGAGAAAGCAAGCATTTTTTAACCCCATTTAGGGAATGCATTGTCAGCATCAAACTTGAAAATGTGATACTGTTTGGATTAGCAGCAGAGGAAAGCAGGAAGCCTCACATCCAGGAAAGAGCAGCCCCAACCACATTGATGCCACAGTTTAATTCCAGCAATCTTTCCTTTTGGAATGATTATTGCTAAGTTAGGTAAACTTTAATGCTTCAGGTTCTTTAGGACCACTTAGGTACATTTTTCACATCAATTGTGAGTTACGGAGCTGAAACATTAATTCTGTTTCTCTCCAAAGACGCTGCCTGACCTGAGTAGTTTTGGCATGTCATGTTTATATTTCTGAATTTAATCTCCTTTTATAAGATGCAAAATTAGAAGTGAGTTGCAGATTAACTTCAACTTATTAAAAGGGCAGTCAAGGTTTGAAGGGTTGAATGACCAGCTCTCTGTCCTAATATCTCTTTAACTTTACGACCATAGATTATTATTTTAATATATTAATAGATCTTTGGTACTCTTACTTGTTAGGCTAGGTAATAGACTGTAGAGTGAAGCTGAACATTCCAAACCTTTGTAAGTATTAACTGTGAATTGAAGTTAACTTTTTCAAATGGTGTTCAACAAATATTGATGTATATTGGTGCAAATTATGTGGAAATGTAATTACTTTTCAGAAATAACTTTGAGGAAAAAAAAGTTTTTCTTGATGATCTCCCCTTACAGTCACTGTGAGATTTTGTCAGTCAGAAAATCCAGGTTATGTGTTTGCATTAACAAACTGCATATAAAATCTTTTGAAAATAGTTCTGAAAAGCACTTTGAGCAAACAAAATTTTGGTCAGTTTTTCTAGTTAAAATACCTTGGATGCTTTAAAAAGGGCAACTGCTTAGGAACAAGATAATAAGTAATGGATTTGGATTGATTTCTAGAAAATTACGTTTAATTTGCACTTATTTTTTTCTTTTTGAAGCAGGTCAATGGGCATTTGCAGGAGAATCAGATGAAATGATCAGTTAACTGACTAGGGTGGATTTGGTTTTGTTATGTAACATTAAACTACTTCTGGAAGTTTGCCTGATGCAGTTTGATGCTCACAATGATAAAGCACCAATACTAGGTAGCAGCAGTTGAAGTGCATGACCTTCACTGGTGTGCACAATAGACTTGTAGTGTCATTATCAGTTGTTGAAAGATTGCCTTTTTTTTGGGTAAATTATCATTGTGGATATTTGTTTAAATACTAGGAGCTGTAAAGTATTGTAGAATGGCTCTTAAAATCCTCAAGAACTTCTGTAATTATTTGGCATATTTACTTTAGGTTCCCAAGAGAGAGGAATCCGGAAAGCATTGCTGTATTTTGCAACTTTTCATTCTCTCTCAAGGTGTCACTTGTCTTCAACCATTGGTTATCCATTGTAAAATAATTGTACCCTGTATTGTGGTGGCAAGGGGTAATTTTCGTGAAGAGTCATTTGAACTATGCTCTTGTTTGGCAGAAGAGATGGATAAATCAACTTGCCTGTTGATATCTAGCAGATACTCTGGAATGTAACTGGCATTGACTCTGTGCTGAAATTATAAAGCAGAATTAATTCCTAGAGCAGTTGTGCCAGATCTTGTCATTGCAGAAACCACTTTGCATTTTTGGTTTATTGACTCCTGGATGTCTTGACCATTGTCATCAAACTGATCTTGGTATTTTTTGATGGAGAAGTCAAGATCTCTTTACATGTGCTAATTATGGTGGACTTCAGGGTGGTCAAGATATGTGGTCACTCAGTGGGTCTAGTAGTAGGGAGTTGTCAGCTTGTCCATGAGGCCCTAATGGAGAGAAGCTATTTTTTGAGGTGGCGGGGGGGGGGAATCTTTGAGTTCTTCGATACTGAACTTTCCATTGTCAGCATTTCTGTTGCTGTCACTGTCACTGTATATGGCCCTAGTTGATGGAGATGGCAACAGAAATTTATGTGAACATTGGGCCAGTATTGTCGGCAATTGATATGATATGAGTGTTGCAGATATCCTTGCAGCCATTTGCTCGGATGATGATGTAACTGTACATAGAGGGTTCTTTACACAGAGCATAGTGAGTACCTGGAATGAGCTGCCAGAGGAAGTGGTCGAGGTGGGTAAAATTGTAATATTTAAGAGCACTTGGATAGGAACGTGGAGGGGAGTGACTTGCAGGGTTATGGGCCAAACGCAGGCAACTGGGACTAGCAGGGAGGATCCTGTGGTCAGCATGGACCAGTTGGTCCAAAGGGCCTGTGTCTGTGATGTATTACTCTATGACTCTATAACCAGCAGATGCCAATACTTAGGTCAAGATTGTTGAACTTGGGTCTTATGTTTGTTTCTCTTTCAAAAACAATGTGGTGATTATTATAAGCCTGTGTTTCAGGGTGGAGGATTCCACAGGAGTTGGATTTCCTTCATCCTTCCTTGCCAACCACACCTTTCCAGATGTTCGTGTCTTTTCTGAACAGAGGAGAACCACCAATGGATTTGGAGGTTATTGGCTCTCCATAATATCCTCCAAGTTCACTGACAGGGTAGGTGAAGCATTGCCGGCGTCCTCTCCAAGGGTGTGATCACACTTAACCAGTTCCAGTGCACAAACCATGCCAAGTAAGTGCTCAACACCAGATTCCCAAGGCAAGCACTGTGTCTTTGGAAGGGATTTCCAGGAGAACAAAGAAAATACCACAAGTTCTGAATGTCTCCTTGAAAAATTGTAACATTGTGGCGACTCACCGTCTAGTCGGGCGAACCGGCTCGGCAGTCGGGTCGCGCGGCGTCGGAGCGACGAGGCCCAAGATGGCGGCGGGCCTCGTCTTTCTGAGCGACGGGGAGAACCCGCGCGCGGGAAAGTCCTGATGACGTAGGACTTACGTCATTGCCGGTTTTTTGGGCGGGAGTTTCTCTCCCTTAAAGGGCCCGCACAAGGCGGGAAAATAAACCAGTTCTGTTTGGCAATCCTCCGAGTCGAGTCTTGTTTTATTCCGCGGTAGCAACCGCTACAACATCCTCATTGATTCTTGAGAATCCCTGGCCCATGACCAACCAGGATGGAGAAGCAGTATCCAGGAAGTCACTGGGCACTTCCAGCTTCTATGATGGGCACCTCAGAGGCCATTCACAAACAGTAGAGGGAATGCACAATATCCCAAACAACTCATTCATCTTGGAGTGAAATGTTAACTCTGTTTATCTTCCTACAGATAAGGCATGATCCACCTATACTATAGTGTAGATCCTATAGCAGTTATCCACACTTTAATAAAACTGAATGTTTATATCTGTTTAAAAGTTGTAGAAGTTGGCTGGTTCTGGTGAAGTGCAGTTTTGTTAAGTGGCTATACAAAATCTATGCAAGAATATGCTGGTAAAACATTTCACTGAGAGGGTACCTTTCATCTTCACAGCCAATTAATGGGGTGGCATAGTGGTACAGCTAGTAGAGCTGTTGCCTCACAACTCCAGCAACCCAGGTTCAATCCTGACCTCCAGTGCTGTCTTTGTGGAGTTTGCATATTCTCCCTGCGACTGCTTGGGTTTCCTCCAGGTGCTCTGGTTTCCTCCAACATCCCAAAAGTGTGTGGGGGGGGGGGGGGGGTAGGTTAATTGGCCACTGTAAATTGCCCCTGGTGTGTGAGTGAGTGGTAGAATCTGGGGGGAGTTGGCTGGAATGTGGTGAGAATAAAATGGGTTAGGGTAGGATTAGTATTAGTGGGTGTTTGATGGTCAGCAGGGACTCAGTGGACCAAAAGGCCTGTTTCCATGCTTTATCCCACTATGACTCTAATTCATTCTAGTATATTTATTTGCTAATTAGTTCAACCAGTGAGGAGTGGTTTAGTTATTAGCAATAGACTTCAAGAATCAATTAGTGTATGAGGGCTGCTCTTTGGCTTCACTGTTTAATCAGATCACCCTGGCCACATGCTCAGCCCCTTTCAAACTAAGGGCTGGAATTCACTTTTCCCAAGATGTTTTCTAAAATAAAAAAGCATGATTTGTTTTTGGTTCCATTTTTCGATTTTTCTCCTGCCTGTTTCCCTACATGCTCTCTCTACGTTAACACATCTTGCCTTTGTGATTGTTTTCTGTGCGTTTGCTTTGGCTAACCCACAGTGGCTTGCACGATATGCCTGATAAGTAAGTGCGCATTATGCATCTTGCCATGAAAAGAAACCATGCATTCACAATGAACTTCTGTCATTTTGCACACAAGTACACATGGTTGGGAAAATTAGGATTAATGAATTCAGTGTTACAAGGGATTATGTAGGCAATGCTAAAGAAGGGCAGCAGCTATGTTTAAGGGGAAGAAACCCAACCAGGAAATTACATAAAAATCATTGACATGTGTGATTGTCTGGAATCCAACTGACTACAGTATGCCTGGGTCTTTAACCTGCTGAAGGTGGGGGAAAAAAGCAAATACCCTTTAAATCAACTGAGATATAAATTGCCATGTGTTGTGGAGCAATGTTTCAATATGTATAAAAGAAGAACCGTTTACCTTTGAGATGGGATTAAAATGAAAAAGAACATCATATTTTCCAAGAGGCCACAGATGAATACCTCAGCAAAAATAATTTTGAAGTTCTTTATCTTTTTATGGAGTACTCTTATTCACAGGAGCAACATTGCATTTATCAGATCAGTAATTTTAAATTTGGTTCCTCTCAAAGTAACCTGAAGGGGTTTGGGGGCCTGGCAGCGCGGGGTGTTTTTCCTGCTCCATTGCAACCTGGAGAACAGCAAAAGCTCTGCAAGAAAAATGCAAACTTGGCTTGAGCTGTTTCTCAAGAGCTTCTAGTATGTGCCCATTGAAGTTACAGTGGACAACTGATGGAATTCCAATAGAAACCTCCCCCAGTTTTCTTTATAGAAAAATGACAAACCTTTGAGGGGCCAAGGGTCAGGTAACTGTTACCTAATGGTAGCATGAATTGCAAATAAGGAAGTGGGAGGGCATATATTTGTCCAGTTCTGAAATATCCTTGCTAATTTTATTCATCTGCTCTTCTCTCATTCTCTGTCATTATATCTTGCGTGCTTCCTGTGCCTTGTTTCCATAGGTGCTAGTTGGTCTTTGGTACTTTGCCAGAGTGCCCATTATTTATGTGTCAGCCTGGGCAGTGAATGTGGATGTGCTAATTAGCTTCCAGAGGCATCATAGAACAAACCTTGGTCTGTTGTTATCCATTTTCCACAAGGAGGAAGATGAAAATCTGGCAGCATAGGTGGATGCAGAAAAAATCTGAAAGGGAGTTTGTGAGAGATCTTCCCAGAGCTAATGAGTCAAAATGTTTTGGTGAATTGGTTTATTATTGTCACATGGTTTATTATTGTCACCGAGGTACAGTGAAAAACTTGTCTTGATGCCGTTCATACAGATCATTTCATTACAAAGGTACATTGGGGTAGTACAAGGTAAAACAATAACAGAATGCAAAATAAAGTCTTACAAAGAAAGTGAGAAAGTGCAATGCAGGTAGACAATAAGGTGCAAGGTCATAGCAAGGTCAAGAGTCCACCTTATCATACGAGGGAACCATTCAATAGTCTTATAACAATGGGATGGAAGTTATCCTTGAGCCCGGTGGTACGTGCTTTCAGACTTTTGTATCTTCTGCCCGATGGGACTGGGAAGAAAAGAGAATGTCCAGGGTGGGTGGGGTCTTTGATTATGTTGGCTGCTTTACTGATGCAGCGAGAAGTGTAGACAAGAGTCCATGGAGGGTAGGCTGGTGTCCGTGATGTGCTGAGCTGTGTCCACAACTCTCTGCAGTTTCTTGCAGTCGTGGGCAGAGCAGTTGCCATATTAAGCTGTGATGCATCCAGATAGGATGCTTTCTATGGTGCATCGATAAAAATTAGTGAGAGTCAAAGGGGACATGCCAAATTTCTTTAGCCTCCTGAAGAAGTGGAGGCGCTGGTGAGCTTTCTTAGCAGTGGTGTCTATGTGGTTGGACCAGGACAGGCAACTGGTGATGTTCACTCTCAGGAACTTGAAGCATTCAACTCTCTTGACCTCAGCACCATTGATCTAGACAGGTCCATGTGCACCGCCCCCACCGCCCCCACTTCCTGAAGTCAATGACTAGCTCTTCAGGTCTGCTGACATTGAGGGAAAGGTTGTTGTTATGACACCATGTTACTAGGCTCTCTATCTCCTTCCTGTACTCCGACTCATCGTTATTGAGATACAACCCACTATGGTGGTATCACCTGCAAACTTGTAGATGGAGTTAGAGCAGATTCTGGTCACAGAGTTGTGAGTGTGTAGGGAGTAGGGTAGTGGCTGAGGATGCAGCCTTGTGGGGCACCAGTTTTGAAAATAATCATGGCAGAGTTGTTGTTGCCTATCCTTACTGATTGGAGTGTGTTGGCCAGGAAGTCAAGGATCCAGTTAGAAAAGAAGGTGTTGAGTCCCAGGTCTATGAGTTTGGAGATGAGTTTGCTTGGAATTATTATATTCCAGGCACGGTAGTGTAGCAGTTAGCGTAATGCTTTACAGTGCCAGTGACCCGGGTTCAATTCCGGCCACTGTCTGTAAGGAGTTTGTACGTTCTCCCCATGTGTCTGTGTGGGTTTCCTCCAGGTGCTCCGGTTTCCTCCCACGTTTCAAAGACATACAGGTTAGAAAGTTGTGGGCATGCTATGTTGGTGCCGGAAGCGTGGTGACACCTGCGGGCTGCCTCAGAACACTCTACACAGAGAAAAGATGCATATCACTGTGTGTTTCGATGTACATGTGATTAATAAAGATATCTTATTGAAAGCAGAGGTGTAGTCAATAAACAATTGTCTAATGTAGGTGTCTTTACTGTCCAGATGCTCCAGAGACGAGTGTAGGGCCAGGGAGATGGCATCCGCTCTCTTGAAATGTGATCACATCAGCACCATAACACAGAGAGAAAGAGAGAAGAAAGGCACATTGTAATATTTGATCTGACAAATATTTGCTACCATTAACTATTTTGATGTCTCGTTAAGAAAAAATAGTGCAAAAGTTCAACCATCATTACCTGTGCATGTGTATGTGTTTGTTTGTGACAAATGAAGGTGCCTGCTGGTTACCATTCATTTAATTATACTCGGATAGTATGCTATAGATACACTATAAATTGCATAATAAAACACCCTTTCCATACAAATGTGAGAGCATCTCATAAGCATGAGCTGATATATCTAGTCACGTTTGCAAATGAATGGAAAGAAGATCTTTGCCAAATACTTGTTAAAAAAAATACTCCCTAATGGCACGATAGACTTACATTCCTTTTAAAATAGTTAGGTTCTCTGACAAGAACATATGAGCATTACCGGATATCTTCCATTCCAATGTCTGAGCAGTAGCTCTGTCTGCTTTCTCCTGCTAAGTGTGGTATCGGATGTTCATAAATTATTCATGAAGATTTTTTCTATGAATGAAATCCAGCTGTGCAGTAAAGAGTTTTCATCAAGTCTAAATTCAGATTTAAAAAGTAAGACTAAATCTAGCTTCCATTTGTTAACTATTCACAGGTGTCTGATTTTAAAGCTGTTTGACAAAGTTTTATTTATAGTAGTTTGCAGTTTGTAGACCCAGAATAAAATGTTAATGCCATTGCATATGCATGATAAAATGTAATTTTTTTATCCTTTGCCAAAAGAGCTAGGTTTCACAACATCAATTTCTTTTGTAGGCCGAAAAGTCCCACATTTCAAGGATGGCGATTTTGCTAATCCTCAGGCTATGTTCAGTGATGTTTAGGCTGTATTGTCCATTGGAGTGTTATCTCAGGTTTCATTCACAGATGTTTTAATGCAAGTACTGGGAGGTACAGGAAATAGGACAGGTGGACAGAGAAACCAAATGCAGGACTAATTTGGGTTGACATCATTCCATCAGGAACCTTGTGACATTAAATAAGGAGAACTTCAGCAAAATAAAAAAAGATCAGTCTCTTGTCAGGATGCTTCCAACCAGTAGTTCTGCAGTGTAAAACAGAAGAATAAGGGGAAACCAAGAACCATTGATAGGCTGACCACTTTTTCCCTTCATAGCATGGGATAATGTGGCATCACTGGAGTTATACTTCTAGCCTGTTCCTAGCATCTGTGCTCTCTCTACAGAGGTTTCCTTAAATCTTGCTTCCATCTGGAACTATAAACGTATTGAAGTACTCCCCTCATTTGCAATCAATCCCTATATATCTTGACTATTCTTGCCATTCTCCTACTGTTCATTTTACCTCTCACTTTACTGACTATGTGGATCAGCTATCATTACTCCTTCCCTCATCTCCCTTCTGCATATTTCTTCACCTGTATGAGTTTATTGTGGATGATTGTGGGCCTGATGATGGAGGAGTGATTACACTTTGACCACTGGTGAAGCTTCTCTGCTTGCCCACACCCTTCTGCAGTTATCCTGCCCAGACTGCCATGGTGGCAGAGTGGCTCTCGTCACAGCATTACTGGGTCTGCACTGTTGATGCAACACTCAGTCAAATGCTGCAGCAGTCACGCTAACCACATTTCTGGAATTTGTCTCTTCGGTCAATGTTTGGGCCAAAGCTGTAATGAGGTTCCAAGCCATGTGATCCTGGTGAAACCCAAACTGGAAATTATTGCTGTTGGTTAGAACTTTTGATGATGGTTTCCATCACTTAGCTGATTACGGAGAGCAGACTGATTGGACAATAGTTAGTTGGAATGAATTAGTCCTGGATTTTGTGAACAGGACACACATAGGCAGTTTTCCACATTGCTGGGTCATTCATAGCTATCCTATCCTTCCTTAATCTTTACCTCCATATAAAGTCTCCAATCCATAATTATGCATCCCTGACCTCACCATCTCAATTGGCTTTACTATCCCTATTGTCTCAATCAATGAAAGACCAACTCTGATCATTTCTTTGTATCATTCTCCCTCCATATCCTCTTCCACCTTCACCCATCTATCTCTACTTCCTTCTCAAATTATCCCTGGAGAAAAAGCTCTCTTGCAACACAGTTACATCTACCCTTTCAAAATCCCTGTTTTTAGACATCAGGCCTCCATTTACCATAACATTTCTGCAGCTACTGATCAGGACCACAAATGCACTTCTATTTTTGATGGTCTAGTCCCCATTAAAATCATTATTCTCTGTCACACTCACCTTCCTCTGCTCAGCTCTGAGTCAGTCAAATGAAGTCTTGAATTGGTTTTATCTGTCACTGCTGGATCTGGACCATATAAAACATGATTGTTCTCTTCTGGTAAATATTTCTTGCTTCCATGATCATCCTGGAATGCAAAAATATCTCCTAACTCTGCAAGCTGTCTTCTTAACACCCCCACCCCCCAACCCCTGCCTCTGTCTTGACCATCCTCACCTCCACTGGTAAGTCTGAGGAACTCATGGATTTCTTCACTACTAAGCTTCTATAAGCTGCCTCTCACTTCCTTTCCTTCCCTAACCTCGAAGGTCCAAACTTTCCCAAAGAATTCCCCCTGCTTTGTCACCTTGTCATTTCGGTTCTTGCCAATCTCCTCTCATCCCCTCTCTGTGGTCAGCCTTCCCACGTGACCACCTCCTCCTTCCGACTAAGCTGCTGACCACCCTTCGTTCCTGTTTGTGGTTGCTTGCCCACCACAAACCTGTGACAGCTGTTATCAAAGTTACAAATGACATTGTTTTTGAGTCATAGAGTCATAGAGCAATACAGCACAGCTACAGGCCCTTTAGCCCAATCAGTCTGTGCCAACTATGATGCCCACCTATCTAGTCCCAATTTCCTGCATTCGGCTAATATCCCTCTAAGCCCCGCCCCTCCATGTACCCATCCAAGTGCTCCTTAAATGATACCATTGTACCTGCCTCAACCACTTCTTCTAGCAGCTCGTTCCATATGCTCACCATCCTCTGTGTGAAAAAGTTGCCCCTCAAGTCCCTTTTAATCTTTCTCCTCTCACCCTAGATCTATGCCCCTAGTTTTGGACTCCCCTACCCTGGGGAAAAGATTGTTACCATCCACCTTATCTATGGCCCTCATGATTTTATAAGCCTCTATAAGGTCACCCCTCATTCTCCTACATTCCAAGGAATAAAGACCTAGCCTGGCCAGCCTCTCCCTATAATTCAGGCCCTCTAATCCTGGCAATATCCTCAAATCATTTCTGCACTCTTTCCTGTTTAACTACATCTTTCCTATAACAGGGTGACCAAAACCGTACACAGTACTCCAAGTGAGGCCTCACCAATGACTTGTACAACTGCAACATAATGCCCCAACTCCTATATTCAATGCCCTGACTGATGAAGGCCATCATGCTATAAATGCCTTTTTCACCACCCTGTCTACCTGTGACGCCGCTTTCAACGAACTATGCACCTGTACTCCTGGGTCTCCCTGTTCCATATACTCCCTAGTGCCCTACCATTCATAGTATAAGTCCTGCTCTGGTTTGACTTTCCAAAATGCATCACCTCACACTTATCTGCATTGAAATCCATTTGCCACTCCTTGGCCCACTCCTCTAACTGATCAAGATCTCCCTATAATCTCCAATATCCTTCTTCACTATCAACAACAACACCTAATTGCAACGTTGCAATTGCAATGAATGCAAAAAATTTATCAATCTATCTTCTCTCATTTGTTTTCACCTGTCAACTGCCTTTAACCTGACTGACCAAACTATCCACTTCCAAAGCTTCACTTAGGCCCAGCTGTATGCCACTGTACTCGCCCGATTCCATTCTTATGAATATTTTGGGTGGAAGGTCATTGACCTGAAGAACTAACTCCATTTCTCTTGCCCCGGATGCTGCCTGAGCTGCTGAGTACTTACAGCATGTTTTGTTTTTCAGATTTTGAACATTTGAAGTCTTTTGCTTTTCTGTTTTTACCAATCCACTTGTAGTCAGAGAATCTCCTGGACCGGTTTTGGTTCCCACTCCCATATTGTTATCTTTGCTACCCCATCCCACTTCTTGTCTACTACTCTTTCCATGTTCCGGATAGCACACAGTCCCATTCTCCCATCAATCCAATGCACAATGATTTACATTTAAGCAATAGTTATATTTTAAATTTCTTAGAGGTCATTTTCACAATCTCCCCATGGCATCATTCTTCTCTATCTCTGTAATCTTCTCCAAACAATTTGCCCCTCCAATTATAAGTTCTTAATTATCCCAGACTGTAACTGCTGTACCATTAGGCACTGCATTTTTCAGTTGCTAAGGCTGTAAATTCTGGTATGTCTTTTCCAAACCTGTCTTCCCTCTTCCTTCAGTGCACTTATCAAAACCTATTTCTTTGATCTAACTTTTGGTCATTTGCCATGAAGCATCCTTTTTTGACTCAGTGACCAATTACTTTTAGTGAAACTCTTGTGAAACACCGTGGGATATTTTATTATGTTAAGGGCAGTACATAAATGCAAGTTTCTATTAATCAAAAGAAATTGAATTTTCAGTTAACTTAGTGGAGCTCATTTCTAAAATTTTGCTTTCCCAAATTAATTGCAATGATTTTTGTATAAGTTGTTTATATGCAACTGTATATCTTAAACCTGGTTTCTTGATTAATATCCAGATGATTGTGAAAACTATGTATTCTGATTGGATACCAGGATTTGGCTTGGTGCCTGCTGTATCTCTTTTTTCTCAATGGAATGCAACAGTTGGCTGTTTGCCAGATACTATGGAGTCTCTGAGTTTTTATCAATTGGCCCGGTTGTTTTTAAGTTGATTGTTTGATGCAGTCACTGAAAGATCAGATTGCTTTCAGTTAATGTAATTTATCAAAGAAGTCATCCTGGAATTCATCACAGCTCTCAACTCTTCAACCTAAGCAAGTGTCGTTTGACACTCTGAAATTCTCCTTCCTGAGTGCCTCTGGGACCTTGTTAGGAGAGTACTATATTTCTACTGAAACCTCTGAGAACATTCATTCTTGATTTCCTTTACAGAAAGCATGTGTGTGCATGTGCTTTTATATTTGAGAAATATTGGTTAGCATTGCAATGCATGAGAGAGTTTGATGTGGAGTGATTGAGTGAACTAGGCCTGTCTTCTCTGGAGTTCAGAAGAAGAATGAGAGGCAACGTCAATGAAAATTCTTGTGGAGCGCAACAAAGTTAATGCAAGGAGGATGTCTTCCCTGGGTGAGGAGACTATAGCCAGGGGTCACAGCCCAGAATGGGAAATAGGCTGTCTTAGGACTGAGATGTGGAGAAAGCTTTTCATTCAGAGAGCAGTGAATCTTTAGAATTCTGTAAACCCAAGCATTGAGGAGGTTCAGTCATTGAATTTATTTGGAACAGAGACTTACAGATTTCTGGATATTAGGGGAAGCAAGAGATATGGGCTTAGTGAACAAAAATGGAACTGAGGTAGTAGATCTTGATGAATGGTGGAGAAGGATCAAAGGGCTCCTAATTCTTATATTCTTAAATTGTAATGCTACTGACTGAAGCTAATGCAAGGCAGAACTAAGTTTCTGTTCTTGCAAATTACCCTTCCAGTTTTGTGTTCTCAGTGGGGAGCTGAGCTTGCATTGGAGATTCTGTTGATTTACTTGCATGATTTTTTTCAAACATTAATGGCCAACAAGTTGTGCTGTGAGTGCTGGAATTTCTAACAACAGCTCAGTTTTGGTTATATTTGTTAAAGTAAGTTAAGTCATAAGGCAAAACAATGCAGATGCTGGAAATTGTCACCTCATCTGGTAACTTCGCATTTCATTCATCTTCTCCTTCTTATATCCACCTCTGAGATACTTTTGTTATTCACTGCTTGAGTCATTCAATCTCTCTTGGTCTCATTACAAACCTTCCCTATTGTTCTTTGTGCCTCTTTCCCTTACTCTGCAACTTGTATCTTGCTTCATTTCTAACTTTCCCTGGTGCTGATGAAAGATCATTGGGCCAAAAAGTTAACTCTTCTCTCTTCACAGATGCTGCCTGATTAGCTGAGTATTTTCAGCAGTAACCTTTCTGTTTTGATTTTTTAAAATTTATTTATCCTTTCACAATTGATATCATGTAATCTTATCTTTTTTTTGCTTATAAAAAGAATAAGTTCAGATGTAAGTCACCAAATTCTTAAACAACAATGTATATAGACATAATAAACTGCTTATTTGCTGTATATAAAACACATTAGTCATCTTGAAGCTGTCCTGCCGTAAGTGTCTGTGAGGGCTGAAGGCTGTGTGACAATTCCAACTGCACATTTTCAAAGGTAAAGATGATGGGCACGCAAAAATAATTCCACTGCAAAATCGTCCTCCTAGAAGAAAATAACGTATATTGAGGCCCCATCCCTTTTTCTTTGGCCATATACTTTTCCACATGAGTAAAGCTACTTTCAGACTGTTTGGTTTCAAACTGCAGAAATAACTTCAAGTTCAGACTACCCGCTTGAAAATCACGACCATTAAGCAAGCATAGGCTTCCTTAATGGTGAGGGGGATCAAACCTGGGATTCCTAAATAAAAACAGAAGATTCTGGGAAAGTTCTGTCGAAGGACTTTGCCCTGAAATATTAATGCTGTTTTTCGTTCTACAAATGCTGCCTGATCTCGCTGAGTAACCCCACCATTTCCTGTTTTACTTCAAATTTCCAGTATCTGTAGTCATTTGTATTTCAATTACTTTGGAAATCTCAGATCTCCTGAAGCAATAATCCCTTATTGTATGTTCACTTTGTGGCTATCTTACCACATTGAGCTCATCTAACTTTTCTGCACAGATGCCAAACAATAATAATGAAAAGTGGCCAATGAATGTTTCAGTGATTGATACCTGACAGAACCTGAATAATGCTCGCAACTTAGAACTTTGTATCCCACTGCTCATATTTTATACAGTGGGAGGAAATGAGTCACTTCTTGGTCACACAAACTCTGAAAAATGCATGTTTCAGGAATCTGTGCATTTATGTAATGCCCTTCTTGACCTTGGCACTTCAAAGCACTTTACTGCTAATATAGAATCTCTGAAGTCACTGTAATGTGGAACAGGCCATCTTAAAAGCTTCAACTATTTTAGTGGCAGCTTCTCCTCATTCTTCCTGCAATATTAACAACTGCATTGGACTTGAACTGTCAGCTGTTTCGAAGTATCAAATCCACATTTAATAAGTTCATATAAAAAATTTAAAGGATGTTTTTTTGGCATGCAATCCACTCATCATTGTTTCATGCTATTGTACAATGTTTAGTATTTATATACATATTATAAATTGCCAATGAAATAGATACTAAAAATGGAATAAGTTTCATAGTGATTCAAAATAAATTCAAATGCAAATTCAAGGTAACCACAACTTCTGAGGAGTGATTTCTATCATGTAGTCCTGGGGAGGCTTGCTTGCACAGAAAATCCCAGTATCTTCAACTGTTTAACACAAGGATGGAAAATCATGGCCAGCACAATCTGGATTCCAGATTTGTACACACTGTAGACAAGGCTTTGTTCCAGGATATGGTGAGATTACCCCTGAACAATTTGTGGGGTTGATTTTCCTGGCCACTGCTCAAATGAGCAGTGCAGAGGAAAATGAGGTGGAGATCTATGGCTCTGGATCTCCAGTCTTCATTATGCAGCTTGGAGATGTCTGGGATTATTCTTGAGGAGTGTGTATTATCAGAACTGACAACAGGTGCTGTCAGAGGATGAGCTAGCCATTAAAGGGCATTTTTCAGTACCAGCTTTCTCCAGCAAAGTCCAAAGGCTGTCTATTTTAAAGATAGCTCAGAATAAGTGGGCCTTGTGTGTAGTGGCTGGCTCCTCCAAGCAGAGGTTCAGCTCACCGAAGGTTCAGGCATTGAAACTAGTGAACACCACCCCCACTGCCTTTCTGAATTGTTTTCAAAGTGTCTTTGAAATGTATCTGGGGACATGTTGGCCTTGGGGCAATATTACACTAGGTCAGGAAGAATGCATCCAAACTATTCAAGGAGAACAGCCATGAATAGGAAATTCTACCCTTGTATGTTTCATTTGTAATTACTGTTTATATGAGTTATTAAGGAGTTCAGTAAAGAGACCATCACTTTAAATCTCACCAGTCCCAGGCTTAGCTTATTCGGTCATGGTTTGCTGCTTTTGGCTTCCCTTGCCTTTCCTACTTGACCTGTGGGTGGAAGTGACATGGTGATAAGTTACTGGATTAGCATCCAGAAGCCTGGATTTGTACTGGTTCAGAGATATGAGTTTCAATTCTGCCATAGCTACTGGGAAATTTAAATTCTAGTAATTAAATAAATGTGGACTATATCAGTAACTATAACCTTGAAAATACTGGTTAGAAGTAAGAACACTCCTGGTTCAATAACTTTCAGGGAAGGAAATCTGTCACCTTTAGAGCTTGACCTGTTTGTAACTCCAGATCCACCTGTGTGGTTGACTCTTAACATTCCCTAGCAATGGCCCAGCAATTCGAAGGCAAGTAGTAAAGGATGGTAAATACTGGCCACGTGTGTTTTCACATCCTGTGAACAAATAAATAACTGAAATAAATTATTTATTTTTCAATACACAACCCTGCATTTCATATTTTGCCTTGCTGAAGTGATCAGAGTTATTATTTCTCCAGTTCCAGATCTGACCTGTGCCAAACAATATGGAAGTTGTCATTGATTTCAAAGAGCAAAGCACCCTTCATTCTGCAGTAACATCATTTCTAACCTCAATAAGTTTAATTAGTACATAAATCTTATGGAAATCTCCAGATCATTGCAACTATTCACTTTATTGCTTTTCATTTAAGAATTTGCTTCCAAAATTAATTTGTGTGACTGGTATCAGCAGTTTGGTGAAGGGTATTGATGTATCTTTGTCAGCAATGAGAACAATTGATCTGTTCTGAAGTTTGAGAAGTGATAGGGATGGTTTTTAAACTGTCCAATGGTATTTTCACTTTTTATTGAACATGTACATCTTTAATATATATACATTCAATTGATCACTCCAGCTTTCATATTCAGGTCTGGCATCTGTATTCAAGTCTACAGAGGTAGGATGGAGAGTCAAGCAAAACCCACAGTCAGTGTCCACGTCTTGTTTGAGTGAGTGTGCAGTATAACACTGGACTCAAAATGAAGTCTGAGTTTTGGCAGTAACAGTTATTTAAGGAAATAATGTTAAGGGTGCATTTCTGTTTCAAGGGTATATCTTTAGTATTATTCAAGTTATTGTTGCAATTCAGAAATTGAGGGCATTGTTGGAAAAGTCATATTTATTGCCCATCTTCAGTTGCCTAAACTATGGAGTCCTGATGTCAATGGTGATCCCACAATGATGTTAAGGAAGGTTTCCCAGGACTTTACCTATTAACAATGGAAGAACTGTGATACACATCTATCTTATTGTATGACTTGAACAGGAAGTTGTAAGTGAATGGCCTCATCATTTGCTGATCTTATCCTCTCCTATAGTCAAGGTTGCGAGCCAGGATGCTGCTATTGCCCCTTACCATGTAATTGGTTAGTTTTCTGTTATACTTCACACTTGAACCTCGTTGATAATAGAATGACTTTGGGGATGATGAGGTGAGCTACTCCTTTCAGAGCACCAACTCTGTCCTGCTCCTGTGCCTGTGGTACAGATAGGCTGATACAGTTAAGCTTTCAATTAATGGTAGAGTCAAGAGTGGGGATAGAGGGCCTGGTCAGGGCAATGAGGTGGTGGTACACCTAATCATGAAATCATAGAATTCTTGTTACACTGAAGGAAGCTACTTGGCTGTTGAAGTCTATGCCAGCTCCTTATTGAGCAATCCAATCAGTCCCATTCCCCCACTCTTTCCCCATAATTATTAGCTCTCAAATACCTATCTGTTTCTCCTTGAAGCTACTTATTGTTTCTGTTTCCAACATCTCTAAATGCTGTGAATTCAAAATCATAACTATTCCCTGCATTAAGAAAAACTTTTCTTCACACCCCCAGCTTTTTGTGTGGGACTTAATCAAATGCTTTCTGAAAATCCATGTTTCTTTCCTTTATCAAACTTTTCTGTTACCTCATTTAAACAAAACAACTGTAGGAGTTTTCTGTCCATTTACACTATGAAGATGTTTTATTTTGGGCAGATTTGCAAAGGAATAAAAAGCAGAAAATGCTACAAATATCCAGTAGGTCAGGCAGCTCCTGAGAGAGAAAGAGCCATCATTTCAATTTGATGACTTTATTCAAGCATGTCTTTACAAATGCTAAGAAAATATTAATGCATTGTTTTCCATTGGACAATATTAAGATCTGTGGTAAGACCAAGACTGACAAAGAGCAATCTTTAAAAAGCAAACTATTAGCAGGATGGCCAAAGTTAGAGAAATTTATAAATGTACAAGTCCATGCTGAAGCCATGGCATGAAACCTGCTAGAAGAGGCGCTAACACTGAAAATTGGACTTAATTCACAAAAGAAATGCAAATTCTCAAACTCAGACTAAGGACTTTAATAAATCAGTAATTCAAAGGGTTTAAGACAAACCTATAAATTAGAGACTAAAACAGCTCTGAAGTTCGGTGCACCCATGCAATCCTGCAGCAATTGCATCTACACATGGATCTCCACTGCTGCTGTGTTCAATACAGTGAGCAATTAGCCACATGATTCAGAATTTCTAGCTGTGCAAAAGGGTCAATCTAAGACTGTTACCAAAGTGTGGTCAAAGATGTAGTTTGACATTTGTGGTATTAATTTCAGAAAGACATGGTACACTGGACCAGCAAATTTCTTTAATTGAAAGCATACAATGATCGGTAGTACCTGATGGTGAAGTAAGTTTGCTCCTCTCCACTTTTGGCCCCACAAAAAACTTCTTCAAATCTGTGTGAGCAGTAAGAAATGAAGGAGAGGAAGCCATTCTACACAGGGACCAAATGGGTGCACAGCAAACACCTTGCCCATTGGTCCAAGAAAATGCCCTTGGGGATTATTAAAGTACTCAAATAATGTTTATGTGAAAACATATGAAATAGGAGCAGGAGTAGGCCATGTGCCCTGTTGACTGTTGTCCACCATTCAAAATGACTTCTGTTGTGAATGCAATCAATGACCAAGACTTCAGTTCTAAAGAGGAGAGAATTCTAAAGATTTGTCACCTACTGAATGAAGATACTTCTCCTCATTTCAGTCCAAATGGCCTACCCCTGACTGTTACATACTCCTTGCCAAGGGAAAGATCCTCCCAGTAACTACCCTGTTGAGCCCTCTAAAAATCCTGTACATTTTAGTGAGGTCATCTGTCATTCTTCTAAACTCTAGAGAATAGAGGCTTAGCCTACTCAGTCTGTCCTTAAATGCCAGTGTCACTAGTCTGCTGAATCTTTGCTACACTCCTTTGACAAGTACATCCCTTTTCAGGTAAGAAGACCAAAATTCAATACTCCAAGTGTGGAGTCACTAAGGTGAGAAAGATTTCTATTAAGTGGTCTTTACTCGTGTACTCAAAGTCTCTTGCAATCAAGGCCAACATATCTTTTGCTTTCCTACTTGACTCCTGTTTGCGCATGTTAGCTTTCAGTGACTTATGAAAAATGATGTACAGACCCTTTTGGACATTTCCCAATTTCTCACCATCTAAAACATACCTAACAATTGTTTTTTTAAACAATTTTGCAATCTACACTAGTCTAATGCCATAGTTCCATGTACCATGATCACCGACCCTCCATGTGGGACCTTATTTGAAAGCCTTCTGAAAATCCCAAAACACTGGTTTCCCCTCATCTACTCTGCTAGTTACATCCTTGAGCCTCAATACATAAGTAAAAACATAATTTCCCTTTCATAATGAACTCACTTGCCAAACATTACTTGTTATAGAAAATCTGTCCAACAATGACCCTGTTTTTGAGAGGTGAAAAAATAACTTTATATTTTCACTGGTTATAACAGAGTGAGAAACTTTCAAATTATTAGTCACAAAAGCTTTTAAGGATTTTCAAAGCCCTCTTGATAAAACTGACATAATGGACAACTTGGTGCTCCAGGGAATGTACATGCACTAATGATCTCCCACACACGAAGCTTCAAAATTCAGATATGTCATTTTGAGTGGGACCTCATCGAAAACCTTCTGTAAATGCAAGCACACCACATTAATTGGTTCCCTCTCACCTACTTAACTAGATACATCCTTAAAAAAGCCAATAGATTAGTCAAACATCATTTCTCTTTCAGAAATTCATGTCGATTCTGTTCGTGTGTTTTGATATTATATCCTTAATTACACATTCCAGCATTTTCTTAACCAGCCATATCCTCAAAGAATTCCAACAGATTATTAAAATATGATTTTCTGTTTGTGTCTATGCTGACTCAGCTCAAACCTATTATTCTTTTTTTAGATGTTATATCCTTCATTATAAATTCCTGCACTTTACCAACTATGAACTGATTTAAGGATCACTGGTCAGTAGTTCTGACTTCTCTCCCCCTCCTTTCTTGATCACTAGAGTCCCACTTGCTACCCTTGCAGGAACCATTCTTAAATTTGTAGAATTCTGGAAGATGATAACCAGAGTCCCCATAGCCACAACTTTTAAAATTCTGGAATTTACATCAGGCCTTGGGATTTCTCAAGTTTCAGATTCATTAATTCTCTTGTATTTTTTCCTTCATTTGCACTGAAGCGTTGGTTCTCCAGTATTTCTGAGAGCTTTTTGTTTTGTGAAGACAGACAAAATATTTATTTACTCCTCTGCCTTTTCCCTATTCCCCATTAAAAATTCATTTTATCTAGGTTGTCCAGAATTGATTGTTAAATGGTTTCATTGTTTTCTTGAGCTCATTAATAAATACTTGAGTTCACATCATTTCATGAGAGCAGGAAAATCAGTGTGACTCACATCCTGTGGAGATCCTGCCAGAGCCCTGCCCTGTGTCTCTTTGGGCTCACCTTCACATACACGCTCATGATCTTCCACTGTTCCTCAAGTGATGGAAAAATAGCACAACACCAGATTTCTGTGTAGAGATGTAACAACACGCCGAGTTAGAAAGATCAGCAATAAACTATCTACCACAATGCTCACATCCGCTAAGGGTTAATATGCCCTTTCCCCAAAAGCTGTTCCTGTAAGCTCCATCAAAAGGAACAGCTGCATGAATGAAAAAAAAATCTCTTTTCAAGAGTCCTTCAAGATAAAATGTTGCAAATGCACACGAGTGTTCAATATTCATAGAGTCACAAAGTCAGAGCTACACAGCACTGTAACAGGCCCTTTGGCTCAATTTGTCTGTGCCAACCAAGTTGCCTAACTGAGCTAGTCCCACTTGCCAGTGTTTGCCCATATCCTTCTAAACCTTTCCTATCTAACTGTCCAAATGCCTTTTAAAGCCTGTGATTGTACCTGCCTCTACCTGTTCCTCTGGCAGCTCATTCCATATACCCACCACCCTCTGTGTGAAAAAGTTGACCCTCACGTCCCTTTTAAATCTTTCCCCTCTCACTTTAAACCTATGCCCTCTAGTTTTTTCCCCTATCCTGGGGAGAAGAGTTTGGCTTTTTACTTTATCTCTGCCCCTCATGATTTTATAAACCTCTGTAAGGTCACCCCTCAGCCTCCTAAACTCCAGCAGAAAAAGTCCTAGTCTATCTAGCCTCTTCTTATAACCTAAGGTCTCCAGTTCTATTAATATCCTCAAATCTTTTTTGCACTGCCTCTAGTTTAGTGCATAATGCTATTACAGCGCCAGCGATCCGGGTTCAATTCTGGCCAGTCTGTAAGGAGTTTGTACGTTCTCCCCGTGTCTGCGTGGGTTTCTTCTGGGTGCTCCGATTTCCTCCCACATTCCAAAGATGTACGGGTTAGGAAGTTGTGGGCATGCTATATTGGCACTGGAAGTGTGGCAACACTTGCTGGGTGCCCCCAGAACATTCTACGCAAAGATGCATTTCACTGTGTGTTTCGATGTACATGTGACTAATAAGAAATCTTATGACATTCTTCCTATTAGCAGGGTGACTAGAACTGTATGCAGTACTCTATCTTGTACAGCTGTAACATGTTGCAACCCCTGCACTCAATATTCTGACCAATGAAGGCAATCGTGCCAAACACCTTCTTCCCCACCCTGTCTACCCGTGTTGCCACTTTCAAAGAACTATGTACCTCTGCCCTAGGTCTCTCTGTTCGACAACACTCCCCAGGGCCCTGCCATTTACTCAAAAAAAAAAACAACTTGTATTTTCAAACAAATTTTGTCACAGAGTCACATGAAATTTTAGGACAGATAATCCCAAGTCTGGTCACAGAGAATGTTTAAAAGTCGATCCTAAAATGGAAAAAGTGAGAATGAGGTGGTAAGGGTTAAGAAAGGAATTCCAGAGCTCAGGGTCTTGCCAGCTGGAGTTGGGGCTGCCATTAGTGGAGTGATTAAATTAAGGGATGGTCAAAAGGCTAGGATTGGAGGGACAGAGGTAGTGGAAGAAAGTAAATTATCCATTGAGAGAATTTTTACAGTGAAGGTTATCTGCCAGAATTGCAAATGACTTAGACTTTCCTGGGAGTAGCAAGCAGTCCTTGTGCAGCACTCTCCTACCCAATAGGACTGTCCTTAACCTTGTGCATATTTTCAGATCATAACATCATCCACAAACCCAGCTCTGACTTAGAGCTGAGGACTTCCAGCTGTAAATAGCATCGCATCACAAATGGCATAAACAAACTCCACCCACCTATACCATTTGATAGCTTACTAAATTGTGCCTCCAGGCTGACCCAGCTTTTAAAGCTGTAAAACATTTTTAGTAGTTGAGAATATCACTGACATTCAAATGTATTTAGCACAAGTAAAATTAATCAATATTCAAATGTTTTAAAACATTAAATACATTTGTAAATTCAGTTAATTAAAAAATGTAACTTACCTGAATACTTCTCCCCCTTTCAGCTTTTCCCCTCCATTTGAGATAATAGACTCACTGTTTGTGGGCCAGGTCTAAGCTGCCACAGGTTTACCAAGTATGCTGTCATCTTAAATGCTGGATACTGAAGGATGTTGTTGCTCTACCATTGGATTCCATGAGGAGTCAAACAAAGGAGCACGATTGAGAATTTCCTAGTCAGCACCTACCCAGAAATTCAAAATTTCTGCATTTGTGCACACTTGTGTGGGAGTTCTGAATTTTTTGATAATGCAGCAATAAAATGCAACAATTCCACATGGAACTGCCAATACTTCTCAGGACAATATTTATCCTGTGTAGGATTTTTAATGTAAAGACATTTGTAGAAGATAAACTAGCAAATTGGGAGCAGCCTTTACTCCCTGACAGACAAAAGTCATAATGTCTTGTAACTGCTGGCTTCCTAATGCATAAAAGCTTTTCTGTTTTGATACCTGACAGTAATTGAATATTACATTTTGCCTGTTCTGGTTAGCCATTCACATATCTTTATCTCAATTGATTTTTGAATGAAACACAAGGCTGCATTACTTGACTGAATGTCTTCTGTCTTCCATTTTGAAAAGAGAACAGCCTCCATTTCGTATCCCAGCTGTTTAAAAGAAATCCAGAGGAATCATTTTTTCATTAGACCCGCTTCCTGATCCCTAATCTTGTTCCCAGTGAGCTGAGCATCCCCATCCTCAGGCATTATTTTTTAGGTACATTTATCCGTGGAACCCATTGAGGCATCTGTGCTAAAGTTGTTATACAAATACATGTTGTTCAGGTCTTTTATGATCTTGGTACTGCAGATGATTATTGACTAGTCCCTCAATCTGGCACAATATCTTTTCCCTTTAGCTTCTATATTGACATGCACATAAAATAAGTTTCAATTTTACAAGGTTCTCCTCCTTTAATTGGCTTCAGAGCTTAAAATTAAGGAAAGGAGTGCTGATAAGACTTGGTTCTTCTTCATTGTATTAAGTTCAGAAATTGTCAGTGGAATTGAAACTTGGTGAGATTGTCATCAGGGCACAATTTTCCATATTGTTTCATTTGGTCAAGGAGTTTCACAGATAAACTAGTTTGCCAGGCACCCAGAAAATATAGAATACCAACCTTAATATAGTATACACAATCAATTTAATGTTTCTCTTAATGCAAAATCTTAATGTGAGCTTGTTTAAAAAGTCTCATTAGCTTGTCATTTACTGGTTTAAAAAACTTTGACACTCAAACAAAAACTAGCATTTTTAATCACATATTGCTGGAAAAGAGATCTCTGGGGACTAGGATTTAAAGTAGCACAATCTTATTTTCTCCAGTGATAAAGAACAGAAGCTGCTGGGTACCACTTCAGGAGCACAGAGCATAGTACACTTGATTAGAAAAAGTGAAAATACATTGCTGGTTCACACAGGAGTGCTTGGGTCCCTGGATGGAGGGAAGGGAAGTAGTAAAAGGGCAGGTAGTGTCCCCTACAATGGAGAAACTACATGTAGACTGAATGGCCACTTTGTGCAATCTCCATTCAGTCCACAAGGATGACTGTGATTATCTAGTAGCCTGTCATTTTAATTCTCCTTCTCCCTCTTACTCTAACCCTTCTGCCTTTGGCCTCTTGAAGGGTTCCAATGAAGCTCAAATGAAGCCCAAAGTAAGCTCGGGGAACAAAATCTCATCTTTCATTGCAACACACTTCACCCTTGGGGGCTCACCATCAAATTCAGCAATTTTATATAACCATCCTTCCAGTTTATGTCAGATCTGGACACATCTGGTGTAAGAGCACAGAATGTTGGGGATACTCGATGGGTTGGGCTGTGCCTGTGAGGAAAGGGATGGGTTTGGCGTTTTGGGTTGATAACCTCTCATGAACCATAGAACACTACAGCACAGAAGACAGGCCATTTGACCCTTCTAGTCTGTGCAAAAACGTTATGCCGCTGGTCCCACTTACCTGCACCTAGTCCATAACCCTCCAGACCTCTCCCGTCCATGTATCTATCCAATTTATTAGAAACATAGAAAAACCTACAGCACAATTCAGGCCCTTTGGCCCACAAAGCTGTGCCAAACATGTCACTACCCTAGAAATTACTAGGCTTACCCATTATTTTTAAAACTTAAGAGTGAGCCCGCATTTACTACATCAAATGGCAGCCCGTTCCACACTCCCACCACTGAGTGAAGAAATTCCCCCTAAACCTTTCCCCTTTCACCCTAAAGCCACGTCCTCTCATACTTATCTCTCCTAACCTAGGTGGAAAGAGCCTACTCACATTAACTGTTTATGCCCCTCATAATTTTGTAAACCTCTATCAAATCTCCCCTTATTCTTCTACGCTCCGAGGAATAAAGTCCTAACCGGTTCAATCCTTCCCTGTAACTCAACTCCTGAAGACCCAGCAACATTCTAGTAAATCTCCTCTGCACTCTTTCAATCTTACTGATATCCTTCCTATAGTTAGGTGACCAGAACTGCACGCAATACTCCAAATTTGGCCTCACCAATGTCTTATACAACCTCACCATAACATCCCAACTCCTATACTCAATTTGATTTATGAATGCCAGGATGCCAAAAGCCTTTTTTACAACCCTGTCTACCTGTGACGCCACTATCAGGGAATTATGTATCTGAACTCCCAGATCCCTTTGTTCCTCAATGCCCTACCATTTACTGTATATGTCCTACCTTGATTTGTCCTTCCAAAATGCAACACCTCACACTTGTCTGCATTAAGATCCATCTGCCATTTTCTGGCCCATTTTTCCAGTTGGTTCAGATCCCTCTGCAAGCTTTGAAAGCCTTCCTCACTGTCCACTATGCCTCCAATCTTAGTGTCATCAGCAAACTTGCTGATCCAATTTACCACATCATTATCTAGATCATTTATATAGACAACAAACAACAATGGCCCCAGCACATATCCCTGAGGCACACCACTAGTCACAGGCCTCCAGTCTGAGAAACAATCATCCACTACCACTCTCTTCTCCCACACAGCCAATTTCGAATCCAGTTTACAACCTTCCATGGATACCTAGTGACTGAACCTTCTGAACTAACCTCCCATGTGGGACCTTAAAGGCCTTACTAAAGTCCATGTAGACAACATCTACAGCCTTTCCTTCATCTGCTTTTTAGGTAACCTCCTCAAAAAAACTCTACAAGATTCATTAAACATTATCTACCATGCACAAAGCCATGCTGACTATCCTTAATCAGCCTTTGGCTGTCCAAATACTTGTATATCCGATCTCTCAGAACACCTTCCAATAATTTACCTACTACTGATGTCAGGCTCACCGGCCTGTAATTACCTGGTTTACTTTTAGATCCTTTTTTAAACAACGGAACAACATGAGCTACCCTCCAGTCCTCCAGCAAAGCACCCGTGGGTAAGGACATTTTAAATATATCTGCCAGGGCCCCTGCAATTTCTACACTAGTCTCTCTCAATATCTAAGGAAATATCTTGTCAGGCCCAGGGGGATTTATCTACCTTTATTCACTGTAAAGCAGCAAGCACCCCCTCCTCTTTAATCCCTATATGTTCCATGACCCTACTGCTTGTTTCCCTTCCTTCCATATCCTCTATGCCCATTTCCTGAGTAAATACTGATGCAAAAAAAACTGTTTAAGATCTCCCCCATCTCCTGAGGCTCCACACATAGACATCCACTCTGATCTTCTAGGGGACCAATTTTGTCCCTTACTCTCCTTTTACTCTTCATATACTTGTAGAAACCCTTCGGGTTTACCTTCACATTATCTGCCAAAGCAACCTCATGTCTTTTTGCCTTCCTGATTTCCTTTTTAAAAAGCATTTTCTTACATTTTCTATACTCTTCAAGTACCTCATTTGTTCCTAGTTGCCTATACCTGCTATACACCTCTTTTTCTTAACCAGAGCACCAATATCTCTTGAAAACAGAGGTTCCCTATGCTTGTTAACTTTGCCTTTAATCCTGGCAGGAACATGCAAATGCTGCACTCTCAAAATTTCGCCTTTGAAGGCCTTCCACTTACTGAACACATCCTTGCCAGAAAACAACTTATCCCAATCCACTTTTCCTAGATCCTTTCTCATTTCCACAAAATTGGCCTTTCTCCAGTTTAGAACCAGACCTATCCTTATCCATAATTAACTTGAAACTAATGACATTATAGTCACTGGACCCAAAATGCTCCCCTACACATACTTCTGTCACCTGATCTGTCTGGTTCCCTAATAGGAGATCAAGTATTGCATTCTCTCTCATTGGTAACTCTATATATAGATTTAGAAAGCTTTCCTGAACATATTTGACAAATTCCAAGCCATCCAGCCCTTTCACAGTGTGGGAGTCCCAGTCAATATGTGGAAAGTTAAAATCCCCTACTATTACTACTTTCTGTTTCTTACATCAGTCTGCTATCTCACTACAGATTTGTTCCTCCAATTCTCTGACTATTGGGCAGTCTATAATACAACCCTATTAATGTGGCCACACCTTTCCTGTTCCTCAGCTCCACCCATATGGCCTCTGTAGACGAGCCCTCCGTGCCGTCCTGTCTATGCACAGCTGTGATATTTTCCCTGACTAGTAATGCCACTCCTCCCCCTTTCATCCCTCCCCCTCTATCACGTCTGAAACAATGGAACCCTGGAACATTAAACTACCAGTCCTGCCCCTCCTGCAACCAAGTCTCACTAATAGTAATAATGTTGTAATCCCATATGCCAATCCATGCCCTAAACTCATCTGCCTAACCTACACTACTCCTTGCATTGAAATAGATGCACCTGAGAACATTTCTATCACGTACAAACCTTTGATTTTTGTCAATACCTGCAGTTCTCACATGACCTTTTTCCTCCTCCACATCACTATCTGCTCTAACACTCCGGTTCCCCTCCCCCTGCAAACCTAGTTTAAACCCCCCAGAGCAGCAGTAGCAAACCTACCCGCAAGTATGTTAGTCCCCCTCCAGTTCATGTGCAAACTGTCCCTTTGGAACAGGTCCCACCTTCCCTAGTGGAAAGCCCAATTGTCCAGAAACATGAAGCCCTCCCTCCTGCACCATCTCCTTAGCCACGTATTTAGCTGCATGATCCTCCTATTTCTAGCCTCACTAGCACGTGGCACAGGTAGCAATCCTGAGATTGCAACCTTGGAGGTCCTGTCCTTCAACTTTGCACCTAATTCTCTAAACTCTCTTTGCAGAACCTCCTCCTCCTTCCTATCCACTTCATTGGTCCCTACGTGGACCACAACATCTGGCTGCTCACCCTCCCTCCTGAGAATATTGAGAACTCTATCTCAGATATCACAGACCCTGGCACCAGGGAGGCAGCAGGCCATCCGGGATTCTCGATCTCTCCCACAGAACCTCTTATCTGTCCCCCTAACTATCAAATCCTCTATAACTACTGTTCTCTTCTTTTCCCTCCTTCCTTTCTGAGCTGAGGGTCCCGCCTCAGTGCCAGAGACATGACCACTACAACTTGTCCCTGGTAGGTCATCCCCATCAGCAGTATCCAAAACAGTATACTTATTGTTGATTGGAACAGCCACAGGGGTGCTCTGCTCTTTCTGCCTATACCCCTTCCCTTTCCTAACAGTCACCCAGCTACCTGCCTCATGACTTTTAGGGGTGACTATCTCCCTGAAACTCCTGTCTATGTCTGCCTCACGAATGATCCAAAGTTCATCCAGTTCCTGCTCCAGTTCCCTAACACGGTTTGTCAGGATGCACCTTTTACAGGTGTAGTCATCAGGGACAAGTGTGCTGTCCCTGACTTCCCACATACGGAGCACACAACTGCCCTAACTGCTCCCTTCATTACCTACTCCTCAGTTAATTAAAATAAAGGAACTTACCCAGCCTTACCTCTCTGGGTGCAAGTTCTTCCTCAGCCTCTGCTCGCCGAAGCCTCTCGAGCCAAAGCCTCAGATCTCCACTCCTACCCTGAGCCACTCACACACTGGCTGCTCACCTTCAGTTACCCCTCCTTATATTTGTTCCTGTCAATTATCTTAAGTACTCACTTACTCTAATTAACCAATCAACACTCTGTTTTAAATAATCAGCCCCTACCTGCTAGAGACACACTGCTCCAATGGCTCCCAGGCTGATCCTGTAAGGGAAAAGCCTGCACAAAAACATCATGGTGGTTATTGTGTGCCCGGGGCATGTTTCTTTCTTTATAGATGCTGTCCTGGCCTGCTGAGTATTTCTAGCATTTGGTTTTGTTTTAGATATCCACTGTCTGTAGTTTTCTCCACTCCCCTCCCCCTCTCCCCCTCCCCCCGCCTTATCCCTTGCCATTTTGGATGTAACAGTTTCTCTCTCCACATATGGTGCCTGACTGATGGGCTTTCCCATTTCCTTTATTTCAGATTTCTGTACCTTACAGCTCCTGCAGATGTGCTCTCGCTCTCCTCTGCTGTCCCTTCACATCTTCTCCAGATGGGTTAGCTCCTGTTACATTCTCTTATTGTAAACAACAATCTGTGTCATCCGTCTTTTCTTGGTCTTCAGCCTATCACAGGCATTCACTTTGTTCTTTCCATCTCTCTCCTTTCTGAAAGTTTAAAGGTGACTATTTTTGAAATTTTCTTAGTTCCGAAAAAGTTGGCAAACTGAAGCATTGACATTGTTTCACTCTTCGCAGATGCTACCTGACCTGCAGAGTATTTCCAGAATTTTCTGCTTTTATTTCAGATTTCCAGCATCTACAGTTTTTTACTTTTCACTTGCTTCCTACAATTTTAAATTTGGACTAGGGCTGCGACACAAGTTATGAATTGAAAGTGATGAATTCAAAGTGGATCTCTTCATGGGTTATTTAGTGACCCTGAAGGGGAGTAGCAGATAAAGAGAGTATAGGGTTGGAGTGGTCCTGTTTCTCTCACCCATTCTCTTAGGTTTCAGGTTTAAGCAGTGAAAGCATTGAAACATCATGAGGTAAAGCATTGCTTTTATTCTAAGAGTTTATTAAAAATAGAGGTTTCTAGTTTTTAGCAAATCTAAAAAAAGAAAGTGGTGCTTAGTACTTATAGTTCCCAAAGGTCAGATAATGACATTGTTTCACATGTGGGAATGCTATTGATACCTCCTTCAGTTCTGTGGCACCATTTGTTCCTGTAACTGGACTCCACAACCTGAACACATCAGAGTCAACACAAACTGCCCAGCTAATATTGGAGCGGTCTGCTTCATGGATGAAAGAGTTTCCCCTGACAATCTGACTGTAAACACATCTTTTGGTCCAATGGACCTCCCTAATCCCTAATCACAACCCTTCTAAAACACTGCTTATTTCATTCCAGATGAACATGCAGGGCAGCTGTTATGATCCAATGTGCTGTGCAATTCGTGTAATTGTCTCTTAAAAAACCTAACATGCATGCTTTCCATATCAGTGGCTCACGTTGCTTGAATTAAACAATATAAATCCTCACTACACAGTCTTTTCTCACTAAACATTCTGTTTCTGTGCTGGGTGAAAATTTGCCCTAGAGCATTCTGCTTTTAAAATAACCAACTTGACTTCCAGTGCCTTTTTTCCTCCTTGTGTTCGCTGTACGATATCATCAAACACATGTCACATGATCTGTTCCGGTTGTCATAACATGATACTCTATTGGATCAAAATCACTTCTAAAGAAGTGTCTTCAGCACCCCCTTACAATCCAATACTGAAGACTTCAGATGATGTCAGAGGCTGCAGTGACTGTGGGAAATGATATTGGCATTTTAGCTTTTGTTCACGTATCCCACACACACCAATAGATTGTCAGCTATTCACTTAGTTGGAATCATCTATATGAAGACATTGTCATGGCCTAATTAACATTATATGGAAATGTTGCTTTAGTGGACGGGTTAATGAACTACTAGCTAAGCTTTAGACTATTGAAATTATGAAAGGATTGGAAATACAGCCTGCATGCTGAGTTCAGCTGTGCGTTGTCCCCATGGCAGTCATCAAAGAGTCCAATTTCTCAGCACCAGCTGTGTGACTTTGTGCACAGTAGAGCGACATTCTTCAGCTTCATTGACTCTAGATCTCTCAGCTGTTCAGGTGTCTCGTCTGAGTTGTGATGCATTGATCATGTTATTTGACTAATCCAAAGGTCTGGATTCAAGCAAACTTGAGTCTAAATCCTACTGTTGCTTGAGCAGACTGAGAATTTGAATTATTTTTAAGAAAGGCTGTAAATTACTGGAACTAGGGGAAGAAAAAGATGCTCATTATCCTTTAGGGAAATTACCTTTCTGCCCTTTACCCAGTTTGGCTTATATGTGAACATTAAATTCCCTCTTAACTAGCAAATCATTCACTTGTACCACAACTTTCTCAAGGCAATTATGGCGGGACAATTAACGGTGGCTTTTAAATCCTGAGCGTTATTTTAAAAAATTAAAAGCTATTCCTTGTTCCCTGGAGGAACTGATTGCCATTGGCTGCAGCCATATATCTTGTTACTTGACATGTGATGTCGATTCCTCTCATTATCAATTTGTTATGTCCAGTGGCCCAAAATCTTTTGGAACATTATGGGGGAGATGCCACCTTTATCTTAATATAAATTCACACACAAACGATTTACTTAAACACTTCTACATACGTATAAAAGTCCTCAGTCTTTAATGCTGTTCTAATCCCCTATTTAGCTCACTTACAGTGTTCAGCCTTGGCAAAAGATCCAAGGACTCAGGTTTTTAATTGGGGGTCCTTAGTTCTCAAAATGTTAGTTATGATAGGACCTACTCCAACAATTACTAGTGTTTCGTAGCATTTTACCACCATGTTTGCAAAATGCTTACTGAGATCTACACTGTATTCTCTGTTTCTTTTTATTTGATGCTAGAGCCCATTCGATTAAATGGAGAACCACATTGTAATTTCTTAGGCATCCTAGCTTAATATGTAGAAATGCTGCTTTGAATGCTTCAAATTTAATTTCTATTCATCAGTAAATTAAAATGCAACTTTGGGAATTGGTCTGATTTCCATTATTTCACAATGGCAAGTCCCACTCGAGAGATTTGAGCACAGAAATATAGGCTGACACTGCAGTGCAGCACTGAGGGAGTTTTGCACAGGGATGTCAGTCTGAAGCCCCATTGCCTCTATCAGTGAAAGCTCTATTTTGAAAGGAAGGGGAGTTATCTCCGGTGTTCCAGCTGAGAGTTATCCTTCAATGAACATTACTAAAACAGGTGGCGTGGTCATTATCATATAGATGTTTGTGGATGCTTGCTGTGCACAAAATTAGTTACTATGTTTCCCACTTTACAACAGTGAGTACATTTCAAACATTGATCATTGGATATAAAGTGCATTGGGAGGTCCTGACAGTGATATGAATGCCACCATTAAAATGCTATATCTTTCTTAGTGAAATTAATTTGAAGAAGTTTCTTCCTTGCCGGTCATTCACACATGACTCTCAGAATGTCAGTTCTGTATAAGAATAGGGAGAGCTATACTTTACTTTTTCCATAAAGTGCATGTTAGGGCTCTTGAGAATTATAAGGTAGCTAGGAATGAGCTTAAGAAGGGACTTAGGAGAGCTAGAAGGGGACATGAGAAGTCCTTGGCAAGTCGAATTATGGAAAACCCCAAGGCGTTCTACATGTACCTGAGGAACAGGAGGATGACTAGAGTGAGGGTAGGACCGCTCAGGGATAAAGGAGGAAACATATATGGGGGTGGAGGAGGTAGGGGAGGTTCTTAATGAATACTTTGCTTCAGCATTCACTAGAGAGAGAGGGACTTTGACAAATGTGAGGTCAGTGTAGAACAGGCTAATGTGCTGGAACATGTTGAAGTTAAGAAGGAGGTAGTGTTGGAGCTTCTGAAAAACATCAGGACAGATAGGTCCCTGGGGCCGGTTGGGATATACCCTAGGTTACTATGGGAGGTGAGGGAAGAGATTGCTGGGGCATTGACAATGATATCTGCATCCTCCCTGGACATAAGAATGGTACCAGAGGATTGGAGGATAGCAAATGTTGTTCCATTATTCAAGAAAGGTAATAGGGATAATCCTGGGAATTATACAGCAGTGAGTCTTACGTCAGTGGTGGGCAAGCTGTTGGAGAGGATTCTTAGGGACTGGATTTATGAGCATTTGGAGAAGCATAGTCTTATTAGGGATGGTCAGCATGGCTTTGTGAGGGGTAGGTCGTGCCTTACAAGCCTAATTGAGTTTTTCGAGGAGGTGAGAAAACACATTGATGAAGCTAGAGCGATGGATGTGGTGTATATAGAGGTGTTTGACAAGGTTCCCCATGGTAGGCTCATTCAGAAAGTCATGAGGTATGGGACCCATGGAGACTTGGCTGCGTGGATTTGGAATTGACTTGCCCACAGAAGGCAGAGGGTGGTAGTAGATGGAGAGTATTCTGCCTGGAGGTCGGTGACCAGTGGTGTTCCGCAGGGATCTGTTCTGGGACCCCTGCTCTTTGTGATTTTTATAAATGACTTGGATGAGGAAGTGGAGGGATGGGTTCGTAAGTTTGCAGATGACACGAAGGTTGGAGGTGTTGTGGATAGTGTAGAAGGTTGTCATAGGTTACAACGGGATATAGACAGGATGTAGAGTTGGGCTGAGAAGTGGCAGATGGAGTGCAGAGGAGATTTCCCAGGATGCTGCCTGGATTAGAGAACATGTCTTATGAGGAAAGGTTGAGCGAGCTAGGGCTTTTCTCTTTGGAGCAACGCAGGATGAGAGACGACTTGATATAGGTGTATAAGATTATGAGGGGCATAGATAGAGTGGACAGATGTAACCTTCTCCACAAGGTGGCAATGGCCAATACCAGAGGAGATCTGTTTTAGGTGAGAGGAGGAAAGTTTAGGGGAGATGTCAGAGGTAGGTTTTTTACACAGAGAGTGGCAGGTGCCTGGAACGCACTGCCAGGGGTGGTGGTAGAGGCTGATACAATAGGGACATTTAAAAGACTCTTAGATAGGCACATGGATGTAAGAAAAATAGAGGGTTGTGGGCTGTGTAGGAGGGAAGGGTTAGATTGGTCATGAATTAGGTTTATACAGGTTGGCACAACATCTTGGGCTGAAGGGCCTGTACTGTGCTGTACAGTTCTATGTTACAGCAGGCTGCACTAATCCATTAACTAGCTTGTGATAGCTGTACCTTTTCTGTTATATTTCTGCAAATAAACCTAAACACATTTTCCATAAGGAAGTCCAGGACCTAAGCAAAGAAATTTGGCATGTCCACACTGGATGCAATGTCGGAAGTGTGATGATTCCTGAAATCAGGACAATGCTTTGAGTGAGCTTAACTCTCCCACCCTCTTCTACTCTTCTGCTCAGTCCTAACTCTGGCTGCCTAGTTCCACTTTCATCTCAGTCTTAGTAGTACCTTCCAGCTGATACTAGAATCATTCTGGTTCCAACAGCTCACTTTATGTTAGCCAGAAGTAATTTTTTAAGCAGCTTCTTAAGGGCCAAACTATATTTTTGTTCTGGGAAGCTGTTAGATCAGCAGTCACTAATCTTAGCATTGGTACGTTTCCCTTTATGATCCCCATGGCCTTTAATTTACAATCTCTGATGTAGAAAATGTTATGGTACACCCATCATTTCAAGAAGCTGCATGCTCCCCAGCTGAAACTTTGCAGTGGATGAAGAACCATTCATGTTTTCATTTTTGTGGCTACAAATTCAGTCAAATGGAACTATATGGACTGTGATGCTATTGTCCAAGGTCTTTGGTGCTGTTGACTATCACTCTCAAAAATAAATAGAAAAATAAATAAAACGTTGAGGGTAATTTGGAGAAATTGTGTCACTGGAAATTCATTACCAAGAGCAATTGTCTATCCTTTCTAGAAGGTGTGTGTGTGTTTACATCCCAAATAAAGACAGTAAGTTCTAATGATGCACATCAGGTCAGACAGCATCTGTAGAGAGATGATCTTTTGTCAGAACTTGGATCATGAGAAAAGTGTATATGTACGTTCTTGTTTAAAGTGATTATGTTGAATCTTAAATACTGATTCTTTAAATACTTGTTCTATGGTAGGCAATCATCTATTATTATAGAATAATCCAAAAATGAAACTATCTCTGTAGTGGTCTGAAAACTGGTTGCATTTATCAATCAGGGAAGGTTTACTATTGCAGCAGTTTGCCAAGAGTAATTTGATGTCAGTTCCCACTCCTGTCATCTCTTATTATAAAGGACAAGAGTATCATGGAACCATTACCAGTTCAAAGCTCCCCTCCAAGCAACACACCATCCTCACTCCAATATCCTTGTTGTTCCTCCATCAAGGCTGATTTAAAATCCTGGAGTTCCTGAGCTAATGTCAATGTGGGAGCACCATCACATTAGAGAGTCTGGTGATTCAGAGAGATGTTCCTCCATTGGAGAAGTCTGCGTGGGTATGAAATTAAAACCCACTCTGAACCTAACCCACACCTGAATACTTACAATTCTGACACGAGCTGGAGATAACTTGCAAAAAAGAGCAAAACAAAAAAACTTCCTTTGTTGCAGATACATTGCTGTTGATCAAGAACAAATGACACATGCAGTGATACTAAGCAAGTCGACTTGACCCAACTTGGATGCTTATCAGAATATACAACTCATATTATCTGTACCTGATGCATATAGTCAGATCCCAAGAGGTTCAAAGCAAGTAACCAGGCTCTACGGTACAAGCTTCTTTGGGGAACTAGACATTGTCCATAAAAATGTAAGGTGATGCTTAGACCAATTCCTATTGCCCTGATCTTGATCCATAGCATTGTAGTTTGCAGGTCTTCATCTAGTATATTTTAAATGTAGTGAAAGTTTCTGCTGGTTGGGTGAAAAAAAATCATCAACTCTTTTAGGATGTGTGGTCCATCCTATGAAGTGATACTTTTGAGACATTTGAGCCTTTACTCACAGGAGCTTAGAAGAACGAGAGGAGATCTCAGTGAGGTTCCAAGAAAGATTGACAGGTTAGATGCTGAAGGGTTGTTTCCTCTGGCTGGAGAGTTGTAAACTGGGAGCCTGGTGTCAGGATATTATGGCAGTCATTTAGGACCATTGAGAGAAAATTTCTTTTAAGTAGGGGTCTTAAGAACAGTTGAAAGTCTTTGAAATTCTCAACCTCCAAGGGCCATGGAAGTTCAGTTTTGAGCGCATTCAAGGTGAGATCAATAGATTTTTCAGTGCTAAAGGAATGAGTGGATATGAGAATCAGTGTCACAATGGTTGTGGTACAGAATCCTACTGAGTGGTGAAGCAAGCTCAAGGGGCCATTGGACCTTCTTCTGCACCTAATGTTTTCATGTTCTAATCCTACCTTGAATCTACACCCCTAGGTCTTGACCTCTCTGTTAAAGGAAATAGGTCCTTCCTGTTTATTATGTTTAGATCTTTCACAATGTTGAATTTCTCAATTAAATCTTCCCTCAGATTTGTTCTGAAGAAAACAACCACAGCCTATCTAATCTTTCTTCAGAAGTTCACCTGCCCTGACTATCATCCTAAATCTCCTTTCTGTAATTTGGGACCAGAACCACGCAGGGAGCTTCAGTTGCATTCCAATGTCTTATACAGTTCCAGCATGACCTCTGTGTTCTTAATACTTTATGAATTGGTCAATAAAGACTTTCTATGCCTTTTCAACTACCATCCTACCATCTCGGAGTAAGCGTGCACTTAAAGGTCCCTCTATTCCCTCTCACTGTTTATTGTCTTCTCTTAATATACTTACCCTCCTAATTGCTTTGCTTCACACATCTCCTTTCTGAATTCCTCTTGGCACTTTCTTCCCAACATAAGTGATATTTTCACTGGCTGCAACATTTTTCCACTGAGTCAATTTTTGCTAATCAGCAATCTTTTTAATCATAGATCCTACCTATGCCCAATTCAATGATTTTTACACCACTCCTTTCCTGTGAATAAGATCTTCAACCTGCTTTAAAGGACTGTTGATACTTTTTAGCATGTAGTCTGAGATTCTGGAGTTACTCCATGGTTTCACTTCCCTGAATATTAAAAATAGAATAAAGATGGTTAATATCTCCTGCCTTTGGCTGCAAGCAAAGTATTGAAGGTTAGTATGTCTTCTTCACTTTCTCTGCTCTCATTTTCATTGATACTGACTGAGACGCTGCAGTGATGATACTAAAGTCTCTCTGAGATCAGTACACTGTCAGTGAATTTCTCCTCAAAATGGGGCTGCCTGGCCTATTAACCTAGTTAAGCCCCAGTGAAACTATCCATCTCACATTTGCTATATAGATAAGGGCATTTGATATAGGCTGTAAAACAATTCTGTCCTTCCATTGGAGCTGTGTCATATAAACTCAGTGGAATTGTATATTAATCTTTCTACTAATACCCATTTATTAAAGCTCCTGTCTATAAAGTGCATTCCCTAGAATGCTTCCCATGCTATTTTTGATATCCTATTTTTCTCCTCCTTGCCTGTAATGTTTAAAATTGTAACCTTCTTTTATATATACTTATCTTAGATTGAGTCTTCTCAGCTCCCAATTTAAGGTTCCAAATCAGGTAATTATGTGCTCTGCAGCAGTAACAGCTTCAACTGAGTAAACATCAGATGAATCACCCTATAGTGCTTCCCGCTATCCCTTTTGACATTGTATTATAGTGTTGGTTGAGTACCTCCCAATAAATGGTTCATATCCCAGGGTCATTTCACCACATGTGAGACTTGACCCGGGAGGTGAATGGAAAACTCACCACTCACGTATAGGGTTGTGCCTGCTGCAACACTTAAGATATAAAACACCATCCAGGATGAAGAGCATCTCGCCACTACTGCATCCAAGTTGTGGTAATTCTCCAGTAGTTAGCCTTTTGTTTGAATTTGAATAGAGAGGAGAGGCCACGAGGAACTAAGATAAGTTTAAATTCACATATTTTTTTCTAAAATTGACTTCAGATAGTTTTTAATTTTTATGGTTCCTAAGTGTTAATTGTTTTATAGCTTTTTGTTATTTTTAAGTTTTCAATAATTTGGCAGTTTTTGAAAAGTTATTAAATTTTAATAACTTTTGACTGTTTTTGTAAGTTCTAGAGTGTCAGAGGCATTCAGAATCATTAAAAATATTCATCAGTTTGACAGCCTCTTGAGCTAGAGCATGGCTTAGCCAGCTATCAAAGCTACTTTAAGCCTTTTTGTGGGAATATATCTGTGCAAAGACCTGCTGTCAGGTAGGCCCTTGCCAATGAAGAGCTGGCTGACACTGAAGGAAGTTGATGCAGAGGAATCTGCTAAAGATAACCATGGGTTTAGCACACCGGCCAGCTGCAAGCACAGGTGGCTCACCATTGGCATGAGATTCGTATCTGTGCTGTTTCATTCTCCAATAAAAATGAAAGTCCTTCAAAATAACCTCATGAAACATCTCAAGTAAATATGATCACAAGAAATGAAACTTCATACAGAAGAAAGATGTTTTGTATCATTTGCTGTTACCGTAAATCAAAATTGAA
The DNA here is from genome assembly GCF_009764475.1 of Pristis pectinata. NCBI lineage: Eukaryota > Metazoa > Chordata > Chondrichthyes > Rhinopristiformes > Pristidae > Pristis > Pristis pectinata. The sequence goes on along the minus strand of NC_067414.1, from coordinate 56,219,600 downwards.
TCTTCAGGGAGTCAAAATTGTAGGTGGGGAATACTGGTTCAGAATAAGAAGTAGGTCAGAAGACTAGCAAAGACAAACCTTAATATGGGAACCTCAGGGGAAGTGACGACACCTGAGGCTTTCAAAACTATTTTACAATCCAAATGGACCACCTTTTAACATGAACTCAATCTGTCATGCCTTCACATAATTAATTGAATTCTGGTGCAACATTGATAACACAAACATTATTAATTTAGTCTTTTTCAGGAAGACTTTACTCATGTTCATGAATGCAGTAATATTCTGATGTAATGCAGAAATTTGAAAACAGTGCAACGGTAGTAATTAGCACGAGATGCTTATATGAAGTTACAGTATTCTGTTGTTAATTTGTCAGGTGATTTCAAATTATCACATTTGAAATGGATGTTTCCTCACTATGCAGCACTGGTACTCTGTTTAAAAATATGTTCAATCAAGAGGTTAGCAAGGCAACATGCATTACTCAGCTGTTCATTGCAAGACTCAGAGAGATATTGAACATAGACTTGGAGGGTTCCAGATTTGGTTCTTGGCCATCATATAATTCAGATGATCATGGCAGGGGGTGTGGAAAATGACTCCCTACCTTCTGAGTTAGAATGAGGAAAATTACCTGGAACTCTTCATCTTTTAGTAAAGGTGCTAAGTGATGATATGATTCAGCTCTAATATGGTGCCTTTATGGTAAAATAACCTTATGTTACCCATTGTGCAATTTCAACACTCTCACAGAATGGTTGCTTTGTCAAGGAACCATGAAGCATCTATATAGCTGTACCTCAGCACTTCCAAATAAAAAATCAGAATATCTGACGGGTGCATCAAAATAATTAGAAGGAAATATTGAGGACATTGCTGCCATATTTTTTAGAACATGAGTAATTTCTTTAATATCATCTATTAGCCAAACATATCTGATTCCTTTTTTCAGTAGTTCTCTGACATTCTAAGGTTGAGGCAGATCTGATCATGTAACAATGTCTGAATGTTAACTATACGAGAGTCAAAAAGGAAAGAATTATTTTGTGATATTGTTGACTGTAAGAATATTATCAGTACTGCTTTAAAATGCTGAATCATGTTAGAAATTTTTACTGTGGTGCTTGTTGATGCTTTCTATAATTCAGTGTAGGTCAGACCCCAAAATGTGTATTCAGCTTTAGTACTGTGATCGCAAAGATTACAAGGAAGATGCATTTGTTTCAAAACGCTGGACTTGAAGAACCAGCTAATTTCTGAACTGTAATTCTCCCTGATAGATTCTTACTCCCGGAAGGTGTTCCGAGCTAATGATTTTCTTTGCCGTATGAAGATCAATTATTTTACGACATACTCAAGCAATAAAATAAATTGCTCCTTTATTTGTCTTAGTGTGGGGGTATGAGGGGGTGCGGGAAATTATAAAAAATAGTATCGAGGTGTGATTTTATTTAATGTGTTTACTCATCAGTGTCTCTAAGACTTGGTTGACACGTGAAAAAGGGGATGGTATTAGCTGTGTAAATGGCTCTCTCAGGGGGATGCAGCTTTGGATAAAGAGTGCCAAAGTGAGAAATTATGCACCACAGTGTGCGAGACCACAGCATCTTCATTCGCTGAACAATACAAGCCCACTGAAGCTGCTGAACCTGCTGTGTTTATATTAAAGCTATCCTTATCTGCTGCTATTTATTAATTTCTGCACTTGCAGAATGAATGAATGGAAATAAATAGTTTTAAGCAATGTTTCCTATAAAGTACTGTTTTGCCAATACGATGGTATGTTCTGACTCTGATGGATATATTGGCAAGGAATGTGAGGCGTGACTGGAATAGAAAGCTTCAGCAATTTGTATGCTGACGTGGGCATGAAGCCAGAGAAAAAGCATTTTGTCCTACAACACAGCAGTCTTTGATTCTTACCTGGTACTAAGAATATACAATTTTTCAAATGTCTTGGAGGATCTACCATATTTAGGAACTAACAAATAATCAGTGTCATCGACTGAATTAAACTTTTACCTTCAATGATACAACTTTCATTTGTGTAGTGTAAAGGTTTCACATTTTTAGAGAGATGTTTTGATTATTAAAGGTACTTAAGAAATTTATCATGCAGAAAAACTTAACATTGTACAACATTTTGTACTAGCTTATGTTCAATCACAGGAATGAGTATTTGGATATACTTAACTGTTTTAAGTTTTCCTGTGTAGTAAATTTCTTACGTACCTTTAATAATAAGAACACCTCTCCAAAAATGTGAATTATTCTATGTGGTTATTCTACCTTGCTTAGAAAGTTTTCTGAACTTTTCTACTGGATTAAAAAAGGACAGGAGCAGAACTGGATTTTTGAACACTTCAAACTGTTCTGAGAACAAATAAATGCTAAAAACTGAAAAATGTTGGGATTTATTAAGCCAGAGAACTGGAGATATGAGGAACAACAAGGCTAACATTAATTCCACTAGCAGCATGGTATCAATTGCACCATTTTTAATTCTAGAGTAACTAAAGAAATAAAATTGACACATGGGCCACTGTGCACAGAATTCCCCTCCCTTACCTTTACCTCCCCATTTGTACTTACCTAGTGCAACTACAAATAGCCAATCTTGCTGGTCTGGGGGGTCCTGGACTCCAGGGGTGGCAGAACCTAAATGTCCCGCTGAAGAGGACCTTCTCCCAACCTGTCCCTGACAGTGTTGACAACTGCAAAGATCCACTCCGAGGAGTTTTGACTTTCAAAGTCATCATTGTCTTTTAATTTTTCTCTAAAATTCAGAAGCATTTAAAGGTTATTTAACAGTAAAGTGAAAAGTTAAAAAAAAAATTTAAGATTTTTTGAAGTTGCACTTGTGTAAAAACTTGATTTGGCTGCATTCTGAGTACTGTGTGCAGTTCTGATCACCCCATTTTAGGAAGGATGCAGAGGCTTTGGAGAGAGTTCAGAAGAGGTTTACCAGGATGTTGCCTGGATCAGAGGGTATTAGCTATAAGGAGAGATTGGACAAACATGGATTGTTTTTTCTGGAGCATTGGAGGCTGAGAGGGTGACCTGCTAGAAGTTTAGATAGGGTAGATAGTCAGACTCTTTTTCCCAGGATAGAAATTTCAAATATTAGAGGGCATAGCTTTAAGGTGAGAGAGAGAAAATTTAAAGAAGATTAATGGAGAGTATTCTGCCTGGAGGTCAGTGACTAGAGGTGTTCTGCAGGGATCTGTTCTGGGACCTCTGCTCTTTGTGATTTTTATAAATGACTTGGATGAGGAAGTGGAGGGATGGGTTAGTAAGTTTGCAGATGATGCAAAAGTTGGAGGTGTTGTGGATAGTGTAGGAGGTTGTCATAGGTTACAACAGGATATAGACAGGATGCAGAGTTGGGTGGAGAAGTGGCAGATGGAGTTCAGTCCGGAAAAGTGTGAAGTTATACACTTTGGAAGAACAAACTTGAAGGTGGAGTACAAGATTAATGGCAGGATTCTTAGCAGTGTGAAGGAACAGAGAGATCTTGGGGTCCAAGTCCATAGATCCCTCAAATTTGCCATGCAAATTGATAGGGTGATTAAGAAGGCATATTGTGTGCTGGCCTTTATTAGTCGTGGGATTGAGTTCAGGAGCCGCGAGGTAATGTTGTAGCTCTATAAAGCTGTGGTTAGACCACACTTAGAGTATTGTGTTCAGTTCTGGTCACCTCATAAGAAGGATGTGGAAGCTTTAGAGAGGGTGCAGAGGAGATTTCCCAGGATGCTGCCTGGATTAGAGAACGTCTTGTGAGGAAAGGTTGAGTGAGCTAGGGCTTTTCTCTTTGGAGCGTCGCAGGATGAGAGGCGACTTGATAGAGGTGTATAAAATTATGAGGGGCATAGATAGAGTGGACAGCCAGCACCTTTTTTCTAGGGCAGCAATGGCCAGTACCAAAGGAGATCTGTTTTAGATGAGAGGAGGGAAGTTTAGGGGAGATGTCAGAGGTAGGTTTTTCACACAGAGAGTGGTGAGTGCCTGGAACACACTGCTGGGGGGGATGGTAGAGCCTGATATAATAGGGACATTTAAAAGACTTTTAGGTCCATGGAGGCAAGTAAAATGGAGGGTTATGGGCTGTGTAGGAGGGAAGGGTTAAATTGATCGTGGAGTAGGTGTTTATATAGGTCGGCACAACATTGTGGGCCGAAAGGCCCATACTGTGCTGTACTGTTCTATGTTCTATTTGCGGGACAAATTTTTACACAGAGAGTGGTAGGTTCCTGGAACGCGCTGCCATGGGTGGCAGTGGAAGCAGACATGATAGTGGCACTTAAGAGGCATTTAGACAGGCACGTGAATAGGCATGGAGGCATGTCGATCATATGCAGGAGGATGTTGTTTAAATTTACATCATTGTCGTCGCACACCTGAAAGGCCTGTTTCTGTGTTGTACTGTTCTATGTTTTATCTTCTATATTTAAATGAGTTGAAATCAAACAAAGCAGAAAAGACTTTCAAATAATTAAACAAAACACAAATACCTTTAAAAAAAGGAGCTTGTCTTCTCTATACTTATCTTCCCAGCAGCCCAACAATCCCCCAGTGAAATCAAGTCACAGATGCTGGGCAGGTCTAACCCAGTGCGGGATCTGAGAGCCAGTTCCCCAGTGTAACTGTTGGGTAATCTTAGCAAGACAGAGCTCTGTCTCTGAATTCCACAGGGAGTGTGTCAGCAAAGGATATTGAAACATACACTGCCAGAATACAATTGGGATTTTCATGTCTGAAGTGCCCGCATGGTCATCCTGGACTTGCTGACATTTAAACAGGTAAATATTGGTGGCTCTGAAAAGAACTAACATTATACGTGATAAAAATCCAAACAGTTGTTTAATTAAATTGAAATCTGAATGATGGATTTTGGAAATCTGAAATAAAATCCAGAAAATACTCAACAAGTCAGGCAGCATCTGTGGAGGGAGAGAGAGTGGAGGTGGAGGGTGATTGACGGGGCCCCATGCAGAGTAATAAGACCCCGCCCCCGAGCTCACTGGCTGTCAAAGATGTCACAGAGATTGAATGCTTGTGGATGTCTGATATTCATAAACATTTGTAAAGATTCAGGAAATATTAGAAAATAAAACTAATATTAAATCATGCTATTTAAATAATATAAAAATGCCGCTGAGCTTCCACCCACTTCAGCGCTAAAAGCTGGCAAAGCTAAGTAGATCAGGGTCATTGTTTTAATTTTTATCCGTCTATAATAACAGAATGGTAATTGTATACTTCTGTGCATTTCTTGTACATTGAAACCATCTTCCAGTTGTCATATTTCTGATGCAAATGTGTGTCAACCTTTTCTAATTTTAAATTCCTTTGTAAACTTGTCACAGTGTAATTGGATTTTACTGTCTCTCATGATGTCATAACATCTCACTTTTACATCTTATAGGCTGCACCTGAAAACAAACTCAAATGCTCCAACTTACATTCTTTCTCCACTTCCCAAGCTGCTCTGTATTTTGCCGAATATCTCTTGAAATCAATCTAAGTGTTATATAATAATGAGGATAGAATGACTCAGGAGAGAGTCTTCTAAATTATATACATACATGTGGGTCCAACTATTATTTATGCTTCTCTTGGCAATTTAATACTCAAGAAATAACATCCAGAAATTGGGACTATTTGTGCCCATATTTTATGTGCAAAACCATTTCATATATCTTTTAATGCAATAGCAACCATTTCCTGTTGAAATCTTGCCCATTGTGAAATTGGACCAGGCATTTCCAGGCGCACTTAATGACATCACCAACGAGTGTAATGCTCAACTTTGCCTTACCAACAGAAGTTGGAGCAACAGTCTGCAACTAATGACCTTTGTTTTCAATTCCCAGTAAACAAGAGGCAAACCTTGCAGCGAGGAGACTTGAGTTAAAAAGTCCCTCCAGGACATCAATGTGTGGCTGTCTGCATCTGTCTGTCTGAGCTTTTATTGTTCCACATATTTTGCACATCAGTGCTGGGTCTGACAGCAGTTATTGCAGCTGTGCACAGCAACAATACCTGCCATATCCCTGCAGCACGATGAGGCTGTGACTCACACTAGCTGGGCCACCCATGGCATCAGAGATGATCTGTCCTGACCATAAGGAGAGGAAGGGGATGGGGAGAGTTGGGGTTGCAGGAGAGTGGGCACATATATGTTCTCCCTCCCTTCACTTTCACAGCAGCCTTTTGTGCTGTTGTAACGTGGCTGCCATGTTACTCTTTCCGAGTTCTTTAAGGCTGAGACTCACTTCCCATGATTCCTAGCAGCAATGACATTTGAAAATCATCCTCTAATTTCTTTTTAAGGCCTAATTTTCCCAATTTCTTTATTTGTTGGGGTCCCTCAATTGAACATTGGTGCTAAATGCAGCAATTGTTTAGCATGCCAAGTAAGTGGGAAATCCAATTTCTAGGCTCATATATGTCAAAAGATTAATCATTGCAGAACTGTCTGTGAGTTAATGTCTGCATTGAATGTTGCATGGGTGATTCCACTCTCCTGCTACAAGAGTTTTGTCTAAAACCATGGAGAGGTTATTTATTAATAGCTGTGCATTTCCTGGGTCAACCCAGTTGCATCATTATCAATAGATGCAGACTGGAGCAATTGCATGGAGCATGTATTTGGTGGGTCAAGGACATTTTTGAGTAGAAATTGCTTTACCAGCTTTTGGTGGCAGTAAAAGGTAGTAAATTGGCGCAAAATCACAACCTTCACTGTGAGGTTATCCATCTGAAACTGGCAGCAGCGGTCTCTGTTGATCCATTGCAAGTTCTCACAGCTGCCTGCTTGAAAGGGACATCCCACAATGCAAGCAGCACCCTTCCAGCCACAGGGCTGAGTTGAATGAATGGATGCTGCAATACTGGGAGAGTTTGGGAGAGTGCTTCCAAGAGGTCAGAGGAAACTAGACAGGATAATGAAAATCAGTGTGTGCAGGACACAATCACTTGGAGCCGGAGCATCAGAGAGACCCTCCATGGATACAGACAGCAGACGTCCAAGCAGTTGCTTCTGTCAGGAGGTTAACAAGGAGATCTCTGTAATGACATGAGTGCAGACACCTGTGCCTGCTCTGACTGTTCATGTAGGCTGAAAGAAATGTAGATAAAGTCTGCTGTTCTTGAGAATAGAGTTAGGGTGAGCTCGCTCATGCTGCAGTGAGCAGCAAACTGTAGAATACGGCAGAGATGAAACTAGAAAGATTAGAGTGACCAGTATCCTGACCACCAAGGCAAAGCAGGCAAGGCACTAATGTGAGGCAGTGTTTGAGATTGCAGGAGTTCACAGATATCTGTGAGGACAAAGAATACAGTTTGAATGTGGTGTTGAATAGCACACTTTCAGTGGAAACAGGTTAATATAATCCAGTTGTTCTGTGAGAAACTACAGACTGTCATTTCTTGGTCTAGTGAGGTTGAAAATCTCACTGGAAACAAATGTTACATGTCGCATTATTTCTGGCATCATTTGGGAGAGATTTACACTGGAGAAAAGGAGACATGGAGAACAAAAATTCCACTGATAAAGCAGGAATCGAATATCCCGATGAATGCTGAGACACCAAGAAATAGAACGTAGAGCAAAGAACAGTACAGCACAGGAATATGCCTTTCAGCCCATCATGTCTGTGTCGACCGTGATGTCAACCTAACTAATCCCATCTGCCTGCACATGTTCTGTACCCCTCCATTCCCTGCCTGTTCATGTGTTTGTCTAAATGCCTCTTAAGCATTGCTATCATAGCTGCTTCTACCATCTGTCCTGGCAGCACCTTCCAGGCACCTACCTCCCTGTGTAAAAAAACTTACCTTGCAAATCATCTGTAAACTTTCCCCCTCTCACCTTACACCTGTGCCTTCTAGCATTTGACATTTCCATCTTGGGAAAAAGACTCTGACTAGCTGCCTTATCTATGCCTCTCATAATTGTATGTCCTTTTATCAGGTCGCCCCTCAGCCTCTGATGCTCCACAGAAAGCAGTCCAATTTTGTCCAACCTCTCCTTATAGCTAGTACCCTCTAATCCAGGCAACATCCTGGTAAACCTTTACTGCACCCTCTCCAAAGCCTCCACAACTTTCCCGGAATGTTCTTCAAGAGACTCAACACCTCCTCCAACATATCAACAAACCCCTCCCTAATCTCACCATCGTCCATGGTGAAAACTGATGCAAAGTACCCATTTAGGATCTTATCCATTTCCTCTGGCTCTAGGCATAGATTTCCTCCTTTGTCCTTGAGTGGACCTATCCTTTCCCTAGCTACACTCTTGCTTTCAATGTATCTATAAGATACCTTGCGATTCAAATTGGTGCAGAATATCTGTCCTCTGGATTACAGTTTCCAGCCAAACAAGACCAATTCTCTGGACGTGTACGTAGGAATTTCTCAGCCTTCATACGTGAAATTCTAGGGGACAGGGACAATTAAATGGAGAGTGTCATAGAGCAGAATCTAAAGGAATTAAAAATGCTTAGTAGGCTCTCATTCTGTTACCAACCTTTGCCAAGTTTGAAAGGCTCACACATTAGCAGAGAAAAACAAAGGGATAAGAAGCTTCATCTTCAGACTTGAGGATGCAGCTGAGTAGTTTTGTCATTGGCTACGAAAAACCCAGGTCCTGAAGAAGGGTCCTGACCCGAAACGTTGACCGCCTGCTTTTCTCCATGGATGCTGCCTGGCCTGCTGAGTTCCTCCAGCATCATAGTGTTTTTCGTCTAGATTCCAGCATCTGCAGTCCTTTATTTCTCTTGTCATGGGCTATGCCTACCCAAGGTTCATGCAAGCAGTAATTGACTTTAAAGCAGGTGCCTTGCTGGAAAATGTAACAATGACAATACGTTTTGCAGCATCTTGGCAGGTACAATTGGTTAGACGGTGTTAACTAATGATCGTGTAGTATTGTGTAAATTATGGCCTTCTATAAGGATTATCTAGCATGAAGGTTAGTCACACCTTCGTGAGCGGCAACTTCACTAAAACACCACCACCTCCAAGCTCCCAAGAAATGACACATTGTGCTGACATGTCACTGTACGGTCACCACTGTCTCAAAGTCAGGAATTGTGTCTCGAAAATCAGTAATGGAATATTATGATCTGAAGAATTGTAGCCCTTCTGTAAAAGAGTCTACCAGCAACTTATTAGGGAATGAGATTGAGGCAATACACATATCTTCTTGAGCATTGTCCATGGAACTGGACTTATTTTAAAACAAATGTCATGAAATTTGCTGATACAATCCACCACAGGTATTGGGAACTCCAAGTGAACTAATTATCTGGTAACGTGAGATCTGGTCACCTTAATATGTAGATTTGTCTGTGTGTGCACTCACAGGAGAGGACATGCATCTCAACCTGAATGGGATCCCTTTCTTCTTCCTCCTTTAATCACAGGAAAGGATTCCTGAGATGTCCAACTGCAGTTGCTGTAAAATTTTAATAACCTAATATAGAACATGCTTCATGTGGGATCTGACTTTGCTCAGCAGCATGACCTACGGGAAGTGGAACTCAATGCTAATGCACCAAAAAATGGCACGTGTAAGGTTCTGGGATCAGAAAGATAAGCATCTGTGTCTGCAGCATATATTCATTCTTCATTCTGTCCCTTGTTGCTTTAAACAGTGGTTGGCAAACTGACTTTGAAGATCCTTTTCAACTTTTGTAAAAACTTTATCTGCTTTTGATCACCTTATTGTACAGAGTCTCAAGTTCTGTGAAGTACTGATAATATAAAATGAATGGAATCTACAGTTAACTCATTTTTTTTATATCTATGGATACCTCAATAAGTGTGGAATAAACCCACTCATTTATCATTTCAGGAAGATTATGTACTATTGAGAAACCAACTCATATAACAAGGTATTACTAAGGTTTAAAATGATAACAGGATTCTAAACAAAGACATGTTATTAAATATAAACAGAATAGTGAGCAGATAAAAATCAAGTGTAGTAAAATACTAAAGGAATACAGGATTTTGGCCCTGGAATTCAGCTGCTCTCGTTTAAAGCTATACAACTCCAAGATTGCTTCATAAGTTTTGTAAAAGAGTTCCCCATTTAGGGATGAGGAATAGTAAAGCAGCATATTATGTAAATAGCGTGACCTATTAAATGTTGGTGTTTGCAGTGTTTCCTGTGTTTCCTCATATAAGAAACTAAAAAAATTAGCATGCAAGCACAGAATATAATTAGAAAGCCAAACATTGAACTTATTGCAAAAGGGATGAAGTACAGAGGTAGGGAAATCTTGGTACTACTTTGGACTACTGCATATAGTTTGATCTCTATAGTTGAGAAAGAATCTACTTGCCTTGGAGGTAGTTCAGAGGATATTTGCAGGATTGATTTCCAGGATGAAGTAGTTGTTTTATGAAGAAAGATTGAGCAGATGGAGTCAAGACTCCATGGAATTTAGAATAATGAAAGGTGATCTTCATGAAACAAGGAAGGATTTGAGGGGACTTGACAGAGGATGCTGAGAGGACGTTTCCCCTTGACAGGCATCTAGAACTAGGGGGATAATCTCAAGATCAAGAGTTACATAGGAACAAATTTCTTTAGAGTGTTGTACCTCTTCAGATTTCAGAATTCAGAGAACTGTGAGTGCGCAACCATTAAGTATATTCAAGGCCAAGAAAGATCTTTGGATTGTAGAGGAATTGAAGATTAAGAGGAACAGGTAGGAAAATGCTGAAGCCAACCATTAGCACGACCATGATCTCTTTGAATGATAGTGCAACTGGAGGTGGTGTGTAGTTTATTTCTTAATTCTGCTCTGATTTATTATGTTTTTACATATAGCATAATTAATGACAATGAAGCCTACCTATCCACGTAGTGCCCTTTATCTAAATATTCGTTTTGAAAATATTTTGGCTGAGAGATTTCTTCTGTGCCTATTAAACCAGCAGAGGATTTACACCAATTTTGTGCAAGACCCCTGCAGCCAATGAGGCCCAAGGCAATAGGTTTTTTTCTCAAGAAGGCCCTCCTTGGATGTCTCTGAAATTGTGGATGTCAGGCTGACCACAGTGTGTCAAGGTGAGAGAGAGATGTGATGGTCTAGAGATAATTATAGGCAGGATTGGTCCTGGGCTCGATGGTAAGGTCAGGAGCATAGGACACGGTAACAATGTGAGAAGGGAAATTGAGGAAAGAGATATTGGAGACTGGGATATCTCAGTCAAGGATGGGATTCTGGCGATGGTTGGAGACAATTAGGGGCCCAAACAACATGGGCTGTGAGGTGGCAGTTGGGGAGGTTGGATGGGGAGAAAAATTGCCAAGCAAAATTCTTAAAGAGATCCGACCTGTCGGATGATCAACAGCTCAGCCTACATGACGGTGAACTTGGTAATGCTGGTCCCTGTAAGTAGTGCAGCAACAAGCTCCACCTTGCTGGCTCAGGTCTGTTTTGGTGAGTAGCCCACGTCCTTTATCAACTTGAAAACACAAATTAATTTTGTGTAAATATGTCAAATCTGGCTCTGCTCATTTGGTGTTGCTGCATCCTTTCACTGGGTCCATCCAGTGATTCCGTATGTAGGTGTTTCATGGAAGACTAGGAACAAACCTCTGAAACTGCACTAACTGCTCACCAAGGACTCAGCCATGTTTAATGACTGTTCTTCATTAAGTTCCTTTGTGCACTGCACAAAATGTGGAAGAATTTCTAATCTACAATTTTTTGTTCTTATACTTATTGCATGGGAAAACACAGATTCATGGAGATAGTTTGTCAGTTTAAGATGTTATGTTTTCTCATGCTGTAAGAATGCTTTGCATCTGATTTGTCATGATTTGTAGTCCACTTTAATAATATAATACAGGAGCTGCTTCTCACACATCATTTTAAAATATCATCTGGTGTCTTGGATTACTCTGGCTCTGAAGTGTTGTGGGGATTGTCCTGTCTCCCACTGTAACTTTACTGGGAGAACAATGAAAGCTGAGGAACTTTTCAGTTTAGTGTGGGAAACCTGGTGAACCAATGTGGAATTTCATTGGGAGTCATTTTCTTTATCTTCACCAGAATGGTAATATATAGTGTGGATTTCCTACCCTTCTGGTCAGTGTTGTGTGTGGAAAAAAATCGACCTTTCTAATCTAACTGCATGGCTTTTGAACTGTGATTGGATGGCTCTGTTCTGGTTCACTTACTAATTTTGATTTAACTTGCTGGGCCAATATTTTGCTTACTTCAGTCAACTTTTCTTGTCCTGGTTCCAACTTCCATACATTTAATGAGATCTATTCCGTACTGCCTTGATGGAAGATCACCTGCTCTTATGACATAGGCACTTGGCTCATCTCTAATGCAGAACAGTCACTGATTTACATTTATTTTCTTTAATTGTATGGATTCTCATTGAATGTTCCAGTGACAGTGATTTAAAGGATGTGATCTTTGGCCAAACAACATCTGCTTATTCTTGCCTAGGTCAATGTGTAAATCCTTTGATTATTTATAGCTTCAGCAGTCATTGAGGAGGGAAGGGCCCACAGCAAATCAGTAATTGGATTGGTACTGCTATAGCAGCTTCCAGCAGTCTATGGTAGTCAAGCTGCATTTTGACCTTTTACTTCCGACAACTACTTATTGCTTCGCGACTTAAAGAGTTTTCTCAATGGACCTTGATTATTTTGAAAATGAGACATTGTTTGATTTCAAGGCCCTGCTACATTTCTGAACTCCATGCTAGAAGAATGAAGATCTTTATCTGAAATAACTTTATCTGTGACTCCCATTCTAGGAAACTGACAAATATCACTTTATATTCTGGTAAATTTTATTCTTAAATTTATACAGCTGAAATAAACAGCACACTACATGATGTAGTTTCTTGGCATGTCAGTGGGAGAAAATTTGCTTTGGAAAAATCATATGAAAACTATCAAGAAACTGAAAATCTAAAAGGTTAGCCAGATTGTCCTGGTATGTCAACACAAATTGCCGATCTGGTCAGTCAGTATTGTAAATCAGCATGTGAAGAAAAGAGTGTAACACCAGTTCAGTACTACCCAAGGCCTAAAGCATTGGAATGGCACACAAAAACCATTTTACACATTTCTACCAGTACACTACAATGTTTTGACTGAGAATGTTTGCGACATTTTATCTTAAACCCCCCTTGCAATAACCTTTTCATCAGAAATATTAACACAAGTGGCTCTCAGAATCAGCTTCCAGAAATCTTTCTATGGTCAATAATTTAAATTTTACTCAGTTTCTGTTGTCTCTTATGATCTTCAAGTGACTGGATTTGTTATATCCAGTTATTTGGTCATCAATGCCATCTATCTCATTGGTTCTAGTTAGATACTTCTGATTTGGTACAACATCCAATTCAGCTCTGTGCCATTCATTTAATTTCTGTCAAACCGTGGATGCAATGTGCTCTTATGATCTTGATGAGATTTCATGTAGTGGCTTGCAACACTTCATATCATAGTATTTAGAATTTGGGTTCTGTTGCTATTTTTTTGCAGCTCTTGAAGATTCCCATAAAAATTGTTAGTCCAAATAGCTTCCTCATCAGTTTTGTGCAAGTCTATATGCCAAGATATTGCATTTCCCTTCTGTTGCTTGCTATTTCTGTTTTGAATTGCGTCACCCACTTTTCATCAGATTCTTGTCCTGCAGTCATTAAGTGTGAAACTGACATCTTGCACTTTGACCCTTTGACCTTGCACTCATTCACATTCAGCTTCACATTACTCTTACTCACTGTGTAATTTTCTCTCAGGATATCATATATCACATACAAGCCATCAATGTCACCTAACATGTTTGACTTCCTGAATTAGAAATGTCTTAAATTTAGACAATCATAAGAGATTGTTTAAAAGATCCATTAAATGCGCGCAACTTCATCCACTTCTACCTTTACAAGCTACAGTTTACACCACGTGCTAAAGTTTTTAGCATTTAAGAAGATCCTCCTGATGCACATTTATTCAGGTTGTCTTTGTACAGCTGTACTTATGCCTTCATTCTCACTTGTTCACTGATTTCACCACATTCCCCACTTGCTGGCCTGATTTGCTTTTTAACTTCATTATTAACCCCACACAAAGTGCAAAGAGCCATGCTGCATCAAGGAATATGATACAGCACACCATTAAAGTTCTCAAGCACTGCATCCACTACCAGGATATCTCTGGAGAATTCTTGCAATACACAGCTGAGTGGGACTCAAGATTTGTGCTGGTTTTGTTTGATCAGGTAATACGCTCAGAGTTCAAGGAAAATGGGAACACAGAGAAGGAGGAAATGCAACTCAGAGGGACACCAATGACATTTTATCTTAAATCCCTCTGCAATAATCTTTCCATCAGAAATACTGACATGAGTGACTCTCAGGGATCAACTTCTGGAGATCTAAAGTTTTTAAGCTTTTAGGAGGTGGTACTTAACTTTCTAAGTTCTGTACATCAATGGTCCCAGGGGTCCTGCCATTTACTGTATATGTTCCTCATATATTGGACCTCCTAAAGTAAAAAATCTCGTATTTGTGCAGATTAAACTTCACCTGCCACTTCTATGCCCATATTTCCAACTGATCTATATCCTGCCGTATGCTTTGACAACCTTCCTCACTCTCCACAATTCTGCCAATATTTTTAACCTTGGTTAATAAAGGAAATTGAGGGTTTGATCAGGAAAAGGAAGGAAACACATGCCAGGCATAGGGAGTTGTTATTAAGTTAGTCCTTTGAGGTTTAGAGAGGATAGAGGAGAGATCTTAAGAAAGCTGTTAGGAAGGCAAAAAAAGGACACGGAATGGCCCTGGCCGACAAAATTACAGAGAATTCCAAAACCTTTCATAAATATAATAGAAGCAAGAGGGTAACTAGGGAAAGATTAGTTCCCTCCCAGGACCAAAAGAGAAGTCTTTGTGGGAAGCCAGGGGAAATGTGTGTGTCTTGAATGAATACTTTGTGTCAGTATTTATCAGAGAGAAGGATGAGTAGGGTGGAGAGTTAGTGAAGGTGTACACTGATGGTTTGGAACAGGTGTGTATCAGGAAAGAGGAAGTGTAAGAGATATTCATGCGTATTAATGTGGATGAATCCCCAGGGCTTGAGAAAATCTATCCCAGGGTGTTGTGGAAAGCAAGGGAAGATATTGCTGGCACTCTGACAGAGATTTTTGCATTATTTTTAGCCATGGGTGAGGTACTAGAAGACTGGAGAGTAGCTAACAGAGTCATAGAGTAGTACACCACAGGCCCTAGGGCCCAACTCTCCATGGTGACCAAGATGCCCATCTAAGCTAGTGCATTCGCCTGCATTTGACCCATATCACTCTAAACCTTTCCTATCCATGTTCCTGTCCAAATGCCTTTTAAATGTTGTATTGTACCTGCCTCAAACACTTCCTCTGGAAGCTCATTCTATATTCAAAAATGGTGGTAGGGATAAGCCAGGAAACTGCAGGCCAGTGAGCTCTACCTCGTTAGTAGGGAAACCATTAGAAAAATTTCTTAGGGATAGGATTTACGATGACTTGGACTGATCAAAAATCTGAGTTTTTTGAGGAGGTTACTAAGAAAATTAATGAAGGCAGGGCTGTAGACATGGACTTTTGACAAGGTCCCACACTGTAGGTCGGTCCAGAAAATTAGGGCACATGGGGTCCAAGGTGTTTTGGCAAACTGGATCCAAAATTGGCTTGGTGATAGGAGGCAGAGGGTAGTGGTGGAAGTTGTTTTTCTGGTTGGAAGTCTGCGATCAGTGGTGTACCACAGGGATCAGTGCTGGGACCATTGTTGCTTGTCATGTATATAAATGGCTTAGATGAGAATGTCTGTGGTTTGGTAAGCAAGTCTGCCGACGACACGGAGATTGGAGTTGCAGATAGCAAGGGTGGTTGCCTAAGGATACGGAAAGACATAGATCAGGTGGAGAGGTGGCAGATGGAATTTGATGAGTGAGGTAATGCAATTTGGGTTTTCTAATGCTGACCAGACATATACTGTCAACGGCAGGGACCTCTGAAGTGTTGATGTACAGAAGGATATTGGGGTGCAAGTCCTCAGCTCCCTGAAAATGAATCCCTGAACAGGTGGATAGGGTAGTGATAAAGGTGTTTAAATTGCTTGCCTTTACAGGGAGGGGTATTAAGTATAAGAGTTGGGACATCATTTTGCAACTGTACAAGACATTGGTTAGGCCACACTTGGAATTTATGTGCATTTCCGGTCATCACACTATAGAAAGGATGAGGTAGCATGAGAAAGAAAGCAGAAGGGATTCATCAGGCTGTTGCCTGGAACGGAGGGTTTTAGTTACCAGGAGAGATTGGATAGGCTGGGATTTTTCTTACTAGAGCGCAGGAGACTGAGGGGTGACCTTATAGAGGTTTATAAAATTATGAGGGGCAAAGATAAGGTAGAGAGGCATATTCTTTTTCAGGAGAGAGGTTTAAGGTGAGAGGGGAATATTTAAAGGAGATCTGAGGGGCAAGTTTTTCATACAGAGGGTGGTGGGTATATGCAACAAACTGCCAGAAGAGGTGGTAGAGGCATTTAGAAGGCATTTAGACTGGGTCGTGGATAGGAAAGGAATAGAAGGATATGGGCCAATGCAGGAAAATGGGAGTGGTGGAGACAGTGGCGAGTTGGGCCAAAGGGCCTGTTTCCATGCTGTACGACTCCATGACTCTCTATGACTCTATAAAAAATTTATACATTCAGCCATTCTATGTCACAAACAAAAGTAAGTAATGATCTTAAATGATCCTCTTGGTGCTTGCCTTTGTGTATCTTTGTCTAATTCAGTGCTTTTAACAGGTATCTCCCAAATGGCTGTAGTGTGGGTGGTGCAGGGATACTACAGTGGAGGAGAGCATTGAGCACTTCTGGGAATCACTTCGCTGATTCTCCAATCTCATTGTTATTAGTCTTGTTTACTTTGCATGCCTGTAGTGGGTATCTCTGAACAATGCCAATATCAATGAGCCTGATCATCAAGTGGTGACTAAAATTCTATTTCATCCTAATACTGCTGGCAGCGGAAATCAAACCTTTGGCTGACTCCTGCACAGTGCTTGTCACTTACTGGATTATCTTTGCAATTTGGTGCAAAAAGTGCTGAGTGCTACCAAGTAAGCATTCTTGAGGGAAAATGGACATGTTGTGCTTGTATATAAGCTCACAGTGGCAGGGCTCTCATTCTCCCAGCTGGTCAGACACAACTGCCCTGTGGGCTCAGAAGTACGTTCATATAGGAACCTCTCAAGCATGGTCCAATATTCTGCGAGAACATCTGTACCTGAAGCTGCCTTTGGTCCATAACCATTGATATCCCAATGTGACAATTGATCAATCTCAATCTTGGAAGTTTTAATTGACCCAGAATCCACAGACTTTTAGGAGAACAAGTTCCAAATGTGACTTCTCTTTGTATGTACAAGTTCTTCCTGATTGTACTCTAATACAGATGTCTCTAATGTTAACATTGCACCTCTTTATTCTGAATGCCCTCAGCAGTGGAAGTAGTTTCTCTGGATTTACATTGTCCATTCCGTTAATCTGTATGAATATCTTGAATCTGCCCTCTTTCCTCTCTCAACTTGCTCAATTTTAAGGAATATAAACCAAGCCTAAAGAATCTTGTCATCAAGATTGTTTAAATCCTGGTGATTTGGTGAAGATTAGATTAGATTAGTTTATTGTTTTATACACGGGGGTTCAGTGAAATTTCTTGCTCGCATGAAGTTCACAGAGTAAACAGTATACATGGTAATAATAAGTATAACAATAACTGCGGTGATGAGCACAAAACAATGGAATGGTGCAACGTATAGTAGTACAAACTGAGGTACGTGAAAAGCAAATGCTAAAGTGACAATAACAGAAGAGGTAGAATTAAGGGTTCGAGAACGTGGCAGTACCACAGGAAGGGGATGTGAATCAGTGATTGGTTCAGAAGTCTGATAGCAGTGGGGAAGAAGCTGTCTTGAGGTCTGGTCCTCTGGGCTTTTTTCTGTATCTTCTCCTAGAAAGTAGAAGAGAGAAAAGGAAATGGCCTGGGTGGCAAGCATCCTTTGCGATACTGTTAGCCTTTCCTGATGCAACTCTGCATCATACCCCTTCTAAAGTCAATATATCTTCGACCTGTGCCAATGCAAAATCCTGTGGATGCTTGAAACCTGAAATCAAACCACAAAATTCTGGAAGAACTTGGCAAGTCAGGCAGCAAAGATTTGGCATCCAGTCTGAATGCAGGGCCCCAGGCGGAGTCTGACTTGAGCTATGTGCTACTGAAGCACCACTTTCCCATTTTTTAAATTCCTTCACCTGAGATAAAGCCAATATTTTGTACCTGTGGGCTAGATTTCAGTGAATACTGTAGTACAGTGATTAAGTTATTGGAACACACCCAGAGGCCTGGACTATTGATCTAGAGTTTGAATCCCATTTGGGCAGCTGAGGAGTTTATACTCAAGAAGTGAAATAAATCAGGAATAAAAAGCTGCAATCAGTAATGGTGACCACAAAACTACTGGCAAATACTGTCATCACCATTGCCCATGTAATTCATTAATATCCTTCAGAGAGCCATCCTTATCTGAATTGGTCTACAATTCATCCAGTCCCACAAAAATATTGTTGAGTCCAAACTGCCTTCTGAAAAAACTAGCAAGCCCTATGTTCAGAGGCAATAAAGGATGAACCCCACCAGAAAGACTCACAGCTTGTGAATGAATACAAAAATTGTATACTCAGAATCTAAATCCTCCATAGCTCCTTCATTATGTAAATATTTTGAGTTATCTTTCTCAGGTTCCAAGTTTTAGATGCCTCATTGAACTCTATCTGCCATAGTTTGCCCACTTACCTTGTCCATCTACATGCCCTGGTAGCTTTTTGCTCCTATTAGTCAGCCTTGGAAGAAGGAAATAATGATTAATCAATTTGGCTTTTATAATATTAGAATGTCCCAAAACAGTTCACAGCTTGCAGTGAGGATGTGTGGCAGTCAATTTGAGTAGAGTAAGATCCCACAAACAACAATGAGATAATGCAAGATAATCTGATTTACTGATATTGGTTGAGAGATAAATATTGACCAGGATGTCAGGGAAAGCTTCTTGAGTCTTTTCAAGTAACATCCTGAGGTATGCAACACGAGTGGATAAAGGAGTAAGGTTAAAAATCAGCAAGGAATTAGATGAGTGGTGGGAGAGGCTGGAGGGAATGAATGACTCATCTCTGATCCTGAGAGGGCTTTGGTGTAACATCTTATTTGAAAGATGATAGCTCCAGCGGTTTTGGTCAACTTGAAGAGCTCAAGTCTATGGAGTGGGATTTGAGCCTTCTAAGCCAAAGTGTTGGCTTTGAGCCAAGGCTGACACCTTTTCTGAGAGCTTTCAGTTTGGTTAACTCCTCTTGGGAAGTTTCGTTTCCCTGGGCACATACACAAAGTGGGCACAAATCATCATTTGTCAAACTGAATGAATGTACTTGGATATTTGTTTGTAATGCAGAATAGAATTAAAAAGAATTAGCATGTGAACTTCCTCTTGTTTTTTTCCCCACTCTACCATTAGGATTTTGGTGGAGATTTACTCCCAAATATTTCCAGTCCTGATGCAGTGTCTCAATCCAAAACGTCAACAATTCTTTCCCCCTGAAGATACTGCCTGACATGCTGAGTTTCTCCAGCAGTTTGTTTTTTTTTACTTCAGCTCACGACAAAGGCTTTCAAACTGATTTCAAATGTCTCTTTCAGTCAGAGATCATTAAAAGCTACTGTATTTACACAGATTTAAATAATTTAGAAAATAAAATTATTTAAAAATATATTTAAATATATTAAAATTATATAAAATATATTAAAATGCTAATAAATAATTTATATTAAACAAAATAGTTCAAACACTGATCTTATTCTACAATGTCAGCGACCAAGTTCCCACTTGCATGCCAGCCATTCCTGGGGTAAAGCCGAACTTCGCATCTGCCTTCTTTCCTCAGTGCTCCAATGTTGAGCTCAGTGGAGAGCTCAGCAGTGGAGCAAGTGGTCAGATTCACCAGGACACCTGATCTCCAACTTGTCTCAAACATCCGCATTTAGCCAAGCTTGCACAGAATTGAGACTTGCTGAGGCCCAAGTGATTGGTGCATTGCTGCTGTGTGTGTGTGTGTGTGTGTGTGTGTGTGTGTGTGTGTGTGTGTGTGTGTGTGTGTGTGTGTGTGTGTGTGTGTGTGTGCGCGTGTGTGCGTGCGTGTGTGTGTGTGTGTGTGTGTGTGGTGGGGGGGCATTGTAAACAGGGAGCTGGGATTTCTAAACAAGTTCAGGTGAAAGGAGATTGTGGTGAAGAAAATACATATGAACAAATGAAAAAAGTAACTGATCCATCAAACCTACCATAGTCGTCCAAGTTGCAGCCTGAATCATCATATCAGTCTCCTGGTATAAAAGCAAAAGGTAGAACGTTTTTAAACCAATATATGAAATGGTTCTGCGAAGTTCCTTTGTAATAACCAGAGATAACTAAGCAAGATGCAGGAGACCATAATGATTTTTAAAAATGACTATTCCAGACTAATAATTGGGCTGTACTGTTGCAAGCAGTGCTATTTGAGTCAAAACGATACGCTATAGAAAGAGGCTACCTGTGTGCCTGTGTCATTTCTTCATTCCATCCATCCAGTTAACTTCACTCCTGTCCTCTTTCCCCACAGCCCTGGAAACAATTTCCATCAATTACTTTCCATCCAATTCCCTTCTGAATGTTACAACTAAATCTGTTTCATCCCCCTTTTGGACCATGACTTCAAGATTTGGACTAATTGCTGTGTATAAAATATTTCCTGGCGTTACCTGAGGTTGTTTTGTCAATCATCTTAAATCAGTATTTCTGGTCACTGACTCTTGGCATGAATGGAAGAAGTGGAAGCTGTTTCTCCTTTTAACTCTCTGATGCCCATTTATGGTTTTGAATACAACTAACAACTCTTCTCTGAACCTTCTCTGCTCCAAGGAGAAGATAAGATAAGATAAGATAAGATCTCTTTATTAGTCACATGTACATCGAAACACACAGTGAAATACATTTTTTGCGTAGTGATTTGGGGGGCAGCCCGCAAGTGTCGCCACGCTTCCGGCGCCAACATAGCATGCCCATAACTTCCTAACCTGTACGTCTTTGGAATGTGGGAGGAAACTGGAGCAGCCGGAGGAAACCCACGCAGACGTAGAGCGTCAGCATTTCCATTCACTCCTCCTAAGTGAAACTCTGCCTCCGAGCCACCTGTAGTCTTTTCACCACCACTGTGGCTTTAACATCCTTCCCAATGTGTGATGTCCAAGACTGAACATGATGTAGCTGAGACACAGACAGTGTTTAATAAGGGTTTTAAGCAGGACTTTGTGAGCAGTGCAGAGGAGGCCTCAAGCTCCAGACAGTCTGGGCACTATTGCAATAAAGATTAAGTTGCAGATGTGAAGTCTCTCAAGGTCACACTCAATGCTCCCAGATCATGATTGCATTTCCTGTAGACTAGAATTTCCTTTTCTATATTTTATCTCAATTTTTTTGTTTCATTCTTGTGTGATCAGCTAAATCAACCAAAGCTGCATGTATAGGGAAAAACCAAGAACCAACCTGAATTTTCTTCACCCCTCCTGTGTTGTGTCATATATTTCCTTTTCCTGGGGTGTTTCTTACTTTTTTCTCTTCTCTCCTTGTTCCTGTCTTTGACCTTGTTGCTATTTTTTGCCTCTATTCCTTCAGATTGCCTCCTCCCAACATCACCTGCCTCCTGTGATTGCAATGCTCTCACTGGCTGCTGGTCAGCAGCTTCAACAGCAACCATAGCCACAGAAATTCCTGGGAAACCTAAGCTCCTATTTTGAAAAAGGCACAGCCAACAATAATACAAAATCATGACGTTGGCCGCCTTTTCGTGACTGTCTCTAGATTTGCATCAGGAACCCCAGCAGATCTGAAAATATTGCACATGACCCATGGTCATTCTGTGAGCTGTGGCTCTTAGAGATAATTTCATAATGCTGGAACAAGCTAATTGCCTGCAGTGAAATTGCGAGAGCAAGCCTGTGCGGCAATTGTGCTTAATGAAAAATCATGTTGAAGAACATCAGTTAAATGTCATGCCACGGTGTGTTACAATATGTGGTGATATCATTTGACTCGTACTAAAAAACCTTTGGCTAAATTTTATTTTTCATGTTTCAATGAAAAGCAATTTTTTAGCTGTGTTTTGCTGAGAGAAACATACAGAAGCCAGTGTCATCAAAATAATATTAATCTCCTCATTTTAAATTTATTTGCTGTATTTGTTTTCTGCCTGTGAAATTATATCACAATGGTAGGAAGCAAAGCCACAAAATGATCTAAATCTCTCAAGATGTTTCTCCCTCTGTTACGGCAAATGTTGGAAATAATGAATTGTATTTTCTTAAAATGTCATTATTGACAATGATGATGTGTTTTTGATGTGGTCCCCTTAAAATTTATTATAAAAAGTCCCTTTGCCCTTGGTTCAACACTGATTTCATGGCAACTCCTAAGCTCTCTATAGTACATCCCCCTTTTCCGACCATCGTTCTATAGTTGCAATGTTGTCCGGCTTTTAAAAGAGGGTAGTTAAACTCTAAGTGTAGCACACCATGAAATGACATTAATGTTGCTATGGTGACTGGACACTGCATAGTAGTAGAATACTTCAGCACAGGCAGTTGGCTAGCGGAGAGTCAGTGCCTGTGTTTGTCAAATCAGGGTTTCTCCAGGCTCTGCCTGAAGATCTGTTTTCATTTCCTAACCTCCAGCTCTTCACCTCAGCACCCGCCTCTCCTCCTCCTGCTGTTGCTCCAAGGATTAAGTGCCACTGAGCACACTGGGCGGGAATTCTTTAGCAATCAAGAATTACATTTCACTGTTTGAGGCACCGTTCACCGTCCTGGACAGCAGGAGATAGAAATTGAAAATGGCAGTGAGGGCTAGCAGAGTAGAGGATAAGGAACAGGGCTGGAGACCAGCGGTGGGGGAGATGAGCGGAAGGCCTCTATATTTTAAATTGTTGTCGGCAAGTCCATCCATTTCAAGTTGTGAGTGTTGGAAAGAGCTGGCAGAGACTCAGTGGGATGAATGGACACTTGCACAGTATTTCTTTGATTCTATGGAAGTATCAACATTATCTGGAAGGGAGGGAGGTAGAGACGAATGCTGGAGGTAGAGACGAATGCTGTATTAGATTGAGGAGGCAGAGGGAGAGGGATCATGGGCTGGTGGGAGGAGGGGACAATCCAGTGCTAATCAGGGTTCATGAAGCAATAGAGCATCTTCAAAAGTGTGGGGAGATGAGAGCAAAGAGGGTAGGCATGAACTGCCAGCTAGAAGGGGAGAGCATTCTTAGCACTGGACTTTGACTGCTTGCTTTGCAGAGGCCTGTAGACTAAAATGAGAAGCCTCAGGCTGGCCATTTTATGCAGTTTTCTACTCTTGTTTTGCCCACTTCACTCAAGAGTCCCAGGCTGTCACTGCGGTGAGTGGTTGAAATGAAAGCATTCATTCTCCAGAACTCCCCGGCTTTGACCTAGGTCTCTCTGGTGAAAATTATATTGGCTCTTGGTTATTAGAGGCAGAAAGATCCAGAGCTGCATGCACTCAAAATTTCCCCAGTGTTTCAGACCACATGTCCTGCTCCTTTCTGTGAAGTGACATCCTCAAGCTCCTGTGCAAGTGAGATTAGCATGTAGCATGGCATGGCACCTGTGGTGCAGAGGCAGCTGTATCCCTAGATTTATAGCTGTCTGCTACAGAACAAGCCCAACACAGGAAACTCCATTCTGTTAACTCTTTGTTTTCTCTCGTCATTCTAGAGAGGAAAAGCAGCCCATTACATGCAGCCTGCAGCTGGGTCATGAGCAGGAATTGAACACTCGCTGCCTAGGGTTCAGACCTCTAACCCCGTGTGTCCAGTGCTGTTCCAAAGCCTGTGGCCAGTTTGCAAATAGCAAGATTATCTGTGTTTCTGGATATGCTGGTTTCCTCAAGAGTAATACAGAGGATCTCCACACCTTCTGTATGAGATGGCATATAATGTACATAGAACAAGAGAGGCAGGTTTTACTTGCATAGCAGAACAGTTTACCGATGTATAAGTTGTTCTCAAGCTCCTGCTGTAGCCAGTGTTCCACTCAGTGGTACATTGGTACAAAGCAGGCACACCACGTGCCTCTCCTGTTCAACGGGATCACAGTATGTCCACATATAGAGTGACGTAAGTCCATGCATATAGATACACTATATTACTCAACCCCTCTTATGAAACTAAAGATATTTTTATGAAAATCATTTTTCCACTTTCTATGGTATATTGAGGTTACCTGTTTCTAAGGAATATCAATATACATACTTCACATAATTACAAATTGCGTTCTCTTTTCAATGAATAGACCCTGTCTGGTATCTGGTTTTTGGAGTCATCCTGAGTGTTGATTCAACTTTTGGACTGTTTGATTCTGGATTTGAACTTAAAGAAGGTTTTGTTTCTTTATCAGACCTGCTTGGATTTGGTACTTCACTTCCTGAAGTCTACAATGGGACCCAACTTGGATATAACTTCAAGATCGAGTGGTTCAGCATCCAGACTTGACTCGTCTCTAGCTGAGATCATTTGATCAACATGAACACTCTGGATTTTGTCACCAATTTCAACCTAATTGGTTCTGCAAACCTCTGCTATGGTTCCTACCTCCAATTTATGTGAGTTCGACATGCTAGGTGGGCTAAGAACAAGACTGCGCTTGTTGTGCTTGAAATTGCATTCCTTTTGATTAGTGTGGGAGTGACTTTTTACCTCAGCCACTTCTGTTCAAATTTGGTCCAACAAGGCTCAAGCTTCTCAATCTCCTCTTCAACAAGAGATCTGCTTTGGTAAACCCAATAGAATGTACAGACATTCTGCATTTTCCTTTGCTTCTTGAGAATTTTTGTAGCTAGTCTGACTGACCTCTTGGCTGTGCGATTTGAAGCGAGGTGATGTGAAGGAATAAAAGTATGTTTGATACGATTCCATTGCATAAAATTTGTGAACAGAGTCAATCAAACCCGGGGCCGTTGTCAGAAACTTTTCAGGTAGGCCATGAGATAGAGACAGAGACCTCAGCTCATCCAAAGAACATTCATTACTGGTACATGAGCCCACAGGTTTCACTTCAGTCCACTCCGAGGGACTATTGTTCAATACCAGGAAACTGTCAATTCCTTTTTCACACATACTCACCAAGAGAGGTCTTGTATTGCCATAATCATGATTGCAAAGGAATTTTTGATGGCTTGTAAACATTGTGCCTTCTCACCAATGATTAGAGGTCACTGTCCAAGTAGGGGAAGTAAACAAGGCTTTTTGCAATTGCTTCGATTGCTTTCATCCTGACAATTCCTGTGTGTTTAGCAAGACGTTGGGCCAGAGATGTAAGTTTTGCCATTGTCTACACCCACTTGGTCCACCTCTGCTCACCTGAAATCTCATTGCAACCATTGTGGAGTAGGTTTAGTTTCTCACCTGTAGCTTGGCTGAATTCTGTCCATTCTTTCAGTGGAGAACTATTCGTGGAGCCTTTTTTGACAATTTCTGCGTCTGTCTGGAATTTCAGGTGCAATCACTAAAAAGTCCTCATTGACTGCTTTTGCTGTGTGGATCATATTTTCACTTCCAACATCAGAGTTCACATGCAATAGCAGTGACAGAGCAATAGCATTATGCTTGAAACTCCCGCACTCAATTTTTTAGTCATTCTGTAACAGAAGCATTGTCCATCCTTGACTAGCTGCCTTAACTAGTTTCTGTCCTAGTATACTTAGTTGTGGCTAATGATCTGTTATCATGGTAGAGGATTGGCCAAGTAAAAACTGATGGATTTTTTTTTGACTAACACTACTCAAAAAGCTTCCTTCTCAATTTGCGCATTGTTTTCTCATCCTTTGAAGTGAAATTGATTTGTTTCTCTTCACCATCACAGACTTATTACAATACCTACCCCATTACTTAACTCATCTCATACTAACTTCAACTCATATGTAGCATTGTAAAGAGCAAGGAGGGCTTTGCTTGCTAAGCTTTCCTTGCATTCACTGTGTATACTTTGTTTCTCCTTGGTCTGCACTCATTTCGCATCCTTTTTCCACAAATGATGCAATGCAGAGGCTGGATTGCAAGATCTGGAAGGAGTCACACAGAATACTGCACCATCCCTCAGAATGACCTTAGCTCTGCCATATTTTCAGGCTTTGGTTCATTGGAAATGGCCAGTATATTTTTCTTCACAGGTTGTAGACCTGGCTTCAATCTTCAGACCAAGGTACACTGCTTCTTCTGGCATAAATGCTCATTTGCTTTGCTTCATCTTTAGAACGGACTCGTGTAACTTCCTGAACATTTCCTCCAAAAGAGATTTTCTTATTTTTTGATCAAGGCAATCAACAGATCATCTTGGTTATGCAAGCAATGATCTAGTCCTTGCAAGATTTTACACATTGTGGGTATAGATTTGACTCCAAAGGATAACCTTGTTTATGGGTAGAGTTTCTTTGTGCATATGGACATTCAGGTACTGATGATTATCTCTGTCAACATTAATTTGTGCTTAGGCATGAGGGAGGTCCAGTTTTGTGAACACATTTGATCTTGTAACATTGCATATGAGTCTCGTGAACTGGGTGGTAGATATTGTTCACACAGCCCTACTGTTTTGTCTACTGTAGACACGACAATTCAAGTGGCTTCTCTTCTGGTCAGTTTTCGCCATGAATACCATTTTGTTCTAACATATCTAGTTCCTTGACTCTCTACAACAAACAGGACAAGTCTGGGCTGGCAATAGATTGACTTTTCTTCCAGCCTGATGCAGATTTGTGCATTGCACCATGTTATGCCAGTGAAACTGTCTCTGCACATTTCATCACGTATTTCCAACAAAGTGTCAAGGTGCAATTTTGAAGCATCATTGCTGAAAACTTTCTTCCAATCTAGCTTGAGTTGTCTAGGTCAGTCTTTCCGCATTAAAATTAGTTGGTAGATGATGGGTGGTGGCATTCTCTCTGTCTGTTACGTTGCACTGTGGACTCCATTTGCTCAAAAGTCTGCAAATCTCACCTGAATAGATTAAAAGTTCGATGATGCTTTTC
Organism: Pristis pectinata; assembly: GCF_009764475.1. NCBI lineage: Eukaryota > Metazoa > Chordata > Chondrichthyes > Rhinopristiformes > Pristidae > Pristis > Pristis pectinata. The sequence continues at coordinate 56,192,391 of NC_067414.1, read as the reverse complement.
ATTGGTGGAATATGGCTAAACTTTTATGGCTGAATATGGCTGAACTGAGTGTCTATCAAGTGGCCTGTGGTGGTATCAATTTACACTTCATGCACCAGTTGTTTATCAATATCTCTGTCCGAAAGATTGCCTGTTTACTGCCATTACCGATTGTGGTATAGCTTGTCTCCAATCCAAGTTCCACATTGTCTGAATGGACTTCCAAACTATGAAATCCTTCTTCTAGTTGCTGTTTCAAATTGCAACTGAGATGGCTTTTGTTATTTGTCTTAGCTTTCGACCTGCAGGCTGTCAAAGTGTTATCTTTCTTTATGCACTGAAGCACTTGGCTGTTCTATTCTGACAATACTATGGTGAGCGATTGCAACAATAGCAACTGGCTGAACTGATGTCACAAGTACACTTTAACATTTTTTCACATCCATTTACTCTGCTACTGCTCTCCAACTGTGGACTGCAACTATACCAGTTACCTGTTATGGATAGAATTCTCTAGCATCCTTCAATGTCAGTTCCATCAATGCAGTCATTTTACACCAAGTTGGATTGTCTGGTTTTGTAGGCTCAACAGCTTTGAATGAGTTTGTTCAGCTACCAGACCACACACAGAATCATGGAATCATAGAATGGGTACCACACAGAAGGAGGCCATTTGGTCCATCATTTCCATGCCAGCTTTCTACCATTGCAACTCTCTAGTTGCATCCATTGGCTCTTTCTCTATAGCCTTTCAAATTTTTCTTCATCATGTACTTATCCAATTCCCTCTTGGAAGCCGCAATGGCTTCCTCTACTTATATCTGAAGAAAAGTCTTTCCTTATGATAGGTACATAATGGTCAGCTTAGACATGGTAGGCTAAAGGGCCTGTTTCTTTTCTGTCTGTACCCATGACTCTCTCTCATTCTTAATTCACTTCCCCTGTAGTTTATATGTACGACTTATAGTCCTCCATGGCTGCACAGCCTTCCATTAACCACTTTGTCCAGATGCCTGATCTTTTTATATATCTCTATAAAATCTCCCCTCAGCCTTCTCTTCTGCGAAGAAAACAGTCCCAGCATTTCTAGTAATTGTGGTCCATCATCCCAGGAACTCCTCTCACTAATCTTTTCTGGACTGCCGTAATACTTTCACATAATTTGTATAATATCGCGACCAGAATTGAACACAACACTCCAGTCGAGGTCAGAACATTGTGTTATGAAGGTTCAGCTGTAGTATGTCCTTTGAAAGTATACACAAAGACCTTAGACAAACTAAGATTCTGTGCAAATGGATACAGGAAAACATTGCAATATGCCAGTTTTGGTGCTATAAACTCACCTAAAAATTGCCAAGGCAGCATCATCCAATGTCTTTCAACAATCCCAAAGGAAAAATACCTGAGATTGCATTCTCTTTGTCAATTTATAATGTCTTCACAAATGCATTATCACATTGTACATATATAAAAGAGGCAGAGGTTTATTGGCAAAGCAGAACATAACCTATATGCTAGTTAAGTCTTTGAGTTCTTGCTACAGACTAAGTTCCCAATCTGTTACAAAGCAGGCACACCACATGACTTTCCTGTAAACATGGTCACAGTATGTCAACACACACAAAGATAGACATTACAAAATATGTTTATCATAGAATCATAGAAAGTACAGCACAATACAGGCCCTTCGGCCCACAATGTTGTGCCGACCTTTAAGCTTCGCCTAAAAACTAAAAACTATCTAACCCCTTCCCCCCACATATCCCTCTATTTTAAATTCCTCCATATGATTATCTAGCAATCTCTTGAATTTGACCAATGTACCTGCCTCCACCACCGCCCCAGGCAGCACATTCCATGGCCCAACCACTCTCTGGATAAAAAACCTTCCTCTGATATCTCCCTTAAACTTCCCACCCATTACTTTAAAGCCATGCCCTCTTGTATTGAGCATTGGTGCCCTGGGAAAGAGGCGCTGACTGTCTACTCTATCTGTTCCTCTTGATATTTTATATACCTCTATCATGTCTCCCCTCATGCTCCGAAGAGTAAAGCCCTAGCTCCCATAGCCTTTCCTCATAATGCATACTCTCTAAACTAGGTAGCATCCTGGTAAATCTCCTCTGCACCCTTTCCAATGCTTCCACATCCTTCCTATAATGAGGCGACCAGAACTGGACACAGTACTCTAAGTGTGGTCTAACCAGAGTTTTATAGAGCTGCATCATTACCTCGCGGCTCTTAAACTCGATCCCACGACTTATGAATGCTAACATCCCATAAGCTTTCTTAACTACCCTATCCACCTGTGAGGCAACTTTCAGGGATCTGTGGATATGAACCCCCAGATCCTTCTGCTCCTCCACACTACCCAGAATCCTGCCATTAACTTTGTACTCTGCCTTGGAGTTTGTCCTTCCAAAGTGTACCACCTCACACTTCTCTGGATTGAACTCCATCTGCCACCTCTCAGCCCAGCTCTGCATCCTATCAATATCCCTCTGCAATCTTTGACAGTCCACCACACTATCCACAACACCACCAACCTTTGTGTCGTCTGCAAACTTGCCAACCCACCCTTCTACCCCCTCAACCAGGTCATTAATAAAAATCACGAAAAGTAGAGGTCCCAGAACCGATCCTTGTGGGACACCGCTAGTCACAGCCCTCCAATCTGAATGCACTCCCTCCACCACAACCCTCTGCTTTCTACAGGCAAGCCAATTTGGAATCCACACGGCCAAGCCTCCCTGGATCCCATGCCCTCTGACCTTCTGAGGAAGCCTACCATGTGGAATCTTGTCAAATGCCTTACTAAAATCCATGTAGACCACATCTACTGCACCACCCTCATCAATCTGTCTAGTCACCTCCTCAAAGAACCCTATCAGGCTTGTGAGACATGATCTGCCCTTCACAAAACCATGCTGGCTGTCCCTGATCAGACCATAATTCTCTAAATGCCCATAGATCCTATCTCTAAGAATCCTTTCCAGCAGCTTGCCCACCACAGACATAAGGCTCACTGGTCTATAATTCCCTGGACTATCCCTACTTCCTTTTTTGAAAAAGGGGACAACATTTGCCACCCTCTAATCCTCTGGTACCATTCCCGTGGACAATGAGGACTCAAAGATCCTAGCCAACGGTTCAGCAATCGCGGAGCAGCCTGGGGAATATTCCGTCAGGCCCTGGGGACTTATTTGTCCTAATATTTTCTAACAGCTCCAACACATCCTCTCTCTTGATGTCTACATGCTCCAGAACATTAACCTTCCTAACACTGTCCTCAGCATCATCAAGGCCCTTCTCCTTGGTGAATACTGAAGAGAAGTATCCATTGGGGACCTCACCCACTTCCGCAGCTTCCAGGCACATCTTCCCATCTTTGTCTCTAATCGGTCCTACCTTCACTCTCGTCATCCTTCTACTCTTCACGTAAGTGAAAAAAGCCTTGGGATTTTCCTTAACCCCACTCGCCAAGGCCTTTTCATGTCCCCTTTTTGCTCTCCTCAGCCCCTTCTTAAGTTCCTTCCTTGCTATTCTATATTCCTCAAGAGACCTATCTGATCCTTGCTTCCTAAACCTTATGTATGCTGCCTTCTTCTTCCCAACTAGTTGTTTCACCTCATTTGTCACCCATGGTTCCTTCACCCTGCCATTCCTTCTCTGCCTCACCAGGACAAATGTATCCCCAACCTCCTGCAAGAGATCCCTGAACAATAATCCATAGTACATTTCCCTTCAAAAATGTCATCCCAATTTACACTCGCAAGTTCTAGCCTTATAGCCTCATAATTTGCCCTTCCCCAATTAAATATCTTCCTGCCCTCTTTGCTCCTATCCTTGTCCATGACAATGCTAAAGGTTATGGAGCGGTGGTCACTGTCCCCCAAATGCTCACCCACTGAGAGATCTGTCACCTGACCCGGTTCATTACCTAATACTAGATCTAATATGGCATTCCCTCTAGTTGGCCTGTCAACATACTGTGACAGGAATCCGTCCTGAACACACTTTACAAACTCTGCCCCGTCTAAACCTTTGGTACTAAGCAGGTGCCAATCAATATTTGGGAAGTTGAAGTCTCCCATGATAACAACCCTGTTATCCTTGCACCTTTCCAAAATCTGCCTCCCAATCTGCTCCTCAGTATCTTTGCTGCTGCCGGGGGGCCTAGAATACTCCCAGTAGAGTAACTGCTCCTTTCTTGTTCCTAACTTCCACCCATACTGACTCTAGAGAGGATCCCTCTACATTATCCACCTTTTCTGCAGCTGTAATAGTATCCCTGACCAGTAACGCCACCCCTCCTCCTCTTTTACCCCCCTCCCTATCCCTTCTAAAACACTGAAATCCAGGAATATTCAGTATCCATTCCTGCCCTGGTGACAGCCAAGTCTCCGCAAGAGCCACAATGTCATAGTTCCATGTATTTATCCAAGCTCTCAGTTCATCACCCTTATTCCTGATACTTCTTGCATTTAAGTAAATGCACTTTAGCCCATCCACCTTTCTACTTTTATACCCTGTACTCTGCTTCTCCTTCCTCAAAGCCTCTCTATATGTTAGATCTCCATGCACTTCTAGTATTTACTCCAACACACTAGCAAACCTGCCTGCAAGGATATTGGCCCCCCTCGGGTTCAGGTGTAACCCATCCACTCTGTACAGGTCCCACCTTCCCCAGAAGAGATCCCAATGATCCAAAAATCTAAATCTTTGCCCCCTGCACCAACTCCACAGCCACGCATTCAACTGCCATCTCCTCCTATTCTTACCATCACTATCACGTGTCACTGGCAGCAATCCTGAGATTGCTACCCTTGAGGTCCTGTTTTTCAGCCTTCTGCCTAGCTCCCTAAACTCCCTTTTCAGGACCTCATCCCCCTTCCTACCTATGTCGTTGGTACCGACATGTACCATGGCTTCTGGCTACGTTCCCTCCCGCTCAAGAATGCTGTGGACTCAATCAGAGACATCCCGGACGCTGGCACCTGTAGTGCATTTAAATACACGATAAATACTTTTTAAAAGACTGGATCAAAATGAGAAGCTCATGGTGAAGATATGCCCATGCAGTAAGCAATTCACTTCCCGCACAAACACCTTTCCCAATATCCACATCTGCTTTATAACACTCAGACTGGCCATTTTTAAAACTTCAGACAATATTCATGTTCCATTAGTTTTGCAAGTGATGTGTTCATGTTAAACTCATTCCAATGATGTCCTGGTTCAGCTAGATTCATTATAATTCCAAAGTGCACCTAGATTCAGTCATTTGATGTAGAACTACATAGGGGCTGCAGCACATATACAGATCATTTAGCACAACTGGTCTATGTCAATGTCTGTGCTCCACACTCCCTGCCCTGTTCATGTTACCTTCTCAGCATATAAATCTCTTCTTTCTCCTTCAGCTTTATTTAGCTTCCCCTCAAATGCATTTGCACTATTTTCAACTATTCTAAGTGGAAGCAGGTTTCACGTTCTAGCCATTCTTTGAAAAGAGAATGTCTCCTGAATTCCCCTTTGGATTTCTTGGTGATTGTTTTATACTTATGGACCATGGTTTGGTCTCTCCCAAGCAGAAATGTTGTCTGGTCCATCCTAATGAATCTTGTTATAATTTTAAATACCTCTGTGCAGCTCCCCCTGGCTTGGAACAAAGATCCAGTGCCATTCTTCTGAAGCATTTTTGTTTTGTGCTGCTCCACTTCTGACTTCTTGAACGATCATTCCCAAATTTAATTGCTCCATCACTGGTGGCCATGTCTTCAGCGGCCAAGATCCTATTTCAAGATGGACATGACATAAGATGATGAGATGAGCTAGGAGATAAGGCATTTAAAACAGAAGAAGGGGATATATTAAATAAACTAATCAAATTCAAAGAGGATAAACTCTCCAGCTTGGATGGATTGCAACCACACATTTAAGAAAAATCTTGTGAATAGGTAACAGAGGCATTGTTTAGCATAGTTATTAGTTAGAAAAAGAGATAATGTTGCAGTTAAGAAGGGAGATAGAACATTTCAGATGATTATGGACCATTCAGTTAACTTTGATAATAGGAACGTAATGGCATCCCTAAAAAAGGGGAATAAAAGGATATCCAGAAGCAAAAGCAAAAATAAAGTAATAGTAAATAGTCTGCGAGAAGAAAAAAGGGGAAATCTTGCCTGAACAGCCTTTTTATATTTTTGGAAAAGGTAACAGAGAGAATAGATATTGGTCATACAGTGGATATAATTTATCTAATTTTCAAAAGGCCTCTGAGGAGACAATCTAAAATAAACTAAAGACTAAGGGCAGAGGGTATGGAGTCAGAGGACAAGAAGCAGAATGGATTGGAAGCTGGCTTCAGTACAGAAAGGAGAGAGTGGGAGTAAAGGGTAGCTAACTACAGTGGAAGAAAGCAGGTAGTTGCGCTTCACAGGAATCAGTGCTGGTATATTGCTGTTCACAATTTTTATTAACTAATTGGACTCTAGAATCTAGAACACAACTTCTAAATTCGCAGATGATACAAAATTATTGGGGGTGCAGCGGGGCTGGGATTATAGTCACAGGATTGCAACCAATTACAGGATGTGCTGAATTAAAGTCAAAGTCAAGTTTATTGTCATATGCACAAGTACAGTATATGTATACACAGGTGCAATGAAAAACTTACTTGCAGCAGCATCACAGGCACATAGCTTCATATAAGCAGCATTAGCAAGAAAATCATTAATTAAACATAAATTATACAGAATTTTTACAAGAAAGAACACAATTAGAACAAAAAAAAAACAGTCCATTTTAGTGCAAGGTGATCAAAATGGTCATAGCATTGCTAAACTGTAGTGATTAGAGTTTTGCCAGTTGGTTCAAGAACCGAATGGTCGAAGGGAAGTAGCTGTTCTTGAACCTGGTGGTGTGGGACTTCAGGCTTCTGTACCTCCTGCCCAATGGTAGCTGTGAGAAGATGACATGGCCCGGATGGTGGGGATCTTTGATGATAGATGATACCTTCTTGAGGCAGTGCCTCCTGTAGGTACTACCAATGGTGAGGAGGGATATGCCTTTGATGTATTGGGCAGAGTCCACTGTTCTCTGCAGCTTTTTAGATTCCTGTGCATTCGAATTGCCATACCAGACTGTGATGCAACCAGTCAGTGTACTTTCAACAGTACATCTGTAACAAGTTTGTTTGAGTGTTCAGTGACAACCTCCTTAACCTCCTAAGAAAGTAAAGACCCAGGTGTGCTTTCCTTATGATCACACCTATGTGCTGGAGAATGGACAAGCAGTTGGCGAATATGAGGTTTAGTAAGAAAAAAAGGGCTATTGCTATTACCTGGAAATGTGAGACTAGGAGTACAAAGGGATCTCAGAGTATAAATACAATTCACCAAATGTTGTGCCACAGGTTGGCAAGGTTAACTAAGCACTTAGGTTTATTTCTAGAGTTATAGAATTGAACAATAGGGAAGTTATGGTAAACTGTGTTGAACCATGTTTACATTACATTTGGAAGGCTGCATATCGTTCTGGTTGCCATATTATAACATGCCTACAGAGGTGATGGAAACGGTCTAGTGAAAATTTACAAGGATAATACCAGAACTGTTAAGGGTACACTCACCAGGTAAGGATGAACAGACTAGGTCTACATTCTCTGGAGTTAAAAAAGGCTGATAATGAACTATTAGGGGTCCATGGAACCATGAAATGGGGAAGAGTCAGGGGAAGCTGAAATGGATCAAAAAGCATCGCAAGTCGGTGGACTGGGATGTCCTGCTGAAATTAACAGGAAGACCTTATTTCTGTTTTTTTATTGTCATTTTCCAAAGTGATAACCTGGCTAGAAGCTGCAGCAAAGTCTCCTTAAAGATGATCAGCAACTCTGTGGAGTGTGGAGCAAGAAAGGTTGACGATCAGGACCAGTTGTGAGCTAGAGATCTAGCAGGGCTGGAGAGGGGGTTTGGGGGAATGGTAGGGGGCTACACGTCTGCAGGTGATGGTTGGGGTGCCCATGGCTTCTTTGAGGGATCTTGAGGGAGCACTCCTGATCCTTATGGCTCACAAGGAGTGATCAGAAATGGTCCTGGAGGCAATGATGACCATAACAGGCTTGAAAAGCCATGGTGGGTGGCTCTCAGGGCTTTCCTCCTCCTCGCCCACAAGAATGTATAAGACACTGAAGAAAATGTTTCTGTTTCCCTCTCCTGGGTTTGCTTCTGCTGGCAGTCAATTTTTCCTGGTGGGACTGACAGTGGACCCCAAGCCTTGTGTTTAAATCACCCTGGGATTTATTTACATAAGAAGGCCAGTCATTCATAATTTTGGCAATTTTGTCTTTTGTCGGGAGGAATAGAAGCAAAAGGAGAGCAAGAATTGTGAATTAGAATCCTTGTATAAAGAACCTCAAAAACTGAGGTTGTTTAATTGAACAATTAAGGACCTTAAGTTCTGTACATCTTTTACTTTCCGTTCTATCAACTATACGAAATACAGGTTGCTGAAGAACCAAACGCCTAATTAAGATAATTTCCCCAGTCTTTGTGGGATCCCATGGAGGCAGTAAGTGTTCTAATTATGTAATAAGCCTAGCACAAAGTGAAGTGACAAGACTGCAATTTTGTCTTTACTTGCTGTTTAGTTGTATGCAAACAAACAGCTATAATTACCCAACACAATGTCACTTCTTTAGCATGCCATGGAGGACACAGTCTTCTGAAAGATAAATCAGCCATGGAGAGCATGATCTGCTGTCACAATTGATGATCGCACAAACCGACTACCTTCATTGACAGCACTTCTCCACTTCTTCCTCTCTTCTTTCCCATTATATTAAAAGCTGCTGTCCAGGATGCTCTTTTCTTTCATAAGAAACAGGAGAAGCAGTGGCCAATTGGCCCCTGAACCTGCTCCGCTATTCAACAAGGCTGATCCAATCGTGGTCTTAACATCACTTTCCTGCTCTCTCTCCATACTCCTTGTTTCCTTTGTAATTCAGATGTTTGTTATTTTCTGCCTTGAACATAATCAATGACGCCATCATCACAGCTTTCTGGTGTGGAGAATTCCAGAAATTCATAATCCTTTGGGAGAAAAAATTCCTTTTCATCTCTGTCTGAAACGGATGACCCCTTATCCTAAAACTATGCCCTCTTGTTCCAGATGCCCCTATTTGCAAAAACATCCACCAGACTATTGTTTGTTTCGATAAGATCACCTTTCAGTCTTCAATGAACATAGGCCCAATGTGCTCAACCTCTCTTCATATGTAAACTCTTTCATCCCAGGACTCAACCAAATGAACCTTCTCTGCATGGCCTCCAATACAAGTACATCATTCTTAACTATAGAGACCAAAATTGTACATTGTTCTCCAAGTGCAGATTCACCAGCACCCTGTAAATTTATATCAACATTTCCCTACTTCTATACTCCATACCCCTGCAATAAAGGCCTTTCCTCTAAATTCAATGCATCCAAGTGCCATCAATCCATCTTCACTCACGGAACAAGCAATTTCCTTGGAGTATGGAGTGAAATAAAACTGAATGCCACCACAATATAAATCACTAAGTACAACAGCACTTCAGTTTAAATTGCACAATTCCACCCAATTTCTGCTGTCTATAATATCACATGGTGAGTAAGCTGAGGGAAACAATCATGTCTTCAGCCATTCAGCCTTCCAGCCACATTATCTAACTATATATTTATAGCTGCTTTCATTATCCCATCCAGGAGTTTATCGGAGCCAGATTACATATTTAAAGAGGATACTACCCACACTGAACAGGTGTACTTTTATGATTGGTTAAGTCAGGGTTGGAAAGGAATGGGGATGTTCTGACTGGATGCTCCTCTGGGGAGGAATTAAAATTTCCCTCTTTACTAGATTGTCCAGATCTTGTTTTGTCTGAACTCTCCAATATGCTTTAATTACAAGTGCCAGCCAGCATGCTCCTTCAACGTTTTGACCCTGGCCTCATTTTGCAACACCATGCCTAACTTCACTCAAGTGCAAACATGCAATTCCCTATTGGATTTTTTTTAAGGACCATCATATATTGTTCCATGTGGGTCTTGATGGTATAGTTTGCAATGTGTTGTAGACTGTAAATCCAGAGCACTCCATGCACTATCACAAATAAATGTTCTGTCAACTCCAAAGTAGAGTGACAAATATGACCTTTGCTGCACACGCACAGACCATGAGCACTTAAGAATTAGGAGAAGAGCACTTCATGTGGTGGAGTCGTTTTGGGGAAGATCCACCCTCATGTGGGGAATGAGCGCTGGAGATAGGCATCTTGGCACATGGTACCATTGGAGCTGGGCATCTGAGTCTGCTATTGGTTTCAACAGGGCCCCACAATAATGTGGTTGAATGAGGTAACTGGATATGGTTGGGATGAATATGACTTGACCACACTACTAGTGGTTAGGGGGTAGTCAGACTACCTTGTGTTTCGAAGTGGTGAATCATGTGCTTATCTTGTGGCCATAGAGATGATCCAGATCATCTTCTTGTGTTTGAGAAGAAATGCCAAAGCGTATTGTGGACAAGCAGTGAGGAACTGGACAGCATTCTGATACTTGGTGTCAGTAAGTCTGCAGGTGACTGAAGCAGTCAAACATGAGAGAGTTCAAGGCCAAAATGTTTCTACAAGGTGAAGGGCAAGATTAACAAGTCTAAGGAACAAGGTAAGGGATGTTGAAAGCTGGACAAAGAAAAAAAAAAGTAGGTTATGACAGGCTTAGAGAATAGGGGTCCTACAGAAATATAAAATGTGTATTGTGGTGGTGGGTCAGATGAACTTCTTGTGGTCAAGGAGGGAATCATTAAGTTCTTTTGATGGGAGGGGTGAATTAGATATCTTTGTGGTCAAAGAGATTTTATTTCAGGTGTCCAGCACTTGCAGTTTTTGGTGTTGTGTTCACCAGATCCTTGATATTGTGATCAATCCCAGGCCAATGCAAACAGCTTCATATGAACAGTCCCCATTCCCTGAGCATGTATTTCCTTCACCTAGTGTACCTGTAATAATTTCAGATCCACTACTCTGTGGCACCACTTCAGGCAGTCCCAACTCCTCGACACTCATGGTGTGGACAGACTGGACGTGCAGAGGATGTTTCCATTAGTAGGAGGGCCTAGGGCCTCACGTCCCTTTACAACTGAGATGAGGGGAATTTCTTCAGCCAGAGGGTGGTGAATCAGTGGAATTCGTTGCCACGGAGGACTGTGAGCGCCAAGTCACTGAGTGTATTTATGGCAGAGATTGATAGGTTCTTGACTGGTAAGGGGGTTAAGGGTTATGGGGAGAAGGCAGGAGAATGGGGTTGAAAACAAAATCAGCCATGATTGAATGGTGGAGCAGACCTGATGGGCCGAATGGCCTAATTCTGACCCTATATCTTATAATCTTATAGTCTTCTCCAAAAGGAACTGGTCTTGCCATTCACTCCCATCTTCATTATACTACAACCCACAATTTGCTCCTATATCTTATAATCGTATGGAGAAGACTGTAAGATTATAATATATAGGAGCAGAATTCAGCCATTCAGCTCATTAAGTCTGCTCCGGTATTCAATCAGGGCTGCTTTTTTCAAATCTTAAATTTTAAATTTTTTAATTTTATTTACAGCGTGGTAACAGGCCCTTCTGGCCCAATGAGTCCACGCCGCCCATTTTAAACCCCCAAATTAACCTACCTGTACGTCTTTAGAATGTGGGAGGAAACCGGAGCACCCAGAGGAAACCCACGCAGACACGGGAGAACGCACAAACTCCTTACAGACAGCGACGGGAATCGAACCTCAATCACTGGCGCTGTAATAGCATTGCGCTAACCGTTACGCCACCGTGCCGCCTTCAACCCCTTTCTCCTTCCTTTTCCCTGCAACCCTTAACCACCACCCCCCCCCCCCCCCCCCCCCCCGCCTTACCAATCAAGAACCTATCAATCTCTGCCACAGCTGTCACAGAGAAACATGTGTATGAATGGCCCTGGTAATCTCATTGGCTGTAACTGGAAAATCATCTCCAACCATTTGCAGTTGAACAATTCATAGTTCCAGCTGAGCTCTCACCTCCTCATTAGAATCCTTCAGCTATTTTTGAATAAAAATATGGTTCTAAAAATGATTTCAATAATGTAAACAGCTCCATGTAATGTAAATTAAAGAATGATGCCTTTCACAACCTCAGGATGTTCCAGAGCAGCCAATGATAAAACATTTTGAAGTGTAACTTATTATAATGTAGAAACATGTGTACTTAACAAGCTTTGGGCTACAAGGTGGTTCTCCATCAACTTCTCAATGACAGTTAGTGATAAACAATAAATGTTTGTCTTGCCAGCAATGCTTGTAAAAGAACAAGTCTGAGTTCTTAAAAAAATGTACTATAGTTGTGCATATCATAGATCTACCTGCCACTGGGACTGTGCAGATTCTGGGATCTCCCAGCTCAGTCATTGTCAGTCAGAAAACAGCCTTTGAGATGAAGTGGAATGTGACTAGGAGAGGGCCCTATAACTGCTGACTTGCTGCTGTTCTGTGAAATATTTCCATTGCAAATGTTTCAAGGAATCTTATGAGTTACATTTGTGCCTGCTTGAATCTGGGAGATCCAAGTAACACCTCTACAAGTGAGTTATGACACTTTGCCACATGTGTGAAAGAATATCAGGAAACAAACAGAGACTGGAAAACATAGTGTTGGCCTAGTTTCTACAGTGTCATCAGCACTTTATCAAATAAATCCTGAAGTGAGCACTGATTGCTGTTACAGGTTGTTCTACCTGTGAAATTACAGTTCCCGGGGTGGAAAACAAAATCCTTCCTATTGAATAAAGTAAATTAAGAAAAACATTGGGCATCATGGCTTTTGGAGGCCTTGAGTCAGTCCACAAATATGTCTCTGATCTCATCCCCACTTTGTCCATAAGCATGTGGTCATTGCTTGAGTTTCTTGGTGCAACTTGTGGCAAGCAAAATAAAATAAATCTTTGTTAAATACTTGTGATGATCCAAGGTTTCCCAGAATCCTGGCAGTCCTCATATCCACAACTTATTCAGTTACAGACTTCCCTTTCATACTTTGCCAGGTCTAAACCTAAAATCTTCTTTGGGTTAGTCACAGAGTCATAAAGTCATACAGCTCAGAAACAGGCCCTTTGGCCCAACTCATCCATGCCAACCACGTTGCTATCTGAGCTAGATTATAATAAGCTACATTATAATAAGTTACACTTCAAACTGTTTTATCATTGGCTGCTCTGGAACATACTGAGGTTGTGAAAGGCATCATTCTTTCATTTACATTGCATGGAGCTGTTTACATTATTGAAATCATTTTTAGAACCATATTTTTATTCAAAAATAGCTGAAGGATTCTAATGAGGAGGTGAGAGCTCAGCTGGAACTGTGAATTTTTCAACTGCAAATAGTTGGAGATGATTCTCCATTTGCCTGCATTTAGCCCATATCCCTGCAAACTTTTCCTATTTATCTATCTGTCCCAATATCAATGTCTACAATATCACATGTGCTGATTTATGCCCTGAGTTCATCTGCCTTATCTGTGAGGCTACTTGCATTATAGTAGATACAGTGTAGGTTTGAAGGTCTGCTGCAAAAGGTGTGTTGCACCAAGGCTTGGGTTTTCCACTGAAGGTAGCAGATGTTCAGTGTTATAACTCCTCCGCAAAGCTGAAGGGTGCAATCTCTGAACCCAGAGGCTTTTCTGAAGTCAGGGTCGTTTGGATTTTCAAGTCGCACTCCTCATCCTTTGCTGGGGTAACCCTCCTGTAGTGGGAGGAGTTGCTAAGAGAACTTACATTGTGTGGTGTGGTCAGCAGCCTTTGTGCCATCACTGAAACTTTTTAACTTAAATTAAAGGTAGTTTTAGCCAATGCAGTCAATTGCCCATGGAACTACAAGAGTAGGCATGTGGAGGTAGGTCACAGATCCCTCATTCAACGGTAGCTAAAGCTTGAGGGGCTCAGCCAACTGCTGCTGTTGTCCTCCTATATTCCTCCATGCGCTGCATTCAATTGCAGAAGCCTCTTGGCCTTTAAAAGTATTGGCCCCTTGGGAACTAGGGCAAAGTTGAGTGTAGACATCCTCAGGCACCTCCTGTGGCTGGAGTTGTCACTGTTAAAGTATATCAAAAACCGCTTGTTTCTGTCATGCGCAGTTATGCAAATAGGGGCTCAGATGATTTATTGCAGCGGATGCTTTGCAGTGCAAAGTCATGGAAGGAGCAGAGGACGGCCATGAGCTGGTGGAGCAGTTTCTGCATCCACTTGCTGGAATTATGCCTGTGGCCAACTGAACACAAGGGTAAAATCTTGGGCCTTAGGCACACACAGACAACTCAATGTAAATTACAGTGACTCAGATGTTCTCTTTTGTTGCATAAAATACATCACAACATCTTTATTGTACTCTTTGTGGAGTATCTTTCTGATTACACTGTTATAGCTTCTGTGTCCATAAACAGAGTGGCTTCTCAGACTAATAAAGTAAATTCCATCTCTCAGTCCAGGACTGTAGAAACCAAGTGTCTATTAAATAAAAATTGACATTAGGACTGGAATTCCTACTGCAGTCATATTAATGTTCACTTTATAGATGGCAGGGTATGGATTAGTACTAAGGGCAGCCTGACACTTCAGTCTACCAGATATCATGGTGGCAGGGGAAATGTGATGTTAGCTCCATTAATACTATAGTTCAATTACTGTTATCTGATTGCTGTTAGGGATTTCAGCGCAGAAGGAGGCAATTAAACCCATTGTGGAAGTGCTGACTCCAGTGTACTTGACTCAGCTTCAATAGTCATTACTTTCCCATGTTCCAGTAAGTCTGTTCAGGAAAAAAAATCTTCTCATCTCATCTTCTGCGTTTTAAATATTGATCCTAAATTTATGTTTGCGATATTAATACTCCTGCCAGTGGAAATAATCTTTCAATAATTGCACTCTCATATCCTTTCAAAACTGAAAACTCTTCCATTGGATCTGTATTATCCTTCCCTGTTCTAATAAATAGCTAATTTTTTGCTGAATGAAAGATTTTTATCATAATTATTAGTTCTTATCCCCTTGTAACCCGTGTTCTGTCATATCCATATTTTTACCATGCTTCTTGGAATGAGCAGGCCAAAAGTGTATTCAGTTCTTGTAATTATTTTATAAGCAGTGTTTTGTAATAATTAACATTAACTTGCCCTTTTTGAATTCGGTATCAGATATTATATGATATAAGTTGTATTTTCTCTTGTTAATGTTTTTTTTCTACATCTAATCCTGCCTACAAGGACCTAACAAACAAACTGCTGGAGGAACTCAGTGTGTCAAGCAGCATCTGTGGAGGGAAAGGAATTGTCGACATTTTGGGTCAAAACCCTGCATGAGAACTAAGAGGGGAGAGAGGAGATGGCCAGTATAAAGAGGAGAGGGGGAGTGGTGTGACAGGGGCCAGTGCTGATTGGTGGACCAAGGAGGGGTGAAGGATGACGGGCAGGTCGAGCCAGGTAGGGGAGGGGGAGGGGTGGAGTTGGGAGAGAGATCTAGTGGATGTTATATAGAGGCAGACAAAAAAAAGAGGCAGATGGAGCCAGGTGGGGGAGGGGAGGGTGAAGGTGGAGACAGCTGCTGGAGGGTGATAAGCGGGAACATGAAGGCTACCAGTTCTGGAAACTGATAAGTAAGGAACATGATATATCGGTATTGTTTCCTCTAGAGCCATGGTGTATTTTAGGTCCCTCTGGACAGATAGAGTCACTCTAAGGATTAGGTTTAGGTTTCTATAGGGCGATTAACTGATTGTCCTTTCTTATCTGAATTTTTCTTCAGGAACTTTGTGAATCTTGCTGGAAAATGCTTGTTGGATGTCGAATAAGGAGAGGGTCTGTTACAGTGCCGTTGTTGATGAGGTGCCCAGTTAACCGTTGGGGGTATACGGACCCAGCAGTGAACAGTTTCTACTGTTCCAAACTTGCTAGGGTGAATAGGAAGTATCTATTTCCCTTAGCAGAGAGGTTGTTAGCTAAAGGATGTGGATTCAAGTAAATAAGTGAAAAGTTTAGTGGGAATGGAGGCAAAATCTTTGCACTCTGTGGTTGGTAGGATTTTTGGATTCACAGACTGAAAAGGTGGTCATAGCAGAAACTCTCAGATCATTTAAAAGGCACCTAGATGAGCCTTTGATGAGTATAGCCTGTAACACTCCATACCTGGAGGTGGAAAGTAGGATTAGTCCAAACATCTCTTTCAACTAGCATGGACACAATGGGTGGAAAGGCATCCTCTGTGCTGTAAATTTCTGTGGTTCCTGTCCAATACATGGCAACAGAGGTCAGAGTTCAGGGTAAAAAATGTAGGTATGTGAGTGCAAAATTCTTGGGATGACAAAATTTCCAGGCCCAAGTTTCCTGGGATGACAAAAGGCATATTTGGTAATTGGTTATTGATATATTATTGTCACATGTACTCAGGTACAGTGAAAAACTTTGTTTTGTATGCCATCCAGATCATGCCATATATAATTACATCAAGGTAGTACCAAAGGAAAACAAAAACAGAATGTAGAATACAGTGCTACAGTTACAGAGAAAGTACAGGGCAGGCAGACAAATAAAGTGCATGGGGTAGCTTGAGACATTAAGAGTTCATCTTTATTGTATAAGAGGTCTGTTCAAGAGTCTTATAACAGTGGGATAGAAGCTGTCCTTGAGCCTGATGGTACGTGTTTTCAAACTTTTGTACCTTTTGCCTGGGGTGGGAGGGGTCTTTGATTATGCTGCCTGCTTTCCCGAGGCAATGGGAAATGTAGACAGAGTCCATGGAGGGGAAGCTGGTTTTCGTGATGGACTGTGCTATGTTCACAAGTCTCTGTAATTTCTCGCAGTCTTGGGCAGAGCAGTTGCCATACTGAGCTGTGATTATATTACATCCCATTTTGGGATATTTTTAAATGTAATTTAGATTTACTGGGTGGCAAGATTATCTCAAGTAGCAATGGGGAGGTGACAACAGGTGGGATGTCTGGTTAATGATAATGTAGATGGCTTCCCACCCAGCCCCAGCCCCACCCCACCCTCACCCCAGCAGTCTGGGGCTGGATGCAGAGACTGGACTGGTAGCTATCCAGGGTTATTCTGGGAATTGCTGGGATGGTTGGAAGAGGTATCAGTTCCATTCGAGGCCTTCTGAATATATCTGGTAAACAAATATCAATTTACAGATTTGTGTTTTCTTTTGGGAAAATTATAGAGAATTTTTCACTTGTACTTTAGCCCTGTGTGGTTCTTCTATGATCTTTCACAGAGTAGTTTGGACAGGAAGTGGGCTACCCAACATGGTTATTTGAATGATTCCTGTCCCTGAGTTGGGATGGGAACAGTCTAGATGTCAGAAGACCTGCTACTCTGCTTCCTTGAAACTTAAGGCCTATTTTAAATATTTGAATCAGAATGTTCAAAAATCTGTTGTAAATTTTCTCTGCAAGATCTTTTCAGCAGTTGTAGCATCCAATAAGACATTTGCACCTGAAGGTGATTTAAATGCACAATCAAGTAACCAATATAGCTTATAGGAAGCTACCAATCTCAACAGCTCAACCACTTAACATTGGATCCAAGGCAGAAGCTAATACATTTTAAACACATCAGAAAGCTCTTTGATCTAGAATAGAGCACTCTCCTAATCAGAGTTCCTACCATTATTTCCCCTCACAGTTTTCCATTGTCATCGCCTTCCCATTGTTTCTATTTACTTATTAGTATGTTGTGTTCTATAAACACTGAAAAGCTGCCATTAGCAGTGTTATAGCAGCATTGGGGGAAGCATCTGGCACAGGCTGTTAGCAGTGAACTCACACCGGCGAAGGATTCTACAGTGCTATTCCATTTACTTTCATTTGAAAGCAAAGAGCTTTCATAAGAAGATATAAAATCTGTTGGGTTTGGAGTGCTTTTGTAGACCTTAATAGTTGTGAAACAAGTTTATATGTGCAGTTTAACTCTTATTGGTATTGGTATTGGTTTATTATTGTCACTTGTACTGAGGTACAGTGAAAAACTTGTCTTACGAACCAATTGTACAGGTCAATTCATTACACAGTGCAGTTACATTGAGTTAGTACAGAGTGCATTGATGTAGTACAGGTAACAAAAATAACAGTACAGAGTAAAGTGTCACAGCTACAGAGAAAGTGCAGTGCAATAAGGTGCAAGGTCACAACAAGGTAGATCGTGAGGTCATGAGGTCATAGGTCATCATCCATCTGATTGTATAAGGGAACTGTTCAATAGTCTTATCACAGTGGGGTAGAAGCTGTCCTTAAGTCTGGTGGTACGTGCCCTCAGGCACCTGTATCTTCTACCCGATGGAAGAGAAGAGAGAATGTCCCGGGTGGGTGGGGTCTTTGATTATGCTGGCTGCTTCACCAAGACAATGAGAGGTAAAGACAGAGTCCAAGGAGGGGAGGCTGGTGTCCGTGATGCGCTGGGCTGTGTCCACAACTCTCTGCAGCTTCTTGCAGTCTTGGGCAGAGCAGTTGCCATACCAAGCCATGATACATCCTGATAGGATGCTTTCTATGGTGCATCGGTAAAAGTTGGTGAGAGTCAAAGGGGACAAGCCAAATTTCTTTAGCCTCCTGAGGAAGTAGAGGTGCTGGTGAGTTTTCTTGGCTGTGGCATCCACGTGGTTTGTCCAGGATAGGTTGTTGGTGATGTTCACTCCCAGGAACTTGAAGCTGTCAACCCTCTCGACCTCAGCACCATTGATGTAGACAGGTGTATGTATACTGCCCCCTTTCCTGAAGTCAATGACCAGCTCTTTAGTTTTGTTGACATTGAGGGAAAGGTTGTTGTCATGACACCATTCCACTAAGCTCTCTATCTCCTTCCTGCACTCCGATTCATCACTGTTTGAGATACGGCCTACAACGGTAGTATCATCTGCAAACTTGTAGATGGAGTTAGAGCAGAATCTGGCCACACAGTCATGAGTGTATAGGGAGTAGAGTAGAGGGCTGAGGACACAGCCTTGAGGTGCACCAGTGTTGAGGATAATTTTGCCGGAGGTATTGCTGCCTGTCCTCACTGATTGCGGTCTGTTTGTTAGAAAGTCAAGGATCCAGTTACAGAGGGAGGCATTGAGTCCTAGGTCTCGGAGTTTGGTGACAAGCTTGCTTGGTATTATTGTATTGAAGGCAGAGCTATAGTCAATAAACAATAGTCTAACGTAAGTGTCCTTACTGTCCAGATGGTCCAGAGCTGAGTGAAGGGCCAGGGAGATGGCATCCGTGTAGACCTGTTTCGGTGATAGGCAAATTGCAGTGGGTCCAGGTTGTCTGGGATGCTGGAGTTGATGCGTGCCATGACCAACCTCTCAAAGCACTTCATGATGTCAGAGCCACTGGTCGGTAGTCATTGAGGCATGTTACCTTGCTCTTCTTTGGTACCGGGATGATAGTGGTCTTCTTAAAACAGGAGGGAACCTGAGATTGAAGCAGGGAGAGGTTGAATATGTCCGCAAATACTTCTGCCAGCTGATCAGCACAAGATCTGAGCACGCGGCCCTGACTACCTCCACCAGAACAGGTTCTATCATATCCTGGAAATGTGCAGCCATCTCTTTATATTACAGACCATATTGAACAGTGTCAGCAGGTGTCCAATTGTTTAGCAGTCCGGAGCTGTTACTTGCCAAAATCTCTCCAATGACCAAAGAAGAAGAAGATGGGAGGGAAAATAACTTCTAATTTTAACAGCAGTTCATATCATTGGAAGAATAGTTCCTGTGCCAGCAACAGCAGCAGTATCTCTATTCAACCTCTGTGGACTGATATCTCAGGAGGAATCAAGAGGAAATTGTGCCTTGTTTCTCCTTCTCACATCGGTTCAAAGTTATTTACTTATAACTCGGCTGCAAAACTCTGACCTACTGCCAACAGCAGTGCTGTAACATGGAGAGTTATGTTAAGCTTAGGCTGGTTTTGTAAAGTTGTGTATCATAACAAAAGGGACAGTAAATGAAATTACTTTGATTAGAACAGTGGGAAGATATTGAATTGAAAATGCCACATAGGATTAGTATTACATAGGATATACAGCATGGAAACAGACCATTCAGCCCATCAAGACCATGACAGCGTTTATGCTCCACTGCTCTTCCTCATCTAAATGTATAGGATAACCCTCCATTCCCGTCTTCCTTAGACTTCCAATCTATACTGTTGGCTTCAACCACTCTCTCTGGCAATGAGTTCTACCTTCTCACCATGCTTTGGAGTTCTAGGTGACTACCTTATACTTTTGGATTCTGATTATGCTCTTTAACACAGATGGAAATATTCTGTCTGCATCTACTCTGATTGTCCCTCATAATATTTAAAGTCCTCTTATAAGTCACCCCTCAGCCTTTGGTTCTCAAGAAAAAGAGACCGAGTCTGTTTATCCTTCCTGATATTTATACCCTGGCACTCCTGGTGCCAGCCACATAAATCTTCTCTGCACCTTTTCTCATGCTTCTTATCCTTCTTGTGATATAGTGACCTGTACTGCATGCAGTGCAGTAAATATGGTGTAACCAAGATTCAGTACAAGTTCAGCTTAACTTTCTTACCTTTCAATTCTATCCCTCTAGATATAAACCTAGTGCTTGGCTTGCTTTCTTTCTGGTCTTGCTAATCTTCGGTGAACTTGTTCTACAAGTTCCCTTTGTTCCTTTGCCCTTCCTGAACTGACCTTTCCAAATAATAGATGACCTCTCTATTCTTTTGATTAAAATATGCTACCTTGCATTTAACTTTACATAGAACATAGAAAGTACAGCACAGAACAGGCCCTTCGGCCCACAATGTTGTGCCGATATAGCTAATCCTTCCTACCCTCAGAATGCCCATGTCCCTCTATTTTCCTCTCATTCAAGCCCCTCTTAAAACCCCCCAATGAATTTGCCGCCACCACCCTATCAGGCAATGCATTCCAGGCATCCACCACTCTCTCAGTAAAAAACATACCCCTCACGTCTGTTCTGAACCTACCCCCACTCACCTTAAATGAATGCCCTCTGGTATTGGATTGCTCAATAATGGGAAAAAGATATTGCTTGTCCACCCTATCTATGCCCCTCATAATTTTATACAGTTCCAATAGATCACCCCTCAGTCTCCACCGCTCCAAAGAGCCCAAGTTTGTCCAGCCTCTCCTGACAGCACATGCCCTCTAATCCAGGCAGCATCCTGGTAAACCTCCTCTGCACCCTCTCTAAAGCCTTGGTATCCTTCCTATAGTGAGGTGACCAGAATTGCATGCAGTACTCTAAATGAGGCCTAACCAGAGTTCTATAGAGATGCATCATAACTTCTTAACTCCTATACTCAATACCTCGATTAATAAATGCAAGCATTCCATCAGCCTTCTTAACCACCCTATCTACCTGTGTAGCCACTTTCAATGAGTCATGGACTTGCACCCGAAGTTCTCTCTGCTCTTCAACACTGTTAAGGTTCTTGCCCTTAAGAGTGTAATGCCTCTTGACATTAGTCCTACCAAGGTGCAACACCTCACATTTATCCGGGTTAAACTCCATCTGCCATTTCTCTGCCCACATCAGCAACTGATCTATATCACGCTGTATCCATCGCCAGTCTTCTACACTATTCACAACTCCACCAATCTTGGTATCGTCTGCAAACTTACCAACCCATCCATCAACATACTCATCCAGGTCATTTATGTACATCACAACCAGCAGAGTTTGTGCAGCTTTGTTGCACTTCCTTTGCCAATTATTTGCCCACTCTGCAAGTTTATTAGTGTCCTTGTGTAATTTGTTGCAGTCATCCTTGGTGTTGGTTTCACATAACCCTTCCCCCAACCCCACCTTTTCCAGTTTGGTACCAGTTGTCAATAAGAGGTTGGGATGTAGTGCGGAAAGATGGCTATTTACGGGGATTCAGCTGAGGAGAGGTAGTAATAAGATGCTAAAAATATAGAGGTACAAAATGAAGCAAACAGTAGCCTACAATTCCATATGGCATTGCTATTGAAGCTGACATTCTGGCCACTGAAGTGGGCAATGGCAGCAATGTTCCCTGCCTGTCAGGAGGTGGCTGAGAGTCTACACCTTGTCTACAGAAGGGGCGCCAGAAAGTCCCACTGCAACTCTTTGATTGGCAAGGTCTTGATATTCTGACGAGCCCATGGTCTTCCACCCTGTCTGGAAAATGGCCCTCTGAGCCCAAGACACTCTTGACCCACAATATCTGGAAACTTATGTAGGAGGTGATCACATGCTCACTCTCTAGGATATCACCACAATGTCATTTCCCAGCTAGATGCTGTACAGGACCTAGTTGTCACCTGTTATATCTTGCTTGTCATCCAGCATGCTGCTTGCTATTCAGAAATCCAGACTAAAATCTAAGTGCTAGGGTATAAATATCAGGAAAGGATAAACAGACTCAGTCTCTTTTTCTTCAGAACAGAAGGCTGAGGGGTGACCTCTCAGAGGTCTTTAAATATTATGAGGGACTATCAGAGTAGATACTGACAGAATGTTTGGCTCAGCAATGTGTTTATTCTTGTAGGTTCGTGTCATGTTCTCTGGTGAGTGAAACAATATATTTTCTTTATACAGAATATACTGCCCCAGACAGTGAAGCGGTACAAGTACAAAACAGTATACTTGCGTTTAACAATATTGTTCTTTATTTATTCTTAACAAAAATTTTCTGTTGATGAAAAAGGATCCTTTTTTTAAACTTCACGTTTTTACGGGTGATCTATGTTATCTATGTCATTCTTACCGCAAAATTTCTCTTCCTGATATTGCTTAGGCAGTTAAATATTATATCTCTAGTTTATTGAGTTGGATGTCATTTCTTTCTGCGATGAGTTGGTGCATTGTTTTGCTGATCTGGTTTTAGCTATTCCTGTTGCTGCTGAAGTAACATTTACTTCTACTGGTGTTGCTAATGCTGCTGATGTTTTTGGTGGATAATAACAATAGAAAATGCTGGAAAACTCAATACCTATGGAAGAAGAAACAGTTAAAATTTCAGGTTTGTTTCTCTCTTCACTGATGTGGTCTGACTTGCTAAACATTTCGAGCATTTTTTGTTTATACTTCAGGTCTAGGGTATCTACATTTCTTTGCTTTCTATTCCATCATCTCTGGTCCAGGTTGGAGATTAATTTGGTTCCTTCTCATCCATTGACCAATCTTAATCACGATGATGCATGATCTTTGTGCATTGGCTTTATAAATGACATTAGCCTGATCCATATTTCCATAATTGGATCTTATGCATGCACTACTTATCGTCTCCACAATTAGATAATGATTTAACATTGTTGTTGG
The DNA here is from genome assembly GCF_009764475.1 of Pristis pectinata. Taxonomy (NCBI): domain Eukaryota; kingdom Metazoa; phylum Chordata; class Chondrichthyes; order Rhinopristiformes; family Pristidae; genus Pristis; species Pristis pectinata. Next base: position 56,169,013 of record NC_067414.1, on the reverse strand, counting down.
AGAGTTGGTTTCTTCTTATGTGTGTATCAGTCAATCATTGTCTTATTTCTTCTTGATCTTAAGGAGGATGTATTTCAATCGGTAAAGTTGCTTTGAACTTCTGCCATTCAGTAGCATAGCTGGTAATTTCACATTGGTATTGGTATTGGTTTATTATTGTCACTTGTACCGAGATACAGTGAAAAACTTGTCTTGCAAACCATTCATACAGATCAATTCATTGCACAGTGCAGATACATTGAGAGTACAGAGTAAAGTGTCACATCTACAGGGAAGTGCATTGCAGGTAGACAATAAGGTGCAAAGTCACAACAAGGTCTTGAGAGGTGTAGCTCGGAGTGACAATAAGGCAAGGTCTGGGTCTTTCTTTGTCTCTCTGTGGTGGAATAGGAATCTCTTGATTATTTGAACACATCTCTCTATAAAATCATGTCCTCTTAGATAATATGGGGATGGGGTCACAATGGTGAATACCTTTGCTCTATTTTATATCAATTGGTTTATTGTTGTGGTTCTTAAGTTTTATATCCTTCTGATAAATGGAAATGAGGTAGTAATCTACAACTATGAGGTGTCATTCTGAGTTGTATGTGAACAAATAATCCTATGGTATGCCATGATTTTGGCCATATTTTGGGGCCACTGTTTCTTCTTTTTCTTGTTCAGTTTTTATACTTCTGGTATATTGTGCATGGCAGCACCATTTTATACATCTGTGCAGATGGCAATCCAGTATACAGTTGCTCTCACTCTCAGTTTACACTTCTCTGCACCCATATAGCTTTCATGCATCTTCTGAAGTGTTCCTTCATGCACCTTTGTTTTTGGGGTTTGATGATTCTGGATCTAACTTCCAGTGAATTGTCATCTCTGATTGACCAATGCATCTCATTTCTGGCTTTGATTCAGTTTTTCAGGCCATCCCTGAATCACTTGTTAAGGAATCATATGCAGCTTTTTTCAGATTTTACTCAGCTTCCTTGGTGTCACATTTATTCGGCAGTGAATTTTCAGATCTAATCTCCCATCTTGTGCAGCAATCGAGATATTGCTTCTGCTAGTGACATTTCTCTTCCTGGTTTGTATCTCAGAGTAAAGTGATCACTCTGAAGTCTCAAGAGTGACCTCTGCATATCTTGCTGGCATCTACATTGGCTGTTCTTGCAGATTTTGGGTGGCACAGCAGTTAGAATTGCAGCCTCACAGCTCTAGCGACCCAGGTTCAATCTTGAGCTCCACTACTATCTGTGTGGAGCTTGCACCTTCTCTCTGTGACCATGTGGGTTTCTTCAGTGTATTCCGGTTTCCTCTCTCCTAAGTGGGGTAATAGGACAGACAATATCGCTCTGAGAGTTGCATAGACTCAGTGGGCTGAATGGCTTTCTTCTACATCATGAGGAAATATGAGAAATTTGCTCCATGGGAATGTGCCTACCAATTGTCAACAAAATCTGGGAAGGCTAATGTGGAATTTCTCAGATCCATACAAGACTGCTAATGCTGCTCTTTTGATGTTCACAAATCTCATTTCTGCTGATGTGAGTACTCTCGCTGCAAATACGATCAGCTTGCCATTTTGTGCCAGAACTGCTACCAGACCTTTAATAGAAGCATCTCCTGTAACATGTCATATTTTTCTGTGCCGTAATATGACAGGCTTGTCTCTGTGCACACCATTTCTTTGAGTTTATTGAAACTCACTTCATAGTATTGTCACTATTTGTATTCCACAGACACAAGAGATTCTTCAAATGCTGGAATCTAGAGTAACACAAACAAAATGCAGTCCTGATGAAGGGTCTTGACCTGAAATATTGACTGTTTAATTCTCTCCATAGATGCTGCCTGACCTGCCGAGTTCCTCCAGCATTTTATTTGTATTCCGCATTTTCTTTGTATTCCGCATTTTCTTTCATCAGTTCTCTCAGGTTTGCCATTTGTTCTGACTAGCAAGTGGCAAAAGAATTTGTGTATTAGTTCTTTTTTACCTCTTGTTGCTTCCATCGCAGCCATTGCTGTGACTATTTTTGGGATTGGCTTCACTCCATCTGTGTTCTTTGTTCATCTTCATGTTCTTTGCTTCATTCTTTTGCTTGGTGGAGATAACGGTCTTGCACATTGTCATCTACTCCATAGGTCCGGATGTTAGTTGTATTCATTTTTTGTTTCTTTATTCACTTTTATGATGTGAGTTTTGCTGGTGAGGCCAGTATTTATTCCCTAACCACAGTTGCTCCTGAGAAGGTGGTGGTGAGCCAGATTATTGAACCACTGCAGTCCTTCTGGTGAATTTAATCCCATGATGCTGTTGGTAGGGAGTTCCAGGATTTAACCCAATCATGATGAAAGAACACAGATATATTTAAAAATCAGAGTGATGTATGACTAGGAGGGGAACCTGCATGAGCCGGTGTTCTGACAGATCTGCTTTCTTTGACTGTTTTGATTGTGGTGGTTGTGGGTTTAGGAGGTGCTGTATTGTGCATTAATTATCATTCAGCATGAACCCAACCTTTCTGCTTAATTCTTTTGCTTGGTGGAGATAATGGACTTGTGCATTGTCATTTACTCCAAGGATCTAGATGTTATTTGTAATACTTCTTTGCATCCTCTCTGAGGCTCATCAGTTTCTGTTTCAACATATCCTGCCCTTATTCTATAGCTAACAGCTAGACTTCAGAACTTGTATCATGCAAACGGTGTGTTAAATGCTGTGAAGATTCCTCATCAAGCTTCTTGCGTCTTTATGTATTTCTGGCATCAAATATACCAAAATCTGTGGTGATACACTATTCAAAATCTTCAATAGCACATGACCTTTTGATCAAAACATTCTGAGTACATTTGGACTAGGTCTATTTTGCTTCATTATTGGAGAGTGCTTTTCAATTGGCATTTTTCTTTCAATTTTCAGTGTTGTCTCCACATTGTGTCCACCCACTACATTTGGCACGAATTCCAAGGAATTATGAGTAATGTCGATTTCAACATATTTGCGGCAGATTCAGGGTCCCAGGTAGACATAATTCTGTTAAGCACAGCACGGTAATAATATAGAATTCGAAAATTGCAACCTTGTAAGAAACTAACACTTGTACTTTCCTTCCAATTTCCCAATTGCGTGGCTCCTGTTACTGCAGCCTCTCCAAGGACACTCAGCTCAGGCACTGGTCCCATAAAGTTACCCAGTGAAGGAGGTGAAACTTTTATTAGCCCTTTCCAGATTTTGTTGATGATTGGTAGGCACATATTCTGCAGGTGTCTCACAACTCTACAGCTGCTATGATTAATTTCTTGCACAATATCAAATATAGCACAAAATGCTGCAAATACTCAGCAGGACAGGCAGCATCTATGCAAGGAGAAAGAGAATTAACATTCTGATGAAATAGCTGTGATGAAGGTTCATCAACACATTGCTGTTCCGCTTAGAATTTATCTAACGATAAGGCAACAAAACCGAAACAAAACTTTTCTACAGGCTCACAAATTTCAAACAGAATAAACTCAGGGAGTAAAGATGTTTAAGTGCAAGTAGGTTTGTGTTGCCTGGATTAGCAAATCATGGGCCTGCTGCTTGCCCTAAGGCCACAGGATGGAAATCTCTCACTTTGGTAAGGGAGGATCAGCTCTCAATTGGAAAGACATTCTCCCCAAATAGAAATGGAGGAGGGGGTAAAGAAGATAATTAATGTTGAAGATATGGTACCTTGCTGAGTATATAGTTTGTGAAAGAATATGCAATTGATTACCATACTGCTACAATGTGTTCCCAGAGCTTCTTCACATTTATAAACATCAAATGCTGCAAGCAGGGGTAAATCTCAAAGGTTTCCTTTTTGAATGAGAAAGCGACCGGAATTTGTTGTCATTTGAGAGAAACTTAACAAAGCTGTATTGGCAATTGAATTTAGCATAACTTTCCAATCATTCAGAAGGCAGCAGGTGCTAGCTGATTATTTGTGTGTTCTCCATTATTTCTTTTTTCCATATAGATAATTATTAACTATCTAAGAGCAGATTACAACTGTGTAAATCAATCACGAGACCCAGATAATCTCTCAAAGCACCAAGACATGTTTATTTATGAGCATCAAAGAGGGTGAATTAGATAAAAACGTCGGAGGCAAGATTAGAACAGAAACAGTCAACGCCTCGAGCCTGTTCTGCTTTTCAATTAGATCTGAACCTCGCCTCCATTTACCCGCCTTTGATCCATATCCCTTGACACCATTGCCTAATTAAACTCTTTCAATCTCAATCTTGAAAATTTCAATTGAGCCAATATCCACAGTCTTGATTTTGCTCTTAAATGGCCTAATTCTGCTTTATGATTCTAACCTCCTCTTGTGGCTTGCGATTCCAGATGAAGTAGCCATTTCTGCATCTACTCCATTAAAATTTTATACTCTTTTAAATATTTTAAATAGTCCTTTGTTCAGTCTCCCACACACTCCATCCCAAACATGTCAACTTTATCCATCCACTGAATCTCTGACTCCCTGCTATTATCTCTTCATTATTCCCCATTGTTTCCCATTCACTACCAGGATATCTTTGGTGGGTGGCACAATGATGCAGCTCGTCAACTGCTGGGCCAGGGGGCCAAAGTGCCGGTTTCGACTCTACAGACTGTCCCAGGTAATGAATGGGTTCTGTTTTTACCGATGTCCTTAAATTGATTTTGTCTGTAATTCAGAAAGTACACACAATTAAGTCGATATGGTAGCCACACCACCACGGTAATTGTGATGAATGGCATCAAAAGCACGTAAGACTAATAAGAAAGAACAATTTCTAAAAGTGGAGAGAGAGAGAGAGAGAGAGAGAGAGGAAACTAGTTCTGTGGCTTGTAGGAATGAACATATGTATATATGTCAGACTTATGAATTTAATAATATTATGGGAGCTCGATCGTATGTAGTGAGTGTCCATAAGTCGAGCGTTCGAAACCTGGGGATGGTCTGCATGTATTTGGATAAGTTCTATGCGATGGGGCCAGTGTAGCTGCAGCTTACACTTTGCCCATTCACGTGTGTAATTTTATCTGCTTCTCCAGAGCTGAGTCCAAGACTTTTATTCCCGCTTTACTCTCTCACCTTTAACTTTGTTCCTCTCAACCTCTCACGTTCCTCTCTCCCCTATTATTATGTTTTCTTTCATTTCTACCTTTTAGTGTGGAACTCTTTAAGTCCCTTTAGTGTTCATTGACCATCTTATCTTCCTACAGCTGTCCCAATTTTGACTGCATTTTCGATAAGCCTGTAGCTTTTCTTTTTATTGTCTCCTTAGGAACAACAAACTCAACCAATCATCCTTCTTCTTAACCAAACTTCCTCCCCGGCATGACCAAGGGCTAAAATTGCCAGTTTCTTCTTCTTCCAATTCACCCTGTTCAGTGCAGATCTTCATAAAGTTCCCTCACCTGTACTTTGCCATCTACCAGCTTACTATTGGTGATTACATCGCCTTAATGATAAAATGAGAGAACGCTGATGACTATTCCCCCTAATTTCAGTCTTGTTACTCAGCTTGGTACTTGACCTACCTGTCACAATAGTGGTGTACCTCTTCCTGCTACCGAACCATTGTAACTCATGTTCCTTAAATATCCATCCTTGTCCACATCCTCTTTCCTACCCACATGTTAGTCCTGGGTAATATCATCCAAAAATATGCCAGTTTCCGTGTGCGTTGACACTACCCAGCTCTACCTCACCTCCTCATTTCTCATCTCTCTATTGAATTCAAATTGTCAGTCTGTCAGGCCAAATTTCCTCCGCCTGAATACTCAGTAGATTATCTTTGGTTCCTGCCATTGTTCCCTACCCATCAAGTCCACTCTTTGCCCTGGCACATGTCCGACTCTCAACCAGACTGCTTGCAGCCTTGGTGTTATGTTGGACTCCATGATGAGCTTTGGACTGCATGTCTTTCCAATTGATAGGGTATTCTACTTCCATGTCTGTGCACTACCTGAATTTCTACCAGGTTCAATGATTGTGCTGGTGGAACTCTCATCCATGGCTTATACCCACTGAGCTTGACTATTCCATCACATTCCTGGCTGGCCTCTCTCATTCTACAACCCAGAGATTTGAGGTCTGGCATTGCTTTCCTAAATTGCACCATGAGAGTGGTATTAGGATAAAATTTCCAAATTTTTGAGTGATAGCAACTGTGGAAGTGTGGTAAACATTAAGGAGGACAGTGTTAAACTGCAAGAAAATAGAGATAGGCTGGCTGAATTGCAGGTAAGTAGCAGATGAAATTTAATGCAGGGAAAAGGGAAGTGATACACTTTGGCAGAAGGAATAAGGTGAGACAAATAGAATAGATGGTATTGTTCTAAAGGGTGTAGAGGAACAGAGAGACATAGGTGCCTGTGCACATGAATTCTTGGAAGAGGAAGGGTGCGTTGAGAGGGTGATTAGTGAAGCATGTGGGATCCTGGAATTCATAAATAGAAGCAGAGTATTGCTTTGTACAACAAACTTGTTGGGCCACAACTGGAGTATTGGGACTCATTCTGGTCACCACACCTTAGGAAGAATGTGCAGTCTAGAGAGGGGGACAGACCCTCTGGTAAACCCTGTTCTCAATCTGGATTTGAAATTCCTCATCCTTAATCCAGGGATGGTCATATTCTGGTGTTATGGATGAGGAATTTCAAATCCAGATTGAGAACAGGGTTTTTTTCTCCTTGGATGGTGCACAAATTCATTATAGGGTAAACACAGGTCATCCATTCCCATTGCTGAGTGGCTCAAGGAGCAGTGGACACAGTTGGACAAAAGATACAAGGGGTATTTGAAGAAAAACTTTCTTACTCAGAGAGAGGTTTTGATCTGGAATTCAACACCTGCAACCTGGATTGAGAATAAATTGAAGGATTAAGGGAAAAGAGCAGGGGAATGGGACCAACAGGATTGCTTTGCTAAGAGCTGACATAAACCTGATGGGTCAAATGGTCTCCTTTCATGCTTCCAGAATTCTATGTGTCTTGCCCATCACCTTGATGCTTGTTGCCCTACATTGGCTCCCTGTTGAGGAAAGCCTTGACTTTAATGTTCTCCATTGTAATTTCAAATTCTTCCATAGCATTGTCCCCCACCCTTCCATACTCTTCCCCAGTCCATGCTATCTGTGTTCTTCTAGTTTTTGCCTTATGACCATCCCTGGTTTTGATCGCCCCATGGTTAGTTGTACCATCATCTGTCAAGGCCCTTGGCTCAGGAATTCCCTCCCTAAACTTTGCTATTTCTCTACCACTTTTTCCTCCTTTAAAATCTCTTTGAACAAGATTTTGGTCATATGTCATAATATCTCCTTACATGGCTCAATGTCTGATAACACTACAGTGAAGTGCCTCGAAGTGTTTTACTACATAAAGGTGTGCATAAATATAAAATGTTGTTGATGTTTCATAAACTCAGCGTTACTCTGGGTTAGCTGCCCTAATATTATGACTGTGAATCTGTGCTGGTTGTGGTCTAAGGTCAGTTTTGCTTTTCTGAAGTGCAGTCTCCTAAACTGAACACGTACTTTAAATGCCAAAAATTCGTAAGCACAAGAAGCTTATGGAGGAGAAAAACAAAAATGCTTCTTACATTATAGAGAGCTAAATTAAGATGTTGAACCCTATCCTTGTTTCCATTACTGTTGGTAATATAACGTAAAGGTAGCACTGAGATTATTTTCCAACTGGACACAGTTGTCACAGGCAACTCAGTGCTGGAAACTGCAAACACACAATCAATGACTCATTATTAATTTGCTATGAGCGTCACTCCTCATTGGTGAGTGGAAATATATAACTACTCTTCATATTCAATGTCGGAGAACTCGAATCTGTAGTTATTTCCATCTTGTCCAATGCCATTTGATCACCACCTGGGAGCTTCAGCCATGTATTACTTCCAGTGAAACAGAAACAGGAAATGTTGGAAAACTCCCAGCTTCCTTGTCAAAAGTTAATGTTTCAGTTCAATGACCTTTCATCAGAGCTGGAAATTATCAAAGGTGAAAAGTTGTTAAACTGGAGCAGAGCTGGGAAAATGGAAGAAGAAAAGAGGAAAATAGAAAGCCCACAATAGGGTGGAAGGCATGAGAAATGAAAAAGCAAAAGGGATGTTGGTGCATTGATGGTAACAGGCATGTAAAACAAGCAAGTCTGAGGCCAATGTGGGCATGAATGACAATAGCTGATTCGCAAAAAAGGGGAACATGGAAATTCTGGCAAAGAAGAGGAGGAGCCCCTGAATTGGAAGATGGAGAAAGGTAAAGGAGATCGGTTAGGTAAGGACTGGTCCATCAGCCAGCAGTCTGGTGGCTAACAGGCAACTGTTCTCATTCTAAACGCAGGGAAGTTCATTGACCTGAAACACTAAATCTGTTTCTTTCTTCATAGCAAGTGCCAAAGTTGGTGGGTACTTCCAGCATTTTCTATTTTGAGTTCTGTTTTTAATGCTGGCCTTGAATTATTTTCAGCACTATGATTGGGAATTGATTTTACACCAAGTGAAATGCAATTACGACCATTTCTGGGTCATTTAAATGAGTTTGGAAATGTGACTGGATACTTCTGATGTGATTTACCTGCTGCGATTTCCATGTTAAGTCATGCATGCAATGATGCCTTTTCCATGAAATGCTCCTTTTGGAGCTTGGCAGGGGTCTTAGACCAAGTTGCCCCAGGACCCACCATTGCTGATCACTTCCAGGATGACCAGATTTCACAGTGTAGCGCTGGACTGGTATCCCCGTGACATAAGTCCAAAATTTACCTCTTATCCCTTACCTTACCCCTTACTTCACATAACAAGGACTCTCAGGCCCTGACCCCTGACCCTCTGCCTTGATGCTCCAACTTTCCAAGGCCCTGAGGCTCAAACTCAACTCCTGGGCCACTTGTCCTATGTCCAATTTCTCCCCAACCCCACCTTTCATACTTGCCCAATCTTCTCCACACTTGGCTCTCAACCCAGACATTGGCCCTGATTTCTCAGTCACATATTCTCTCCTGGTACTGATCTATCAGTCAGACCTGCTCCCCTGTCTCAACCTCCTGGCTCGCTACTCCAATTCTCAGCCTATAACTACGAGCCCACTCACTTCCCAAACCCTTGGACCCAAAAGCAAATCTCACAGCCAGCAACCACCCCCTCCCCCAACCCTCTTTCTGAATTTCTGAACCTGATCTTTAGACTCAGACCACCAGCCTTATCTTTTCCAAATGCTTGAGCTCAACTTTGACCCTAAGAGGCACATTTACAAATCAGGAAACACCCTTTCAATAGTGCTAGCATTTCAGTGAGTGATCATCTCGCACTCCCATTTGAGAGATCCAGAATTTCAAGGTGCATCTAAATACACATTCTGCAAGCTTACTGTCATGTTATACCACAGTAATTTCAATGTTTATCACTTCCTTATGATATACAGCAGTGTTTCATATTGTCGTTGATTAATCACTGGATTCAATAACAGAGCCAAATCAGTTCCTTTCTGAGCACTTGGCTCCAACCTGCCATGCATTAATTGTGTGAAAGAATTGTCCTGAAACTGATCAGGTGCTGGAATGAATTCTCTTGCATTTAAATACAATCAGGTGTCAAATGAAGGGTTACTGATACTGGAAAATTGGCTATTACAATTTACACAACAAAGTGATGAATGTTATGTGCAGCAATATCCCAATCTAATAGGCTTGATAAGCATGGTCAGTCGATCATATGGTGGTTAAGTTACTGACTGGTGCGATGGTTAAGTTACTGACTGGTAACCCAGTACTGACATAGATAAGTAATCCAGAGACCTGAGTGCAGATTGCACCACGGCCCCTATGGAAATTAAGTTAATCTGGAATTTTAAAAAAAACTAAAACAGCTAGTCTTGGTGTTGAAGACCACAAAACTATCCGATAAAAACCTATCTGGTTCACTGCTGTCCTTCAAGGAAGGAAATCTGCTGTCGTTATCTGTCTGGTCCTATGTGTGACTCCAGACTCACAGCACTACGGTTAACTCTGAAAATATTTGTCTTTTGAAAAGTCCTAGCAAGTCTTCTGCTCAGGGACGATGAGAGATGGCCAATAAATGCTGGTCTTGCCAACAATGCTCACATCCCTCAAAAATTACACTTCCTGTCAATTACTACCCTTTAACTTTATTATTTTTCTGTAGATATCATACCACAGTATGTTGACGTATGATTCACACTGATGTGTACTGGTATATCCACTTGAATTTAGTGCACTTATTTGATACAATATGCTTTAAGTGGATGTATTGGTTCAAAAGCAGGATAATGGGCTCCAGTTCACTTGAAATCTCTTTAGATTTTCAAAGTTCCAACATTTTAGCCGGTTGCGGTCATTCGCTGGCAAGTAGGAACTTGTTATATTCATGTCACATCATGGAAGGATTAAGAAGTTCTGATTTAGCCCAGTAAACAGAGGTTGAACATGATAGAATAAGACTGCTGATTCACAGCCCATTTTCCACAGGAAGTGAGTCAGAACAAGTCCAACTGAGCAAGAATGGAGGACTAAAAGAAAGCCATTATGGACTTGTTTAAGACAAATTGTGCCTTACTGATTTGAATTTTTTGACAAGGCAGCAAATGGGGTGGATGAGAAATCTTTCCTAAATGGGCATTCAAAAGAGCATTGCAGTGATCTGGGCAAGAATAAACAGATTGTGTCAGAGGGACAGAGAATTCAATAGTGCATCAGCAAAAAAGGGTCCAAACAGGGAAAAAAGATTGGTCCAAATTAAGGGCAGCATTTCTCAATGCAAAAAGCATTTGTAACAAGATGGTTGAATAAATGACGTAAAAAGAGGTAAATGGGTTTGAATTAATAGTCAGAAGACCAGTGTTGGGAACTAGATATTCCTATTTATTTGAAATACTAGGATCAAGCATCAGAATCACATTGTGGACCTCTTTTGTGGTAAGGTAATGCTGTATGGATGGAGGGCTTTTAAGCAGCCTGGAATTTGGGAAATAGATGGTAAGGAGTTTATTGCTGAGATTATATTCCAGCAAAACAGTAAAACTTCAGTAGTGGATATGATGTCAGGTTTGAAGACAATGTTGGATGCTTGGAAAAATGGGAAAAAAGCACATTTGGGATGGAGAGTGGTGGATAGCCCTGATAAATGAAAGATAAAGTAAGGACAAAGGTCAGGAATAAAATCTCAGAGATCAGAAAGTAGAATCACAACAGACAAGAACAAGAAATACAAAGAAAGTGACACTAGTTGGGTAGTTTATTGGCTTTATAACTGCATGTGTACCATTGGACAGAAAATTCATTAAGAAATAAGAAAAACTTGCAGCAAAGGGAACATTGGGACACTTTAATTTGAACAGAAACTAGAAAACTAAAGTTAGCAACGGCAGTCAAGAGGATGAGTTCACAGAATGCATATGAGGCAGTTTCCTAGAATTTAACCAAGCAAGGAACAGGTTATTTTAGATCTTATTGTGCATAATACGATTGACGTTAATTAGTAATCTCTTAAGAAAGGATCCTCTGTGGAATAAAGGTGATAATAACATCATAGAGTTTCACATTACTGCATTCTTAAATCCATATCTAGAGTCTAAAATTTAAATAAAACCAATTACAGAGGTATGAAGAGAGCTGGCTAAGGTGGATTAGGGAAAGGCACGACACCAGATGAGCATTTACACACAGTCAAAGAAATACGTGAAATTCTCGACTAATTTACAAATCTTTTTGAATTAAATACTACAAGGAAATAATGTGCTATTCAATGCTAACTGAAGAAGGACTTCCCATATTTAGATAAAAGAATTTTTTTCCCATCCAATACTGTATAATCAGACTGACAATCTATATTATTGGTTGTTGTTTATTGGTTTATTATTATCACACGTATTAAGATACAGTGAAAAGCTTTGTTTTGCAAGCTATCCATACAGATCATTTCAAAATATAAGTACATCGAGGTAGTACAAAGGGAAAAGCAATAACAGAATGTAGAATAGAGTGTTAGGGTTACAGTTACAATAAGGTGCAAGGGCCACGACAGGTAGATTGTGAAGTCAAGAGTTCATCTTTATTGTACAAGAGGTCTATTCAAGAGTCTTATACCGGATAGAAACAGTTCTTGAGCCTGGTGGTGAAGTTTACAAGCATTTGTATCATCTGCCCGATGGAAGAGGCAAGAAGAAAGAATGTCCAGGGTGGAGGGGTCCTAAGGCAGTGGAAAGTGTAGACACAGTCCATGGAGGGGAGGGTGGTTTTCCTGATTGACTGAGCTGTGTCCACAATTCTCTGCAATTTCTTGCGGTCTTGGGCAGAGTAGTTGCCATACCAAGCTGTGGTGCATCTAGATAGGATGCTTTCTATGCTGAATAAAAATTGGTGAGGAGAAATGGGCACGTGCCGAATTTCCTTAGCCTTCTGAGGAAGTAGAAGTGCTGGGGTGCTTTCTTCACCATAGTGTTTGTGTGGTTGGATCAGGACTTGCTATTGGCGATGTTTACACTGAGGAACCTGCAGCTTTCAACCACCTCCACCACAGCACCGTTGATACATACAGGGGCATGTACTCTTCCCCGTTTACTGAAGTCAATGACCAGCTCTTTTGTTTTCCTGACATATTGGAAGGGTCAAGAGGTGAGGTCAATTTGCGTGTTGTCACACTGTACATGTGAAAATTGACACCATTGTAGCGGCCCAGACCCGCAGGACTCGAACCGCCATCGGCAGCCGTGGGCACATGCGCGGGAGCGTGACGTAGGCTAACCGCAGGGCGGGCCTTCTGGCGGGGACCGCACGTCACATCCACCGGAGAGGCTCTCAGTTACTTTAGTGAGCGTGCGCGTTTTTGTTTGATTCAGTAAAGTGTGCTCCAGTCCAGCCTCCGTGTTTCTGCGTTTTCTTTCCCGCCACCCCAATGCTCCCAGACGGCATCTGGAACCTGTGACATGAATCCCAACGACTCGCACAACGCAGTCTCGCTTAAGCTCCCAACTTTCTGGGCTGCTCAGCCCCATGTTTGGTTTGAGCAGGCTGAGGCCCAGTTCAGCATCAGAGGCATTACAGCCGACGCCACGCGGTACTACTACGTGGTCAGCATGCTCGACCAGGACATGGCAGCGCGGATCATCGACTTCCTGCACCATCCACCTACGGAGGACAGGTACATTAAAATCAAGGCACTCCTCCTCTGCAGTTTCGGACTCTCCCACCGTGAACAAGCCGCATGGCTCCTGCACATGGACGGCCTGGGTGACCGCAAGCCATCTGAGCTGATGGACGACATGCTGGCGCTCATGGATGGCCATAAACACTGCCTCCTTTTCGAGCAGCTGTTCCTCGAGCAACTGCCAGAGGACATTCGCCTCCTCCTCGCGGGTGAAGATTTCAGTGACCCGCGCAGCCTCGCGGCCAGGGCGGACATTTTGTGGCAGAGTAAGCAGCGGGGAGCGGCTTCCATCTGCCTAACCACGACCGCGCAGCCTAAGGCTAAGACCCCACAATCGAAACCGCCGAGACCCACAGGGGACAAAGACGAGGGTTCGGACCAATGGTGTTTTTACCATAAGAGTTGGGGGTCAAGTGCGCGCCGCTGCCATCCACCGTGTGCCCTCCCGGGAAGCGCCAGGGCCAGCCGTCACTAGTGGCTTCGATGGGTGGCCATTGCGACAGCCTTCTGTTCCTCTGGGACTGACACTCCGGGTGATATTTCCTGGTGGACACTGGGGCCGAGATCAGCGTCCTTCCCCCTTCAAACATGGACACCCATACCGCGGCCCCAGGCCCCGACCTCACTGCCGCGAACGGCACCACCATCCGGACGTATGGCTCGCGTACCATCCTGCTGCGTTTCGGCCCCAGCTGTTTTACCTGGACCTCCATGGTAGCAGCGGTGTCGTGGCCATTACTAGGGGTGGATTTCCTACGGGCCAACTGCCTTCTGGTCGACCTGAAAGGCTGGCGTTTGGTCCACGCCGAGACTTTCCAAACCTTCCAGCTCGGGGAAGCCCAGTTCCCGGCCCTTCACCTGGACTCCGTCATGCTCTTGGGTGACGAGTTCGCCAGGGTGCTGGTAGATTTCCCCTCTATCATCACCTCACAATTCTCCACTACCGGCCCTAAGCACGGCGTACAGCACCACATTCCCACGCAAGGACAACCGCTGCACGCCCGAGCCCGTAGGCTGCCACCCGACAAGCTTCGCCTCGCCAAGGAGGAGTTCCGGTAAATGGAGGAGATGGTGATCATCCGCCGCTCGGACAGTCCTTGGGTATCGCCGCTGCACATGGTGCCCAAGTCCGCAGGAGGTTGGAGGCCCTGTGGGGACTACAGGAGACTTGACGCCACAACCGCCGACAGATATCTGGTGCCCCACATCCAGGACTTCATGTCCAACCTCCACAGGGCAACCACCTTTTCAAAAATCGTCCTGGTCCGAGGTTATCATCAGATCCCCGTGCAACCCGACGATGTGCCCAAGACAGCCCTCATCACCCCTTTCGGGTTGTTTGAATTCCTAAGGATGCCCTTCGGCCTCAAGAACGCCGCTCAGACTTTCCAGAGGCTAATGGACTCGGTTGGGCGAGGGCTGGATTTCGTTTTCATCTACCTAGACGACATCCTGGTGGCCAGCAAGTCACGCAAAGAGCACGTGGCAAATTTGCGCCAGCTCTGCCAGTGCCTGAGCGACCACGGACTGGCAATCAACCCAGCGAATTGCCAGTTCAGGCTGCCGGAAATCAACTTCTTGGGCCACAGGGTCAACCAGCATGGAGCTGCCCCTCTGCCGGTCAAGTTTCAGGCCATTCACCAGTTTCCCAAGCCCAGCACGGTCAAGGGCCTGCAAGAGTTCGTGGGGATGGTGAATTTCTACCACGGATTCGTGCCGGTGGCGGCGCGCATCATGAGACACCTGTTCGGTCTGATGGCTGGCAAGGCCAATTTGGTGGAATGGGACGCAGAGTCCACAGAAGCCTTCGAGCAGCCTAAAGAGGCGTTGGCGAAGGCGGCCCTCCTAGTACACCCGAGAGTCAATGTACCCACGGCGCTCACAGTCGACGCTTCCAACACGGTGGTCGGCGGAGTCCTGGAGCAGCTCGTCGAGGGCCAGTGGCGACCGCTCGCCTTTTTCAGCCGACACCTGCGACTGCCGGAGGTGAAGTACAGCACTTTCAACAGGGAGTTACTAGCACTCTACCTAGCCATCCGGCACTTCCGGTATTTCCTCGAAGGAAGGGATTTCACCGCATATACAGACCACAAACCCCTCACCTTCGCCCTCGCAAAGATATCAGACCCATGGTCGGCTCGGCAGCAGAGGCACTTCTCATTTATCTCGGAGTTTACCACCGACATCCGCCACATCGCGGGGAAGAACAACGTGGTTGCCGACACGCTTTCTCGTCCCCACATCCACTCAGTGACCACCTCAGCCCCAGGGGTCGACTGCACAGCGCTGGTGCAGGCACAACAAGCAGACACCGAGATCCCAGCCTATCGCACCGCCATTTCGGGACTCCGGCTGGAGGACGTCCCCGTCAGCCCTACAGCGGTTCGCCTCCTGTGCGACACGTCGACTGGGAGACCTCGGCCCATGGTACCAACAGCATGGAGGCGGCGGGTGTTTGACACGCTACATGGCCTGGTCCATCCAGGCGTCCATCAAACTGGTCTCAGACAAATTCACCTGGCACGGCCTGCGCAAGCAGGTCGGACACTGGGCCAGGACCTGCGTACACTGCCAGACCGCCAAAGTCCAGTGGCACGTGAAGGCTCCCCTCCAACAGTTCCAACCGATGCTCGGCAGATTTCAGCACATCCACGTGGACATCGTCGGCCCCCTGCCCGTCTCTCGGGGCACCAGGTATATCTTCACCAGGGCCGACAGGTTCACCAGATGGCCGGAGGCCGTGCTGCTAGCGGACACATCCATGGAGTCCTGCGCCAGCACGCTCATCGCAAACTGGATCGCCAGGTTCGTACTTCCAGCAGACATCACCTCCGACAGAGGGGCACAGTTCATGTCAGGGTTGTGGACAGCACTGGCACAGCTCCTGGGCACCCATTTACACCACACCACGGCGTACCACCCACAGGCCAACGGTTTGGTCGAGCGTTTCCACAGGAACCTCAAGTCAGCCCTGATGGCGCGCCTCAGAGGGCCCAACTGGGCAGATGAACTTCCCTGGGTTCTACTGGGCATCCGCACGGCCCCCAAGGAGGACCTGGGCACCTCCTCGGTGGAGTTGGTTTACGGCACCGGGCGAGTTCGTGTCGGAGGCCCAAGGTCTAGCAGGGACTCCGGCGGAAGTGCTGACGAAGCTGCGGGACAAAGGTGGGGAGCCTGGCACCGGTTCCAACCTCCAGACATGGCACTACACCGACTTTTGTTCCTAGGGATCTCAGGGACTGTGGGTATGTTTTCATTCGCAAGGGCATGCACAAGTCCCCTCTGCAGAGGCCGTACAAAGGACCCTTCAAGGTGATCCGGCACAAGTTGTTTCTGCATTTTCTTTCCTGGCACGCGCCGCGTATGGCTACACCATGTTTCCAGATGCTGTTGCTGAGAGGTTGCAAGTGTATGAGAAATAGGAGAGGCCTAAGAGTAGATCTGTGGGGAAACAGTAAAGATAATGACCCTGAAGCTGGAAGGGAAACAGTTGCTGGTGACCTGATATATAAGGATGGAACCATGCAAGTGTGCTTTCCCCCGATGGTGGAGAGGTGATCAGGAAGGATGTTGTGGCCAACCATATTCAAGAATTGAAGATGAGAGGGAAGGAAGAGGAAGAAAAAATTGTCAGAGGTTGAGTTTACTGTTGGTGATCGCTGCTTTTAATGTACAATTGGTACAGCCGCAATCCTTCTAAACTCTTTCTTGTGGCAGGCTGTGCCTGTGAAATGTGGCTTCACAGCTCCTCCCAAGGTTACAACAGGGATCCGTTCCTGTGAACTGTTCATAACCTGAACAGTTCGTAAGTCGGAAATGCAGCCACAAACTGAGTCACCTCATGGCAAAAGGTCCCACAGCCCCGCAGCAGCCAGCAGGTCCATCCCACCGGTCTCCCAAATGCTCGATTTTATGTATGGGCTGCACATAAGTTGAGTATTCATAAGCTGGGGGTAGGACCTATACTCAGAAGAAATATAGAATGAAAATATGATACATTACAAAGTATGATCTTTGTGAAAGTAGTTGATTCAGATCCATGGCATAAATGGTGTTTAAGAAACCTAAGCTTTTCTACAAAGCCCTGGCTTGTTTTGTGATCCTTGAAGGTTACAACTCTAATACAATTGACTGTAATTGTCATTTAGTGGTATGTCCCTGGTTGACTGTTAGAGGTGAACTTCTGTACAGTTTTTATTCAGAACTCAAGATAAAGAACTGCCATTCAATATGTCCATGGTGTCTACTTTCTGACAATGATTTTTGCAGTGATGTTGCGTGCAAGGGTTTCCTTTTAAATATTAATATGGCCCATTTACAGCCCATTAATTAAATACCATCAGATGCATGTTTCTATTTTTGGCTTCAGTTACTTTATAGAGGTCTACAGTGCTGAAAAAAATTCAGTCACTCTGCATTACATATAAAGAACCTGGAAGAGATTACCTTGTCTTATCGGAGAGAGTGTTCTATTGCGGAGAAGTTGGTACTCTGGAAGAGTATAGACCCACACCCTCTTTGGGTTCCAGTGTTCTGGTTCTGAGGAGAGTGGCTGCAAAGAGCAAACCGTCAACAGTGTGCATGTACATTGTGATCTATGAGATCATGACTGCAACAGCTGAGCATGCATCCTTAGTGCTGGTACCAAACTATCTCAAGTCCCTGATGGGCCACCGATGAGAAACAAAGGACTGCAGATCCTGGAGTCTAGATGAAAAACACTATGATGCTGGAGGAACTCAGCAGGCCAGGCAGCATCCGTGGAGAAAACCAGGCGGTCAACGTTTCGGGTCAGGACCCTTCTTCAGGACTGAAGATAGGAAAAGGGGAAGCCCAATATATAGGAGGGGAAAGCAGAGCAGTGATAGGTGGACAAAAGAGGGGAGGCGGGGTGGACACAAAGTGGTGATAGGTAGATCCAGGTACGACATACTGATAGGCAGGTGCAGGGAAGGAGGGGAGAGCAGATCCACCAGGGGATGGGTCAAAGGTAAGGAGGAAAAAAAAGAGGGGGTAGAAAAAAGAAATAGGTTAGGAAAGGGAAGAAAAGAAGAGGCATGGTTGAAGGGGTGGGGGGGTGGGGAGAGGTGTGGGGATTACTTAAATTGGGAGAATTCAATGTTCATGCCATTGGGCTACAAGGTTCCAAGACGGAAAATGAGTTGTTGTTCCTCCAGTTTGCGCTTGGAATTCTCCTGGCAGTGTAGGAGGCCGAGGACTGACATATCTGTGATAGTGTGGGAGGGGGAGTTGAAGTGACTGGCAACGGGGAGATGCAGATCGCGGTTATGGACAGAGCGCAGGTGTTCTGTGAAACGGTCACCTGGTCTGTGTTTGATCTCACCAATATAGAGGAGGCCACACTTGGAGCACCGAATGCAGTAGATGGTATTAAGGGAGGTGCAGGTGAATCTGTCTCACCTGAAAGGACTGTTTGGATCCCTGGATGGAGGTGATGGAGGTGATGTAGGGGCAGGTGTTGCACCTATGGTGGAGGCAGTGGAAAGTTCTCGGGGTGGGAGCAGGATGGGTGGGGGGGCGGAGGAGTGAACCAGGGAGTCGTGCAGAGACCGATCCCTGCAAAAGGCAGAAAGGGGTGGGGAAGGGAAGATATGCTTGGTAGTGGGGTCCCGTTGGAGATGGCAGAAGTGGCGGAGAATATTGTGTTAGATATGTAGGCTGGTGGGATGAAATGTGAGGACAAGGGGGACCCTATCCCTGTTGGGTCTGGGAGGGGTGGGGGTGAGAGCAAAGGTGCAGGAAATGGCAGAGATATGGGTGCGAGCTCTCTCAACCACAGTTGGGGGAAGCCTGGGTTAGAAAAGAAGTTGGACGTCTCGGATGTCCTGGAGTGGGTAGCCTCATCATTGGGAGCAGATGCGGTGGAGGCGGAGAAATTGAGAAAAAAGGATCGCATTCTTGCAAGAGACAGGGTGGGAGGAGCTGTAATCGAGGTAGCTGTGGGCATCAGTGAGTTTGTACAAGACATTGGTGGATAAGGAATCTCCTGAAATGGAGATGGAAAGATCGAGGAAGGAGGGAGAGGTGTCAGAGATAGTCCAAGTGAATTGGAGAGCAGGGTGAAAATTTGTGGCGAAATTTATGAAACTGGTGAGTTCCGCATGGGTGCAAGAGGTGGCACCAATGCAGTCGTCGATATAACTTTCCACTGCTCCCGCCATCGGTGCAACACCTGCCTCTATACCACCTCCATCACCTCCATCCAGGAACCCAAACAGTCCTTTCAGGTGAGACAGAGATTCACCTGCACCTCCCTTAATATCATCTACTGCATTCAGTGCTCCAAGTGTGGCCTGCTCTACATTGGTGAGACCAAACGCAGACGAGGTGACCATTTCACAGAACACCTGCGCTCTGTCCATAACTGTGATTTGCATCTCCCCGTTGCCAGTCACTTCAACTCCCCCTCCACACTATCAATGATATGTCAGTCCTCGGCCTGCTCCACTGCCAGGAGAATTCCAAGTGCAAACTGGAGGAACAGCACCACATTTTCCATCTTGGAACCTTGCAGCCTAATGGCATGAACATTGAATTCTCCCACTTTAAGTAATCCCCACATCCCTTCCCCCCCATCCCCCCCCCCCAACCATGTCTCTTCTTTTCTTCCCTTTCCTAGCCTCTCTCTCTTTTTTCTACCCCTTTTTTTTCTCTCCTTACTTTTGACCCACCCCCCGGTGGATCTGCTCTCCCCACCTCCCCCGCACCTGCCTATCAGTATGTCTTACCTGGATCTACCTATCACCACCTTGTGCCCACCCCGCCTCCCCTCTTTTGTCCACCTATCACTGCTCTGCTTTTCCCTCCTGTATATTGGGCTTCCCCTTTTCCTATCTTCAGTCCTGAAGAAGGGTCCAGACCTGAAACGTTGACCGCCTGCTTTTCGCCATGGATGCTGCCTGGCCTGCTGAGTTCCTCCAGCATCATAGTGTTTTTCACCGATGAGAAAGGTTTGCTGTTCTTGTTCACCTGCAGTTGCTTCCATGTAGTACCCATTGGCCACCTCACAAGAGAGTTGGCAGGAGACAGTTTTCAACAAATTAGATATCATATTGTATATGGTAGGCTAAATGTTGATAAGGAGAATCAACAACATTCAGTAATTAATACACATAAAGGTTTTTACTCCAGTGCAAAATCCATATTATAATCTTTCAACTGACAATGGACAAGATACTACAAGTTGTGGATCATTCCCAATGTAATCAGGATGGTGTACCAGAAGCCACAATTACCAAAGAAAAAAATCTCTGAGTATTAGAAGAAGTGTTCAAGTGGCTATGCAAACACAATGTTAAGATACAAGTGTGCATTTGTACAGCAAAGAAGTGGCTTATCTTGGGTTATAGCAGATGCAAAGTAGATTGCAACAAAGAAAAGGTGGAAGCAATAGTGAAAACAACAGAGCTAGAAATATTGCTGGTCATTCCTAGATTGGTAGAGTGCGATGTCCCAGTTTTTCTAGATCTTGCAACAGTATTGATGCCATTGTAGCAGTTACTTCAGAAAGACAAATAAATGAATTATGGCAATAAAAAAAACACCATATGATTTATGTAAGAAGTTTGAAAAATGAGCCTTTGCTACTTTGCAATATGTACATGGGACTTTAGGTGTAATACTTCAAATTATGGAGTAAGTGATCTCATAAATTATATATGTACAATGGTCAAGGAAAAGTCATTCATGTTCACATCATGTGCATTGACAAAGAATAAGAGTAATTCTGCTGAGTGAAAAAGTTTCATCACTTCCTATTGGGTAGGTTTTTTACCCCATTAGCAGTTCTTGGTCCTATGCTGACAATTCCGACAATGACTGCATTAAGAATGCAACATTGGGCCATTCCCTTATGCACATTTCAGGAACAAAAGCAAATCTTCACACTGAGAATCTTTGATAATCCACCTATAGCAATGGAGACAGCTGAGAAAGCACCAAAAAAAATTTGTTTTAAAATAAGTGCACACAAAATCTTTAATAGGATGAACACTGGCAAATGTCCAGATGGAAACACAAGACTGTACTATAACCAATGTCAGTTGTTGATGGAAGAAAATTGTGTTAAACATGGATACAGAGTTTCATGCCAAGTGTATTGAAAAGAGAAATTTTAGAAAAGTTTCACACTGAACATTTTGGTATTGCAAGCATGAAGAGAGTTACTGGATTTTTTAATTGTCTGAGATTAGATACACATACTGAAGAACTGGAAGACTTGTGTAAGCCATTGAAAATGTCTTTAGGTCATTGGAAATGACCAATAAAACCTTTCCAAACAGTACACGCTGATTATTATGAGAAGGAGATTGATAACATGTTGGTACTTGAAATAGATAGAGATGACACATATTGGTTCAGTACTACAACTGAACATGTTATCGAAGAGCTGAGATCCATTTTCTGATGCTATGGCTTAGTAGAAGAACTAGAGTCAGAATCCTCAGTTTTGTTTATTTTATTTGAGTGCTTTATGAAACAAAATGTTACTTCACTAGCGTCAATTTGTGCGGATGAGAGATCAATGACAATAGCCAAAGAGGCTTGGAACAGACAGGTATCACTTGTGTGTTCAAGTTTAATGATATGATGTTTGATTAGCAAACTTTTTGCCAAATTTCTGAACAATGCCTCAATCCACAGAAGGTCAAATTATATACTTATATAGAAGGCGCAGAGTATGATATTACCTTAGTTTAATCAAACCTTGAAAGGAGAGTGGAAAAGACAGAAATGAAATTTTGACTCAGGCCAGGGAGAGGAACAGTTTAAACAACATGATAGAGTTGTGTTAATATCACCTAACCAATCTGACACTCAGAAAGGGATTTGGAGTGATGATTGAAGTATGAGGTACAAAGAGACATCTTGTGAAAATAGGAGCTAAAATCAGAAGTGCTTATGTAAAACACTTAATTCCAGTAACAGGTACACAAGAGAATATCAGAGTTATGTGATTGTGAGGGCATTCCAAAAATGGAATGGATTTAGTGGAAACTCTGGAAGAATCAACATTAGCTTTGACTGAATTGAGAAAATAAATAATATTTTCACATCAAGAAGCGGTTACAATACCAGTTCATTTGAAAAGATCAAAGTAGATCAGAAAATCTGTGAAAAGGTTACATTTATAACTAATGTGAATACAAGATTCACTGCTTTTCAAAAAGGGAAATATAGATGTATGACGTATAATGTACGTGCACGTGCATGGTGGAGTTAGAGAGAGATGAATGTGTTCTGGTAGCTGTCTGTCACTCTTCATATTCCCAGCATCACTCACAGGTAAAATAAGTAGAGTGTGCATGCACTAATACATTACTCAAAAGAGAGGCTGCTCTTAAATTGGCTTTTCCCTTCTGCTAACATGCACTTGTGGCCGGAGAGTGCTTCAGACTCCACTGGGGTGTATGGGGTGACTGGGATGTACAGTGATCCTTCATGCCTGGAAATGGCTTATCATTTCACACTGAAACTATGCAACTCTTGCCATCCCTTCTCCTACTCACATACAACAGCAACATGAACATTCAAAAGCCTTGTACAGACACTCAGGTGCATCAGAACTCTGACTGCAGAGTACAGAACAAACAAGCAGATTCCCTGGCAGTTTTTACCAAACAGCAGGATGGAATTTCTCACAGCATCAGCTCAGAATGTCACCTTCATTCTCACTTTGATGCTCCCTGTACCCCACAGACCTGCACTGTAGTTGACAGCAAAGAAGCGCAGCTGGCTTCTCTGATTGAGATCTCCAGTAATCAGTGAGTGAAAATGGTCACTTTGCAGCTTAATTGCTCTTCATTTACACTGGTCTGAAGTCATTGGTTAAGCAGGTTTACCCTTTTGTTTGGTGTAAACTTAAACTGCAGGAACAGCACAAATCTAAGAAATTTCCATCTAAACAAACAGCACAGCTGTCAAACCAGTTATGATGAGACTAAGGTTTGTACTGTTAAAAAGATCAAAGGTGCTTGTGTTTAGCACAGTAATAGCATAAATAAACCCAAATGCAATAAAATGCTAATTTTCTCAGTGTTTTCAGTTTGTAATGGCATGTGTTTAACTTAATAAAGAAAAGTAGTCAATTATTTCATTGCAAGCTGTCTACAGATGCTTATTTATTTTGAACACATGTTAAGGTGCCTGGCCAGAATCCAGCCTCATATGGAGAAAATTGTATTGACAGACTTATTGGTGAATCACTCAGCAGGGAAGGAGGAGAGAAACAGTTCTTTTGAATAGATATGCAACAAAAAATATATGTTCGAGGTAAGTCATGCCCTTGAGATCTTAGTCTTTAAGAGTCCACATTAGCATGGAGAAAGCCTAAGGTCAATTTTCTAGGGTAGAGACATGTTCGGCACAGCTTTGTGGGCCGAAGGGCCTGAATTGTGCTGTAGCTTTTCTATGTTTCTAAATTTGTACAGAAGTAAGAGGCTAACCAAGAAACGTTAAGCTGGGCCACCAACATAGAACAATGTTCTGTGGTTTATCATTCTTCTCATTCATTAGGAATGGTTGGATTGTAGCAGACCAGACCCGCAGGACTCAAACCGCCATTGGCGGCCGTGGGCGCATGCGCGGGAATGTGACGCAAGCTAACTGCAACGTGGACTAACTGCGGGGCGGGCCTTCTGGTGGGGACTGCACGTTACATCCGCCAGAGAGGCTCTCAGTTATTTTGGCGAGCGCACGCACTTTGTTTCAGTCAGTAAAGTGTGCTCCAGTCCAGCCGCCGTTCTCTGCATTTTCCTTCCTGCCACGCGCTGCGTTCGGCTACATTTGGTGACCCCGACGCTCCCAGACGGCATCTGGAACCCGAGACATGAATCCCAACGACTCGCACAAAGCAGTCTTGCTCAAGCTCCTGACTTTCTGGGCTGCTCAGCCCCACGTTTGGTCCGAGCAGGCTGAGGCCCAGGTCAGCATCAGAGGCATTACAGCTGACGCCACGCGGTACTACTACGTGGTCAGCGCACTCGACCAGGACATGGCAGCGCAGATCATCGACTTCCTGCTCCATCCACCTACGGAGGACAGGTACATTAAAATCAAGGCACTCCTCCTCCGCACTTTTGGACTCTCCCGCTGTGAACGAGCAGCGCAGCTCCTGCACATGGACGGCCTGGGTGACCGCAAGCCATCCAAGCTGATGGATGACATGCTGGCGCTCATGGATGGCCATAAACCCTGCCTCCTTTTTGAGCAGCTGTTCCTCAAGCAACTGCCAGAAGATATTCGCCTCCTCCTCGCGGGTGAAGATTTCAGCGACCCGCGCAGCCTCGCGGCCAGGGCGGACATTTTGTGGCAGAGTAAGCAGCGGGGAGCGGCTTCCATCTGCCTAACCACGACCGCGCAGCCTAAGGCCAAGACCCCACAACCAAAACCACCGAGACCCGCAGGGGACAAAGACGAGGGTTCGGACCAATGGTGTTTTTACCATCAGACGTGGGGGTCAAATGCGCGCCGCTGCCATTGCGACAGGCTCCTGTTCCTCTGGGACTGACACTCCAGGTGACGTTTCCTGGTTGACACCGGGGCCGAGATCAGCGTCCTTCCCCCCTCAAACATGTACACCTGTACCACGGCCCCAGGCCCCGACTTCACCACTGCGAACGGCGCCACCGTCCGGACGTACGGCTCGCATACCATCCCGCTGCATTTCGGCCCCAGCTGTTTTACCTGGACCTTCACAGTAGCAGTGGTGTCGCAGCCATTACTAGGGGCGGATTTCCTACGGGCCAACTGCCTTCTGGTCGACCTGAAAGGCCGGCGTTTGGTCCATGCCGAGACTTTCTAAACTATCCAGTTCCCGGCCCTTCACCTGGACTCCGTCACGCTCTCGGGTGACGAGTTCGCCAGGGTGCTGGCAGATTTCCCCTCCATCATCACCCCACAGTTCTCCACTACTGGCCCCAAGCATGGCGTACAGCACCACATTCCCACACAAGGACCACCACTGCACGCCCGGGCCCATAGGTTGCCACCCGACAAGCTTTACCTCGCCAAGGAGGAGTTCCGGAAAATGGAGGAGATGGGGATCATCCGCCACTCGGACAGTCCTTGGGCTTCGCCGCTGCACATGGTGCCCAAGTCCGCAGGAGATTGGAGGCCCTGCGGGGACTACAGGAGACTTAACGATGCCACAACCGCCAACAGATATCCGGTGCCCCACATCCAGGACTTCACAGCCAACCTCCACGGGGCGGCCATCTTTTCAAAAATCAACCTGGTCCGAGGTTATCATCAGATCCCCGTGCACCCTGACGATGTGCCCAAGACAGCCCTCATCACCCCTTTCGGGCCGTTTGAATTCCTAAGGATGCCCTTCGGCCTCAAGAACGCCACTCAGACTTTCCAGAGGCTAATGGACTCGGTTGGGCGAGGCCTGGATTTCGTTTTCATCTACTTAGACGACATCCTGGTGGCTAGGAAGTCACGCAAGGAGCACGTGGCACATCTGCGCCAGCTCTGCCAGTGCCTGAGCGACCACGGACTGGCAATCAACCCAGCGAAGTGCCAGTTCAGGCTGCCGGAAATTGACTTCTTGGGCCACCGGGTCAACCAGCATGAGCTGCCCCTCTGCCAGACAAAGTTCAAGCCATTCGCCAGTTTCCCAATCCCAGCACAGTCAAGGGCCTGCAAGAGTTCATGGGGATGGTGAATATCTACCACCGATTCATGCCGGCAGTGGCGCGCATCATGAAACCCCTGTTTGGTCTGATGGCTGACAAGGCCAAGGAGGTGGAATGGGACCCGGAGTCCACGGAAGCCTTCGAGCAGACCAAAGAGGCGTTGGCGACGGCGGCTCTCCTAGTACACCCGAGAGTCGATGTACCCACGGCGCTCACAGTCAACACTTCCAACACGGCGGTCGGCGGAGTCCTGGAGCAGCTCGTCGAGGGCCAGTGGCGACCGCTTGCCTTTTTCGGCCGACACCTGCGACCGCCGGAGGTGAAGTACAGCGCTTTCGACAGGGAGTTGCTAGCACTCTACCTAGCCATCCAGCACTTCCAGTATTTCCTCGAAGGAAGGGATTTCACCGCATATACAGACCACAAACCCCTCACCTTCGCCTTCGCAAAGATATCGGACCCATGGTCGGCTCGGCAGCAGAGGCACTTCTCATTTATCTCGGAGTTTACCACCGACATCCGCCACATCGCGGGGAAGAACAACGTGGTCGCCGACACGCTGTCTCGTCCCCACATCCACTCAGTGACCACCTCAGCCCCAGGGGTCGACTACACGGCGCTGGCGCAGGCACAACAAACACACACCAAGATCCTGGCCTATCGCACCATCGTTTCGGGATTCTGGCTGGAGGATGTCCCCGTCGGCCCTAAAGCGGTTCTGCTCCTGTGCAACACGTCGACTGGCAGACCTTGGCCTGTGGTACCAACAGCATGGAGGTGGCAGGTGTTCGACACGCTATACGGCCTGGCCCACCCGTCCATCCAGGCGTCCATCAAATTGGTCTCAGAAAAATTCGTCTGGCACGGCCTGTGCAAGCAGGTCAGACACTGGGCCAGGACCTGCGTACACTGCCAGACCGCCAAAGTCCAGCGGCACGTGAAGGCTCCTCTCCAACAGTTCCAACCGATGCTCGGCAGGTTTCAGCACATCCACATGGACATCGTCGGCCCCCTGCCTGTCTCCCGGGGCACCAGGTATACCTTCACCATGGTCGACAGGTTCACCAGATGGCCAGAAGCCGTGCCGCTAGTGGACACATCCACGGAGTCCTGCGCCAGCACGCTCATCGCAAACTGGATCGCCAGGTTCGGACTTCCAGCGGACATCACCTCCGACAGAGGGGCACAGTTGACGTCAGGGTTGTGGACAGCACTGGCACAGCTCCTAGGCACCCATTTACACCACACCACGGCGTACCACCCACAGGCCAACGGTTTGGTCGAGCGTTTCCACAGGCACCTCAAGTCAGCCCTGATGGCGCGCCTCAGAGGGCCCAACTGGGCAGATGAACTTCCCTGGGTTCTACTGGGCATCCGCACGGCCCCCAAGGAAGACCTGGGCACCTCGGCAGAGTTGGTTTACGGCACCCCCCGACGGTCCCGGGCGAGTTCGTGTCGAAGGCCCAAGGTCCAGCAGGGACTCCGGCGGAAGTGCTGACGAAGCTGCGGGATAAGGTGGGGAGCCTGACACCGGTTCCAACCTCCAGACATGGCACTACACCGACTTTTGTTCCTAGGGATCTCAGGGACTGTGAATATGTTTTCATTCGCAAGGGCATGCACAAGTCCCCTCTGCAGAGGCCGTATGAAGGACCCTTCAAGGTGATCCGGCACAACGGATCTACATGTGTTGTGGAGGCGGGGGGCCGCCAAGAGACCTTCACAGTGGACCGCCTCAAACCGGCGCATTTGGACATCGGACAGCCCGTGAAGGTGCCCTCACTGCGCCGGCGGAGCAGGCCACCCAAGGTGGACACACAGACTGGGGATCCCACGCCCCCGATGGGCGATTCTGGGGGACTGGTGTAGCGGCCCGGACCCGCAGGACTTGAACTGCCATCGGCGGCCGCGGGCGCATACGCGGGAGCGCGACGCGAACTAACTGCAATGCGGACTAACTGTGGGGCGGGCCTTCCAGCGGGGACTGCACGTCACGTCCGCCGTAGAGGCTCTCGGTTATTTTGGCAAGCACGCGCGTTTTGTTTCAGTCAGCAAAGTGTGCTCCAGTCCAGCCGCCGTTCTCTGCGTTTTCTTTCCTGCCACGTGCTGTGTTCGGCTACAGGATGTCAAATGAACTAAATGACTTCTGATTTTGGACATTGCCTCTGCATGTTCACTTGCAATATGCAGAATGGAGCAGCTTAACAATTTGTATCTGGCTTCTCCTCAATTAATTGTTTTCAATCCACCTACTAAAATATTGCTGAAGACATATGCAAAGGATAAAAGATTACAGATCGCAGATCACAGAAATGTATTCTTGTCACATCCATGCATCAGGTATTTGTGATTAGGTAACTGGCAACACAGGTATTCTCCAGAAATAAGAGACAGGCACCACTTTATGACAGTCAACTCGGCAAGAACTGAAACTTGAGGCAGTACAGTTCTGCACACTTTAATGGAGATTAGTGGTCTTCATGCTTTCAGTCAAAGTATTTATCAATTATCTGTGTGGTTAGGTTGATTTATGTACATAACCTATGAAAATGTAGTTGGCCTTGTACCATTTTCACATTAATAGAATGAAAAATTTTCTTCCTTACTGAGAATATGTGCAAATGTAGATTTCTGGTACAGCTGTTGATAGATCCCAGGAGGCCCAGCAGCAGCAGTAAATAATCTTGAGGAGCTGACGAAGTGAGGTATCCTCCTGAGAAAGCAGAAGTATTGTGACTGCCTGGATGCCCATGGTTGTTTTAATGAAAGGTGCTGGGGGTAACATCAAAGATTGTCATGGCTACTGCCTTCACCGGCAATGGGAAGGCTTGACAAGTGTTAACCAAAGCAAAATCCTATTTTAACTCACACTAGAATCCAACACTTACACCATGTGTTATCATTTATTCAATGAAACATAGAAACATAGAAAAACTACAGGACAATTCAGGCCCTTCAGCCCACAAAGCTGTGCCGAACATGTCCCTACCCTAGAAGTTACTAGGCTTGCCCATAGCCCTCTATTTTATTCAGCTCCATGTACCTATCTAACAGTCTCTTGAAAGACCTCCACCTCCACCATCGTTTCCGGCAGCCCATTCCACACACTCACCACTCTCTGAGTAAAAAACTTACCCCTGACATCTCCTCTATATCTACTCCCCAGCACCTTAAACCTATGTCCTCTTGTGGCCACTATTTCAGCCCTGGGGAAAAGTCTCTGACTATCTACCCGATCAATACCTCTCATCATCTTATACACCTCTACCAGGTCCCCCCTCATCCTCCATCTCTCCAAGGAGAAAAGGCCGAGTTCCCTCAACCTGCTTTCATAAGGCATGCTCCGCATTCCAGGCAGCATCCTTGTAAATCTCCTCTGTACCCTCTCTATGGCTTCCACATCTTTCCTGTAGTGAGGCGACCAGAACTGAGCACAATACTCCAAGTGGGGTCTGACCAGGGACCTATATAGCTGTGACAATACCTCTCGGCTCCTAAATTCAATTCCACGATTGATGAAGGACAATACACCATATGCCTTCTTAACCACAGAGTCAACCTGCACAGCCACTTTGAGCGTCCTATGGACTCAGACCCCAAGATCCCTCTGATCCTCCACACTGCCAAAGTTCCACCATTAATGCTATATTCCGCCAACATATTTGACCTACCAAAATGAACCACTTCACACTTATCTGGGTTGAACTGCATCTGCCACTTCTCAGCCCAACTTTGCATCCTATCTATGTCCCTCTGTAACCTCTGACAGCCCTCCAAACTATCCACAACACCCCCAACCTTTGTATCATCCGCAAACTCACCCACCCCTCCACTTCCTCATCCAGGTCATTTATAAAAATCACAAAGAGCAAGAGTCCCAGTACAGACCCCTTGAGGTACACCACTGGTCACCGACCTCCACCCAGAATACGACCCTTCAGCAACCACTCTTTGCCTCCTGTGGGCCAGTCAGTTCTGGATCCACACTGCAATGTTCCCTTGGATCCCATGTCTCCTCACCTTCTCCATAAGCCTTGCATGGGGTACCTTATCAAACGCCTTGCTGAAATCCATATACACTACATCTACTGCTCTCCCTTCATCGATGTGCTTAGTCACATCCTCAAAAAATTCAATCAGGCTCGTAAGGCAGGACCTGTCCTTGACAAAGCCATGCTGACTATTCCTAATCATATTATGCCTCTCCAAATGTTCATAAATTCTGCCTCTCAGGATCTTCTCCATCAGCTTACCAACCACTGAGGTAAGACTCTCCGGTCTATAATTCCCTGGGCTATCCGTACTCCCCTTCTTGAAAAAGGGAACAACATCCGCAACCCTCCAACCTTCTGGAACCTCTCCCATCTCCATCAACGATGCAAAGATCATTGTCAGAGGCTCCGCAATCTCTTCCCTCGTCTCCCACAGCAACCTGGGGTACATCTCATCTGGTCCTGGCAACTTATCTAACTTGATGCTTTCCAAAAGTTTCAGCACCACTTCTTTTCTAACATCTGCATGCTCAAGCTTTTCAGGCCGCTGCATGTCCCCACTACAATCCCCTAGGTCCTTTTCCGTAGTGAATAGCGACATAAAGTATCCATTAACGTAATACTGACGTAAAGGTTGAAGTAAATGCTGTATGCCAAGTGCATACTCCAGGGTTTTATTTTAAACTGACCCTCCCAAAATATCTAAATTACACAGATATAAAACCTGTCTATGCAAAGGAAATGCATGTTGGCAAAGAACCTATAGTCTATTGCAATACATTGAATATAATACAAAGTGCATAGCTTGCAATGTAAAATTGCTTCAGGCAATTTGTAATAGAATTTAGCCCATTGGATAGTAAGTATCTTATATTGAAATACTTGTCCTACTATAAAAACTTTCTCATTTGAGACAGTGTTTCCATTTTATCTTTGTGGCACTGAGAATAGCTGAACAAGACCATGAAATGATTCCTCCAAGTTGATTGATGGGGCTTAAAACAGCAAAATGCATTTTATTAATAATAACTATGCAGTTTCAATGTCTTATTGAATATTAAAATATATATATATGTGGCTATTTTAAGTGCTGGCAATTACAATAACAAATGTGAGGTTTTTTTGCTTGATGCTGGCAGTTATGAACTGCAGTGAGCTCATTGTATATCCTGGGAGGTCTTTGAAGAAATCACTATGTGGGAACAGGTTAATGACAATTGATGTCTGTTTTTATCTGTGCGATAGTTTTTTTCTCAGTTTGACTGCCTTTTTGGAACAAGAGGAGTCTGTTTTAATTTATGAGTCATCACAACCAGCTTACATTTTTGTTTAAATATTTGAAAATATTTCCTCCTACTACAGGCTTGCATTCTCTAAAACAGTTGTTTTTAGAAACACGCAATTTAAAACTGCAGGAACCCAGTGGTACCCAGATACCTCCCTCCTCCCAACAAAGACGTTTCATGATCAAATGTTCTATTAAGAAAGATTACATCATAAAACATCTAACTAGGAATTATTACACGTAGAGACGTGACTGCCAATTAACCAATAAATGTATAATGAGACCTTCTTGGTGCTATTCCTAATGTTGCCACAGTTGCCTGTAGTCTGTAATTTCTGCATGTAATTAAATAAATCCATTCTGGATCAGTACACTCTTGATACAAACTTGGATGAAAAATTTTCTGTATTAAATTCAGACTCCCTTTGTGTTGAAAGCTGCAATTGAATCAGATTTAAGTATCTGATTTATTGCTTATGTTCTTCTTCAGAGTTAAGCAATTTTTCATATGAATTGAATGTTTGCTTTGGGCATAATTGCTAGCTAGAGAAATGGAAAAGAAGAAGAAAGAAACCTAAGGCATGATTGGTTAACTTTTACAGCATTCACAGACCAGGAATCAGGGTTGGAATATTTATTCATGGGATTAATATTCAATAATATATTGGAAAAAAGTATGATTAGTGATGTTGGATGGATTAAATTAGGCAAAAGGAAAAGAGAATTGCCAGAGAAATTACTCAGGAAGTTAAATACTGATCCCAAGCCTGAAGATTTGGATGTGATCTATGAACTCATCCAAAGTTCAGATTTCTTTCTTCTTCTATTCCCTTTCCCCAGCTGGCAATTGTGCCCAAAGTGAACATATTACTCATATGAAAATTTGCTTAACTCAAAAGAAGCCCAAAGCAACACATATTTTGTATTGATACCTAAATTTAATTTAATTGCAACAGTCCAAATTTAACATATGAAATTGTTCAGATCTACAACATAGGAACAAATCAGTTTATAAAGCACACAGTGAAGAATATACAGGGACACTGATACAAATTGTGAGAATTAATTGATGAGACAAATTAATACTGTGATGTGAACTATTGCTGTGATCCTGATAGTAGATTTCAGCACATTATGAAGATTAGAAGGGAAATTGAAGGAGGGAGGAGGAGCTACTTTCCCACAGGATATGCAACATGGAAGGAACACCACACCAAAAAGCTCCACGTGTAATGCCAGAATT
Source organism: Pristis pectinata (assembly GCF_009764475.1). Lineage (NCBI taxonomy): Eukaryota > Metazoa > Chordata > Chondrichthyes > Rhinopristiformes > Pristidae > Pristis > Pristis pectinata. The sequence goes on along the minus strand of NC_067414.1, from coordinate 56,136,650 downwards.
TACTGCCAGTAGGCAGGCTCAAAGTAATGCTCTGTGTAAAGCAGATGAGTTTATCAAAAAAAAATTGAAGCACGCTGGTAAAAGGATAGTTAGAAGTCTTGCTGAGATTATATGGTACCAGATGAGACCAGATCTAGAGCAGTGTACACTGTTTTGATCTCTGTACCGGAGGTAGGATATATTGGTCTTAGAGCTTGTGCGGCAAGTGTGATTCATCAATGAAGAGGTTGTCCTGCAAAGGGTGATTGTGAAGCTTGGCCTATATTCATTATAAGAATGGAAGATTATCTAATTGAAACATATAAGATTCTATGAGAGATTAACAAGGTATTTCCATGAAGTTGGTTTCTCTTGACGGAGAGTCCAGGCAAAGATCTCAGGAGAAGGGCTGGCTATTTAGGACTGAGATGAGGAGGAATTTATTTTTGCAGAGGTTGTAAATCTTTGGAATTACCTATCTCAGAGTTCTGCAGATGTTCAGACATTGAACATATTGAAGGCTAAGGTCAAAAGAATTTTGGATACTGAAGTTAGGGGACTGGGGTGAATTGCAGGATCACCCGAGTTCTTATTGAAGTTGGAGCAGTGTCAAAATTCCATGCAACCTATACCTGCTTTTATTTCCAATCTTCTTGTTATTATTACAACAAACAAAAACATTATTTGGAGACAGTGTTCACTTATTGAGACTTGGAAACTGCACGGACCACAGAAGAAATTACTGAAAGCCATGAGAAAGATTAATGGAAGAAGGAAGGTGGAGAGCAGGGAATAAATTAGATTCCATATTAGGGTGATCTGAGAATGGAGAGAACATAAGCACAGAGAATCTAATTTTCAACTTCACTGCCTGGGTGAAGGTCATGGCTTGTCCATGTCCTATTTATACCATATTTTATATTTTCATGATATAGGAAGCTATTCAGCCCATCGAATCTATGCTGGCTCTCATGGCAAACGCATTAATCCCATTCCCCTACTTATTTTATGCAACTCATTCCCTATCATATGCCAATCAAATCCACTCTGATTCTCCTGCCATCCAATCACACTAGGGGTAGTTTACAGTATCCAACTAACCTACCAACCAGCACGTCTTTGGGATGTGGGAGGAAGCTGGAGTACCCGGGCAAAACATGGTTGGTCACAAGGAGAGTGTGTAAACTCCAAATTTAGAGACCAACATGTCCAGCCAGTGTGAAAGAGAAAACAACAAAACAAAATTAATTGCCCGGTGTTTTTAATTATATTGACATTGAAACTGTTAGCATTTGCTGCCATTACTCCATGAAACTGATAGCAGCTTCTGGCATCCAAAAGTGCACACTTAAACATGTAAATCAAAGCCTCCCTGTTCCTCCATTGTTTGCCCTGTTGCAGTTTCCACCTTCTATTAACACACGGCCATTGATTTGATGTGAACTTCAACACAACAAATTATTCTTGCTGTAAAAATCATTGAGGATGCTACATATTATTGAATGATATGTTCCTTATTTTTTAAATGCTGCATGAAGCCAAAATACTTTAATCTGTATTTATGTTCCAATCTTTATTTGCTCTCTGAAAAATAATTTTCAAAGTTATAAACATTTGATCTTATTGTTTCTTGATTGGCTGTCCATCAGAATCCTTCAGTCTAATTGGCAGGTCAGCTAGCTTGATGACATCACTGTGTCTGGACCCTATGATCCTGCACAGAAGGTGCCAGACTGCAACTCCTGCCAGCAAAAGGGAAATCTGGGGCTGAACCTTTGGCTGGTAATTTTCTTTGTCAGCAATCGTTGTTGTTTCATCACAATTGACCTGAAGATCAGGTGATTTATAATATCATATCAGTAGTACAGTCACTATAAAAAGATATTAAAGTAATGAAAGATACAAACAACTCAGTTAAAATATTTGTTTGCATTTTGGGCTTTGTGTTTGTACTTGAGAGTCCCTTCTGTATTTCATTGCACTGAGTTGGTTTTACTTTGATCCTTTTGTACGACAAGAGGAAACTGTCTTGGGGATGGAGCTGTTGTGTCCAATTCTGTGCTGAGAGTTTATGTACTGGAGTTGGCAGATGGCATGGTGCCACCAACTAATCTCATTGCCTCAGAGATTCTAAGGCCTTCTGCTTTCTCATGGGGGACCGAATTGCTTCTTTGTCACTTCAAAGGAATTTTTTTATGAAGTTGCTATCATGGTAGGCATGATATTGACCAGAATGTCTTCATTATTATCAGGTGCACTTATCCTAATGGAACTGAAGTTCACAGAGCCTACGGGTCCTAAGTTAGTTGGCAGAGACCAAAAGGATGATACTCTGAATTACCAACAATTCTCCTAATTCTAATGTCAGCTGGACAAACATGCTGAGCAGATTGAATACCAGCCTCATGTCAGTTTCACTAAAGTGCACACTGGCCTGAAAGCTTGCAAGGCAGCTTCCAATTTACCCTTCAAGCCATTATCGAGCCTTCCAGGACTTGCAAGCTTGAATAATTATTCATCATACACATGGTGGGAGTTGCATGGACTTCTCCAGGATTATTATCTGGATGGGTGGAGTGGGATTTGTGTCAGGGCTGAGAAAGGGGTGGTCCCATCTTGGATCAAGGTGAACTATTTGAACTAGAGTAAAATAATGCTATTTTAAAAGAAAAACATCGTATATGATACATATATTCCAATTCACGTCTGCCTAATTAATGCTGGACAGAAAGGATAGAATCATGGAAGGATATGGTGCAGAAATGAACCATTCAGCCCCTTGTGCCTGTGTTGATTCTTTGGCAGATGTCAAAGATTACAAGGACCTTTATGTAAAAACATATTCTTTTGCCCATCTCATTAAATCTGTGCCCTATGATTACTGATCTCTTGACCATTGGAAGTTATTTTTATTTACTCTTTTGGAAATGTTTTCAACTTTGAGCAGCTCTGTCAGATCTCCTGTCATTTGCTTGAAGAGAAACAATCTCATTTATCTCGTCTCCCCATAACCCAGGTACCATGTTACTAAATCTGTGCACTACCCTCTCTTGACATCCTTCCTAAAGTGGCATTCCCTGAATTCAAGATACCCTAGCTGAGGCCTATCTAATGCTTAATAAAGGTTTAGCATAAATTTCTTGCTTTTACTCTATGCTTTTATTAATAAATGCTCAGATCCCATATGCATTTTAATAGCTTTCTCGGCAGCTTCTGTCGCACTCTAAATTTGTTCATACATTGCTGTTCTCTCTGTTTCCACTGGCTCTCCCCATTCTGCATACCAAAACATATTGCTTCACACTTCTATGTGTTTAATTGCAACTACCCAGATGCTGTTACAGTCAAAGTGCACCTTAGGAACAGTGATCAGAGTATCATAGTGTTTAGATAGTTATAGCAAATGACAAAGGGTAACCTGAAGTAAAAGTACTCAGTCAGGTGAGGGTTTACTTCAATGGGGATCTGGCCTTGGAAGGAGCAATACAAATGGATAAAATAATCATAAAAAGCTAATGGAATACTATGGTTTATAATGAAGTAGAGGATATAAAGTTGAGAATTAACACAAATCTGCATAAAATTTTATAAACACCACCATTAGAATTACTTTTTGGCCAAGATACTAAATTGGATTTGGCTGTCATTTAAAGTTCTGTCATTTGTGTAATATTATTTGGCCTTCTATTATGGGCGGCAAAGTTGCGCAGCTGGTAGAGCTGTCTGTCAGCTCCAGTGACGTGGGTTTAATACTGACCTCCAGTGTAGGGTTTGCATGTTCTGTCTGTGACTCCTTGGGTTCCTTCCAGGTGTTTCAGTAGGTTAATTGGCCACTGTGAATTGTTCCTTAGTGTGTGTAGGTGAGTGGTAGAATCTGGGTGGAGCTGATGAGGAGAATGAAGTAGAGCTAGTCGGTGCGGATTCAGTGGGCCAAGGGCCTGTTTCTGTCCTGTACAAATCTGACTCTATTTAAATGAAGAATTATGTGGCAGACAATATGCATAGAAAATATTAGAACAGTGGCTAATACTTTTTTAATTAGTGGGAAATTTGTTCAGACCATTTTCTTTTGATAGATTGTAACATCGTATTGTGACAAATTATGACTATCAATTATTTGCGTTCAGAGCTAAATCACATTTGTAACAGTAAAAGGTGAAATGTATTTAATGCTGTAATTTCCTTCCAATCAAATATCTTAAAAGACCCTATGTCATTTGATCAAACCTCCAGGAATATGTGCCATCAGCATTTAAGCTATGCATGTTTCCTTTCAGCTCAAGATTCAGGACACTTTTTGGTTCAAATCCAACATTCTGTTGTTTTCAACATCTCTGTCAGGGTCATATATACATGAGATAAAATATCTTATAGGAGTCAATGAAGGCTGTGGAATGGAGTTTCTTGAGCTTTATGACATTACAGAATCTTTGCATAAAGTCACAATCCATTCATATGTTCTCTGTGAGAGGAAACACAGCCAATTTCTGTCTGATGAGCCTTCAAAGCAGCTGATTGTCATGGTATGATGACCCAGAGAACCCTTTACAGGCCAATGATTGTGAGATTTCATGTAGCCTTCAGGCTTGTTGCAATTGTCAACTCTGTAGATCAGAATTACTTATTGAACTCTGGAAGATTGAGGATATGTATTTACCAGTCTATGCTCAGCGGTAATTGAGATCCTTGCTTGTTCTCCAAGGTTAGTGCCATTTCCCACATGCCTAGAGCAACAGTTTGATAATACCATGCCTCAAGCTATTTCATAGAAAAGTGGATGGGAAATGCACCAAAACCCTGCCGCTGTTGCCTTTCCAATTAAGAGCTTCTATAAAATTGGGGCTGTAGAGGCTTTCCCTCCAGAGGTCCCTGGGGAGTACTGTTTAGATTCCAATTTCGGTTACCACAGAATAAAAGTCGTGATTCACAACTTTTGTCACCAGGCATTTTAGACCCAACATGATCCAAAAGAGACTCAGCTTACAGGAGCATGCTCAACTGATTGTGGGGTCACCTTAAGAAAGTCAAATTACTGTTATTGAATAGTTTACCCAGTAGGGATAGTGACTGCCACATTCAAAGAAATTTCACATGGTACCAGAATGTAGGATTGTGTAAGAAATGTGTAAATTTTGCAACACACATATACCCTTAGTTTATACACCAGATACTGACATTTGGGTGTAGTTAAATTTGACTAAGCTCAGCATTAAAACTCACTTGCAGTCTGCACCTAGTGGTATTTGATTCTATTTGGGAATACTTTGCTGTATTTTATAACATTATTTTGCTGTAGTAAGCAAACTAGTCTTCCTTGTGGAAAATTGTTTCCCAGACAATATTTGAACACACAAGAAAATGCAAATTGTAACCATCTATTTGATGGGACTTTGGGTGAATATACTTGTGGATAAAGCATAACTGTTAAACTGTATTATTTTTACATCACTAAAATACATGTTAAAAGCCACTTTTTGGAGGTAAGAATTTATATGCTGACTGGCAAAATGTTACAATATGTGTGGCAGCTGCTTTTCCAGGTGGAACTTTTCACAACGTACATTGTAAAATTGTAGAGTAATGGCTGTGATCAAGAAGGGAGGCAATGGCCACAGATGTTTGTGGGTGATTAATTACTTGCATTTACCCTCCATTTTCTGCCATTTCCACATTCTTAATTATCTCCCATGCGCTGTTCATAAATAATGTAATTTTATGGGACTTGGCTGTACCTAGGTAGTAAATGAAATAATCTCTCACAGCCTTGGTTGTGCTTTTGACAAACCAGGCATTCCCAATGGATTTGTAATATACATCAGCATAGTTGAAGGCTAATATTTTTAGGTAGCTGCTCTAAAGATGACATATAAGCACTCAAAAGCAAAATCAAAGTCTTAGTAATGCAAAATTACGGAACATTGCTTGCTGCTTGTACTCTGCCACAGAAAAGAGAGCTGTTTTCTAAAACCAACATGGTCTTGTTGTTTTCAAGTCCCTCTACAGCCTTGTGGCCCATCTGGATAATGTTCTCCTTTTATAAGTGTGCTGAAGATCCATGACTTGTGCTGCTTACATGTGAATCCTCCACAGTCTATGTCCTGCTCCCTTCACTTCACCGTCATCAATGTCTCTTTGAGAAACACTTTGAGCTAGAAATTCTATCTTTTGTTTTCATAAGTTTGAATGCAAATTTATCCATAATTTTGCCCCATTTCAGCCTTGATAGTTCTTGATAGTCCAAGGAGCCACACAACATGGTGAAATGTAGCATTTTTGTGGAAGAACAAAGAGTTTGCAGGGAGCTATACGTCTGGCAGCATTTTATGTGGCTCAGACTCCCTCAGCCTTTGATTTTCTTTTAAAAAGATACAAATCCCAACCTTCACAAGAAGGCATGGGTGAAAGGTTTGGTCTCAAGGAAATGACTTTCAGTAAGAAGCACCTGTGTAGCCTCAGCCACTTTACGGACTCTGACCTGTACCCATTTCAATGCATATAGGACCTGAGCATTTATTAATAAAAGCATAAAGTAAAAGCAAGGAATTTATGCTAAACCTTTATTAAGCATTAGAGTGAGATACACCAGCACACCGAGATGGCTGGTGTATGGCCATGCTGCACAAATGTTATGTCACTTTTACAACCTTGAGTATGTGCCAGAGGAACTGCATGGGGCATAAAATGGGGGAAAAAGTTCTGGCAGAAAGAAAAGATTGCTTTTTGGTAAGTTCAAAAGGCAGCCCTTGTTTGAGCTGCTGCTGGATAGTTGGTTGCCAAAGGCAGACATGGAATCTACAATGATAGATTAAATATCTCTGATGTTGCTTTTGAAGGAGTGTCGATGATTCCCATGGGTGCCTGCCTGTGAATACATGATATCCCATCAACCACTGGAAAACTGGGTGCTCAATCCAGTCCTGTCACAATACTCCTATAGTAGTTAATTAATCCCAATACTTGAAGTGGTTGTTCTCACTGAGAACTCCCACTTTAAGAGCTCTGTCCATTGTGGGAGTTTGGGCATCTTATGTGATTTCTGAAATTGCCTGTGGTTACCATGCATAACTGCGCTGAAGATTCACAATTTGTGATGCTTACATGCGATTTCCTGTCTCTCCCAGCTCTAGCAGAAACTGGTATAGGTCTCCTGCTCACTTCAATGAGCATTTCTTTGCCTGTAGGAACTTCTAGGCCTTTATTTTCTCACCCTATTCAAAATGCAGTTGAAAACCCATCTTGATGACCATGATTAGGCCTTCCTTTCCCAGATCCTGTCTGTTGTTCTCTCTCTGAGACATCCTGTGTGACAACTAGAGTATAAATACAGCTGTTGTTCCAATATTTCTTGCTGAGACTAAGGAGTTAAGTTCACATGATTAGAAGTATAGCGGTTAGCATAACGCTATTACAGCGCCAGTGACCCGTGTTCAATTCCCACCACTGTCTGTAAGGAGTTTGTATGTTCTCCCCGTGTCTGCGTGGGTTTCCTCCCACATTCCAAAGATGTACAGGTTAGGAAATTGTGGGCATGCTATGTTGGCGCCGGAAGCGTGGTGACACTTGCAGGTTGCCCCCAGAACACTCCACGCAAAAGATGTATTTCACAGTGTGTTTTGATGTACATGTGACAACTAAAGATACCTTATCTTAAGATTGGAATAAATTTAATGTGTATGGCAGGAAATTGTAAGTGGAACTTTGCTTTTGTAAGCTACACATGGAAATAGACATCTGTTTCCACTTGTGGATAATAATAGCTGTCAAATTGTATGACTGTTTTGGGTTATTTAGATTTGAAGCCATTTGGACTGTCTGAAATACAGGCAAGCATGTACAACGTAGAAATCTGGAAGCTTTAGCCTTGTTTAGGAAGCATTGTAAAGCGGATCCTGCAGAAGGGACCAGTACACAAAATTAAAGGGAAGCAGACATTTCAGCAGATGTGCTGGAACTTTCTTGAAGTTTATAAAAAGGCTTGTTAAATTTGTCAGTCTTTTCAAAGCTAAGACTAGATGAGTGAAATCTAAAGGTAAGAAACTCAATGTGGAAAATCTACTGGACCGGCAAATGCCATTAAACATAAGAGTTTATATGGCACATTGGAAATGGGAGTGAGGTTCAATGCCCATAACTTTCAGGGCCTGTGAAGGATGGGTGAAAAGACAGCACATTTTCAAGAATGTTGCAAGGAAAGCAAAATGAAACAAGAGCACTGTTCATCAAGCAGGTGAACAAACAGTTGCAGAATCACTGCTGATCCCTGCCGCGTTCTCACACGCCTTGCACTTCTTTCATCGCATCTGACCTATATTTGAAGCTCATGGGGCCACAGAGTCAAAATACAGTGTCCTTTTGAAAGCCTTGTCACAGTCACATATTCCAAGAGCTTCTTACATAAAGCCACTTTAACTTAATTTTGTCATTTACCAGTGCTCTGGTGGACTTGGGGTCCAGCTCACCAAAAGTAGCTCAATGTGGAAATGAGAACCTGAAGGTAATGGTAGAAATGTCTGCTGTCTCAGTCCACCCTGCTTCCTCTGTTTCCTAGCTGCTCTTTGAATTGGTAAGATTGTTTAGTCAGACTTTATATGAATTGACCTGTACGATCGATTTGTAAGACAAGCTTTTCACTGTACCTCGGTACAAGTGACAATAATAAACCAATACCAATATCAGTACGATGAAATGGACTCTGACCTCATGATCTACCTTGTGACCTTGCACCTTATTGTCTACCTGCACTGCACTTTCTCTGTAGCTGTGACACTTTACTCTGTACTGTTACTGTTTTTACCCGTACTACCTCAATGCGCTCTGTACTAACTCAATGTAACTGCACTGTGTAATGAATTGATCTGTATGATCAGTATGCAAGACAAGTTTTTCACTGTACCTCGGTACAAGTGACAATAATAAACCAATACCAATACCAAATCTGTGGAATAAATGTCATGAACTGCTGCCTCCCTTCATACAAGAATCTTAAACTCAAATTGTAATTAAGATATTTTTAGTGGCTGTTACTGAGTTTGGAGCCAAGGTCATTAAGGTCTCTTGCCTGAAGAAACTTGGCCATTTTCACTGCAAATCAACTGCAGAACTCCAGTCACTGCTTGTTTTGCAGCAAAAGAAATGGAGATGACCTAGGTTGAATCACTGCTTAATTGAGGAGATGTTTGGCTCCAGTGTTAATGCGTATTCATGCAAAATATTAATTCAACTATCTAGTTTTGGATGCTTCAATGGGAAATCAGCTCAGTTGCCCAGAAGGAAAATGCAGTTCATTGAAATGAAGTCAAGTATCTATATGGGCTGAATTCAGTATAGACTCTAGCACTTGACATCCCAAGGTAAATTTTCATCTTTAGTGCTTGGGCATAAAACATGCCTAGGCTCAAGGCAAAAGAAGAAATTGAGTAGGGAGAATTGTACATCTGTTAGATAAAAGGGCAGACATTCTGCTCAAGGGGTGAAATCCTCTGCATACACTTTTCAACTTTGTATTCTGAAGGCAATGCTTTCTGTACAAGTGCTGAAGAGGTAAATCTCCTCCTTGGTATTTAAGATTTTGACTTTGGTTATCCCTTTGTGAATATTGAGTCTCCTAAAAAGGGCATTCTTGATTTTAACCTTGCCAGTTTCATCAAAAAGTGACTAGAAATTCCTTTGCAGTCAGTATCACTAAATTCACAGCAGTTCAGTCTATTTCATATCCAAGATTCTGCGTCATTGAACTTTGGAAGCAGAGTAAGACATGCAGCCACTACCACATTTAGCACTAAGGACTGGGGCTGAATTTCTGGTAGAAAATCTAAAGTTTTATCCTATCTTCCATCTTGAGGTGGCAACTGTTCTGTTGCATATTTCTATTTTCGTTTTTGAGTTGTGGATTTTTATCTTTCTTTTTCTGTTCAAATACCAATATTTTGAGGTCATATAATATCCAGGAAGGATTACATTTCAATAGGTATATGTTATTCAGATAGTATGTCAGTAACAAGATTTGCATACACAGTGAGGGGGACTATTTTCATAACATGGATTTACCATGCAACTCATCATTCATATTTTGACAACCATATTGAATTCATGAGCTTCTTTCAGAATATGTTATTAAGTATATTTTCATTTTTCTCTTTAAGATCATAATCCATAACTGAAATACAAAGGAATTTAACAAGTTGGGTTTAAGAAGGGAAGTTGGGGAAACTTGCAAAAATGTAAATAATTTATTAAGAAGCCAGTGAAGCAAAAATACATATGAGCTGCTAGGTGTTTCTGAGAGAGAGGGAAGGGAGGAATGGAGCATTGGAGTTTAATCCCAAAAGATTGGTTTTTAGTACATTTTGTCTTTCCACTGGTGGTTCAGTTGTGAATGGATTGAGAGACTGTACAAGTAAGCCCAGAGTTTGGTCTGTGAGCAATATTGAACTAGATTGGGTCACTCGGAGCACCACATCTCACTCAGAATACCTTCAGGAACAGGAAAAGCCAGAGTTACAGCTCCTAACTGAATGCATTCCTCTTGCCAGAAACCCTGTTTGTTCATATGCCAGATGTGGTAAATCGAATGTTCTGCCACTGCTCCATGAAGAATAGCTGTTACAATGTGATGCCAGAGGGTTCCGAGGAACAGCAGTATTCCCAAGATCTGAATAATAGAATTATGACTGCAAGTTTGAAGCACTGCATTATTATATCTTAAGGATGGCACTTATTGATATAAAAATGAATTCTATTGTATGACTTTCCTAAGAAAACTTTCATTATGATTATGTTTTGGAACAATATCATTTCAAAAATATATGATCAAATATTCTTGCTTCATTCGCTTCATCAATTTTGTCTTTGATGTTAATAGATCAGTCCATAAACATACCTTCCCCAGGTTGGTAAGGAACCAGCTCAGGCCATCTTTGCCTCCATCAGTATCCTAAGAAGCTAGGTACTCCCAACTAAAGACCTTTCTAATAAACAAATGCCCTGATGCTGAATATTCAGTTCAATCTTTTTAAAGTGGATTTTTGTCTTTCTTTTTCTGCTCAAATATCAATATTTTGAGGTCATATAATATCCAGGAAGGATTACATTTCAATAGGTATATATTATTCAGATAGTATGTCAGTAACAAGATTTGCATACACGGTGAGGGTGGCCATTTTCATAACATGGATTTACCATGCAAATCATCATTCATATTTGTGTTGGTAAATAACTTCTTTCATGCAGGACAAGTGTTTAAAAGGTGCACCATGTGGATGATGAGATGCTATTAACAAGTCTTATTACTGTCAACAGTTTGGAATTTTGCCAGTCTAATGTTACTTCTGACAGTCTTTGCTTCTCAACTTCCCAGATCAGATTGACTTAAATTGATAATGCCTACATCACAGAGGTTTTCCATGACTGGGCATAGTTTGCCCACTATTTTCTTGCTGTAAGGTTATGTATGTGGAGCACATATTTACTCCTCATAGACAAATATTGGTTTTCCTTATGGGATGGGATGAATTTTATATAGGTATTTGGTTGCACTAACTTAAAGATTTAAATTAATGCAATTTATTTATGTATTTTCATGTTGTTAAATTTATCTGCTAATCTGAATGTAAATGGATTGAATGGTTAAAAGCACAGCACTGAATACTAATATCTGGTCATGAGTATATTCCCTTTTCTACATATTAGCAGCCTTGTGTACATCATGATGTTATTGAAAACATTATCCTGTTATCAATACAGATATGGAGACATAAGCAGAAAATGTTATTTAAGGACTTTCCAATTTTATTCAAATAGGTTTCCTAAGTGTAATAATATCATTTCAGTTTATTTTTATTTATGCTTTATGCCATGCACCCCTGTATTTTGTTGAAGTGCTGTGCTTCATCTTTGTGTTTAATTATAACTCAATACATTAGGTATTTTAACCCATAGAATCAGAACTGTATTTGATAGGAACCAACCTGTAGGAAACAGGCCATTGCAAGTAAGGTAGTTGCTGATCTTATCATCATGCTCCTCTACAAAGGCAAATTTCAGAAATCTAAAATGTAGGTGACTCCATTTATTTATGGAAATCACTGCACACTGTTTGAAGAGAAAATAGTATGATAAAACCTGTGCCTGGAATTTCTGCATGGATTATCCAGTGGAAGATTGGTGAAGCCCCAGGAGAAGCAGTATAAATAGCTAAAAATGTTCAGTTTCAAATATTCTGTTCTTCACAGAGAATACAGGTTATTCCCTTAATTGGAAGAGACCTACTCTTTCCTAGGTCTGTTGAACCCTCAGGCTCTAAACCATCAAATCAAATTTATCTCATGCTGATTATTCAGCTATGAAGCTGTTAAAAGATTCTATCAGTCTGGACTACAGGCATTTTCTCAGTTGCTTGAGCCTCCTTTTGATTTCTCCTCAAAAATAAACAGACAGTTATCAGGGTTACGTGAAAAAAATCACACAGCAATTGCTTTCGTCGGCCAAAGCCAGTTGCAGAACAGAAGCAGCCAGTAGTATAAAGATAGCGATCTATTATAATTAAGCTTTCACCATGAGAGCCGTGAATAGATTGGAACTGGGTGCAAGTTAGAGTCCATAAAGTGGCTGAGGCCTCACAGGTTCTTCTTACTGAAAGCCATTTTCTTGAGGCAAAACCTTTCACCCATGCCTTTTTGTGAGGGGGTGGGATTTGTATAAGAGAATCAAAGACTGGGAGAGTCTGAGCCACATAAATGCTGCCAGACAAAATTGCTTAAATTTCTCATGCGGTGTGTCTCCTTGGAGTGGAATGAGTTATGCTGTCCAGGACTATCAAGTCTGAAATGGGGTGAAGTCAAATATAGGAACATTCCGACAAAAATTCTCCAGTAGTTCCAATGAGAGTGAGGCTTCAGACAATAGGTAAACTCTGTAAATCTCAGCTCTGCAAAGATCCTGACAAGCTGGTGCATTTTCTCCGGATTTGTGACAATTATAACCTCCAATGTCAACCCATTATTTCTTGCTCCTGATGCTCCTGGATCCAGCCTACTGCCCAAACCTATCACCTGGAGTGTCCACCTGTCTGCACTAACCTCTTCTGAACACGAAGGGCCAACTGAGAGGTGTCCCATGAGATGGAGTGACCTCTGTACTGTGAATAGTCCTCACGTGTCAGATCTGAAGCCCAAACCCCAACATACCTCATCACCTTAGGAACTATTTTAGGGTGTCTATTTTAGAGTTATATTGATAACATAGGTCTGATTAATTAAAATAATATAACAATTATTAAAAGCATTATAAAAGAAACAATCAAAATCAATTAAGAATGTAAGGACATTAGGAATAGGAGTAGCCCACTGACCCTTCAAACATACTCTTCCATTCATCAAGATCATGGCTGATCTTCTACCTCAGTGCTATTTTTGTGCACTTTCCCCATATTCTTTGATGCTGTAATGTCCAGAAATCTATTGAGCTCTGTTTTGAATGAACACAGTGACTGAGCCTCTAGTGCTGTCTGAAATAGAGAACTCCAAAGGTTCACCACCTTATCTCAGTCCTAAGTGAACTACTTATTATTCTCAACCCCATGGTCCAAGACACCTTAGTCAGAGGAAACATTCTTCCTACATCTATCCTGTCAAGCCCTTTCAGAATTTTGTAAGTTTCAATAAGATCTCCTCTCATTCTTCTAAATGGTAAAGAATATAATCTGATTCTACTCAGTCTTTCTTCATACAGCAAATGTACCATCCCTGGTTCTATCCCACTCACTCAGCTTGAAGCCATATTTTTTGCAAATCCTTAAGGCATAGAAAGAGGCCATTTTGGCATTCAAGTCTATGCCAGCTCACTGATCATCCCATTTCTGCACTAATTTTTCCCATAACCTATTTTCTCCACATTCCCATCAACTCATCCCACAAATCTACACTAGGGGCAATTTACAGTGGCCAATTAACCTACCAACCTCCTAGTCTCTGGGGTGTAGGATGAAACCAGAGCATCTGGAGGAAACCCACACGGTTATCAGGGGAAACATGCAAATTGGCTATAGACAGCGCTGGAGGTCAGGATTGAACCCAGGTTGCTGGAGATCTATTAGCTGAACTACTGTGTTGCCCACATCTACATTTTCCTGTGTACTCACAATCCCACCTGGTTTGGTATCATCAGTAAGTTTGGAAATATGACATTTTATCTATTCATCTAAATCATTTGTATGGATGGTGAATAGTGGGAGCCAAAGCACAGATCCTCATGGTACTCCATTCATCACAACCTGCCAACCTGAGAAGAGTCTGTTTATTCCCACTCTCTGCTTCCTGCTTAATAACCAATTCTCCATCCATGTCAGAACATTACCAAAAAATTCCATGTGCTCCAGTCTTGTTAATCAAACTCCTGTGTGGGACCTTATCAGTAGCCTTCCATAAATTTAAATACACGACATCACTGGTTTCTCTTTATTTTTCTGCTAGTCACATCCTCAAAGGCGCCAACTCTTTAGTCAATTACGAATGGATCAATTCACCTTGGCAAAAACCTGATATTCTCATTTCCTTTGACCTTGTGGAACACTGACTAATAGTTCTTGTGTAAAGAATCTCAACAGGGTCTGAAAACCACTTTTGACCGGAGATTACTGGTTGTCAAATTAAAATTAGAGAATAAATGAAGAGGTGAAATATAGGAAATTAATGGCCATATAAATGATAATCGCGATCCTCAATTACACAATTCCTGTAAAAAGTAATATATTTATGGAGCAAAAAACAAACTGCTGGTCGAACTCAGTGGGTCAAGCAGCATCTGTGGAAGCAAAGAGATGGGCAATGCATCAGGACTGAGAATCAAAGGGAAGGTAGCCAATATAAAGAGGTGAGAGAGAGGGGTGAGACAGAGGCTGATAGGTAATAGATGGAACCAGGTGAGGTGGGGGATGATGGATAGATGGAGCCCAACTTTTTTTGTCATTATCTGATTCCACCTATCACCCACCAGCCTCAGTATGAAAATTCCCCCTCCCCTACCTGGCTTCACCTGCCCATCATATACACTCTTAGTCCTGCCGCAGGATCTCTGCCCAAAACATTCACCATCTCTTTGCATCCACAGAAGCTGCTTGACCCATTGAGTTCCTCCAGCAGTTTGCTTTTTGCTCCAGATTCCAGCATCTAGTGAATACATTAATGGCATTATTTAAGTTGGATGATCAAATTTCCTATCTAAATCAGCTGTTGTACTATGCTAGGAGAAAGTTCACAAATCACAGAAGACACGGTGTATGCTCACTCTAATAAACATGTTTCATTACCCTGAAGCCTTGGGCAATCTAGTTTCATAACTTGCTGTTCTTGAGCATTGGCCAGAAGTATCAGTGGGGAAATAAAATCCCTTTACTCGGAGCTCAGATCCCCAAATCAATACAGCATTCCTGTCAGGAAGTGTAGGATAAGCTGCTCGGTGATGTTGTCCATTGTCATCAGCAATGCATGCTGTGTGTGTACAGTGTGCAGTATGGGTACAGCAGGCAGAAATGGCTTGTTACTATTTATCAGGCATACCTGCCTCATTGCTTCTGTACCAAAACGGCTAGTACAGCTTTTTGTTAATATTGATTTGACATGATTTTATTTCACACGGTAACAGGTGACTGGATTTGATTAGAAGCGGCAAAATGTTTTGATTTATGAATTTTATTCTCCTTGAATAGTTGTGGATTCAGTTTCATGCTTGTCAGGCTGACTTTGTGATGTGTGTATCTGTATGGTATACAGGCTGGTCTACCATGGAGGCTGAAAACAAACTACAAATTACAGATTTCCAGTGTACCAATTTTACTGTTTTGTTGCTAAAAAGGAGGATGCTTTTAAATCTCTTCAGTTAGTGGAAAACATAGGTTTCAGTGTAAATTGTATAAGGTCCTGTTAGATTTTTTACACTGGAGTAAATTTCTATCTTCACTATTTAGGCGGAAATCCAGCAGAGCTAATATTATCTATTAGTGAAAGGGCTAAAAGGTTCCAATTATAGGTTCATGTTGCATGGAGCAAGGTTGTATTCCATTGAGTATGGATGATTAAGAGCTGGTATAACTGAAGTGTTTAAATTGATGACTTAATAGTATAGATAAGAGGATCTGTTTCCTCTGTGCAAACAGTCCAGAATAGGAAGCTATATTCTTAAAACTGGAGCCAGACCCTCCAAGGATGATGACAGAGAGTACTTCTTCACCTAGAATGGAGATCTGCAGCTCTCACTTAAAAGCTTCAGTAAAACTGTAAGAAGCAAAGGTAGAAAGCTGTGTGGTAGTGTCTTCATATTCACGCCATGTTTCAGGACCTGTCCCGTCCAGACACCTTGTTCCACTTCTGGATGGCCACCCATGCTCTGATTGTAACTCAACGAACACTAGATTCCAGAACCACATTTTAGGTCACGACATTCATCCTTCAGATGTTCCTCAGCTGGAACCTTCATCCAAGGGGCAAGGGCTCTTTCCAGGCATTCCCAGGGTTGTCCATGCATGGTTCCTCTCCTGAAAGGAGTGCAATTTCTTCCTTGCTCATAGGTTGCCTATAGAAGCTCAAGAACTGTTATGTCAACCATTTATCACTGGTGCAATTTTTCTGGCACAGACTTGGAATCCATGCCCCATATATCAATGATCCCAAAGTCAGAAATATAGCTATGGTCAAGGTGACATCTCTTGGATGGAATAAAGTCTTGCTATTAAAGGGTTGTGAGTGAAAGCAAGTGTTGGACATATGGAGAATCATTTGGGGTTCATGAATGAAATAAACCCAATTTTTAAATTAGGACTTCATGGTTTGATAAATGATTGTTACAAAATGTATAATTGTACACTTCAAATTGTTTGTCTGCACCTGTGTACCTTTTAGAATAAAATTTAGTTTAGTGTTTTAATAAATATTAGAAGTATTATAAATATGAATTAGGTAGGCTTAAAGGACTAATAAGTATAATTTTACAGATTCTGTTTATTAATAAAGAATGTTCAACTACTGATTGTACATAAATTGGTTCACAGTTGGAAGGGCTGAGAATTGTCATTTTTTAAAATGTTTGATTCTATTATCCTTCAAAAACTGTAACCAATGCAAAAAAGATGATATAACATCTTACATTGTTGACATCTGTCTTAAAATATTTGTTTCACCAATTCACAAATCATGCAAATATATTAATATTATGTTGGTTGTGCAATAATGATGACAATTTTTGGGGTAATTAAGATCCTGATATGCCACGAATCACTTCCTAGCTCACCTGACCAAAGATGTGCAATTGCTATCCGAATCAGAGAACTAAAACTATTTCTGAATACGTTTATATGTAAAGCAAGGAGGTGGATGAGGAGGGGTTGAGGGTGGGGTTGTTGGTTAATGCCTAGTTCAACCTGATTCCCCATATATGTTCTTAAACAGATTGTTATACTCTGAGTTAAACTTTTGCATTAAAATATCATCATAACCCCTCAATTAATTATACAGAAAAAAATGGGAAAAAAAGCAGCAATCTGTCAGAGGCTCAGGTGAATACAAAAACCTTGAAGAATGAATCCCAAATAATTTATTATAGGTCACCTGAATCAATAGTCCAGGTTCCATCTGAAACCATTGCTAAGAATCAATATTTTATCTTTGTATAATTCAAAATTGGAGCTTCACGTTCTGTTTACGTGGCTGATTCTAGGTAATGCATGTTGTATCGTAATGTTCATCCTAGTCTGGATGATGAAATCTGTATCTTACTTCTAGAACAAGTAACCAGTATTCTCTGTAGGACATTGCATTTTGGCACAGAGCAGGCCATGGATCTCTGTGGGTCAAAGTATTGTAGCAGTTTTGTGCTCATGCACTAGATAGAACATAGAACAATTACAGCACAATTCAGGCCCTTCGGCCCACAAAGCTGTGCCAAACATGTCCCTACCCTAGAAATTACTAGGCTTACCCATAACCCTCTATTTTTCTCAGCTCAGGTACCTGTCTAACAGTCTCTTAAAAGACCCTATTGTATCCGCCTCCATCACCGTTGCCGGCAGCCCATTCCACGCACTCACCACTCTCTGAGTAAAAAATCTTACCCCTGACATCTCCTCTATATCTACTCCCCAGCAGATAATGCATGATTTCTCTCTGACTATTTTGCTGTGTCTTTCCATTTCTGTGTATTACTTCAGTTGTTGATGATAATGGGACACTCCTGAAGGAGCTTTCTCATGCTAAATGGAAAACATCTGGAGTCGAACCCCAGGATGGTCAAAAGTCTTCCAGACAAACGCATTGCAACCAGGTCAATTACTGGAATCAGACTGTACCACACCACACTGTGCAGCAAATCTCTCTTTATTAAAGAGGAGACACAAAAGATTGCAGATGCTGAAATTTGGGGTAGAAAAACAAGCTGCTGAGGAACTCAGTGGGTCAGGCTGTATCTGTGGAGGGAAATGGACAGTTGGGTCCATTTGAAGGGCCTCTATCTGAAACGTCAACTGTCTACGTTCCTCCACAGATACTGCCTGACCTGTTGAGTTCCTCCAGCAGCTCGTTTTTTTTACAGTCTTTATCAAATTTTGATTAATAGTTGACTAATTTTCATTCTACAAAAAATAAAAAGTTAATTTACTTGAAATATAGTGGAAAACTGTAACAGAAATCAAATACCTGGAAGTTCTTCAGTGTGTAAAAAAAAAGCACAGAAACCAGCACTATAAACCTCTTGCCTGTTTAGTGTGAGCCCTGTGATACTTCTGTGGCGGTCCCCCTCAAAAATCGGTATCTCATTTTAGATTCTGTTGGAGAGGATGACCCGACAGAGGAAGACCACGGCAAACGGGACTTTGGCACCGTGCCTGGTGCCGTGGCCCAGCGGGCAAGGAGAAACGCAGTGGTTATTGGGGATTCTATAGTGAGGGGAACAGATAAGAGATTCTGTGAACCCAACAACAATACCCGGATGGTGTATTGCCTCGCTGGTGCCAGGGTATGGGATGTCTCGGACCGGGTCCAGAATATTCTGAGGGGAGAGGGCGATCAGCCAGAAGTCTTGGTACATGTAGGTACCAATGACATAGGTAGAAAAAGAGAGGAAGTCCTGAAGGAAGATTACAAGCAGCTAGGAAGAAGGTTGAGAAGCAGGACCTCCAGGGTAGTAATCTCAGGATTACTACCTGTGCCACGAGCTAATGAAAGTAAGAATAGCAAGATCAGGCAGATGAAT
The DNA here is from genome assembly GCF_009764475.1 of Pristis pectinata. Lineage (NCBI taxonomy): Eukaryota > Metazoa > Chordata > Chondrichthyes > Rhinopristiformes > Pristidae > Pristis > Pristis pectinata. The sequence goes on along the minus strand of NC_067414.1, from coordinate 56,117,435 downwards.
GCGTGGCTGAGTAACTGGTGCAGGGGGCAGGGCTTCAAATTATCATTGGGACCTTTTTCTGGGAGAGGTATGACCTATTCACAAAGGATGGGTTACACCTGAACTCCAAGGGGTGCAATATCCTGGCGGGAATGTTTAATATAGCTGTTGGGGAGGGTTTAAACTAATGTGGCAGGGGGAAGGAAACCAGGATGTTAGGATAGAGGAAGAGGTATATAGGAACAAGTCCAAGACAGTGTGCAGTGAAGATGGTAAGGAGGACAGGCAGGTGAAAAGACAGGATAATTTGCTGAACAATAGAAATACAGCGAAATCAGTAGCAGATACTGGTCTAAATATACTATATTTAAATGCACGGAGCATTAGAAATAAAATGAATGACCTAGTGGCACAGCTACAGATTAAAAAATATGACATTGTGGCAATCACCAAGTCATGGCTTAATGACGGATGTGATTGGGAACTGAATGTCCAGGGGTACACAGTGTGTAGGAAAGATAGGCGGGTAGGGAGAGGGGGTGGTGTGGCCCTGATGGTTAGTAATGATATGAAATCAGTAGAGAGAAGGGACATAGGGTCAGAACAAGTGGAATCCTTATGGATGGAGCTAAGAAATGACAAGGGTAAAAGGACAATAATAGCAGTTATATATAGGCCCCCTAACAGCACCTGGGATGTGGACTATAAGTTACAGTTACAAATACAAAAAGTGTGTCAGAGAGACAACGTCAAGATAATTATGGGGGATTTTAACATGAAGGTGGATTGGGAAAGCCAGGAAGGCAGTGGATCTCAGGAGAGCGAGTTTGTGGAATGTCTACGGGATGGCTTTTTGGAGCAACTTGTTGAGAAGCCCACCAGGGGATCGGCTGTTTTGGATTGGGTGCTGTGTAATGAACTGGAGGTGATTAGGGAACTAAAGGTAAAGGAACCATTAGGAACTAGTGATCACAATATGATTGAGTTCAGTTTCAAATTTGAAAAGGGGAAGCTGATAGCGGGTGTGTCAATATTTCAGTGGAACAAAGGAAATTACAGTGGCATGAGAGAGGAACTGGCCCAAATTGATTGGAAAAGTAAGCTAGTTGGAGGGATGGCAGAGCAGAAATGGATGGAATTTCTACAAGAAATAAGGAAAGTGCAGGACCGATATATTCCAAGAAAAAAGGTTATGAATGGAAAAATGGCACAAGTGTGGATAACGTGAGAGGTGAAGGCTAAAATAAAAGCAAAAGGGAGGGCATACAAGGAAGCAAAAATTGGTGGGAAAACAGAAGACTGGGAAACTTTTAAAAACTTACAGAAAGAAACTAAGAAGGTCATTAGGAAAGAAAAGATGAATTATGAAAAGAAGTTGGCAGATAACATTCAAAAAGATACCAAGAGTTTTTTAAAATATATGAAGAGTAAAAGAGAGACACGGGTTGATATAGGACCAATTGAAAACGGTGCGGGAGAGATTATAATGGATAACACAGGGATGACAGAGGAACTAAATGAGTATTTTGCGTCGGTCTTCACTGTGGAGGACATCAGTAATATACCTGATAGTCAAGGGTCTCGGGATAGAACTGAGTTCAGTCAAGATTACTAGAGAGGAGGTGCTAGGGAAGCTAAATGGACTAAAGATAGATAAGTCTCCTGGACTGGATGAAGTGCACCCTTGGGTTCTGAAGGAGGTGGCTTTAGAGATTGTGGAGGCATTGGTGATAATTTTCCAGGAGTCAATAGACTCCGGCATGGTTCCGGAGGACTGGAGGGTCACAAATGTAGTTCCACTTTATAAGAAGGGTGGGAGGCAGCATAAAGGAAATTACAGACCTATTAGTCTGACATCGGTGGTAGGAAAGTAATTTGAATCGATCCTCAAGGATGAGGTTATGGAATACCTAGAGGCGCAAGGCAAGATAGGTCCATGGTTTTGTGAAGGGAAGATCCTGCCTGACCAACCTATTGGAGTTTTTTGAGGAAATCTCAGGTAGGGTGGATAAGGGAGAGGCTGTGGATGTTGTGTATTTAGACTTTCAAAAGGCCTTTGATAAGGTGCCGCACAAGAGGCTGATTAAAAAGATGAGAGCTCGTGGAATTACAGGTAGGATATTAGAATGGGTGGAGCATTGGCTGGTAGGCAGAAAGCAAAGGTGGGAATAAAGGGATCCCTTTCTGGTTGGCTACCGGTTACTAGTAGTGTTCCGCAGGGGTCAGTGTTGGGGCCGCTTCTTTTTACTTTGTACATTAATGATTTGGATTATGGAGTAAATGGTTTTGTGGCTAAGTTTGCAGATGACACCAAGATAGGTGGAGGAGTAGGGAATATTGAAGGAACAGGAAGGTTGCAGAGAGACTTAGATAGTTTAAGAGAATGGGCAAAGAAATGGCAGATGAGATTCAATGTTGAGAAATGTGCCGTTGTACACTTTGGAAAAAGAAACAAATGGGCAGATTATTATCTAGATGGGGAGAAAATTCAAAGTACAGAAGTGCAAAGGGACTTGGGGGTTCTTGTGCAGGATACCCTAAAGGTTAACCACCAGGTCGGATCGGCGGTAAAGAAAGCGAATGCTATGTTGGCATTCATTTCATGAGGTATAATGTATAAAAGTAGGGAAGTGTTGATGAGGCTCTATGGGACACTGGTGAGGCCTCATTAGGAATACTGTGTGCAGTTTTGGGCCCCTTATCTTAGGAAGGATGTACTGATGTTGGAGAGGGTTCAGAAAAGATTTACGAGGATGATTCCTGGAATGAAAGGGCTTACTTATGATGAGCGTTTGTCGGCTCTTGGACTGTACTCACTAGAGTGCAGAAGAATGAGAGGGGACCTCATAGAAACATTTAGAATGTTGAAAGGACTGGACAGAGTAGATGTGGCTAAGCTGTTTCGCTTGGTGGGTGAGTCCAGGACTAAAGGGCACAATCTTAGAATTAGAGGGTACCGGTTTAAAACAGAAATGAGAAGAAATTTCTTTAGCCAGAGGGTAGTGAAATTATGGAATTCTTTGCCACGTACAGCTGTGGAGGCCCAGTCATTGGGGACGTTTAAGGACGAAATTGATAGGTATCTAATTAGTCAAGGTATCAAGGGATATGGGGATAAGGCCGGAAATTGGGACTAGATAGGAATAGTTTTAGTTTAGCTCATGGAGCAGACTCAATGGGCCGAATGGCCTACTTCTGCTCCTTTGTCTTGTGATCTTGTGATACGATGTTGCATTTGACGTGCAAGGAATGTACACAGTGGAACGTCCCAAATGCCTGCAAGTGTACACACAGGTCTTTCCTCCACTGACTCCACCATTGAGATAGGATTGGGAGTGTGCAGGGTGATGTTGGGATGATATCATAGTCATAGAGTCATACAGCATGGAAACGCCTTTCAGCCCAACTGGTCCATGCCGACCAAGATGCTAATTGAAGCTACTCCTATTTGCCTGTGTTACGTACCAGAAACAAAAGAAACACACTAGAAACTATTTTATTAATAACTACTTATGATAATAAGAAAAATAAAAGTAAAATTGCTAGAATGTTAGAAGTAAAGATGTTAGATATCAAACATTAACCCCAAAACTAAACCCGAAGTGTGTGTGTGTGTGGCAAATTCCCAAACTCCAAGTCCAGGAATAGTTCTCAAAGTTTAGTTCAGCAAGCTGTAAGGTGAAACGTGAGCAAAGACTTCTTCAACAACCACCGTTGACTGAAGAGAAGATGTAGAGAGAAAATAGAGAGAAATTATGTAATCCATATGTTCCAAGATGGAACCCATACGACATCTCAGTCACTGATGATGTTCACTGCTTTGTTCCAAAGTATCTGCCACCTCGAAAGGCATTCGGAATGTGGCCGTCCACACAAATACCTGTTTCCTTCTACAGGTTAACGACAAAGTGAACTCCACTGGATTATTCCAAAAATCCATACGTGGATTGTAGTGACAGACACAGTTATTGTTTTTCATCCATCGATACAGAGACCAGCAGGCAGGGTGTCTCTCTCCCTCTCTCTCTTCTCTGACTGACTGCTCCAAAACGTCAGCATGTCGTTATCTCCTGTTGTTGTCGTAATCACACCACCCCCCCCCCCCCCCACACACACACACACACACTACTGTGCTATGTCTTAAAGGGACATTCATCAATAGTAACCTAATCCTTAACACCCGAGATTGGCCCATGTCCTTTCCTATCCATGTACCTGTCCAACTGTCTTTTAAAAGTTGTTATTGTACCTGCCTCAACCACTTCCCCTGGCAGCTCATTCCATATACATACCACCCTCTATGTAAAAAAGTCGCCAGGCTAACTAGCAGAGCATTCAGGGACAACAAGGGAAGGGAAAAGAAAGGGAGTGACTTGGGGAAGGTACAACAGAGTGATGGTAGAGGGGTGAGGGGCAGAAGGGACCTGTGAGAGAGGGAGGGACAGGGGCTGGGGGGGGGGGGTGACTTAAGCAGGGGAAGAAAGAGCGGTGAGCAGGAGAGTTGTGTGGTGGTGAGAGTTGGGGGAGGGATCAGCCAGTGGAGGGGGAATGAGGAAAAGGGAATGTGGGGATGGGAGAGTTGGGGTGGGGGTAATAGGAAGCAAGAGCGGACTGAGCAAACTACAGGAAAAGTGGAGTTTGAAACAGTGGGGTTACAGTCAGAAAGGGAAGGGAAGGGGAGTGCAAATAAAGGGACAGTGAAGCGAGGAAGAATTGTGGAACGGGGTGCGGGGAGGGGGGCAGCAGATTAGGCAGCAAGCCACATACATTAACAGCTAGAATAGCAGCAACATGGAAACGTAGAAAATAGGAGCAGAAACAGGACATTCAGCCCTTCTGTTCTGCCCCCCTAGCAACACAATCATCGAATTCAGTACCCTGTTCCTGTCTTTTCTTTGTATCCCTGAACCTTTAGACATTAATAAATATATATCTACCTTCTTCCTGAATGTATTTAATGACTTGGCCTCCACTGACTTCTGTGGTAGAGAACGCCACAGGTTTACCATGCACTGGGTGAAGAAATCTCTCCTGATCTTGGTCCTAAATGGCATACTCTGTATCCTGAGGCTGTGGCCCCTGGCTCTGGAGTCTCCAGCCATCCTTGTTCCCGGTCTGTCAGGTCCTGATAGAATTTTATAGGTTTCTCTGAGATCCCCTCTCATTCTCTTATACTCCTGACCTTATGACCCAGTCTTTCTTTATACGTCAGTCTTGCCATCCCAGGAATCAATTTAGCACTCCCCCCCCCCCCCCCCCCCATGGCAAGATTATCCTTCCTCAAAAAGATCAGATCAAATCTGCACACAAAATTCCACATGGATGGATCTCCCTCAGGCCCTGTAGTGCTGTAGCAAGACATCTTGCTCCTGTACTCAAATCCTCTTGCAATGAAGGCCAACATACCATTTGCCTTCCTAACTGCACATGACATTTGCTTTCAGTGACATTCAACAACAACCAGGTCTCTTGTACTTCCTCTTTACTCAACCTATCAGCATTTAGATAATAATCTGTCTTTCTGTTTTTTGTATCAAAGTGGATAACCATGCATTTATTCACATTAAGTGGTATCTGCTGTGCATTTGCCCACTCACCCAATTTGTATAAATCACATTGGAGTCTCTTTGCATTCTCCTCCAGCTCATACTCTGCCCCAGCTTTGTATCATCTGCAAACTTAGAGATGTTATATTTAGTTCCGACATCCAAATCATGGATATATTGTGAATAACTAGGGCCCAAGTGCTGATCCCTGCATCACCCCACCAATCATTGCCCAGCAAAAGACCCATTTACTCCTGCTTTCCCAGTCTGTCAACCAATTCTCAATCTATGCGAGTATATTACCCCCAATTCCATGTGTTTTCATTTTGCACGCTAACGTCCTTCTTGAGATCTTGTCAAAAGCCTTCTGTAAGTCCAAATACATCACCTCCACAGGTTGTCCTTTACCTATTCTACTGGTTACCTCAAGAACTCCAGTGGATTTGTTAAGCATGAATTCCCTTTCATGACTAAAGGTGTCTGCAACCATCCAACCTTGTTTAATATACTTTGTGTACTTATGTTCATGGACTGTAAACCCAACCTGGACCTTCTTTTACTCTCTCTTAGTCTCATCTTATCTAAAATAATACTATTTTTTCTTCTGGTGTTCTCTATCCCACCCAATCCTTTGCTCACGTTCTATTTTAGTTTCATTGCCACAACCTAGTGCCTAGAGGTAGTAAAATACAACCGTTTGCTGCTGCAAATACCATGAGATGGTCAGATTTTGCTCCCCATGACGTACACAATAGGAATTCTGATCTTCAGCACTCTGGGGAAATCATCTGTCATTTTCTTCAGTATATCCAATGACAATATGTACTGATGTGGAGGTTACTATGATATACCCTCCCATCAAAGCTATACTCTTGGCATCCTGTTTCTGCCCAAGATGCATAGATGTACTGTAGATGATGGTTTATCCTCTGAGTGAATGTGTTTGTGATTAACTCTCTGGTTCCCTAGAGCATTGTCCTCACTGTTTCATATCAATCATCTCCTCCATTCATCACCCAACCCCATCCACAGTTTTGCTGATGAGCCCATTCAATATCCAATAAAACACACTCCTCAGTGCTCACATTCTTCCTTGCATTCTTCCTGTGGTTCAATAGCTGAGTTGTCATATCTCGAGGCTATGAAATCCTAGTTTCTTTTATTTATTTAAGTCTCTTCATTGTCCAACCGACTGCTGCCTCCTAATACCACTGATGATTCCATGATTAATTCTTCAATTGTCAACATTCTTAATTTCACTGTCCCTTTGCTTTCTGAAATAATACCCGTGGTGAAACCGTTTGGAGCTGTTTCAAGGAAGGTATTTAAGTAAAATGCTGTATTCTCCTGTTGATCAGATTGACAGTTTGGCCAACAGACTGGAGTACAAGCCATCATCAGCAGTCCACAGTCAGGTAAGTTAAGGAGTGGGCGGGGGATGAGGTTTATCCACGACACAGGCTAGGAGGAGGAAGCTCTTGTTGTGATCAGACCAATGATGTAGCTCACAATCATTTTGTCAGGTCTGAGGAACCTTCTGCTTGCAAGGAAACCTGGTAAATAAACCTTGACAATCTGGGGTTCCTCTGGTTAGGTTCTGGGTCCCAACAGTTTGACCTGATGTGGAACCAGCACAGTACCCACCCATCCCACCCATTTTCTCAGCCGGAAATTACAAATTGGGCCCCAATGACATCAGTAGACCCAATCCGCAACTTAAATCAGGGCCCATCCACTTCCTATGGGTGTCCTGCTCAAAGGAACAGCTTAATATTGGGGGACAGTGGGAAGGAAGTGGTGTTAGTGAGGACAGCCTCCATCTTTTTACAAAAATCTGAACAATTTACAAGGAAAAGGTTTCTGTCTGATTGGCAGAATCTCTCCAGTCTGGGTTTGACATCCTCTCCTTTACTGCTTAACTTCTCTCTCTCAGCTCTTTCTGTACCCTAACTCACTCTTGCTGGATTCTCAAAACTATAGAGTTCCTCAACTTCTTGTAATTCTCCGTTACCTATCATCTTAAGGGTTTTAAAAACTTATTGTCCAACTACAATTTTCTCATTTCTGGAAATCTGCTATTCCTTATGATGTGGTGTGTTTTAGCAAAATTAACACAGAACCAGGCTATTGCAATGATAAGGGAATTCAATTTAATCCTCAGGATGTGATTATAGGCTCAAACAGTGGTCCTGGGTATACCACATACAATTAAACAGAAAGGAGTAATCAGACAGTCTGCTGGCAACCAACTATCCAACATAGTCACTATCCAGATTTGCAATTCTATAAGTCTGTGTTTCAGTTTGAAATAATCGCTGAATTGTTGACTATCAACATTGTGATGACTTTTGGAACTTCAGGCTAAACTTTAGCTTTTGTGAGCAAGTGGGCTTTGGAGCACATCTGAGATTAAATAAACTGACAGCGGCAGTGCTTTAGGAAGCTGTCTCCAACCTGACAACTCTGCAATTAACCCGAGCATGTCCAGCTGAGCAAACCCCTCAGGACAGGCAGGTTGTCACTTTCAATATGTTAATCATTCAATTCGAGTGATATTAGCGTGGGTTTGTAGGGTTGGTTTCCTGAACACTCGCCACAAAACAAGGCAAGAACACGGCAACATTGGCTGCAGAGAGGATGGGCAAGTCTGTCGACAGTGTTGTAACATCACAGCTGTTTCCTTGAGTGAATTTGTTAAAGGCTGTTCACAGAACTTATAATGAAAGCTAACAGTAAACCTTAAAGTTTGCAGTTTACTTGGGACGTTCCTCTGTGTGATCTGCACATTGGAGCTCTGAACTGCCGCAACAGTAGGGGTGCTGCTGATTCTGTCTTCTTTTGCATCAGAAGAGGGACAAGAGGAACTGTGACAGGAAGTACAGCTGCGCACCTCATGAACCTGCAGCTCTACAGGAGAGGAGTCAACCATGTAGCTCACTGGAGGCCAGTGCCGCCACATCAGGTGCATGGGCAGGGGGTAACCTTCCAGGACAAGTCAGAATACCAGTATCTCAGTATGTTCAGGACCTCCTGTCAGACAGTGGTAAACATTGGCAGCTGGGTGGAACAAGACCACTTATGTAGTGGTCTAACGACCACATAATACCACTGGAACACCCTCACTTTGCTTTGGTATCCTGTCAGGGGTCTGCTGGAGATGTGTGTGGGACCTTGCAGTCACTTGGACACAAATACGCAAGGTAAGTTTATAGTCATAGAGTTGTACAACACAGAAACAGGCCCTTTGGTCCACATCCATGCCGACCATTGTTCCCAACTATACAAATCCTGTCTGCCTGCATTAGAACCGTATCCTTCAATGGTTGTTGGATTATCAGGTGAAGCCACCAATTATACAGCCTGAGGCCACTCAGAATGGGTGGGTGCAGGGGTCTGTGCTGCTGGGTGGTTTATTGCAGGTGCAGGAAGTCATTGACAGGTCCAGATCACCGAACTGTAGAGACCCGTCCCCCTCTGGTGCACAACCTGATGTAGATCTTCACACAGGTTCCTGGACTGTTGAAAAGATGCTTTTTTATCTCTTAAGCAGTCCAGTTTTGGTGAACTCTTGGTGTCTTGAAGCAGACATTCAGCAGCTCGGAGACAACAGTTGCCCACTTAAACAGTATCCGCGAGGTGGGCAATAAGTAAGCCCCAAGGGCTTTAGGAGCAAAATAATCCAATGATCATTGAGCGAGCCATCAGTGTGCTGGAGATGTGTTTCAGACAGATCTGGAGGTGCGCTCCAGGGTCCATCATATGCTGGTGCTGTCTGACAAGCTCCACACAGCCACAGTGGGGGGAGCTGTGGAGGGCAAATTGCAGAGAGCACTGAGAAACCTCATATGGTGAGGACACTGCAGAACATAATGCAGCCAGTACCATTAGAACAAGAAACACTGCAGCCGAGGGTGCCTGAGATATCCTCATTATTGTGAAGTTCAGTTAGGTTCCATCAATCCATCCTTCTGACATCCAGATGCCAAACCCACTCTCTCATGAGGCTTTGGTGTTATGCATGCTACCTTTTGTTGAATTCACAGTGAGCAACCTCCTGTTAAGGCCTAGATGCACTCACTTGGCTTTTGATGCTCCATGCAGGCGGTCCTCTTTCCATGGATAAAAACCATCAATACCATGCTTGAGAGATTCCTCTCATCTCTGCATGAATGCACAGTGATGGTTGGGAAGTTTGCCAGCCTCTCATACGTTTTATTCCTGTTCGCTCATGAGGTATCTTATTCATTGACATCCCTGAAGTACATTTTCAACAGCTGGACAGAACTTGAAACAGGCCCTGCACCCATTAATGAGTTCTCTCTATTGCTGTCTATTTTTGCCATCTGCTTTAGCTCACTTCTGATGTAATGAGACACCTGGTTAAAAACTTATTATCTTCTTATATGTCCCAACCATTATGTGAGTATCTTAGCTGCTGCACTTCTGCACGAATCATCTATTGATTCATCCTCAGAAAGACTGACTCCCTATGAGGTGTTAACATCATCATCCCCCTGCAGTACCACTCGAGTAACTTGAGTTTAGGAAGCACAGTGCAATGTGTGCAGCTCCTATACTGAATATTTAGCACAAGCAACCCAAGGATAGATTTCTGAAATACTCAAGGGGTCAGGGCAGCATCTATGAAAAGAAGAAGCAGAGGGCCACGGTGGGGAATTCCAGACATTCCAGGCCAGACTGCCAGCATTCACCCTTGTAGTTGTCCTCAAGTTCAGGAGTCCTTGAAAATTCTGGGAGTTCTGCACTACTGTCCAAGCTCTGCTGCTGATTTCTGAACTGATTCCATGTGGAATCCAACAGTAGAGCATTGAACTTGCTGAGTTCCCCAGGACTTGCTGGGAATTTTCAGAGTCATTGAAAAAACTTGACCCGCTTTGACGGATGGAGAAAAGCCAGCAAACTGGCTTTGCTGGCCTGTCAGAGTCTTTTGGGCTTTTTGTGAGCAGGGCATGTTCTGGAATATGACCCACCATAATACATCAAGCAAGATGCTGCCACTGTGCGGGGGCCTCAGCATTTTGGAGCTGGACTTACCTTTCTACAAATTCAACAACCTGGTGACATCTGTGGATGCTGTCCAATCTGTCGAGTATTTGCAGCATTTTGTGTTTTATTTCAGAGTCCCAGATTTACAATATTTTACTTTTTTTTAAAGGATTGAATTCTACCAAAAAGTATTACTCATTACTACTGACAATTGCAGGTCAACATTAATGATCGTTGTACAAATTTAGTTTTTAGCTGGTTATATGTAGTTTGCAGAGAACACTAATAATTCAGATCCTCCATCTTATCATGTTCCTAATAATCTTAGAGTTCAAATTTTGTTATTCTGCTTCATCTTAGGCAGTCCCTCTGACTTGATTCTACACGAGTTCTGTGGGTTCTCAGGTGACCGATGAGGCCAATGTGGGAACCACAGTCTCTTCCTTAGATGGGGCAGGAGGTGTTTGGTGGCTGGCAGATTGGGATGTTGCATCTGTTCATTGCTGGGGGTACTGGACCGGCAGAGGATGCTAACATTGGCTCACTTATGTACCAGTGGATTTGGAGGATTTGGCAGAGAGTGGTACCACTCCCTGCCAAATCCTCCAAATCCACTGGTACATAAGTGGTTTGAGATGCTTGCTATAGGTAGTCTAAAACTCAGAAGTAAGCATTTACATGGTCAGGGATCATTGCTGCTCAGAAGACCATGAACTTTGTGCCTGGTTTGAAGTCTTGATCTTCAAACAATCTTTTCCTCAGATGACCAAAGGTTATGCTGGGACATCAAGGGTTGTGGTGAATTTCGTCACTGATGTCTGCCTTTGTCAAGAGGTGGATCACAAGATGTGGCAAATGGCGGAACTGTATTATTGTGGAACTGTATTGTCTGGGAGTGTCATTGTACAGGAAGTGTAGATTAATAGAGGACTTTGGATTTGAGGATGTTAAGTGCAAGTTTCATCCTACCTGCTAGGAAATGCAATGTATATTAATTACTTTGCTCAAAGATTACTCTGAAAGGAGCCCTTGAAACTAAAATGCTACAAAGTCTGGATTTCAAACCACAATACTTGAGTTTGAATTCCTAGGCTCTGCAGAGATGTGTCAGTGTTAATTAGGATTTTTTTTTATAAAGGGTGAGTAGCAAGGCCCATGGGTGGAGATGACCTTTTCTGCAGTGTTCACGTGCACAAATCCACTGGTAGCAAAACATTCCTATAAGCCAGGTTTCCATTATATTTCTCTGAATAGGTGTGTAGACTCTGCTTTTGCTGAAGTATTAGTTTTCTTTGGTAAGGGTATGCTTCCTTGGTTTGCTGATAAAGGGTTAATAGTATTATTCTCAATAGATTTAAAATGTTATTAATCAAAAAGATGCTGAGTACAAATTTCCTATGGGCAACTTTATGATAAATCATATAATTAAAGTCCTTCCTCATGCTTTGCGATTAAATTGTCACTCCACCACTGTAACAGGTGAAAGGTCCTTTAATCCATCTTTAAACTGTGATGTCAATGGGTTGTTACCCCTGAAAGTCTGACTTTCCTGAAAGACTCACTAAACATACTTTCCCAGACCTCCATTTTTGACTGCCCTTTCAATGCTCGCAAATGCTCACAAATTATCAGACAACACTCCTGGCACTCCATAATTACAGAACACTCAATGTACAAATACCCTAATAAGTCCAGCCTTGTCCTCCTCCCACAGACATGAAATCACTGTGCCAGATCTCATGCCAACAAACCCTAATATTGACGAGGCCATTGTTCCTGGAAAAACAACACCAATTAAATCTATAATCCATAGTGAGCAAGACAGCTGGTTGTGAACTTATAATCAGGATTTGCTGTCTATATTTTTAATTTTATAATGAAGTGGAAGATTTAAACAAAGTAGAATATCTTCTATATGTATATTTTAATTCTTTTACAATCTGCATAAACACAGTATGTACTAAACACAGAATTCCGGTAACAGCGCGTCAGCAACACCTGTAGAGAGAGGAACAGGTCTGAGGTTGGTCAAAGAATCTTCAATTTGAAACATTAACTTGGTTTCTTTTTCCACAGGTGCTGCCTGACCTGCTGAGTGTTTTTAGTACTTAGTGTTTTTGTTTCCGATTTCCAGCTTTTGCAATTTTTTTTGATTTTCACACAGTAAGTACACTTTATCAAATACAGCATTGCAAATTGTAATCCACCTGAGCAGCAACAGACAAAGTAAAATATGTCTAAAACAAATAAATTTATCAAAACCATCGATGCCAACAAATATCGATTAAATAGTAAGAATTATATCTGACATGACACAGCATATTTGGGATAACTTAAGGAACTTGTTGAGAGTATCGGTCTTGCGAATGATGAAACCAGAAGATATTTGCATTGCGGTTTTGATTTTTTCATTTGAAGTCTGCTGTCAGTGTTATGCAACTGCTTTACGTTTATCGAGGGGACAGTTCCAGCAACAAATCTGAGAACCAAAATGGATCCATCTGCAGCCAGAACACTGCAGATGGTGTAATTTACACTTGGGATGGCATTTTACTGCATGGCAAATAAATGCTGGGAGCTGCTGACACTCATAAAGGTCTCTTTTAGAAAAGGCAGAACTCCAGTCATTATCATACTATATTTGTAACATAGCCAACCTTTCAAGTATGTGAGGTCTAATTTTTTGGGAACATTATTAAATTGCTATTTTGAATTCATGTTTTCTTTGTGGTGTCTTAACGTGAGAATCACATACAATTTCTTTACTGCTATGGGTAGCTTCACATTGTTGAAGAAATTATGATTGCAATTTATGGAAATCCTGCCATATGTTAAAATTATGTAAATTATTTGATCCAATAATACCACACAAGAGGAAGCATTATTAATTTTCACTCCAATTCACAATTCTATTATCGTTTTCATTATTTTAAGTTGTTATTGTGACATTTGGGTCAAGTTCTGGATTTTATTTCAGGTGTGGTGCCACTGATATCTCCTAGAAGCATGTTTTGTGGTCTGTAATTTATTTTAACTAGTCATTAAACTCTGGACTACATTATTTCATAAAGAATCTTGACTTTGAGGAGCTGGGTGCTTGGGAACTAATGTTAAGGACCATAGAATCAATATGGTAGCAGAACTTTGGTGTGTTTTGAGCTGAAATTTATGGAGGCCAGCTACGAGAGCCTACAATTATAGTATCAGATAAAATGTGCATGGAGGAGGATTTCAGGACTGAAGGTTTTGATGTTATGGTTCTGAAGGTTGTGATGTTGAGGGCAGGCATGGCAGTGTAGCGGTTAGCGTAACACTTTACAGCACCAGTGACCCGGGTTCAATTCCGGCCACTGTCTGTAAGGGGTTTGTACGTTCTCCCCGTGCCTGTGTGGGTTTCCTCTGGGTGCTCCGGTTTCCTTCCACATTCCAAAGACGTACAGGTTAGGAAGTTGTGGGCATGCTATGTTGATGTCAGAAGTGTGGTGACACTTGCGGGCTGCCCCCAGAACACTACGCAAAAGATGCATTTCACTGTGTGTTTCGATGTACATGTGACTAATAAAGACACCTTACCTTACCTTATAGAGTTGGAACAGTCACTCTTTATAATGGATACTTTGAGGTTAAGTGACTGCCCACAGTTGGTTTCAATTTGAGAGAGGTTGGTAAGAGGCTGGGGGAATGAACTGGTGGGGAACGTAAGGATTTTGTGGCAGGGACCAAAAGCAATGCTGAGTCCAAAAATAATCATCCCTCCTTTTTGACATGAGTTACATGTGAAAGATTGTGAACCCTTGCCCTCTCATTTTAGGATTGTAATCTCGACAGGATATTTGGGCTGGGCTTTATGATCCTCACATTAAATCCTGACCTTTTTTTTGCTAAAGGGTGAATGAAAGGAGAATATAATGGAGCCAGGGACTATCCAAGTATTCATAGTGGTAGGCATGACTGTTATCACTAGATGTTGGGATACCCATACCTTAGATCCTGTGGCTTTCACTTGCCCTTCAGTTTGCGAAAATAAGACAAAACATTAGAAATACTGCAGCTTGTAGGTTTGTAAAGAAAAAGACAAAGTAAAAAATGAAAGAAATAGAAATAAGATTTCTTAATTAGTTACATGTACATCGAAACACACAGTGAAATACATCTTTGCATAGAATGTTCTGGGGGCAGCCCGCAAGTGTCGCCACGCTTCCGGCGCCAACATAGCATGCCCATAACTTCCTAACCTGTACGTCTTTGGAATTTGGGAGGAAACCAGAGCACCCGGAGGAAACCCACACAGACACGGGGAGAACGTACAAACTCCTTACAGACAGCGGCGGGAATTGAACCCGGGTTGCTGGCGCTGTAATAGCGTTATGCTAACCGCTACACAATAGACCAGTAATAAGGTGGAGAATGAACGATCCATGAACCACCCATGGACACTACCTCATTATTCCTCTTTTTGCACTATTTACTTATATATTTTTATGTCTTTACACTGTACTGCTGCCGCAAAACAACATATTTCATGTCATACGTCAGTGATAATAAATCTGATTCTGATTCTGAAGCTGTGAGTGGAGGGAACAAAAATAACATAAGCTATTCAGCCATCTCTTACGCCACACGTCACAAATGGCGCTCGCCCCTTTCTAACATTATTCAGATTTTAGATCTGAACTGATGCTTAAGCTATTGAAAATCTCGCTTCCAGGATTTGCTCTTTATAATCAGTGGATAAGTGCGTGGAGCTGATAGAGAAAATATCTTGATGGCACCTTAGTCTTGCTATATTGAATGTTCAACTGTTGGGATTGCATTGCACAAATTAATGCTGATACCTATTATTTGTTCATAACTTTATTCTGAAATATGTGAAAATGTCCAGTACAGTTATCTAAAGATTTACATGTCTAAAGATCTGAGTTGAACTTGCATTTATATTATACAGTGTAGCCTCAGGATTTCCTAATGTGCTGCTTCACACCTGGTGAAGTGCACTGTGGAGAAATACTATGATCAGATTTGTATGTAGCCACACCCTACAAAGTGCAATGTCATAAAGACCAGGTCATCTACTTTAATGTAGTATTTGGGATTTACATTTCTCTTAGAGAAGCTTAAACAAGGATCTTCTGGTTCTATCAGTGGTCTGATTCAAACAATAATTATTTCAACAGCACACCAAACTTTAAAATTGAATCAATTTTAAAATATGTTAGTTTAATTTTAATCCACTTTCTTGCAAGTCTGTAATTAATGAAAACAAAAAGTTTTGAAAATCACATTTGGGGAGATAATCAAGTAAACTTGTAAGAATATTCTTTAAAAGGAACAACTAAATTTAATTGTTATACATTAATTAGGAAGGGATTTTAAAACAGCAGTAAATGCAAGAACTATGGATGCTGGGAAACTACAATAGAGACAGAGAATACTGGAGATATTCAGCAGACCCGGCAGCATCTGTGGAGAGAGAAACCACTTGTTTGGAGTTCTGAAAGGTCATCCAGCTGAAACATTGACTCTGTGCTCCAGAGGTGCTGCTTAACTTGCTAGGCATTTCCAGTGTTTCTGTGTTATTTTGGATATCCAGCCCCCAAAGTACTTTCCTTTATGATTTCAGTTAATGAAGTTTATAAAACACTATGCATTGATATTGTTAACAAATTATCTTTTTGAAATAATCAAACCAAAATGAAAGTTAAATATTTTTGCTATGCAAGATCTAATCACCGGAAATATTGAGTGAAAACATCAAATACCGTAAAAGTCTGTACCCACATTTTAGACACACTCATTATCTATATTTGGATGCCTTTGCAAGGCACAGATGCTTGTCGTGCCGGAGGCACAGAAACATTTGGCAGAATGAAGCTTTTCTCTGCATGTGAATGCCCTTTTAAAGAGACAGACCATCTGAAACACATCCAAGTTCTAAGTAATCCAAATTGGTCCAAATTTGCATTGTGTTTACCTGAATGCTCAAACATAGGCAAAGGTTCTTAGAATGTTTGTGCCATCTGGCATTGTCTGCTCATAAGAAAACCAATTGTGTGCCTTCCTATTTGTTACTCTATTGCTTGGATCTTCATTTACGTCCCTATTTAAGCACAGTTATCTGTTACATATTGACGCATTAATATAGACAAGCAATTTACAGGGGAGATATTTCATGGAGATAACTTACCCAGATCATAGTTTATTGAATGTTTTTGCTTGCAGACTTACCTATAGTAACCATGGCACTAATTTGCACTAATTTGCCTGTTCCTATGCATGGAGTTATTGGAGTTATTGGATCACCCAAGTGATGCCAAGGGAAGCTGACCTCAACTAAGCCTGCCCAATGCTTCTGCCCATTAATTAATGTACAGAAATTTTAGGATTGCCTGGAGATAGCTCATTGCTCTGAAATCTTAACTCTCTGTGTCCCAACAGATGCAGCCTGACTTGCTGAGCATTTCCAGTATTTTCTGCTTTTGTTTCAGATCTCCAGCATCCACCGTATTTTAATGTTTGTTTCTGTGGAGCCCAGGTTTTTCAATAACCACAAGCAAATGAGCAGGAAAATCTGCCTGCATGTTCAGAGATACAAACCTACCAACATTCTGCAATAAAATTACTCTGCTAATTACTTTGGAGTTTTATCTGTTCTGCTTTTCCAATATTGGCAGAAGGACATATTTAAATGCTGTCTCCACTGACTTTCTGTTTATGTTACCATAGGAACAATCCTGAGGAAATTGCTGCTCTCCATTCCTGGTTTCTAAGTGACTTTTATATTTCAGCATACTTTTGCAAATTTAGACGTTGTGCTTTAACCTGTTTCTAATCAATGTTTAGAGTGGCTGGGACAAGAGAAAGAATAAAATCACTGCTAGGAGAGTCTAGGAAATTTTTAAGAGTGTTTAAATACATTTTGAAAAGGCCTTTCCTGAAATCTTGCAGCAAGATGGTTAAAAATGCTGGAAGTTTTGTAAAGTTTAGCATGATTTTCCTTCTCCCCAGAGTGCATTTAGATTGTTTAAAAATAAATTGAAAATCATAATTTGGTTTATTTTAGAAATGCCTGATTAATTGAATAAATAGTATTTAATCTATTTATTATTCAGTATCACGTTATGTCAGGTTGGGAAAGGGAATTCTCAGCATTATTTCCATCCAAATTAATCATATAAGGCAGCAGTGGTAGTGACACAGCACAGCCTTAAATACTGAGAATAGAAACTTTCAGAATAGTTTCACTCTTTTTCAGTGCTATCTTTATTTGGATGGTTGCAGTTTTGATATGTGTGGGTGGTTCATAGAGGAAGGTTTTGCTTTGCAGTACCTAACCTCATGTTTAATTTCATGATGCCCAGTTTTAAAAGGTATGGTTTTGGATGGTGAGAAAAAACAATTATATGGATGGCAGTGTTGGCAGTAACTGAATACCATCAACAAAAGCCTTGCACATCTTTTACCAATGGGCATTTGGCCTTGATCTTCAGGTCAACTGGAAAAGAACTCAGGTCATTAGGACATAAATTGTTTCAGCTGTCTTTATAATACATGGCAATCTACTCTAGACAATAATGTCAGTGAGATAAGACTTAGACAACACAATCCAGTAGTTACCTCTCCTCCTTGGACTCTGTCTTTACCTCTTGCTGCCTTGGCGAAGCAGCCAGCATAATCAAAGACCCCACCCACCCGGGTCATTCTCTCTTCTCTCCTCTTCTATCAGATAGAAGATACAGGAGCCTGAGGGTACGTACCACCAGGCTTAAGGACAGCTTCTATCCCACTGTGATAAGACTATTGAACGGTTCCCTTATTTGTTGAGATGGACTCTGACCTCACGATCTGCCTTGTTGTGACCTTGCACCTTATTGCACTGCACTTTCTCTGTAGCTGTGACACTTTACTCTGTACTGTTATTGTTTTTTACCTGTACTACCTCAATGCACTCTGTACTAACTCAAGGTAACTGTACCGTGTAATGAATTGACCTGTATGATCATTATGCAAGACAAGTTTTTCATTGTACCTCAGTACAAGTAATAATAATAAACAAATACCAATACCAATACCTGATTGCTATTCACTATCCCATACAGGTCCTCCTAGGTTACAACAGGGTTCCATTCCAGTGAACTGTTCAAAACTTGAACAGTTCATAAGATGGAAATGCGGCCGTGAACTGAGTTCCCACACAGAAGAAGAGGCCTGCAGCCCTGCAGCAGCTGGCAAATCCATCCTACCGGTCTACCAAACACTCGCTCATACGTACAGGCTGTACCTAATTTGGGTGATCGTAACTGGGAAGGACCTGTACATGAATATCAAATTCATGATCATTTCAAACCACAACTTATTATTAAAATTAAAAATGAAATAGAACTTAAAACATGGATACATGTTAAAGTAAGAACAATAATACTGATGGATTTGCTTTGCTTTTCTGAACATTAAGCTTTCCTGCAAAATCTTAGATGAGACTATGTAAATTGACCAATCAAGTGCAGTGACTCCTCTAATGTGGACATCGGTCCAAGTCTGATCCTGTCGGGCATCCATCATCAGCATGTAAGAGGTCATGAGGAGAACTCCTTTGGGATTTCAGTGTAAAAGTACTTTTAAGCTTGATGGCAAATGAGGCACAAGGGAGAGCTGTTTGGAAGGAGCTGGCAGCTGCAACATCCTCTTATAGGATAGGTAATCCCCCAGATCACTACATATGAGCCAATCCTTCATCTACTTAAATCGGGGCCATCCTTGAATTTTATCATTTCCATCCAGAAGTCACCTCACTCATCTACAATGGGCATGTGGAAGTTTTCACCTAATCCTTGCAGCAAATTGGTGTTTTCATTTTGGGTTGGATTGGGGTACACTTCCATATTAAATATATTGCATATTTTTTTCTGCTTCTAATTTATGATGACAACAAAATCAGATATGGCAACATTTCAAGCAATATTCATGATCATTACCCAAAGGCTGGTATTTATGGACATTTCAGAGGAAATTTGACTTTGCCACTCCCACTACAATGTAGATATGCTGGCTGCACCATGCCTCTATTGTGAAATTATTCACTGTTTGGAATGACCTTTTCCATCATTGTGAAGGTCACAGTGGCATTCAGCTTCCATGTAACTGGATCCTTTCAGACCACCTAGAAAACCCCTGTAGATAAGGCAGTCTGCAAGTTATAACTGTATAAAGCGAGTGTCGAACGCCATGTTTTCCATTTTATCTTTTCCTCAGTGGAAAAGAGCCACCAGTTGGAAAGGAAGCAGACTTTTACCACCTCCCCTATGGCTGGAACTCGTGTGCACATCCGAGTTCCACAAATAAAACCAGTACATACATAAAAAGAAAGCACAGCATGCCTGCTCAGCTGGCTTCTTACTATAATAATATGTATATTTTTACACAGGAACCACCTTTTTAATAGATAAGTTCGCACTACTTGCATTGCTTGAAATTTCCAAGACAATAAACAAGAGGCAATGAGGAAAGTCAGCTTATCCCTGTGGTCTTGTTTGGTGCCAAGGGTGCACCTTTCTTTGACACCTTCCTACAGCAAGACAAAAGTGTAATTATTCCTTTAATAAAGTTGTCCTTTGTTGGAGCCCAGCATCGATGCTTCCAGTTAGCTAGATCATATGCCGACATCATTGCGTATGCTTTCCGTCACACTGAGATTATATGGAAGTGCTTTGGAAAATTTGCTAAGATCAGCCCTCACTGTAGCCATAGCCAAATGCAAACCCAGTTCTAAAAATCAAGACTTTATGACTGTTGTCATAGAATCACAGAGACATGCAGCATGCAAACAGGCCCTTTGAGCATTGAGTCATAAGATGTTCAATCATTTTGTCCATACAGTCCATTTAGCTAACAGTTCATATATAGAGAAATAAAAATCAGGTTGGATATAGAGGGCACAGCAGACCTACTTCAGGAACCAATGTGTAATTCCTAAAGAGGACTTGAGAAAAGTTTGTCTGGACATTGTGCTGGCCAGCTATTCAGGCACCTTGCTTACAGCCTAAAAAAAAGGCATAGTGCTATTTTGAGGCCCCTTTGGGAAACTGAGAGCTGGGAAGCAAAGCAACAGATGGATAGGCCCCATCCTGTATTCTTCAGCAGCCACAATATCTTAACCAGCTATCAAAAGGTAAGTGTTATACGACTGAAATTAAAAATAACAGGATTTTCTTTAAAACTTTCTTTGTCACAGGAATGAGTAGAAAAGCCTCAGCCTACCTATATAAGAACATAAGCAAGTATGGAGTGAGAGAAGGCCATACGAGAGAAGGTCATCAAATACCTACCTTCCACCATTCATATGCACTCCATTCTATCATAATCTTTGACCATTCTATTTAAACACTTAAGCGAAAATTCTGCACATATATTTCCCTAATCTCTAAATGTAGCTAAGTAAAGCTCCACAAAATGTACACCTCATTATTCAAGGCTGGCAAGCTTACTTCCACGGACATCATATCCATGGTCCCAGCTGCACAGAACCCATTAACCTAGAAATCATCTGCGACAATATTAGCATATGAACATTTAACACATTTGTATGACATTCCACTATCCAGTAATTGAATACAGAGATTAACCCTTTTATTTTCACCAGTACTGAATTCAATTGGGTGCTGTCCTTTTGTTTACTGGATGTGCTGACATTCATTGTCCTCGGTCATGCATATAGGGTGCTTGGGTGGAGTAAGAGATAGCTACTGTTGCCTGTGGAACTGTGTACTGGTGTGAAGAAGGAAGGCAATTGGGTCACAAGGGAAATGTATTATCACAGAGCATTTTTGCCCTGTGGAAAGGCTTTGGGTTAAGTACTGCAGGTACCTTACATTAACTTTAAGAACAATGAAGGAGAATAAATGGGGTAATTTTGATCCTTAAATTTTGACCAAACAATACAACTTAAACTTTTATTTATATAGTACCTTTAACACGGAATCCTTATGCCTGAATGTTTGCTTATGTTGAAGTAATTTTTTTATTCATTGATGAGATGTGGGTGTTTCTCCCAAGGCTAGGGATTTATTGCCTATCCTTAGGAAGGCAGCAGTGAGCTACCACCTTGAACCCCCACGGTCTGTTGAGGTGAATGGACTGCTGGGGAGTTCTCGGGTTTTCACCCAGTATGATGAAGCAACAACAATACATTTCCAAGTCAAGTTTGTGACTTGAAGGTTGAACTTGGAATTGTTGGTGCCCCCAGTGTACTGGCTGCCTTTGTCTTTGTAGGTGGTAGCAGTTTTGGATTGGGAGGTGATACAATAGAGTCTTAAAAGTTGTACAGCACAGAAATGGGCCCTTTGTCCCACCACATTCATGCCACCTTTTTGCCCATCTACACTAATCCCATTTGTCAGCACTAAGTCATATCCTTCTGCCTAGCTAAATGTCTGTTTAAATGTCTCTCGAACATTGTGATTGTTTCTGACTCCACCACCTCCTCTGGCAGTGAGTTCCAGATATCAACATTCTCTGTTAAAAAACTTTCCCCTCAAATCCTTTAAAACTCCTTCCTCTCACCTTAAACCCTGGAAAACTCTCAGAAGCAGTTATATGATAAAGAGTAATGCATTTTATAGGTACTGCACACAGCAGCCACAGCCTGGTATTGGTAGACGGCTGAATGTTTGTGGTGGTTGGGTAAGGTGCCAATGAAAGTGGGCTGCATTGTCCTGGATGGTATTGCAATGTTTATGTTGTTGGAGGAGCACAGAACCAAGACCAGTGGAGAGTATTCCATCACGAAGAAAACCCAGCCTCTGAGATCCCTGCACTGTATTTATGTGGCTGGCTCAGTAAAATTTTGGTTAATGGTGACTTTCACAGTATTGATGGTGGCTTTTGATGATAGTGGTTTTGCCGCATGTCTAAGGAATGTGGTTCATCTCCTTTGTTGATAATAATCATAACTTGGCACAGATGTCATTTGACACATAATACCCAAAGCCTCACTATTGCTCCAGTCTTGCTTCATGAGAGCAAGGACAATTGCTTTATCTAAAGTTACTAATGGAACTGAGTACTAGAATCTTCAGTGAGTGTCCCCACTTCTGATCTTTCGATGCGGGGAAGGTCATTGCTGAAGCAGCTGAAAATGGTTAGGGTTATGGAGCTGTTTTGAGGAACTCACCAATATTCTACAGGATTAAACTACAACCAACATCTTTTGTGCTTGGCATGACTCCAACCAGTGGAGTCCTTGACTTACACTGACTTCAAAATTACTTAGCCATCCATAACTATCACCTCTGGAATTTATATCTTCTTCAGTGTTTGGACCAATGTTGTGCTGAACTCAGGAGCCAAACAGTCCTCTGGGAAATCCAAACTGGGCACCAATGAGCAGGTTATTAATACATAAGATTCGCTTGAAAGGATTGTCAGAAACATCTTCCATCAACGTGCTAATGATTGGGAGTAGATTAATGGGTGGCAATGAGATGTATTGAATTTGACCTTTTTTTTGAACAAGGACCGATTATGCAGCTTTCTACATAGATTAGAGGATGCTCTGTTGTGGCTCTCCTGAGTTAGCTTGATGGGTGCTGTGACGAGTTCTGGAACATGTGTTCAGTAGCACGGTGAAGAAGTTGTCAAGGCCTGTGGTCTGGTTGTACCACACAACACTGGCGAGGGTGCATTCAGTGTGAGGGCATTGCCTCCATAAGGAGAGTGTGGTGAGCCTCCTGCCCCATGTTGCCATGGACAAAGCCCATGTAGTAATGCAGTGAGGATGAGGTGAAATAGTTTTCCTTTCATGTTTGTTCTCTCACCACCTGTCCGCAAACTCAGTCAGGGAATAAACATTAACCAGTAATGGCCACTCCATTACTGGTAGCAACCGCTCTTGGTATTGGTTACTGAGGTTCCACAACCAAAGTACATTCTGGGCCCTTTACTACCCTTTGTACTTCTAAGTGGTATTCACTGCTGAGTGAAGATACCTCAGCTGAGGGCAGCCAGTAGGATTCCTTATATTTGATCTGCTGCCATGAGACTTCATGGAGGTCAGAGTCATTGTTGAGGGCTACTCTCTCCTGACTTGATATCACCGTGTTGCCACCTCTGGTGACTCAGTCCTGTCATTAGGTTAGGACATGGCCAGAGATAGTGATAGAGGATAGGGGGCATTGGATAAAAGATATGATTCTGTGTGAATGGCAATGTCAGACTGTTGATTGACTAGTCTGTGGGACAGCTCTCTGAATTTTGGCACAAATCTCCAGGGAGACAGTCAATGTGGGGGTTTACTGGACTAAGTGTCTGAATGTGATACCTAGGTTGCTGGCAGAATAATGTATCTGGTTTTAGTTTATTATTTTTTGTGCATGCATTTCTACAACTGATGAGTTTGTCTGGCCATTGCAGGTTGGACCTGAGTCAATCACATTCTGTGAGCTGAGTGGTTTTACCAAGTGGACACCAGGTAAAATGGGTAGTAAATGTACTGGCTAAAGGAAAATCAAGCTGCATTTATTTCAGTTAGCACACAGAGCTAAACACAAAAGACAAATTATCATTGTATTTGTTGGTCTATAACCAATTTTTTTATTGCTGGACCAAAATTTTACGAGAAGGCTTCTAAATTAACAAGACTCTTTGCAGCTCTTTTATTTAAAAGCATGCAATATTACTCTCAAAGGTCTATGAATATGCTTTACATTGTTAAATGGCCCAGATTCATATTTGCTTGTCTCAGTAAATTAATGGCCATCATTCTTTGTGGCACTCAGCGGTGTATCCGCTGATAATTGGATCAGCTCCCACGCAACCACATGACAAACAGCTTGTCATCCGAGATCATGCTCATACCAGTTAGCTGAAGCTGCTCCTTACAGGATGAAGGCCTGTGTTGCAGTGAGTGCGACTGGATGAAGGTGTATGTTGTGGTGTGTGCGCGACAGGAGCATGGTCTGTGTTGTAGTGAGTGTGACAGGCGGTAGAGAACGCCAGTAATCATTTCTGGCTGCAATTGTTCCAATCAGGAAATTAACCTGAGCAATTTCATGACAGCCGGCATGACTTGATGCTTTTCAGTGCATCCTATGACCTTAATTGATCATCGTGCAGAGATCGGTAATGGGACATCAATCAAAGGGTCATCACAGGGACACATAGTCTTACACACAGCATCTACCTACCTCGGTTTTAAACGGTCCGGTTTATAGAATCTGCATCAATGATATTCCCTTCACTGTTCACAGCCTTTATGTACAAATCCCTTTTGTGATCACTGTCCCCTGATCAGCCTGCATCCCATAGTGGCACAAGACCCCTCATGGCTTGGGACTTGATTGGAGCTGACAATTGCATGATGAGTTCTGGGCACACAAGATTTCATGGTACTTTTGCTCCCCTCCTTAGCAGCCTTCTTGACTGCTAGTTTGTGGCCTGCAACCTCTCACACAATGTTCTGCCCTGATTTAGTTCTGTGTCACAAGAGGCCTTGTGTCATGGTGAGAGTACTTTAAGCCCTGATACACTTCCCAGTGATTAGTGCAGTAATAACCCAGCAGCTGCAAATTCTTCATGCAGAGCACATGATTCTATGTGCTAAACACCAGAGGGCTGTTTCTGCCGGATTCTTGTCCATTTTCTTTCATTTTTGACCGAACATTAATGCTACAGGTATTCCTTGATTTACAAATTGAATGTGTTCCTGGAAACATTTTGTTAAACAAAATTTTGTAACTTAAAAAGGCTGGGTGAAATGTATTAAGAGTATTTTGATACTCTGTTCCTATGGCGGAGAGTGGCGGACTATTTCTTACAGCGAGAAATAGATCCATAAATAGTAGAACGTAACCCAAAGAATCAAAGGCTTTACTGTGAAAATTTGTAAAATAAAAGCTCTGTAAATTGAGAAACGTAGCACATATTTAACTCTCCAAGAGAGAGTGAAATCCAGTTTCTAGGTATATATGTTCATATAATAGCTCTGTTTATGGAAACATTATATTTAAATGACCTTGCTATTTATAATTGATTTCACTGTGCCTCATGAAGATTTGAGGCTACTTACGGATTTGGGTGCCATCTGGTGAAACCCAAAAATAGTAAAATCATCAGGGTGGATATTTTTCTGAAGGGCAAACTGGAGGACCATGATGCTGTCCTTCTGCAAGAGAACTGACCTACTTCCAAAAAGCAGTTAGCAGTGTGATAATGACAGCAGATTGGCTGCAGGTTCGATTGTTAATACTTCAGATAGACTGCAATATTATCAAGGGGTGCTGCATCCACCAGGCTGCAAACCAGCTGAGTGATGAAACCAACAATACTTTGGGTTAACAAATGCTGAATAGGGATAGTACTATACATTTACAATGTATGGAAGCAACAGAATACCAAAAATTATTTTAATGACCCTCTCTCTCTTGAGTCCTATACTTTCTGTGCTTCAAAGATTTACGCATCTTTTAAGGTAAAAGGTGGGTAAATCTTTGAAGCACAGAAAAGATGCACTTGTCTGTCTCTTCATAGTAAAGTGTATCCCATTACAATAACCTTTTATTTATTAAAATACCTAAACTCTCTTCTCTTTCTGTTGGTGTCAACTATAAATTGATGATTCCTTGTCACTGATTCCACAACTAAAGGAAATAGTATTTCCCTCTTCACAATAAAAATTCTTCACTGTTTTAAAAACCTATTAGACTTAATCATGTGCAATGCAATCTGGTGCATGGACTTGCCTTTCCCACTTACATTTAATTTTTATAGGTCTGCAATAGCAATCACCTTCAACATCTGCAACATCTGGTGGCTGCAACCATCCCAAGAGGTGAGTGGTAACTAGGCTTCAGGGGGTGGATCCTTTGCACCTGACACCAGGACAACCTGATGGCTTTCTCACAGTTCACTGTGACCAAAGGCCTTTGAGCTATTTTACATACTTCAGATAATAAGACACTTAAAAACAGTTTAAATTTAAACAAATAAAAAAATTAAAATTTAAAAATGGAAAACTACGTTTTAAAATTATCTAAACATACAAGACATTTATTAAAAATAAAGGTAAAGTAAAAGAGAACTAAACAAATCACTTATTTGTACTTACCATTCTGATCAATGTCAGTGATTCCAGCTGGTTTGAAGTCGAGGGGCCAGACCATATGTGTGTTCCAGCCCCTCAGCCTTACGTGGTTTGGGAGTTCAGATACATAAGTATCTGTCCTCCGGTTTGTCTCTGACTTGCACATTTCAATATGCAGGCACAGAAGTAAGATACCATGACTTGGGCAGAGGATATAGCTGGCAGTTCTCTGTGAGACCACTGGCTAGAGTTATGTGCATTTCAGTCCTTTAAATCTTATCTTTATTCCTTTACTTCAGCAAAAACGGTATCAACACCTCAAGTCTTTCTGCCTATCCATAATTTTTCACCATTACTGAATCTACATTGTACACTCTTCAGCTTTACTATTCTCTCCTTAATTGGCTGGTCAACCCTGTAGTTAGTAACCAATGTTTTCTATAAAGTTATCATTAATTTGCTAATCTTACACTCTAACCTCTATTTAAAAGATCCTGACAGTTGGCCTAGGTAGTGTTGTTATGCTATTACGTTGTTTTATTTTTATGCCATGTCATTGCATTTCCTTTTTAAGAGTACCGTGTGTATTCCTTCTTTGAGTATACTGTGCCGTGAATCTCAGGTAAAGCAATAGCAGAGAAGCAGCCATATTTACATTGTGATGTTAAATAAATCATTATAATTAATCAGAAACATGAGGGATAAAGCAGTCAGAGTTCATGGCCTATTTGATGGCTTTACCTTCCTGCACCGATGATTTCGGGAGGGGTTGTTATTTGAATCTATAAACCTGTACTGTCATCCACTCAATTTGCCAACCTTCTGTTGAAAGGAAACAGTGTCATTACTTGCTTTACTTCACACCTCTCGACATTAAATTGCACTTGCCATGTGTTTTCACATTCCATTAGTTTGCATATCTTTCTGAAGATTTGTACAGCCTTTTTCACAGTTCATCAAAGCCTTTACTTTTGTGCTATCAGCAAATTCAGAAATTACTAGGATGCCCAAGTGCAAATCATCCATGTGTTTTCTAGTTTAAAGGTAACTTTAACAGAATTCTTTAGCAATGCCAATCTGCAGTCTGGTAAGCATATATTTATCCAAATTCTGTTAACCAACCAACTTTCAATTTATGCTATTATAATTCCTCTTACAATATACCTAATTTCTGTAACTTTGCTTAGGGAGCTCCTTATAAGCAAACTCCAAAAATCCATAAATATATAAAACATCTCTTTTTTTTTTTACTTATTTTACTTTTTTCTACGGAAATTTCTTCATAATAACTCTCTTAAGAATAAATTGTGAAGTGTAACATGTCTTTAACAAATCAGTGTAGACTGCCTTTGATTAACCCATGAATTTCTAATTGTTCATCAATTTTATCTTGAATTATAGATTCTGTAGGGTTTCCCACAGCTATCGGTTTAACTTTTCTTTGAACAAAATACTCTCTGTTTGCATGGCACAATTTGCATATTTAACAGGAACTGTGCGAGAATCTGTGATATTTCCTCTTTGACGTTTAAACAAAGTAATATCATCTGTTTATACGTGTTAAAAAATGCTACTTGGGTGCTAGTTATCCTGGTACAGTGGATGCAATAGAACACTTGTAATAGAAGAGAATATTGATCCATTAGAGTAAGATATATTACATGACATTGTGGTAGCATTGTATCAGGTTGCATTAGACTCTTCAATGTCATTCAGTTCTGAGAGAGAATTTTCAGATTCTGGTTCCTAATATTCCTACGTTCTTCAAGTGTTCTTCAAGATCAATAACATTTGTCTGAGTCTTTGGAGGTACAGTCCTTGGTTTAATACTAAGAATGGTACCACTGACAATGCAGAGCTTTCATAACACTGAACTTAAGTATAACTGGAACCTGTAGTCAAGAGGACAAGTAAGGGTGACTCTTAGCTTTCTTACTTAAGGATAAAACTTCAAAGTCAAAGTCAAGTTTATCATCATATGCACAAGTACGTGTATGCACAGGTGCAATGAATAACTTACTTGCAGCAGCATCACAGAAACATAGCGTCAGAAAAGCAACATTCACAAGAAAAACATAAATTAGACATAAATTATACACAATTTTTACAAGAAAACATAATTAGAACAAAAAAAACAAGTGTTGCTGAACTGTAGTGATTAGGGTTGTGCCGGTGGTTCAGAACCGAATGGTTAATGGGAGGTAGCTGTTCTTGAACTTGGTGGTGTGGGACTTCAGGCTTCTGTACCTTCTGCCCGATGGTAACTGCGAAAAGATGGCATGGCCCGGATGGTGGGGATCTTTGATGATAGATGATGCCACGTTGAGGCAGTGTCTCCTGTAGACATTACCAATGGTGGGGAAGGATGTGCTCGTGATGTATTGGAAAGAGTCCACTACTCTCTGCAGCTTCTTACGTTCTTGCACATTCAAATTGCTATACCAGGCCATGATGCAACCAGTCAGGATACTTTCAACAGTATATCTTTTTTTTTTCTTTTTTTTTTCAATTTTCTTTTTTTTAAATTTTAAAAAACCATAACAAAACAACAACAAAAAAATAATAAACAAAAGCAAACCAAAAACTGCAAAACAAAAAGCTGGACTGTCATATTTCTTTGGTTGAAAAACATTATTATGTCGTTAGCTCCGCTCCTCTATATTCAAATAGAAGTTTATTGAAAGGGATTTGAAAAAGGTCTACTTACATCATATGGAAATACTGAATAAATGGGCTCCAAATGTCCTCAAATTTAAGCGAAGGATCAACAGTACCACTCCTAAATTTTTCTAAGTTTAAACATGTTATAGTTTGAGAAAACCATTGAAATGTGGTAGGAGGTATAGGGTCCTTCCATTGAAATAGAATGGATCTCTTGGCCATTAATGTAACAAGTGCAATCATACGACAAGCTGAAGCAGATAGATGGCCAGAATCCATCATTGGTAATCCAAAAATTGCAGCAATAGGATGAGGTTGTAAATCAATATTCAATACAATTGAAATAATATTAAAAATGTCTTTCCAATATTTTTCCAAAAGAGGGCAGGACCAAAACATTTGTGTCAGGGAAGCCACCTCCGAATTACATCTGTCACATATAGGATTTATGTGATGATAAAAATGGGCTAACTTATCCTTAGACTTTTGGGTCCTGTGAACCACCTTAAACTGTATCAAAGAATGTCTAGCACATATTGAAGATGTATTAACTAATTGGAGAATTTTCTTCCATGTCTCTATAGGTAAAAGTATCTGAAGTTCTCTTTCCCATTCATTCTTAATTTTATCAAGTGTCTCTAGATGTATTTTCATAATCAGATCATAAATTATTGCTATCAAGCCCTTCTGATGAGGATTAAAACCTAAAATTTTTTCTGCAATTTCAATTTTATGTGGTATTGGAAAAGTAGGTAAAGTAACTTTTTAAAAATTTCTAATCTGTAAATATGGAAAAAAATGTGATCTAGGCAAATTGTATTTATTAGACAACTGTTCAAAAGACAAAAGACAATTATCAATGAATAGATCACAAAAGCATGTTATTTCCTTCATTTTCCATAAAGAAAAAGCTAAATCAATTGTAGATGGTTGAAAGAAAAAATTGGTTTGGATAGGACTCAATAAAATGAATTTATTCAATCCAAAAAAATTTACAAAATTGAAACCATATTCGTATTGTATGTTTACAATACAAATCCTTCTTTGATATTATTGATTCTAAAATTCTTTCATATATATGGCAGAATAAAAACCCAAGGTTAGGTAAGAAATATTTACAGAAATTAAAAAGGGATGGTGGTATGGCTTTGCCTAACTTTAGATTTTACTACTGGGCAATTAATATTAGATATTTAATTTTTTGGACACAAGATGGGTGTATCTTGAGCATGAGTCAGTGCAAGGGTTTTCATTGGCTTCTATTTTAGGAGCTTCGCTCCCCTTTGCACTTACTAAATTGAGTAAACAAATGATTAACCCTTTCAACAGTATATCTGTAGAAATTTGTTAGAGTGTTTGGTGACAAGCTGAACCTCCTTAACCTCCTAAGAAAGTAAAGGCGCTGGTGTGCTTTCCTTATGATTACATATACGTAGTTTGCCTTCAGTGTTAAAGTATATTAGGGGACAAGAATAAGTAAGTAGAAAAGGGAGATATATCAGGCAGTTTGGACCATTTTAATGCAAATTTATGGATTTTCTAAATGATGCAGGTAGCCTTTCATTCTTAAGTGCTAAATTACTTGAGTGGGGTGTGGAACTTCAGAGCAGAAACTACAGAAGTTCCACAACACTTTTATAGTTGGCCCTAACAATCTGACACATTTCAGCCAGGGCATTGATACCCTGCATAAGCATCTATTAAAACCAAAGTGCTGCAGATGAGGGAAGCATTATTCGACTTCATTCTTTCAATATTTTTTCTTTCAGTTAATTAAACATTTTTTGAGAGTTGGAGTGAATCTGTGATTGTGTAAAAAAGAAGCTTATTTTTCACTCGGTTTCCTGAAAACCAAAATACAGTAATTTATATATTACTTCCAAGGAAATAAAAAGCTAACACAATATTCCACTTGAAATTGCCAGCTGTGGATGTCAGACAATCAAAGGCTGTAGGGACGTGACAGGGTCAACAAAATGACATGTTGTAGGAGTTAGCTTGATAGCAAGAGCAACAATCTGCATTAATATGGAGTCTTTTATGTATAAAAACATCACAACCATCCTTTAGTGGAATGGTAAAAAGGAAAGACCAAATATTTGGCCCAAAATTTGGATTTCAAGGAGGGTCTACTACACGGAATGAGTAGAAGGCAGGCAGAAATATTTAGGGAAGGAATGTGGCTGAAGATAATACCATCAATGGTGTGGTAAAGGGGAAGCGTGTGTAGAAGCAAAACAGATTAGACGAAGGTCATAATGTGGGAAAAGCTTACAGAAACCATGAAAGGATTTAAGGACAAAAATTTAAAATTTAAGCTGCTGTAGAATTGGGAGGCAATATAGAGAACAGGACAATGGAGAAGGATGGGATGGAGTGTCTTCAGAGGATTTTGGAATAAAGGTTTATGGAGGATGGGAGAATAAGAAGGGCATTGGAATAACTGAGACTGAAGATTACATTGAACTGGAAGGTGAGCTGAGGTAGCAGTGGAAATGCGCGTTGTTACAGGGGCAGATGCTTTTGATGGAGATGATAAGAAGAATTGGGAATCAAATGTCAGATGAGATTATGAAATTCTAAATTAGCTGAGAACAGTGGATTAGAGGGGAGAAGTTTTGTTGGGGCCAAAAATGATGGTTTCACTCTTCCCACTGTTTACATGGAGGAAGTTAATCCTCAATTAAGACCAGATGCTGAATCAATGGTTGAACAGCTAAGAGAACTGGTGATGTCTGACCAATTCCTTTGGATGATGCTGTAAAGTATGTAGACTAGGGTTTCATGGGAGGTCCCTGTGGAACTTTGGAATGGGGAGGAAAGAAACTGGCAGAAATGCTCCAATCCATCTACAATTGAAATAGTTAATAATGAAACCATGCAAGGACTGTGGCAGGTAGATGAGCAGTGGAGGAGAGGATCTAGAGAACTGTGCGATGAAACATGTTAAAGGCCTCAGAAGTAGAGGGAGTGTGAGGATGAGAAAGACAATTCAGTCACAATGAATATAAGATGCAAACTAAAACTGTGAGTCAAGAGCAATGGTTGATTTATCAAGAGATGAGGAAAGAACTTGGAAAATTGTTCCTTAGGTAATTAAATGAGCCAATATTACAGCACAAGATTAAAATAAAATTTGAAATACATGTGCACCCTCTAGTGGGTGAAAGAAATGATCTATAATGTTTGCACTGAAACAACCAAGCAGAATTGTAACACCCATATGCATCATGATTATAGTCCACAAAATCTCCTCATATATTTTGTTCCATGGCAAATATATTAATTTTTTTATAAATGACAATAAGAAAGGTGGTGATTCAATTGTAAAAGCTGTTTATGGCCAACAGTGGCTGATGGATTTCTTCCTTTGTCTATTCTATGAAGCTGTTAGTTGTAATCTTGAAAATTGGGAGGGCAGCATATTTTGACATATTATAGTATTTACTCTTGATACCAAGATATTTGACAAGATGCCAAGTCTCAGGAGGCCAAACAGCACTCAAAAACAGCATTCAAATGTTTCTCTTTTCCCTCCTTTTTTTTGCATGTACACAGAACAGCGCTGGTGAAAATTGGCTTAACTCAATTTTAGCAATATTGTACTCATTTCTGGATGTCTTGGCACCCATCAGAAAATTTGTCTCCGGACACTTTGGTGGGATTTTCATTTCCCCTATCATGGTTTTTCCTGAGTAAACTCCCAAGATGACGTCCACAGTAGGACAACAGGTAAAATTCATCTCCAGCATAATTTTCAATGTCACAGGCTTGTAAAAATAAGAGTTCTTATTTGTTCACTGATTTTACTAACCCTGATTCTGCTGAATCTATGCCATCAAAGGACCAACATTCAAACTGTATTGTTTGTCCTCCCTGAAATCTGTGACCTTCTGCAACCTCAAATACAACTTCACAAGTTTGCCTTGACTGCTTTGTTCATGGAGGTTTGGGTCATCTACTATTCAAATGTCAACAAGATATATTGTTAAGGAAAGGCTTAATGTATATAGTTAAGGAAAAGGGGAATTGAGGCAAGGTGGGAAGAGGTAATTGAAGTGGGAGGCTTTGTGAATTATAAACACTACAGAAGACCAGTTGAACTCAACAAGCTGTTGTGATTTCACTGTAAATGCTAGGTTGATCTATGACATTCTTGAAGAAGTGGCCAGCTGCAGAGATGAATAGCAGGATTCATCAAGATCCAGAGTTTTGCCTTATACTCAAAACTCCCTAAAGATGACACCTGAAACCCATTCCTTTGACCAAAATATTTTCTTGTGTTACGCTCAGCTTTATTTCATAATTCTACAATGTGGTGCCCTGGACTGTTTTACTACTTAGAACATAGAACATTACAGCACAGTACAGGCCCTTCGGCCCATGATGTTGTGCCAACATTTTATCCTGCTCTAAGATCTATCTAACCCTTCCCTCCCACATAGCCCTCCATTTTTCTATCTAAGAGTCTATCTTAGATACGTGTCTATCTAAGAGTCTCTTAAATGTCCCTAATGTATCTGCCCCCACAACCTCTGCTGGCAGTGTGTTCCATGCACCCACCACTCTCTGTGTAAAAAAAACTTACCTCTGACATCCCCCTTATATCTTCCTCCAATCACCTTATAATTATGTTCCCTCGTGTTAGCCATTTTCGCCCTGGGAAAAAGTCTCTGACTGTCCATTCGATCTATGCCTCTTATCTTACTTTAAAGGTATTATATAAATACTTTATTATTTAAAGACAAAAATACCATGCATAACTTTCAAAATTAGTGTCAGTCAACTAAAGCTAATGTTAACTTCTCAATGGTCTTTCCATTAAGTTTTCTACACTAACCATTGGAATATATTGTGATGACCAGCAGTTCACCTATTTTTCCACCTTCAGTAAAGTTCCTCACTTGGTGCATTTAGGTATGTTAGGGTCTGTCATTTGTCCCAGCATGAGCCAAGACACACACGTGGGAAGAAACAGTTAGAAGTGCTCATGCATTGGGCATAGTTATGAGTGGAATCTGGACATTTGGTGTATGTGCTTGTCTGAGGAGCTAATGGTGAAAGTTACCATCTGTGGGATTATGACTGAATGCCTGTAGGTCAGAATCCCACCTCAACATTATGCATTGACCAAAAGCATCTGGGAGCAGAAGGGAGTGAGTATCTATTTCAATGGGGTGGGTGAAATTAACTTCAACTGTCAAATTAAACTTTTAATGATTATTTAGGACCATTTGATCAATAGTGGCATTGAATAGTGCCTGTACCCCTTCCCAGAGGGTTGCCAGGAGTGCTAAAAGATGTTGCTGACTTTTTGATAGTAAAGATAAGTTCATGACCTCCTCTGGCACCATGCCACCCCAAGGGTGCCACAGCAGAGAACTTGATGCATAATACAGAATGACTGAAACTACCCTACTTCCAATATACACAAATGTTCCATTTTTTTTTACATAAAATGTCACAGAAGGGACTGAGAAGTACTAATTTGAAGGGTTGTTTTTTTAATACATTGTTGTGATATCACTTTGAAACAAAAATAGTTCTGGCAAAGACTTATACCCAAAATGTTAATTTGCATTTTCTTTCTGTTGCTGCTGACTCTCAGCTGCTTTGTACAATCAGCATATTCTATTTTGATGCTATGTTGCATATCTTAATATTGCAGTTCTGAAATTGTTTTTATAGGTAGAAGGATGAAAAGCAGATCAGAATAATGACATTATTATACTGGTGTAACATGGCTAGCATAAGGGGATACTAATTGTAGCATCTATTAGTTAGTAGTAACCTAACGTCCAGGTTCAGGACAATTTGAGGCGGAACATGCAAAAAAAAATCATTGTCCCTGTGCAAGTAAAGTATATAAATTAAAGGAACAGGAAGCTGCAGAAATTGGCTCTTTTACCTGACAATCAAAATGTAAAATACTACCTGAAAGCTCAGCCAAAATCTTCCCAAAGTTCATCACCCCATCTCTGACACCATTCTAATATGTTTGCTCTTCAGGAAACTTCCAGATCAATTGCTGCCAGACGCTATTTATATTGACATCTTGAGTGTTAATTGGTTCTGGTTTCCAGAACCTTAGAATTTGCATATGAGCTCAATATTGCTGAGAATATTTCCTGTGATCTCTTCTCCCTGAGGGAAGTAGTGGACAAGACCGTGCTGACTCCTGGAAGAGAAATCCTTTGCCAGTTCAAGACATGCAGTAGCTGTTTAAGAATATGTTCAAGTTGTTGAAAACTGGCGCAATGCAATAAGTATTTCTGGAATACCTTAATCCTTTCCTTGATATTAAATGTATTAATGCTTCTCTTGGTGCCTTAAAAAATATCTACATTGTTTTGAGTCTAAAATCTCACATACACACCTCCCCTGGGCTTAAAGATTTTACCTTAAAGCTTTCAGAGTTGTAAAAATGTAAAGGTAGATAAAATTTCATGAAAATGCATGATCAATGTTCTATATTTTATGTGGACACAAAGGAAATTATACTTGCATATGTCTGAATTGCCATAGCCCATCATTACGCTTTTCTGTGTTTTGCAGATGAACATCGCATATGTTCCACAAGAACAAAATGCACAATCTACCTAATGTGTATACACAGATTGAGACTTAGGCTGGTTATTGTTGAAGTTGCATAGTATTCAAGGGCAGCATAGTGGTGCAGGTAGAACTGCTGCCTCACAGCACCAGCGACCCAGGTTCAATCCTAACCTTTGGTTCTGCCATTGTGGAGTTTGCAATTTCTCCCTGTAACTGCGTGGATTTACTGAAGGCGCTCCCATTTCCTCCCACATCCCAAAGGTGTTCAGGGTGGTAGTTGAATTGGTCCCTAGTGTGTAGGTGAGTGGTGGGGTCTGGGTGGAGTTGATGAGAATATGGGGAGAATAAAAAAAATGAATTAATGTAGGATTAGTGTAAATGGGTGGCTGATGGTCAGTGTGGACTCAAAGGGCTGAAGGGCCTGCTTTTGTGTTGTGTGTCTCTATGACTCTATGTGTGTGAAGTAAATATGTCCTTATTTGTTTAGATACTTACAAGTTTTGTAAAAGGTATGTTATTCAAGAATACAAATTTGATTGAGTTTTTTGAAGTGGTGACCAAGAGGATTGATGAAGGCAGGGCAGGTCCTCAAGGTCAGAATACATAGGATCCAGGGTGAGATAGCAAATGGATACAAAATAGGCTCTATGGTAGGAGGCAGAGGGTGGTAGTGGAGGTTTGCTTTTCAGATTGGAGATCTGTAAGCAGTGCTGTGCTGCAGGGATTGGTGCTGAGTCCCTTATTGGCAAGTGTGAAGCTTATTGGCAAGTATGCTGCTTTGGGAAGTTAAACCAGGGCAGGGCGTACACAGTAAATGCCAGGAGACTGGGGAGTGTTACTGAACAGCAGGACTTTGGGGTAAAAGTACATAGTTCCCTGAAAGTGGTGACACAGTGTTGAAGAAGGCATATAGTATGCTTATCTTCATCAGCTGAGGCATTGAGTATAGGAGTTGGGACATCATGATACAGTTGTATAAATCATTGGTTAGGCGATGCTTGAGATATTGCATGCAGTTCTAGTCACAATGTTATTGGAAGGTTGTAATTCAGCTAGAGAGGGTGCAGTAAGACTCACAGGAATGTTGCCTAGATTGGAGGGCTTGAGTTATAAAGAGAGATTGGATAGCCTGGGACTGTTTTCCCTGGAGCATTGGAGACTGAGGGGTGACCTTACAGAGGTTTATAAAATTATGAGAGACATAGAAAGGGTATATATTTACAGTCAAGGTAGTAGAGGGCATAGGTTTAAGATTAGAGAGGGAAGATTTAATGAGGATCTGAGGGGCATCTTTTTCAGACAGAGGATGGTGGGTATGTGGAATAAGGTGGTAGAGGAGGTGGTAGAGGTGCGTACAATTACAATATTTAAAAGACATTTGGACAGGCACAAGGATAGGAAAGGTTTAGAGGGATATGGGCCAAATGCATTCTGAGTTAAATAGTAGACCTTTTCTGGTTCTTCTAACCTCCCAAGAAGAAGGAGTTTGCTAATGTGTAGTTTGGTCCAACTGTTAACGTTCCTGCTAGAAGAATAAAGGTACAAGCCTTACACAGAGAATTTTTAAAAAGGACATCATTGAAATATTGAGATAAGGAAAGATGAGCTTAAACAAGGAAGGTAACCTAAGGTCCAGTCTACCATTCAGGTTAATGTTGAGGATTCTACAACATTATTTGAAGCATTCTCACATAGGCTCGGTCAGCATTTCTTTCTTATAGTGGACAACATCCTTCCCTCAAACATTAACACAAAACAGATTAAGTAGCTGTTCATCTCATGACTTTTGGCAGGAAATTGTTTGTGAAGAATGACCATAATTAATATATTTTAAGAATACGTGAATATAAGAAGGTGAAGCAGGAGCAAGTTGTCTAGGCTCTCATATCTGTTCCATCATTCAATAAGATGATTCATGATCTTTTACCTCAGTGTCACTTTCTTGCACCAACTTTGTATCCCTTTAATGTTAACTTTTTTAAACAGAAAACAAATCCAGTTTATGCAGTGCTTTGGGACAGTTTGAGGTAAAACAAATGCAAGAGCTATTAATCATCCTTCTATTAGTAAATGTTGAATTAATGCTGTGAGATGGTATCTCAGGTATTGGTTGCTCTTCAGTAGTTATTCATGTACTTTTTAGAATTCATTTTGGGATGTGACTGAAGCTGGCACACTGCTGGTTACTGACCATCTCCAGTTATTTCACACTTGTTCTCTTTCTCTTGAACTGTTGCAGTTCTTGTAGCTCCTACAATGTTAATAATGACTTGTATTTCTAACAGATCTCTAATGTAATGAAGCATCCCAAGATGCTTAAAGTATTGCCAAAGTAAGATCTGATACTGAGCAACATAAACAAATGACCAATGGCTTCGTCAAACAGGTAGATTTTAAGGAGAATCTTAAAGCAGGAGAGAACAGTAGGGTGATGAAGAATCTTGATGAAGGAACAATGAAGCATGTTGATACATATGAACATACTAACAACATGGGTTAAGTCGGGGGATGTGCCACTTGGAGGGCACATGAAGGTAGTAATGTCTGCCAAACAATTATAATACTTTGTTCATCACCATATACACAACCATTGTCCTATTCAAAAGTATGTGATCTTCTGCAAGATGTGAAAAAATATAAAAGTTCAGGTCAATGTGAGCAATATATATCTGAGAAATTCTTCACTATCATATCCAGGTGTGGGAAAATAAAGAAGGGAACTCTGAGTCCCCTAAAATGCCTAGTTTTGTAAGAGTTATGTTCATATCAGACAGAACAGGATTGGAATTAGAATTGGCTTATTAGTTACATGTACCAAGGTACAGTGAAAAACTTGTATTGCATACTGTTCATACAGATCAATTCTTATATACAGTGCATTGAGGTAGTACAAGGTAAAATACAGAATGCAGAGCAAAGTGTCACTGCAAAGTGTAGTGCAGGTAGACAATAAGGTGCAAGGTCATAACTAGGTAGTTTGTGAGGTCAAGAGTCCATCTTATCGTACTAGGGAACCATCCAATAGTCTTATAACAGTGGGATAGAAGCTGTCCTTGAGTCCGGTGGTATGTGCTTCCAGGCTTTTGTATCTTCTGTCCGATGGGAGAGGGGAGAAGAGAGAATGTCTGGGGTGGGTGGGGGTCTTTGATTATGCAGGTTGATTTACCAAGGCAGCGAGAAGTGTAGACAGTCCATGGAAGGGAGGCTGGTTGCCGTGATGTGCTGAGCTGTGTCCACAACTCTCTGCAGTTTCTTGCGGTCATGGGCAGAGCAGTTGCCATACCAAGCTGTGATACATCCAGATAGGATGCTTTCTATGGTGCATCGATAAAAATTGGTGAGTGTCGAAGGGGACATGCCAAATTTCCTTAACCTCCTGAGGTAGTAGAGGTGCTGGTGAGCTTTCTTGGCCATGGTGTCTACGTGGTTGGACCAGGAAGTGCTATTGGTGATGTTCACTCCCAGGAACTTGAAGCTCTCAACCCTCTTGACCTCAAGACTGTTGATGTAGACAGGAGCATGTGCACCACCCCCACCCCCCCCCCCTTCCTGAAGTCAATGACCAGCTCTTTTGTTAACATTAAGGGAAAGGTCGTTGACATAACACCATGTCACTAAGCTCTCTATCTTCTTCTTGTACTCCAACTTATCGTGATTTGAGATACGGCCCCCTGCCGTGGTATCATCTGCAAGCTTGTAGATGGAGTTAGAGCAGAATTTGGCCAAGCAGTCATGAGTGTATAGGGAGTAGGGTAGGGGGCTGAGGACACAGCCTTGTGGGGCACCAGTGTTGAGAATAATCATGGTGGAGGTGTTGCTGCCTATCCTTACTGATGTGGTCTGTTGATCAGGAAGTCAAGGATCCAGTTGCAAAGGGAGGTGTTGAGTCCCAGGTCTCGGAGTTTGGTGATGAGTTTGCTTAGAATTATAGTATTGAAGATGGAGCTGTAGTCAATAAACAATAGTCTAACATAGGTCTCTTTACTGTCCAGGTGCTCAAGAGGTGAGTGTAGGGCCAGGGAGATTTTGGCTTCTTTTTGAAGGTATTCAGACAATTGGCACCATTACAGCTCTACTATTCTTTGGGGAAAGAACCACCTCTTGGCATTTAAACTGTATTTGGCTTTAAACGCTTTAAAATGCAACTCTTGGTTCTCCTTAACCTATTTAACAAAACCGACCATCAACTGGATCACAATCTATTCCCTCCATTGTCTTACAAACTTGATTCAATTCACTAACAAGTCTACACTTTTGTAAATTTTTCGTATCCTGATAATTAATAAGCTTCATCCTGGAATTAGCCAGGTGGCCATCTCCACCATTTCCAAAGCTTCAACATCATTCACAATGTATGCTTAA
This sequence comes from Pristis pectinata, assembly GCF_009764475.1. Classification (NCBI taxonomy): domain Eukaryota; kingdom Metazoa; phylum Chordata; class Chondrichthyes; order Rhinopristiformes; family Pristidae; genus Pristis; species Pristis pectinata. Next base: position 56,077,253 of record NC_067414.1, on the reverse strand, counting down.
GTGAGGGTGATGTGCCACTTAGAGGGCACATGAAGGCGGTAATGTTCCCTTGACATTGGTGTTATCACTAGCAGAAGTTGCCAGACTGCTAGGTGCTACTACTTTAGGATTGGTGAACAATTGCAATGTTGTGCATCATGCAGTTGCATGAAGTGGAAAATTAGTGAAGTGACTTGCTGTATGGTGTTGAACTTGCTTCTTGCAGCCAAGGGACTACCCAATATTGATCTGATCCTTATAGTTGGTAATGAGGCTCTGAGGGATTAGCAAGTGAGCCATTTGTTGCTGAGCACCCAGTCTCCCTGCTGTCCTTGCAATTACAAAGTTGAAATGGGTAGCAGAGCACTCATCCTAAATGATTCCACTGATGGGCTGAACATTCTCTTCTTAAAGATTGTCATTATCCAGCACTTATGAGGCTTGCATTACCTGCTACTGGTCAGCCAGAGCTGGTATATATTGTCCAAGTCCTCTTGCACATAAAGAATTTCATTGTTGCAATTCTGAATGTATCATCTCCAGGTGATCCGGTTTCCTCCCACATTCCAAAGACGTACGGGTTAGGAAGTTGTGGGCATGCTATGTTGGCGCCGGAAGCGTGGCGACACTTGCGGCTGCCCCCAGAACACTCTATGCAGGGATGCATTTCACTGTGTGTTTCGATGTACATGTGATTAATATCCACTTTAATGGGTTTTGCTTTGATTTCCTATTGATATCAGCGTGGGAACATAGTTGCTGTTTCATATTAAGGACAGGTACATCCAACTATCCTCTGGTATTCCACTTTTGCATCCACACCTGACTCAAACCTGTGATAAGGTTGTGAAGTTGTGTGGTTCTGGTACAACCTATACTGAGCATCAGTGAGCAAGTTATCAGTCAGCTGGTAAAACATGATTTGACTTGATTTGTTGCATTACTTCCCTGCTGTTTAGGAAAAGATTAATAGAGCAGATATTGATCAGGTTTGATATCTCTGGGTTTACATGCATAAACCACACTTTGTTAATTTGCCACATTGTCAGATAAGTGCTACAGTCTTGAAGTGGTGCAACAGTTAGCCTAAGGAACTGTTAAGTTCTGTGCAGAGATGTTTACAAGGATAATAGTCTTTGCCATGCCCAGTGCACTTAGCTGCTTCTTAATGTCATATGAAGTGAACAGCATTGACTGTACAACTGTCAGGGAGTGTGGAAGGATTATGCTATGTTTTTACTTTGTACATTAATGATTTGGATGATGGACTAAATGGTTTTGTGGCTCAGTTTGCAGATGACACCAAGATAGGTGGAGGAGTAGGGAGTATTGAAGAAACAGGAAGGTTGCAGAGAGACTTAGATAGTTTAGGAGAATGGGCATAGAAATGGCAGATGAGATTCAATGTTGAGAAATGTGCCGTTGTACACTTTAAGAATTAAATGGGCAGATTATTATCTAGATGGGGAGAAAATTCAAAGTACAGAAGTGCAAAGGGACTTGGGGGTACTCTTGCAGGATACCCTAAAGGTTAACCACCAAGTCGGATCGGCGGTAAAGAAAGTGAATGCTATGTTGGCATTCATTTCGAGAGGTATAGCGTGTAAAAGTAGGGAAGTGTTGATAAGGCTCTGTGGAGCACTGGTGAGACCTCATTTGGAATACTGTGTGCAGTTTTGGGCCCCATATCTTAGGAAGGATGTACTGATGTTGGAGAGGGTTCAGGGGAGATTTACGAGGATGATTCCCGGAATGAAAGGGCTTACTTATGATGAGTGTTTGTCAGCTCTTGGACTGTACTCACTGGAGTACAGAAGAATGAGAGGGGACCTCATAGAAACATTTAGAATGTTGAAAGGACTGGACAGAGTAGATGTGGTTAAGCTGTTTCGCTTGGTGGGTGAGTCCAGGACTAGAGGGCACAATCTTAGAATTAGAGGGTACCGGTTTAAAACAGAAATGAGAAGAAATTTCTTTAGCCAGAGGGTAGTGAAATTATGGAATTCTTTGCCACGTACAGCTGTGGAGGCCCAATCATTGGGGGTGTTTAAGGAGGAGATAGATCGGTATCTAATTAGTCAAGGTATCAAGGGATATGGGGATAAGGCCGGAAATTGGGACTAGATAGGAATAGTTTTAGTTTAGCTCATGGAACAGACTCGATGGGCCAAATTGCCTACTTCTGCTCCTTTGTCTTGTGATCTTGTAACAATATCTACTCACCAATTATGGTTAGAGAAGTTTCAAACACACCAGCCCTTCTTGCTAAAATCCACCATGCTTGAGGATGGGGTTGAACATAGAACGTCTTCTCACACTTGTTGCCCAAGGGCCCATCTTGGCTGAATGTAGTAGGGCTGTATAATTTGTCTCTGTCTGTGTCAGTATCTATATGGTGTGAGATTGCAGAACTCTGAAAGACAGAGGGATCTGAGTATCCTTGTGCATGATTCACAAAAAGCAATAATGTAGGTATAGCAGGTAATTATGAAAGTTATTGTTTATTGTGAGAGAAATTGAATATAAAAGTAGGGAAGTTATTATTCAGTTATGTAGGAAACTTATGAGACTTCCTCCAGAGTACTGTGCACAGATTGGCTTCCCTATTTAAGGAAGGATGATAATGCATTGAAAGCAGTTTAGAGAATGCCTGGAAAGAGGGGGTTGTCTTTGGTGAAAAGTTGGATAGGCTAGGCTTGCATCTGCTGAAGTTTAGAAGAGGAAGAGAGAACTTAAATGAAACATACGATACTGAGGGACTTGACAGTGTGGACATGGAGAGGATGTTTTCTCTTGTAGGAGAATCTAGAACTAGAACTAGATTCTCCTACAAGAGAAAACTTTTGTTTAAGAATGAGGGGTTGCCTGTTTACAACAGATGAGGCACAATTTTTTCTCTCTAATTTGCGACACTTTGGAACCCCCTTCCTCATAGAAAGATGAATGAAGAGTCTTTGTATATTTCTATGGCAGAGGTAGATTCTTGATAATCAAGGGGATTACCAGAGGTTGGCAGGAATGGAGAGTTGAGGTTACAGTGAGATCAGCCATGACCTTATCGAATGGTAAGAACAGATAAGAGCTGGCCACCTTCTGCTCCTAATTCACATGAATGTATGCCTGCCACAGTCTACATGATGTGTCTATGCCTGTATCATTTGTGGTTTATTTGTGGCCAGATACATGGTGAGTATTTGTGTGTCTGAGGCTGTGTGTGTGTCTGTGCATTGTGAATTGCAATCTGTCTGAGCTGTGAGCAGCTGCTAGAAAAATGAGGCATGTTTTGCAAGGCTGCAGTTGACAGCTAGAGTTAGAAATATTCACCCTGACTAAATATTTGAGAACACAATTTTTTTCCTCCACCTTTCCTAGCTCTTACATGGCTCTCTGCTGGCTATGATTGCTGTTGCCACTTCCTGTCACTGGGGCTTCATTTTGATCTCTGGTGCAGAGTGCAGGCTTCCTCCTTTCCACCCAGTTTTTGTCAATGAAAGACTGAGGTTGTGGGGAAAGTGTGTGTGTGTGGGGTGGGGGGGGGGGGGGGGGGTTGGTGGTGGTGGAGGTTAGCACTCCATCCACAGCTGACTTTTCTGCATCTATCTGTCCAGAGTGCACCACAGACTTCCGGTAGCACTGTAGTTAGTACTGTAATTTAGTGGTTGGGTGCCCTCTAAGGGCTAGTGCCCTTGATTATTGAATGAATGAGTCAGAGTGTGTTGCAGTACTAATAATCACTACTCAATCAGCACCAAGCTAAACAAAAACACTGCATGCAGAGAATATATTGTGTTACATTTGGAATTGAATGCCACTTCCCAGGTGAACTGGTGTGAACAGGCATTGGATCACCATGAATCACAGGTTTAATGCCATTGATGTGCAGATGAATTTATAGGTCTACTGCATTTACTTTTACTTTTCCGTTCAGCCGGAGCTCAAACAGCCAATTCACACCTCTATTCCATTCATTCCTATTGGAGGAGATGGAATTCCTGAGATAGGGATTGACACATGATATTTTCTGGGGCTGTGGCTCCCAACAGAAGTAGATAGTAGATCTCACGTGCAGTTTGATAAAGACCTATTAGTGAGGCTACTGACATTAGCTGCTGAAGTAAGTATGGCGATTAGCCACCAACCTGTCTTCCAGATGTGGGACATGATTTATTTTCTATTAAAGAGGAGTTACACTGTGCCAAAGATCACAAAGTGAAGAGTCTGAAAGTGGCTTTTGTAAACCCAATGAGATCAACTGATGTAATTGGAGGAAGGATTTCTATGTAGTAATGACTTTTGTAATGCATGCCATATTAATTACTCTAAAAGGGTTATACACCGAAATAAATAGGAATATTTATTAATTAACTGGAAATACTCAGTTGATAAAATGCATTTCAAAAATGACAAGAGAATAGAACTGAAAAATATAATGCCTGTAGCATATTTAAATTTTCTCACCCCATCTTTTAATAGAGCACTACATTTGGAAAATATGTGCCTATGTATCAATGAAAAGTATGCTGTCATCAGTATCACTTCGATATTTGGCACCTGAAATGTTTTGGCTAGAAAGACAGCAATTAGGATTACAGCCTTCAGTATTCCCCACTGTTAACTCCACCTAACTTTCCAGAGTCATGGAGAAAGCAGTCTGTATACACTAAGTGGATCCCTGCATCTTAGATACCAATCAGCTGGTTGGTGTCTAAGCTGCTCTAAGTGCCAGAAGAGATGCCAGGTTTCACCACCACACCACATCTTCTCACCCCAGCAACCTCATTTGTTCCCTTTAAGGAAGTTAATAATAGTATGTTAAATTTATTCTGTTGTTAATAATGTGTAACATCTCTCATATCACCATCATCTACATCAGTGGTGCTTTGGTCAAGATGGTTGAGAGCTTCAACTTCCCGGTAGTGAACAACACCAATAGCCTGTCCTGGTCCAACCATATAGACGCCACGGGCATGATAGCTCACCAGGGCTTCTACTTCCTCAGGAGGTTAAAAAAAATTTGGTATATCCGTTTTGACACTCACCAATTTTTATCAATGCATCCTAGAAAGCATCCTAACTGGATGCATCATGGCTTGGTACAGCAGCTGCTCTGCCCATAACTGCAAGAAACTGCAGAGAGTTGTGGACGCAGCTCAGCACATCATGGAAGCCAGCCACCCCTCCATGGACTCTGTCTATTCTTCTTGCTGCCTCAGTAAAGCAGCCAACATAATCAAAGACCCCTCCCACCCCGGACATTCTCTCTTCCCCCCCTCTCCCATCGGGCAGAAGATACAAAAGCCTGAAAGCATGTATCACCAGGCTCAAGGACAGCTTCTGTCCCACTGTTATAAGACTATTAAATGGTTCCCTAATAAGATAAGATGGGCTCTTGACCTCTCAAGCTACCTCATTATGACCTTGCACCTTATTGTCTACCTGCACTGCACTGCACTTTCTCTGTAGCTTGACACTTTATTCTGCATTCTGTATTGTTTTACCTTGTACTACCTCAATGCATGGTGTAATAAATTGATCTGTATGAATGGTATGCAAGTTTTTCACTGTACCTTGGTACAAGTGACAATAGTAAACCAATACATGTTGAACAGCGTGTTTCACTCACGTGTGAAAGAAAATCGTCAATAATTAGCAAAGAACCATAATTAGTGCAAAAACCTTCCTCTGTATCCTGAAGCAGAAACTACTAACTGAATAGGCTTAGAATGAATCTAATTACTTCAACCACCAAAATGAATGCAAAAAATCTTTAAAAAGTAGTATTTGAATTGATTACATGCTCAAGTTCATCACAATCATGTAGAGCAACCAATGACTCTGCAGACATGGGAGGCCAGTTCCTCAATGTGAGCATACCCATGCACCCCGTGAAAATGGATAGCTCAAACACCTGATCTGTAACATTTACTTCACAATTTTAAAAGTATGGTTTTGACTGGCAAGGCCAGCATTTCTTGTTAACTCTACTTGTCGTTGAGAAAGTGGTGGTAAGTTACCTTCTTTAAACACTAGAGACTCCATGGTGAAGGATACATTGCTAAGTTGGGATGATGTGCAAATTGGAGGGAACCTGCAAGTGATGGTGTTCCCATACGCTGGCAGTCCTGGTCTTTCTTTGCAGCAGAGGCTGCAAGTTTGTGAGGTGCTGTTGGAGTAGCCTAGGCAAGTAATTGCAGTGCATGTTTTAGATGGCATGCCCTGTACTCATGATGAGTTGGTCATGGAGGGGGTGAATGTTTAGGGCAAAGCATCAAGAACCAATCAAGTGGTTTAGGTAACATGCAGCAAACCTGTTATATGGTGTATATCAGTGAACTTTTTCACCTCTTCACTCTTTCAGCAGTCTCGCCCACTGGGAACTGTTGTCACATGGTTTCTATACTCCAACTTTAGATGTTTCTCATTAAAGTTGTGATTTAACACTGAAGCATTTCATTTGCTTTTCACCTAGTTGTGTCTATGTAATTTTAATGAATTATTTGCTCTGCTGTGTTTTCTCCTCTAGAATTCCTTTCACAGAGATTTCTTCTCCCACATTTGTTTTACTAACACCACTTGCTTCATCAGCAACAAATGGGTGGTGATGGATTGGCCACTCATCATGTGCTCCATGTGATTTCTTTTCCTTTCCATTGTCAGACACAGATCCATTCTGGCTAATCTCACACAATGTCCAAAATGGCAATTTCACTGAGCACTGCAACAGAAGAGGAAAAGGGTGAGAGCACTTGCACTGCAAGAGCCTGCAACCATTCAGACTCATCTTGAATGCCAACATTTCACACCCAAGCATACCCAGTAGGCCTAATTTCACAATGTGTGTCTCACAATGGAAGTAGCCACAGTTGTGTTATTCCCAATCTTCCAGCACACTCAACATACCAATGGCTGTGAAGGTGAACACACCATTAATATTTCTGCAGCCAGACCTTTGCAGACCATTGTACTTGCCACATCAATCAATCTTTGGTGCATAAATGAATAATACTATTGATGCCACTAAACCTTTCTCACAAAGGAAATACTTTCATCATTTTCCCATGGAAAGGAGATACCATAGGGAGCAGTGTATCTACTGGCTTCAGCAAAGTACATGGAGGGTGGAGGGCAGAGGGAGGTGTGTGCTCATTGTGTAGCTGTCAACCCCCTTCATTCAGGACTGAGAAATCAATTATTAAAAAAAAACTCTGATGTTTGAGGCTCAGGCAATACCAGAGGTGGAACTTCATCTCATTGCGATTGAATATCACAACACAACATTTATGTATGATACAATTCCAATTAATAAAGCTTACATTTTCTAGATCATACTCACTGTAGCCACAATGTATCCTCAATGAAAGAAGTGGATGTTTGAGTGTGGATGGTGTGATAAAAAACTGGCTGCTTTATCCTTAATGACTCTAAGCTTCTTGAGTGATGCTGAGTTTACACTCAATCAAGCAAGTGGAAACATTCCATTACCTTCCTTCCTTCTGCCAAAAGGTGAGTCTATTGCTGCAGAACACCCAGACTCTTGTAGCTTTAGTCCAGTTAAACATTTGGGCAGTTTTGACCCCCAGAATGTTGATATAGGAAGAGAGGGCTATGGGTAAACCTAGTAATTTCTAAGGTAGGGACATGTTCGGCACAACTTTGTGGGCCGAAGGGCCTGAGTTGTGCTGTAGGTTTTCTGTGTTTCTATGAATGTCATGTGAGGACAGACAGACTCTCCCTTATTAAAGATAGTTACATTTTGACATATGTGTGCAAATGTTGCTTATCATTGTGACGTTAGTGAATAATGAAAATTGCAAAATTATGCATTCCTTGAAATTAATAGATTTACAAATTAAGAGTATTGGGTAACTCTCCTTTATAAAGTAGTCTATTTGAGAGAATGGATCTGAGCCTGTTCTCTGCAGTAGTGTTAAAAATCGATATCTGACATTTACGATGGTTTTGGTGAAATAATAGCCACAGTGACGAGTCTGGAATCATTACTGTTCAACCTCAGGTAATTCATTACGTAACTTTTTAGAAGAGTAGGAAATTGTCCAACCAACTGGATGAGCAGCAGAATGATTGAAGGTGGCATGTGCTTGTCAGCTTCTTGATATTAACTGAATGAACTTCAACAGAACCCAAGCGTGAACTGTTGCAATGAATACTTGAGGAGTGTTTCTTTAGGGAGAGAGTATACACTCTAGATCAGGGAAATCTAAAGTCTACATAAATGGTTTTTATAGTAGTTTGGTTTCAACAAGCTTATGCATGGAATGGAGTTCTTCATGTATCAGAAGCTGGCTAACCAGAAATAAACATGATTATTCAGTGGAGTTGTAGCAATTGCCTCAGGCTGCTCTGGTCTACAAATCAGAGCAGAAGGTTTCCAGAAAGGGATCAAGCGTAAGTTCCAGAATGGAACATTTTTATACACATGGAATTTTTTTTACTCACCATGAAGCACAATCCATGTATCCTGAATTGAAACAGACAGCGTTTAAAAATAAACCGCATTCAAGTGGAGTGCCTTTCAGGTTTTCTCTGTGAATCTTCCTTGGTAAATATTGACAGGCCCTGGGAACAATTTTAACTTTCTCCAGATAGTGTTAGCTGTGTAAAGGAAAACAATACACTCTCTTCAGAAACATTTTGTTAACAATGAAACAGATGTGCTAGTAGATCAGAGAACACAGAAACAAAGAAACAGAATACTTAATCCTTCTGACACTTTCTGGTAATGTACTGGGTGAGAAATTCAGAACAAAATACTGCTACATTGTTGAAAGTCTGGGTGCCTTAGTTCCTGTTGGGAAATTTGTCTCCCATTATTTTCAGCAGGATTCTCATTCTCCAAGCGCATCTTTTTCGGGGTAAAATTCATCCAAATGACATAAATGGTGGTGCAAAATCTGTCTGCAGTGATATTTTCAACCTCGCTGGTCTGATAAAAGACATTTTTTTTATTTGCTCACAGTCCAACCAGATTTTACTAACAGCAATTTCCCAGAAAGTATGCTATTTAAGGCAACACTTAAAACTGCAGGGAGATTGCCGACCTCCTGAGCTCAAATACAGTCTCACATGTGTGCCTTAAATGCTTTGCTCATAGAAGGTCATGATTACTCTCAGCTTCCTGTACTCAGGATCATTTCAGGCTGCTGCTGCTGACCTCTGCCACATCTTGTGGTAGCTGCTTACATCTGGAGTGCTGTGTACAGTATGGATCTCCTTATTTAAAGAAGGATGTTAAATTTGTTGGAAACGATTCAGAGAAAGTTTACTAGTCCATTACCTAGAATGGGCAATTTTATGAGGAAAGGTTGGACAGACCAGGCTTGTATCCATTGGAGTTTAGAAGAGTGAGAGGTGACTTCATTGAAACATATTAGATCCTGAGGGTTATTAACTGGGTGCATGCAGAGAGGATCTTTTTGGGGGAGAATCTAGAGATGTAAGGGTCAAAGGAAGGTTATTGATGAAGCAGCTTAAGTTGGTTATGGCTATGACACTGCCCTGAGGAACTAAATTGGTAAATTGGTTTATTATTGTCACATGTATGGAGGTACAGTGAAAAACTACGTTTTGCATGCCATCCATGCAGATTATTTCATCCCATTAGTACAATGAGGTAGTACAAGGGAAAAGCAATAACAGAATGCAGAATAAAGTGTTACAGTTACAGAGAAAGTACAGTGCAGGCAGACAATAAGGTGCAAGGCCATGATGAGGTAGATTGTGAGGTCAAGAGTCCAAATTATTCTACAAGGGAACCATTCAATAGTCTGATAACAGCAGGATAGAAGCTGTCCTTCAGCCCAGTGTTACATGCTTTCAGGCTTTTGTATCTCCTACCTGATGGGAGGGGGGAGAAGAGAGAATGTCCTGGGTGGGTGGGTCTTTGATTATGTTGGCTGCTTTACTGAAGCAGTGAGAAGTGTAGACAGAATCTATGGAGGGGAGGCTGGTTTTCATGATGTGCTGAGCTGCATCTACAGCTCTCTGGAGTTTCTTGCAGTTTCAGGCAGATCTGAATCAAAATCAGAATTAGAATCAGATTTATTATCACTGACTTAGATGACGTGAAATTTGTTGCTTTGCGGCAGTGGTGCAGTGCAAGACATAAAAGTTACTATAAATTAAAAAAATAAATAAATAGTGCAGTGCAAAAAAAAGGAATAATGAGGTGGTGTTCATGGGTTCATGAACCGTTCAGAAATCTGATGGTGGAGGGGCAGAAGCTGCTTCTGAATCATTGAGTGTGAGTCTTCAGGCTCCTGTACCTCCTCCCAGAGGAGGTAGTAACAAGAAAAGGGCATGTCCCAGATGATGAGGGTCCTTAGTGATGCATGCTGCCTTCTTCAGGCACCACCTCTTGAAGATGCCTCTTGGAACAAAGGACTGCAGATGCTGGAATCTAGGTGAAAAAACAACAAGATGCTGGAGGAACTCAACAGGTCAGGCAGCATTCGTGGAGAAAGCTGTGGAGAAAGAGTGAGATAGATCAAGCAGCTGATCTATCTCACTCCTGTACGCCTCCTCATCACCATCTGAGATTCTACCAACAACAGAGGTATCATCGACAAATTTATAGATGGCGTTTGAGCTGTGCCTAGCCACACTGTCATGAGCGCAGAGTAGAGCAATGGGCTACGCATACATCCTTGAGGTGCGCCTGTGTTGATTGTCAGCAAGGAGGAGGATGAGATCCACACTGACTGTGGTCTCCCAATAAGGAAGTCGAGGATCCAATTGCAGAGGGAGATACAGAGGCCCAGATTTTGAAGCTTGGTGATTCATACAGAGAGGATGATGGTATTGAACGCCAAGCAGTAATTGATAAACAGCAGCCTGATGTATGTTTTGGGGATGTCTAGGTGCTCTAAAGCTGAGTGGAGAACCAGTGAGATCATGTCTGCTTGTAGACCTGTTGTGGCTGTAGGCGAATTGCAGTGGGTCCAGGTCCTTGCTCAGGCAGGAGTTAATTCTAGTCATCACCAACCTCTCAAAGCACTTCATCACAGTAGATGTGAATGCTACCAAGCAGGTCATCCTGCTGTCATGGGCACTGGTATGATTGATGCCCTTTTGAAGCAGTTGCCATACTAAGCCGTGATGCATCCAGATAGGATGCTTTCTATAGTGCCTCTATAAAAATTGCTGAGTGTCAACAGGGACATACTGAATTTCCTCAGCCTCCTGAGGAAGTAGAGGCACTGGTGAGCTTTCTTGGCCATGGCATCTACATGGTTGGACCAGGACAGGTGATGTTCACTCCTAGGAACTTGAAGCACTCAATCCTCTCGACCTCAGCACCATTGATGTAGACAGGGGCATGTACATCGCCGCCCCTTCCTGAAGTCAATGACCAGCTCTTTTGTTTTGCTGACAGTGAGGGAAAGGTTGTTGTCATGACACCATGTCACTAGGCTCGCTATCTCCTACCTGCACTCTGAATCATCATTATTTGAGATTCAGCCCACTACAGTGGTGTCATCTGCAAACTTGTAGATGGAGTTAGCACAGAATCTGGCCACACAGTCGTGAGTTTGGGAGTAGAGGGCTGAGGACGCAGCCTTGTGGGACATCAGTGATGGGGATAATCATGGCTGAGGTGTTGCTGCCTATCCTTACTGATTGTGGTCTGTTGGTCAGGAAGTCAAGGGTCCAGTTGCAAAGGGAGGTGTTGAGTCCCAGGTCTAGGAGTTTGGAGATGAGTTTGCTTGGAATTATGGTATTGAAAGTGGAGCTGTAGTCAATAAATAGTAGTCTGACATAGGTGTCTTTACTATCCAGATGCTCCAGAGATGAGTGTAGGACCAGGGAGAGGGCATCCGCTGTAGACCTCTTTTGGCCGTGTACCTCCAACAACCACATCTATCCTTCTTTATGTGAGGTTAGGTGATGTCTTCTCTTTGATGCCTATTGACTTCAGATTTACCAGGGCTCCTTGATGCCAAACTTGGTCAAATACTGCCTTGATGTCACTGGCAGTCACTCTCACCTCATCTCTAGAATTCAGCTCTTATTCCAAACTAGGCATCAGTGAGCAGGTTATTGATGAAAACGTGCCATTTGTCAACAACTCTTTCCATCACTGTGCTGAGGATTGATTGGGCAGTAATTAGCCGGATTATATTTGTCCCACTTTTTTTGGGGACAAGGCATATCCAGGGAATTTTCCACATTGTCCGCTAGTTCCCAGTGTTGTAACTGTACTGGAACAACTTGGCATTTCTATTTTGAGAGCTCTCTATTTCTCAATAACATAACTTCATTGGCTGAAGGCTGGCTTCTGCGATAGTGGTGCTCGGGTGGATCATCTCTTCAGCACTTCTGGCTGAACATGGTTGAAAGTGCTTCAACCTTACCTTAGCACTTTTACATACTGGGCCAACCATTATTAAGGACAGAGATGTTCTTGGAGTTTCCTCTTCCTGTTAGCTGTTTAATGTCCACCACTGTTCATGACTTTAATGCAGCAGGCCAGCAAATATTTTCTTTGAGACTCATAAATTCAGTAAAGCCAAAGTTCAGTGCACTACTGAATGGAGCTTGCACTATGAAAGGCCAGAAGAGTGAGTTTGGGTAGTGGATGCCATGCGGGAAAGAAAGCTGAGTTGGGGTAGATTAGAAATTGGCGGGGGGGGGGGGGTGGAGGGGATCAGTGGTCTGGGATTAGTAGTTTGAGGGCTGATCAGCAGGTAGAGGGGTCTCCTCGTCACTGACCATCAACATCGGCACACCTCAGGGCTGCATGCTTAGCACCTGGGTCTACTCTCTTTATAGCTATGACTGTGTGGGTCAGTATAGCATCAAAAAATTCGCCGATGACACCACTTGGCAGAGTCACGGATGGTGATGAGGAGGCATACTGGAGTGGGATAGGTCAGCTGGCTGAGTGGTGTCGTAACAACAACCCTGCGTTCAACATCATCAAAATCAAGGAACTGACTGTGGACTTTAAGAATGGGAAGCTAGGCGAACACGCGGCAGTCCTCATTGAAGGGTCTGCGGTGGAACGGGTGAGCAGCTTCAAGATCTTGGCTGTCAACGTCTTGGAAATCAGAAATCCATTGACACAATGAATGACAGGTACAGAACTTTACTGTACTGAGGTCCACTCCAGGAGGCAAAAATCAGGTGAATATGTTGCATAAATTGTCTTTCATACTTACAAAAGATTTTATATAGATGTACAGTGTATTATATAATGTGTAGATAGGACTGAGTAGTTAAGAGTGAGGTCTCATTTGACTTAAGTGCTTAAAATGTTTACAGGATTTGCTAGGGTAGATGCAAAGAATTTTTCTTTGATGGGGATATCAAGAATAATGAATGTATCCTTAAAATTATCGCTAGGCCATTTAGTAGCGAAAATATTTTTTTCACACAAAGGATAGGTAAAGCTATCTCCCCGAAATGCAGAGGATCCTGCAACAATTAAAGCTTTCTTGACTGACAGTTTTGCTGGATAAGACTTTGAGGCAAATCTACTCAGTGAAGCTGACATGCAGTTTATGTCGAATGCAACAGAAAGACAGAGGAAATCAAAGGGATGAAGGACCTCTTCCTGCCTCGTATGATCCTATGTTCCTAAAAGACATATAATAAACACTTCAATTTATCTGAAGTCAACAAAGCTTTCAAAATGCTAAGTGGAGAGTCATTAAGATAATCACACTTTAATGAGATGCAAGAAACCTAATGAAATACCTGCAATCAATGTCTTGTAAATAACACCTTTATAATTGATTAGGAGATGGGAAATGATTCTGAGAAGTTGCCTGATATAAACAATTGTCTACAAAGATTGCCTATGTTTTTGTAGACAATTGTTTATATCAGGCAACTTCTCAGAATCATTAGATAAGTGGTGGTGAAGATTGTACAAGTTAATTATATGATACATTTTGACTTAGGGCAGAAGTGAACACTGGTCAATCACGGAAAGTCTTGCATAATTAATCTTGCATTAGAAATATTCAACTTTGGTTCAGAATGGACAATGCACCCACTATATTTAAACAACAATCATGTGAATTTTACTGGAAAATGCAATTCCAAACAGGAGCTCTTTTGCAGTTCATTGATTTGCGTGTCTGAAATTCACGGTGCCTTCTACACAGAATTATCCTGGAAATAGAACCTAAATGGGGAGAGATAAATGGCAAAAAGACACTGTCATCAGATTTTAAAGGCTATAAAAACACTGTATGCGTCTTTTCTAAGTGGTCACTGGAGGTCCCTATGAGGACTGATTAGGCTGCTCAATGCCTGGGACTAACGTAAAAAATGCATTCTCTCCCCTATACTAAGATTGCATTTGGGGGTTCACAAACATGATACTATTAAATTTAATATTTAAGCAGCCTACACTTTGTATGGGCACCAAATTAAAAGCCTACCCAAAAATGAAATCAAACATGAAAATGGATATCCAAGGTTTGGTTGTGCTGGTCAACCGTTCATCACATGAGAAATGGTTGGAATTCCATCCATTGCTCTCCCATCTTCCTGCCATTACCTTCCAACAATGTTCATTGTCGATAACCGATTGATCAAAGTTTGGTTGAGTACCGTTTAAAACCAACATATTCAGAACATGTATCAGTTAGTTTAATTTGAAATAGTAATATTTCTGAAATGTTTAAACCTTGTTTTTATTTCAGGTATATCCGTACAATGTACTTGGGCATTCAGAGCAGAAGAAAGAATGAACACCAGCGCCGATTTTACTGGGCCATGATGTATGAGTATGCAGATGTGAATATGCTGCGCCTTCTAGAGACTTTCCTGGAGAGTGCGCCACAACTGGTGCTACAACTCTGCATAATGATCCAGAAAAACCAGGCAGAAACCTTACCATGTAAGTCTTGATATTGCATGTATGTGCTTATCTTAATATAACCGAAAAGTTTAAGTGTCCATTTTATGATGTTTCCTTATTTATAGAAAAACACCTGACACAAAGGCAGACAGGTAGTTCTGCTGTAATGCATATTTCCATAATGTAAATTGGTTATAACTCGATGGATGGATTAGGGAACACTATTTGCATTACGCAGGCCACAGCGCGATCAGTTTCTTAGGAACTCAACTATTGTGTTATAGCAGAACTACTTGTACACTGTGTTCAGGTATTTAAGTTTTGTGCATAACGCCAATGTTATGAAATGTATTCCCACCGTAATATGAAACTATGTCAGGCAAAAAATATTTTTGCAGAAATTGCTGTTAAATCTGCATGTTAATTGAGGCTTTTTCATTAAATTGGAAGCATTTGGCATAATAGTTCCAAATTAGAAACCGTGCATGCCAACTGCAAACAAATGTTACATATTACATCTACTTGGAAGTGTTCAATTTTCTTCTGTGAAAAGGTACTGACAAGAACTCTAAGGCAGGTGAAATATCCTGTTAATTCTGAAACCCTTTAGGATACTTTTTAGATGAAACTTGGATTCTTGCCTGAATTTTATATTCAAATCAGTAGATTGTGATTCACTCAGAGGAAAAACAATGTTTCTTTTAAGAATTTGTCATCTTATACTTGCTGTGCTGGTATAATATCATGCTTAACCTTTATGTCTATAGAATTCCAACATCTAAATTGTAAATCAAAGAAGGTTATGTTATGTATAAGATAATGATCAAAAAGTAGTGAGTACAGTTTGCAGGTCTGTTCAGCTAGAAAGAATGTTGTTGCCTTCGATATGTGGAGAAATGGAGATAAACATTGAAAGTATCAGAATTTAATGCTGTAAGGTTCTCATTGGAAAAGGTGACAGAGTTGACAATGAAGGTTTCTTGACCGTGAATGGTATTGTGCATGTTAATGAAGGCAAACAATTTTCTTTGATAAGGGAGTTAAATATTCACGAACACAAGTTGAGGGGGAAATCATGAATATTCCTTTAGACAATAAGCAATATACTTCTAGAATGGTTGTCAAGAAGCAGTTAAATAGGTTTTGCAGAAACCAGATGTATTTTAGGGGAGAATTGTGAATACAATGAGAATGCAAGAAGCTTTTTTTTGAGGTTTTGGAACTTTTCCTACTTTTAGCTTCAGCTTCAAAATTGACCACTCTCACATCTTAACACTGAAAATTTCTGTTGACAGGCACTGGCCCTTTAGTTTTCAAATGAGAACAATTATGTGTTCTGAATAATTTATTTAAAATAAATAATCAGGTTTGGAAAAATGGACTATGGGTGAAGAGAGATAACCAAAACCAAATATCGAAAACCTTATGATCTCAGTCATTAATGTTTCTAGAAATCAGCAATATGTACACATCGTGCACTGTTCTGTCTCTTTAGCATTGCTGGCTGCCTGATGTATGCACTCATCTCTTGTAGTGAGGATAGGCAGCAATACCTCCAACATGATTATTCTCAGCACTGGTGCCCCACAAGGCTGTGTCCTCAGCCCTCTACTCTACTCCCTATACACTCATGACTGTGTGGCCAGATTCTGCTCTAACTCCATCTACAAGTTTGTAGATGATACCACCATTGTAGGCCGTATCTCAAACAGTGATGAGTCGGAATACAGGAAGGAGATAGAGAGCTTAGTGGAACTTAATGTCAACAAAAGAGCTGGTCATTGACTTCAGGGAAAGGGGGCGGTGTACATGCACCTGCCTACATCGATGGTGCTGAGGTCGAGAGGGTTGAGAGCTTCGAGTTCTTAGGAGTGAACATCACCAACAGCCTGTCCTGGTTAAGTCAAGAAGATGCCATGGCCAATAAAGCTCATCAGCACCTCTACTTTGTCAGGAGGCTAAAGAAATTTGGTTTGTCCCCTTTGACTCTCACCAACTTTTACCGATGCACCATAGAAAGCATCCTATCTGGATGTATCATGGCTTGGTACGGCAACTGCTCTGCCCAGGACCACAAGAAACTGCAGAGAGTTGTGGACACAGCCCAGCGCATCACGGACACCAGCCTCCCCTCCTTGGACTCTGTCTTTACCTCTCGTTGTCTTGGTGAAGCAGCCAGCATAATCAAAGACCCCACCCACCCGAAACATTCTCTCTTCTCTCCTCTTCCATTGGGTAGAAGATACAGGTGCCTGAGGGCACGTACCACCAGACTTAAGGACAGCTTCTACCCCACTGTGATAAAACTATTGAACGATTCCCTTATACAATGAGATGGACTATGACCTCATGATCTACCTTGTTGTGACCTTGCACCTTATTGCACTGCACTTTCTCTGTAGCTGTGACACTTTACTCTGTACTGTTATTGTTTTTACCTGTACTACTTCAATGCACTCTCTACTAACTCAATGTAACTGCACTGTGTAATGAATTGACCTGTACGATCGGTTTGTAAGACAAGCTTTTCACTGTACCTCGGTACAAGTGACAATAATAAACCAATACCAATACCCAATATAGCTAAGATGGCAATGATGGATAATCGTGTGTGACGTCACTCCATAAAGCACTGATTATTTCCAATATACTTAACAAAACTCACACTGAAAAATTCAGTACATACAATGTATACCTCAATTTTAATATCTACCCAAATGCCAATATCAACAATGGGCAATAAAGGGTCAGGCAAGAAATCAAACACTGAAAATCAAGATATCATAGCAAGTTGACTAATTCCTGGCCTTAGTAGTATTTAGAAAATCGATTTCGACTTTTGACAAAGCTGCCCCTCAAAACAGAAGTGTCAGCTTAAAAGCCAAATTTACATCCTGCTGATATCAGCGGTGATCCTACCTATTTATAAAGTGCACAAAGAGGGGATCCCTTGATATCTGTTGGCTGGCAGCTGCAATAAGAGGCCCATGTACATTTGAAAACTTTGCTTCTCTTTGGATTTTGTGAGCCAGGAAGATCAAAGGTGCTCCTGGTATTGGTATTGGTTTATTATTGTCACTTGTACCAAGGTACAGTGAAAAGCTTGTCTTACAAACCGATCGAACAGGTCAATTCATTACACAGTGCAGTTACATTGAGTTAGTACAGAGTGCATTGATGTAGTACGGGTAAAAACAATAACAGTACAGTACAGAGTAAAGTCTCACAGCTACAGAGAAAGTGCAGTGCAATAAGGTGCAAGGTCGCAACAAGGTAGATCGTGAGGTCATAGTCCATCTCATTGTATAAGTGGCTCCTTTGGAGCTACTGAAGGAGTCCTTTGACCTCCCTGCATCTGCATCCTCCTACTTCTCACCACGAAGCCAGGAAGTCTCCCCCCCCCCACTGACTGCCAGAGACCATCTCAGTTTTTCCGGGGAAAAGAGACATACCAAACTCCTGTCTTCATCTGATTATATCCCTCAGTTCTTTTTCTTTAGCAGTTCCTCAGGGTCGAGGATGAGTTGCTTCCACTACAGTTCTCTGTGTCCAGAAGTGGCTGATGTTATTGGACAGGTGGAGTTTGAAGGGGCAACTGGGTGGGTTGATTGGGTTGTTGCATTCTCCTCCCACTGCTTGCCTTTAGCCTCCATGAGTTCTTGTTGGAGAAGCTCGAAGTGCTCAGTGCCTTCTTTCGTACAATCCTGGGTTAGGGATTCCCATGAATAGGTGAGAATGTTGCATTTATTGAGGAGGTCCAAGGAGACTTTTCTGGATCTTCCTGAAAATCATTTGCCATGACCAAGCTCAGAGTAGAATGCTTGCTTTAGACATCGAATGTCAGACATGTGGACGATGCAACCAAGCTATTTGAGAATAATTTTTGCCCCAATGCTGGAGACTTCGGCTTGGGAGAGGATGCTGACTTTTAGTCGCATATGCTGCTGGTAGAATTGGAGGGTTTTACAGAGGCAGCATTGGTAATATTTCTCCAGTGCCTTGAGATGTCTGTTATAATTTGGCCATATGTCTGATGCTTACAGCAAGAAATGGATCTCTACTGCTCAGTAAAATATGAGTTTGGTGCCAGCTTTGAGGTCTTGGTCTTTGAATATTTTTTTTCTGCAGGTAGCCAAAGATCTTGCTGGTGCACTGGAGGCGGTGACGTATTTTTTTCTTTGAGGTCTTCCTTTGCTGACAGGTTGCTCCCAAGTTATGGGAAGTGATCCAGGTTGACCAGGGTCTCGTCATCTATCTGAATTAGCAGGGTGGGGCCCTTGTTGTGCAGCAGGGGCAAACCATTCTTCTGGCTATGAGGTCCACCTTGTCTGCTGCAGGGAAATTCATCATCAGAATCATTCAGAAACGACTTCTCACAGCAATAAAGAGCCTTTCCCATGGTTGTAATGAACACTCTACACTATAAATAGCCCTTTTTTAACCTCTCAAAAGTGTTTGATTCTGTAAACCAAGATGGATTATGGAGGATCCTTTCCAAATTTGGCTGTCCCCAAAATTTGTTACTCTCTCTATCCATCATGATATACAAGCCGTGATCCTCACCAGATGATCTCAGTGCAGAAGGGGTCAAGTGAGGCACCAACCATTTTCTCTATCTTCCTTGTTGCAATACTTCATCTCATCTCCAGGTGCAGGGCTAATCAGCAGGACGAGCTGGAAACTGTTCCACATTTGTCAGCCTCAACTCAGAAGAACCAAAGTCATAAATACGACTGTACATTTGAGAAAGCCAGAGTGTAGTGAACAAGATTCTGTCTTCACTCTTACATTTTTATACGTGCACAAACAAAGTGGTGAGTAATAGATAGTTTTTGGTCTATAATCTCTGCTTTGAAGAACAACCCAGGTATATTTAAGGTGAAAGGCCAAAAGCAGTAAATCAACCAGTTGAACATGTAGATTTATGTAATCTTACTTTGAAAATTATCAATTTTTCTTGCTATTTGCTCTCATCATAATGTAAATGAAGTCCATGCTGTAATATTTAGTCCATCATGAGACTGGAAATTCTAATAAGACTTTCTAATAAATTCTAATGCTCCCCTTTAATTGGTTGCAAGTTCTATTGGTCTCAAGAGATAATGGTGCTAAAATGTAACATGATATTGCATGCTTCATTGTACCTTGATATGACAGCTCCAGACAACAAGCACTTTGGCACATATGTATATCAGGCAACTGTTAGAAATATTATAATTGTTGTCCCTGTAATTTTGTTGATTTGAGTAGTTCATTTTCAGGTGGAGGTTCAACTACTGAGGAAGAGCTCTTATTTCTGGACAGTAAAAATGGCCTTTCTCATTTTTTTAAAGCATGTCAACATCCACGTACAAAATTTTGGTCCACCTACACCACAGTCATTTTCTTCCTAAGCCACAACATTTGTAGTTCTGTAATTGTTGTTCTGTATTTGTATCAGCTTGTTGTGCTGTATCGACTAGGTGTCTTGTGGCTGCCTTGGAAAAAAAAACTTAAGGTTACATCAAAATATATTAAAGAGGGTTGGGGAAGCTTTAGCAGTGCAGAACTCATAAAAGGACTGTCTATATTAAAGGCCCGCTGGTTAGATTTCAGGACCAGCGTGTTCCCGTGAGGATGAAAGATAGGGATGGCAAGGTTTGGGAACATTGGATGAAAAGAGATATTGTGATCTTAGTCAAAAAGAAAAAGGAAGCATATGTAAGACTTAGGAGCCTGAAATCAGACATATCCTTAAGGAAGCAGGAAAGAACTTAAACAAGGAATTAGGAGGACTAAAAAAGGGCCATAAAATGTCCTTGGCAATAAGGATTAGGAAGGATCCCAAGATATCTTGTATGTATATTAGAACCAAGAGGGTAGCTAGGGAAAGGGGAAGTCCACTCAAGGACATTGGAGGGAATTTATGCATGGAGCCAGAGGGCGAGGTCCTTAATAAGTACTTCATATGAGTATTCACCAAGGAGAAGGAGACGGATGATGGTAAAATTAGGGAAAGGTCTGTTGATATTCTAGGACATATTGATATTAAGGAGGTGTTGTGTGTATTGGGAAACATTAAGGTGGATAAGTCCCCAGGGCCTGATAGAATCTATCCCAGGATACTGAGTGAGGCCAGGAATGAGATTTCTGAGCCACTGGTGAGATCCCAGAACACTGGAGAATAGCCAGTGTTTTTTCTTTGCTTAAGAAGGGCAACAGGGACAAACCAGGAAATTATAGGCCAGCCAGCCTTATATCAGTGGTACTGAAATTATTGGAGAAGTTCAAGTTCAAATTCAAGTTTATTGTCATGGGCATACATACCCAGGGTATAAATGCCATGAAAATTAGGTTTTTGCAGCAGCAGCACAGACAAACATAAATTACATAAACTTAAATTAACATAAATTGTACATAACTTACATGACAAAATAAACATAATGACATTAGTACAAGTTGAGGGAAATATAGTCCAAGGTAGAATTAAGGTTTTTCAGGTTGCTTCAAGAACCTGACGGCAGTGGGGAAGAAGATGTTGTTGGACCTTGAGGTGTGGGTCTTCAGCCTTCTGTACCTCCTGCCTGATGGCAGCAATGAGAAGAAGGCAAGATTCTTATGGACAGTATTTATTCACATTTGGAAAAGCATGGACTTTTTAGGGATAGTCAGCACGGCTTTGTTCTGACTCACAAATTTGAAAGAGTTTTTGAGGAAGTGATGAGGATGACTGATGAGGGTAGGGCAGTGGGTGTTGTCCACATGGACTTCAGTAAGGCATTTGACAAGGTCCCTCACGGTCGGTTGGTCCAGAAGATAAATCACATGGGATCCACAGTGAGTTGATAAGTTGGATATAAAATTGGCTTGGTCATTGATGACAGAGGGTAGTGAAGGAGAGGTGTTTCTCTCACTGGAGTTCTGCAAGGATAAGTGCTGAGACCTTTGTAAGATATGTAAATGATCTGGATGAAAAAGTAGGTGATTTGATTAGTAAGTTAGTAGACGGCAGCAAAATTATTGGAGTTGTAGGTAGTGAGGGAGGTTGTTAAATGATGCAGGATGTAGATTAGTTGAAAATTTGGATGGAGAAATGGTAGATGGAGTGTAATCTGGACAAATGTGAGATGTTGCAATTTGGGAGATCAAATGCAAGAGGAAAGTATGTACTATAAATGCCAGGAGCCTTAGGAGTATTGATGTACAGAGGGATTTTGGGGTGCAAAGGGGCAACACAAGTGGATAGCATGATAAAGAAGGCATACCTTCTTTGGTTGGGGCATTGAGTATAAAAGTTAGGAAATCATGTTACAGTTGTATAAAACTTTAATTAGGTCGCAATTGGAGTATTGTGTGCAGTTCTGGTCACCACAATATAGGAAGGATATGAAGGCTTTGGAGAAGCTGCAGAAGAAGTTTACCAGGATGTTGCCAGGAAAGAAGGAGTTCAATAAACATGGGTGGTTTATGGAGTGTCAGAGGCTGAGGGGCGACCTGATGGAAATATATAAAATGATGGGAGGCATAGACAGGGTAGATAGTCGGAGTCTTGTTCCCAGGGTGGGAATGTCAGATACTAGAGGCAATAGGTGAGAGGGGGAAAATTTAAAGGAGATGTTTGAGGGAAGTTTTTTACATAGAGTGGAAGGTACCTGGAATGTGCTGCCAGGTGAGGTGGTAGAAGCAGATATGACAGATATGCTTATGAGGCATTTAGACAAGACACATGATCAGGCAGAGAATAGAGGGATGCAGACCACGTGCAGGCAGACGGGATTAATTTAGATTAATATTATGGTCGGTGCAGACGTGGTGAGCTGAAGGACCTATTTCTGTGCTGTACTGTTCTATGTTCTAATACTTGATTACGTTATATTTATATTTGTTAAATCTAGCAGAAGTCAAATCACTTGTAGATAAATATGCAGTTGCTGCTTTGCTAAGTAAATTACCTTAAACATGACGTATGTGTGTTGTCAGGCAAATCAAGAAATTAAATGTAAATATAATTACTAATTAGATGTTGATCCTAACAATATTTTAATTAAAATGAGATATTGCATTTGTTTGTACAATTATTGATTATGACTGATAACTATCAATGGGTTTACCTGTAGCTTGAAAATAAGATGCACAGTGATTGTGGATTTTTTAAAGAAACATTTTCTTTCCAGGTCAATTAGATGTCTTGTGACCATCGCCACTTACTGAGGAAATTGCAGAAGAGTGCAATTTCTCAGGCACAGTATTGCAAGCAAATTATGTCTACTTAACGATGGCACCATTGCTGCACTTAAGTTATATGGAAAATCTCCACTATTTCCATGTGCGTAAGATGCCTTGGCCATTTGGTAAAATACTTCTTTTTCTTTTCAAATCCAGGTAATAATATAATCCGTGCAAATTCCTTGATAACATAGAACATAGAACAGTACAGCACAAGTACAGGCCCTTCGGCCCACAATGTTCTGCCGAACTAGTTAAACTAATAATTAAATGCCGAACTAATCTCTTCTGTCTACACAATGTCCATATCCCTCCATTCTCTGCACATTCATGTACCTATCTAAGAGCCTCTTAAATGCCCCTATTGTATTTGCCTCCACTACCACCCCTGCCAGCGCATTCCAGGCACCCACTATTTTCTGTGTAAAAAAAACTTGCCCCGCACATCGTACATCACCTTTGAACTTACCCCTCTCACCTTAAATGCATGCCCTCTAGTATTAGACAGTTCGACCTGGGAAAAAGATACTGGCTGTCTGTCTATGCCTCTCATCATCTTATAAACTTCTATCAGGTCTCCCTTCAGCCTCCGCCACTCCAGAGAAAACAACCCAAGTTTATCCAACCTCTCCTTATAGCACATGCCCTCTAATACAGGCAGCATCCTGTAAACCTTTTCTGAACCCTCTCCAAAGCCTCCACATAACTTCCTGACTCTTGAACTCAATGCCTTGACTAATAAAAGCAAGCAAGTGAAACGCCTTCTTTACCACCCTATCAACCTGTACAGCCACTTTCAGAGAGCTATGGACTTGGACCCCAAGATCCCTCTGTACGTCAACACTGTTAAGGGTCCTGCCACTAACTGTGTACTGTCCCTTTACATTTGATCTTCCAAAGTGCAACACCTCACACTTGGCCGGATTAAAACTCCATCTGCCATTTCTCTGCCCATATCTGCAACTAATCCATATCCTTCAGTATCCTTTGACAATCTTCTATGCTATGAACAACACCATCAATCAGTCTGCAAATTTACTAACCCATTCATCCACATTTTCATCCAAGTTATTTATATATATATATCACAAACAGCAGAGGTCCCAGTACGGATCCCTGTGGAAACCACTAGTCACGGACCTCCAGCCAGAATAAGTCCCATTGACCACTACCCTCTGTCTTCTATGGTCAAGCTAATTCTGAATCCAAATGGCCAAGTCACCATGGATCCCATGCAGCTTAATCTTCTGGATGAGCCTCCCAAGAGGAACTTTTTCAAACAGTTAATACAAATCCATGTAGACAATATCCACAGCTCTACCTTCATCAGTCACTTCTGTCACCTCCTTGAAAAACTCAATCAAGTTAGTAAGACACGACTTGCCCTACACAAAGTCAAGCTGACTGTCCCTAATTAGGCCACGGTTTTCCAAATGCTCAAAAATCCTATCCCTAAGAATCCACTCCAATAGCTCCCCTACCACTGACATGAGACTCACCGGTCTGTAGTGTCCAGGATTATCCCTACTTCCCTTCTTGAATAATGGAACAACATTAGCTACTTGCCAGCTCTCTGGGACCTCACCTGTAGCTAGACAGGACACGAAGATCTTGACCAAGGCCCCGGAAATCTCATCTCTTGCCTCTCTCAATAACTGGGGTATATCCCATCAAGCCCTGGGGGCATCCATCTTGATGTTCTTTAAGAGACCCAACACTACCTCTTTCTTTATCTCAGAATTCCCTAGCACATTAGCACGCTCCACACTGATCTCACTATCCTCCACGTCCTTCTTCTTGGTAAATGCTGATGCAAAGTATTCACTTAGGACCTCACCCACATCCTCTGCCTCCAAGCACATGTTCCCTCCTTTATCCTCTGCCCTCTACCCTCTCCCTAGTTATCCTCTTCCTCTTGATGTATGTATATTCTCTTTAATGCTACTTGCCAATGACTTTTCATGGCCCCTCCTGGCTCTCCTAATTCCCCTCTTGAGTTCTGTTCTGGCTTCTTTATAATCCTCAAGGGCTCCATTTGATTTTAGCTTCCTAAACCTTACACATGCTTCCTTTTACTTCTTGACTAAATTCACCAACTCTCTCAACATCCAAGATCCCCTGACCTTGCCATCCTTGTCCTTCCTTCCTACTGGAACATACCTGTCCTGTACTCTGTGCAGTTGGCCTTTAAACATTCTCCACATGTCAGATGTGGACTTGCCCAAAAACAGCTGTTCCCAATTAACTAGTTGCTGTCTAATACTCTCATAATTTGCCCTGTTCCAATTTAATACTCTCCCACTAGGTCCACATTTATCTATAGCCATCTTAAAACTTAAGGAGTTGTGATCACTGTTCCCTAAATGTTCTCCCATTGAAAGGTTTTCCCAACATTTCCCAATACCTTGTCCAGTACGGCCCCTCCTCTCATTGGACTATCTACATATTGATTTACAAAACCCTCCTGGATACACCTAACAAGTTCTGCCCCATCTAAACCTCTTGCACTAAGGAGCTCCCAGTCTATATTGGGGAAGTTGAAGTCATCCGTAACAACAACTTTGTTTTCATACCTTTCCCTAAATCTGCCTACATATCTGTTCCTCAATGTCCTGGTGGATACTTGGGGGTCTGTGGTATAATCACATCAGAGTAATTGTACCTTTCTTGTTTTTGAGTTCTACCCATATAGACTTAGTGGATGAGCCCTCCATTATGTCCCCTCTGAGTGCAGCTGTGATATTGTCCCTTATTAATAGCACAATCCCCCCCACCCCTTTTCCCTCCCTCCCTATCTTTTCCAAAATATCAAAACCCTGGAACATTAAGCACCCAGTCCTGTCCTTCTCCAAATCAAGTCTCTGTAATAGCTACAACTTCATATTTCCATGTACTGATCCATGCTCTAAGTTCATCACCCTTACCCCTAATACTCCTAGCATTAAAACAAACACACTGCAACTGGTCTGTCCCATCGTGTCTATTCCCTTGTTCCTGCTTGTCCTTCCTTACAGACTTACTGGTCATGACATCTACCATCTTCCCAATCCCTCCACTTTCTCACCTAGTGCTCTGGTTTCCACCCACCTGCCAAACTAATTTAAACCCTCCTGAGTAGCACTTGCGAACCTCCCGGCCAGGATTTTGGTTCTCCTCCAGTTAAGGTGCAACCTGTCCTTCTTGTACAGGTCACCCCTGTCCCAGAAGAGGTTCCAATGATCCAAGAACCTGAAACCCAGCTCCTCAGCCACACATTCATCAGTTCCATCTTTCTAATCCTGCCCTAACTAGCACATGGCACTGGGAGTAATCCCGAATTTACCACCTTCGAGGTCCTGCTTTTAATCCATGGGCTGGAGATTGGTTGACAAATTTTATGCTAAGAATTTCTATCAGGAAAATCTTGGCATTATATTATGGCTTTTCTAATATAGTATGTGAGTACCACTTTTTTTTAACATATTGTGCCAGTACAAAATACCTCAAGTACCTAGGGTAATGCTTTCTTATGAACTTCAATAAAATAATGTGCAAGTGAATGTTTGAGGGATTTTCTAAAGTTTGAGCATCCAAAGATGAGACAAAATTGAACTGTAATTCTGTGAAGAACACTTCATTGCATCAGAGTAAGTATTGTGGTGAGTAAATTTCCCTTTGTTTACTTTAAGAAAACTCACAATATGCTATTAGAATGAAGATTATGAACTTTACAATGACACTTTAACCTTTCCTTACCTGTGGTTTTAGAAAAGTTTTGGAGAGTTCAATAACACCAAATTTAATCGATGAAGACCAGAATTTTCAAATTTTTAGTATGTGACATAAGCAATTAGTCATAATGTAGAAATAAAAACTGGAAACAAGTTTGAATTTTGGCAGCATTCAGATGGGATAAAGGTATTAAATTTGTTTAGTGGATGATAACCATTTGAAGAAAAGGGAATAGTGTAACTAAAGAAGACTAATCTATGATTCTATTTGCAATTTTTCAGATAGCAGGGACAATTCTCCTAAAGTAATATCTTTTTGGCAGAATTTGTTGGTTTAGAATAAAAAGTAAAGATAAATTCAACTCTGTCAAATTGCTTGTCTATTCTGCATAGCCAACTCTAACAATAATGGTTGTTCATAATAAGAAGAATGCTCACTCTCAAGGTACATACTTAAAACTAGCCACAAGGTGATGTCTTATCTGGAGAATTACTCTGTTTAGGCTGAAGAAGTTCTCTCTCCTTTTAGGTACAGGGTGGAATTCATTCTACAAAATAAACATTCTTTGTTTGATAACAGGTTTACCCAAAGCTTTATCTACGAAGCTGAGTAGATGTTCTGAGTCTGACGTTTTAAATTTTGTCTGCATAGTAACAGAGAGCTGTCCTCATATCCACACGATTTCAAACTGCGTTCCATTTCAGAATAACGTGACGAAGGGAAGATGGAATGATGATTTCATGCGTCACTTGAAGTTCAGACAGGACTTTGGGCATGAATTTTTGGATGTGGTCTGGGCACTGGTTTGTCCTCATGCCATATGAGGTAGGGATATTCAGAGACTAAGCTAGAAGGCTGACTTATCCTTGTAATAGACACTAAAGCCAAGTAAGGAACTTCAGGCCACATGAAGCCTGTTGCAGTTTTGGAGTTTTTCTTCCCACTTATCAAAAGTGGTTCCTGTAAGGGGATCTTTGTCCTCTATTAACTGGAATTAATAACTTTTGGAAGCTTTGTTCTAATAGAAAAGCAAACCCAAGTGCTAACAAACACTCTGCTTTCTATGGCCCACCCATAGGATTTAATTCACTGTTTTCCTCTAATTTTTTTTTGAAATGATGGCTGTTATTGCACTGAATCAGAAATAAGCTCTTGACAATTTTATTTATGAACCCATAGTAAATTAAAGTATACCTAAAAATAAAAGTAATGTACAATAACATATATAGAAAATCATTGTTCAGAATGTTGTTTGAAAAGGCATTTTTCAGATGAAATGTTAAACCTAGGCTCTAGATACTTTCTCAACTGGATCTAAAAGCTCAGTGCATGTTTGAGGTGGAGATTGGTAGGGGGTTGGGTGAAATGCCAAATGTGAAATTAGTACAGGTATTGGGGGTCACAAAAATAGTTGGGTATCAGGGTTGAATCTCAATTGGCATTCTGTGGTCAGAGGTTGGTAGAGGGTTGGGTGAGCATGTGGGATTAGTAGATGGTTGGGTGGGGAGTAGGGTTCATGTTGGGAGATAAGTAGAAGAGCATGGATGTTCAGGCTTGGGGCTTGCTGGTGGCTCCAGGGAGAGATACCACAATAATTATGGATTTTACTTAAAACAAACTACCTGAAACAGGTGGGTCCCCCAAGACCTTTTTGGTAGCTGCTCAGGCTGATCCCCTTTAAGTTAAGATGAAGCAGACTTCGCAACCTTTCATGGACCACAAAGAGGGTCAAACAATGTCACAGAAGTGGCCTTTACACATGCACAGATGCACAGAGGACCTGGAAGGAATCATAGAATTATTACAGTACAGGTGACAGCTCAATTCATCAAGTCTGTACTAGTTCATTGGAAGGCAATCCAGACAGTCCCATTCTCTGGGGCATTGCAAATCTTCAAATATTTATCTAATTCCTTTTCAAAAGTTAAATTTATTCAGCATCTAACAGCGCATTCTACATCATAACTACTCACTGCACAGAAAAGATTTTCCACATATCGCTCCCAGAATATTTGGCAATCCTTTTAAATCTCTGTCCAATGCTCCTTGACCCTTTCACCAATGCAAACAATTTCTCTCTATACCACTTTCAAATCTCCTCTCAATTTTCCAGCAAACAAGCCATTCAGCAGGGAAGATTGATGGGAGATTCTCTTGTGCATCCTCATAAATGAATTCCCTCATCCCAGGAATCATTGCAGCAAATCTTTATTCTAATCAAAATGCAAAATATGGCAGATGCTGGAAACCTGATATATAAATAGAAAATGCTGGAAATGCTCAGCAGGTCAGGCAACATCTGTGGAGAGAGAAACAAAGTTATGCTTCAGGTCTAAAATTAAAACAGAAAATGCTGAAACACTCAGCAGGTCAGGCAGCAATTAATGTCTGAGGTCTATGACCCTTCGTCAGAACTCAGTGTTTCCAACATTTTCTGTTTTTCAGATTTTCAGCAAATGCAGTTTTTTGAATTCCATTTATGTTTCAGGTTAGCGAGCTTTCACCAGAACCAGCAAAAGTCAGATAGTAAAGATGTTTTAAGTTGCAGGAAAGGGGGATAGAGTTGAGATAAGGTAGTGTCTGTGGAGGCCAAAGGAGATTGAATGATTCAAGTGCTGGTGGTGCTGAATGGTGAAGGCTTGTTAATCACAAGTAATCTGTCTGGAAGAGATGTAAATAGAAGGGATGTAAATGGAATAAGAACAGAGGAGAGTGAAAAAAGAATGTAAAGAATTGTGAGATACCAAATACTGGATGCTGGAAATCTAATGCTCATCTGCTAAGTATTTCTAATTTTTACTGTACTCTTATCTAAATTGAGTTACATAGTATGAAGAAATGTTGCACTGTACAATCCCATTTTGAGAACGGAACATTTCCTGTAGAAAATTGGTGAATAAAAGTATGCCAGTACAAAGAGCCAATCACTTTTAAAAAATGATTCTTCTTTGCCAAGTAAGTTTCAAGGATAGCTCATCTGTTGAATAAGATTAGAGAATAATACCTTTTATAATCAAGAATATAATCATTTTCTTTCATTCTCACCTAATGTAATTATCAGTTAAGTCTGGGAGTGGAGCAAGGCCCATGGTGGGGAGAATGAGGGTTGCAATGAGTGAGAGGGTTGGGGGTCAAATTGGGACCTCGGTCAGGGGTCATGGGTTGAATTGGGAATTGGAATAGCATTGAGGTCTGATTACAGAGTCAGAGGGTGGGACGACTGCAGTGTTAGGTGAGGTGATCAGGTAGTTGTGGGGTGTGAGATTGGCAAGGGTGGGTATCAGTACCACGGAGGGTATGGAAGGTGGAGGATCCAAAGGAGGGGAAGTAAGCAAGGGAGTTTATCTGACCTGTTCAGGAGCAACACTATTAAAAAACAGGTGTGCTGCAAAACACCATCACCTAATTTTTTCACGCAATTCTCTGAAGGAGACTTGCTTGGAAAACAATGTTACTCCGTGTACATCTGAAGCAGAAATGACATCATTGTCGCAAGTGCAATTCACGATTAGAGTGCCTGGTCAAATTTCTAAATACGTTTTAATTGCTGAATTCTAAATAAACTCAGAGGTACATCCTTTGTCCATGGACTGGTACAAAAAGGAATCAAAAGAACTAATATAAAGTTGAAATATACATCTAGAAGATTGGAATACAACGTTTAGATGTCAGGCCACAGTAGTGTGAATCCCTAGACAAAATACAAAATAAGTTAGATTACATCTTTCCAATCTTTAGATTACCTGACTGTCTGAATAGTTAGTCATTAGCATGATCCATGGCTGTATCAATAACACATTTACTTTAAGCACTATTGTGTTTCTGCAACACCTTTCATGATCTCAGGACATCCCAGCTATTAGGTACTTTACATCTACCTGAGAGACCAGAACAAGCCATCAATGAATATCTCATTGGAAAGACAACACTTCTGAGAATGCATCGCTTCCTCAAAATTGCACTGGATATTTGTGCATTTGTCTCTTTAGTAGGAGTCGAAGCTATAAATTCAGACTCAGAGGAAACAGTGCTAACCACAGAGATGCATCTGACCACAAATGGAATTCATTGTTCAATTCTCAGCACCATACAGGTAAACTGGTTTTGGAGGAAGATTAGAAGGACTTTTTCTGAATATAATTTGGACTCCATAGAATAAATTAAAAATAGAAATTACACCAACTAGTGTCTATTCAATGAAATTTAGAGGATTAAGTGGTGATTAATTGGTTTTCAAAGTATTAAGGGGAATTGACAAGGCGTTTAGAGAGAAACTATTTCTGATGGTTGGCTTACTTCAGAAAAGGTGACATAGTCTCAAACTTAGAGCCAAACCTCTCAGGAATGAAACTAGGACACATTTCTACATGCGAAAAGAAGTAGAAATTGGAACTCCCAGCCATGTTTAGTTGAATGTAAATTTTAAATCAGCGATCAATTTCTGTTACTAGAGGTGTTAACGGGTACATAGTGTTATATCAGAAATCTGCTCCTCTGGTCTTATTGAATGACAGAACAGCCCAATGAAGCTAAATGATCTTTGTCCTACAAGTTCAGTTTATTTAGTATTATATCATATGGAGTGATGTTTCCTACCAAGGCTGAATTTTTCAGACTTCATCATTGTTTTTGGGAGCAGATTGGGTTACCTTTGGAAAAATAATTGCAATCTTCTTTCATTGTTTGGTTGGTTGAATATTTCAATATCCTGCTCCCAATAGAATTTTGGAAATTATAAATCTTCAAGTTGGAATTAGAACTTAGCTCAAGAAGAAGATATGGAACCAAATCTGAAAATTATGTCTTTATCTTTACTAGTTGTCTGTATCTTCTGGGCTACAAGCTATAATTGAACAGTAGGGGGTGTGATGTTTGGAACATTAAATTTTATTATGATAAGAGTCAATGATCTGAAATTGGCTTAATATGAAGTGGTCAGAAAGGTGTGAGTTTTGATATGGGTATATAATCTTCTATTTTAATTGCTAGAAAAGCTTGAAATTTGGCATAATTCTTTGCAATTTCTTTGTGAGCTCTGTGAATTTTCTACTTTGATGAAGACAAGTCACCCGGCTACAATGTTGTAAAGATAGTTATATCTGCATTACTAAAACTAAGGTAAAGAACCACCTCTTTGAAGCATAGGATAACATCATTGACATAATAAAATAATCTTGGATGGTAGTCTGTGAATTGCTTAGACAAAGTGATAGCATTCTGCATATTCTACTGATCAGCTGGAGTCTTCAAAATATATTAACAATGTGTGTGGAGAAGTATTTCAGAAAAATGGCATTTTATGGAACTGTTGATCTGAATAACCGGCCTGAACTGCATCAATACTGCATTCTTATTCAGTTTCCAAAGGCCCATGATAGACATTGTTCTTTGAGAAAAACAAAATAGGTCAATTCAACCCAATGTTCTCCCAGCTTTTTGGCAAAATGTCAGGAACAAAATATTGAACTTTTGTTACATGCCAGTATGTATGAAGACTTTTAAAAAATCCAGATATCAACAGCCAACAACACTCACAAATTCTTTGGAAGGTGAGAGCAATCTGGAAACAGATGTCTTAATATAGAAAAAAGAAATGGTGAATTCTTATGTATTTGCAACAGTGGCCCATTTAGTTGTGGTGGCATTTGTTAATTGAAATGAGCCTTCTTTCAACTGACATCAGAATATGACTGCATTATGGCTGGCATGATAGCTGATAGGCAGTGTTAATGGCCATGCTACCCATCTGGATTGATGTCTGAAATCTAGTTGTTAGTGGAAATCCTGATGATTGAAACCACTTCAAGCAATTGAAGAGCCTTGTTTAGAGTTGTGCTTGAGATGTCCTGTTCATTTACATTACAATGGCCTCTGCAGGACATACTCCATTATCCAGCTTCCTACCTTTTAGAAAGGGAGTTTGTGCTGTGACAGTTTTATCTTTGGTGGCTGTCAGGAATTAAATATAATCTTGTGGTTCCTGCATGCTTGCCAAAGGACAACTGCTGGACAAGGTGCTATTTTCATTGCCTTGTCCCATAGAAAAATTGACAACAAAAGCAAGCAAATAATACTGTATGTTCAATTATTGCTCCAGAGAGCAAATATTAAGTTACTCCTGCAATCCTACTGATATTAATAGAAGGAGATTTATTTCCAATTAGGAAGGCCATTTTGGAAAAATTAACTCCAAATCTACAAAGGAATCCTCATAACATATACTTTGGAACAACTATCATTCTGGCTGGGATAGGGCCATAGTTACAGGAGATTATTTGAAATTAGGAGATTGGTGCCAGGGAATTCTAGTAGTCCTGAAAGGTGCATGTGCAATGTTTCAGTTGTTGCTGCACATCATGGAACTTCATTTGGAGCTGAGGTCTCAACAGTTCAAGCAGTGCACATTTTTTTTCAATGAAATGTTTCACAAAGACCTCCTCTTTAGAGGCTGAGGGATCAAAGGCATAGGGATTGAAGGTGAACAAGGGATCAGAAGTTGCCAGATTGTAATTGGGGGATGGGGAGGAGTGGACATCACAGAATATGTCCAGAGGCAGAGATCCAAGCTAACATTGACTTGTTCAGGGAAGCCTTTGAGAGAACAGGTCATGCATTATCCATCTGCCAAACACAGGTCCTTTACCAGCCTACCCACTGTGCACAACACTGTTGAAGGTCTGTGTGGATATCCTGGAGTTCATGGACCTGCTCCCCATATCTTGGGAGCTATCTTGATGATGAAACTCATTATTACCTTTAGGGCACCAACACACTCTTTGGCTGTCTAATGAAAAGTGTATCCAAATTTCAAAACTTCAAACTTGGCACAAAGCTCTTGTTGTACCAGGCAGCAGTAATCCCTCCTCTTCTTCGTGCTTTTGAGACCTGGACTACCTACAGCAGGCACCTCAAAGTACCACCAAAAATGCCTCTGCAAAATTCTCAAAATCCACTGGAAGAATGAACAAAGCAACATTAGCATCCTCTTCCAGGTCAACACCCCCTGTATCAAGGCTCTAATTTTACTCAGCCGGCTCTGATGGGTGGCCGACATCATTTGCATGCCTAACACTTGACTCTTTCCGGGCTCCCTTCACCGAATTCTGTCACAATATGAGATTACAAGATGAGGACAGAGGAAATACTTCAAGTATATTCTCAAAGCTTCCTAGAAAAAAATGTAGCATCCCCATCAACTCATGGAAATCTCTGGACTGTGGATGTTTAAAATGGAGAAGAAGCATCGAGTTTCTTTGCAGGAGAAAGAAGAAGTCGAGTGAAATTATGGAAGGAGTCCACCCCATTCAAGCACCTCCTGACTCACCAATGGCAGATTCCACACTGGCTTCATCAGCCAACTCAGAACCCATACTACTGGGGTGGAAGCAAGTTATCCTTGACCCTGAAGGGCTGCCAAAGAAAAAGCAGCAGCTAATGGAACTCAGATAAACATAGCAATCAATTTGTAAAGACACAAGTACCATTCCTTAATGATATTGGTTGGGGAAAATTGAGCTAAGGCCAGCACAGGAGGTGGAAGGGAAATCAGGCTGACATTCTAAACTGCTCAATGTTCCAATATTTAGGAGAAGATCCAATGTGGCTGTGTGCAAACACAGGAACGTTTCCCCCTGTATTTCTCTTTGAGAGGCTGGGGGAGAGACTGAAATATTGAAATGAAAGAAAAAATGACAACATTTCACACTTGAGTAATCAGATATTTGATATTTGTGTGTCTTTTGTATTGACCCTCATGTCAAATGGTATTTTCCTAACCATGAGGATTTTAAATGTATTTTCAGGAGCTGGTATTTGGATTTTTCTATGTTCTTATCAAGTCACAGAATGAATGTGCAGCTGTGGGGTATATCATTGTATAAATTAAATCCAAAGAAGGAATTTATGCAAATTATCTTTTGTCATTCGATGATTTCTTCCATTAATTCCCATGACTGCTGGGGAAAGATCTGTTACCACATAACCTTATGGCTGTGCATAACCAATTATAGAGGGGAGGAGGATGACTAATCTATCATGCCCCTTAGGATCTTATATGTCTCAATAAACTGATCCCTCATTTTTCTAAACTGGAAAGAATACAGACCCAACCTGTTCAGCATCCCTTGGTAGCACAATCCTCCCATCCCAATAATTAGCCTGCTGAATCTACTTTGGACTGCCTCCAACACTATTGTACAATTTTTTCTTGAGGGGAACAAAACTGTGTGCTCCATTTCTATTCTTTCAATTCCTCCATCTCCATCACATTTGCTTTGATGAAAAGACTTTCCACACGGGTGCCTCTGAAATGTCTTCCTTCTTCCTTAACTGTGGGTTCCCCTCAACCACAGTGCAAAGAGCCCTCGACCTGTAATTTTAACTCTGTTTCACTTCCCACGGATGCAGTCTGACCTGCTGAATATTTCATAGAACCATAGAACAATACAGCACAATACAGGTCCTTCGGCCCACCATGTTGTGCCGACCTTTAAACCACGCTTAAGACTATCTAACCCCTTCCTCCCACATATCCCTCTATTTTAAATTCCTCCATATGCTTATCTAACAATCTCTTGAACTTGACCAACATATCAGCCTCTACCCCCACCCCAGGCAGCGCATTCCATGCACCAACCACTCTCTGGGTGAAAAACCTCCCTCTGATATCTCCCTTGCTAACTTCCCACCCTTTACCTTAAAGCCATGCCCTCTTGTATTGAGCATTGGTGCCCTGGGAAAGAGGCGTTGGCTGTCTACTCTATCTATTCCTCTTGATATTTTGTATACCTCTATCATGTCTCCCCTCATCCTCCTTCTCTCCAAAGAGTAAAGCCCTAGCTCCTTTAGTCTCTCCTCATAATCCATACTCTCCAATCCAGGCAGCATCCTGGTAAATCTCCTCTGCACCCTTTCCAGTGCTTCCACATCCTTCCTATAATGAGGCGACCAGAACTGGACACAGTACTCTAAGTGTGGTCTAACCAGAGTTTTGTAGAGCTGCATCATTACCTCACGGCTCTTAAACTCGATCCCACGACTTACAAATGCTAACATCCCATAAGCTTTCTTAACTAGCCTATCCACCTGTGAGGCAACTTTCAGGGATCTGTGGATGTGAAACCCCAGATCCCTCTGCTTCTCTACACTACCCAGAATCCTGCCATTAACCTTGTACACTGCCTTGGAGTTTATCCTTCCAAAGTGTACCACCTCACACTTCTCCGGATTGAACTCCATCTGCCACTTCTCAGCCCAGCTCTGCATCCTATCAATGTCCCTCTGCAAGCTTCGACAGTCCTCCACTCTATCCACAACACCACCGACCTTTGTGTCGTCTGCAAACTTGCTAACACCCTTCTACCCCCCATCCAAGTCATTAATAAAAATCACGAAAAGTAGAGGCCCCAGAACTGATCCTTGTGGGACACCGCTAGTCACAGCCCTCCAATCTGAATGCACTCCCTCCACCACAACCCTCTGCTTTCTACAGGCAAGCCAATTCTGAATCCACACAGCCAAGCCTCCCTGGATCCCATGCCCTCTGACCTTTTGAAGAAGCCTACCATGTGGAACCTTGTCAAACGCCTTACTAAGATCCATGTAGACCACATCTACTACACTACCCTCATCAATCTTCCTGGTCATTTCCTCAAAGAACCCTATCAGGCTTGTGAGACATGATCTTCCCTTCACAAAGCCATGCTGGCTGTACCTAATTAGTCCATGATTCTCTAAATGCTCATAGATCCTATCTCTTAGAATCCTTTCCAACAGCTTGCCCACCACAGACGCAAGGGTCACTGGTCTGTAATTCCCTGGACTATCCCTGCTACATTTTTTGAATGAGGGGACAACATTTGCCACCCTCCAATCCTCCGGTACTATTCCCGTGGACAACGCGGACTCAAAGATCCTAGCCAACAGTTCAACAATCTCGTCCCTTGCCTTGCAAAGCAGCCTAGGGAATATTCTGTCAGGCCCCGGGGACTTATCTGTCCTAATATTTTCTAACACATCCTCTCTCTTGATATCTACATGGTCTAGAACATTAACCTTCCCAACACTGTCCTCAACATCATCAAGGCCCCTCTCTTTGGTGAATACTGAAGAGAAGTATTCATTGAGAACCTCACCCATTTCTACAGCTTCCAGGCACATCTTCCCACCTTTGTCTCTAATCGGTTTCCAGTATCTTCTGTTTATATTTTGGCTTTCCAGCATCTTCAGTTTTTAAAAATTTTCTTGACTGCATCTCATCCTGTTCCTGCACCTCTGTTCTCATCCCTTCTCCTCCTCGACAGGGCAAGAACACAGTTCCCTTGGTCTTCACCTTCTGCCCCACCAGCCTCTGCATTCAAAGGATCATCCTTCATAACTTCCATCAGCTATAACAAGATTCCACTACCACGCATGTATTCCCCTCCCCTCCCCTTTCAGCATTTCAAAAGGATTGCTCTTCAGTCTCTACCTATTGCTCCATGTTGCACTTACTCATGCAACCACAGGACGTGCAAAATCTGTCCGTTTGTCTCTTTTTTCCTCATCTACGGACCCAAACAGTCTTTCCAGGTTCATTTGCACTTCTTCAATTCTAGTATATTGCATTCGGTATTCAAAATGTAGCCTTCTCTACATTGGGAGAAATCAAACACAGCTTTGCAGAGCCCCTGCATTCAGTCCACCTGGACACCCTGAGCTTTCGATTGCCTGCCATGGAGTCATAGAGTGATGCAGCACAGAAACAGGCCCTTCGGTCCAACTAGTCCATGCCGACCAAGATTCCCACCTAAGCTACTCCCATTTGCCTGCGTTTGGCCCATCTCCCTCTAAACCTTTCCTATCCATGTACCTGTCCAAGTACATTTTAAATGTTGTTAATGTACCTGCCTTAACCACTTCCTCTGGCAGCTCATTCCATATACTGACCACTCTCTGGATGAAAAAGTTGCCCCCCAGGTTCTTATTAAATCTCTCTCCTCTCAGCTTAAACTTATGCCCTCGAGTTCTTGATTCACCAGTCCTGGGAAAAAGACTGTGCACATTCACCCTATAGCTATAAGATCACCCCTCTTCCTCCTACACTCCAGTGAAAGAAGTCCCAACCTACTCAAACCTCTCTCCATAACTTAGTTCCTTGAGTCCCAGCAACATTCTCGTAAATCTCTTCTGTACTCTTTTCAGCTTAATGTTTTTTCTCCTGTAGCAGGGTGACCAAAACGGAACACAATATTCCAAGTGTGTCCTCACCAACGTCTTATACAACTGCAACATAATATCCCAACCTCTATACTCTATGCCAAAAGCTTTCTTTACCACCCAGTCTACCTGCAACACCACTTTCAGGGAACCATGTACTTGTACTCCGAGGTCCCTCCGTTCTACAAAACTCCCCAGGGCCCAACAGTTCAGTGAAGGTCCTACTCTCATTTGTCTTCCCAAAATGCAACACCTTGAACTTATCTGAATTAAACTCCATTTGCCATTCCTCGGCTCACTTACTTACCCAGCTGACAATGACACCACCTATTTTAGTGTCATCTGCAAACTTACTAACCATGCCTTGTACATTCTCATCCAAATCATTGACATAGATGACAAATGACAATGGGCCCAGCACAGAGCTCTGGGGAACACCATTAGTCACAGGCCTGCAGTCCAAAAAAAACCTTCCACTGTCACCCACACCCCATACCCCACACCCAAACCCACAACCCCAATTCCCCATCCCCTTCTCACATTCCACATTCTCACCCCCCACCCCCACTATTCACTCTGTTCTGTGTCTTGATTCCTCTCTCACTTCCTCTAATTACTGATGTCCTGTACTGATCAAGCCAATTCTGTATCCAATTAGCTAGCTCTCCCTGGATCC
Organism: Pristis pectinata; assembly: GCF_009764475.1. Lineage (NCBI taxonomy): Eukaryota > Metazoa > Chordata > Chondrichthyes > Rhinopristiformes > Pristidae > Pristis > Pristis pectinata. The sequence continues at coordinate 56,038,656 of NC_067414.1, read as the reverse complement.
CATGCGATCTAACTTTCCATTGCAGCCTGCCATGCTGACTATCCTAATTAACCCTGACTTTCCAAATGCTTGTATATGTTAGCCCTCAGAATCTCCTCTAGTAACTTACATGCCACAGATGTTAGGCTTGCTGGTCTATAGTTCCCAGGTTTTTCTTTGCAGTCCTTCTTAAATAAAGGCACAACATTAGCCACCCTCCAGTCTTCCAGCACTTCACCCATCACTAACGATGAAAGTCCTATCGATTGTGGTGGGGAGAAGCATGATTAAAGAAAATTGTAGGCATCTTGAAAGACTTCAGTGTGGAATGTTTCATAATTAGAATAAAAGTGGCGAAGCTGGTGAAACTGGTAGAATGGGGGGCTCTACAGGAAGCAGGGTGAAGGATAGAAGGTCAATGCTCACTTATAACTCTTCCAATTTAAGGTACTTCATTTGGCGCTCATGATATAGTCTCGTCTACATCAGGGAAACCAACTGTGATTATGTGTCTGCTTTGCATTAGACCTCTGTTAAATTCATGAGGGTAACCCTGACCATTTTATTTCTCCAAATCACACCAGCTCTAACCTCTATGTGTTTGCCCCGCTGCACTGTTCCAATGAAGCCCAAGGGAAGCTTGAGGAACAGCACCTCATCTTCCCACTTGGCATATTTCACCCCTCAGGACTTAACAATGAATTTAACAATTTCAGAAAATCAGGCCCTCCTGATTGATTTGAGAAGTGTATTCATTCCATGATTGCACACTTAAATGATGAATTGTTATGCATTATGTTTATACCTGCCTTTAACTCAAACAATTATCTGAAGTTAATTTCATGATCTACCTTATTAGGAATAAGCTGTTGCAGTGGTTATTTGTCACATGACAGGCATCCATCTGTTGCCTCTAGAGCTAATTAGTGAAAAAGATGATTTAAATGGTAAAAAATCCTCAAAGGCAATATTTTACTCTTATGAGGCAATATTCCTTCCATGTAGAGCAGTGCCAATGATCACAGTCACCTTTTGATAACTCTCTCAAAGGATCATCCCATCCGAGATATTTGTTGCATGCAGCATTTTTAACACGAAGTGTATCTGGTTCGTTTAAACTTTTAGGAATTTTGTTGGCTTTGCTGCTGGCCATATGTAGCCTTGTGTGACGTCACAAATTCTGTCCTCTAACAATAATGCAGCATTTCATCTCCTCATATGTGAGGTCCACTGTAGTTGAAAGGGAATAGTGGTCTTGGCATGGTATCATCTTGCCTTGGTTCCTTGTCTGCTGAGAATAAATGGCTGTAGTATAGTGGGCAGCTAATTAGCTCCACATACTGGCCTATGTACCATGATGTGTGATGGAAGTTTGACTGCTTATGTGGATCTCCAGGCAATTACATTGTCCTTTGTTGTTCCAGAGCGGACATTCCCACCATGGTGGTTATGACACTCCTCATACTCTAGAAATCACTGTGCCTTATATTGATCCTCCTCATCTCCTTAGATTTCTCCTTATCATCTTCTGGCTTCTTCTCCTCTGGTCCCTCAGGCAAGTGCTGAGCTCTCCTGTTGGCTATGTTGCACCAGGTGATGACAAACAATGAACACCTGTTTGATGTGTACAGGTGCAACATGAGGGATCTTACTTTGATTAGGCCGATAGAGTTGTCCAAAAGATTGATGCCATAGCTTTCACTGGAGCAATTTTCTGCTGGAGTTGATGGAACACTAATAGAGATGACAAACCAAAGAGGGTCTCCCAAGTTTTTGATATTGAGGCAGTGCTGGCACCAAAAGATGTCTAACAACATGGACTCCTAAAGGAGTCATGTGAGCTTCCTGGAAACTTGACATCGGCTCTGAAATAACTCCTCTCATAGTCAATCTTGAATTGAACACTGAGAGAGTAGAAGCCATTGCAATTCAAGGAGAACTCCAGGTTCTGAAAAAGAGAATGAAGCATGACATGAATGCCTGAACTTTGGGGAAAATGGCAATGCAAGAGAAAGTCTTTGTTACTGGAGTGTAGAGCATCAGTTCTCTCTCTTAATGGCAGCAAACCAAGAGATTTGGCATAGATCATTCATGGTTACCTGGAATGGATAGGAAATTGAATGTGATTGTACCTCTAAAGGCACAAAAATCCAACCTAGGGTATGTGGTTGGAGAATTACCTGCAGAATATCAATGGAAAATGCCTTAGAAAACCTAAACCTATTTGCAGAGTAATTGCTCCTTGAAGAGGCCAAAATAGGGATGTGTGTCCCTGTAGATTCTCTGGGGATAGTTTTTTCAAATGTGAGCATTTCCTAGCCTCCCCCAAGGTGGTGCACTGTCCTACCTGGCCTGAAACTCCCACTCGAAAAGCACAGCCAGTAGGATCACAACAGAAACACCCATTGTAAATAGTTTCCAAATGCTGAAATGACCATGAACTTCAGTGGCAGTATCTGTGGTCAATAGTTTTTAGAATTAATCAGCCTCCAGAGAGCTCTGCAGCAGCTTGTGTCACTTTCAGTATTTGTAGCCATATAAAAAGGCACTGCTGTGGAGCATGGAGTGCTATGGAAACGTGGTTGGTTTATGTCTGCCCAACACCAGTCGTATGTTGGACCAACATCATCTAACTTCTATCGGTATTGCTCCAAAACAGTTTTGCTCAAGGATTGATTAATTAGGTACGGTTTTAATGTGGAAAACACATCATCAGCACAAGCATGTGTCACAATCATAAGCATCCAGTTGAATTTCTAGAGTCAAACTGGTGAAATCAATAGAGTGTTGAAACAGCATTATATGATTTAATCTCCAGGCAAGTATTCCTTGCATTATTAATCAATTAAACACTGGCTCCACAAGTGATCACTTATAAGGCATAAGAAGAGGACACCATTTTGCATTGATTCTCATGGAAAATATTTCTGAAATGGTTGCCTTTTCCTTTGCTGTTGCCATATGCCATGTGGTTCTCATTTTCTATCATTTTCCTCCTTTACCTGTTCAGCCTCTATAAGGATATTGTAAGAATTGACATAGTGAGTGCTTAATAAAGGTTCCATGATGGAAGCAACAAATTCCTCTTCCTACAGTTTTGATGGTAGCTTTCAAAATCCATCAATCCTGAAACATTAACTCTCTCTCTTGCTCCACAGATACTGCCAGACTTCCTGAGTATTTGCAGCATTTTCTGTTTTTATTTCAGATTTTCAGCATCTGCAGATTATTTTTTGCAAATTTCTTTCCTAGCAGACTGCTGCAGGAAGGCATTAAGAAGGTGTATGGAGTGTTGGCCTTCATTAGTCGGGGTATTGAGTTCAAGAGCCGTGAGGTGATGTTGCAGCTCTATAGAACTCTGGTCAGACCTCACTCGGAGTATTGTGTTCAGTTCTGGTAGCTTCATTATAGGAAGAATGTGCAAGCTTTAGAGAGGGTGCAGAGGAGATTGCCTGGATTGGAGATCATGTCTTATGAGGATAGGTTGAGTGAGCTAGGGCTTTTCTCTTTGGAGAGAAGGAGGAGGGGAGGTGACTTGACAGAGGTGTACAAGATGATAAGAGGCATAGATTGAGTGGACAGTCAGAGACTTTTTCCCAGGGCGACAATGGCTAACATGAGGGGACATAATTTTAAGGTGATTGAAGGAAGGTATAAGGGGGATGTCAGGGGTAAGTTTTTTACACAGAGGGTGGTGGGTGCATAGAACGCACTGCCTGCAGAGGTTGTGGGGGCAGATACATTAGGGACATTTAAGAGACTCTTAGATAGACACATGAATGATAGAAAAATAGGGGGCTATGTGGGAGGGAAGGGTTAGATAGATCTTAGAGCAGGATAAAATGTGGGCACAACATTGTGGGCCGAAGGACCTGTACTGTACTGTAGTGTTCTATGTTATAAAAAGATATTTGCATGCCTCTTTTAAAAACTGGTGTTTCAGGCA